>NC_141582.1:0-1200000 GCF_036417535.1 Chlamydotis macqueenii | reverse complement strand
TCTGAAGAAGAAGCAGTAGAAGGAGAGAAAGAGTTGGAAGTTTTGAAGAAGAGTGCTGACTGGGTGTCAGACTGGTCAAGTAGGCCTGAAAACATTCCTCCCAAGTGAGTTAAACTTTTTTGTTTAATGAATATTCTTTTATATGAAGGAGAGAAGTCACAATTGAGTGAAATTACTCTGGCTCTCCAAATAAGATAATCTTAGAAAAAGATAGATTTCTCTTTGAGGAGGCTACAAAAAGTCAAAACAATGAAGTATGAAAATCTTAATAGCAACAGAATTGCCTTTTTATGGAAAGTAATATAAATCCACAGCAAGCTGATTACAAAGTTTCTTGACAAAATTATAATTGTTGGGAGAGCTGGGTACTTGGAGCTGGGATTCATGGGATTTAGTTTTGGTTTATTGAATGGAGTAGTGTTGAGCAAGTCTCCTGAATTCTCTGTACCTTTTTTTCTTTCTGTGTAAAATATGTAATGTTCATCCACGGAAGGGGAAACGTTGAGATCCTTGAATGCAAAGCATTTTTGTTAAAATAGAGGATGCTATCTAAATCTGGCAGACTTCTGTATCTCTGGAACAAAAAATGAGACTCTTGCTAACAAATCACATCCTGAAATTCCCTCTCTCGGACCTACCTCTCTCTTCAGCTACTGCTCCCTTTGTCTCTGTACTGTCTGTGTAAGTGGTCTCTCCACAATACCTCCTATTATTCTCTTTGATTCCTTATTCTGTGTAAAAGATCTCTTGCTTTGATCTCTAGCTCTTTTTACTTTAAAAAAAAAAAAAAGTTCCTACAGAGATCTGTGTGTTTGTGTGCAAAAAAAAAAAAAAGGGAAAGGAACAAAAAAAATTGTGTTAAATTCCACCTCCCCCCCCTCTTCTTTCAGGGAATTCCATTTCAGACATCCTAAACGTTCAGTGTCTTTAAGTATGAGAAAAAGTGGAGCAATGAAAAAAGGTGGCATTTTCTCTGCAGAATTTCTTAAGGTTTTCATTCCATCTCTGTTCATATCTCATGTTTTGGCTTTGGGACTAGGGTAAGTATTAACCTGATTCTCACTTGAACTTTTGTGTCTTGCTTTGCTTTTCTGCTTTAGTTGTATGTTAGGTGCCTGCTGAAAAGGACTTTATCTAGAATAACTAGAGTATTGTTGCACCTTGCTCAAGATAGGCTTGGTGCACTTTTTAAAATGGAGGAAAACTTTGCAGCAATTAAAACTTTGCAGCCATTATTAGTATGCTTTATTTCTAGAGCAGATCTAGTTTGTTACACTGAAAATGCATGGATCTTCATGAATTTCCAAATAAGCTTGGCAATTTTAACATGCCATTTGATTGTCCATGGCTTCTACTTAAATGCTTCAGGTTATAACATAGGGAAAGTAAGAACAGAATAGGTGGAAAACTGCTGTAAATTTACTAAGCTTTACAAAACCACAGTACAAATAATGATGCTGAAGTTCTGTGTGTGTCATGCATACTCTGTAATTTTTGATGTCTAACTCTGCGTTTGTATGATATTACTGAAAGTCAAGGTTTGAATACTTAAAGATACATGAAATACTGGATGTGTTCTGCAAGATCAGCTATGACTGTGCTCAGCAATGTTTTCATTGCTCACATAATCCAGCATAATCTCTCAGCTTGCTTAAGTCCTTACGTTATGTTTATCCATCTTATGTTCTTCTGTGATGGGGGCAAAGACATGTACGCAAAGCACGTCTTTATTTAGCTTCATATCTTCTTCTGGGGATGTAGTTCAAGTGTCTCTTTAAATTCCTGTAAACTATCAAATCAATTAGGAAGATATATATATGAGAATATATTGTAAGATATTTGTACTATAGCAACATTGTGTATTTCTGTGCCAAATTAAATCTTGCCTGGATTTATTTGTTAGAGGTCAGCGTTTGCGTAGATTCTTAGTGCTCAGTGTCTTAAAGCTCACCCCCTCCCTTTATAGGCAGTACTTTTATCTGTTTTATCGTAATAATCTGGGAATGTTGTCCAGCTGTTCAAGAGCCCCTGTGTCAGGTACTCTACAAACAACACAAGCTTCTGGACTGAGGTTTTCAGATGAGCTTGGGACTGGAAGAAATCCACTTTTACTGAGTGTTGATAGCATTGGTCTTTCTGGGCTCATCTTAAAATCTCACTTTTTAAGTATTTTAATAAAAAAGTGAAGTCCTTGGAAGAATCTCGTCAGACCTACTTGAAAGACAAATCAGAATAGCTGGGTGCGTGAGGACTGTTTGGAAATAAAGGGAGTGTTTCTGTGAAATACGATATGCCTTATACTTTTTATTTCAGCATCTACATTGGAAAACGACTGACCACACCTTCAGCCAGCACTTATTGAAAGATGGAGTGCAAAACCTGGAAATCCACGTGCCCTGTGAAGGTGTTACTGTCTCATTTAGTACATTTGACTTGAGACCATTTTAAGCATGACCGCGACTTCACCCTTTCCTTACATATCCAGGTTTTCACTAACTCTGGAATTCAGTATTGTGTTGGAACTCTGTTGAGGTGTTTCGCTATCCACATTCTTTCCCTCTCTCCTCCCATTCCCCTGCCTCTTGGCCTGCAAGACACATCAGAGTTGCTGAACGGAGTTTACAACTGTCTATATGTTGCAAGGGCTTCTCTCAATGCAAAATGCCACCAGCAAGTTTTCATTTTATCAGTGATGCTGTTGCCTCCTTAGTGCAACCTGACTTAAATTGCAGTTGTGCGTGGTATAAATGTTGACTGTATTACGGTGATAAAATTAACAGGAAGAAAATTATTGATTGGAGTGCAAATGAATTTTTCTGTTGAGAAACAAGCTGGTTGTGAAAGAAACTAAGAAATCACTGGCAATAAAACAAGAGTTTAAATCAGCTTTTGGGGGAATTTACTTGGCCCCTTGTATTGGCTAACACCATTTGATTTGCAGGAGGCAAAGACTGCGTAAATTTTAAAGTAGGATAACTAAATCCATCAGCATATTTTAATATTAGGTAATTGTTGTAATCTTGTCTTTTATATGAAGTCAGCTCCTTATTCCTTGTAGGAAAACCTGTCTGATGCCTAGAAGACATTAGAAAAATTGCATTGTTTGCATGTGAAAAAGCTTTTGTTTTCCTTACCTGTTTTTCTTAAGGGAAAATCTGAAATGTGAAATTTTCCTTTTAGAAGTAGTTTTAAATTAAGGAAAAACCCAAAGCTGTAGGTGTAGTTACACTCTGTATGAAAGGATATGATTCTTTTTGTTGTGGAACCATTTACAATTACGATGATATGGCAGTTTCAGAAGGTAAAGCATTTGACTTATCTTTAAAGGGGACAATCTCGAAGGTGCGTAGAGATTCAGAAGTTGTAAAGCTCTGAAATGTCTTCTGCAAATGAGTTTTCAATATTCCTATCTCACTGTTTACTGTGCAATCTCCTTTGGGGAATACATGGAATCTGAAAGTCACTTGTGATGTCTCATGTTAGATAGAATTTTCACTAATGTTGTTGAACTTTTATCTTAGGGAACATTAAGCCTTGTCCTCCTTCAGTGACGCTTCTTTTGAAAATGTGAAGCTTTAGTACCAAATTGTTACAAAACATTGGGACAGTCATGTCCTTACATAGATTTTATTGGATTTCAGAACATGTAGCATGACTCTGAAGGACAGAATACTCTTTTTATATATATATATATATGAATATATAAAAAAATATGATAGAGACTTTAATACTAAGTATATAGGGAACCAATGCTAATTTTAAGACTTGCAAAAATCTCATTTAAATAAAAACTTTAGTAGGCTGACTTGTAGAAAATGGTAAGAAAATACATCCAGCCAGTTTGGAGAGAACAGCTACCTATAATTGTTTGCTTGCATCAGACTTAATAAAGTTGATTATTTGATATAGCAGCAGTTGATGCATAGAAGCTAATCCCAAATGAGGTTTGATTTAAAAGAACTTAGCTCCCAGGAAGGAAAAAAGTATAAATTCACTGCTAAACTGTATTTATTTCTATTCTCTATTTCTGAATGCTGTTAGAGAACACTTTCAGGGTGAAAGGGCAGTCTAACAAAAAATTCTGTTGCAAACATCTGCTTTTTTTTTTTCTTTTAGATGTGAATACTAGAGGCACTTGAGTTGCCTACGGCGTATTTGTTTCAAGCATGGATATTGGGTTTCGCCCAAAGGTGAGGGAGGGAAGGTGGAAGTGGTGAAGGGTGTTTTAGATAGTACCAGGTACATCATTCTACAGGCCTAAAAGCTGAGGGAACAGGGGAAAGGCTGAAACACTTTCCGTTCTAATTACAGCACCTTGTTTTGTATGGAAATTGGAATAGTGGAAAAACAGAATTTTTTTTCTAAGTAGGGAGTACTTTTAAAAAAAAAAAAAGTTACCCCTTTCTAAACTAAAAGGTAATTCTTCTGCAGAATATCTGATAAAAAATATTGTAAGCTTGTGGCTAGAGTACCAGCACAGCTTATAAAATTCGAAGGAGCCATGAAGTAAAAATTGTGAAAAGGACAGATGAGGAATGGATACGTGATCACTGTAACATTTTCTATGATACAATGCAGTATTTATTGATACCCTACTATAAGCTTTGAATGAAAGTCTACGACTCCTAGTTTTACAATGAACAGAGACAGATTGTTGTATAATTTGAAAAGGGGTTTCAACTATTGATAGTTTTAAGATAAATGTTGTTTAAAAAGCTTTATACCTGTTTACAGTTTTGGAAAAAAAAAATGCAGGCTTCATTTTTCTTACATTCAATGAAAACTGGCCTAGAATACTTGTAAATAGGATCAAGAAAAAAAAAAAGCATAAACTCGCACATTAAAAATGCAGCAGGGTAACTTAACTGCAGCAAATACATATTTACTTACTGTTTTAAAAAGTGAAAGCTGAAGATTGTTAGAAATTCAATTTTTTTAATTGACATTTGTTGAAATATTGGAGTTAACTGAGCCAAAGTGATTATGCATTCTTCATAAATTAGTTAGCACTTTGTAACATTATATACAGTTTACAGTACATGTATAAGTTGTAGCTTATAAACATTTTGTGCCATTAAAGCTCTCACAAAACTGGTTGTCTGAAATTACTTCATGCTGCGTCTTTTTTTTTTTCTTTTTTTTTTCTTTTTTTTTTTTTTTCCCCTCTTCTTTTTTTACAGGATTGCTTTGGTTTATGAATGTTTTACGGAACTATTGTGTTCTGGGTTATATGAACATTGAAGCTGCTGTTTATAGACTGGAATAATTTTTTTAAAGATTGTTTGGGGTTTGTTTGTTTTGTGGTTTTTGGTTTTTTTTCCTTTTTTTTAGTGACTTGGGGTCATCCACTTCTTTTCCTCCACTGTTTAATAAAAATATTTCCATTGTCAGCAATGTATACCTGCGCCAAGTCCTCCAGCACCTTGTCCAGGAAAACTTTTGAAGCAAAATAATGTGGTGGTATACGAAATGTAAATTAGAATTGATGAGATTTTTGTATAATTGGTAAACTCTATTGTACACCTTGTATTTCTCTTCTATTTCCTAATTCTGTTAAATTTGCAGATTAAAGGATAAGGGTCATAAACCCTCGATGTTAATCTGCCTCCATACTTGTGGTTCAAGAGCAGTGGTTATTTCTAGGAGTATCGTGTGAAGAGTTGTTCCATCTAAGTGTGAAATGTCATCATTCTGACACTATTACTGACCATTTTAGTTACCTGGTGATTTTTTTCCGTGTTTTTTAATGTAAAAATCCAGAACTTTGTGCAAAGGGGATTTTTTTTTTTTTTTCCCTGAGGAATAAGGTAGATAAAATTATAAATCCTACTTTCTGAAAGTTTAGATGATGGGGATGTAGTGAAACTTGAGCTTGAAGTATTGAATTATTACTGCTTTGGAGAGCAGGGTTTTGTGGGGGTTTTGAGCAGATTGTTTCTCTGCAGCCAACTGAGCTAAACACATTTTATTTAGTAGGTGTTGCTGGAAAAAAAAAAGATCATTGTGTGCTTCAAAAATGCAATGTTTTGCAAAAATATAAAAACATTATAATATTGCATAAAGCAGGGGATATTTTTGCACTAAGATTATTCTGGTATATATTAGATTTTGATGGAGTTTGAGGACTGTCTTCGAGTTTCTTATTCTAGTACAGGAGTGTTCGAGTAAAGACTGAAGAGAAGGGATTTACTTGCATACTTACTTTGGAGCAACATAGTGATATTACTTACGTGTTCAACTAAATGCAATGTAGCTAGACCAGAGGACTGCGTAGTGTCACGCTTTCGTCTAATCAGCACCAAGAAATATGTTTCCTTGTGGGTAAGTTACCTTCTGCCTCTACTTAACTACAATGCACCTTGAGATGTAGCAACGTTAGCTATTCACGTGGGACACAGAGGGGATCTTGAGTCCTTCTTAGACTCCGGTTTTTATAACTGTGTACATATATAAAGATTAGAATTTACTTGGAATTCTGTGCTTTATGAAAAAGTTTGCCATAAAAATGTTATTTATACATTTGTATCTGGGCATACATGTAAAAATTCTATCTAAAAGCGAAATACTGAATCCATGCTAGTGTTTGTAGGATCTTTGCCTTGTGCTTGGTTATATATGAAGGCTCCTTTGTGTTTTGGGTCTTGAAAACCAAATAAAATGCTAGCACTCTTGAACTATGCTGTATAGTTCAATCACCACTTGAAAAACAAAACTAAAACCTTAAGGTACTCCTGGAAAAATCTTGTGCTGTATACAGCATCCACATGAAAAAGGGAGAGCTAAATTAATTTCTGTTTCATGAAATCACTCTGTGTCCGGCACTGTGTGTCAGCTTGGCTACGTGCAGCTGACTTAGCCAAACTTCTGCGTGCAGCACTTAAAGAATGATTAGTCTTGACATCAGGGGGAGAGTGAGTGATGGGTTTCCATTAGGGAAAGTAAACATGACTGAACTTTTTTTGAGGTGCTGCCAGACTATTGAGAGTATGGAAACCAGCATTTTCTGTTTAAACCGTTTCCGAACACTTTACTGATAAGGTTGTGGAGTTTGTTTTGGGAGAGGGTTTTTTTTTTGTTGTGCATTGGTACAGGTTATTTAACTGGGAGTTTATTGTCTAAAGGCAAATTAATGAATTTTAAGGCCAGAAAATGCCATAAGTGCTTATTCTGATGTATGTAATAAAAGGGAAGAATAGCGAGCCTTACAGCTGTTTCGGTTGTTACAGTTAAGGTCACATTCTGTAGGTCACAGAAGGGTGTGTATGTCCTTGCAAAGATTGCAGCGCATGGAGTTGTGCAGGACCTCCCCCGTGAATCAGTTGTTACAGCCTTCCACTTACGTCTTTCTTTGGACTGGAGTTTGCATTTCAGCCACTGGATCCCAGATGGCCTTTCTGTGGTAGATGAAGGAGCCTTTGGCTCTCAGGAGCATAGTCCTTATAGACTGTGTCTCTTAAGTTAGTGTTTTAATGAAAATCTCTATTTTAAGACAAACGTTCTCTGGGAATTTTCACAACATGCATCTAAATACCTGCTGGGAGAAAGTCATTTATCTGTGACCAATAGAAAAAATATTTGTGCAAAGTCTTCAGTGAAAGATACTTCTCCCTCCTTTCCTAAAAATAAAAGTAATTCTCATGTACTTCAAAAGTGTTAGGGGAGCTTCTGACCAAAGAAAGTATAAAAGGCGGGTGTGCGGCATTTCAAACGGAAGCTACGCTCATTGTTCTTCCAGATTGTTTTATGAACAAGAGCAAGCAATCTGATTGTCCTTCAGGTAGTGTAAAGAACTTTTGTGGCACCATTCTGAGAGATCTGCCGCTGGAACAACTTGCCTCCTCTGCAGCTTACTATTGATTGAAAGCATCTTGCTTCTGATTTTCTGTTCATTTTTCACCATAAAGTTCATTGCTTGGATGTTTCTGTTCTCATCTTGCTTCACTGCACTCCTCTTTCCTATGACCTGCTCAGTCTTCTCTGTTGAGTGCTCCTTCCTTTTCCTTCATTTGCTTGTATTTTCATGCTGCTTCTCATTTCTGCTTGCGTAACACGAGCGAGCAGTCTGTTTGAGTACTGGCCTCACGAAGAGTTTCTGTTACTGAGGCAAAATACGCATTGTTTTATTGTGCATTTCCTGCTTCCTCAAGATGGGCAATTCTTCAGGTGGGTATGTGGTGGCTTACACAGCTTCACATCTTGCTCTCTCTTAATCTGTGGTTGATCTGTGTAATTGGATCTGGTAAAGCCCTGGAGGGTGTGTGTTCAAGAGTCACTGGTTGCTTTTACCTTAAAGCAACTTAGGTCATGAAGAAAGTAGTCTGTCGTGTTTCTAGGTAAGAGGGTGATGCAGGCTTAATAAGTAAGCCAAACTGGGATTCAGCTCCAAAGTTGGAATCATGTTCTGGACTATCTGTCTGAGAAGTCCTCTTGAAGGCCTGGAGGATGCTTTCTGACAAGTGTTCACTTCCATAAACTCATAGAACGGTTTGGGTTGGAAGGGACCTTTAAAGGCCATCCAGTCCAACCCTGATCAGGTTGCTCAGAGCCCCATCCAACCTGGCCTTGAATGTTTCCAGGGATGGGGCATCCACCACCTCTCCACCTCTCTGGGCAACCTATGCCAGTGTTTTCACTACCCTCATTGTAAAAAATTTCTTCCTTAAGAAGAAAAGGTCCTTAGTCTGGACCTACCTCCTTCTGTTTTAAAACCATTACCCCTTGTCCTGTTCCGGTGGTGCTGGATAAAACATAACTGCTTACAGCTCTGAATTTCTTAAAGACGGGAGCTTGCAGAAATAAGTTGCTATTTCTGACACTGTTTTGCTTGTCATTGCAGATGAGATGTAGAAGCTATAGTTGCAAATGTTTGAGTTTCAGAAAGACTAGTTAGCTGTTGGTGAGAGGGTAGTGAATCAAGCAGGCACTGTCAGAAGTCCTGGTGCTCTGCAGGCCGGTTCAGATGGGCAGAGCTGTGTAATAATCCCTACCTGGACGCAGCAGCGTAGTAGAACAGCTGAGACCTGAACGAGCTGCGGAAACCAGTCTCCTGGGACAGCGTGGCAAGGTTTGGCGTGGCTGTGCTGCCCCAGCCCTGGGAAAGAACAGAGTGTTCCTTTTCCTGGGGTTATCTAGGCAGCTCTGGTTGCAGGATTCTGCTTTCTAAAAATACAGATATTTTTGTAAATACTGGTAAGGTAGGAACAAATGTTCATATCAGTCAACAAGAGCAAGATGGATACCAGAGTTGCATTTTTCAGCTTCATCTTTGCAAATTCAGAAGTAAAGCCTTGCAGCGTGTGTGACCATGTGTTCTGGTTTTGTTAGTGAGGGGGGGCCTAAGGTGGCAGCTTCTGTAGGAAACTGCTCAAGTTGCTCCCCTTTGTTCAGTGGACTCGGCTGGGCCCAGGGCGGACCCGCTGCTGGCCAAGGCCGAGCCGATTGGTAGCAGAATGTCCCATGATAACGCCTCTGCGATAACAAATTTAAGTAGGGGAAAACAGGAAAAAAAAAAAGGAAGGAGAAGATGTGAAGCAGCTGAGCGGGGGCAGAGAAGGGGAGGCGCGAGCCTTGTGGGCCTTGCAGGCCTCACCCTCTGGCCTCCCGCCGGGCAGCCGACTGGGCCCAACTCGGCCCGGCCTGGCTGCAAGAGGTGGAGAGGAGATGAGAAGTGAATAAGATGTAAAAAGGATCCTGAGAGGCGTCTGCCAGCCTGTTGTGAGGAACGGCTGCAGACGCCAAGGTCAGTGAAGAAGGAGGGGAAGGAGTAATGCGGCTCCTCGCCAAGATTCCCCTGCAGCCTGTGGTGATGACCATGGTGGAGCAGGTTGTCCCCCTGCAGCCCATGGAGGTCCACGGAGGGGCAGAGATCCACCTGCAGCCCGTGGAGGACCCCACGCCAGAGCAGGTGGATGCCTGAAGGCAGCTGTGGCCCGTGGAGGCCCCGCTGGGACAGCCGTTCTGGAGGGACTGCACCCCGTGGAAGAGATGACCCACGCCGGAGCAGTTTCACAAAGGACTGTGGCCCGTGGGAGGGACCCCACGCTGGAGCAGAGGAGGAATGTGAGGAGTTCTTCCCCCGACGATGATACAGCGGCGTAAAACAACGTATGATGAACTGACCGCGACCCCCTTCCCTTTTCCCCCACCCTGTGCCGCTCAGGAGGGGAGGTAGTAGAGATAAAGTTAAGCCCGGGAAGAGGGAGGGGTGGTGGGAGGTTATCTTGTTCCCTCATTCTCCTGCTAATTTTAGAAATAAATTAGTGTTTTTCCCCACTGTTTTGCCCGTAATGGTAACTTTAAGGATTTCTCCCTGTCCTTATCTCAAACCTCGAGCCGTTTTTCTTATATTATCTCCCCCTGTTCTCTCGGAGGGTGGGGGGAGCGAGAGACAGACTGCGTAGTCTGGTCCCGATCGGGGCTGAACTACGACACCATGCTATCTGGAGCTGGAGCAGTGCTCCAATATTTCTGCAGTCAGTGTGATATTAAAATCTACTTGTACTCGTAGGCTTTTTCAGTGCTGCTGAGTTAGTTTGCTTTGAAGCTGTGTGCCTAGAGTACAACCTACAGTCTCCTGAACTCTCTCAGAGAGGGCGTGGACTTTACCAGAACCAGAAGACTATGCAGACTTGCTTACTTCACGGACCAACTGTAACTTTATTTCAGAGCGAGAAGCAATTGACAATTATAGCCGCTTCTTTAAGAGTACTGTCTGACAGATAGAAGAGATCTCTGGGGTTCCTACCAATTATTTGAATAGCTTGCTTCACCCGTGGCAATATAGTGTGCGCGTTTCCAATTTCTCCTCAGTGGCAACATGTGTGTGCAAGCCTCAGTTTGCAGCATTGCAGCTAACCCTGATGTGCTGCTGGGCTTTGCTTCTGGGTGCTACGAATTAGGTGTTGTCTAGTTAAATTAACAGAGATATCGGGGAAAATCAGATCATAGTTCTAGCTTTAAATTCCCTACTGTCTTTTCAGGGGGTTACAGGCATGACTGGGCTATCTGGCTGGAGATGAATTGCTTTTTATATATTTGGGCTAGAAACACAAAGACTGTTGCTGCACGTTGTCAAAACAATGAGTTAAAATGATCAGTGACTTAGAAGAGGAAGCTTCTTCCTCCCACTGAGATTGCTAAAACAAAAATATGAATCTCCAGAAGCAGCAGGAAGTTCTTACGTGAATCTCTGCCAAAAGCCTGATACTTGGGAGCGGATTTTTGCTGTGCGTGGTTTTGCCTCTGTTGCGTTCTGTGTGTGTATGTGCCTGTAAGTGGGATGGGAAGGGGAAGGAGGAGGTGTGGCAAGATAAGAATCCACAATAAGAATGTGTCCTTTCCCCGTGCCGTAACATTTTCCTATAGGCTTCTCTGCTAGGTGAGCGGTAACGGCTACACAGGAAGGCTCCTCAATTGGCTGCTAACGCAGTGGTATGATACGTGATGTCACCCCAGCAGGCCTGTTCACAAGGCTGGGGTTTGGCACTTCGCAGGCTCAGGCTGTTATTTCTCAGCAGAAATGTCTGTGAGAGAAAGAGAGAATGGTGCTGAAGGGTGCTAGGATCCATTTCCCTCTGCAGAAGTGAGGGTCGCTTATAAATCATTACTGTTCCGCTCAGGAGTGCAGTCAGAGCAAAGTTAATGTAAAATTAGTGGGTGGGGGAATTAGATTTCGGTACTTCTGTGCACCAGTGATGGATTTTCAAAGAGGAGGCAAAGAGCTGCTGGAAATACTTAGGCTGATGCACACATGAGGAAGACAAATACAGTGGCACTGAAAGTGTTATGGTAGTCGTGAGCATTTCTGAATAAGTAATTGGGTGAGTGTAACAAAAAAGGAGGAGGGAAGGCACAACAGGAGAGATTGTGTCTCTCTTAGCCCTCTGACTCAGGTTTTGTGATACTGAGTTCTACAAGCATGGGAAGGTGCCTTTTTTGTCCCAAAGTGTGTGTCTGTTCTTGATGTACACACCTAGTTGAGCATGCAAATTTGCACGCATCATTGACACACCCTCTGGAAGCCAAAACTACAAGCTATTCAACTTCACCATTTACACCATTTTCTTACCAGTTTATTTTACTATTTACCACTTCTGCCAAATTTTATTGGTTTTTTTTTTTTTTAATATGTGGTTTACTTTGAATTTGTTCTCCAAGCATCAAAGTTGTGGGGTTGGTTTTTTTTCTTGGTTTTTTTTTTTTTTTTTTTTTTCAGTTGGGCTAGAAACAAGAATTGGGGTTTTGTTTTCCAGGAGGAGTATTTAAAGGAGCAGCCTTCTTTATGCCACTGACTTAATACTGGCTCTAGGAAAGCCTTTGTGACTCGATCTTTATCTGTAAAGTGAAAATATTAACCTGCTGCAGAAAGATGTTGATGATGTCATTTAAAAGCAAAGGATTTCTACAATCTTTTTGTCTAAAGATCTCAAGCATCAGTGATATTTTTTCCAGATACTCAGCCAGTGTAGATAATTTTAGTGTCAGCAAATTGCTTGCTGATTTGTGCTCTCCGACCTGTTGTGGTTTGATTAGTTTTGGAAGTAGATTATATGGTATGTCTATCTTTGCTTATAAGGCCAGATTTAATGACCCATGAAGCAATTACTGAATTTATATTCCTCTAGAAGAATATTCCTATGAGACTTGAATTTGTGTGGAACTCAATGGTTTTTGGTGAGCTGTTTTTGTGGGCCGTATCTTGGTGAAGTAATGAGATGATGGTCCTTAATCTTAAATTACGGAACTTTAGTTGCATGTTAGCATGCTGAGTCAGTAAGTGTCTTTTTAATCTCTGGTTTTGATAGATAAAAGTGTAAAGTGAATATTTCGCATTCATATACAGTACAGCACTGTACTTGTTCGGTGTGATCATCCAACGTGGTTGCCGTATGAACTGCACCGTGAGGGTCAGGATCTGAAAATCTATTGCCTTGTTTCTGCAATTAATTAATACACATGGAGAGCAGGGGGTCTGTGTTTGGTGTCAACTTGTGTGAACCAAACTGGAGGATTATGGCAAATCTGTTGTGCAGTATAGCTGAGGGCTGTAGACATACTTGTGCACTAGAATGCAGGTGGTATGAAGTGCGATGACTGATGCTGTCATGTTAGGATCCTTTCTCTTTCAGTGCATGCACACAGCCTGTTATATAATCTATTCCCCACCGGTTTTATTGGAAAGGAAATCTGCATTGTTCTCCAGGCAGAATCCAGTGGCCTCCCCAGACCTCCTATGGAGAGTGAAGAAAACCTCACTGGTAAGCCTGAAATGCTTTTATCACATGCAGTGGGGCAGTTAGGCCCCACCGAATGATGATCTCCAGAGGTTAGGCAGAGCAGTTACAATATAGGTTGGACAGAGTAATTTAAATCTGAAAGCTTTTCTCCAATGCACCAATAAATAAATTCTTCTTTTGACTTCAAGAGAAATGGGGCTTGATTAATACTCAAATATACTATGTTGGCACCACTGCTTTCTTCCTTAGAACTGTTATTATATTCAGTCATCAGCTGCTTTTTCCTTTTCCTGAAGTAAGTTTCCATGTCTTTTTGGTCAAGCTTCTAAAAGCTCGCCAAATATATGTAATTTTATCATATCTGCCTGAATTTGCTGGCAGCCTGAAACAACAGCTCTCAGATGGATGAACTGTCCCATGCAGGACTGTGTTGGCTGTGAGTCCTGCTCTCTAGGGTCTGTGACATCCTTGTGCTGTCAGAGGGCTCTGCGTGACAGATAGCATATGCTAGAGCTGGGTCCTACACCTGAGCTGCTGGGGGAAAGCTGTAGCAAAGAGGGTCAGGGTGGGGAAAGTTCCTACAGGGTCCTGGAGGAGCAGTGGACCCTCTCCAGTGTCCTTGCATTTGTCCAAAGAGCACTGGTCTAAAGTATCTGAGAGGCTGAGGCTTCAGGGCAAGCTGGGCACTACAGTTACTGTAACCCAAGTTAGTGCTACGTCTCATTCCTCTCTGGGAGTTGTAGATTTCAGCAGGGTCAAGCGAAGGCTTGTTTTCTGAAGGATGACTGTATGAAATAAAAGCAGCTCTAATTCATCAGCTGTACTGATAAGAGACATGGGTCAAGTTCCCCAAGTACAAGCCTTCTTTTATGGGACATAAATGCTGCCCAGGCCTCACGCCAGATCACTGCTCAGAAGTGAACCTCGGTTAGACCTCTCGTGAAGCAAATGCGAAGCTCTTCTCCAGTGCCGTGACCTCCCAGGCGACTCTGAGTTGCCATGGCCACGCAGCATATTAGTGGCGGAGAGCCTGATTCAAAGCCAGGGTGAGTCTTCCCACAAGGCTCTGCAGACTTCAGAGTGAGAGAGGGAGCGCAGGAGTCTGAACTGCCAGCTATTCCTTCTGCCTGCCTGTTACTGATCCGCGTTCCCCAGCCCAAAGTGGAGATTTAGGAGTGGTCTGGCGCTCAGGAGCCAGCACGCTAACACGCTTCTTTCTCCGAGCTCTTACGCTATGTTGAGTTCCATTCCGTCTCCAGACGCTCTCCACGCAGCGCTCGAACATGCTGTGCTGCAATTAGTCTAGCAGGTGCCCAGCACTGCCGTTTGTTATTAGCTGTCCCTGATGCTGTGCTGCAGATGCACATGATGCTTTGCAAAGGGAGGGATGGAGATTCCTTGCCCTGAGCACCCGTTTGCCTTTTGTTCCTGAAACCTTGACTCCCTAGCAACTTGCTGCCTCGCAATGATTTCTTCCCCGCCCCATGTATATTCAGAGAGACAATTAACCTTTCAGCAGCTTGATTAACCAAGAACTCCTGCAACCTATCCTTCCCGGTATAGCAACAGCTTCCCTAGATAACCACACTTTTTTTTTTTTTTTTTTTTAAATTAAATCAATGGGCACTAATTCTTCATCCTGTGACCTTTGTGTGTCTTGGTCCTGTGTAAGATATGAAGGAAACCCAACATCTGGCTTTTGGCTAAACCAGATTATAATTCTGAGGGGTTTAAAAAAACCAATCACCTATAACCTAGCTAAAACTGACGCTATTTTCTCACAACTGTAGAGGTATTTTGCTGTTCTGGATGTTTAAATGGAAGTCTGCAGCCTTTTTCCGCCCCTCCCTGCTCCCTTTTGAGTGGGGGGATACTTCTTGAGATAAAAGAAAAAGTTTCACTCAATGCATAAATTACATTGTGTTTCACTTTGAGGACAAGGAGATTTTTCCCAAGATGAAGGGGAATAAAATGAGAAAAATCTGTATCTATTTGAACGGTCATATGAGCAAAGAAGGTGCTGTGATACACATTTCTAGCATTAGGATCAGACAGGGAAATAAGGAACAGGATTTAGCCTAAAGATGCTTCTGTAAAGCATTTAATCACAGCAGCCTGGACAGCCTTATGTTTCACTTCTTAGGTTGTATTATTTTCTATCTGTGTGTGTATTTCCTCTCTAAACACAGCAGGGTGGGATAACACAAAGTTTTATAACGCCCTTGATACGTAAGTTGAGTATAAAACTTGTAACAGCTGTCTCAGTGCTGAGCTGTAGGCTCTGGTAGAGTACTGGTAGATGCATAATTTTGGATTAATCTGATGCGAAAGCGATGGCCACCCTAATTGCAGGCATAAGTGAAGGCAGGTTTTCTTTAGAAATTGTCTGGATTGTCAGATGGTTCCATCCAAGCAGGTTCACGAAGTGCTCTGCAGAGGGAGGGCTAGCAGCCAGCAAGCGGCTGGTGCTGGGGTGCAGGTAATGGCTGGTAAAACCACAGTGCACGTGCAGTCGAGTTTCTGTCCTGCCAGTCCGCTGAGGAGCTTTTGTTTTCTTCCCTTCAGCCAGTTTCTTGGTAACCATTTAAATAGGGTGACATGTCCTGCCACTGCCCTCCGTTTATTTTTTTCTTGGCCAGGTAGCAGTCAAGCAATGCGTTTGCATTGCAAAAGAAACTACTGTTGTCTTCCCTGAGTATTTATCCTCCCACTCGTGTCGCTCAAAACGTCTGCATTGCTCCGTCCCTTCCAGGAGGAATGTGGCGTTCCCTAGACTTAAGCAATAAGCAGCTTTTCATTCATGGGCTTTCACAGATGCTTGCAAACAACTCTAGCCTGAAGAGCATCTCTCACTCTTCTGTGTCAGTCAATGCCGTGATCGTGCTGTAGGCTGTTCTTTCGCTGGCTGACTACTAAAAGATCTCTGATGTCTGATGCAGAAAGGTAATTTTCCAAGAACTTAACAGGAAAAACTAGAGAGAGATTCCTATAGATTAGAACCTCTTCTGCCCGAGGTAGTAATTTTAGGGCATCGTGGGCTGGCTGAAGAAGCTCAACTCTTTCAGAAGACTGTTGCAAAAATAGGCCGTGTGTGTTGCTAGCACACATGCATCTCTGCTTTCTGTATCAGCAAAGCAATACAGACTCTCCCCACCATTTAAGGTTGTCTCCAGGGCTTTAAAGCTCCCTGCAGCTGAGGCCCCTGTTTAGTGGCCTCCTCCTATGTCTTTCAGGGTCTCTATCTCACAAATGAAGGGGGTGGGGAAATAAATAAACAAAAATAAAAAAGCAATACCTTCTTCCTTCTCTGATTCTTCTCTCTATTTATTTCCTTGCCATACAGGAACAGAGATGAGAACATCCCTCTGTTCCCGTGTGCCAGGAAATTGGATGCACAGTTTGCTAGAGGCCGGCATGCTAATAGTCTAGGCTTCTGAGACGTCTCAAGTTGGGACTCTTAATTGCTAAGTGCTTTTGAAATCCTTGCTGTAAACACTTCAGGGTTTTTCCTGTCAGGATGGGCGTCTGGCCAGTGGGTTTCCATTCTGCACCCTTCCTTTAACATCAGGATCTTCAGAACACTTGTTCATGACAATGGCGTTGAGTGTTGAGCTTCTCCCAGCTGTTATTTCTACGATCAGCTGCCTGACCTTCCTGATGCAGAAATCCTAAGAAAAATAAACATAGTGGCAGGAAGTTGCTGCCCTCCAGCGCTGCAGCCTGGCTGTCAGACCCAATATTTCCCAAGTGTCATGGCAGATCCACCCATTCTGGTATGTGGGGCTGTTTGCACCAGCTTGCTCGTTCTGCTGTGTGCTCCTTGATCAGACTTGAGTCTGGTGCCGTGCTCTCGTTGAGTTTATTTGCACTTACGTGTTAATTCGGGGGGGAAGGATTTTTTTTTTGTTCCGCTCTAAACAGAACCTCATGGAATTATTAAGAACTGCAGGTTTCAGTGCCTCCCCATCTCCAGTGACAGGGATGAGCACGCAGAAGGACTTGTCCGGCTGAGAGCCTCTCCTTCGCTGTGTCTGAGAGCAGAGGGAAGGAGGTCAGTACAGAATGAGTCATAAAGTGGATGAATTGTTCTGGCAGGGCCTGACCCTGATGTATTCAGGTGTATCCAGGCATAGCTGAATGAAATGTAATGGTCTGAAGTTTGTGATGATCTTTGCCTAAATTAGGGTGGAGTTTTTTTGGTGGAAGTCTGTTATTTAAGTCCCTTCTGTCTCTTTACTCTGCCCAAGGCTTACTCCCCTTCTGCCTCCCAAGTTTTAAGGTTAGATGGCCATGCAGGTGCTGTCTTGTCCTCCCACAAAAAAAAAACCAACAAACCTGTGTGTTTGCTACATCCAGAAAGATACCAGGCAGATCCCATGTACCCCAGAGCTATTAACTGTGGAGTTCAGTAAAGGAGAGCAACCCCCAGTGTTTTGGAAATAAGTTGTGAGGAGTGTAAAGGCCTTGGGTGATTTCAAAGGGTTCCTTAGGATTTTGTTGGGGGTTTTTTGTTTGGTGTCCGTCCCCTCCCCTCCCCGTCCCCCTCCCCCCGCTACTAGAAGTGAAACAATATTCCCACTAAGGTGGGAGATTTCCTTTTTCCTCCCAGGCAGAAACTCCTGCAGGAGCAGTAGTTCATTTTGTTACCTCTGAGATAAAGGAAGAAATTTCTTTTTTTCAGCTCTGGGGAATAAATAGCAGTGGCCATTTACAATAGTTCCTCTTTCAGGATGATTTCTACGTGTTGTACTCATGTGATGTCATGGGAGAGAAAGTGGAAAAAAACAGCAAAAACATCTGGAGCTCTGTCAGCATTGGCACTTTTACATATTGAAGCAAACGATTGTTTTAGGTGATGAGATTGGAGCAGGTGCAGTCAGACAGCGGGAACTGTGGCACCCAGTGCAGCAGGTTTGCACTTCACAACCGGAATACAAACAATTGCAATGAGAATGTTAATATCGAACTGGTTGTAGCACGGACAGCTCAGCGGAGTTCAGTTCTGGTGAAGATGATCTAGCCTTGATCACAGTATAGATCTAGAACTGCTTTCTACGGCATGGTCCTGGCTGGGACTTCTGAGCAGCAGTGCCTGCTTGAGAGCAGCGTGGCAAGGGACAACTGGCAGCACGGTCAAGTGTTTGTCCATGCAACAGGAACAGAGCATGGCCAGCAGCCACGTTACAGCACCCAGCCTGCAGCTACCCCGGAGAAGAGAGGTCCCTCATTGTGTCCAGGGGCCGGTCATCACAAAGGGCTGACTTGTGATGCTGAGGAGAGCAAGAAACAACCCTGGCTAGTGTGATAAGTGCGTAAGAACGATCATAAGCTGGGCCCTTTTGGATAATTGATTAATTACTCTCATTTTATTAAGCAATGTATTAAGTAGGGTTCAGTGCACTAAAAACTCATTAACTAGGGCAATCAAGGACAAGCACAATGAGCACATGCAATCTGATTTACACAAGGGTTGCAAAACACCCTCACGTATACACAAAACCCCTTTGAAGTCCCAAGTCACCTTGCAACCTGACAGAGCAGCGCAGCTAAACTGCTCCACCTAGGCCTGCCTGCACTGCAGAAGGCCTGTCAGGACCCTCTCCTTGGAAGTTATTTGGACTCCTGCTTGGACATCTCTATGATCAAAACTAAAAGCTTCTTGTAAACTGCGCTTTAAAACTGTAGTGAAAGGAAGGCAGCTGTGCATAGAGCTGTGGGAAGAGTTCAGAGGCCTCTCAGCAGCGGAGTGATTTCACCTGCACCCTCCATGTGAAGGAGCAGGTTAGTTGTTTGGATGGATGTGGCAAGTGGACATGCATCCGTAGTCCCTGCCGAGCTTCGAACAAAGTGCTGCTGAACTGAATTTGGGTTGGGTGTTCTGACAGAGTCTGAGCAATGGGTAACATCAGAGGGAAATAACTCCAACGCACGTCCTCCCAGCTCTTTAGCGCACAACAGAGCGGTGCCTGGTGCGCCCGCAAACCTAAGTGCGAGCTGGATCTGAAGTCCTCCTGGCAAATCCTTGGCCGTGTTGTCAGTAATTGGCTTGGCAGTCTGTTGTCAACCTTGAATATTTTCTGGAGATTGGGACCACTTTTGCTATCATAATGGAACTCCTAATGAAAACGCAGTTTGTTCCAGCATGCAGTACGGCTCAGCGGATCATTTACCGTGGCTTCATAGACATTAGTGCTTTGCATTTGGAGAGCCATTGACTTAATGCAGTGCTGAAAGGTAATTTTGCTGTTATGGTGATGGATACAGCACAGTAACAAGGGTGGAAAATAGTGTCTATTTATAGGCCTCTCATGGAGATATATGAACTATAGAATGAAACATTTTCTCAGCGACAATCTGAGGAATCGCGTGAGAACTGCTGACAGCTTGGACTATAGCCTGTGGTGGTGAGGTACAGAGAAGCAGGAAAGATGGATACAGCAATTACGATGAAGGCAAAGTCAGCTGACAAATTGGCCGTTTCCTTTTTTTCCTTTCAGTTAAGAGTGACAAATGGTTTAATTTATATCACTTCCTTACATTAAACTACAGCCTGGCCAATTGCCTGAAGATTAATACACTCTATGGATCTTGCAGATCGCATTTATTTTAATATGTTTTCTTTTTAAAGGTTTATAGGGAATTTTGCTTTTGGTTCTAGTCTGTTAGGTCCCTGAAATGCAGTGTTTGCAAGAAACCTAGCTGAAAGGATTACAGTGCAATTAAAATTCCTTGTCCTTTTTCCTTTCTGGCACTCCCGTGTGTAGGGTGGATTGTTTCTGTCTGGAAGATCTCATTAAGCTTGCGGTATGAAAGAGTTAGAGGTGGCCTTTTTCATTCAATATAGGTGGAGCATGAGAGCTGCGTGATATCATATTTATTTCATGTTTTTATATAATTTGCACTTGATGTGACAATTTGAAATACCATAAACACAGATAGGAATGATTGTTTAGCGGAGTCACATTGATTTACAGTGCTAAGAATGTGGCCTGTACTTTCCAAAAATGGGATTAACCGAATCTGCTTTCTGCACAGAAGAATGCAGAGACCTTTCTCAGAATGTATTAACGTTTTTAGTGGGCTCTGAATCAATTCTCCCAGCCAGTGCTAAAAAATAAAATCAGATGTTATTTTTAACTGTGAAATAGTGGATACAGAAAATAGCTAGCTTTCAGGAACAGGGGACTAGTTAACAGAAACAGTAAGCATTGTTTTCATTGGATTTGGCATCATTGCAGTCTTCAGATTTATCCACTGACACATCAAAGTTTTTCTCAACGTATCTATTTATCGCAAGCAGCCACTGATTAATCTCTTTATGTAAATTTTGCTCTGTGCTGTGTTGATGAGTGCATTCTTAACCCAAGCTGGTTGCAGTACCTGTGCCAAATACACCCCCCACGCCTTGCCTAGGACCCGTGTGTAGCCCTCAGATCTGACTTACATGCTTTTTGGAGTCGCTTGAAATAATGCATAGGCCTAAAGCCAGCTCCTCTTGACAGAACAGCAATTGCATGTCAGCAGGTACCTGTTGAGGAAGAGGAGGCTGCTCAGAGGAGGAGACTGATCTTGTGGGTTCGCTGCCAGCTGAGGACGGAGCAGATGCGGTTTCAAAACGGGCTCAGCTGAGGGAGGGGTACAGGCTGTGTGAACTGACCCGGTGTGTGCCTCTCCTAAGGGTCTCTAAGTGGCCGTTCCTGCCTTTGTCCTTCACTTCACAAACTTTGCAGACCCATCTGCTGTGCTCTTTAGAAATCCTCCCTCCGAGCTTCCATTCTCCCTCTGTAAAATGGGTATAACGGGATTTCCCTCCTCCCTTGCCTTCACTGGACTAGGAGGATTTGGGCGTTGTGCAGCAGAGACTGGCGAGGACGTGAGGCACATGCAGCACCAGTGATGCCCCACTTTTGGTTCTGTCTTGCCGCCACTGCTAATTGACAGCAAGGTGAGTGCCAGCTCCTCAGGACGTAGGCTGAGCCTATTTTGCTGTGGAACCTACTTGCATAATCTTTGTTGCTAAACTAATACTGCAGTGTGTCTGCTGCTGCTCTTTTTCTTATTTCTCACTTTGTGATTGCAAGACCTCATGAATGATGCACATGCAAGGGCATTTCCCTCCATATATTTATTTATTCATTTAAGTCCAGCTTTCTGTGCTGTCTGAGAGCAGGAATCTCTCAGTAGTACAAAAAACAGGACAAACCCAAGACCAACATAGATCTCGACAAAGCTTGCAAAGGCCTAGGCCTGATGATTGGTAACCAAGGCAACGAGGCCTCTTTTGAAATAAGTGCTTGCTGCAGACCCCCATTTTGTGTGGAGAACTGGTCAGCATTAAAAATTAGAGAAGACAATGTAAGATCTATTAGGCAAACAAAGCCGTCAGGCAGGCAATCAGAAGTGCCTGCTATGTCGCTGACTAAATTAAAGCCGGCACCACATGGGGACGAGTGTTTGCTGCTGATTTGATCACTGCCTTGCGAATGGGGAAAGAGGCTGTTATGGCTAATCAAGAAATGAAAATAGAGATTGTAAGGGCAAGTTTTTATGTAGAACTGACTACAGTCTGCTCTCTTTTTACACAGTAAACCTGTGGCAGAACTCAGACTGAAGGGTTTTAACAGAGGGTGCAAAACCAGCCCAAAGCCTTCACTGAATGGGAAGATTCCTACAGGTCTGGTTTTAATTGCTCAGTTTGACATGGGGATGAACAGGAGGGAGACACAAGTGACTGTTTTAAGCCAGTTTTGTGCTCCTGTCATCTGTTAAAAGATCCGGGGGTTAACAGGTATTATGGCTGCTTTAATTTATGTTCGTAATATAATGTTCTGTGGCTGATAGTCTCTCTCTTTTCACTTCACCATGCCCTATATCTCTCCTGGTCAATATTTTAGTTGTTATTTTAGTCTGTTATAAAATGACGTATGGTGTAGAAGAGGATCTTGTATGGATGGATCTGAACCAGCCCTCTGTTTGGTGTTGCTTGCAATTGCAGGGGACTGGTCTCTGTCCCAGTCTGATCCAGTATTCCCCACGGCTCTTCCACCTTTCTGTCTGGACAACTGGATCTGTGAAGAGACTAGCTTAGTTTTGCCTCAGCACGTACGGAAACTTTTACTCCTAGAGCTGAACCAACAACACCATATTCATCTCAGATGAGCCACATCCAGGACTCATGTGCAGCCTAAGCCTTAGTCGTATCGAATCCCGTTATGGGGGTTAAGTCAGTCACTGAGTTCAGCTCTGCAGGTAGTCTTATGGCAAGGTTTGAATCTGATTCTGAGCATCTGTGCTGCAGAATCCCTTGCAATGCGCTTGTCACGCTGCGGGCCGGGTGTGATCACATCCATCCGCCAGCAGCGGACAAATCTGTTCCAAAGCGGAACGTGTGATAAACTGTCTGAACAAAGGTATTAGTGGGGGGGGTCTGTAGCCACAGCCGTTTTTACTGCCCAGTGCTTTTTGTGATATAAAGTGAGCCCAGCCTTTTTATTGTGCAGCCATGGGTTACTTTTTGGCTGCTTCAGCACCCGCAGAGTGAAAGGGTGGACGGTTGCCTTTTGTTTTCCGCTGGGCCTCATTTCAGTGTTGTTTAAGCTGTGGAAGCTAAAATTCACTGATCTACAATAAGAACTGGTGGCGGATTGGCAAAGTGGAGCTGATGGGAGAGTGGCAGCCCCGAAGGACGAAGAGAAACAGACCCCAGCGTTTCTTTAAGAGCTCATCCTGCCCTCTGAAGAGCATCCGTTCTGCATTCTGTTGCCATTGCTATAGTAACTTTCTGCCTCCTGATTTTGTTATGAATGGCAATGGGAAAAGCCTCCATGCAAGCTCCAGCTGATACCCTGCTGTTTCAAACATCCTCAAGGCTTGCTTTCATTTTTAACCCGTGAATGGCTGGTGTGTTTTAGCTGGGGCTTCTTTTGTGAGCCAGTGTTTGCTTCCTTTTGTCTCTGTGCATCCAACAACACGCCGTATGTCCATTGTAAATGAAGAGGAGAGATTTGAAGCAAGCAGCTTTATTCAGGCAAAGGTCTGGATCTTCGGAGGAGGAAGTGCTGGGCTTTTTTGGAAGGTGGCACTTCATAGTGGTGTTTTGGTGAGGTGAACGGGAGCCAGTGGGGCTCAGCAGCTCCCAGTGCTGGGACCTGAAGGCTGAATTTGTCCTCCTTTTTCACGATCCAGGCGTCCCCTCTCCAGACACAATGCAGCTCTTTTCCTTCTGCCAGCACGCTCTCCCTCTGGGACTTGCCGCTACCATGGAAAATGGCAGAAAGCACAGGTGAATCTGTTCTTTAACCAGTTGTGAGCAGCAGGTCAATATTATCAGTGCCATTTAACAAATGTGTGGATGGGTCCCACAGAAGGGAAGTGGCTTGCTCCGGTCAAAAGAATGAACATCAGAACTAGGGAGAGAGCTGAGGAATTTGGTGTTGCTGGCACGTTAACCATTTTTGTTTAGAACAGTACCAAAATGGCGTGACCTTGAAAATGACCTGGTACCAGAGGCTGTGCATATACAGGTACCTACCAAAAGGAGATAATGAAGAAGATAGAGGTGAGAGAGTGACTCCAATGAGGAGACAGATTTCCTTGCGTTCTCATATAGCAATCAAACCCAGCTTTCCAACTTAATTATTGTTCCTAGAGATAATGGTAACCGTTTCCTCCCAGCACCCTGCAATTTATCCCCAGTTAGAGCATCTTTTCTGCATGACTGAAAAGTTTATCCTCCTGTGCTGCCCAAGGTGCTGTTGAAACATTTTTTCAAGATTTGCCTTAACTTGAACTTTGCTGCTGCTTGTTTGAGTTCTAGGGCGTGCAGATGTTAGGTTCACAGAATCTGTCCTGCCTTGAATTGAGAGGGATCCTTTGAAAAACAATGTGCTTTAAAATCCTGCTCCTCCGAACTAGCTGGCCTTTCATGGATTTTCAGCTGATGTTTGTGCCAAGTTGTGCACACTTTCTTACTAGAAAATAACTGCTTACCTTAACACTAACATTTTTCAAACCTCATATTTGAGATGCTGGTTAATTAGCTGCTTCTCTTGACAGGTTTTGGTATGCAGTGCAGAACAGAGAAGTAAGCACGCTGAAGCAGGCTGATTTGCTTGTAAAGACTCACTCAGGTATGTACATTGATCTCACTGTGGTACCCAGCCAAAGCAGCCTTGATTACAGACCTCAGCCTAACTCTCACATTTGCACACATTAGCAAAGCAAACAGGAAACTGTGGAGCAGCCACTTCCCACTGTAATGCTAATTTGTTGGGGAAAGAAAATGGTGAGTAATTTAAAGGAGATTGTTTGTTTGCTTTTCCTCTGTAAGACTGGAAAAACTAATCCAAATTAAAAACTAATTGGACCTGGGAAGAATTCTGCTGTATTCTGAAGCTCAAACTTCAAAGTGTGGAGCATTGAATCCTGCAAAGCACCTGAATGGCAGCTTAAATCTACTGCTGAGGCCATCGCATGTGTCTGATCTGGGCTGGCAGTTTGCAGGGAGATGCACAGATCAGGCAGGAGATGTAGGTGTGATCCATTTTCTTTTGCATATCAGTATTGAAGCTGCTGGAGAATAACGTGTTCCTTCCTTAGAGCGTTGTTCTTGGACACTGAAGCCATGCGCGTTGTTTGGAAATGTTCTTACACTTGCAGTGGGGCAGTGTTAGCAATACTGGGATCCCTGGGGCATTCCCTGACTCCATGTGTCTTCCAGTTGTCAGCTCAGCTAAACTGGGGTGGATCTGGGCATTGTCCGTGCTAGAGGTTGGTACTGGTTACAGAGACCTTTGTGAATACTCTATCCAAATGTGTGAATGGAATATCAGACCTTTCTATTGAGCAATGCTTAAAATGGATTTGAACACTTTGTCAAAATGTTTGAGAGAGAATTTTTCTTTTTAAAGGGTTAAAATGTTCATGCGCGCTCTTGAAAAACTGCAGTTCTTCAAAATGAAGTCAGAGTGTCTTTCTATGCAAACATTTCCTTTGATCCTACGAAAAGTACAACTCAACCATAAAACCCACTGCTTAGCCCCCAGATGAGATGTTTCATATGAGACGGAAGGCAGGCCAGTCTAAAATTTGACATTTTGATTCAGTGAAGTTTGTTTAACGTTGTTTCATGCTGACCTCAGAGCATTAAAATGAAATCCCAGTGTAGGAGGGGGAGGAAAGGCTGTTGTACACAGCGTGTCAGAACCTGACCTCTTGGTACCGCTCTTCTGGAAGAGGTAGTAGTACCCTGCATTTTTCCTAAATTATGACAGGCGCTTTGAATGATTTTAAACAAATATTTCCACACATACAGGCCATACTGGAGGGCATGCAACTTGTACTCTTTTTGAAACACTAGTACCAAAAGCAGCATCTTGGATGCTCCCATCTTCCCTTACTGTTTAAGAGAGAGAACGCATTTCACTGATGGGGGAAACAACTGCCCTGTGTGTCCCTCCTCGTCCTGCCCAAGGAAAGCAGGGTGTGACGCTGGCATATGTCTCTGGCTGTGCAGGGATACCCTGGCAGAGGAGGATAAGGGGTCTCCATGTACTGGTGTCACGACTGTTCCTTTCAAAAGCAGCAGCTGGCAGCCCTCTGATGAGTGCGCTACAGATGGCAGCAAGATGCAAAGGGCCTCCCCATCCCCTCACCGGAGCTCCCTCCGTGCTGTCACCTCCCTCCCTGATTCAAGGCAACCCATTGCTGCTTGCTGGGGTTTCCTGTTCTGCCAGTTGCAGCTGCAAAGCCATGAGCTGCATCCAGGGCTTTGGCATGTCATGCACGGAACGGGCTCTGAGCCTGCTCCGGTCCTCAGGAGCGACGTTGTCTGCAGGAATGGTGGTTTGGTCAGGAGTGCCTTCTGCAAGGCTATGGGGAGGAGAGGCGTAGTCCATTCAGGAGTTAATTCTCTGGATGATCTGGAAGGCACACAGATTTATGAAATAAAAGCTTGTAATGCAGTTTAATAAGATTAAATTTATTTAATAAGTGCGACATGAGGACGCTGGTTCATGTTAGCAGCAACTGCAATGCCCCCAGACTTAATGGGCTCTACAGAGCAGCACAAAGAGGTCTGGTTTTTGCATTGCTGCTACTGTTTTGAGTTCTCGTTCTTACTACTACTGTTATTCCTGGCTTTTGCCTGCTTCTGCCCCTGCCTAGAAAGAAGGGCTGAAAACTGTGAGGGCAGAGGATCTCCAAATAGGGCTGGCTGCAGACGAACAAGAGCCCGGACCAGTGTCTTGCTACTGCTGCGTGTCGCAGGCCGCTTCTGCGGATTTAGGTGGGCCATTTAAATTTCTATGCCTCATTTCCCATGTGTACAGTGAGGCTAATAATGCTGCCTTTGTCTGTCTTGTCTATTTAAAATGTAATGAGATGAGATTTTCAAAAATGACAAATGATTTTCAACGCCTTGTATGAGTGCTTAGCTGACAGCATCTTCAGAAGTGACTGAACCCTCTCCTGCTGGGCAGCATGGCCTGGTGAGGCTTTCAAGCTGTGTCAGCAAAATGAAGAAACAGAGCAGTACAGAGACAGTCCAGTGCAGGTTTCTGTTTGAGGCTCTTTCTTCTTAGCTTAACGTTTAAATTCAGCAACACCAATGCATCTTACTGGTTAGCATTGGTTCTCCCAGACATCACACTTGGAGAGAGGATAAACCTTTGTAAAAACAAGGGGGAAAAGTGAAGTGCTTTATTTTTCTTGCTTTCCAAATTGTGGGAGTTTATGACTTGGTCTGATTTTTTGCTTTGAAATTTCCAGTGTGAATTTTTTGTTGGACTATTTGTCCTTCACATTCTTCTTTCTGCCGTTGAACCAAATCCCAGTTGAGCATGTCCCGTGAAACACTGGTCATTCAGAAAACCTTTGCTTGAGACCTTTGGACAAGATTGCTTCTTTTGTGCACATTTATATTATTATATAGCACGTGACACGCTGCAGTAGTAACACGGAGCACGTTGGGAAGCTTTAGTTCTGTTTCACTGGAAAGTGCTGCACTACTTGGCAATCTGTTTGTTTTGGTCGGGTTATTCCCCGTTTCGGCAGCTGGCAATGGTGTGATGGCCCAGCTTAGCCGTAACGTTCAGCTTTCCAGGGTAGTGATTCTCTCTTCTGTGTTATTGTCTGTGGCTGGCATTTTTATTGCAGAATAAAGCATGGCAGTCTATTTGCCTTTATCAATGGACTCAAGATACTTTCCCTTTCTTTTTCCTTGGGTTCCCCAAGTAAGTCGTTGCATGTGTGTAAACGTGATTAGCAGTGCATTCAGAGCTGTTTTCTAAATGCCTACCAGTGCGGACTGGTGCGATATCTTTAAAATAGGCTCTAAAGCCATCACCAGACACGGAGCCCATGAGGTGAAGCTGCTTAATGCAGCTTAGGGGTAAGATGCTTCTGTGCTATGAGCTGGCAGGGCTTTCACCCTGTGGAGCTGATAAACAGAACCATCAGCATAAGTAACATCTTCTGAACTAACCTGGGCATCTTCATCCAGCATCCCTTCTTCACCTGGGCCCTGGATGTGCCCTCCTTCTCTTTTCTTCTAACTTGTGTAGATCAGATCTCTGCAATGAAAAGTCTCCAGTCTCTCATAAGGGATCTGGGAAACATTTCTGTGCTTGTGGGATGTGTGTGTGTGCACATGTGTGATGAATATTCTAAGCACAGTTCTGATCCAAATGTTGATTACGTTGCTGCCTGTGAGTGCAGAAAACTGGTTTCAGTGCCCAAGAAAGTCTTCTCGGAGCCCATCATCCGATATTATGGCCCGTCATCCTATCATACAAGTACAACATAGCAGGTGATTTCCCAGGCTATTCTGTAGAGTTAAGTATTTCCATTCCAATAAATGGGGAAGCAGTTCCCTTTAGTGGGAAGTGCTATGGGAATTGCCATGAAATAGCAGGGACGGGAGCAATTCTAGAGCAGTTGAAAGGGAGGTGAAGCTGGACTGCATCTTCGATACAACAGCAGCATGTGAAGCCAAGCAGTATTTGTACTTCTCGAGTTTACTGCTGACTTTTATTTTTGGTGCTATTGTGTCATGTCTTAAAGGAAACCAGAGAGCTGTAACGCTCAAAGTCAAATGAGTGAAGCATTCATAGAGCATGCTATGTTTTATGACCCTTACTGTTATTGTTGTCATCATTATTTATTAACACAGTGCTTAGAAGGTGTGTGGAGTCATGTGGATCACAGCTCTGGCATTTGTTCAATGAAAGATCTTATCCAGAGAGATAGAGAGCAGTGAAGAGATCCCAGTGACAGGACATAAACAGTAATTGTCACCCATTCTTTGCTTTTTGACCGGCGCTTCCTGACTTGGAAGGTCTATGTTTTAAGCCATGTTGCAATAGTAAAGATTGCTGTTGTCCATTGTGGGTCCTTTTGGGAAAACGCTGGCAAAGTTTTCAATAATTTCTGTTTATAAATCAATAGCGATTTCCTGTTGAGTCCCAGTTCCATACAGATTTTAATGGAGGCAAGCCAGTAGCTGTCATATTCTTAGAGAGGTGTTCAGAGGAAATGTTAATATTTAATGATGCCTTTTTGTGGTTAGCCAGGCGAGTTCTCTTAATGACACTGTCTGGAAGAGGCATACCTCAATCTTCATCTGTAATCAATCCATACAAGCTATCGCTCGTGCTTCAAAATGTCACAGGACATTTACGGACCTTAATAAAATCAGCAATTCTGCTCTAACTTCTGTCTATAATACCAAACACTTCAGAGAGATTCCTATTGCTTCTATCCAAGATAATCATCCTGGGGAGAGCTGAAAAATGCCTGATTTTGGAGCAGGCTGGTACCTTTCACATGCATTTATTTTATAAAGACTGAATTAGTAAGGAGAGATTTTGAAGGCAGTGAGGCTCTCTATTTCCTCTGGAAGTCAGCGGGGTTGTGTGCTTAATTTCCATTTGTGCCTTTGGAAAATCCCCTTCTAATTGACTAAATATTTGTACTATTGGCTATGGGCACGGTGGCACAATGTGGCTTTCAAACCATCTGTTTTCATGGACTAAAACCCACTGGCAACAAACCTTGATTGGCAGAAGTTCACCAGGGCTGGTTTGCGTTAGTTGAGGTTGCTGAGGACAAAAGCATAAAGGAAAAGAAAAGCATAGGATAAGCAGAAATAAAAAGGACCATGGAAATAAATGAGCTTTGTTTCAGCATTTGAATGGACTTTACTCATTTATCAAAAGACTATCTTCTGGTCTTTAATGTTTCTGAAATAATGTGACTCGTCTTTGAGTGCTCAACGCCAAGGAAAGCTGTCAACCACTCCAGCAATTATCATATCCCAAAGGGAAGTTGGTTAATGATTTCTTTGTAGACGACTTGGTCTTTCAGTTTTTGTGCTGTGCCAGAACAATTCCAACCCAATGAAGCATTTTAGGATTTGGTTTGATTCTTAATGCTGAAGGAATATTCTGGAAATAGTTATTCACTGCCACCTTGTGATACTGAACCTGCACCTTAGAAAATGAAAATTACAGGGTCAGAAGCAGGGATCAGCAATAGGTAAGGGAACAGAGAGAGAGGGAAGAAGGCTTTCCCAGCTTGCGGTCGGGGGCGGGGGGGCGGAATTCACAGGCTGTTGCAGTGGCACATGCAACAAATTGGGATTTCTAAGGGCTGCATAATTCTGTAAGCAGTGATGGCTGCAGAGGTCATAGAATCATAGAATCACATGGTTGGATGGGACCTATAAGATCATCTAGTCCAACCGTCTTCCCACTACCATTGCTGCCACAGCTACTAAACCATATCCTGTAGCTCCTCATCAAGCCACCTCTTGAACACTGCCAGGGACGGCGACTCCACTACCTCCCTGGGCAGGCCGTTCCAGTGCCTGACCACTCTTTGGGAGAAAAAGTTTTTCCTCAAGTCCAATCTGAACCTCCTCTGGTACAACTTGTGGCCATTTCCTCGGGTCCTGCTTGTTGCCTGGGAGAAGAGGCCAAACCCCTGTTCATCACAACCTGCCTTCAGGAAGCTATAGAGTGCAATGAGGTCTCCCCTGAGCCTCCTCTTCTCCAGACTGAACAATCCCAACTCTCTCAGCCGCTCCTCATAAGACTTGTGCTCCAGACCCCTCACCAGCTTTGTCACCCTTCTCTGGACACATTCCAGGGCTTCAATGTCTTTCTTGTAGTGAGGGGCCCAAAACTGAACACAATACTCAAGGTGCGGCCTCACCAGTGCCGAATACAGGGGGATGATTACCTCCCTGCTCCTGCTGGCCACACTATTTCTAATGCAGGCCAGGATGCCGTTGGCCCTCTTGGCCACCTGGGCACACTGTCGGCTCATGTTCAGCTGAGCATCAACCAACACCCCCAGGTCCCTTTCCTCTTCACAGTCCTCCAGCCACTCAGCTCCGAGCCTATAGCGCTGCATGGGGTTATTGTGGCCAAAGTGCAGGACCCGACACTTGGCCTTGTTGAACCTCATGCCATTCAGCTCAGCCCAGCGATCCAGCCTATCCAGATCCCTCTGAAGGGCCTCCCTACCCTTAGGCAAATCAACACCACCACCCAACTTGGTGTCATCTACAAACTTCCTGAGGGTACACTCAATCCCCTCGTCCAGGTCATCTATAAAGATATTGAACAAGATGGGCCCAAGTACCGACCCCTGGGGGACACCACTTGTAACAGGCTGCCAGCTGGACTTGACTCCATTAACCACCACCCGCTGGGCACGGCTCCCTAGCCAGTTCTTTATCCAAAGAAGGGTATACCTACCCAGTCCACGGGCAGCCAGTTTCCCTAGGAGAATACTGTGAGAGACCGTGTCAAAGGCTTTGCTGAAGTCCAGGTAGACCACATCAACAGCCTTTCCCTCATTCACCAGTCTGGTCACCCAGTCGTAAAAGGAAATGAGGTTGGTCAAGCACGACCTGCCTTTCGTGAACCCGTGCTGGTCAGCACAGGTTATCCCAACCCTTGCTCCAAGCATCCCTGAAATTTGGTTGTGGATTTACAGTCAAGGTTTGTTCAGCTTCTTTTTGAAAACCAGTTGCTAATCTATGTAAGAGTGGTCTTTGTATCCCTGCTTTTAGCCCCGTGCTGCCAGGCATCATGAAGATTTTCCTCTACGTTCAGTAAAAGCAATTAGCTGACTTCACCACGGAGTCTTCTCTCAGTGGACCCAGCTGAAAACATGGCATCAACTTGATTTAATTCTGAGGAGCAAACTGTATTCTTAAATTGTGACCCAGTGAAATGTAATTGAAGGATTGTCATTGACTTTAAAATGTCTAGTATTTCACTTGAGTGAGTTTGCTCCTGAGCGAGAACATCCGCTGTGCCTCAGCTACAACCCATGTTTTGGTACACACACCTTCCTCATGGAGAGCTGCGGCTTTCTCTGGTAAGGTTTTGAGCTGTGCTCCTTAGGGCTGTTGTTCAGATGGTGGAGGCATTGAGCACAATTACCTCTGCAGCCAGGGACAGGTCCATCTACCCTGTGCAGAATGCCTCTATTGTTATCTTCATGATTACCTGTATGAATATCTAGTTGCCATGAAAACCCCGGCCCTAGCTAGATCTTAGGAGCCCTCTCCTACGGAGGTCCAGGCTAAAGTTCAGTAGGCCATGCCTTAGGATGGTGTGGTGGCTCATACCGCCCTCTTTCTTCGCTCATTTTCACTGGAGAACGTAGATTTTATGGAGTTTTGTTTTTGCAAATATCCAAATTTCAATGGGATCCTACCTTGCGTGATACATTTTGCACCCACTGGAAGTATGAATAATTAAGTGTTTGCAATAGGAAGAGTCCCAGATTGGAAGTCATTGCTGTCATTTATTTTAATAATGGCAATTTAATGGCAGAATATACTGCTGTAATTTCTGGTTGGGTTCTGAAGCTTTAAATAATGAAGAAAATTCTGGATTTACAGCAATAGTCTCACCTAAGGATGGTAGGCACATAAAGCAACATAGAGCTAAAATCGCTTTGTTTCTAATTCAAATCAGGTTTGAACGTTCAGCCTTACCCTGTACGTGTAAGTAACTATGGCAATGCGATGTAATGTAATAAAGCAGCATTTGTCATTTTATGGATGAGAAGGAACTTGGCACGCCTCGGCCAGACGAAATAGGAGATCAGAAGTCACTAGAGCCATTGATGCAACCCAGTGAAGGAGTCCTGTGCTCCCTGCCCCAGGCAGGGCACAGATACCAGAGCCCTGTAGCACCCACTGTAAGTAGAGACCTAATTTTCCACTTGTTTGATGAGGAGCCTGCCCACATCATATCCTTGTGCTCACATTTCCCCCTCTATATCAATGTCAATTTTTTTTTTTTGCAAAAGGATCCTTGATAAATCCTCATGCCATTCATATGCTCCTTGTTCTCCTCTTTGCCAGGGCACATCCCCAGGCAGGGACTGTCTGTTGTCATGTACTGCAGTGCTTAAGGTAGTGAGCGCTGATGTCACTTAGGACTTTTGTGCGTTAGCGTAAAAGACTCTTCAATTAAGCCAGTTCTGCTGCTGCTCTCCTGCAGTTCAGGCAGGCTGTGCAAGCTCTCTATTCATCACTTTCCTTTTTGGCAGTGTTGAGGTATTACTACTGGAAGTCACGCGCCCAGAAGTGTCCAGAGTGTTATGAGGTTAGAAAAACCTGATGTTTTAATTCCACTTAGGTTCCTTCTTTCGTTCCTTTTATTATGTAGTGTGTGGATGATATTAACTGATGAAATGAACTATTTTTTTCATGTATTGCTAAATATTTTATCTGCAAGTAAGTGTTCCAGTTAGTTATTCTGCTCTGCATACCTGTATCACTGTGATATTGCAAGGACCAATTAACACTCATTACAGGATCAGAATATGAAAAGACCAAAGGCTACCAGTGAAACTCCAGCTGGCCTGACTGGTTTCTTGGGTTGTGTTTATGTAACTTCAGTGTTTCTCCACCTTTATTGTCAATATTGCTGAGTATGATCTGTTACCTGAGGAATTTTTCTTACTGATGCTGGGTTTATGAAATTCAGATGAGGGTCAGTGTCATTTTCCCAGTAATTTATGTGGTTCTAAGTGAAAATAGACACCCTATGGGATTATTAAGTACACAGATTATCAGCTCCGAGTGATTTTTAAGCAAAATTTGGTTATTTCCATGCTTAGAGCATGGGCATATCCCGTTGCTGGTTTAATATCTTACCACTCAGGAGTTGTGCCATGCTAACCAGCTGTAAACAAACTCAAACAGAAATGTAAGGTGCATCAGCCTATGCGCTTCCTATGATAACAGATTTGGTAAGGAATCTGATATATCTGGCTGGGAATTCTGGGTTCTTAAACAAGACTTGTGTGTGAGACACTGTAGGGGCTCACCTGGACTCGCGTAGACAGTAAGTTTCTATGGCTGGTCCCAAACTCAGAGCGATCTGGGGGGCCTAAGTTCCCAGTGCACTGGGTGGTTGAGCTCTACTCATGATAGCACTCTTTCTGTAGGAAAAATAATATCTTAGGAATAAAGCTGTGGAGTCATGTAGCATATCAAAATGTTTTAGTTCAACTATAACAAAAAGAATGAGGAGAATTTGCTACAGCTGGGCATTTCTCAAGGTCTGACACTTGAGTTTCACTGGTGGGAATAACAACTTTTGAAATTACTCCTTTTTTTTCAGTGTCTGTAAAAGGACCGTAAAGACATAGAGTACTATAGAAACACCCTGTGAAATACTGAAAGAGGAGAATATAGTCAAAGGAGGATGCCTTTTAATAGTTCAGTGCTTCTTTCGGAGTGCCTGAGGTTTCAAGTAGGTGATGGAAATAATCTTTGATCTGATATGTGAGGCCAGTAAGAGACTCAACAGATCAGCCAGTGGTAAGGTGTCTTTGATTGACTTCCTGTGAGCAGAAATGGAAGTACGAAACAACTGAAGACACTGCTGAGTGTGTCCTCAAGCATGTGTGGAAAGGGGAAATACTTGGGAGATGGCTGTTTGGCATGTGATCGTTGTCTATGTTTTGAGGGTTTACTGGAAAAGAGAGTCAGATCTCTCTGGCAGGAAACCTCAGCTTTGGGGAGTGACCTTTATCAGGTCTGAAACATCTGGAAGTTGCAGTCTTGTCTGCAGGATTTCATTCTGGTCTCAGCCTCTAGGCCAGCTTTCTGGCAGATCATTCTCTTTCCATCCTTCCGCAGGGGCCCACGTCTGTGGCCATCTGCACATCTTCCAAGGATGTGACAAGAGATGAATGAGCTTTAGTTAAGGCTGTCCCTGAAAGCCACTGCACGCATTTCAGCAAACTGCAGAACGTGTCAACACAATCGCTTCCATGCTTTCAGCTTGCCGGAGCCTCTGTCAGCACTCTCTGCAGCTTCTGCGGACTGCCTGATCAGCAATGCTAGGACTATTAATATTTATAAACCTTAAATAATACAGGACTTTGGTGTACCTGAGAGACCATATGCTGGCCTCCAATCCCCAACAAAGTACCTGAGATCAGTGTGGCTACAACCCTGGCTGATCCGTTGGTACGGTCCCAGAAGGGGAAGAAGGTGGAGCTTTTCCCCTGGAGGGCCTCTGTCTTCAGATTTCTCCCTCCTTCATTAGCACATCATCTTCATCCTTCAGGGCCAAGCTGCAGGCTTGGTTCTTGCCTTTTAGTCTGGAGCCTTTTATCACTGCGCTGTGCATTTATTATAGGGCTTTGCTTGGTTGTGACCTTGGTTTTGGTATTTTTCCACCTTTTAGTGAAAATGCATTGATTTGGGTGTGGTTTGCAGGGAGGAAGGGCTCTGAGATTTTTATTAGTATTGTTTATTTTTTTTTTTTTTGTTTCGATGGGGTCTTTTGGCCTGAATCTGATGAAGGTGCTTGGTACCTCTGTGGACACAGATGCCTCTAAATTAACATTTAATGTATGCATGTGCAAAGATGCATACCAATGAATAATGCATAGTCATAAACAGCTTGGTGATTTGGTTTGGTTGAGAGCGATATTGCATATGGATTAGCTGTAACGACCCCGATCAGGGCTGTTAATAATGTGTATCGGGTGGAGACAGCCACGCTAGACCTATTGTCTGCCGCACCACTTACCTTGGCGACAAAAATGTCTCTCCTCCCACCTCCCCAGCCATTCCGTGTACTCTGCTGAAACAAGCTCTTCTGAAATGACTAAGGCAACCCTTCCTCCGCATCGCCAGCTGCCTTATTTAGGTACAAACCCGAGAGAATAAGTAAAAAATAAAATTTAAGAAAAAAAAAAAAAAAAAAAGAGGATGCCAGACACATGCGGCTCTACCGGCCACGAGGAGCAGGAGGGTGTGTTAGGGACCATGTCAGGGACCATGCAAGGTGCTGGTGGTGGAAAAGGGGCTCGGGGCGGGATGCGAGTGCCTGCCCGCGGCCCTGCGCTCCCCCCGCCCCGGGTCGGGTTGCCGGGTGGTGCTGAAGGGACAGCGCCCGCGGCGCTGGCGGGGGGGCCGGCCCGGCCCCGGCCCCTCTGTCTGGTCCCCCCGGCCCTGTCCCCCTGCCCTTCCATCCCTGCCCCCTCTGTGTGTCTGTCCCCCCCCCCCCCCCCCCCCCCCCCGCCTCGACACTGTCAGCGTGGGCAAGAGCGGGGAGCGAGGGGGCTGCTGCTCCGTCTCCTCCTCTAGAAAAGCTGCATTCGGCCGGAGCCGCCCTGGGCTGCCTCCCCGATCCCCCCGCGGGGAGGGACTAGGGGCTCCTGGCATTGCAGAGGCTTAATTGACTCGCAAGGTCACTAATTTCGGCTCCTGGAGGTAAGTCCCGGCTAACGGCTTGTTTTCCTCTCTCCCTCGGCTCCTACACTCCTCTCCCATCTGTCTGTCTCTCTCGTTCTCTCTACAGTGCCATCAATCAACCCTTCCCCGCCTGAAGAGGGGTCCTTCCGAGTCACGGCACCAGCGATGCCCCAAAACCCAGAAAGATGAGTCAGCGTTCTGCCTCCCACTGACCCCACCGCGATCTCGTCTGCTCCCCGCCCTCCGGCTCGGCTCCTGTGAGAAAAGTGAGGAACAAAAGGATTCCCGGAGCACTCCCAGACTCCTCCATTGCGGGGCCAGGGGAGGAAGAGGAGAGGGTGGTGGGAGGAAGGAAGGGGTCCTTTCCCTCCTCCCTGGGGAGCAGCCAGAGGGGAGGAGGGTGCTCAGTCCCCATCAGCCTCCGAGCAACTTGTAGCGACGGCAGGGGAGGGGGAAAGGGGTGTGTGTGACGAGGGCTGCTGCTCCAACCTGGTCCAGTCCATTTGCCAGTTCACCACTCGCATCACTTCCGGATTGGTCCTCAGTTTCTGCTGCAGAGTGAGGATTTTTATTTTTTTTTTTTTTTCCTCTTTTTCCCTCCCTCCCCATCTGGATGCTGGGAACTTGAAACCTCCTCCCTTGATTGCAGCAGGATCTGCCCCAACCTTCCCTCAACTTTGCACTGCATCAAAGAAAACAGAGCGAGCCACAGGCTGTATTGTACCGATGGGGGCAGGGGATCTGCCAGGCGCAGCACTTTGCTATTGATGTTCCCGTATCTCTAGGACCCAGAGAGATTTTTTTTTTTTTTTTTCCTTTTCTTTCATCTTTTCGTGTGTTTGTGTCAAGGATCCTGCTGGTTACCTCTGTTATTACTTTCCCTTAGCAGGAAGACCACGCAAGCCATGGCTGAAAGGAAGCAGTCTGGTCGGCAGGGCGAGGAGGAAGAAGTGCCAGCCTTCTTCAAAAACCTGGGCTCAGGCAGTCCCAAGCCCCGGCAGAAATTCTGTGGCATGTTCTGCCCGGTGGAAGGCTCCCTGGAGAACAAGACCATTGACTTCGACTCCCTCTCGGTGGGCCGCGGATCTAACAAAGTGGTGGCAAAGCAGAAGGATGTTGCCCACCTGGGTCCGGATGCTCAGTCCGTCTATTCCAGGCAGAGCGGGAAGGGAGGGGAACTATCTGTTGATTTCGGGAGAAAGGTGGAGATCAGGAGTGCCACTGGGAAGGAGGCGCTGCAGAACCTGAATGACAAGGTGGGTGCGTAGATATCTGTGTGTGTATGAGAGATGCAACCTGAACACGCAATGGACTGCAGAAGGGATCTCTCCTTTCCACCCTGCAGTTTCTTGCTTTTATGTTACCTGCATGTTTGTGCTAGTCAATGTCTGTTCCAAGCAGCAGCATCTCCACGAGAGCCTTCTTGCCAGACCTCTAATGTTATCCATGTGCTCTCTGCAGGTGTGTGTGTATATGCACAGGGAGGAGGGCAGAAGAAGAAAGGAGCCCCTGCACCCACAAACACCCTCCCTTTCCCCGCCCTGCCTTCCTTTTTGGTGATAGAGACTGACTTTTTTGTTTCTTAGGCGATTTCCCCCAGCACAATGGTAGCAAAATGCCCCACCCAGCTAGTGAATGCAGCTGACGGAACAGAAATGCGATTGTTAGCAAAAGAGCATCAATGAGCCTCCACCTACAGGGATCAAATCCCTGCAGGCTTCTTCCAGGGGAAGCTCCTACCCCCTCCTCCCAGGGGAGGACAGACCAGAGGGACCCCAGGGAGCTGTATTTCAATACCAATTTTGATCAAGGCTACAGTGGGAATTTTTGCCTCAGGAAGGTCTGGGACTTTCACAGGAATGTGGTGTTTCTCTTAGAAACCTACTGAACTCCTCCCAGTCTTTCAAGATTCCTGAAGCTATTTTCTCACTCCCTGCATGTGTCATGGTGTAATGAAACCTGTCCTCTTCCTGAGGCAAAACCCATTCAACCCACAGGTCCAGCCGACTGTGCTCGTTTGCTTTCCTCGATAAATAGATTTAAGCAAGCTTTATTCAGATCTGAGCCACGAAATACTCTCTGCGTCCCTCTGACAATGCTGGCTCCTATGCATAGGCTGGAAGAGAGGAAATGAATGCAGCATCAACCAGCAAACTGATAAACTTCTAGCATACTGGCAAGGAGTTTCTGCGAGTAGTCCTCCAGTGAGTTTACTCTAGTCCTTTCTTCTGGAAACTCTTTCTGGGAAGTGCCTCCTGGTTTTTACGAGGGGTATGGGTCGCATATACATGACAGAAGTCTCCCTGGAATTTATAATATAGGATTGTTCGCCACTTTCTCCAGCTTTGAGAAATGGGAAATATTCCTAGGAGTATTAACGGGGGCCCATCCTCCCCAAATCAGACCCTAGTCTGCTTTTTCCTACTGCAGTAACCTAAACATGCATCCAGCCAGGTTTACGTGTGTGAACAACTGCCGTTTACGGTGAGATCACAAAGGTAGGCCTCGACATTCCGAAGTGCTATGCAAGGATATGCTCCATGCCGCTTCAAACCTGATTCGTCAAACTCAACCAAAAACTTACCACTACAAATGCCTGGGGTTTGATTTGACCATGTTGAAGTGCCTGCTAATTGAGTAGCTCTCCATGATTAATTAGCCTTGTTGGACTAACCATGGTGCATCTCGAGAATAAAGGGCAGACACCTTTTCATTTTGGGGAGTCAAAGGTTTTGCAATTTAGGACACTTGCAGGACAAATTTTGGATAATATGATGTGGTGATGCTCTGCAGGACATAAGTATAAACAGGCGATATATTAATTCTGAAGAGATTAGTTACTTTGTGATTGAAGCGTACCAGTATAATAAAACCTTGAAGTACAATATGGCGAAAAATCAGAAGTCCACACAGAATATTACTCATATTATTTTAAAAGTGTGGGATTTGATTCTCTTTTTAAAGGATATCTTGTAAACATTAACTGTGGGTATGAAATAATGGGATAGTGCAAAATATTTGAGTTCTCATTAGCTTTACGTACCACTGATGCCAATGGATTGTGTTGTGAGGGTTTGTGAGCATTTGGGTAAGTCTTTTCTTTTATTAGAAATGTCTTGCTATGCATTGGCACTTGACTGCAGGAGTGGTTTAGCTTTGGTTTTCCAGCTGACTGCATCTACAGCTTGAATCAATGGTTAGGTCCTCAGCAGGTAAACCTGGCTTTACTTCAGTGTAGTTAATAGATGTGGTATGATGATAGTCAAAGCTCAAGGTATTTAAAAAAATAAAGAAAAATAACATTGCAGGAAGTGGTATTAAAGGCAATAGTGCATTAAAATAATGTGAGGTAGAAGTTAAACGGCTTCTGAAGTTTTGCCACGGAATTTGGCCCATTATTTTCAAACCTCTGTCTTAGCCCATTTCCGATGTGTTATTAAATGCCTCTCCTTGGACGGACTGTACACTATTTCCATGTGATAGGAATCTAAATTACAGTGGAAAGGAAAATTATGCTAATTAATAGGATCTTGAATTTATGACTTGCATACATGATTTCACAATAGGCCTGAAATGTTACTGCTTCTTTTTCTTTAGCTTGAGGCTGACAGTAGTTGCAATTTTTATGAATTCATGTAACAATCAACATACTGGATGGTCCATGCTCTGTTTCAGTAACCAAAGGACCATATTGTGAGCCGATGGGAATGGGTGCTGATCAACTGGAGGCAATGGAGATAGGTGGAAGTATGTTACCCATTGCCTGGATCCAAAGTGGGTTTAAAATACAATCATCCATTCTGTCACTGTATAGAAAGATCTTGTATTAATCTCCTCTGAAATAATTAACCAAGCAAGATGGACAAGCAAATTTTTATTTTTCTGAGGTCTTAAGTGTCCAGAGGATAAAAATGGGAATGTAATTATTCCACATTAAATTGCAATATATTGTTCTGCAGACAAAGATAAGAGTAATTGAATCTCTTTGTGTCTGTCCTGTCTGGGGTATTCTATAGGCATCTATCATGGCCTTGCTTTATTGCCTCTGGGCCATGCTGCTCATAATTCAGGGTTAAGGTCATCTCTAGAGGCTCCAGAAAGGCGCTCTGTCTTGGTTTAAGCAGCTCTTTACAGTCAGGCCTCTGAAGGCAGCGTGACCGATTCAACAGGTCTGCAACTCAGCAGATCTGAGGGAAGCTCTGCTACTTCCCAGCTCTCAGGGTGTGGAGAACTAACTGTGCTTCTATTTCCCGTCTTAAACTTCGTCATCTCCCCCGTTTGGACTGTTGATGCCTGGTCCTGCAACTACTGGTTCAATGTTTGAGCACTACTTTGAGGGCATTAGGCCTCTGTTCCTTAGGCGAACGGTCTTGAGACACATGCATTCACCTGGGTTTTGAAAAACCTTGGTCATTGCTTGCTCAATGTGGGTCATTTATCTGTGTGTATTTCCCATGTGTATAACCGGTATTCCTTCTGTCTCGCTCATCTGTTGAGATTCTTTGGGACAGAGATGGTCTTTTAGGGAACATCTATAGGGAAAAGCAAGGCTTGATTGCAAGAGGGATCAGCAATCCTGGGGCTTGCTTTAGTCTAGTTTGCACAGAGAGCCTGAATAGGTGCTGAGACACTTCAACACAAGTACAGGCCCTGGCATCCCACATCTCTTCTGAAGTTGCTAGCTTAAGTTCCCATTGCCATTTTGTCGTCACTCCAGTGATTCAGGAGGTTCTCCTGTGCAACACTCACCCTTTTATACCTTTTTTGCATCCCATAGAAACAGTTTGTGGACCTTTGGGAAGTGCAGAGCACTAGGTGTAAACTACTGATCTAAACCAACAAATATACGTCCTAATGTAATATGATAAGTAACAATAAGGAATAAACAGAGACTAGGAAAATGTTTTTATTTTAGAACTGACAAGAGAGGAATCACTTGGAAAACACAGTGTCATGAAGTTTTTGACATGCTTGGACTTCCTGGTAAAACCTCAGAGCTCTCAGGATCATGGTTATTCATTCCTGCAGAGAAATAATGAAAAACAGGACGTTGTTGAGAGCTCAAATAATCACAGACTCTGGAACGTTAATGGACCTGTTGTGTAAAACGAAGAAGCTGTTCCAGACAGCTGGAAATTAAGTTCTGAGTTTAATTTGTTACAATACTTGTAATTTTTCTAGCCTTGTTTCAACAGTCGCTGCTTGCACAATAGTCAAACAGGAGGATGACTTGCATGTTCTTCCAATGGATCATAGTAGTTTGTCTCACTACTGAAAAAAAAACATAGAGAAACTAAGACTAAAAAGCACAAATGCCAAAATCCTCTTAATTTTTCAGATCCCTCTCAAAGCGATCAATTTTCATAGCTGGAAGGTGCCCTACATCCAATGAGTATCTTGTGGAGTGGTCTGTTAGTGTTATGTCAGGATTTTTGTTATCATAATATTTATATTATTATTAAGACATATTTTAATAACACATTATATTTTTATATTTATAAAATATAAGCGAAAACTGTTATTATATTTAATATTTTATTATTATTATACTATCAATACCACACTCTCTCTTATGCAGAAATGAGCAAGGGGCTTCGATACAGGGCCAGCTTATTAGCTGGGCTGAAGACTGGAGGGAAAATGTAAACACCTGGGGCCAGATCTGCCCAGCCAGTTTGGAGCTGAGCCGATTCAGAGGTGTGGTCTTTCAGCAGCACCTTGCAATGCAGGCTTTGTCTTGGGGGGATACACACAATACCTGGCAGAAGGAGACTGGCAGCTTTGCGTGCCACCTTTATGCCAGTGCTGAGGACATCATTTGACATAAGCCATCTGCTTTTAGCAGGTGCTGAGCAGTTTTCGGGTCTGTCTGGAATTTTTTACCTGCAGGACCATGTCTAACTCCCTATATCGCTTGTCTGTCTTGTGGTTAAATCTGAGTCTGTCTTCTGTGATGCTGTTATAAAGTTGGGAAACGATGCAGGCAGCAAAGGTCACGTGAAGTTGATCTGTGTGATCTGCATGAACTCTCTTACCTTAAAAAGGGACGGCATCTGGGAACAGAGCTGATGGAAATCTACCCAAAATCAAACCCCTTTACTGTAAGGTTCAGAGAGAAGCGCAATGTCCTGTTCTTTGGCCGCGTCCCAGAGATCTGGAATGAATCCCAGGGTGGGAGACTGGAGGTCAGAATTTCACTTTCTCATTGTCTGGAGTAACGACTGTACATCAGAGGTAGGTAAAGCTGGCTGCAATGACAACAATTGCTGAGAGCCTGGCACTTTGCCCTATAGGTTTTGGGGGAAGGAGAAGAGATTATAATGCTAAGAAACAATGCAGATCACTGTGAAATAGCCATTTCTTAGACCCTACCCATGGTTCCCATGAGCCTGGAGATGCTAAACTCTCTCTACTGGATGGAAGGGAGAGGCAGTGACAAGGACACCCAAATGTCCCACGCCTTTGTCCCAGAAATGCTGTATTTCACCTTAGGGAAGGTCACGGCATGAGCGTAGGCTCTAAGCTGTTTAGAGGGGAGGGCACATGTTCGCTGTGTACTGTACTGCTCATAACGGAGCGATCCCTCTCTGGGACTCTGAGGAGGGTGTCTTTTTGCCGAAAACATGACGTGATAGTAAATTAAGTGTGGAGCAGCGGCTCGGGCTTGTTTAAGGACAGTTAAGATTGTAGTGCACCTGAAATGCTTGGGACATTTCCTCTAAGCAGCACACTAAAACAGTAACAGTCATCTTAGAAGGTTATTTCTGAACCTTCTCAAGGATTTTAAAGGAAACAAAATCAATTGGAAAGTTAATTTTAATTTGCAGATCAAATGTACATTTTTATCGACCTGTTTGTGCGGCTGGACAGTGACTCTTCCCCTCATAATCTAAGAGAGTCTGTATTCCAAAAAGATCAGGCTGTTTCTCTGAGAAGTTGTATGATTTTTACCTCCTCACAGGAGCCCATTTGACTCTATGGCCATTTCCATATCATGACATGCAATTTTAATTTTCTCCTGTAAGATAATAAAACAAATGAAAGATGCCCTTTGGCAAATATAATTGCCTTCTGTAATTTAGCTTATAGTGATTAATAATGGACACTTCCTTTATCACCTTTTGGGAAGGATGGAGGTACTCCTTCTGCCAGGTATCAGCCTGTATTTAATCCTCCCAATGCTGCAGAAGACGCAGGGAGTTGCTGGATCCTTGGAAAACTCCAAGTCACTGAGACTCGGAACTGATGCAGCCATTGGCACAGGCAGCATGATGACAGAAAATTAGGGGGAACTCATGAAAGCTCTTTTGGCCCAGACCTGCTGCCTCTGATAGCAGTACCAAGAGCCTTGCTCCCTTTGGCAGGGGGTGATTCCCCAAAAGGGAGTGGGGATTATTAGCATCTAACAAGCCTAAAGGGAAATCTAGAGCTTGTTGACACTGTAGTGCTAGAATTTCTGATACTTCCAGGAATGCTTTAAATCCATCTCTCATCCCTCTTTTAATTTCATTTTTAAATGTGTATTTCCATTTGCAGGTTTTAAAATTTCATGGTAAAATGTCCTGGTAGATAAACCTTCAAGAATTTAGTGGGAGTAAAAACAATTGGGTGTTGCAGAAATTCTGTGGGGTTTGTTGCAATTATTCTAAAATTCCACAGAGAAAGAGACTCTTTCAGTAGTTTTTTTCCCATCCATCCAGTAACGCCACAGTGGGAATAAAATTCCCTGCTAAGTGCATTACAGTAGTCCGCAGAATCTGTAAAGTTAAGATTCAGAGCTGATGTAAATTTTCTTCCACTGGTGCCTGTGATGATTTATTTTAGCATAGATTATCCCTGTACAGAGATTCTCATATTCCTGTGCCATTTTCCCTCTAGACCTTTCCAGAAGACAAATTTAGACATAGATGTTCCTTTACCATGAAATGTGTTTCTGCTGCAAAAAGCCTGCACAAGATGTCCTACACCAGCTGATATCTGTGCAGAAATGGCTGACGGCAACCTCGTGTATCCACTGGCCAGTATACCCCACAACTACCCTGGGCCAAAGGACAGGCCAGGGACGCGCAGCCGGTGTGGAGCACACCTCTGTACGTGGCTGGGGTAGGGGCTGGCAGCGCGAGTTTGGGCATAATGCTCTGGTTTGTGCATTTGCTCCCCTCTTCTGCCATTTGGGGAATGTTGTCAGGGCCCTCAGAAGTGCTGATGTAGTGTAATTTAAAGATAGTTATGTTCTTTTGCTGTTCTTCTACCGCGCTGATGTGACTTGGCTGCAGCAGCCTTGCTGGTCCTGTCGTAGCGGCTGCAGTCAGGAAGCTGGGTCGGACTGGCCAGCCATCCTTCATCGCTCTCCTTCATTAATGTTTGGAAAGGAAGATTTGGCAGTGCTTGTTCTCTGTAGCACCTTCTAATTTTAGGCTGCTCAGCCTGCCATGTGTGTTTAATAGACATACAGAAGACAAAGTGCGTCCCCATTACCTAGAAATACCATCACTTCCTGCAATACCTTGGCAGGTAATAGCACCACTCCGACACCTGGACTGGATACAAACCTGCAAGGATTTAAGAAATGAGTTCAACTCTCTCCTTTTAACCTAGCACCTGACTCTGCAGCTGACATTTCATAAGGAGGTAGGGAGGATTTATACGTAAACTATAGCTTTACCAGGGGAATGAAGCAGCTTTGAAAAAAAAAATGCAGGTCTGCATCTCTGTATTTTCTCACTGTGTTCCCCACTTGTTCTCATCTTGTCCTTTAGCTGCAGTAGCTCTTCTACTTTCGTCCTCTCACGTGTGTTTATACAACAGCTAATAACCATTCCCTACCTTTGTTTAGCAAGGCTAAATAAGCCAGTTTGCAGCTACCTTAATAATTTTAAAACAATTTGTTTTGACAACCTTTTAACTCACTCCTAAAAGGAAAGAAAATCAATCTGTATCGGCAATTGGTAAATGGAGTTAGAAGATACACCTGGGAGCTCAGTTCTGCTCCTCTGGGTACACGCTAAATCATACAGACATTTTTAAAATCTGGTGCTATGTAGATGTTGAATATCGAACAACTGTATTTTTTCAGCCCTTTAATATCTTCATTTATTTTATTCTGTACTACTTAGGTTCTTGCAACATGGTGATGGGAAGGAAATGCTAAGTGTCGTCTGAAGACTGGTTATCACTTTCTGAACCTAGTCACTACTGGATTCAAGTTATGGAATGTGTTCAAAGTTCAAGAACTGCTGTTCTGAATTAGGCCCATGTGCAGTAACGATTGCCTTTTTAAAAAAGTATTTTAAATAGCTGTCTTTGAGCAGATGAGAAAAGCTTTTGAAATACTAGCGTGCTGATGACTTCATCCCCTTAAAGGTGCTCCTGTTTCTTCTACCAGTACAGCTGTTCCACAACTTCTAGCATGGCGTGGAGAAACGATCTGCCCAAGGTCCAGGAGGCCAGTCAGTGTTGGAGAGGAACGGTTTTCTGCACCCATGTTCATGGTCCTTCCTCTGTAGTCACGTTGCTGCTGCCAGGGCTGGATCTTGAAACAGTAGCTGGACTTAGCACATCTCAGATCAGCTGCCCAAGGGCCTTGATGCTCTCTCCCAAACCCGTAGGCAGTGTTTGCTTCCTTTGATAGCTGAAGACAGTCTTATACCTGGCAAGCAAAGGCGAGAAACCATTCAGATATAAAATTGAGGAGGAAAGCTAGCATTAAAGAGAAAAAAAGGAACAGCTGCACCAAGTTTAGAAATCTGATGTAGATGCTTTCTTCCATGTTCTGAGAAAAAATATGCTGAGGTTTCAAAACTTCTTCCAGCACAGATCAGAGAGAGACAGGATAACTAATTTAGTATTGTCTATTCTAGTCATTAAATCAAAATAAAACCCTACAGGCTAACAAATTAATCATTTTGCTACTGTCATAATGAGCCACTTTTTCATTTGCTACTAATTGGATATTAACTGATTGGCATATTAGCTACGCAAATGTTGCCTGATGCCCTACCTATACCCAGGAAAAGCTCTTTTACTCTTTTCCTTATAGGTGCCAGTAAACTAATGTACATAAAACGTCCTGATAGTCATCTGTTTGGACAGATGTTGCCTTTATAACGATTTACTGCAGTAATATACCAAAGGTTTTGATTTCTTATGGTGTGTTTAATGGAATTAGTTGGGTATCTAAAGATCACTACATTTTGTGACAGGGGAAGCTTGCAGTCTGCTTTGCGTGACGTGGAACTGGCCCATGGCTGAGGGAAGAAGTCTTTGTCAGTCATTAATGGTCTGTTACAACCTTCAAGCAGAAGTGGCTCTGTGCTATTTAGGAGTTCTTGAAAAGGTGTCTTGTACCTTCCCTAGAGCAACTGATGTAAGAGGAACTGGTGTAAACAGATGGATTTTGAACGATTATCCCACCCTGGCTATGAATTCCATCTCTTCCTTGCACTGGGGTAAGGGCACTTTGGACAATGAGGAAATATTTATGCCATTTAATGCATTTTTTTTCCTTGAAGTACCAGCTTATGGAGTTCAGGGACTGAGAAATTTAAGACTCCAGGCGTGACAGAACCACTGAACGTGGCGTTTGCAGCACCGGACTGGCGGGAGATGGCCAGTGGCTGGTGCAGGCCGCCATGCCTGGGCGCGCAGCACCAAACCTTCAGGTCAGTGAGCACGGGAGGGGGGCCGCGGGCCTGGGCTCTCGTTTCTGCGGGAGGAGAGGGCGTTTAGAGATCCACGCTGCGAACCCCAAGGGCCGGGAGTGGCTTCCACCTTCCCCCCACCCAATTCGCAAACGCACCCCAACCGCTTTCTGCTCCGCCAGCGCCGCGCAGGGCGGGGTGGGACAAAGAAAATGGAGGGCAGCGCGTCCTCCAGCACACCGGCTCGGCGGGCGGCCGCCTCCCCTCCCGCCGGGGGTCCGCAGCCCCCGAGGGGGTGTGGTTTCGCAGCCGCCGGGCCCCGCCGCAGGGCGGGGGTTCGGTCGCGGCGGGGGGAGAGCGAGCGGGAGCAGCACCCCACGCCGCACTGGCGTCGCCATTGCGCCACTTCGCATCTCGGGCCCCTTTCTCCTCTCCCCATTGGACGGCAGCCGCCTGTCATTTGCATCCCCGCCGGGCGCTCAGCCAATGGCGCCCCGAGCTGTTGCGGGAGCCCTCCCCACTCCGCCGGAGAGAGGGAAGGGAGCGGCCGGGGGCGCATGCGCTGCCGCTGTTGCTGGCGGCTGTCGCCCCCCCGCCGTGCGGCCTGGGCTGGGCTTGGCTTAGGCCGGGTTGGGCTGGGCTGGGCCGGGCTGGGCTGGGTTCCGCGGCTGGGCTGGGCTGCGGGCACAGGGAAGAAAGGGAGACGCGCAGGGGTGGCTGCTTCTCCCCTTCCTGCCGTTGCGGAGAGCAGGGCTCGCCTCCCCGCCGCACCCTCTCCGCTCCCCTCCTGCTTGTGATCGCGTTGAGTTGAGGGATTTATTTTTATTTTTATTCTTTTTTTTTTTTTTTTTAATTTTTTCTCCGGTGGAGGGGAGATCGAGGAGCAGTTGCTGCACGGGAGACAATAGCGATACAGCAACCGCCCTGCTTCTCCTTCCCCCCCCTCCAAAAAAAAAAAAAAACCAAACCCAACCCAAAAACCCCTAAATACATAAATCGGGGAGTGATTTCCCAAGATGTCTTATCAGGGGAAGAAAAATATCCCACGGATCACGGTGAGTGGAGTGCCCGGTAACAGGGGGAGGGTGCGGGGGGACGGAGCCCTTTGTGTGGTGGGAGGGCGATGGCGGGTGCGGGGCAGGGAGCCGGGGCCGCTGCGGCGCCTCCTGTGCTGCAGCCGCGGGTTGGGGGGCCGGGGGGGCACAGCGGTGCCTCTGGGTGGGGATGGACACACACGCACACCCCCCGCCCCTCCGCCCCGCTCAACACCGCGCCAGCCCGCCAAAGGTTCTCATTTGGGGAGGGGGTCGGCCGGAGCGCGCTGGCCGGTGGGCTGCGGCTGGGGAGGGATGGAGCGGGATTCCCGTTTTTTTTTTTTTTTTTCCCCCCAGAAGCTTCTCGCAAGGCGGGCGTTTCGGTCCCCTCCTCGGCGCGATCCTGGGGGAAAAGGGAAGGAGCCGTCCATAAACCCCTCCCTCGGTCTCCCTATTGTGGGAGCCGATTTAGGGCAGGTATTGCAGATCCCAGGATACCGACTCCTCGTTACGTAAGGCACGGTATTTCGCATCTAACGGGCTGTTACAGCTGGTTATGATTTTTTATTTTGACACAAGAGTTTTTCATTCTTGGCAGCGGCTCCTTCCCTCAGCCCCACGGACACACCCATGCTCATCCTCCTTCCTCAGCCTCCGAGGCAGAAAAGTCGGCTCTGTAATGGAGCTTTGCAGGGTGACATTAGTGCTGGGCTGCACGGGTACCTTTTAAATGGTGTTTAGGAGATGCAGGGGATGCACAAAATCGCTGTGCGATAAATGGAGCATCCTCTTTTCTTTTGGATGGGTGAGGGGGGAGTAGTTTCCCTCCAAGAGTCCAATTTTAGAGTTTTAAAAGATGCCAAGGTTTAAATAACAATGAAGGTTACTGTTGGATCGCTGTCACGGGCCAAAAGTAGTATGACGCATTTTTCTTACGACTGAATGCTCTGATTTGTGTTGTATGTGCCTGATGCAATTCTCTTGTGAAGGTAAGGGGTAGAAAAAAATCAGATTCTGCCCTTGTTGCTCTTGTATAAACCCATTATTGATCTGCAGAGACTGATGCTTGAAAATGAACGATAATCAATGTCTAGCTGTCCTGTTTTGGCTGCAGTGGTAGGGTAAGTACGTACAGATTTAGTGGCAGGCCCTCACACGGCTGCAGACTGCGTGCGCTTTTGTCTCCAAGGTGGTTGAAACGAGCAGAAGGATTCGCACTGATTTCTGAGCCTGCCGTGCAGCCGCAGCGGGAAACCTGTTTGCTAGCAGAAGTGTTCAGGGCATCATTAAAATGGGCCAGGCTGCGTTTTTGTCGGTCACTATATGTAATTTATTTATTTTTTTTTCTTTCCTTCGCATCCCAGTGCGTTAAGACTTGGGCTGTCAGTGGTGTCGATGGCCACACTGACTGGTTTCAGTAGTAGCTGGCCTTTTTAATAGCACAGGGAGTCTGCACTAGAGGTGGGCATAAATACTGCAGTGTTTCTGGAAATGGTAAACATGTAGGACAGTTTGCTGTAGAGGCTGGCATTGAAAGACAAGTGGGTTTTTCACGCCCTGAGTTAATTCATTCAGGCTTATTGGCATTCACAGCAGATCCTAAATTTAAATCTTTGTGTTTTCTTTCTTTGTTTTTTAAATTCGTGGCGTTATTCAGGGAAACTCTCTGTTGCAGCCGTAGGAGGAAGAAGGAAAAAAAAGGAGGGGGAAGGAGAGGCGCTTAACGTCTCATTGATGGTTAGCAGTTATAAAAAAGATGGATATAATGGTATAAATCAGTAGCTGATGCAATTCACGTAGCACTTTTGGCATTAAGAGCGATATCAGCTTGTGTCAGTTGAGAACTGGGTGCTCCAACTCTTCAGTTTTATTGTAAGTTCTTTGAGAAAATGTCTGATTCTTCTGTTTGACAAGCGGAACTTGAAATAAGGGCCCCGAGCAGCACTGTCGCTGTCCTGTATGTGTTTGCTGTAAGTTCAAAGCACCACCAAGCGAAGGCCCTGCTTTCTGCCCCTTCTTGGATTCAGCATTTGGCTTGACCAGCCTGGCTGTGCTGTTGGCGTAGCTTTGTTCTCTTCCAAAGACATGTTTGGGGGGAAGAAAGAGAGTCAGAGTAAGTAGAAGGGCCAAGGTGTAGTTTGAACTGAACGCTGCATAGCGTGTATCTGCTTTGCTTTAAGTATCTGCATCTGTAACGCAGGGAATGAAGCAACCAGAGGAACATAGCAGTCACTTTTAACTTTCCTCCTTGTTTCGCTCTTGTTTATGACTACTGCAAAAAAAAAAAAAAAGAGAAATTTGTTTTTGACCTAAAATCTCACAGAAGCGAGATGTAACTTGGGCTGTGATGAAAGCACATCGCTTGATAGCTGCCCTGTTATAATTACCTTTCTGTTGCTGCCAAGCTGTCTTCTAACTGGAGGGAATTTTAATAACCATTTTTTAATTTGCTAATACGTGCTTATTTCCATCTGATTATGTAGTAGTGCTCTGGAAAGGCAGTAAAAGTATCCACTGCATTGAAACATCGCTAAGTTGGACAAAATGAGTTTGTTTGTGTTGTGTTACCTGTGGCAACAGACTTTTGGTCTATTTCCCTGACAGCAGTTGACTCACAGTTAGCCAAGCAGTGACTCCAGCATGTGGGTGCGTATAGGAAATTTTGGATACGACCAAGGCAGAAAAAAAATAAAGATGTGGCTGTTACGCGTCCCTCAAAGTATTATTTAATGCTTTTGCTGTAGGTGATGGTAGCAGACTGCAGGTAAGAGTGACGCTTCCAAGTAGACAAGCTTGCTGGAACCCAGCTCCTTTTCTGGTCTAATTTTTTTTCGGATCATTAGTGTGATGAAAGGACTTGCAGATGAAATAAAATATTTTATCTCTCCAGTTGAAAGTGCAGCAATTGACTAGTGTTTTGACATGCACTTTTGAATAATGCAGAGGTTGTTTCCCTCTCGATGCTTTTATCTCTGAAGCGACGGTGCAGACTGTCAGCTTTCTCACACAATAATTATGTACTGTTGTGTGCTTCTTTGTTGCAGAGTGATCGTCTTTTGATCAAAGGTGGTAAAATAGTTAATGACGACCAGTCTTTCTATGCAGACATTTACATGGAAGATGGGTTGATAAAGTAAGTGAAGCCTGATGCCGTGTTGTGTTTGGAATGTGCAGAAATGTACTGCAGAATAAATTAGTCTCGGTGAGCCGTATGAAATTGCAATGAAAAATGGATATTTTACTTACATCCTGGTGTTTGATAAGAGCAGCTTTAAAAACAAGGTCTTGAATTAAATAAACAAATGGGCCAAAACCCCACTGTTATTAGAGCGTGGGCAAAGGAGCTACTTACATGTGCTTGATTTCAGCCGTGTGAACAGCCCCGTGCTGAGATGACACGTGTTTGAAGTTACCTGTGTTGTACCGTTTTTCCTGAGTTATGACTTAAGGTATTTTGAATCCAGAGTTCAGGCCCCTGATACAATTAATTCTGTCCTAAGGTAGGAGGCTGGACTTAGGTGGCCTCTTGGGGTCTCTTACAGTGCTGTCTTTTATGATTCTATGACACAAAGATCAATCTGAACCCCCTTAAAGTTAATAATGATCCTGTAGTTTGAGGATTGAGGTTTAGACCTCTTCCCAACACGCTTTTGTGTTTTCAGTCCTGAAACATGCGTTTCTGGCACATTTGATATATTACAGATTTCTTTGGAAAAGTACTCGTAGGGAAAAAAATGGACAAGCCAGAGGTTACAAACAAGGAATTTTCCTGTTCTGGTGAAGTGGTCAGCACATGTGCTTTTTTAATCAAGGTTAAAAGTTAAAGGAGCCGGCCAAAGACAGCTAATTAATTGCAATGTGTCATCCACTATTGCATTTTTTAAAATAAAACTGTGAAGAGCTAGACTGGAGAGCTTTGAGAATCTCATCAGGAATTTGGTAACCGGTATCCTTGTGAGTTTATGTTTGTCCAGGGACCACATAATATTTATGTGTGAAAGAAAAGTAGACAAAATAGAGGCAAAAATTCTCTCAGTGCTCCCAGAACAGTACTAACGTCTAAATTGCTGTTAGCTAGCTAGAGTAAAGTGTTGAACTGCCACTTGGCAACCCCAGTCCAGTCCCAGTGAAGCTGCTAGCAAGGCTCTTGCTGCATTTGGTGCAGTGATCATCTGATTATCTGCGTGGTCCCTTCTCCAGCTGCCTGCCGGTATGACTACTTCTTTTCCTTCCTGGTAAATCTAATATTGCCCTGAGGTCCTGGAGTAATTGCATGCTTTGCTCTCAATTATGCAACTCCTTCAAGAGGAAGAATAAAACAATATCAGCTATGTATGCTGGTTCTGTACGTTGCTTTATATGGAAAAAGAAAATGCTAGCCAGGTTAAGTAGCACAAGGGTGGATGTTTACAGGCTGTTTGCCTTCTTTGTGTCTGACCAGCTGTTTGAAACCTTTTTACTCAGGCAAATAGGAGAGAATCTGATTGTGCCAGGAGGAGTGAAAACGATTGAAGCCCATGGCAGGATGGTGATTCCTGGAGGGATTGATGTTCACACCCGCTTCCAGATGCCAGAACAGGGGATGACATCTGCTGATGACTTCTTCCAAGGGACCAAGGCTGCACTGGCTGGGGGCACCACCATGATCAGTAAGCTGGCTGTTTCTTCTCTTCAAATAAAGCTTGACTTTTCTCTTTCTCAGATAAGAACAGAAACTGTGGGCTGTATTAAGTCATGTGACTGTTTGGACCAGGTACCAGCAGTGGGGTATTTCTGATGTCTGTCCAGGTTCCTGAGAAAAGCTTGTGTAGGGGTGGGAAAAGAGGTGGAAAAGCAAGACTTCAGGTTTTCCACATCTTGCAGCCGTCAGTCATTTCACTCTTTGTCTTCTCTGCTGGCAGCGTTTACTCTGCTACTTGTGTGACTTTCCCAGATTCTTGAGTCTATTCATACTGAAACCAATGCCACTTTGGCCTTTGGCTCCAGTACGAGTAGCGGATCATCCATGTTTCTGTGCCTCAGTTCCTTTCTCCATGATGTCCATCGTGTGGTTCGCACTCAGAAGCTTGATCCCAGTGTACTATGTGTCTTTGGGCCACTTATTTGCACATGCCCACTTAAATACGCAGCTTTAGCACCAGGATTTTTGTTAGCGTTGTTCCCTTTGTGCTCATATCCTCTTTTGGAGGGAGAGAGAAATTGGGAAGTGAAAATATCTCAAAATAATAAGACAGACAGGCTGGCTATTCTGCAGACACCGGGATTAGACACTCATGATGTTTTCCTCTGGCTCTAAAATGCCTCCTGAATGACTTCCAGGCTATCTGTCCCTGCCTGTGATGGCTACAGATGCTTGGCTTGTAGGAGCCAGGTTGTTAAAACTCTGAGTCATTGTTAACCTTGTTTGAGCTAAAGAAAAAAATAAAAACCGCTGTTGCAGTGCAGCTGATCATGTGTAAAGTGTAACACAGCGTCCTGGAGTCTGTTGCCGCATATGGGAATCAAGGGTAAAGGTGTAAAGTGGTACAATATCTGAGCATCCTGCATTCTTTCACGTACTGTGAGGTGCTGCCGTTTCACAGGAGGGGAGTTAAGGTTCAGAGAAATAAGAGCATGGTTCAGAACAGGTATTCATGTCTATTGTCCAGTCCATGGATAGAAAGAGATCTTAGGCACAGCCAGGAATCAGCCTAGCCCTCCGCAGTTCAAACCTAGCTGCTGGTGAACTAGAACAGCCTCATCTCTGGGGGGATGGTCATGAGCCGTCTTTGATCCCTGGCCTGGTGGGCGGACTTGGGAGTCCGGAGGTTGGGAGTAGGAGCCAGTGGTCCAAACACAGCTTGGCTGTCTGTGTTTCAGAAACAAACCTTTTTCTGGGTCTGGGCCTTGCAAAGAGGTTGTGTCTGGCCTATGAATTTGATCTAATGCTTGAAATAAATAACCCAGGAAATGGTTTTTCGTAATGTTATCCCTTTAGAGTATGACGTTCATGTATGAAGACAACCTCAGGCATACAGAGAACGTTTAGTGGGAGTGTAGCTGTGTATGGTCTCATTGTGCATACTAATATCCAGTTTTTCTTTCAATCTGTCACTTTAAATCAGTAACACTGAAATGGTATTTTCTTTTCAGCTTCATTTCATTGACTTTGTTTCATTAGTTGTTCCTTTGTTATTAGTACACCTGGTTCACACTTGAATTATCGTTTTGTTCTTTCTTGTTAAGTTGAATTAGATCAAAATAACATTCTCTGTCTGCAACAGCATTATTCCTCCCAGTGGCACTTCTAAAAACTTTTTAAGCAGAAATTGCTTAGGCAGAATTTTCTAAAGTAGACCTTCACTTTGGTTGCCCGATTTTTACCTGTGCAGAGCCTCACACTACAGAAACGCTTGGACCTTTCCGTGTATGTGTAGATGTATGTCTGTAGTATCTAAATAGATCACTAATGGTGTCCATAACGCATCTCTGAATTAGGGAAGTTGGAGAAAAGCTCTTCATTTTATAACTTCTCATTTTAGAGCTGTGAAAAATTAGCATGATGTGGATTATGACAGTGGGCAAACCATGTAGAGGAGGCTGGTGGCTAAACTTGACCTCACTGCCTTCCTGAGTGCTTCTGATTAGGATACCAAAATACACAATAATCTCTGAACAAAAAACATTTTCCTAAAATGTAGAAGCAAAGACAGTAGTTGGACTGCTGAGGATGGTGGAGAGACATTTCTGATGAGCGGGTATCAGCAACTGGAGCTGAACAGTGGAAAGCAGGATAAATAATCCAACTGGACTTCAAAGCTCTGGAGACTCTGCTCTGTGTTGGCTCAGCTGTGCTCTTCTTAGAGAAATTATACCATTTGCAAAAGTGTTTTTCCACAAGGAAGCGTGCAGAACTGCCCTTGTGAACGTGCTCTTGGTGGGTGGGCTTTGGTTTCTCCCAGAGCAGGTGGGACCTGTGGTTGATTGCACCATTTTTTCTTTTATGATAAATAGGAGAACATTTAGCGAACTGAATTCATAATATCACAAACAAATTGCAGCATGAAAATGACACACTAGTGTTTATGTCATTGTATATTTTAAATACCGTGCCTGGGACTTTTCAGAAGAGAATATGCTCCTCTCATAGAAATGTGTCTAGCTGTGTGCCTCCATTCTTCGGCTTTTTTGGAGAAGCTGGCCTCGTGGATGTGAGCTTTGTGGAGAAAAACACTCATGTTTTTTCATTTGTGCTTGGAGCAAAGCTTGTATTATTTATTTACAAATGCCTTTACTCTTTTCTTTTTTCTCTTTTATACACAGCCCTCATTTTGGGCAAAAAACCAGGTTCGTTGGCTTCATGCTTCAAATTGTTTCACGTTTTCATACAGGAGGGCACTTTAAGGCTGCTTACTTTACAATCGTTGTAGGGAAATACTTGTTTTAAGTACATTTTTCAGTGAAATTAAAACGGGAATCTTGGATAGGTTTCTGTTGATTGCTAGTTTTATAAAAAATGTGGGTGAAATCCTGGCTTTGGCAGAGTATTAGAGAATTTTATCACTGACCTCAACAGTGCCAGGAATCCACCCTGGATGTCTGGTTTGGTTTCAGTGAACTTCGTTTTCGGCTCAGCTCAGATTCAGTGTTGTTTCTTTAATTCTCATGGCAAACTTGTCCAAGGGAAGCACACAGGAGTTCAAGAATGTAACCTATTGTTTCCAAGCCCTGTTCTCTTTTACTTCTGTCCCTCTTCAAAGTAAATTCATTATACAGCATCAGAGATGGGAGAATCTAACTCTCAGCTGGTACCAAACGGAGCAGTCCCTTTATCGCGTGGGACCAGTGGAGATTTATGCTGGTGGGAAGCATCTGGCTTCAGTCCAGTGGTTCCCAGCTCATCTCCTGGTCCGCTGGAAGGAGGGAGAATGGCTGGCAGTGAAGATCTGAATTATCCCTGTTTTGCTCTGCCTCACCCCTGTTCCCGCAGGGCTGTCCAGTCCTTGCTCTGCTCAGCCCTTCCCTAGGTTGCTTCACTCAAGAGTTAGGGCTGACTTATTTTTCTAGCTACTTGTTCCACAGAGGCCATCTGAACAGGAATTCCAGCTATGATCCTTCTGTCTCTACCCTCCTCAGTGCAAGGGCAAGACTCCAGCTGGCTTTGCTAATGTATGAAAAAACAGAGCTGGTTTTGCTGTGCAGACCTACTGAGAGGTGAAGTGACGTGTTGTGATATGATTGTTTGTTTTTCTGACACGGCAATTTGTGTGATCCTTTCTCTGTCCCTACCTTAAAACAATATTAGCGTGGGTATGTCAGCCGAGGGCAAACAGCACTGTGTGTTTTAGGATAACAGTACTCTGGAAAAAAACTTGTATTATCGCCCTTCTAAAATGTCAGAATGCAGTGTTTGGGTGTGAAGGTGAAGGGAGGATTCCAGGATGATCCGCAGAAGACTTTGGAGGAGAGAGGAGTATTAGATAGGCTCCAGTTTGTTCAGTATTCCGTGGAAAGCCAGCAGTCTTTCTGGGGTTCTGGAAAAGGACTCTGCCTGAAGTTGCCCTTTACGAGAGGCTCTTTCTCATCCATGGAACCACAGTTTTGTTGAGATGAAGATGGCATTTTGGAGCCCCTATTGTCCCACCCTGAGATAGGCTGATGCCCTGGGATGTAAAGCAGTCCCTGGGGCGAGTGGAGGAGGAGGATACCACTGCTAAGAACAGGGTCTCTCCAAGCCTTATGATGATTTGGTTGCTTATTGACTGTGATGGATGAAATCACCATCACAGTCCATGGTAAAACTCCCCCTGATTTCAGTAGAGGCAGGACTGCTTTTCTCTGCTCCTGACCCTTCCCAAGGGGTGAAGGTAAGCTGTGTGTGTTTCCTGGCTGTCTGATCCTCTAGCCTGTTTAGTGTCCTAGCGAGAACTGCATCTGTCCAGGCCGGCTCCCACACGCGTTTCACCCCCCCTGCCCCAGACTGTGCTTCTTCCTGAGTATCTGCTGTCCTTGAGTGAAATGGCCTGCTGACATCGCCTGTGTTGACTCAGTCAACCACTGTTACAATCATGGAGAGAAATTACAGTGAGAGAAATTATAGCTCTTGTTGGCTGGGTGACTTGAAAGCCAACTGCCTTTTGAACTTGACTAGCAGTTATCCTAATAACATGGAGAACGTACGCTAGGGATATGAGCCTTTGTATTTTGGGAGGGTCAGGAAATGAAGGGGAACGTCAAATGGGCTGCAGTCTGTGTCCTAATGCTTTACCCTGCTCTTAAAGAAGGAGCTTGTGTGCAGGATGGCAGGGATTTTCAGCAGTGTTAGCTGCTTAGCTCCAAGGAATTCATGGTGAGTTGACACCAGGTCTCCTAGGTCATCCTGAAGATCACCACCTTGCCAGAAAGGAATGTTTCCAGTCCAGTATGGTTCATCACCTCTCAGTTTTTAAACTGAGCAAGACTTGAGAGAATGGAGCCGCTCCAAGGGAGATCAGAGACTAAACCGCAACGTGAGCTTAGAGCAGGGTTTTGAGAAGCGCTAGGCACTGTTCTGCAGAAAGGGCACCTTGGCATGGGGTAGTATTTAGATGCACCAGTGAAGAATAGGTTATATTCTGCCCTACTGGGCGCTGCAATTTTATATTATTGGGGTTAGCCCTACCCTGGAAGAGAGCGAGAGTCTAAATGGTGGGCAGAGGCAGAGGAAGGAAACAGCCACAGAAGGAGGTGGCCCGGCAGTGGTTGTGCAGTAACTTGTGGCCAGGCTGGAAGGATAAAACCAAGCGTTCTGAGTCCAAGGGCAGCGACCGCAGAGCTGCCGTGTCTCACCGAGTCCCTGTGGCTGTGTGCACACAGCACTGCATTGTTCTGCAGCCACCAGCCTGAATTTTCTTTCTTTTTGCACCCAGTGGCAGAGATAAAAGAGAAACAGTGCAGCTGGGGACTGGTGCTTCAGACAGGCTGCGTTGGGGCATATGGCTTGTTTCACTTTCTAGCAGCTGGCGATGGTTTTTCTGCAGCAAATAAATGTTTTGAAAATGTCCACTTGCTTGTATAAAAGATTATTGGTGCTTTATACGGGTAGAGGCTTCCTTGGCCTCTGTTATGAAGATAATGACGTTACCACACAGGAGCTCAGAGTCCCTCCAGCCTTTTCTCTTCTCTGCCCAGCTCCCCTTGGTACTTTTCATACCCCACACTCTTTGGCCTGCGCACTGATTCACGCTCAGTCTTGTTCGCTTCACTACCTCCCAGCTTCCTGCTGGTGTGTTTGTTGCTTTCTTTCAGAGCGGGCTTAAAGTCATTAACGAGAAAGTCGGTCCATAAACAGAGACCGGCACTCCCCTGTTGTGAGCTACTCTTCTCAAGCTTTTAAGCCCCTCTAAGTCCATTAGGCATCTCCACCTGCGTGGTGTGCAGGGACAGCAGCCTGCCTTGCCGGGGCTGCGGCCGGCCCTGCGACGTGGGGTGGGATCGCCGCTGTTGTTCTGGTGGGCTTTCCAAAGGGGTCTCACTCGGAGCGAGTAGAACGAATCTGCCAAGCCCTTGATGTCTCTGGCCAGTTAGCGCAGAAGGAAACAGCTGTTCAGCCCTCGGCCTACGCTGTGTGTTATTGTGTGCATTTAATTATTTTATTGGTTTTCTTTTTCCCCTTTGGGCTGCAAATATTGTTTGTCATTTCTTTGCGGCTGAGAGAATGGGCTCCTGTGAGGAGCAGATGAGGGCGTGAGGAGCTGCGTAGCTTTGCCCGAGGTTGTGCAGGAGGCCCGTGGTGTGACGGTGCCCTTAGCCCTGGCTAAGATGTTCGTGGTGATGACTGCCTACCAACTGGGACATCTTTCCTCTTTAGTGCTCGAAGGTGAAATCAGAGGTGTCTGGTTTTGGGCTGGGCACCTGTGAAACCACTGCGGTCCAGCGTGGCTTGTTTATAGTCAATCAGTAGATATTTTTTTTTCTCTATTTTCCCATCTTCTGCCTTCCCCAGACCTGCTCTGGATCTTGGCCCTTGCTCTTCTCCTGGCCTTCTGCCTCTTTGGCAATGCTGGCTTTTTTTGAAGAGCAGGTGAGTGGGGCCCTCGCTCCATTTCTGTTTTGCCCTTTTCTGCTCCGGACCCACTCCACCCCTGCCACTGTGGAGGAAGGAGTGGACGGAGGCTGTCCCACACGTGCTGGAGCTGGGAGACTGATTTATTTATCAACAAATGATTGTAGAAAGGGCAGCGCCACTGACAGTGCAGCCGTCTTCCTGCAGATGTAACTAACCTAGTTTTTTCCGTGCATCCAAAAAGAGGGATTTGGCACTCAGTCAGGAGAAAAAACAATGTTGCGTGTTTATGCAATAGCACTTAATCCATCTCATTCCCTATAATGCTTGGGATCAGTAGTGCTGCTTTCCCACTGCATGGAGAAAAGTTCATATTCTTTTGTTTGAAGAGCTGCTTTTAAACGCTTTTCTTGCTTTCATGTGTCCAGTGCTTTCATCCCTAAGTCCCATGCCTTACAGATGACACGGAGAAGTGAAGAGCGAAGCGATCTCAGCAGTGTGGTGTGTCTTACGTAGCCCCTTACGTCAATGGAAAACGCGTGTAATGCTTTGATGGGTGCAGGTGTAAAAGTTGGGTCCTCCAGCTAAAGGCTGTCTACTGCAGATGGAAAAGCACTCTTAAAAAAATAAAATACAATTATCCTCCTCCATTAATGTAACATCATTAGCTGTCTGTGGTAGGTTTTCAGGGCATGGGTGTTATGTCTTGCTAGATAAGCTGTCTTGATCACCTTCAAGTTGAGACAAGGTCTCAAAAGAAACAGCAGGAAACAGTGCCTCCAGCTCTTTTCTTGGCGTGTTTTTCTGGGCACGGATTTTTGCCTTCTTACCAGCGTTCGGTCCCTTGGATTCTTTAACCTTCCTGTGAGCTTGACTCAGCAGAAACCATCCTTGTCAGACAGGAACTTTTAACTTTCCTCGTTGGGAATTAGCTTTGCGTGTCAAGGGAAGGAAGCAAGTGATGCCTGAAAGATGTGATGGCAAAATGCGGTATTTCTCACTTGGGGTGGATTCGGGTGAGCGCTGTCTGTAGAGTGGAATTTAACGGCTTGGCTCAGCAGAGTCTTTTTCAATTGTTCCTTCAGCCACTATGTCTTCAGTTCGTACATCCCATCTGTTTCTTAGAAACTGGATTTTTAAAAAAATCTTTCTGGTGAGAGGGAGAAATGTTTAAGGAACACAAATTAGCTCCTCCTGTCTAGCATGCTTTAGTAATGCTTATAAATTGCCGGTTGTTACTAACTTGAGGCTGTGCCTGCATCTTTGCACAACCCAAACTTCCATGGAAGCCGTGTGCATTTAGAAGGAATGCAGTGATTGGCACTTCAGGGTTATGGCTTCTGGGAAAACTCTTTTCTTCCCAGTCAGTGTTAGGGCTACCTCTGTGACGATGGGTATGCCATTTACTTTCTCCATGATAGTTGCTGGCTGTCCATAAGGGGAGGTGGCTTTGTTGCAGAGGGATTGTAAGCTCCCTGTCCCTCCCAGCTAGGATCCCTGCAGATGCAGGCATCCAGTCCCTGCAGCTTGTGATGCTCTGGTTACTGTCAGAAGGGGAATAAAAGGAAAAAACCCATGTGAGGGAGAGACGAGGTGAGCCCCGCGTGTGTAGAGTGCTTTTGGCTTCCTGGATCCTGCAAGCTTATTTTATTTTAATTAATAGGAGAAACTGTTAGACTTTAACGCAAATGTTACGTGGGAAATGTCTCAGTGAATTCTTAAAGCCTGTCAAAAAAGGGCCATGCTTTTGGAAGTTCCCCTTCCTGACCACTTCTAGGGCGTATTTTCAGCAGATTGCTTTGTTCCTGGAGGCAGTTACGTATGTGCAGTGTGTATATTTTTGGAATCTGAGAGACTCTGTGGTGTTTTACATCTGAATGAAATTCCCTGGCGCGGTCTACAGGCAACATGAGCTGGTGAAGGAGCTCCTTGAGATCGATCCCATGTTATTACACAACTCTGCTTTTCTGCGAAGAGAAGGGGGAAAGTTCCCAAAGCATTTCCAGCAAGAGATAGTGTAACCCAGTATTGCTTCAAAATCCCATACCAGAAATGTGTGTCAGGTAATGATACTTTTCAACAAGCGTTTTCTTTTAGTTCAGATACGAGTTATAGAATCATAGAATGGTTAGGGTTGGAAGGGACCTTCAAAGGTCATCTAGTCCAACCCCCCTGCAAGGAGCAGGGACATCTCCAACCAGATCAGGTCGCTCACAGCCCCGTCTGACCTGGCCTTGAACATTTCCAGGGATGGGGCATCCACCACGTCTCTGGGCAACCTGGGCCAGTGCTCCACCACCCTCAGTGTAAAAAATTTTTCCTAATATCTAATCTAAATCTACCTCCCTCTATTTTGAAACCATTACCCCTAGTTCTCAGGATTTGTATCAGTGTCCAAAGAAGTGAGTTCAGCTACTGATGGAGCTCAGCGACAGTTTTCAGACTGAAGTGCAGAGACTCTTTAACCACCATCAAGTGAAAAAGTTTTCTAAAGCCTTTGTAGTACAACGGTAGCTGGAGGAAAATGTAGACGTGCGGGATGTTCTTATGTGAAGTAGAATTAGGCCGTGGTACCAAGACCAGTGTTTGCTCCTGCTGTTTTGTGGGGCAATTAGTCCTTTTGCTGTGCAAACACGCCATAAAAGGGGAAAATGGCAGCTGTATGGAAATGGCTCGCCCTGACCTGTCCCACAGCATGGATGCAGGGGCACTTCAGGCTATTGATCAGGCTGGCCCTCGTCTTCAAGACAGGAAATGAAACTGAAGTCTAGAATGTAAGAGGTGCCTATAAAAGCTTGGTTCATGGGAAAAACAAAAGGCAACGTCTTCTGTTTATGAGCTTTCCTAACCAGTTTGCTGTAGGGCTTCTGGATTGGAAGAGCCAATCAGACCAGATCAGATCTAAGATCAGAGAATCCACAGTGGACTCTCTGTGGACATGTGGACATTTGGGTCTGATTCAGTCCTCGCTTCCTTGTCTAAAGTCAGTGGTTTAACTGAGAACAGGAGGGGGACTCTTGGTGTCTCAGCAGAAGTGGTGTGATGGTGATTGATGAAAACCTCTTCCTCAAAACGTGGTGTCTCTTCATCAGAGCCATGAGAAGAGGAAGTGAGTGGTCCATGTCCAGTGAGGGAAGGTGTTTATATGGCAAATACACAATGGGAAAGGACAGGTTCAGCAAGCAGGTATTTTTTTTTCCTCCCATTTCCCTCACAAGCTGTTTAAAAAAAATAATTGTAGAATCAGAACTCCCTGCATCTAGTTGATTTTATTGGGGAAAAAAATTATCTATCTAATCCTGAAAACATAAAACCCTTTCAGAACCATCACGATTTTCCATTGTAAAACCTCCCGTCCTGCAGTTGTATTCTTCTTCATCTCCAACGCCCCCCTGAGACAACCATGGGCAATGAAATGAAGCTGAGAAGCCAAAATCTGGTCTTGGTGACAATGATGCAAACCCAGAACTGTTCCAGCTTCCTGGCTGGTGGAAAAAGCCTGACGGGCAGTGTATAGCTCTGCTGACCTGAGAGGGACAGAACTGGCTTACGGCACTTCATCTTTTGTCCTCGTGTTTCGAATCAAACTTTTGCCCCTTGGATGTATTGATACAGTGGTCTTTTGCCTTGAAATCCATGGCTATGGACAGCGGTTCACTCAATCCCATTCCCTCAAGGTTTACAGGCCAGTTTATATGGCAGTCTTTGAGGTCATCTGTGCTTTTTTTCATGGGTTTCGAGTGTGGAGTATGCCTAAAAGAAAGAATAAAACTTGGAATATCTCTTTTGAACTTGGCTCCCCTCCTTCTCTGTTGCTGTGACCTCCTGAGGTACAAGCAGAGCTTGGATGTACAATAAAACTGTGCTGTAAAGAAATGGAGCCTTTTTTGATCTCATCCTAGTATGTAGTCATTCCGGCTGTTGAGGAGGGTTATTAATTACTGTTTGGATGTACAGACCCCTATTCTTTACTTTCGTGTCCAGCTGGCATTAAATTATTAATCATATTTTGGATCTAATCGGCAAAAGAGATTATATGTATCTGTATGACATCAGTGAAAGAATAACAGAACATGGCAGTCTGAAAAATGTAATCAGTGGAGCACGGATATGTCTAATTCTTATGAGTCTGGTCCAGCTTCTGATTTCTCTGCGTGGAGGCTAATAAAGTGGATCTAAACTGACAGAAAACAACATGTGATGTCATTTAGCCTGCCTTTTCCTCTTAGTTTGGCAGGCACATATGAGCAAACAGTCCCTGTGTAGTTGTGTTAACATGGTCAGTGCTATTCTGTGCAGAGTGCTGTTACTCTTCAGAATAATATTTTTATTTCAGTATATGTTCTGGGGAAAAAAGCCAAAACAACAATAAAATAATGTGGGAATCAACCCCCACAAATATGCAAAGCTAAAATCTGGTTGCTATTTCCAGGATCTTACGAAAATTCTTCATTTGACTTCTCATTACCTTCAAGAATATCAGCGTAGCTATGTCAGATACGTGAAACGGTAACCTTAAAAGTGATCTTGTCACTGTTCTTTCTTGTCCTAGATTGAAAACATGACCCAGAGTGTGGTTGAGAGGAAGAACTGGGTATGAAATCAGAATGTAGGAGATGTGAGGCTCTTTTAAGTTACTTGATCTGGGATTTTTGAGCTTAGGAGAAGTGCTGATGCAGAGCTGGTGAGCAGGCGCTTGTGTTTCAGTACTTCAGGCAGAAATCTTGTTGCTGGGAGGCTTAACTTTTGAACAGCTTTGTTACCGGACAAGGCAGCTTTTGGTAGCTCAGTTTCTTGACACAGGAAAGGGTCATAGTGATACATAGCTCGTAGTAAAGAGATTGTGGTATTTTGCTAGCTGAGAGTTTGAAGTCTCTGGATGAAATATGGATAATCTTCTGTGGAGCTGCCTGGGTCAGTCGAGGGTCTGACTTTCAGTTCACGTGTATGGATTTGATTCCTTTCATTTTCGTAGCATTACTCCCAGTTCATACCAGTGCCAGAAGAATACTACTGCAGCCATAGACTAGCAACAGCTCCAGACTTCTAAGCAGGGAGCTGTGCAATTACCAGGGCTGAATTTAATTACGACTTCTCAATAAAATGGCTTGTGACAGAATGTACAACTCAATAAATTCACCAGATTTCAGCACATGCAGCTGTGAAGATTAAGTGGTATTAAAGAGGCAGATGTGTTTATAGTGATCAGGCTGCTATGTAAAGTTTTGGGTAGGGGAAATCTGCCTGCTAACAGTTAAGCTTGAATGTGAAGGCTTTTCGCCTTATAAACTCCTCTTAAACAATAGGCACACTTAATGCTAGTAGGAGCAGGAAATAATGTGTAAAACTGCCATTTATAATAGCAACTGGAACCCTGCACGCATGGTTTTATTACATACACAATTTTTGTAACATCTGACCCTAATTCACATTTATATTGTCCATATCAAATAGTTTTTCTGTTTCCTGGTAGCGGTGTTCATTAGCTGAAGACCAAGAAAAATGTCATACATGCTTTAGATGACATGTAATTAAACCAGCTGAAAAAAACCTGTACAGAGGAGAGCTGGCTATTAATAGAAACTCCAGGAAGGGGTTGTTAGCTAGCCAAGGCCTGCTCAAATGAGGCAGGATGCAAAAAAAAAAGAAAGAAATTGAACATGCCACAATACCAGGAAGCTATAAAACCCATTAATCCCCACCCATGAGGACATCAATCCAAAAAGTAAAGTTTTATTTTCAAGGCAGGGCTAATAGCTGAGTTCAGCTCTCCCACTGAAGCAATCATTTCTCTTGAGCTTAGTGAGGGTCAAAAATGTAAAGGCACAGCTCTTAAACTGCATTTTTTCTGAGAGCTTCAAAGTGCCAGAGAGAGATTATATGGGATTTTTTTATGGCTTCAGTCTCAAAGCATCCTGCGGGCTGTTGGTTAAATTCCCCAGTCTTCTGTGTGTGATCCCCCGTGCCCATGCGGAATAGCTGCCTCCATTCGCAAGCTGGGCACTTGTCCAGGGCCCGAGCAATAGCCGCGGATATCCCCCTGCTGCAGAAAAGCTCTTGAGGACCAGAAAGCCACCGTGTATCCGAGTTTGTAACAAGAAGCCAAGATGTGATGCAACACTTTCTAAAGCCACTGCTTAAAGCTGAGATCAGCACCATTTGAAGTGTGCTTCACAGCTCGCGGGTTGGTGTGGTTTTAAAGTAAGGGAGAAGATGCAGCAGACGAATGAAGAACAAAGAAATCTTTAAAGCCAGCCCGTAATACACGCACTGACCAGTGATGTGATCAGTAAATGCTAGTGCTTTATAAATCGATGCTGTCACTTCTCCTCCCCTACTTAGATTTTTCATGCTTATGTTCGTAAGAATCTCAGAATCATAGAATGATTTGGGTTAGAAGGGACCTTTAAAGCCCACCCAGTCCAGCCCCCCTGCCAGGAGCAGGGACATCTCCAACCAAATCAGGTTGCTCAGAGCCCCATCCAACCTGGCCTGGAATGTTAAAACAATACTGCTTTGTTTTCTCTGTACTTTGAAAGTTCTTTTTAAATCAGTTCCTTTAAGTTTTTGCCTTCCCCTTTCACGCAGCACCGAGCGCCTGGTGCGCTGCTGGTTGTTACCTCTCCCCTGCAGCATCCAACCATTTGGGCTCGTTGGACGCGTGACATTTCAGCGTGGCCCACCACCAGCTCTGGTATATTAAAACTGCACAGATAAGCTAACAGTGGTTAGTGGTGTTGTCTCACTTCAGCTTATTGTCTGCCTTTAATCTTGAGCCGATTAATCTGTCCAAGGAGGAGCGAAGGATCGTGAGCGAGAGAGGCAGAAGAACAGCCCTGGCTGATGGCTGGGTGGGAACTGAAATAATGGGAAGAAAGAGCAGACGCACCTCGTAAGCAGTGTGGAATTGGATGTAATGACGGGAGAGCGAAGCCAGGCGCATTGCAGAGGTAAATTAAGGGTCCTGGTGATGGTGGCTGGAACCATCGTGGCATGTGGGTATGCAGGTGCTCAAATCCCACTGCGTTCCAAACGGAGGGGAATGCTTGGTTTGTCTGGGAAAAAGATAAACAGGCTAATCCATTTTGGAATCTCATCAGTATTTTACCAAGGGAAAAAATAGATTATTTGTAAATTGCAAAATCCTTTTAAATTTTTTTTTTAAAGCAATTACTTTGCTGATGTGAACCAGCTCACTTGCTTTGAAGCCACAGGCCGTTGCATTTTAGATTCTGCATCTCAGAAGGTTAAAAGATAAATCTTCAGAATGTTTTCTGTTCACAGCTGAGAAATAACTGTAATCCTGACCTTGACTTTGCTATGTAACTTGGTGAGAGTGTATGTTAAATAAAGAGAAACATTAGGGGTAGGCCTGAAATTCACTTCTATTCGGGGAGCTGCTGCAAGGACCACAAGCTATTTAATTCCTCCTTTGAAGATCTCGGCACTGATGAAGTGATACTTAAACGCTCTTTTCCTTTTCTCTTTTTTTTTCTTCCTTTTGTTTCTGTTTTTGGAGCAAGCTTTGGGCTTGAATTGAGCTGGCAACTTCCTTTTCAGACCTCAGCAGCTGACATCATTTGTACAGCAATAATCAACAACAGGAAGAAAACATCTGGCCTTGGAAGCATGAAGAGATCAAGGCTGTAGTGGTCTAGAGAATAAAGGGGTGACAACAGCCTGTGTTGCAACGGTTTGTCTTGAGTGCATCCTGCAGACATGAGGCCACTCCGGCGGCTGCAGGAATTAACATTCCTGCTTTCCAAGAAGAAGGAATGAAAGATGGGGCAGTAAACTGTCGGGTTCCCTTGAGAGGAGTGGTTCAGTGAGGTCAGGACAGCACACGGCTTTTCGCATGGAAAGCCTCCGGGGGGATCTCCACAGCTGAGTTTGCTGCGTGCTCCGGTGGGTCAGAAGACCTTGTGTCCCTGGTCCTGTGGCAGATCATACCCAAGGGTCGTCTTGGGAACCTGGGGCTGTGGGAACACAGCAGGATGGAGCTTTCATCAGCTGCTTCGTACTGCTCTGAAGCTCAGGGACCTTAAAGAAAAAGGTTTTTGTTTTACTCCAGTTCTTGAGCTGTGCCTCAGGGCTGGAAGGAGAACTTCCTCTGAGCTGTGTGTAGATTCCTATCTGTACCAATAGGCAGAAGCAGTTGCAATGCTTTGTTCTTTTAACAGCAGGCAAAGAAACAATTTTAACTCTTCTCTTTTAAAGGATCTAGGTTCTTGCTTGCTTATTGGGGCTCTAGCTGTTATCTTTTTACTTTAAAAACCCCAGTAACAACACCTCCCTTCCCCAAAGCTCCAACCCTTTCGTGATCCCCAGCATGTAGGGATGTAGGCCATGCTCATGCAATGTAGTTGGCCCCTTCCACTGTAACAAGGGATGGTAAAATTGAGGAAACACTTGCATTTGTGTCTGAATTACCTCTGGACTAGCACTTAGGGTTGCATCCACCTTCCTCATGTCTTATGTGCAGCATCTACCACCTCACCTGCAGCAGCACAGCTTCCTTCCTGCTCCAGGATGCCGTGTGTCAGGCATCCCACGGGATGCTCTACCATGTTGCTCCTTTGCTGGGTCTCTTTGGACTGGTTAAATCCCAGGCTTTTGAAGGCTGTTGGCTTTCTTTGCGTGTTCAGGCCACCTTCTTGCTGACTCCTTCCACATGAATATAACGAGTGGTTGATCAGTAATGCTTGCCTGGCAGAGAGCTGCTATGGAAACAAACCATGTTCTGTTTTGATGGGGATGATGGGTGATTTGGCTGTCGACAAGCTCAAGGGAGCTGCTCTGAGATGTGTCGGCAGCACATGATATGAGATATCCCTAATCCCCAGAACTGACTTTCACACACACATGCACCACTACCTCCATCCCTTATCCTTATTGCAACCAGCTGTGGTCTGACTGTGTCAGAGACCTGACAGAGCTCCCCTGCCCCTCTCCCACTCCCTCCACAAACTCCCATTAGTCATACTTGGGCAGCGCACAGAGTAAGATGGTGATAAAGCTCTGATCCCAGACACCAGAGTCATTCCTAGGGGCTCCGCGCTGGGCTGAGGAGACTCCTCCGTGTTAACCCCTTGGTGCTTCCAGGCAGGATTTCCTGCTGCCCATAGCTGTGTATCACCTTGGAATTGATGGAGCTCTTAGAGCACCTTTCATCTAAGTAGGGATGGATTTATTACTGTGATGGGTTAGAGATTAAATGGGCTTTTTTGGCTTTTTCATTCGTCAGTGGGCTGAGGAAGACAGCTCTGGTGTTAAGGCACTGGCTGTTTGTGAAAACCCAGGTTTTCCCTGTGTCCTGTTGGTAACGCTGAGAGAATGTTATTTTTCTCCTTGTTGTTCATACCACTTAAGCTAAAGATTAACTTTGGCAGAGTAACTAGGGGCTATGTACTGGCCAAGAAACAATTCAATCTGGAAATTAGTGGAAGGTTTCTGACCACTGGGGAAGAGCAGCTCATGCAACAGAAATTGGATGATTTTTTTTCCTTGTTTTAAAACAGAACAGTTTATTGTCTGGTTAAATTTGGGTTGCTTTTCCCAAGGGTGGTGAAAAGCACATCCTTGATCTAATGCCGATCACCAGGCAGATTTCAGAGCTTTCACTCGTAGCATAGGTTGCTCTGATGGGCAGGACACTGCTGTCTGAGCAGGGAAGGGGCCACCAGTCACTTCTGAGCCCCTAAGTTGCTGCGGATCAAAGCTGCTGCTCTGTCTGCAAAGAGCTGTATAGCGTATCCTTCCCTCTGCAGGCTAGCATGGTACTTCGGGGGGGCAAACACAAGCCCTGTGGAAAAGCACAAGATATTTTAACTGCTGTTCTGCCGTCTGTCACATAGGCACCTTTGCGAAAGGAGGCGGGGGTGGGACAGAGCGTTGCTGAAGGATGGTTGTTTTGGGTGATCCTCTCGGCTTTCTGCGGCATTGGCACGTCTCAGGCCTTGGAGACGTCAGCGCCGACTGGGGCGGCTGAAGCTCGCGGGTCTTTCGGGAGAGCAGCACTGCTTTTGCAGTGGGTCTAGAGCTCCTGGTGTAAATCCAGATCTTAAGGCAGTGCAAAACCAGTAAATCCAGGCTGATATGTCTGCGTGGGGCTGAGGGAAAAGCTTTGTACTTCGCTGAGAGCAAGCAGGCCCAAGGACTCTGTCTCTTATCCAAGTTGTGATTTAGAGCTAACTGCTGAGCTGATGGCAGCCCAGATACTCACCCGTAAAGTTAAAAATAAACTGCTTGAGTTTCTCTGCTGATAATTGAAGCAACTTTTTATTTTTTGTGTGATTTGATGTAAAATCAAGCCAGGGCACTCTCCTCCTCCCCAGCAGTGCCTGCCTAGTCTGTGACCCCTGAAGTCCCCCAGGCTTTTCCTACTCTCAGTTCAGTTTCTGAGATGCTGTCTTGCTTCTTTTGTTTCACTGTGTCTAGTGAAGATCTTAGAGATCCTGTGCATTCAAATAAAAATCCTAATGCTGTTCAAACACTAAACCTTCAGATCCAAATCTCTTTTCTTACCCTTTGAGGCTGTTCTGCATCTGTAGCACTGGTGCAGTATCCTGTAGCTGCCTGTGAACCCAGTTGCTGCTGGACCTAATGTGTTAGGCTGGAACGAAGGTCAGACTGGGTGGATACCAGGGGCAAGCAGGACTGTCTTCTTGTCAGGAGGTGTTTCCAGCCACGGCAGACTGTTGATCCTGCTTCTTCCAGTTCTCACCTGTACATTGTTTCTGGAGGGTGCTCTCAGCTGGGATGTGTAGCACAAAGCAGCTCTGATCCACGTTGTTACTGCGTACGTGCCACCAGTAATCCATCTTTGCACTCATTGGACATCTTTTCTAGCACCTTCAGAGGCACAGACAAAGGTGCTGCTTGAACATGAGGTGCTGAGTACTGAAAGCTGCTCAGTGATGCTCACAGGAGGCTTTGCCTGTGTCATTGCTTGTTTGTCACCAAACAGGGGAGCGGTGTTTACGGAGCTCTCTGCAGTGGTTTGTGTGCTGTCCTAGGAGTTTTGTTTGCTCCGTTCACAAACAATTGCAGTAAACAGGCTGTAGTTGTTGAACTGTTTCCTTCGGCTTTGGCTCTGTAGTCAGCCTCCTGGCTGCATTCTCCGATGTGGGGCTTAGAAACCAGCTCTTTCAAACTCCAGGTTTTAAAGGGGAGGAGATGTCTTGTTTTTGCAACAGCCTCTGCAAAGCGCACTTTCTGTCTTGGACATCCAGGAAAGCTACTGCACCAGCCGTTAACCGATGCTTTGGTTGTCTTTCCCAGTTGACCACGTGGTTCCTGAGCCAGGGACCAGTTTGCTGACTGCATTTGACCAGTGGCGAGAATGGGCAGACAGCAAATCCTGCTGCGACTACTCCCTGCATGTGGATATCACCGAGTGGCATAAAGGTGTCCAGGAGGAGATGGAAGCTCTGGTGAAAGATCATGGTAAGTTCAGTTACTGAAAACAGAGGGAAGCCTTTCCCCTCTTTATTTTTTAGGAGTAGTTCCTCTATCTTTTAGGACTGGCTCTTGTGAAATATTTTACTCAGTAAAGCTGTTCTGGGCCCTGACATTAACTTGTGGAGGTTTTTGGACAGTCAGTGTTGTAGAGGGCTCAGGGGGATGGTGCGCACTGGTGTCACCTTTGATTTTTGCAGGTAGGTGCTAAGTTTGGCCATTAAACTGTTGTAAACAAGAGAGGAATCAGGCCCAGAAGGAACAGTCCATCACTAGTTGATAAAAATGGAGAAGAGCCGAATAAAATGACTTCATAGGTTTTTCCCCTCTTTAATTTCCTTGACGTTTCATCCTTAGGCTAGAGTTATTTTCCATCCTGTTTGTAGTTTAAAAACCCAGCCTTTTCCATCCTAATGAGTGCTTCCCCTCATGTGCTGGGTAAGAGCTTTTGCTGGTTCAGAGGGCAGGGGAGGGAAAGCCAGCTCAGGAGCACTCCCTGTGTCGTGGTCGGTATGAACACGGGGAAGAAGGCTGGCTTACAGACACAGATTTCCCATTGGTCTCGCAGGAGTGAGCCCGGGATCAGGCAGGCAGGCCCGGTCTCTGCTTTTGTGTGTGCTGCATTTTGCTTATTTTTTTTTTTTACTCAGCCTCCTACAGTGCTGAACCCACAGAATTATTCTGACTTTAACATTAAGCAGGAGCCCAGGGGCTTAGCTGTCCCCCTGCCTGGAGTGAAGGCTCCTCCGTTCTCATCAGTTCTGTTAATAAATGCCACATGGCTGAGGAGATCTGGCTTTGTGCTGTGATCCGGTGAGAGTGCGTGTGTCTGTGTGCACGCACGTGTGTGTGTGTGTGTGTGTGTGTGTGTGTGCATTTCACAGCAGATTCAAGTAATTTATTTATCTGTCCATCATTACTGCTTGCTGGGGGGCTGAGTGAGGGAGATGTCTTCTCTCTACGAGAAATGGTGTGTTTTGTGGCTTTACTTGTGCCTGCAATTTGTACATCAGAGATAATTCCTTTTCTGTCTTTCTACCAGGTGTGAACTCCTTCTTGGTTTACATGGCTTTCAAAGACCGCTTTCAGCTAACTGATTCTCAGGTGGGAAGGCTTTGTGTTTGCATGCTCCTATCACTGCCAGCTGTGCTTTTGTCACATCTAAGGGTTTAAATTCAGGATCTGACATTCTCTTCTGGTTTCAGTCTTTGTATGCATCACAGTACCTAAGATTTGCAGCAGTACACAGAGCTCTGATTTGAACATTTATATTTTTTTAATTAAAAAACCCCGAACAACAACAAACCCTGAAAGGCTTGGCTGGGGAAAGCAATGGCAAAACCCTCATTTTGAGAGATCTAGGGTTTTATTCTGGCTCCTTTGGTGTGGAAGCAGCGGCAGTTGTATAAATTGCCGCTTTATGCTTAGGTACAGGGCAGGACAGTGATATCTCCGGCGTAACTACTCTGCATGTTTATCAGCTGAACCTCATCCTGGTCCAGAAGTGGGTTTCTGGCTTTAGCGTTAGAATCACTGGGACCTTAAAAAGGAATTGCCCTCCCGTTTGCTCTTCTGGTGGATCCGTTTGGGTACATTTATTTGTTGAGATGGGCAGTTTATATTTCTGAATGTGGTGGGAGGGGAGGAATGCCTGGGAGTCATTTGGAGGAGTGTAGGAGGCAGTGGCTTATGACAGTTATCTCTAATGACCCTGGTAAGCATTTTAATGTGCTACCATCGACGGAACTGGCGTCAGCTGTGGGTTGCTCAACACACGAGCCTTCTCAAACTGCTTGCTGGAGTGGGAATTCACACTGCTCCTATCCCAGGCAGTGAGAGGGCTGGGTGCAGGTTCTCCCTCAAAATCAAATCTAAGGGTTTTTTTTTCATGCCAGACAACCAATAAATGAAGGCATGAAACAAGAACAGCTCTGTGAGTTCTTTAAAATCACTCCAGATGTAGGCCTGTGCAGTTGCTGTTCTTTCCTTCAGTGTGGTAAATATACCAAACTTGGCTTTGGAGTTGGGCGTCTTTGCCTTATCGGTAGCACCTGACTGTACAGATTGGAAAATTTGGTTTTAGGCAGGAACATGGATCATATCTATCCAGCAAACCACATCTTAGATCCTTAATGCTTCTCTTTCTCTTTTCCATTCTGCAAAATCCTGTGTGCTGAAGGAGTCTGGAGCGTGTACTTTATGATAGGTGTGTTCCTGAGTGTACACTCAGGGTACACGTTGTCATGTGTGTTTTCTCTCTTCCAGATATACGAGGTCCTGAGCGTAATCCGGGATATTGGTGCGACGGCTCAAGTGCATGCTGAGAACGGTGACATCATTGCTGAGGTATGTTGTGTTTATTCTGTGGATTATTAATTTCAAAATGCTGGGAGATATTTAAACTCTTTAATTCCTTCTTTGCAAACAGAAAATCACCAAGACACTTAACAGTATGGGATAGCTGTATCAAGGACGCAAGCAGAGCTGTACATCAAATCTTTTCCCCTTTATTGTCACTGAAAAAGCAGGTTTTCGTGGCAGCTTTTAGTTTGTGGGGGATATTGGACATCTCTGCCTTTCTCCCCCTAAGTGAAAGACTGTGTCTGGGTGTGACTGTCACTGTGTACAGCAAAATGTTCTGCACAAAGACCAGGGAGAGTGGGAACTGAAATAGCTTTGTACAATACCTGGCATGCTGATGTTTGGTATCTGTTCATCCTTTAAGTATCAAGAAGGGAGAACTGTTAATAATATATTTGTATTTAATCTGATCTCCAGCTCATTTTGTAAGTTATGTCTTGAGCACGCAAAGCTTGGTCTTGCAGGGGATTTCTGCGTTGTCTGACTGGGGAAGAGCCCACCTGAGTCTTTGAGTCCAGTCACCTGCGGTTGCAGGATGATTTTTTCGTAAGATACCGTTTTGCCACATCTTACAGATTATTTTATAGACGCAAGTGAGTAGTGAGAGTTGAGGGGCTATGAACCCAGTGTGAAGCAAATCAAAATAAAAGGTTTCCCTGACCTCCTGTGAACAAATTGGCAAGGATTTTGTGAGCTCTGGTTATTCTCAACAGGGGAAGTTGGACAGGGCTCTGGATGTCTTATGTAAAGCCCCATGTGATTATTAGCTAGCACGAATGCCTAGGAGCTCACTTGTACCTCTTTCAAACAGCTGTTTGCTGCAAGAAAGAACTCATGTTGTTTTATATATTTTTTTCCTGCTCTTTTTTCTTCCTTAGGAGCAGCAAAGGATCCTGGAGCTGGGGATCACAGGCCCTGAAGGGCATGTGTTGAGCAGACCTGAAGAGGTGAGTGAGGACTTTACTGCTTTTGCATTTTCTCCCGCAGCTTATAACATTTTTGCATTGCCATCAAGTACTTCATAGTGGGGTGGATGTGACTGGAAACACAATTTCATCCTGGCTGTAAGTGTTATTGCTGCAAGGAGTAAGGGAAGAAGCTAAGACACTTCTAGGGACTAACTGGTAACTGGTCCCTTCTAGAGACTAACTGCTGTGGGTACTTATGTGGAATTAAGGACTTATGTGGAATTAAGGGGACATCTCCAGGGAGTAATTCGTCCAGCCTAAGAGTTGATTCACCCTCTGGAAAAGCTCATTTCTTTCTGTTAATTGTCAGAGATAGCCGATAAAGGCTCTACTCACACATCAGGTATCTAAAATGAGATGAGATATACTTAAACGACAGAGCCCATGATGAACGCTCAAGACACAGAGAGCTGTTGGTACTTAGCACATGTTCAGTTCAGCCCTGTGATAGAACAAACTGGAATCCGACATTGGGAGATGTAGAAAATGTTGAACGTGAAGCACAGGTAGAGCACAGTCTACTTCATCAATTCCTTGATTCAGCTGCTGCACAGGAGCCCTTTAAGATGGAGTCCCTGAAGAATCTGATTGATGATGCTGGTGTTTACGAAGCTAGACCCTAAAGTTCCTGTAGTTTCCCCTTGCTTTCAGTCAGGTTTTGCATGAGTAAAGACTTCAGAATTTGGTTTATGTAGGCAGGATTCTGCCACTGACTTCTCTAGATCCCATCTTTTGGGCTTCTCTCTTGGTCCTTGTATCAAGACTTCCTCTGAGTCAGCAGCAATTTGTAATATGTGCCCAAATCCTGACATTCTGTCTTGGGCACTTGTATAGCTTCCATTGTCGGAATATTTGATCATTTGATGAACATTTTACTGATGGTGGATTTTTTACACCAAGGGACTGAGTGGTTTGCTGAAGGCACAGAAGGTATGTGCCAGAAAGGGGAGCTAATGCTCAGATGTTAGCCGATCACTTTAATATTATTAACCTCCATTCTTCCCCATTTATTTCTCTATGGTCAAGCATCCCAATCCCTTTCACTCTTTCTAAGTCTTTAAAATAAATCCCAAGAGTAAGAACAAACTGTAAAACTTTGCTTTTCAGTTTGGTTATCATTGCATTCTTCATTTCCAGTCTTTCAGTATCTCTAGGCTGAACATCTCACTCAGGCACGCTGGGTTTGTGAAGTCCATCTGTTATGTACAAGCAGTTCTTTTTGTTCCCCCAAAATATAGGGGCTTTGCTGGCTGCCAGATGTGGCAGCTGGAAGCTGGATTTGTGAGATCATCCGCACGTGCCCCTCATGCTCCCTCTCTATTTCCTCCCCTTGGTTCAGACAAGCAGCATCCAGAGACATTTCAGTAGGAATATAAATCATTCAGTTGCTTCATGCAGAAGGGGAAAAAAAGTGCTCAACTTGGGCAGTATGTGAATCTTCACAGAATTTGTGTTTGGCTCCAGGAGCTGGGATTTTTTTTTGCTTCCTGAAAGTCATGAGCAGACACTTGCACTGAGCTTTCTACCCACCCACCTCTTTTCTTTTTCCTTTTTTTTTTTTTTTTTTAACATATTTTTTGGTTTGCATCAGGAGAGTGGGAACAGATGCTGACATGACCCTTGGGGCTCATCTGTGGAGCACCCCTAAACTTTTGTTGACTTCAAAGGAAGGCTGCTCCTCACCTGAAAGAATCTCACCATCAGACCCGCCAAGTCTTGTCTGGCTACTTCAAAGCTCGTCCTTAGTGCAGCAGGAGCTTTCAAGTGTGAACTGTGTGGTTCCCTGGCTTGGTTGGTTTGTTACATCTGTCCAGAAATGTGTTTTTTCTCAGTATGGCAAGGAAGGCTGGGGAGGACACGTGGCTGCCTGAAATGAGGATCAGCAAAGCCTCTTCCCAGTGTCACTGGGAAGCCTCTGTGCAGCTGAGCTCAGCTGTGCTGTCTACCCAGAGTGGAAACATTTGGTCCGAAATTCTCCTCCTTGAAAGTCATAGGAAACAGAGCAGGAAGCGATGTCATCTGGTTCCCTCCCTTCCTTTTCTCCGATGCAGGAGTGACTTTGTGTTTTTAAAAACACACAACTCCCTTTAAGCTGGCTGATGATATCAAGGCCAGATTCGGAGAGTGGCAGCAGATCCGTAATTCCTGTTGACTTTGGTCGGAGTGGATGCTTCTTGGTGTCCATCTTGGGTGCTGTTAGCACTAGAATTGGCTTTTCACGCTGCCTCTTACAGAGCGTAAAGCCTGTCCTAAGGACTTTATGATGGTTGTCATCTTCCTGAAGAGCTGCTTAATTCAGACCTCCATCTACAGCAAACTAGCAGGAGTTGTTGAACAAGTCTGAAATATTTATTAAATCAAAACTCCCACTCAATTCAGTGATACGTCAGCGAAGCACTCAGGGTCTGGCCATGCACGTTTGTACACATCTTGGAGTATGCACATCTTCTGAATTCCCACGTTGAGCAGAAAGCATGAATTAAGGCTTAAGTTTCCCTGCTGACTCATGGGTTTAGCTTGCTCACCTCAGTAACCTGGGTTGAGCCAAGGTGATGGTTTTCAGCACGTTGTTCCAGCCAGCAAAGGGAGCCTTGATTAAGACACCACTGTCCCAAGTCAGCATCACCCATCAGTTTCTGGAAAACTCTCCCCCTCATAGCTCAGATCATTCTGTGATGACTTTTTGGAGCAATCCATCAGTTTTTGTTTTTACATTAGCCACAAAAACGCTGAAAACACAAGCAGTCCAACTGCTGCAGGAAATGTCTGTCTGTTTTTCCAAGAGAACTGCTGTGCTAGGGCTTCTAATGCATACTGGTAATTGCAAACATTCCCCTTTGGACCAGTCATTGGGTTATTGTTGTGTGCCTGTCACCATAGCATCTGGACACAAGGCATGAATTCAGCAGCCTAGTTCCCTTCTCTGCAGAAAATTTTCTCCTCTTGCTTAGCAGTGGCTCAAATGCCTTTTGGTCACAAGTCCAGAGATGCGTGTTGTTTTATCCCTGCTTTGCAAGTGGGGAAAGGAAGGCGCAACATGGAAACGTAACTTGGAAGTGCTGGAGCGACTGAGCTGAGCCTGGGCCTGCTTTAAACGGGTAGTTTGCAAACCGATGCCATTGCCTGGCAGCACTGACCCGTCTGTGTCCTCTCCTTGTCTCTCAAGAGGGACAAGTCTGCTTTTCTTGGCTCTTCTTCTCAGCCTCTGTCTTCCCTGCAAGTGCTGCTGGCCGTGACACACTCGAGTAAATCTCTTGGAGTAAACACCCTTCCTTGCAGCCTTTTCCATTTGCGTGGGGCAGCTGGGCCAGAAAACGTCCCTTTCTGTACATTGCCCTGCCTGGGGAGGGTTCGTCACAAGCCCTGGCGCGGTGACAGGCCTGGCCTTTAACTCTTTGGGCACTAGAGACCAACCTGCTGGCCCTGGGGGCTGGTTTTCTTTTGAAAACTCCCAGCATTTGTTGTGGTGGTGTTCTTGAGCAGTCCGGCTGCAAACAAGGCAGTGTCACAAGCGGTGGCTTTGAGCTGTTCTGGGCACTTGGACATCAGTCTGGTGAATACACCGCTTCCCAAGCTGATGGCTCCCTCATCTCAGGTACTTCTTTCGGTGGATGAAGCACAGTGCTAGGAGGCAGCAGTCCATGCATTCGGATTCTGGGACCGAGGATGGTTTACAGTGCTTGGCCTGCGCTACGTCGCTGTAGAGGAGATTTTCAAAAGTGCTGAGCATGTGCCAGTCCCACTGGAGTCCACGGGAGGCAATGGTAGCCTCTTGCATTTGGGAATCAGGTGGCTGATTGCTCTGGGTTCCAGTTTCCTCTGGTGTTCGCTTGGAAAATGTCTGTGGTATCCCAGACTCAGTTCTCCGTGGTAGAGGGCACTGTGAGCATTACCGTGTTGTTAAATCTGGCATCTAGACTGCTTTGATGAGGATGTGTGATCTTTAAAAGCCTGTGGAGCGATTGTGTTCATGCTAAGGCTGTAGTTCTAAAGTGACCCTCAGTTTTGCTGAGGTTCTCTCTACACATGCAAGAAAAAGCCATTGATTTATGGAGTGGTTTACACTCCGTCAGATCCTAAGCCAGATATTGTAGTGGAGGGTACAATTTAGGAGGCTTGTTTGCAAACGTGGCTTACCAGAGTATGTGGCTACGCCATCTCTCTTCTGCGTGGGCTGGAACATGAATAGTTTGTTGAGTCAACATTTAGTTGCTTATTTTTGCCTAGGTTAACGAAGGGGCTTAATCATTCTGACCCTGAGCACCTGGAGTGTTGTTTTAGGACTTGGTCTGCTTGCAGAGAAACTTGGAAGCAGCTGAGGAAAAGGTAGCAATGAGAGGGGACAACATCTTGATGCCATGTTAATTATCATGATTACACTGTTCATTTTTCTGGCTCGGAATCAGAGAGATGGAAAGTCTCTCGTCTTGGCCCTGCGCACCCTCTTTTCCCATGAAAGCGGAGGCCGTGACCCTCTGAAGGCGAACGGGATGTGCTAATGTGGGATGTTGCTAACTTGCTGCCGATTTTGTTTCTCAGGTGGAGGCAGAGGCTGTGAACCGGGCAATAACCATCGCCAACCAAACCAACTGCCCCCTTTATATCACCAAGGTGATGAGCAAAAGTGCCGCTGATGTCATTGCTCAGGCCAGGAAAAAGGGTAAGTTATTTCCCTCGGATGGAAGCACCCTGTTAGCTCATGCAGTTCAAGCTCCTTGCCAACGTAAGCTTCATCCCTACAGGAAAGGTTTCTTTTTTCCAGTGTTCTCATCCAGGCTCTTTTTTAAAAGGTCCCAAGCAACTGCTTCTGTCTCATCTCCCACAGACAAGTGTTCAGTGGCCATATCAGTGCCAGGAGCTTTCTTCTGTTCAGGCTAGACCCTCTCTCTTCACACTCATTGTGCCACATTGAGCCATGCGCCTTCATGTTATCGCAGAGTAATTCCCATGCTGTCTCCATTTAATGAATCTCCCTGGAGATTGCAAGCTGTGTCCTCCTTCCAGCTGCAGTGATTTTTCCTTGGTGCTTTCTGCTGAGCTGCTTCCTGGGGTCCGAAGAGATTCCAGGAGTCCTGATGGAGGTCTTGACTCGTAAGCCGTGTTGGATTGAGTTGGAGTAGCCAAAGAGGTTACTGATTCCAGCTGTCCACTGTGCTCCTTGCTTGTGAAACAGATAATCCTCGTGTGCTGTAACTCACAGGCTGGTGTCTGAACAGGAATTGGGATTAGTCTAGGTTAGGCTGGGAATTGCAATCGCCTCTGGGTAACTGCCTGAGGGTGCTGCCAGAAGCCAGATTCAGACTTGCCATGGATGCTGCTGCCTTGTGTGTCTTCTCTCTAACCAAGGTTTGTGAGGGAGCTGTGCTGCTCTGAGTGATGCAGTAGCTTCTCCTGAGTCCCCTTGGCCCCAAGGAGTGAGGGTTACAAAGCACAGTGAGTGCCTGTCTCCCTGCTTTATTCTGTGACTAAACCCTTCATTTCTATTTAAAGCGGCTCCGGGTGGGTGAGTAAGCAGGAGGGATGATTTTCCCCCTTCTTTCATCAGAAGGGTTGGATTGAGTTTTATGTAGTCTAAAGAAGCCGGAATGGATATACAAATGACATCACTTTCCATCTGGGTGTTTGGTGCAAGAAGAGCTAATTTCCTACCGCAGCAAACATATTTGTGTTTGTGTACTGGCGCAGAAGTATTTTGGTCCCATGATTGCTGTTAAATGAGTTCAGAGTTGGTGAGGAGCGCTGATTTCCAAGGCATCTCTTTCTGTTTGTGGCGTGGAAGCAGCTCAGGCTGTTTGGGATAAACCTTCCTCTCGTAGCTCCATGAGTGGAGATCATGCTGAAACGAGAAGGTGTGTTGACATGCAAAAGTGGCTACGTGTTGCGTTATGCCGGAAAACAACTTGATGTGGCTGTGCAACTCAATCCTCTAAGCTAGGGAAGCATCCCTTCCTTTTTCTAGGTCAAGTACTGGAGACATGTGCACCACAGAAATGCAGCATCAAGAAACGCCCCCTCTTGTGATGCTCGCTGTGCCCTGCGACCACTAGCTGGGAAATAGATGGGAGCCTTGGGATGAAGGAGCATACATTTGCACTGCAGAAGCCGTAAAACACAACCTGACTTGGCTGGGTGTTACCCTGCCTGTGAAAGGTCCTGGGATTGTCCTGGATGAGTGATCTTCAGAACTCTCTTTACTTAGCCTCCTGAGCAAACTGGCATACGCAGTTTTCATTCAGATTGCATTTTCTCCTTATAAGGAGAATTTGCGGTGTAAACGGCGTGCCATTCTCTGTTCCTTTATTTAAGTAACTCAATTTAAATGCTGTGCACTTACCCAACTGGGTAGCCCAGGAGGGCCACACACACTACCCTTGCCCTCCCAAGCAACAGAGGAAACATAACTGAAGACTATCCAAGGCAAAAAGAAAACAGAATTGATTTGCTGAATGGAAAAGAATGAACGTTATTTGAAGCCAGATGTTCCTAGTGGCGTTTGCATGGAGGAGATTCCCTGCAGACTTGGTCGTTGGCAGATCTGGGAGCTGAAAACATCTCTCCCTGCAGAACAATCCCCCCAGTGTACTGGCCCACAACAGGCCTCCCGTTAATAGCCAGCATGTGTTTTGCCGTGATCTGATTTCATAACCCTGTTTGTGGCAAGTGATGTCAGACAGCCTCTGCTGGTGGATCCCCTCTGACACAGGCTGTTCCTGCACCTCCTGTTCCAGTGTGGTCCTGGAAGCAGCATGAAGCCAGTTAAACCGTCCTTCTGCCTCAGCTAGTATGCTCTTTCCCAGCTAGCTTGCGAGCCTCTAGACATAACAGTAGCTCAGACAACATGAAAAGAAGGATCATATTTTTTTTGCTCTGCATGGTGAGTTGTGTGAGACCCTGCTGACCAATTCTGGAGTTACCTTTGCCAGTCTTTTCTGACTGAAGTACTTAGGGTTTTTGCAGACAGACAGAAATATATGAAGTGTCTGGGCTCAGAAGCCAGATGGCTAGGCACTTGGCAGAGATCTCAGGAAGGTTTCATTTGGTGAGCAGATCCATGGGGCTACTAGCTACCTGCTTTTGAAGTTGCAGCATCTTGCGTCTGCTTGGTGTGCAGATGTTGCTGGTGCATTCCAGCTTGCAGAGTATCACAGCCTTACGGAGCTGCTGTTCCTTCATGTGGTTCCAGAAATGCTAATGAAGAGGAAGGCTGCACTGGTGGTTAGCGCCCTGGACAGAGAAGATCCGATTTCATTTCCTAGTTCTGCCACAGGTTTACCGTGTTCCCTTGGGAGAATAGCTCAGTTTCCCTGGGCTGCATTTGTGAACCAGAAATACCGATATGTCCTCTGTGATGGGCTTTCTGTGTTGGCAGGAAACTTTACCGGTACAAGTTTTCTCTTACCTGACCTGTACACAGAGCCTGCTCCAAGAAACTCGGTCTTGTTAGATCTTTAATACGTACGCATTTGTAAAAATACTGCAGGCGCTGTGTTTTCATTCTTTGTCTTCCACATCTCTTCTAGCTCAGACTGGATCTCCTCATGCTCTTACAGTTCCCCTGTAAGTTTCGTCTTTACAGTAACCCTTGCGAGCACAATTAATCAGTGCCAGCCTCAGCAATTGTGTAAAGGCATTGTGCACGTTTTGTTGCTCCAAGCTCTTTTCAGTAACGATTTCTTTATTACTAACTCAGGTATGTAGTTGTTTGGATACCTAATCTGAGGGACTGAATTTTGGAAAATACTTAGTGTTTCTTTAGAGATCTCAAGATAGGCATGTAAAATTCAGAGTTTGCTTGTGAAAACATGCTCCTAGGAACACAACACAATTTCTGAGGAGCACTGAACAGGCCAGGAGTTTAATGATGTCTGGTCGTCTGGTTACACAGTGAGTTCAATCCTGTGTTCTGTCTCTCTGATCACATACTTAAGAGGAAGTACTGAGAAACTTACAACTTACCCAACTTATCCTTTTTTAGAAGGATGCTTTATGCCTGGAAGCCAGACCAAAGATGCATGTTGCTTGCTGCTCACAGTGGATTTGTCTGTATTCCTGTCCCATAGGCACTGTGGTGTATGGAGAGCCCATCACAGCCAGCTTGGGTACCGATGGATCTCATTACTGGAGCAAGAACTGGGCGAAGGCGGCAGCTTTTGTTACGTCCCCGCCACTGAGTCCTGACCCAACCACTCCTGATTTTCTCAACTCGCTACTGTCCTGGTGAGTAGAGCTCTTTGTGTTCATCCAGCATGTGCTTCATCATGAGACAAGTGGGTTAGAAAAATAATAAAATAAATATAATAGCTGCTGTTACCAGAGAGAAAAAGGCTCTTTTACCTTTAGGAGTAAACCCGTGACAATAACATACCTCTCATTGTCTTTTCCAGTGGAGACCTTCAAGTTACTGGCAGCGCCCACTGCACCTTCAACACTGCGCAGAAAGCTGTTGGGAAGGACAACTTTACCCTGATCCCTGAGGGAACCAACGGGACTGAAGAGAGGATGTCCATCATCTGGGATAAGGCTGTGGTACATTGCATGTGTCGTAGGTTTAGACTGCAAGTAGATATTCGGAGCTGAAAGAGCTGCAGCAGTGTGTTGTTATCTCTCCCCAGACGCTTGTTGTGGTCCTTCTGCTTGAGGTTTTTGCCCCTGTAGAGATTGCTGGGAATCTGCTGTGCTGCCAGCTGTTTGCTTTTTGTAGTGGTTCTCACCTGGCTAATGCAGTGACTCCTTTTGTCTTTCCCTAGGTGACTGGCAAGATGGATGAGAACCAGTTTGTCGCTGTGACCAGCACAAACGCAGCCAAAATCTTCAACCTGTACCCACGGAAGGGCCGCATTGCAGTGGGCTCAGATGCTGATCTGGTCATCTGGGATCCTGACAATGTCAAGACAATCTCTGCCAAGACTCATAACATAGTAAGGATATTTTCTATGATGTAAGCTGTGCTGCTTATTTTCCTGTTCTCTTCTTTGAATGCCAGACTGTGCTGCCAAGAACTAGAGCTCATGACACTCAGGGCTTTGTTTTCACCATGCCCCGAGCCCTCTCTGGTGTTACAGCCAGTACAGTTCAGTTGTGTGAGCAGAAGGGAAGATGATTGAGTCCAAATCTGAAGTCACATGAATACCCAGAGGTTTCCCTCGGAGCAAAGAGACTGTCTGCTCTTTCTGAGTGTCTGATGCTTGGATCTGAGCAGACAGAAAGCTCTTAAATCTTCTAAAATATCAAAAGGCCTCTTATCACAATGTGTCGTATCCGACCTTCTGGCTAGCTAGCAGTGGGAATGGGAGTTGGGGTCAGTGAGGCTTGTCAGCTTGTGGACACCTTTGCTGGAGATCTGATCCAGATCAATGAGCCCGAGTGGATTTACACCACATACTGGTCTGGCACGTGATTTTATGGGTGATCATCCCAAGGTTAGTTGGCACAGGAAGGCACAAGGCAGCACCCAGAGTAACCAGACATTCACATTGTTTCTTTTGCGGTTTTGTGGTGGCACTGTTTCCTTGTGGCCCACAGCCGTGTCCCGTATCTTATACCTGGCTGCTACAGTGAAAAAGCTGTCCCACCCTGTGGGAAACTGCAGAATGGTCCCAGTGCAGAGGGCTGGCTGGAGTCTCCCTGTGACATTTGAGCACTGTCTCAGAGAAAGCAACCACTGTTTGCATTTGTTGATGACTTGTTTCACTGCTGGCAACGAACCTATGGAATGTTTCCCTGGAAAAAAAACTTGTTCTTTTTTCCACGAATGCTTTCATTTACTCTGGGGCTGAAGGAGCAAGATTTTCTTCCACACTTTCTTCCCTGGGCACATTCACAAATAAACTTTTTTTAAAGGTTTGGTTCACTTCCCTGCAACTTAACTCTGTGTCAGAAGTGGTCACAGATGGCCTGGATTCATCCTGCCTGTGCTTGGACTTCTAGCAGAGGCATCCAGACTCAGAAGTCTGGTCACCTCAGTCACCTTAGAGGTGCTTCCAGACTCAGTACACCTCCAGTCTGGAGAGGAATGACTTAGAGGAGGGAGCCCAGGGACTTACCGCTATTAGGTGCCAAATTCAGTGGTCTGAAACTGGGTTTGTGCTTAGGAATGGCTCAGAGAGCTGGAAGTAGCTGGCTGGCTGGAATATTTGAAAGATGTTGCCATTTAATGGCTGTTTTTTAGGAAACGAATTGGACTCTTTAAATTTCCTAACACAAAACTCAGAAACTTTATCTTTTGTGGATATGCTCCAGTACAATTAGGAGTGACTCCATGATTTAATTCCGTGATCTGGGCTAGGCTGAGGGAGAACCAGATCCACCGTGGAGTGACCATTCAGAAATGCTTTATGTGCTAGGAACTGCAGATCTCCCTGAAAATCTGTCTCTAAGAGACCTCAGCACTCAGTGACCAGCTAAAGGCTGCATCTTTATGTTGTGCCAGGACCATGGAGGATGAAGGGCTCTCGTTTGCAAGTGGTTTGTTTAGAGCTTGAAGGGCTGTCTAAGAAATAGCAGCTTTTTTCTTACGCATCCAGCTCCTTGCCTCTTGTTACATCCCCGGTTATATCTGGCGTAATACCTGTGGAATTTTTTGTGTCTCTCACTGCATGTGTGCCTCGTGTTAGAGGAGAAATTAATAGAGCGTTGCCATACTAGTTTGGTCAAGTATAAAACAAAAGCCCCTTTGAAAGTCAGGCAGAGCCGTTGCTGCGACACAGGGAGACGTAGTGATTATGTGGTATCAGATGATTGTTACTTTTTTTAAATGCTAGAGCAACATAGAGATATTTCCCAAGAATTCACACTGCTCTTGCTGCTGTCTGGCAGGGAAACCTGAGGAACTAGAGTTGGAGATGGTATTGTTCTTGGAACCAGCCTAGTTCATCAGTTTCTGACCAAGCCTCCTCCTTTGCCACCACAGCTTTTTTTCAGGCTGGACCTGGTTCAGCGTTGGTTTAACCGCCATTCTAGCTAATTGTCAATCTACAGTTGAGCCTACCCGTACTTATAACACACTTCAAGAGCAAACTCCGTTATTAACTCAGTAAAAAAAGCCTGGATTTGTCTCGGAGATGGTCACTAGAGTAACAGTCCCCAAATAACATGGTTGTAGTGCATCTCATTGCAGGATGCTTCATGGATGGGACGTTCACCAGTGATTCCTTTAAAACTTGTTTTTTTTTCCATGGTGTGGTGTTTCCAATCCAGTTAATTGAGGATGAGCAACCCCATTAGAGTAAAACAAGATTGTCCTGGTCCCTGACCCATCAACCCAAACACTGGTTTGAAATACAGCTTTTCAAAATGATCATTATTTTTATTAGATAAAACTTTATTTGGCTCCTAAATCTACTGCAATTCAGAAGAGATAGGTGCCTAAATGTATTTAAACAGGGAGGCTTTGAGGAATTCTCATGAGGCTTTGAGGATAAGGCTCTGAGCAACCTGATCTGGTTGAAGATGTCCCTGCTTCTGGCAGGGGGTTGGACTAGATGACCTTTGAAGGTCCCTTCCAACCCAAACCATTCTATGATTCTATGAAACTGTATTTCCTCTTGTTGCAATGGAAATTTTTCATTAGTAAATCTTCAATAAATTTAGATTGATAATAAAGACCAACCTTTTTATTAAACCACAACATATACCACTCAGGTAAATGCTGTTGAGTTCGTTTCCATCTGTCCTTAGAATGTTGGCAATTAGCCTGCCTAGTGATTGCTAATTAAAGCGCAGCAGGCTTTGCTGGGATGAATGTGTTCACCTCATGTTGTCTTTTTGTTTGTTGCAGTCTCTGGAGTACAATATCTTCGAGGGCATGGAGTGCCGCGGGTCTCCGCTGGTGGTTATCAGCCAGGGGAAGATTGTGCTGGAGGATGGGAATCTCCACGTCACCGAGGGCTCCGGACGGTATATCCCCAGGAAACCGTTCCCTGACTTCGTTTACAAGCGCATCAAAGCGAGGAGCAGGGTGAGTGGCAACGGTTGGACGCACATTTGTTCTCTCACTGAAACCCCTGAGTTAAAGCGGGTGGAAAAGCAGATGCTGTCCCCTGGCTCGCAGACACACGCTGCTGCAACAGCAAATGTTCCCTGGATAGCAGCCATATTTATCTCATTCCTCTTTCATTTTTGCTATTCACTTGAGTCATTACAGGAATATGCTTTGGCTTGAGCTTGGATTTTCTGCAAATTTTATTTTTCTGCTCTTCTCTGTCTTGGGACACCTAGACAGAACATGTGTCCAGGAGCTGTCAAGTCTGGACATCAGTCAATCTGCAAATAACCCGGCAGGCGTCTCCTGTCACAGAAGCACCCAGAGAAGTTATTGATAGCATTTATATATCAAATCTCTCAGCAACAAGATAGAATTCTGATGTATTGTGTAGATACATTATGCTGCTTTCCCTTCTGTCAGATACGATCAGATGCTCTTGTCTGGTGACTGGTGAGTCACAGGCACAGCCTACTGGCTGTGTAAAAGTGAGAATTTTCTATTTTTAAGAGGCTAAAATTGTTGGGAAAGTATTTTTGTAAAATACACCCATTCAAATCAGAAACTGTCTTTTGATATGCCTTAGTAAAAATTGACAGAGAAGATGACACTGAACTCAGCTGCAGCTTAGGTGCTGAGAATTTAAGAGATTTATTTTTAGATGAAGTCAGATTTCTGAGGAGAAAAGTATTTTGGTATTTGAAGTGTTGCCCTCTCCTGGACAAAACCAGAGCTGCTGACCGTAGGTAGTCTTCACATTCCTTGCAAATGATCTTTTTAATTGTCCTTTTGAAGAAATTGCAAGTTATCAAGAATTACAACCTCAGAATTTAGCACCACTGAGGACAGATCTGTGATTTCTCTTGTGCTCTGGTCTCCCACAGAAATGTTCAAGGCCAGGCTGGGTGAGGCTCTGAGCAACCTGATCTGGTTGGGGATGTCCCTGCTCCTTGCAGGGGGGTTGGACTAGATGACCTTTGAAGGTCCCTTCCAACCCTAACCATTCTGTGATTCTATGATTCTATGAAATACATGTGTCTGACCTCTAAATCCAATTGGGCAGCATCTCAGCTGCATTTAACCCCATCTCAAGCTCCATGCTGGCGGTGTGAAGCCAGCCTGGCTCCTCTTTATGCAGACCTGCCTCTGTCTCAGCATTGTTTTCCTTTTTGGGGATGAGTAATAAGTGCCATTTGAGAGCCGTCAGGAGAGCCTTTAATCCAGCAGCAGGTAGGTTGAGATGATTAAAGGACAGAACATGTGGTGCAGGGGACAGACTGGCTGTCTTCTGTAGGCTGCTCTCACCAGCTAGCAACTAGAGCCACAGCAGTGCAGAGCGTGTTTCCTTTTACCCCCGCTGCTTCAGAGAGCAGCTACCACCCCAGGATCAGTGCAGAGGTGATGCACGCTTTCAAATCCTCTTACAAAGACAAATCTTGAGATGTGTGTCTTTGCCTTAGCAGCATCTGGCAGCTGTGTAGTTCTGTTTTGGAGGCTGTTTTCACACTGAAGGCTGCCTGCTTCTGTGTTTTGCAGCTGGCTGAACTGCGGGGCGTGCCTCGAGGCCTCTACGATGGACCCGTCTGCGAAGTGTCGGTGACACCGAAGACCGTCACACCGGCGTCTTCAGCTAAGACGTCTCCTGCCAAACAGCAGGCCCCGCCTGTGAGGAACCTGCACCAGTCTGGATTCAGCTTGTCTGGTACGTGCTTCTGTGGGGCCAAATGGCTTTGAAATCATAGCCTGTTTATACTCTCATACCTTGAATTACTTCTGCTGAAATTGGAAGGCAGTGAGAGAAGCTGTGATGTGTTTTTAGCTTGGAGGTTATCCCTTTAGAAAGGAAGAACAGCTGTATAGAAGCTATCATAAAGCCCTGCTTATCTTCATGCCGTGGTGTGAATGCTGAGTACCCCGCTGCGTTCTGGGCTCGGTCCTCAGCCTGAAGAAGGCAGATGGCACCAACTTCAGCGGAGCTTTGCCAGCTGAGACCAGCTGTGGGTCTGGTGTGTGGCAGATTGGATTTCTCAGCGTGCTGCAGTGCAATGAGAGAAAACTCTAAAAAGGACTAAAAAGGTTCGCTAAGGAAAAACTGTTTAGCCAGCTCTTACCTGTGCAGGTCTGGATGGCTGAGGTGTTCAGTGCGGAGATATTAATGCAGAGCAGGTTTCAGCAGAATTAAGGCACTGGGGAGGCCAGTAAGGGCTTTTTCTCCAAAAAAGATGCATCTTGGTGCACACATTAGAGCCTGGCCTGACGGGACTCGATGGGTTTCAGTGCAGCCATGCTCTCCCACCTCCCTTGTCCTGCAACTCCCTCATCTCAAGCTCTCTGGCACCAGGGTGACCCGACCTTGCTTCTCTCTCCTGCAGGGGCACAGATCGATGACAACATCCCACGCCGCACCACTCAGCGCATCGTGGCACCGCCTGGGGGACGTGCCAACATCACCAGCTTGGGCTAAGGACCGACCCCTTTTGCGCCCGCATAGCGGACCGGGGGACAGGGGCACCTGGAGACCCTTTGTGATCCTTTTAGAGCCTGTGACAGTTACTGCGGGCAACAGTGAGGGGGGCTGAAGTAAGGCGCCTCTTTCAGTCCCCTCAGATTCCCTCCTCATCTTCACCAACCTCTCTCACTTCCCTCTTCAGCCCCTACACATTTAAAGAAATAAACCCTGTTTTAACACCTCTGACATGCAAAAGTAAATGTAAAGAGGATGTTTGAGATATGTGGCCTCTGTCCCGTTCAGCATCTTTCTTTTAATAAAGGAAGAATAAAGTGAATTTCCCAGGAGCTGCCTTTAAGACACACACAAAAAAAGGAATGAATAAATAGTTAATGTAAAAAATAGCTTTTTTTTTTTTAATTTTATTTTATTTTTTTTAACATCAAGCAGAAGATTAGTTCAAGGGTTTTAAACTGGAGATTCTGTAGGGTTCTGTGTTCCAGCAGAATAGCTAGGCAAGCACAGAGGGACACGAATCCCACCGGTCTGTACCCATTCCCCACCACCGCCTCTGAGGTCACTGAGTAGCTGTCTGCTGCCAAGAGAAACAGGACCCAGCACTAGGAATTGGCAAAGCGCGTCGCACCCGGCCGTCGGGTGAGCTAGAATCGTGGGGACTTTGGTTCTGTTGGCTTGGTTTTTCATTTGGTTTTTTTTTTTTTTTTCCTTCTGGATTTTGCTGCAAATTAGGTCCTTGAGGAAACTTTTTTTTTTTATGTTTGTGTGTGTGTTTTTAATATGTTTGTATCATTGTGTTTACGAAGCCTTATCTCAGAACTGGGGATCTCCCTGTTCTTCCCAGTCCTTCCCAAACCTCATTCAAGTTACAGACTCCCGCCGGTGTCACTGCCACTGCCACCCCGGTACTTCAGGTATTCCTAGGTTGCATCATTCCAGCCAATGCTTGCCACTTAGCTGCAATAGGAGGTCGTGGAGCAGGTTCATGAGCTATGGTCTTCACTTCAGTGTACTAGGTCTTGAGCTGGTGCAAACCAAGAGGCTGGATACCAGCTGAGGAGCTGGGACGGCATCTCTTGAGAAGTTTTTAGGAGTTAGTTTGTCTTCTGTTCTTGGAGGGGGAAATGGGTAAGTAGGGGGCCACAGGCAAAGAGCAACATGTTGTTTGAAAGATCTCTGTAGCAGCCATGTTCCACCTTCCTGGCCATCGATGAGTGGTTATTTAAAACTTTGTGAGGGCTTATCTTTAGCTCTCGTTGAAAGGCCGGCCAGTTGAGTGCATGCCCAAGCATCTGTAGCAATTCTAATTCGAGTCCAGATGCCCAGCTCTGGTAACTGGGAGCCTCAGAGAAGCTCAGTGGGTCAACAGCAGCTGAGAATCTCTCATACATGGTGTGAATTTCAGTCACTCATTCCTTCATGAATTTGCCTTTGCATGAGAAGGCCTGGGGGTTTTGCACCCTCCCTCAGATTTGAGAAACTAGAGGCTGTGAGCGGTCCTTACAGGATTTTAGGAGCCCCAGCTTCTGTGACAGCGGGCGTTCAACTGCCTTCTGGAACTGAAGGTCTGTTAGCTCTGATAGTGGAGGTTCATTCTTTCAAGGACATGGAGAACGAATGTGCACCGTTCGATTCTCACTTAAACGTAGCCTGAGGGCTCGGCAGTCCTGAGGATTTGCCTGTCTCTTAGCACACAGTGCTTTTCCACCCGCAGTTACCGCAGCGTTACCTCCACTGTCCATGTGCCCTGGCGCTTGGCTTCATCTTCTGCTTTCTCTGCTGTTTGTACTTTGCCACATACATGGACTTCGTGAGTATTTTCTTAAATTGTGTTTACAGGTTCTTTTAGGGAAAAAAACTCTATATAAAGGCTTTTAGGAAACAAGTACCAAATTTGTTGTTATGAAGTGTCAACGCTAGAATTTGCAGAGGATCTGGAAGCCATGTAGGTACCTAAACCCTCCCAGCTTCAGCACCTAATTCCTTCAAGCCCCTTTGAACAGACGTTAAGAACAACCTTGCCATATTCATCCATGCGTTTTGCATTTAGATTTAACTCTTGGGTCTTTTAGTTTTGCATAGAGGAGTTTGCACTTTGTTAAGTAATCTGTGAACTTAATATATATTGCAGCTATTTTCATTTTTTTTTTCCACCTGTATGGTTAAAATAAATTTGAACGAGTTGGGGAGAAAAAAAAAGAATAGCAGATCCGTTTCAATTCTACGAAACACTTGCGGCTCTTCAGTATTCACTTAAGTCTTCCTTTTTTTTTCCTTCACTGACTCACTATGACTTTTTAGTTTTAATTTGTTCTTCAAAAGGAAAAAAAAATCACAAAAAAAGATTATTGCAGGCTATGTAAGCATGTTTTTTCCTGTGAGAGCTCGTCCGCTTTGTGTGTGTTTAATGAATGTCATATGTAAATGCTTAAAGAAAAAATAAGACGATGACTTAATTAATTAACCGCAGTGACTTGAAGCTCTAAAAATAATTAAAAAGAGTAGGATTTAATACTAGCTGGATTTAACCCTTGGATTTGTAATTGTGGACCATGAGTGGAGGAGCTGTAAGTGCTAAAGCTGATCATGTGTGTAGACAAAAAGAAGTACTGATATCTGCCCATTGTCTCAACGGCAAAAACCCCGCCCCAAACCCAAGTCTTGTGTTTATTCCTGAAGAACTCTGTGTTATATTACTATGGGAACTCCTAATAAAGACAAAATGTTGTTGTTTCACTAGGTGCATCTGTGTTCTGTGTAACCGCGTACTGTGGCTGCTGCATTCAGCAGGTAAAAACTGAGCTCTGACGTCGGTGCGAACGCTGGCTGTGGTCGTCCTGTGTAGGACCGGGGTGTGTGGTAGCAGAGCTGAGGATAAGGTCCCGTGGTTCCTTGGATGATGGGGATGGTAAAAAGGAATCGAGTGGTGGCCCACAGCGTAATTTCCTTTAGACACAAGCAAGCCTCTTCTCAGGGCAGTGGTCTGTTTAAAACAGTAGTCGGCAAAGCAGACACGTGAAAAATCCTGGCTCTGCACTGCAGAGCTCACTGGTGAAATGTGAGCAGAAGAAGCTGAAGCTGTTGGCATAGCCCTCACCCCTCTGGTGTGTTCCTGCTGGGACACTCCTAACAGTGATGGAGGAGGGGAGAGAAAGCATAGCCACAAACAGAAGGCACACACCCAGATAACTGAGTGGGGAGTGCTGGAGCTGGCTGGAAAAATGCCAGTGACACTTGGGTGGTGGATTTTACTGCATCGCAGAGCTGCTGTGGGTGAGATCGCACTGGATGGAGGGAAGGGCTGGGAAGGAGCATCACTGCCAGCTGCTCAGATGGTTTGTTGCTGCATCCACCAGATCCCCCCTCTTGCTGGTCCTCCCCCAAATCTGAGCACAGCTGGAGTTTGCAACTGACTTTGCAGTGATGTTTAGCTCTTGTTCCTCATCTGAACAAAACCAAATGCTAAAGCATATCCTGAAATGCAATTAGTGTTCTCCACACAGCTTTCAACACTGACACCCCTGTCCAGTGGGAAGTGGTAAGAGTTGACCCAGAATTGGTGGCTGAGAGAAGAAAGAAGACGATGAGTTTGGCTCAGTGACCTGGAACAGTAGCTGTCAGCTCGTGAGGAGAGGTGGGCTGTCAGAGCCGAGGACAAGGTGGCTTGGTTTATTCCTCAGTGGCACAATGTTGGGAGCAATGATCATCACGAGTCCTTGCATCTCGGCTGTCCTGCTTCAGCCTGGGCCAAGGCAAGCACAGGATTGTCAAAGCCAAGGATTATGTGACCTAGGACTCATTTGTACCTACAGCTGTAAGTATATTCTCTCTCTATATATAGAAGCGTATGTATGCCCTGCTCTAAATATGTGTGACTCGAGATAGCTAGTGCAGGACAAAAATCCTATTAATTAGTACCAAGTTTAATTAACTTAAATTTCCCAAGATTGTTATGACTCTAAAAATTAAAGCATGTCATACTTTCAGGTACTTGCTCCACATGGACGGAAGCTTCAGAACCGGTTTTTCTCACCTTTCTGGCACAAGAGGTGACGGTTGAGCTCACTGCCATTAGGTGGCAGCAGGAGATGCAAAAATGGGAAATAAAAACTCCCCTGGGGCACAGGGATCATCCCGAGAATGGTGTGGGATGTAATAAATGTAGGACATGCACGGGGCTTGTGATTACTGTGACACAGAGAAGACGGATACGTATCTCCTCCCTATTATATGACTATATCAGAAAGTATTTCAATGCTAAGAAGATCTGTGTCACCTGAGTGTATTCTGGTACAGTTTAAGCCTATAATGAAATACAGAGGAAGCCATAAACTTTAGCTATCAATTTAATTACAGGAAAAATAAAAAGCCCTCTTGAACGTTTCCCTCCTCGTTCCCCCATTCCCCTCCTCACTTTCAAATTCAATTTTATTCATCTGGTTCCTCACCCTGCGCTGCCGTGTGGGTAGAAATCTCTAAGTGTCCAAGGCTGGAGCTCGGGAGGTGAGATTTCTGCTGTTGCAGGCACAAACCAGCGCTGCAGAGAGAGACTCCCAACCGAACGCCAGAGTCGGTCCCTTTGCCACATGTATGCCAACCATGCCGCACAGCCTCTCGGTTCGCCCACTGACCAGGTTTTGTACCTGAAATGAAACACAAACCCTAAAGCGCCCGAGTCATGCTCCATGGACCTGTGGCACGACAAGTTTTTATTTTTCTCCTAAACAATGTATTGGTTTTGTGAAGATCCTAGAGGGAGGGAATATTTCTGGTCTAGGCTTTTGAGAAGGACAGACAGAGGGTTTAAGACAAGTAAAACACAAGCGGAACAATGACAATGGAGGGGGAAGGTCCTACCCGGTATCCCAAAATAACTCAGTGGGACAGCCAGAAATACAGAGAGACTGTCTTTGTCAAGCAGCGTTGTTTTATCGGCACAAACCGGCCCAGCGGGAGGAGCGTGATGCAGATGGTAGATGCTGCGTACGTCTGTGTGCGCATAATACCTCAGAAAGGGCAACCATCGCCCGGCCGTGCCCGAGCCAAGGTAACCGCTGGCGTAGCCGTACGTGGTTTGAAGTGGTCGCTGCTTACACATAAACGCTGCCACTTATAAAAATGATTAATTGGCAGGTTATAAATGCGAACCCAAAAGGTATTGTTCTCTGCTACGAAAGACGAGTCCGGCCATCTTATTGCCGTAGTGGGGCTGCGCTGGCGGGCAGCGTTGTTGTGGTGAATGTTAATGACACCTGGTCTGGGGGAAAGCCTCTCCATCACCTCTCCCTGTCGATGTCTCGATGTCTCCTCCGTAGCTATGGAAATGGCACCTTCTGTTCAGCTGCTGCTTCTGTTTGAAATGCGAGTGGAGAGGGATGAGGGAAGAGAAGCCAGGGGAAAAACACGGCTGATGATCCGGGCAGCACGGAGAGGAGGGAGGCTGCTTGTTACCTGTTCAGCTTCTCAGGGAGATAGGGTGCTGGGCTTAGGCACTCGGGTGGCAGCAATTTAGGAGGAGAGCCACACATCCCAGCATGAAGTCTAGAGTAAGAAAGAGTCCTTGCCGTAAGGAATCCGCACTTGGAGCTCCCGTAGGAATGAAAAACGCAAAGGCGAGGTGCTTTGCTCCAGACATCACAGACCCTGTCTTTTTCAGAGCCAGGTATAGACATGGAGTTTCCTGGCTGCTGCATTGTGGTTTTGGCTGCTAATTAAAACTCTTCAGTGCATTTTTGTCTCTTTGAGTCTGTAAACACATTTGCAAGAACAATAGCAGCTTAATGGCAGATTTCAAAGGTCTGTCATGCGTCATATTCTAAAGCAGATTTGGTGTAACAGCCTCTGGCTTCAGAAATTGGAGAAAAGAAAGAGGCTCCTGCAGGATGTGTAGGAAAAAACAACAACTTGGTTATTACAAATCCGTGTTATTTTGACCATGACACAGTGGCAGCAGAGGAGTACCCAGATAAGTTTGAAGCCCTGCGTTGTCTGATGCAAACATGACTGTGCAGAGCATTAAAGAGAATGGTGGATGAAGGAAGTAGATTTAGATTAGATATTAGGAAAAAATTGTTTACGATGAAGGTGGTAGAACACTGGAATAGGCTGCCAAGAGAGTTGGTGGATGTCCCATCCCTGGGGAAATGTTCAGGGCCAGGTTGGATGGGGCTCTGAGCAGCCTGATCTGGTTGGAGATGTCCCTGCTCCTGGCAGGGGGGTTGGACTGGGTGGGCTTTGAAGGTCCCTTCCAACCCAAACCGTTCTTTGAGTCTATGATTCTATGTATGTTCTTGCCCATGATGCTCTCCATTTGAAAGCTGGAGGACCCCGGAGGGATGAGGTGAGTCATCCATCCTGGGTTGTGCAGGAGTCCTGTGGCAGAACCCGGAGATGAGTCAACCCGACCCCAGACCAGCACAGAGCGGCAGAACGCAGGTCAGCTGGCTGCTGTGCCGCGTCGGGCTGGCTCCTCAGCCTGGGATCCTGGAGCCCCACTGAGCCACAAGGTCAAAGGCATGCCCGGCAGCACGAAGTCGGAGGGCCACTGGGAGAGTTGGCGCTGTGAATGGGGCAACATCTGCCTGCGGGGTGATTTACAGACTCAACACGTCCTTTTGACAGATTCACTCTGAAGAAATAGAACTTGGAGCTCTTCCATGGCCCTGCTGTGCCATCTTGGATCTCATCCTCCAAAAGCTTTTAAGGCATAACAACATTCTTTTACTGTTGAAATCCTGTGTAAATATTGAATTAGCTGCCTAGTCCCAGCACAACTCGATTCCCTGTGTTTGAAAGCAGCACATGCTGCCAGTGCTGCGCTATGGTTTCCCTCCTCCCATCGTCACGTGCGCCGTCCCTGCTGGCTTCCTTCTTCTTCCTTCTTCCTCAGGCACAGGTCTGGAGCGGGATTTGAGATCAGAGACACCAGGATCACCACACAAATTAAAGGTCTGACCCTTTGAATTTGCAAATAATGGGATAGGCCGTGGCTCAACCGCTACAGGGCAGCCGTGGCTCCCAGCGTGCTCACTCGGGTTAGCATGGGTGATACAGCAGAATGGCTTTACTCTCGGGTGAAGGTAGGAGGTAGAGATGACAGAGCATCGGTGTTTTCTAGGGGACAGCCCAGCAAGGGTGCACACTGGGACTGTGAAAGCACCTGTGAAGGAAACTGTCCTTTAAAACTGATTATAAGCACAGACTTTGTTGTGATCTGCACCTTGCCAGCGCGCTGCGCTGGCACTTGTGGCTTGTGAATGTTGACCCCGTGCTCAGGGTTCAGCCTGCTTAGATGTGAAAGGTTTTGTATTGTGAAAAGCTTTGGCCCAGAAGGCGTATGTTCAGATCTATTTCATCTGAATAAATCTTTCTATTTTGTTTTAGCAGATCTGCTCTGGAGTCATATCAGATTTTGATCCCAGTTTTACTGTTTTAACGATGTTCCTGCAAGTCCATGCTGGATTTTGATCTGAGGTTATAAGGATCATCCTTGGTATGGAATAAGTTAGGACAAGCTTCCAGGCTGGTAATTGAGATCAGATTCTGGCTTATGGCATCACCTCTCTCCAGCTCTGGCTAAACAATTGTGCTGGGAAATTCAGCTGAAACAAATCAGCTAAAAATCTGAACAGGTTGGTTTTTTTCAGTTTGACGGTGCAGACAGAGAGAGACATCCCTGTGAGTAATTATGGACCTTTTCCCTGCTAACATCCTCACTTTCCCTTCTCCAGACTTCACTCATCTCCACGTTAGCGCCAAGGACGTCACCTGCAGTGGTGAACAGCGGTGATTCAGCCCCGCGGGATGAAGAAGAAGCAGCGGTTGGTGCAGAGGGAATGTTGTGCCTTCCTGAGGCCCGGATCTGGATGGAAGTTGAGCTTTTTTTTAGCATCAGTGTGGGTGCTTTTAGAAACATGCCAAGCTGGGACTACAAAAGCAAGAGGGGAAGCAAGGTACTGTGGCTGATGGGCCTCTGGTAGCTCTTGCAGGAGATGCTTTTCAGTTCATCCCACAGTGCAGCCACACACCTGGCTTTGGACCATCCCTTTCTTGTGCAGTGCTCTATGTGCTCCGATTTTAACGTGCCTGTAGGAGCACATCAGGTTCTGTTTGTAGGAGTGGAAGGAATATATTTTGGCACTCATGAACAACTTAGCCAGCATCTTGTGGCCTCAATAGAAAGAACAAGGGAAACAGTCCAAGGTGTTACTTAGGGCTCAGATTGTGACTCTGCAGGTTCAACTCCCATTTAAAGCTTTTCCCCCTCAGACCAGGCAAGGGGAAAGTCTTCTCTCTTAGCCTGCGTGGGCTTCTTTCACTGCACTGAGCAGCAAGAGTCTCTTCTCATCCAACTCAGCTGGGGATGCCTGCACTGAAGGTGCTTGAAATTGGTGCCATGTCTGCGTCTGGTTTTGGGTCTGGTTTCGTGCCTCAGTTCACCTCTCTAAAATGGAAATACAATCCTGACCACCTTTGTAAGCAGCTTGGAGTTCTCCCAATGAACACTGTCACACAGAAACGATATTCTTAAACTAAATGTGCTTAGGCCTATTCTTATGCCAGAGCGATAAATCAGATTCTCAGAAGCAAAAAACCCCCTTGGTCTCAACGTTTTTCAGCTCAGATCCATTTTCTTCTCTCTTCTGACAGCCCAGTGTTGATTCCAACAACAAAGACTGTGTCCTTCACAACCAAAGTGCTCTGCCTTTCACCACCGTTTAAAAATTACGGTTTCCCTTAACCCTGACGAGGCCTGGCAAACCCTCAGAGCACCTCTGAGCCGACCCCAGGGCTGCAGGGAGAGGAACCTGGCTGCAACAGGGGCCCTGTCATCTTTTTTTGGGGGGAAAAATCTTTGTGGTTTACTGGCGAGCAGTCTTTATTAAATGCGTGGGTCTGGATGCTGCTGGGTTTTACTGGGCACCGCCGCCTAATCTGCTGAACAATGGAGAGCTCGTCAGCACAGCTCTAAAATAAAAAAAAAATAAAATAAAAAATCCTCTTCCAACCCTGCTTCATGCAGCTGAGCAGATCAAAATCTGGAAACACTGGAGGGGAAAATAATAGAAAACATGTTTTGCCCTTTTTGCTCCTGTGGGTGTCCTCTGGTGTTAACAGACATTCATCTTCTGTTGCTGTAGGCTTCACCCTTCCCAGCACCGTGATGCTGGCTGGTGGATTTTGTTTTAATCCAGCTCCAAAGCAGTTTCTTTCCCTGATAATTTATTTCTAAAAAGGGAGCAACAGCCACCAGAGGGCAAAAGTCCCCCATTCTGGGCTGGAGACACCTCTCCCCAGCCGGCCCGTGGTAAAACCAGGCCGGCCCAGACTCACTTAAATCAATGGGAGTGTTTCCATCCACTTCAGTGGTCTTTGGACTGGGTCCTAGAGTTCTTGTAGTATTAAAAAAAACCCCAACAAAACCAGCAAGATGTTTGATATAAACTTAGAAACAAGGTTTTATAAACTGAAAAAAGCCTCTGGCATTTATACACTTTGGGTTTCGCTTGCAGCTCGTCACTTGGATGTCAAATGGTCCTTTTTATTTATAACAAGTTTACTTTTTAAAAATACCCATGTTATGAACCAGCCGCAGCAACAGAGGGGATGCAATCCAAAACTCCGCAACTTTTGTTTGAAATCTGCTTTGAAGAGCCGTGTCTGCCTGGCTAGCAGTGCTCTTTGATGCTGACGCTCAGAGGTGAGGGCCTTTCGGACAGTTTTAGGCTGTAATTTAGCCGTGGATGTTGGCACCTGCTTGGCTTTGGGCACAGTACCAGCTCATTGACTGCTGTGGGAATTGATAAAGCCCAGAGTTTGAAATCCTACTTTGCCTCCCAGAGGAAAGTCCCCAGTCCTGATCCCAGCACCCAGCCCTGACGTGGACCCCAGAGCTCCTGTAACTGGTCACAACAACTCGCAGAAGGGAGCGATGGACGTAACCCCAGCCACACAGTTTACAGCTGGAGAGGAGCATGAGGAGAACTGGATTTTCTCATTTCTTTCTTGGTACATCTGACCCTGTATTCTCCAGAAGTGTCAATATAAAGAGCTCCTGGGTTCAACACACTAAGTCCTTGGTTGACCTGTTGTATGATACAGGGCAAAGCCACATTTTCTAATTTTACAGCTGAAGAACTGGACATAAAAAAAAAACTTTAATAAGGCTTACGGAGCATCTCAGATGCTGCCTTGCTCCTCGGGCTGCCCCAGGGAAGGGCAGCAGGAATTGTATATCACCTTCAGTGGGAGAAAAGCTTTGGCCAATGCAAAATGCTCAGGGGAGAGGAAAAAAAAAAAACCTCCTCAATGTTTATAAAGCCCTTTCACGTTCTCGGATGAAAGATGCTATTGAAGGGCACAGAGTTTGCTGGAAGTTTTCCTTCCCACCTAATGCAGTGTTTCTAGGCAAATACCTTGCCCTTTTGAATAATACGGTGTGGAGTGAAAAGATAAACTCCTGTAATTATCCCTTCCCTTAGCGTGGCTGCACCTGAAAGACCAACTGCTTCCTTCAGCATTACTGCTCACAGAAAAATTGGACCTGAAGCGGGTGTGGGAAGATTAGACTGACTTTAAAACATCTTTCCTCATGCCCTGGTTCTTGAGAATGCTGCAGCAGGGTGCAAAAACAGTTCAAAAAGCCCTGCGGACCACCCACCTAATTTCCACAGGGAAAGTCATCATCTCCAAGCCATAGCTGAGGTGAGGAAGAGTCTGGGGCTGGAGGAGGAATCGCTGCCAGTTTACCAGGAAAGCAGGAATGAGGAATGTGCCCAAACTCTAACACAAAGATCTGTGTTGAAGCCATTGCTTTCAGGAGGTTCTCTTGAGAGCCCGGACAGCCTCCTTGCTGCCTGATGCCCCGGGCCAGCATATGTATGGTGGTCACCAAAGGGAAAGGGCTGGGAACACACTGTTCTGTGGCCACCGTCTGTTTTGGGTTGAGATTATTCCAGTCTCCAGGGCTGCCAAAAGTTACACTAGCAGTAAAACCACTTCCTTTGAGCACCAACAGAGCCTAGGACAAAGCTCAGGAACATCTGAGAAGCCAATAGTAACCCGTCTCCCAGTCTGGAAGTGTAGTTTGCTACCCAATGTCAGGGGAGAGTGGAAACTCCTATTCTGAGGAAAAACCTCTTCGCATCAGGCCTAAATCTACACGGTAGATTTAGGAAGAAGCCAAACTGCAGATGCTATCGCCATAGTCCTGCATGGGGTCTGGGCCACAAAGTATTCACCCACCAGCTTCCTGTCGTGTGAAAGCGTTCCCAGTGACAAGCACTCTTGATGGAGGGATGCAAGAAAGACTTCAGCCTGACATCCAAAGGGAAGAGAAAATCACCCAGATCCCAGAGAAAGGAAGGCAAGTGCTTCTTTTCTGGCTTGACCACGAGAGTTAACGAGCTAAAAAGATACAGACCAAGGAGATTTCCCTGGGGAACCTCCAATAGAGACAGTGAGGACAGAAATGTCGGTCTGAAAGCAGAAGGAGATCCTACCAGAAAATGCTCTTCTTGTGGTGCCTTGGTTCTCCAAAGAGATTTAATTTATTAGGTATAAGTAATGAGTTGTTGGGCCACATCCAGTCCTGTTTCTGGCTGCTGCAGTTCTCTCTGTAACAATCTGTGGTTTAAGAATAAAAAGAAAAATAAAATGCTTTTTCTAATTAGAAGAGAAAATCTGAAATAATGAAATACCTGCCAGATCTGTGCCTTTGTACGCTTAGAAAGAAGACAGGCTTTTGCAGTTTTGTAGCTGTCAAAGGTGCTTAGATTCCAAAATGTTAACTCTTTTTTTTTAAACTATGGTTTTAAAATTGGTTAATTATGGTTAATTCCCTGATTTGTTCCAAGATCAGGCAAAAGAATTTGAGACTGAGCTGTAACTTTCTTTAGATGCCCATTTAGACTTATTAAAAGTCTTCCGGAACTGCAGAATTAGTCATGTTGCTTAGTAATGTCTTGACAGTATTTTGCTTTCACCAATTAAAAAAAATGCAACCAAATTCTATTTTTTTCTCCCAGACACCGTCTTTTCTAACTGAAGCAAAAAGAGGAAAATAGCCTCAGTTTCTTCAAAGAGATCTTAGTGGTCTCAAAGAGAACGGAAATCCCGTTGCGGTATCATGCCGTACCAATACAGATCTGAAAGGGGCAGATTCCTTTTTTTTTTGGTTGTCCTAAATAATGACAATTCTGATTTTTTTTAAATCATAGAATCATAGAATGGTTAGAGTTGGAAGGGGCCTTCAAAGGTCATCTAGTCCAACCCCCCTGCAAGGAGCAGGGACATCCCCAACCAGATCAGGGTGCTCAGAGCCTCATCCAGCCTGGTCTTGAACGTTTCCAGGGATGGGGCATCCACCGCCTCTCTGGGCAACCTGTTCCAGTGTTCTACAACCCTCATTGTAAAAAAATTTTTCCTAATATCCAATCTAAATCTACCCCCCTCTATTTTAAAACTATTACCCCTCATCTTATCACAACAGGCCCTACTGAACAGCCTCTCCCCGTCTTTCCTGCAGCTCCCTTTAGACACTGGAAGGCCACAGAACTGGACACAGTACTCCAGGTGGGGTCTCACCAGGTTAGAGTAGAGGGGGAGAATCACCTCCCTCGACCTGCTGGCCACGCTCCTCTTGATGCAGCCCAGGATGCGGTTGGCCTTCTGGGCCGCAAGGGCGCATTGCCTGCTCATGTTGAGCTTCTCATCCACCAGCACTCCCAAGTCCTTCTCTTCAGGGCTGCTCTCAATCCAATCCCCGCCCAGCCTGGATTTGTGCCTGGGATTGCCATGACCCAGGTGCAGGACCTTGCACTTGGCCTGGTTGAACTTCATGAGGTTGGCACAGACCCACCTCTCCAGCCTGTCAAGGTCCCTCTGGATGGCATCCCTCCCTTGCAGCATGTCAACGGCACCACACAGCTTGGTGTCATCGGCGAACTTGCTGAGGGTGCATTCTATCCCACTGTCCATGCCGCCGACAAAGATGTTGAACAGGGCCGGGCCTAACGCGGACCCTTGAGGGATGCCACTTGTGACCGGTCTCCACATGGACATTGAGCCGTTGACCACCACTCTCTGAGTGCGGCCATCCAGCCAACTCCTTATCCACCCAGTGGTCCGTCCATCAAACCCATGTCTCTCCAGTTTAGAGAGAAGGATGTCGTGCGGGACAGTGTCAAAAGCTTTGCACAAGTCCAGGTAGATGATATCTGTTGCTCGTCCCTTGTCCACCAATGCTGACACCCCGTCATAGAAGGCCACGAAGTTGGTCAGGCACGATCTGCCCTTGGTGAAGCCATGTTGGCTGTCACCAACCACCTCCTTGCTCTCCATGTGCCTTAGCATGGTTTCCAGGAGAATCTGCTCCACGACCTTGCCAGGCACAGAGGTGAGGCTGACCGGCCTGTAGTTGCCCGGGTCCTGTTAGGGTTTTTTTTCTGTCACTTCATTCTTTTATCGTTGAATAATTCCAGCCTTGCCATTTACTGAGAAGTTGTTTCTTCTATACTTAGATGAGAGAGCTATTTGCTTTCATAAGAAGTGGTAATATTGCTTAGGTTAGGAATAATTAGACGTTAATTTTTAAAACCTGAAAGGAAATTATACCTCTAATACATCATTTAGAGCAAAATAACTGGTTTAAAAGGCATGCATAGCTACCTTAAACAAAAGTCTAGCCTTTTTTTTTCTAAAAAAACCTAACCTCAATACAAATTAAGATAATATGATTCTTATTAGATTAATGACACCAATTAGGCTAACGCATTTCTAAAGCTCCCAGAGTTCATGGGAGAAGAAGGCAGAAGATTCGCAACTGCAGAGCAGCAGAACTCATAGCTCAGCTCGGTATTGCCAGCTCCAGCACCAACCATTTGCAGCAGCTGGACCTGTGCCCCACTGACAAGTTGCTGATGACCTTCGCTTCCCCAAAAAACCCGTAGGAGCAGCGTTTGCTCTGTTGGGGTAAGCAAAATTTATCCAAGAGGATCTGGAGAACCTTGGCTGCATAAGATAAAGGTAAGACCACCACACTGCTCAGTGCAGTGATCAAAGAGTTTCACGTGAAGGGTTGATTTTCCAAGATCAGTCTTAACATTTCCTTGGCCTTCAACACAAAGCCAGTGGTTGAATACTTCCTTGGCCTGTCTTAACATTTCCTTGGCCTTGTTTCCAAGCTTTTCCTGCTGATGTTTCGGAGGCTGGAGCTCTCCCAACCAGTCATGGAGTCACCCAGCGCACGTGCTAGCTCAGGATGACGCCTATGTTGGACTATCCGTGCCCCAAGCAGCTGGAAGGCAGATTTTCCTCCCTGTGTGTTGCCATTGCTATGAGTGGGATGAGAAAGAAAATCTGGCAGGGAAGTTCATGGCTCTGAACTGCCGGCGTAAATCGGTTGTCCCAGTGCAGAGCTCTCTGGTGTGAAATGGGAGGGCAGACAGAGTGGGGGCAATTCCCTCTCTCCCCTGACTTTTTGCCATCTCCATTGCTCCATCTTTGGGCAGAGAAAGCAATGCTTTCGGCAACTGCACTGCCGAATCCTCTTTTTGCCCCAATTTTCCTTTCAAACTTGCAGATCCACGTAGACCAGAAGATGTCAAGGCTGTACAGAACATGCCCAGCATAGCTGCTGTGGACGCATGAGGTATTTATTGGCCCATTTGCCATTTGCCAGCTGCTTCAATAGATGCTGAATTGTATTTTTATATGCAGTTTCCAGCAGAACAACTGTCCCCAGTGACGTGAATACTGGGGTCTGGAGTATTTAGGCACGATCCCTTCGTGGCACCAGGAAGGGGCGTAGGATTCTCCTGAGTCCTCTGGAGCATTTCAATGCACCCAGATCCATATGTAAATATAGCTCGAGATGAGATTTATATTCAGATATTTCCCTGTGAAGGCAGCAGACGCTCCAGGCGCGTCACAAATAAAACAGCAACCCAAGCACCAAACCTTGTAATTTAATTTAACTGCCTCTTTTTGAGTATGTGTCATGCATTCAGGATTAGACAACTGAATTCCTAATCAAATGTTCTTTGGATGTAACAACACAATGAAAGGCATAAAAGTGCCTTAAAATAGCCTGCTAACAGCCACATGGACCCTATTCTTTTGGCAAAAGGAAGAGGTAATATATGGGTCTGGGCTCAGCGCCCATAAATAAGTCCCTGTTCTTTTTTGTTTGCATTAGCATGTTTTTGCTTTTTGGATTTGTCACACACTTTATAAATTCTCATGTAACTATTTGGACAGTAGACGGGAATGCAGAGGCTTTTTTGGGGGACATGAAGTTATCCCGTTTGAACTCTCTGACACAAGTTCTCCCTTAACCTTGTGAAGAAATTCCTCCCGGGCTGGTTGTTCAGAGTTTTCCTGCAAAGACTATTCTGCTTTAACGTCCTGAGACCAGAGAAGCAGTTCGTTTTACCAAACCTCTTCTGAATGTGATTTTCTTTGACGGCAGTGGCAGCAACCGAGTTAAAGCAACTAGCAGCTTCAGTTTGTTGATATTTGGTAGCAGCGAAATGCTTTTCTTGAAGTAGGGAAGTAACGGCATCGGGTCTGGAGCGGAGGAAAGATGGGCAGAATGGCGGAAACACCTCAAGCCTGGTGATGAAATGCAAGCGTCTCAGCACAGGCCACTCTACCATAAGTGCCTGGATTAAGTACTAAAAAAATTCAGACTGAAGAGATCTTTTTCCCTGTGATCATGCTGTGATGGGATTCTGAATGAGGAATATTGAAACTGGAAAAGAGAATCAGTTTTGTAAGGGTCTAGATAAATGTACAGCCAATGGAACAGAAATAGTAACAACAATCACCAAACCTAAATCCTGTCCATCTCTGAAATGGATCTCTTTCAGGATTTTTGAGAATGTATTATTTTTTTTTTTGAGGTTGGTTGACACACTGTTTAACATAATATGTGATGAAAAGTCTGTTTTCTATAAAAAATGCACAATGTGTTAAAAATCCACAATGGGTGTGAGGACTTAAAAACTTGAATACAAAAAGCTGCAGGTTTTATGTGTGTTTTAGGAAAAAAGGCTGCTTTTTATAGTGTTGGCTGTTTTTCCCTGTGTGCCAGAACATCTCTTTCAGAAATGCCAGTTTTCAGAGGGGGAAGCAGCTCTCCGTGCCATCACCTCTACGTTATCCCTTCGGAGTCCAGGTCTGGGATACTCTTGCTCCAGGCATCCTCTGACTGTAAAAGCCACTGAACGAGGTTCTTCCCTTTTCCAAAACAGTTGATTTTCTCTAATTCTTAGGATTAAAAATAAATAAATAAAATGTTAGGAGGGGGTTTGGTGCCTTTTACTTTGGGGGGGGCAATTAGTGCCCCTGAGTTTAACCATACTGCCTGTAACCAACAGATTTGGTTTGTCCTCCCTTTACAAGCACTCAAGGAAAGAAATGCTTTTAAAACCTGTGACTCCCTGGTAATCCCCTTCCTGCGTGCACCCTCCTCCACTACATCTCCAGACACAGCGCCGTGAGTTTGAGGTTTTTATGACCCTCAAGGGAAACGCCGAACATTCCTGAAGCTGAAGTAGCATTTTGGAGTCCCTGAGCTGGAGCTCGGATAGCACGGTCTCTCTCAGGCATAAATCATGGGAGCTGCCGACACGGGATATCTGGTTTAAGAGGCACAGGGCCAATAAACATCAATGCTGTTACTTGATCTGCTATTAAATAGGAAATGTTTCCTCTCAAAGGGGCACAGTGTGATTTCCAGCAGCCACTTGATGGTGAAGAAGCATCACAACTGAGGAGGGCAAGTAGTGTTAGCAAAAAACTTGTCATGAAGGCTTCACGTGCTGCCAGCTGCCTCCATCTCAGCAGCTGTAACGGGAAATAAAAGACCAGTGAAGGAACAGGCAGGAGCTCTTCAGCTTTATGTCAATACCCAGCAACGCAATTGTGAATTTTATTAAAAAAGACTATTTATTGGCAAAAAACTAGCGTAACAGAGCCTTGTATATGTGTAACTGATGAAGAAAAATGAAATGTGTAACTGCTGTCTCCTCAGCATTAGTAGAGGGCCTGTCGTGCAGCGAGGAAGCAGTATGTAGCTGCAAAGAGCCCATTTTCCACAGCCTTGGCCAGCTCCATCAGTCGGGATCAGCTGCTGGGATGAAAATCAGGTGGGTGCTCCCGGGAGGAGAGAAAAATGCAGAGCCCTGTGTGAATGGCTGCCCACAGTGAGGGCATAAGCAGCAAATGAGCTTTTTAACGAAGCCGTCTGACCATTTCTTCCCTTTGCTTTGCAATAGGTACAGTGAAGAAACGAGTTTGGAAGCTGCAAAATCAGGTATGTGTTCTTATTCTTGGTCAGCAGGTTCAGGGCAGGTCTTTCTAGTTCAAAAGAAATCTCATATAGAACTCAAGTTTCTAAACTAAATCTTCAGATGAACTGATAGATTTCTATTCCTTGCAGTCTATATTTCTTCCCCTAGTTTTTCCAATCAGGTTCTACTGGGAAAACACTTTCAGATGTTGAACAGGGTGCTCTGCGCTAAGGTTGGGCAGGATCTGCAGGTGTACACGTACACATCTATGCATATACATACAAATAAATGCATGCACACATATAATAAAGTGATACTGAGTTGATTTCAGCCTGTTCACTACACCGATTAAATGAGCCAGTTTTCCTCTCTCTGGAGGTGGAAAGTGGCCACCATAGTCTGGATAGCCTGGCTGAAAAGGAGGTGTGCTCCCATTAACCGGCAGATCTACAGATGGGAACTTAACTGGTATCCCAACACATTGCCATGCAAAGGGAGCTTACACTCTGTCTTGCATCACAGGCCTTATTTCTGTGTTGCACATAAGCCAAGAGGAGAATAAGACACCAAGGTCTGGACAATCATTTGCTTGGGCTCATCTCATTACTTGTTAGCCCAACTTGTGCTGAGCTTTACATCCAGTGGAGTCCCGGTGAAGTTGACTGTTGCCAAGGTCCCAGGGCTTTGTCTAGAAGGTGATGTTACAACCCGTAGGAAAAAAGGGGTGTGTTTATGCTGATGAGTAGCAGAAGATCCTCCTCCCAGTATTACATGTAGATTCAGATTAGATAGTGTAGACTCAGATTAGATATCAGGAAAAAAATTTTTACGCTGAGGGTGGTGGGGCACTGGCCCAGGTTGCCCAGAGAGGCGGTGGATGCCCCATCCCTGGAAACATTCCAGGCCAGATTGGCCGGGGCTCTGAGCAACCTGATCTGGTTGGAGATGTCCCTGCTCCTTGCAGGGGGGTTGGACCGGGTGGGATTTAATGGTCCCTTCCAAATCTAACCATTCTGTGATCATATATAAACAGGCTTTTTCTCTCATGTTGTTGGCAGGACAGCAGTATAACATGTGAAGATCTTTGTTTTGACTCTCTCAGTACTCTCAGATCTGCAAGCATTTCTTGCTCATCCCTCTGAAAACTGCTATCACTAGTGCTTTACCCCCAGGGACTGTGTGTGAGGGTGGATGAAGAACTTTCAGCCTGCGACACTGATGTACTGGTCATGGCTTTTGCGAGATTTGGTTTGCATTAAGTGGGCATATTTCTGTGGTAGCTGAAGGAGCCAAAGGTGACCCTCTAGTGAGCTCAGCTCCTTGGTGACCGACTGCTCAATATGAGTAAGGAATGCTGCTCCAATATATATTTTTAATTGGGCTGAGGGGAAACAGGATCAGCCCTTCATTTTTTTTTTGGATATAGAAGGCATTTTTCTTTTTTTCCGTGTGTGGGTTTTTTTTTTTTTTTTTTTTTTTCTGCCAAATTATGTCAGGAAGAAAATGCAAAAAAAAAAAAACCAAAAAAAAACCAAACCATACCCAGAAAGCTTCTATCCATCATGCACTGTTTTTTCTTGAAAACAAAACAGAGTACTTCAATTACAACAAACTGTAAAAGCTAAAAGATGTGCTCTGGGGTGGAAGTGTGTTTGGGTAGGATCCTCAGCTGTAATTCAATCCCACTCCTTGTTTGTCACATCTCTTCTGTTGTCTACAAGCCAAAGCTGTGATTTCAGTTAAACTCTCAGAAATGTTTATGCAGCATTTCTTACCCAGCTCTCCGATGCATTTTGTGCAGGTTCTCCTTGCTTTGGGATACGGGCTATTACATTGACAGGACCACTCCTAATTATTTCTGGGAATTTGGTCCTGATGGTTACAGCGACAAACCAAGCCAGCAGCACATATCGCTGGTTAGGCTTGGTATCAGGGAGAAAACAGCTATTTCCCCAAAGTCTTTCAGGCAATTCTGCAGCTTTCTGATAAAGATTGGTGGCTGGTAATTGCATTATGTGAGCTGCTGGATTTAAACACAGACCTGTTTGGCTCACTCAGCACTTCAACGAGCAGCAGAGGCTTACTGTAAGAACTTTGAAGCATTAGGCCAATAAAAAGCTGAAAGAAAAAAAGGGATGTTTTCTGGCTTGTGCTTCTCCTGTAATTGCCGGCGCAGCGTTGTTATCGCTGTAAAAGTGTTTGAACCTCAATAAAGGTCTGGACTGCTTTGACCTTTGCCTACAGTTAGATTAACAAAACAAAAGCCGCGGTGTGAAGATATTTATCCTGCAGGGAACCATGATTAAAACTGTCATAAGATTTCTCACAGAGCCTGAATCTTTATGAAAAAAAAACCCTCAACAGTTCTTGAGAGCATTAGCAGAATTTCTCTGAGAGATGAAGTCCTGTTAGCATCACTCATCCGTGGGCTATGAAATACCGCATTCGGATGGGAAAATGCGGTTGTGTTGACTGGGTTACTGTGGCCAAAGTCATATCTGGGCAGTAATAATCTGCCTCTTGAAGGTCTCACGGGTGAAGGAAATCGCTGTTTCCTCATCGATGCTGTAGTGTGATGTTAATGTAGATACCAAACCAGATGCCTCCTTTCACACCAGAGTGGAGGATGACTTTACCTTTTCATATAGTTATTTAAAGTTACCTTAGCAAAGTTAAACAGCTTGGGAACCTTTAAGGGCATATGTATAATGCAGTTTCTGTAATAGAAAGCCTTGATTGAGAAATTTTTCTAAAAGCACTTGGAGATAATTGACTGACGTGCACTGCATGAACTGTATTTAGGGTATTTTAAGTACTGTAGTATCTGTAACGCTGCATCTTTTAGTGGTAAGAAAAATCCAGAGCAAGTCTGGGGTTTTTTTTTGGTGAATCACATATAAAACTGAGAATTGTTTTACGTTATTTGTTTAAACCCTATTTGTAATACAGATCACAGACATTATTCCTGCATAGGAATTAATGTGTAGAACAGAACTGGGGAAAGTGGAAATATTCCTTTTTCTCTTGATAATGCAATTTTAGGAGGAAATCAAGGACATCCTGAAGCCTCTGGCATGTGTCAGATCACCTTGATGGCTCAAAACAGAGAAATACTCCACAGTAGCAGAGGCAGCGGCCCGGTGGCTCTTCCTCACTGTGCCATCTGCAGAGTGGGAGGAACTTGGTCCTACTTCAGCCGTTACAAAAAAAAGCATGTGAGAGTTTATTGATGGGACTGGGTGAACAGAAGCTGCTGAGAAACTCGCAATGACATCTGGGAAACCGGAAAGCGGTAGGAAGTTCATCCCAAAAAGAAAACCTGGCTCAGCATTCCTGGGCCAGTTGGGATATATCACACGCATCACGCGGAGGGGAGTTTAGACACGGTGGAAATGCATTGACTCGCCCGAGGTCAGAAAATCGTGACCTGGTTAGGAAAATAAAAATCCTCATCCAATCTGTCAGAAAACATAACTCCTTCCTCACCTCATCTGGCAGGTTCACAGCCAGGAGTGTGTCCTGTGACAGAGGGGGGCCGACAGCTGCAGTACCGAGATTGACGTAGTCCCTCGTAATCGTAGCTGAACTGGGTTTATACTATAGAGCCAAGGAAAAATGCACATTTCCTACCATTGATTAAAAATAACTCTGTTTCTTTCATCTGCCAGTAAATCTAGTGATCAGAAAGGCATTCTGACGCTTTAAGTTATTACATGTAAGTGCAACACCTTTCATCTCCAACTGTAAGTTCAGAAAGGTGTGTTTGGAGAGAGGTCTGCATCAGCTAAGGATCAAATCTCCGCCCATCACTGAAGCTCCCAGGCTCTGCTGCAGTACACGGTAATAGAGGGTAAATGCACACTGTAAGCCAGAAGAAGAACAAACGAAAGCAGCAGGAGGGCAACTTTTTTTTCCCCCTCCTAATTACAGTATTTCTCCAGATTTTCCCTGAGACCTAGGATGAAATTTTCAAGGGTTTCACCACTGAGAGCTGCAGCCGGGGCTTTCTAGGTTCCTCCTGTGTCAGCTGCTTTGGAAATCCATCTTTCCTTCCCCGTGTCTCAGTGCTCCCTTTATAAATCACGGAAAATAGTAATTCAGCACCATCTTTCCCAAGGAGGATTTACATTCTTGGGTTGACAGGGATTGTTCTCGTGGTGTTTGTTTATAAGGAATACAGTGAAATGGGCTGGATTTCATCTGGGACGTGATGTTTTACTGTAAGCAAACTGGACAAGCATGGCAAGGATCTGTGTCCCAAATGAACTTTTCAATCTCCTTTCAAATTTTTTTTTAGGACTTTAACTTTTTACAGTAGAAGTACAAGTTTGATTCCTCTATTCTCCTTATGCCTTACTCCCACTAAAACCCAGTGATATCAGCACTGTTGGTAGGAATCCCTACCTGATCCTCTGCCTGAAATGTTTGTGAAAGGGAGAATTCACATTTGTATAAATATTTTTTGGGAAAAAAAACACCAAGGAAGGAGACTTGTAGCTCACATGTCACAAAGTGCACATTTCCCCCAATAATTTATTTGTTCACCTAGCAATATTTCATACACATTCAGTTTTGTTCAAGAAAATGACCAGCATGACCGTTCAAACATGGCGCATGAGAAACAACGGGCCTTTAAAACCAGCATGGAGAAAAGTCAATGACATCGGAATACCACGTTCAGAAAATGCAGTGCTCATTTCAACAAACGTCTTTAAAAACCACTGGCAGCCAAACTTGTACAACACGCAGACAAAATGCCGCAGCAGAGAGAAGAAAAAGAAAACATTTTTGCAACCAAAGAATGGCAAAGCAAAAAAGGCCCAAACCAGGCATTCAATTCCTGCAGTCAGAACGTCAGAAAGTGGGACTGAGTATGCAGCGATGCTCAGCAAAGGTTTTGTATCTCAAAACAATGATGCTGCGATCATTAGCTGAGTGGAATTGCTTTTTAAGTGGAAAACTTCCAGAATGCTGGCTAGATTTGTGTCTTCTTACTTCAGAAAATGGTTTACAAGGACTGAGTTTTTGCACATCATAAGAAATCTGGATCAATGCAAGAAGGTTTTGTAATTCTCTCCGAGAAAATGAGTACTGCAAAAATAATTTTTGCTTTTCAGTATTAACACTTAGGCATTTTTGACTCTGAAAAAGATCTTGTGTTATTGTGATGATAACGGAGAGGCTATTTCTCACTCTGGGTTTGAGCTCAGTAGAATAGACAGCAACCTGCATCGACCAGATCTTTGCAAGTGTTGTAGGACAAAAAGATGCGTTATTTCTTACGTGAGAGTTGCTTGCAGTAATATAGAGCTCTCCTCTCTAGCAATTCATTTCCCCTTAACTCACGCTTGCTATTTTTCTCCTTCTCTCTCTGTATGAGAAATACGCCGCATGCTCTGCGTAGAAGGTGTGACGTTTTACTTCATCTCCTCCTGGGAAACAAGTGATTCAATGACATCCATCAAGCTGGGTGGAAGATCTTTATTTTAATGCACCACAAACTATCTCCACAGTGCCTTGGATTTTCATAATATATTAAACAATCTGCTTGGGAGCACCTTCAAAAGGTAGTTGGTTATGCTCCCTCGTACAGATGGAGAAGGTTCAGTCCACTAATGAGTGCTGATAGGAAAAGGTGGGATCAGTCTGGCCAGACAGTCTCACCTTCCGAGTCTCATTACAATCAGGCAAGAAACAATGAATTTTGGATGGCTTAATTCTTAGAAAGTGCTAGTGGACTTTCGGGAAAAAGTCTGGGCAAACAGGTGGCTGGAAGCAGGTACAAGGACTGCCGCAAGCAGATGGAGAGCAGATACACAAAGCTGCCTCACTGCAACGGTTCTCTCAAGAGCTATGAGAGACCTTTTCCTCCTGGCAAAGGACGAGCTGCATGGTGCGGGTCCCAGATACGCCATGAGCGGAGCGCAGCATCTTAAAGACCAACTATCTTTTCTCTTTGACTTTGTTGTCAGAAGGAATCATCCAGAAACCATTGGTGTTAACAGCCTGTCCTGCTGAGTGGGTTTTCAGCATTGCCTTCCTTATCCAAACAATATTAAGAGAGGAAAGAGGAGCAAGGTATCTCTGAGTAAGGTACAAGGTTAATCACCGAGCGTGGATTCAACATGGGATAGCTGGAATCTTCCTTGGGTAAATCACCGAGTAGCTCTGTGCCTCAGTATCTTTATCTTAAAACAGAGTTCCTAATTAAATCTCATTCCCTAGTTAACATGAGGCCAATAAGCATACCTAGGACTAAGCAACTTCCACTTCAGTAAAGCAATAAGATCTTTTTAAACTGACTTCAATTGCTCCCATCTGTCGTTGTTACCTTTCAGAAAACTGAAAAAGTCAGGCAGGGAAATTCTGCAAGTAAGACTGAAGCAGCTTTGTGAAATCCACTTGCTGAGTCTGATGAGTAGAAAAGGAAGAAATATTCCTAGTTTAATCTTTCCTCTTTTCAACGCCATGTATTTTCAAGACATTAAAGCCTGGCAAAGGAAAATAGTTTTTTACACAATGTGTAATTTATCCTTGGACTTGGCAGGGTAAAATTAAAAAAAAAAAAAAAAAAGACGAGACATTTATTTGGATAGTGGGCAGATCTTAAGTATCTGGGATTTGAATAATCTTATGGAGTATACAAAGCCTCAAAAACATAAGACAGTAAACCTGAATGAACATTAACTGTGGAAACTGGGATACTGAACTTTCCCTGCCCTAGGAGGAAGGCATCGGTGATCTGCTTAGCCTCAGCCTGTGTACATTAAAAGTAATCTCTACAATGCTGGCAGCTCTCAGCTCTTTGCAGCACAGACTATCTGCTCCGCTCAAGATGGAAATCTGGGCTGTTGCTTTCAACAGACAATACTGAATGGTGGGACGCCGTACGCATCCCACAGATTCCCATCACTGGTGGGTCAGTGTGGTCCAGCAGCTGTGGCTTTGAGGGGGAAATCTTGGCACTCCCCTGTGTTCCCACTTCCCATCCGACCACCTTCTGCTCTCTGCTCCTACAGTATTTCACACGACAGTAGAAGGATTTTACACATGATGACGGCAAGCCACTGGGAAATCTCCTGTACTGCTGGTGCTTTTCAGACAGAAGGATACTTTCAGTCTCTGTGGCTGCAGCTCTTTCACCAGCGCCAAGTTCCCTTTAAATAACAGAAAAATACGGGCTGCCTAAATCTGCACTCTTCTTTTAATTTTTTTTTTTTCTTCCTAGAGCTCCTTCTATGGTTTTTGAGACTTGTCAGTCCAAATGTCCGTCAAGATGACAAGTGCCTATGACCCTGCTCACAGCAAGGGAACGGGGCGGTTTTCATGCAGAAATTCTCTGAGTGAGCCAAACAAACAGTGTGCTTGTTTTTGCTGGCAAATGCAACAGCAGCAGAGGTGTGGCTGGGACCAAGCATGCCTGATGCTGAGGTCTGAGTGCTTTTCAGAGTCACTGCACTGAGAGAGGTCCTTTATTATCTGTTTGATGACAGAAAAAAAAGGGTGAAAATGACACCAAGACGTCATTGTTCTAACCTGTGTCTGTCAGAGGCCGGAGTACCGTGCTACAAAGCTGAACATCCGTGTCCGTCCAGACATTCCCACCAGCACGCTGACTTATCTTCACCTTACAGATTGAGATTATATTGCTACGTCAGAATTGCTCTGGAATTTAATATTTAATCCCTTCACACCAGGCTATGTGTTCCGCAACAACCCCTTGCCTGACACCATGAAATATCAACAAATGTAAAATTACCGGTGTAATCTCCCAGGTCCAAAAGAGAGATGGCACAAATGAACTTACTGGTTCAAGTTAGAAAATAAGTGTACAGATAGGGTTTGGGGGGAAAGCGTGCACAGTGAAGATTTTAAATCTTGCTAGTCTTGCTCGATTTAACAAGTGTTTTTCAAAATGTTGCAGAGTTCAGGTTTTGCTCAAATAAATGTCCCATGTGTTTGAACCCCGTGAGACTGCAAACCTCGGCCATGAGTCTCATGTGACTTTCTTATGAGATTTCCAGGTTTTCTGCTTCTGGTCTTGGCTTAAGTACCATGAGAATATTTTTTTCATGGCATTTCAACACTTCTGCTTTCAAATTCTAGACTTTATTAAAAAACCCTAAGAAAAGCTTTAAGGAGTGGGGTGGGTTTCTTATTTAAATTAAAAATGAGATAATGCTGCAGATTTGCTGTCCATGAATGCATATTTTTGGAAAGAAATAAGGGTTTGGGTCCAGGGATTTGATTTGAATTTTCCTCTAATTTTAACCTGCTTGGGACATTCTGTTTCTTTCTTAAGCAGCATCCATGTGGGAGAACAAATAACTGTTTGCCTCAGCTAACCAGCTGAGCTGATTTTCCAAGTACAGGAGGCAGACAGTGCCATTAGCTCCATCAGGTTGGTGTTGTCTGAGTCACTACTAGTGAATCTGCCCAAAGATATGATTCTTTTACAGATTTTGTTTTTGATCTCGCGAGACTAGCAAGAATTGGCACTTTGTCATGGGTTTCCTGGCTGTGCTGATGTTATGCCATAATTAAATGCACTGAGAACAGGGCCAAATGCAGGGGGAAATTTGCTGCCTTGTTCTACCACTGTGAGTTGTCTACAAAAAAACGCAGGCTTAGTCCATCTACTCTCTTCTTTCACTCTAAGCTCCACACTTATTTAGAGCGGCAGTGCTGATTCGCATCCTGGCTGCGCACGGACGCGAAGCACATTCACACCCTGAGTTTGCTTTCTGCTTCCAGGACTGTGCAAAGCAACAGGTCTGAAAAAAAAACCCCAAGGACCAGATTTTACTTTTGCAAACTGTCTGATAACGTTCTATCTGCAAACGTATGTTTGCAGGAGGAAAGAAATCTCATTTATGCATAAATAAAACACACAGAAGACTGAAATTCTCTTGGCTTTGGGGACTTGATACTGAATGAGAGATGAATGATCAATGATTCCTCATCAAAAAATCAAGGCCCTATCCTGTAAAACCTAACCTTATCTTCAGCCATTACCCTTTCCAAGCCAGTGGATGTTCAGCACAGGAGCTGACACTGAGACATGAGTAAGGGCTTATGTGTTGTTTCAAGAAGCCGCGTTCTTACTTGGCAGGCTCAGGAGGAGTTATGTTGAGAGCTGCTTATTTCTAATATTGTACAGAGAATTCCTCCCACTATTTCTTCCAGATGCCGAACAGCTCATTTATTTATTTATTTGGATTAGCTGTATTAAAATATAACATGCTTCCAAATGCTTCTCTCCCAAATTCCCAAAGGATGGCCCTTTCTCATGGGGACGTATTTCCTTAAGTTGTCTAACATGCTAAACTCCCACTGCTCGGAACGAGGGTAAAGTTCCTGACTCTGGGGTACCCAGGCTCTCGCAGAGAGCTGAGAGCGCTTGGTATTGAAGGAGTCAGGAGAGGAATGCAGCATAACACTGGGCAGGGAGACAGCAAAATGTCTGCAGCTTTTCCAGTGGCTGGCACTGGTCTGACTGGCAAGCACCTGAGCAATGAGTTATGGAGTATTTAAGGAGGTTCCTGCCAGACTTGGAACATTTAAAAAAAAAAAAAAAAAGGATGAGTGAAAGTGACCTCGTTGAGCCTTGTTTGATGACAACTTACCTAGTTTTGAATTTTATGAGACCCGCATCAAAGCACAGAGACCTTCCAAACAAACCTAGGATGCATGCACATTTTCATTTGGTTTGGTTTAGAGATTTGGGTGGTTGGCTGTACAAAAAAGACAAGCTCTGGCTGGTCTTTGAGGCGAGATGGAGCGCAAGCCACTTGCATCCAGTTTCCCTTGGCAATGGAGTTCACTGACATCCAGAGCACAAAGGGAAACTCAGAGCGACTCCAAGCAGGGCATGAGCCAAGAGAGTGGTTTTGCTGTGCCCTGTGAGCTGAAGTGACTCTGTCCAGACGGGTTGATGACAAGGAGCCTTGCAGGCATCACAGAAGACCAAACCCCCACCTGGTGCAGCCCAGAAATGAGAATCGATGAGGCTGCCCAGCTCCAGATAGAATCCAAAGAGCTGCCTGGTCTCTTCAGCAGGACCTTGCCAAGCCAGGACCTGGATATGAACAAAAGAGGCAAGGCGTGGTAGGAGAATATTCTTGTCCACAATCCTGTAATGAAAAGTAAGCAGAGATCTGTAAACACTGTCCCAAGACCTGAGCCTCCCAACCTCAGCTCTCCTGGCTGTCAAATCAAGTTTTAGCTTTTTTTTTTTGGGATGGAATCACAAAATGGCTCTAAATGCTGAAATCAGCATGGGGTCTTTGTAGTTTGCTCTTTCTCCCTTGTTGCACCTAAATCAGAGCAGTAGGAACTTTGAAACAGGGGAATACAGTGAAAAATCAAAGCTTTTAAACATCAGGCAAACGACTTGCAGAGGCCAGTCTCTCAGAAGACCGTAGGGTGCTCACCATCCACTGAAGGCATTAACTGTCCTTCTAAGGGGCTTCGTTAGGCTGCCAGTGCTCAGATGTCACACCACATAAGCTTTGGCCCTGGTTTACAGTACGCCGTTTGTTACCTGGATCCTTTCACCTGTTGTAGCATCTACTTCTACTTCCCAATACAAGAGCAACATCCCATTAGCTGAGCCGCGAGTCTGCCAGCCTGTGCTGCTAGGCACGTTCAGTCCTTTAGACGTCCTCCCCGCTTTCACTGAGGGAGATGGTGTGTATTTTAATGGTCGGCACTCGACAATTTTCATGGAGGAGGTTCCCTGAAGTGCCTGCGCAACAGCATTCCTGGAGGAAACCCTTACTTTTCACTTTGGCAGCAGTACAGTCTTTAGAAACGGTGGTTTTTGTAGGCACGCTTTGCACAGCAGAGAATAGTTTCCATTCGCAGACCCCATCCGACTTGGAAATCTTATAGAAGGTTTCTCCTGAGCCGACGGGGATACGGACCACGCCTTTGCTGCTCTCCATGCTTTGGCTGGTGGGATGGTTGAGGTTGAAACTTGGAGATTGCTTCTTCGCTACTTGCTTCCTTGGGAGGCACTGAGCTCTCAGGACATTTTGGAACGCTTTCTTAAACTCTTGACTTGAGCAGGGATAGATTATGGGGTTGATGCAGCTGTTTAAATATCCAAGCCAAAATGTTATTTTAAAAAGTGTGTCCGGGGGTTTGATTGCAGGAAAGAAAGAACCTAAAATGGAAAATACACAGAGTGTTAAGGCAGAGGCAGTGAGAAATTGCAGGTAACCAAAGAAACTTAAACACTGGAAAATATGAATAAGATTCTATTCTATCTTGGAAAATTTGTGACTCAGAGCCCGATTCCTGCAGGAACAAGTCTTTCAGAATATATGGTGCCATACAATTACATGGATGTTCTATCAGTAATCAATTCAAGACACCTACTTTATTATAAATTGTATTCCTATTTACAGCCAGACAGGCAAGCAAGAGGACAGATATCAAGTGACAGAGGAAAACTGCTTCCTCCAGGTCTTCTAATTCAAGATTAGTTAGCCAAGTAACAGTCATATCTAGGTGATCATCAAAAGGGGTTTCAAATGGCAAGAAAATCACAGCATTTCAAAAGACAGAGCAAGAGAAAAGTAGGATTACTGAGTTGACTGCATTCCAGCTAAAAGTCTTAAAAATTAAAAACTATTTGGTACTCATTTTCCTTTGAAACCTTTAGAAAATCTTACTATCCACATTTTTCTGTCTCATAGAGTGCATCTAAAATTCAGAGAAGTTGAAGGAAAGGTTCCTTCTTATGTCAATGAACACTGGAGAGGGTCTCATGGGCAGCCAACATCTCTACTGATAAATACTCGCAAGGGTGCCTCCCAGAGATGCTTCGAAGAGCAAGAACATAGATGACTCCTTAGTAAGGAAAGTACTATGGGAATTTTTATTTTATAGAAGGCAGGATAATGTTAAAAATAATTGAAATCTTCTGATGAAGCTTATTCAGCATATCACTGACAGAGCCACCAATTATGCATTCAGTAGTCCTCACTGTCTTGGCACAAAACCAGCCAACTGCAAGTGACTATGCGAATTGAAAATTAAATAGCATTACTAATATCCATTAAAAAAATAGATTGTGATAGATGATAATGTAGGATTTAATTATGCGTTATCTGCTGATTTGAAATCTTGAGAACATTTTTCCCAATGCCAAACCTTTGGTTTTTTGTTTAACTACTCGAGCTCCTTACTGCTTGTATAAGCAAGTTTTTAACTTTAAATGATTTGAACAAGATGTCAGTAAGTGCATAAGAGATTTGCTCATGGGAAGATGTTATTATAAAGCCACAGAAACATATTTAAGATCTCAAAGAGTCAACACTGCTGCTTAGGGAGAATTGTTTAGAAATTTGTTGCTTTTCTTGAACGACGCTGGAAAGTGGCCATTGTAACAAGATCCTGCAACTCTCTTACTTGGTACTTCTTTTTGCTTAGAAATAAAACCAACGTTTTCTGAGTGTGAATGAACCAGAAAACTAAACTCAGGGTGATGCTGGGTTGGGAAAAAGTGATAACAGCACTTCCATGACTAATTTTGCAAAACTAATCTAGAATTAGAGAAAGAGAAAAATATTTGTCATATGTTGTCAAGGGGAAAGGCTGCTTCTTGCCTGCTTTGAAAGAAAGGGAAAAAAAAAAAGAAAAAAAGTGGTTCTATCGTATCAGTAATTAGTTTGGGGACAGGAAGAAAAATAATTTCCCAGAAAACATAATTGGCTTGTTTTGGACTTTATGGACCAGATTATAACAAACAGAACTTTTAGCACTGACAAATGTTTGTCTTCCTGCTTCCCCTCAGAAAAATCATAACCACGTGCATGTTGAAAGAAACCCTGTGGACGATTGGGGCATCATTACGTTTGTCATCCTCTGCAGTTCAACTGCGTTTGCAAGCAGCTCCCACGCTTTACGGGGATCGATCTCGTTGGACCTCCCCTGCCGTAGGAAAAACCAGTAACGCAATCAGAGGGTGCTCTAATCCAATCCCGAGAGCTGCCAAACTTCGCTTGGAATCTTTTTTCTTCCCATCTTTGTTGAACAAAGACACAGCAAGCACAGCAAATGCTTTCAAGAGGCAGAAGCCGAAGAGGAATGCTCAGGGTGTTTTTCGCCTGTGTGAGAATGCATCAAAATATTGCCTGAACCAGAGACACAAGCAGTGCGGAGTGATTAATGACTTGTTCTTCACGGGAGCTTGCTCTTCCTGTCGGAGCGGCCGAACCTTGGAGTTCAACCCCAGTTACAACCCATCCGTCAAGCACCGGCCCCGTTGCCTCTGTGACCGCTCCTGCCTTGCTCCGGGCTGGCTAGGTAGAGCAGTTCCACCACCAGTTTCAATATTTACCGGTTTTTAAGATCAAAAATGTGCTAAAGAAAGCAAGTGCTGTTCTGCAGTTCAGCGCGAGTGAGCAGGCATATCCTCCACTTAGAATTCTCAGCAAATTAATGCTGCCTTCCTTTAGTGAGAAACCACTAAATAATGTTCTCAAAGAACTTTCTGCCTGAAGTCATTGGCAGATGAAAAATAACAAAGGGTTTATAAATGCCCAAATCACGCTCAATTTTTCTTTATCTCCTCATTTAATTGCAGCGTATCTACCACTTTCCCATTTTTGTGGTAAGACAAAAGGTGAAACAAATCTCGGTTGAGGGAATCAGCTGTGTGAGGCTGAGTGTAGAAACAGGTAAACAATAACAATTCCTGTTTGCTGCAACTTCTGGCTCGTTCTACATGGAATGCTAGTCCTTGCCAATGTCTGTTAAAAATAGAAAATAGCCCGTGTCAGAGTCTGTCTCCTGCTCTTTTTTGGGGTGGGGATCTGCATGCTAATTTATTCACGTAGCCTTTTTTGGTTCATCAGCATAGGGACTTGTTGCCTTGGAGCAACACACAGTGAAAAGAAAAGTGGCTTTAGCAGCATACGAACTGTGCTGTCCATCACACGTTGTCTTTAACCCTTTGTTTCCAGTGGGGGACATGACTTGGGCTTTGCTCTGCTCTGCACTGGGCTGTGCTAGCCAGCGACGTTTCCTAAGCCGAGACCAGCTAAAGCCCTGGCTGCAGGCTTCGTTACGACTCTGCTTAGGATGAAATTATTAGGATGAAATATGGTCAGCTGTGTCTTGAAAGGACTGAGGCAGCCGTCGATAGTCAATGGTCTCAACAGGTAACAGAGCTAGATGTAAAATCAAGGTAGAAATAATTTGGACCCTCTTGTTACTTGTACCGACTTATTGAACTCCCAGAGCAATAGACATCAAGGCCAGGTTGGACGGGGCTTTGAGAATCCTGGTCTGGTGGAAGGTGTCCCTGCCCGGGGCAGGGGGTTTGGAACAAGATGACCTCTAAGGTCCCTTCCCACCCAAACCATTCTGTGATTCTATCATCAGCCTGTCTAAACCTTGAGCCACAGACTTATTGTGCAGGGTGCAAACAAATATTTCACCTCCTGCATCTTTTCTGTCTGATGAGCAAAATCCTTCTGTATGAAGGACTGCTCTGAAGAACTATTGATGTGTTAGCATTTGCTTAGCGCCTACTTTACTTAGTAGAAGTGCGATGTCCCATGTAAAGGCCCACAGCAAGCAGTGCCCTTCTATTGCAGACACCAGGTTACCTCTGTAGCTCAGAAACTTCCCCTAATATTTTCTGTAGGCTGCCTGAGCGTCTGGCAAAAAGGGAAAAATATGATACTGTCCAAGTCCTTGGGGAACCAAGGACTGTCCCTCCTCACAGAATACTAAGAACGCGTTCTCTTCTTCCAGGCCTTTAATAGTCAATGATGTTGCTGCCATGATTCATATCAGGGGTTGATGTATCTGGTAGCAAGCGGGAGCCGTTTTCAACTGGTGCTGCTAAGCCTGGTGACAAAGGGTTCTGTTCCGTGAGCTGAGACTTCGAACCAGGCAGTGGCTGGCAACTCAAACCAAGTGAGGTCACAGTAGAAATAAAACATAGGGAAAACTGATTACAGTTTAGAGGCTTTGTCTTCCACTATCTCCCTGCAGTCTGTGCTGGAAGAACCATAAAGAGCACTTAAACTCATCTTTTAATGTTGCTGAATTGTCGATTGACTAAAGGATGCTTGAATTACTCCTTTGTTTTCAAAAGGCTGAGGACTCTCAAGTGGCAGTTGCACAATTCAATCGCTTGTTATATGAAAATAAAATAAAATAAAATGTACTATTAGCCTCCTGAGATCCTTTGCGATTAAGTATTTCATCGCTCACCCCTGAAAACGTCAGGATTGCACTCCCTTTCCTCCGCACTTATTTTCCTGTTTGTCATCTCAAAGTTTCTTCAGATCCGAGGGACCTCGGATGCCATGCACCTCCTGGTGAGTAAGTGCCAATTCAGTCGCAAAGATGTAATTTGACTTTGTCATTTGTCAGAAGCTGCAGAGCTGCTTGATTATAGGGTGTTTAAAAACCGGAACAGATGTGCGTCCTTTCACTGACGGGCAGCAGAGAGGGATTTAGGAGCTGCCAGACTACGGAAACTTGTGGTATTAGTTTCATCTGTGCCGTCTCTGTCAGCAGATGGAATAAGATCCCATACATTTTTGTGACCCATGGACCCATAATGGTGTTAAAATCCATCTCTGTGACTAAGCCTTGCAGCTCTGTTCAGGTTCTCTACCTTTTTCCCCCTTTTTTGTTGTATGTTACAGACTCCGCTCAGGAGATGACAGCAGTGCCTGCGTAGCTGCTGAGCAGAGACCCAAACAGTTTTTGTTTGTGTTAGGTTATCAGGGATTAAAGTGTCCTAGGGAATCAGAAATACCCATTTTAGACCTTGCACAGAAGTCAAACAGAAATCCCAGCATCTCTTGCCTCTGACTTATAGGCAATACGCCTCCAGAATCGCATTAAACTGGAAACAGGAGTGCTGGTCTGGTTTACAGCGAGGCCAAGCTTGATACTCAGGTCCTGGGATCTGCCCTAGAGGGGTCAGCTATCCCAGAGCCATTGCCCTGAAGACCCCGAGGATGCAGCACAGAGGGGCAGGGATGCCCCCACGCAGATTAACCCCGTACCCAGGGGAGCCTCGGTCTCTCGCGAGTACGGACGTTGAGAAACATGTTACATCTTGGGTTCCCAAGCTCCGTGCTAGCACTGAACTTTGTTCCATACGGCTGGCATTCTATACCACATCTCGGGTCAAACACAGACCAGCCCCTGGAAAGTATATTTTTATATATGTGCATTGCTGCGGACATGTGACAGCTGCGCTGTACATATGTGCTCTCCCAGCACGACTCACCCTTACGGGAAGTATTTTCTGTGGGAACCAAAAAATGGGGCCAAAGAACCCTCGAACAGTAGGAGAGGCTCCTGGGTCTTACGCGATCACATCAATGCAACAAATGCCGCAGAGCGAAGATGCGAAGAAGGGTAAAGCCTGCATCTTGCGTATTTACAGCTGGGCCTGTCCCAGGGCCTGGAACGTTGTGGCTGATTCAGGAGTGACTTTGTGCCTCGATATCCCTAACTCCGAACAAACAGATGTTGAAGGAGGATCAAGAGTTCGTTTCTCTTCACAAGGGCCTGAATCCAGATCTCTGGGGCATCAGGAGGGTGCAGGCGTTTGGGCACAGGCGAGAGATGCAAAGGACAGGCAACGGGAGTGGGTCAGTCTGGGAACAGTGCTCTGGTTATTTGTATTTTTTTCAGACCTAATTTATGCTCTGTTTCATATTATACCCACTTATGATAGATGGTATTTCTGGCAAAGAGCAAACGTCTCAGCAAGCAACTATTTCCAGATTGACTGTGGGCAGCTGCAGATTTAGAAAGCCGAAAAAAACCCATGGGAAGGTAAACTGAGGTTTTGTTACCCAAGTAAACTCAAATAATCACAATATTTTGCAAACCAATTTCATTGTCGCCGAAATTCCAGCTCCCATGCTGTTACTACAGTGGAATGATTCTGGATCTCGTTGCTCGCATTTTTAAGGTATTTGAAATTCGTCCCAAAGTCCTTGCTCTCAAAGTCATGCACTTACAACACAATCTTAGTTTCCCTTTAAAAATTTAAAAAAAACAAAAACGGGTGGTTCAGAGAACAGTTTGAAAAGATGAGTGTGCCTCAGCCTGTCTCACGAGTTTGTCACCACGCAGTTGTCGGTAGTGATTTTGGAAGCCTTGGGGTTAGCAATGCAGGAATTATCTTCTCCAGCAAAAGATGAGTGTCTATCCCTTGTGTATCCAAAAGGAAGACAAATCCTGACATTTGCTGGGTGGGGTGGGAGAATCACTCATCGCCTTTCACTCACTAACAAACCCTAAATTGCGCCATGACATTTGAAAGTGAGTGAAAAATTACATTCTTGGTTCATTTACTGCAGGAACTCGAAAGTGGTGACTACACATAGCAGGGACATTTTGAAGACAGGGACAAGGCTTCTCTGACAGGTACTGCATGCAGGAGAGCCATCGATGTGAATCATGAAACACAGTGCAGTGACTTCGCTTTCTCTCTCTTGTTTTTGGTTTAAACGGCTATTAATATCGCCAATTCCTCTGCTGTCTTATGAGTCAGTGAGACACAACGTTTTAGGACGCGGTAACGGCGGAGAAATGTTGGCCATGGGGATGTCAGTGGGATCTTTGCCATTGGCTTCAGCGTAGCTGAGTTATCAACCTAGACCAAGACGGCCTTTCCAGTGAAAAATGCCCCTTGTGATTAGTAAGAAAAAAAACCACCTTGGCAAGAAAATAGCTTGGCTGTTTATTTTTGTGTCTTATTTTCTCCCCATTCAATGGCTTAACACACACACTTGTGCTCCATGACTCAAGTGATGTAAACACTCCTTTTCTCCCTGACCTGTGCCTACAACCACTCCAGAGAATGAGCTGGGGCTCTGTGTTTTTTCCCTTTATTTCTTTTTTTTCCCTTTTTGTCACTGAAATGCTACTGCAGGGAATCTAGTGCTGAATATTTCCTCCATGGCTGGAGTTCAGCATTTTCTAATGTGAAAACTACTAGGGCTAGGTTGTCACAGCTTTTATTACTTCAATTTTATTATTTTATTTTATTATATTATTATATGTATTATCATTTTAACAACAAAACGAAAGGGGATTCTGATCTTTGCATCTCTGAATAGCCACGAAGATGTTGTGGGAGCGCACGGGCTGCTTGCCTTACTCCCTGCCCTCCAAGTAAAGCGGTTGGAGGGACAGGAGGCTCCCGTGCTTGTATTTACCACGATGAGACCATCTATCCAGTTCTAAAGAAGAAAAGAGGTGATTCATTAAAAGAATACCTTCTGCATGGGGAAATGCCAGGTCAGTGGTTCCCTGGAAGGCTGGTGCAATCCTACACAGTTTTTCTCAGGAAAATTTTGCTTTCTCTTCCTTATTTTCCTCATCAGCAAACTTATTTACCCTCCCACCATGGAAACACCTTTTCCTGAACACCGCCTTCGCAGGGTAAGACAATACTGCCCATTGTTTCAGTGTCATCAATCAAAATTGTCTTGATTCTGCAGGAAGTTGGTGATTTTCTGCTCAGCACCTACAGTTACCTTGTTGCTGGGGGTCCCAGCTGGCTGCTGGATCTCAGGCCGTGCCAGTTCCCATCATCCTGCTTAAACTATGGGGGGAGGGATGGGTCACAAACACCACGTTTGTGTGCCCCGAAAAACCCCTTGCAGCGTCTCACGCCAGGGGATCCTGTGTGTTTCTCCGAAACCGTGTTCCCAGATCTTGCTCGCTAAAACACTGCTGCCTGCCAGAGCTGGCAGGTAGGGAGCAGCGTGAATGGCAGAGTCTAAACTTCAAAACAGCAGCAGGATTTGAGCTCCTGCTGTGATAAGATATGGGTGAAGCGGAGACTCTGCCTCTACTTCCCCAGCCCGACTCTCTCATATTCTGGTTGACGATGACAAAGGAACGCGGTTCGAAGCCCAGTTCCTTTGACAGTAGGTGGGCAGGACGCAGGATGACTTATCCAGAAACCGTGGGAGTCGATCTGAACACATTCTGGCAGGCGGACGCATCGAATCGAGACTCAGATGATCTTCAAAAGAGCAAGAGGCCACAGAGCTGTACCTGGTGTGTTTTTCACTGGGACCAAAAATTAGATGGGTCCTTGATGCACAGCCTGTGGGAAACACTAGACCCTGACAGACAAACTGGAAGCTTTGTGTTGTCCCAGCAGGTCGATCTTGCCTTAGCAGCGTGATTAAGGTAAATTAATTTCTGTATCTGACAGCATACAGACAGTGGCAGCATTTCTGTCTTGTCTGGCCGCCTTTGACTTTCAAAAGTAAGTTTCCCATTTAGAGAAGAGTGGGCTGGGTAGGAACGCACGCCTCTGGAGCCCAAGCAAGGTGCTGTAGTTGAATCAGCCACCTCATTAAAATGTATGACAAGTGATAGCACGTTCAGCAAATGCACACCTTACAGGAAAACACAGGGATAAACCCAGATGCTGGTGCACGTTCCTGCTCCTCACCTGGTGACCTCCTGAGATATCGCACCAATGGCAGAGATAGAAAAATGCATTTGCTTTTTCTGGTTTACCTCTAGTGAAAGTAGAGTAATTCTTTCTGACTCCAGTTAAAAAACTAACACAGAATAGTAATTAGAAACCAGCTGCAGATGGGCATATAGACGGGATTAGAGGGTTCCCCTGGCAGTGTTTGTGTCAGTTCACAAGACTAATTTACTACTCTACCACAAATATAAACACCCTCCAGCGCTTCCTATTTTCTGCTGTCTTCATCACGAGAATGACTGACAAATGCTAGAAGTCTTCCTCTCCCTTGCCCAGTTTAGTAGTCTGGGTTATTTTTCCCTCTGTGACATCCTGGCTCAGACTTCCTCTTTTTTCTTCTTTCTACTTCTGAACACATCTACAACCAGATAGATCTAAGCTAGCTCACCACATGAAGTGGACAGCAAACAAAGCTCTGTCAGTTTGTTTCCTTCAGAGGGTTCATGGTTAAGATAAACCATCAATCCCAACTTAGGGCCATTTTTTTTTTTATAATACTCCAATCCTTCTTTTTTTTTCCATCGGTTCTGTGCATGTTTCACCTCAAAACAACCTCAAAGCACTGTCACCTATGTTGTTGAAAAGAAGCCTTCCGAAAAATTCCCAGAGCAACCCATAAGTGTCTCCCAGCTACAGGAAAAGGTCTGCTCTGCCAGTTGGCACCAGTTTCCAAGGTGATGTTAGGGATGCATGCACTGAATTCCCAAACTCTTCTAGCTCTCAGTATTTCTTCCTATACCTGTCTGTATCACTTTCTCGCAATTGCAAGAGGAAAACAAAGAACAGAAATGGAAGCAGCATGCTTTACTGCAGAGGTAAGGCCCAACAAGCCTTGATTGCCCAGATGAGCCTCATCTGTGGCCCCTACTCACAGACCCTCTGCCCGTTGGTCCAGGACCTGTATATAAGCTCAGGCTCTTCTCCCTGAGCCTCTTTGAGTGGTGGAGGCAAGCTCAGGCTTATTCTTTACTTGTTTGTTTTTGTTTTGTGTTTGATAGTTGCTGGACTGCCTGGCAAATCACTCATGGATGCCACCTCTGCCTGCTTCTGCTCAGGTACGGTGAGTGCATTCCTTTGGGAGGGCATGGCTCCTGCCTGTGCTGTTGTCATCCTCTGTTTCTGGGTTGTCCTGCCTCACGGAGTGGCCCTGTTCTTGCTGCTCCTTGACATTCCAGTTTCTCTAGAAGCCTGTCCTCAGGTTTGTAGTTCAGCTTCAAGCAGCCCCTGTTTGCTGGGGCCTAGGAGAATGTGGTTTCTTCAATTTGAAAAGCAATATTGCTTACTTTGGGGCATTTGCTTTGCCCCAAGGTCTTAAAGAACTTCAGCAACGTGTCATAGAAGATCCTAATGAACTTTTTTTCCCCCCAAGATCTTAAAGAATGTCGGCAGTGTGTCAAAGAAGGTCTTGGAGAACTTTTGGAAGGGAAGTGAGGTTTCTTTTTATAGCTTACTTGGTGATAAGAAGGCTTTGGTTAATGTAGAAAACAAAAACACAACTCTATCAGCTGCTAGTCCTCCTAGCTAGATCATAGATCTTCATTCCCATCACTAAAGCAGTGTGTTATTATTCATGTAAAGGAGTGCCTGGGGCATAATTTTTTACGCTGAGGATGCTGGGACCCTGGCCCAGGTTGCCCAGTGAGGTGGTGGAGGCCCCATCCCTGGAAACATTCAGGACCAGGTTGGACTGGGCTCTGAGCAACCTGATCTGGTTGCAGATGTCTCTGTACCTTGCAGAGGAGTTGGACTAGGTGGCCTCCCAAGGTCCCTTCCAACTCAAAACATTCTATAATCCCCTGTCTCTGACACCTGGCTTGACCTCCTACTAGCTATTTTAATGGTGTGCTTTAGTGCAGTTGTGTTTTGAGAAAAAAGCCAAGCACAGGGTAATCAAAGTGTGAAGGTCAGCACTAAAAAGCTTTTAAAGCTATTTTTGCCATGCAAATTAACCTAAGGGGATGTGAAATGGGGAAGCTCAGGTCGCTGGTAAGTGGCTAGCTGTTGGCAATATGGTGATGAAGTGTTGCAGAAGGGAAATAAGAGAGTAAGGAAATGATGCACCAGGTGTAGAAGATAATCTGTGAGAGCAGTAGCCCTAAAGTGGATAGGGAAACATCCTTTCCAGCTGCCTTCTCTGTGAAGCTGAATAACAGACCGCCTGGATGGGGCAGTCCGCTTGGTACTAACTGGTCTGCCTGGAGTAAACATGTGGCAGCCAGTGAAAAGATACAGAGATCCTAAACAGGCCAGTAGTCTATTGAGAATTTAACATCTCCTGCTGTTGAATACATCCCTTGTATACTTATCCTTACGGAAAAATGGATGCCTAGTGTAGAATGAGGAGAGCTTGGTGGACATATCTGAAAATCTTTGGCTTGGGAAGCAATTGCAGAGAGCTGTAGGTGTACACAGGCATCAGTCTTCCCTTACAGCCCAATCCTAGGGCTGAAGTGTTGGGCATGATTGTGCCTAGGCAATCATGTTTATAGAAAGAGTCTGTGCAGAATTCCCCCAATAAAGTTAATTCAGCAATGGGTTTACAGCTTTTTTGGGTAATGACTCAAAGGAAGGTTTGCAGAGTGCAAAGCACTTCATGCTGTCAGACTTGCACTGCTGCAGAGCACAGACAGAACTTGAGCACGTGAGGAATAGGTGTCTTGTACAGAGGCTGATGGACAAAGAACCTCTCAGTTCTTGCTGGCTCTTGGATTAAGTTCCTGTTTAGGTGCCAATTGCCACTTCTTATTCTGCATTTTGGTCAGTCTAAACCTTTCCTAAACTGTTGTAGAAAAGGACCCCTCATTGCCGTAGGAAAGCCATGTGTCTAGAAAGGAACTGAGATTTAATCAGAGGAACACAGAGACCCCAGGTCTAGCTGGGACACATGAGATGATTTGACTTGGAAATTTTGTTACATAAGTTGTGAAGACATATGTTGAGTTTAAAGAAATTTTTACAGGAAAGCTCTCAGACTAGGAGTGGATCCACTGGTCACCGATAAAGAGGGAGAGGAAGTGCACGCAGAAATGAAAACCTGACTTCTAGGAGAAATGAGCTGTTTTGACACAATTCACAGAAGTTTTGTGAAGTGTGGGTTTGCACTTCTGCATGCAGAGAAAAAAAACCCCAAATCTTAACCTCAGTTCTTCTTATGCAACAGGATTATCGTTCTCTGGCTTACTCCACAAACATCAAAGCCAAGTGAGAAGAAGGTGTCTTGGACTACTGGACTTGAAAGCCTTTGCACAGACCTTTTGCCTGGAATGAAACTAATGAATCTGAGAAGGTAAGACAGACATTACTTACACAAATTGCAACTGGCAACTTGACAGATTGGTTTCAATTAAGAGATTGTCTTATGACAGGGATTCTCAAACTGTTTCTCCAGTTATTTGCAGCAATGTCTGCTGATATGGAAACCATGCCTTTAACCCCTTCTTGATATCCTTCTGTCACTCTTGCCCTTCCCATACCTACACCCCAAAACTTTCTACCCCTGTTTGTTATACACTTTAACAAGCCTGGTGTTCTTTGTTTTATGTTGGTTCTTGGCTGGTAGTGTTGATGTTAAATGATGTGGGGGTCTTGATGATGCTGTAGACCACAGCAAAATAAACTGATATTTGGGAACTTCTGCTGCATAGAGTGGCAAGCACCTGCCAGTTGTCTGAAGTAGCTTGTGTGTCATGGGCAACACTCATCGAGGGTCTGCTTCTAAAAGGCTACAACTCCCATGAATTACTGTCATGATCTGCAGCAACCAGTGGCTGACGGGACTGTTTATAGGTCTGTCCCACGGCCACAAAGCTGTGGAGCTGCTCTCCTGCACAGCAAAGTTCTTGTTGTCCAGCCAGCTGTGTTGTGAGCTCCACATCTGCTGTGGGTTTCAGCAGTGGCGCTCTGTAGAGGTGAAAAGTCTGACCTGTGCCACTAACCTCCTGCGTTATCCTGGTCAGATCATTTCTCCTGCCTGTGCTGCCTTCACCTGTCTGTAGAATAGATCTGAAAGTGGTTGTTGTCTTTTGGAAAGTGTTCTGGGTGGTACAGGTGTAGAGTGCCATTTGCAATAGTTTCTGGGTAACTCTCTGCCTCAAGAGTTTTTCCTTGGTTTTTTTTTTTGAAGACCTATTTTTTGTGCCACTTGTCTGTTTAATAGTTTTTTTTTTGTCTTTATACACAAGTGGCAAATAGGTTTTGAAAGACTTATATGCTTTAAAAACAGAGTAACCCCATGAAGATAGAGAAACTAACCTCACCAAAGTTTCCTTATAAGGGACCAAAGAAAGATGCAAAGCCAGTCTATAATCCAGAAAATTTCTTAAATGCAAAGCAAGTTAATTAACAACAGCTCTGTGTCGGCAACTGCATTTGCAGATAAAAAAGAAAAGCATTTAGCGCGTTCTCGCCAGCCCTTTTTGGGTATGTTTCAGGCATCTTGGCAACCAGCATTCCAACATGCTGACATCCTGGACAGCACGAGCCAGGCCTTCCAGGACTCCTCCTTACAAACCATCTACATCTCTTATTCCAGCACTTCCCAGTATCGACCAGGAGAAAAGGTTCTGGTTGTTTTTTTTTTTTTTGCGTGGCAACGTTAGCAACAGGTTTTCATGAAACAATCTGGTAATCTTGGTAAATCCAGTAGAGGTTAACTGAAAAATAACAGCTTTTTATAAAGTTTTTTTCTTAAAAAATCCCAAATCTTTCTTTTCCCGCTTAAGTAAGGCTGATGTTTCTTTTTCTTAACTGTACACGTTGTTCTGTTACTAGCTAACCCTTCCACACAATATTACTTTATTTTTCCTGTACAGCATAAGCCGTTTCCATAAGAAAAGCTACTGAAATTGAGCAAGTCAGATTTAAGTTTCCATGTTTCAAAAAATGAATATTTAGTACAGCTGTTGCGGAGCAAACCTCAGTGTGATGTGCCACAGAGATCGCACTGGAATATTGGTATGGAATTAACGTTCTGCTTTTAAATCCTGAAATCGTGTCAAAGGTGACTGAGAAAGGTTTAATTAAAATTCTAGTTACTACTTTAGATTTCGGTGATAGCAAAGCAGAACAAATCCATGACTTTCCTCCCCTTTAGAATTAAACCTGCTGAATAAATATTCACATTCAGCAGGATGGTGGAAGCCAGTGTTTGGCCAGCGGGCTCGGTGAGTTCCACAAGAGATTCAAGCCACAGAAGGATAAAACTAGCTTGAAGGATCCTCACTGCTGCCTTCTGACTGATAGTATGATAAATTAAAAAATACATTCATTTTGTTTGGAGTATGGTATCTCATAGCGTGAACTTCCTGACAGGAAGCTGACTTTTTTTTTCCCCTTCTAGTAGGAATTATTAGGTGCTTAGGATTCCAGAGGATCTGGCACCAGGTCTCTAAACAGCTACTTTGACCTCGAATACATTTATATCTTGTCCTTTTACTTATTTATATCACCTGAAGAACTGGCTGGAAACTCAGAAATAAAGGCACAGCCCCCTAAAGATACTGTTCCTATAGCAGAGCTGGTCAGAAATAAAATTTCTAGTTCTGAAAGAATATTTTCTGCTTGGAAAAAAAAACCCACAATCCTTTCTATTTTCAGAATGCTATGCTTCTCTTAGAATCAGAGATGTTTTGTTCCATTTGAGACTTTGATTTTTTACATTCACTGCTTTGTGACGGTGAATGTTTTGGTTCTGACAGCTTTCCAATAGAAAATTGTTCCCCCAGAGCACTTTCTGATCAGCGTTACTGCGCGCAGGCGCAAACACATCCCGCCCTCCATGGAAGGTGCAGTAAAAGGCAGACGGTTTTTCTTTACTTACCAAGAGGCATTACTACAAAAAATGGAAGCCAGCAGAGAACGAAGCATCCCACAACTATTCCCAGGGTCTTGGCAGCTTTCTTTTCCCTGGAGAACTTGAGAAGACGCACTGAGAAATGATGCTTGCTCTTGGGGTTGGATGCTGATCCGCTTGCCTCAGGAGCATTTTTCCGATGGATGCGCAGAGTCACTTCTTCGGAGCGGGATCTCTCAGTCTTCAGCCCAGAAGTCAGACCTTTGTTTTCCCTTTTGGCCACTATGTACACTCGGCAATACATCACCAGGATAATAGTCAGGGGGAGGTAGAAGGAGCCTAGAGCAGAGAACAACACGTAGCCAGGCTCCTCGGTGATTTGACAGATGGTCTCATCTTCTGGTGCCGGTTCCTTCCAGCCAAAAAGAGGTCCAATCGATATCACCAGAGACAAGGCCCAAACGCACAGTAGTGCCAGGAGGCCTCTCTTCTCCGTCATTATGCTTGGGTATCTCAGCGGGTAACTCACCCCAATGTATCTGTCTATCGAGATGATACAGAGGCTCATAATGGAAGCAGTGCAGCAGAGGACGTCAACAGCTGCCCAGATGTTGCAGAAGATTCTCCCAAAGGCCCAGTAGCCCAAAATCTCCATAGTAGCTGAGAAGGGCAGGACAGTGGAAGTCAAGAGGAGGTCAGCTACAGCCAGGTTAATTATATAGTAGTGGGTAACGCTCTGGAGATGCCTGTGGCAGGCTACAGAGAGGATAACCAAAATATTACCTAAAACCCCAAAAACTATCAGCCCCCCTAGAATAACACCTAGTAAGATGGCCTTTGAAATGTTCACAGGCCCCATGGAGTGGGTGCAGTTGGAGCAGTCAGAGGAGTTGCTGGGGAGGAAAGCCATGGCGGGTGGCTGATAATGTTCATGCGAGGCTGTTGCGCTTCACTCCGTTTTCAGCTAGAAAGAATGATGAGATCAGTTCTCGGAAGGTCCTACAGGCATCATTTGCTTGGCTTTGCTGGGAATATTTTTTTTAAGAATGTCTTGGAAGTGCAGCACCAGGAACAATGAGAAGGATCCAGAAGCATATTAGAAAAATCTACCTTTCTGACTGTTTTTACCATTATAGCACAGTTAATAGCCACCATTTCCAAGTCAAAATTAATTCCTTTTGCATTTTTCTTGGGGTGCAGAAGTGAGGCTACACAAAACAGAGGCTAATTATCCTACTTTTGGGAATTATGTGATGAGAAACATTGGAATTGCAGGTTGAAATAATTTCTGTCTTTTGGGGAAGATTTGATATTTAAGTAACATAAATATTCCAAAGCATCTCAAATTTAAGTTTCTCCCGAGAGGAAATCACTGATGTTTTTAATTTCCTCGTGTTAGTCCTGGTTCTGCCATCCAGTCAGCTTAGAAACCTGATGAGGTGGAAGCTGCTGTGTCTGCTCAGCAATGTCATTTGCGATACCGGCTGGTACCAACTTCAGGGTTTGAAGGGTCAGTCAAAGCTTCTCCATGCTGTGGAGCGGTTGTCACCTGAGCTCCTGGACTGTGAACTCTGGTTTATACAGCTTTTGGCTTGCTCTGAACAGGAGAGTGAAGCTTGCCGTCTCAACGATGTGCCCTGTTGTGCTCTCTGCAGCTCACCACCTCCCTGAAGGAGACAGAGACACAAACAATGTGATTCCCAGAAGCAACGTTCGCTCACTGCGATGGTTCCCATATAAGAATAGAGCACCAGGCTATTTTAGGGAGCCTTTCTCAGGCTGGCCTCAGCCAGTCAAACCAACCTTTTTCAGCCCAGTATTGTTTAGCAACAACTGAGAGACAAATGTGGATTTTGTTGCCTGAATTTTCTCACCATGTTCCCAGCAGCAGTTGGTTCCCCTTTAGGGACAGCAATCAATCCCAATTACCCGTTCACCTGCAGAGACCATTTCTAGGGGAGACAGAAACCTGCGGGACACCATTCAGGACTACAAACTGTGAAGCAGATTTATAAGCTCAGAATTTAGTCTAAGATCTCCTTATTAAGTGACTCCTTCACCCACTGAACTTCTCATTAGTCCAGCTAAACTGTTCATTTTAGAAATCTATAGGGAAAAGCAATTCCTGCCAAGCAGGAGATGTTGCAAGGAACAAGTTTCCTACTGAGTGACACAACGTTTCAGAGCATCTGGAAGCCAAGCTCAGCCTTAGCTGACTAAATATGGAGAAAAGGTACATCAGCTGGAAAAGTGAGGAGAAGCCTGGGAACTGGGACATGGGAGATGCGAAGGGGAAAGCTACAAGTGTGGGCTGTAAGGCTTGCACAACACCTACATGTAGAAATACGTTCCTGTCCAAAATATTGATCAGACATGAAAAACCACCACTAAACTACTGCTAAATCTGATCTGATTTGGGGGGGGCTAAGATTATCTGTGTGCCAATACTAGGTGTCTTGGATAAGTCCCTCAGATCGTCCTTTACGTGAATGCAGAGCAGCAACAACTGTCACATAGCTGAATCTCAAAACCGAGTTCTGCTGCAGGCAAAGGCATCTGAAACTCTGAACCCCCCCAAAATTCCCAGTTTACAAGCAGGGAGGATGGAGGAGGGGAGATGAAAAGGTATTGCACTGTGGGAATCTGCCTTCTGTGTACTGAAACCAAACCGGATCTTTATTTTCTTTCCTGCAAGAGGGAACAAGTTGAAGAATACTCCCAAGGAAGAAAAGGACAGATTTTAGTAAGCACTTCAATGAAAAGTGGCTGTAGCTTGTAGCATCTCTGAGCATTGTAACTGCGGGCATGATGGGGTTGATGGTGGAGCAGAATATTAAGAAATGATCCAACTTGATTTTTAAGCACATGAAGCAAAACTTCCCAGTGAGTGAAGGAGGTGCCACAGAAAGGACTGACAGATATTCATGCTCCAGACCAACCGGAGGATGCTCAGCCTGTGGAGAGAGGTGGTTTGGGGAAGTGTGCCCCGCAGAACCCGGCGCCTGCCCCAACCCACACTCACCTCAGTCCCGGGAAGGCAGCGCAGCTCCTCTGAGCATCTGGAAAGGAGCTGGCACAGGGCAGCAGCGCAAGCTCCTCTCTTCATGCAGAGATGGGACTCTGCCTAAAAATCCATTGCTTTTCTCCCTTTATTTCCCCATTAGTATGTCGGTGGCTCCCGGTTGCAGTGGTTGCCTGTATCCCAGCGCTTGTGAGGGGCTTGCCCCCAGCATCCCTCAAGGCTCCCAGCCCAGCTGCAGGGCTCAGCTCCACGCTATCAAGGAGCAGCAGGAACTTTGCTGCTCTGCTGATGTAGCAGACAATAGCTTTGCCATTACCGTAATTCCCTGCCGTTCCCGTATTGCTCAGAAATGAAGAGCACCTCATCTCGTGACAACCGATGTTTGAAATATTTTCCATTTCTCCACATAAACTACCAGCTCCTGCAGAGATCAGAAAGTGGAAGCCAGCTAACAAGCTCCTGTTTATAAGCTAACAAGTAATTCTCATGATGTAAAAAGAGAATTGCCTGCCAGGCAAACTGAGCATGAAGAAAATAACAAGGAGGAAAAAGATGCTCTGACCACGTAACCTGCATGCTGGGACAAAGTGCTGGGGTAGGCAGCACAGCTAACTGGAGATGGGGTTGAGGTATGAAATGGGCAGTATGTGCTCAAGGTGAGATGGCTTTTTCACATGGCTCTTAAATGCTTTTTTTTTTTTTAAAGTGCCCCAAAGCACTGATGATGAACAGATGGATATAAAAATGGTGTCCTGAAGTGGAAGGTGGGGAGCAGAACACAAGTTGGGATTTTATAGCCAGAGGGAACCATGTGCCTGTCCGTGTAGGACAGACTCTCCACCCCCTCCCAGGCAGTAGCGTTGAGAGGGAAAATTTGTTGGATTAACTTGTTTCCTGAACCGAGGCAAATTTAAGTGATGCTCAGATTGCCCCAGGAGAGCACTGAATGCAGAGCTGGGCTTACCAGCAGCCCTGGTCACTGTTCCATCAACTTTACAAGGGGAAAAAAAAAATCATGCTAATTCTGAGAACCTTGCAAACTGCAAAAATGAGAGGTGATTTTAGAATCCTTAGCTTCTATTTCTCTACAGTTTTCTGGAGACCTGTGCTACTTGCTCTGTAGATGCACTGCTTGTTTTTGAAGGCTGCTGAGAGGTCTTGGGCCAACACTGAGTCCCTGCATGGACTGGACTGTCAGGCTGTAACTGGTCCTTTCCTGAGTAACAGAGGATGTTGGGAGAGAGCAAAGCCTAAATGAATAAAGGAAAGCTTGGGTTACTAAAGACCCTAAAGACCATGATTCAGCAGACATATTTTAGATGCCTTTCTTAGGAGGAGGCAACTCTATTTCACTGGATCAATTGGAAAATGAGTCTAAATGACTCAGGGGAGGGAAGGGAGATGAACCTCACCCAGGGTTTTGTTTCTACTGATAGGTATGACCTTTCCGTACTGGTGGTTTGTTCCAAGCTCTTAAATGCAAAATGGAAATAAATTTATATTCAGTTGTTAACACTGTACTTAAAGTATCAGCTCACTTATGAGTAACACCCTTGCTAGAGGACATCTTTCTGGAGTGGAGGGAACAGAAGGAAGTGCCGGACAGTAGGTTTTTTTTCCTAAAATCCTCAGAGAAAGGGTAATGCATCGCTGTGAAGAGCTCCTACACCCGGAGATCACTAGCAGCCCAAGGTCAGCAGGGTCACCAAACAAAGTACTGTATGATATCAGGTAAAGATGGACAGGGCAGGATGACTGTCACATCTATGTTTTATGAAGCAATCTTTGCACTTAGCTCTGGCAATACATATGCTGGGGTTGTATGTGTCTAATTTAAAAGTCTTGCGCTAATCAGAAAGTTCAGAAGAAAGCAATGAGAATGATCCAAGTCTGAAAAACATGACCTGTGAAGCTGGGAAAGCTGGAGCTGGGAGCTGTTTAATCTCAAACTTTGAATATCTGAAGACAGGTGAAAGACTGCCTGTAGAGGTTATGAATGTCTATAACTGGAAGTTTTTCAGAACAAATTAGGCAAAGATCTGTCACAGTGTTTAACTTGGCTTTCATTCTCTACTGAGAGAGGATTAAATGTCCTGTAGGGTCCCACCCAACATGGTTTTTTACAGTTAAGATCTGCAGCAGAAGGCAGGTCTCTGAGTTCAGGAAGTGGAAGGAATGAGAGTCCTGGATCTAGTCGCATTTCTACTGCAACCTTCTTTGGTGATCTTTGACAAGTCCATTTCTAACTGTATCTTCCCTATCTGTGAAGTAGAGGAAATAATGCTTTTTTTTCCTTCCTTCTTTTATTCACTTGGACTGTAATCCTTCTGGAGTAGAGGTTGTATCTACTCTGTCTACATAGTGCTCAACCCAAATAAGATCTCATGCTTTCCACTTGTAAATCATACTCATTAGCACCAGAGAGTTCCCAAGGGTAGGTTCCAGGCAATGTGCAGCTCCTCAGCCCTTTCTGAGCCTCTGGCCCTTTCCTATCTGCTGGTTTTGTTAAAATCAGAGCCTTAAATCTCAGCTTTTGGCCAGTGTTGTCTTTTCATTACGAGTATGTCACACAAGGGCCCAGCAACCCCATGCTTGTGTGTCCGATGTCATTTAATTAAGCACTGTTATTAATCTGCTAAGCTCAGAGCCAGACCACGTAGGCAACCTGTGTCTGGGACAAGGAGTGGAATACCTTCTCTGAGGTGCTGTAGGCTTTGATACGATGAGTTATTCACCTCTTCAGAAAGCAGTGAAACATATTGCTTTAAGAAATCATCCCTCAGAGCTTAGTAAGGGCTTGGCTTCTGCTTGGATAAGAAAGAAAACTCACCCAAAGGGAAGTGATATTAAACGTTGTCCATTAAACTTGAAGATGGAAGTAGACTCATTCCTCTGTCTTTTAAGATTTGGACAGCCCAAAGCTTATAGCACAGCTGAGTTGAAGACAAATTGCAAACTTCTGAGTATTTAAAAATAAAAAAAAAGAAAAACAAAATCAACCCAGCATCGTTGCTCTTGGGCTGCAGCTGCTCGTACACTAAAGAAAATCAGTTTGCATTGAGAAGAGGAACCATGGAGGCCACTGCTATTTCGAAGGCAGCAGTGTGTACTGGTGATTTACTGTTCCTCAACAGCCTGATTTGCGAGTAAAATGACATTTAGATCTAGGGGTGGCATAGAAATATCTACTTGTATGAGATAGATGAAGTAAAGACTAAAATTATCCGAGTCATTTGGAGCACTCAAAGTAAGCATTTAAACCATGGGTTAAGAAAAAGTCTTGGGCAAAAGGGGCTGAAATTTTCCAACAAGATAGACTTGCCCGTTGATTTCATACTCCCTTTAATTGTGAGACATCCAAGTATAAGGTGCCTAAAATTTTCCATCTTGGGATTCATAGGGACTTTTTCACCATGTTCCTAAATCACTAAAGCATAGGCGAAAGCTGGGTAACCAAGATTTGTGCCTTTCCATAGATGAAGACAGCTTTGTTAAAGCTAAGGGTACTTTCTTAATTCACAACAGAGGAAGATTTGGGTTGGATTTTGTGTACAGCTGCAGGTCTGAAGGCTGCCTCATCACACAGAGATGCTGCTAAACATTTATTTCCATGTAACTCACGAAGGATTTCCCAGTTTGATTTATTACCTGGATGATCTGATAAAGTCTAACCACATACAGAGGACAATGTTCTTTTGTAGCCCCAGGAAGATTGATTTTTACCTACTGCAGAAACAAATCTATCCAGAGATGAGTGCCTGCTTCAGTTTTCATCCCTCCTGCCTCTTTCTTGTTTACCTCCTGTGTCTAGCTGGTCCTTTCCCATGATATTGATATTTCCCATGATTGGTATTTTTCTCTTGTGAGAGTTTATGCCACCTTTCTCTGCTTTAGCTTGACGTTAATATTTAATATGTAAAATAGTTTGGGGGAATTGAAGGTGTGTTTAAGTCGTACCTATCTTGGAGTCTTGTTTAAATACTTCATTCAGGTTTTTATCTGCTGCTTGCCTGCATGTGATAAGCAACGAGATCCAACGCGATGGAACACCCAGCTTCATGCTGCTGTCTTGATTTTTCTCCCCAAAGCATCTCCTTTTCTCCTTCCAAATTTTGTCTTGCAAGGCAGGACTCTCCTTAGGCCCAGGGCTCTGACTGTGGTTCCGGTGTGACACAGACAGCTCTTGGTACAACTGCAATCCGTCTAACATCACTGCGACAGAAATAAAACCAACGCGCTGCTTTATCTTTCCCAGATCTGAGCTGAATTTAGGTCTGGCCTTATGCCTTAGCATTCGCTGCAGGCTTGCGAGCTTTCTCTTCCATCCGAAGCACACAGTGTGGCAAATTCTTTGACTACTTTAGAGAAGCGTGGCTCTGAAAAATCCTGGGGAAGAAATTCTGTCTTTATTCAGAAACGTTCTCTTATTCCAGGGGGGGTGGAAGTCACGGTGAGCTTTGTGTCCCCTGGTCTTGATGCAAGTGGTGGCTGATTGTCCATCTCTTGTTTGGCCATGCTCGATTTCTCTTGATGTTTACTTTGTATACAGTTCTGTCATCTCTGCCAAGCCTCCGCCTCCCCGCTGTGCTCAAACAGTAGCTTTTGTCCAAGCAATCTTCCAAGCAGCTTGAAGCGTAACGATAAGTTATGTTTGATGTATGGAGCCTCTCATCTAGAAGGAGCCTGTGGTACTTTGGGACTGTAAATGCCAAGCTTGTGTCATCCGCTGCCATCTCCAGGCAGCGGCTGCGTGCTAGCACCATTAGAGGAAATTGCCTAGGGAGAGGATGTGCTGTGGTCGTGATGTATCAGTCTTTCCGTAGGCATGTATTTGCTATCGCTGCATCTTGTCCGAGATATCCTTGAAAATGAAGGGGCTCGAGCTGACGACAGCAGAAGTCTGCAGCTTTAAAAAAAATGTGGCAAAAGCAAGAACTTCTGGGAGCAGTTTTGGGATGGCAGCACTGGTACAGGCAGAGGTGAGATCCAAAGTCCCCTGAAGTCAAAGTCTGGAGCTCCAGAAACTTCTCTGCTAAGGTTACTGGGCCCTTGCTCTTAGGGACAGGAACCGCCATGCCGAAATAAATTAGGGCTCCATCTAATTTAGGAGCCTGTCATAGAGTGGTCAGCCCAGGGTGTTCCAGAGGAAGAGATGTTTGTATCGTCAGTCCCCAGATTGACAGAGGATCAGACAATTGACGTCATACCTATGCAAGATCACTGCAGCCATGACTTTAACCTTTCCCAAGTCAACCTGTTGCCCTGCCAGCCCACCTCCTTGGCTGAAGGTTTTGGCCAGACAGATGTAAGCCCTGTTGCCTTTTCCCTGGACTCAACTCACTCCCTTCTCCTAAGGCACCTGTGTGCTCCTCTGCCCATCTGCTGTCATATGTCTTAAGCAACATGGGCTTGGAGCTGCCTTTTAATCCAGCCAGAACAGAATAGAGCATGTTCTGTTCCTAATTAAGATATCAAGATATTGCTGTAACACCAAGAACAAAAAGCTGGGCTTTATTTTCTCTCTCCTGATGGGTCTTTTTCTTAAGAACCCCAAATCACAAAAGGAGTTAACAGCTTCCATATGTGCAGTACTACAACAAAAATCACTGCCTGTTTCTTCTTTTATTTCCATTAATTGCCTCAAATTAACACTGTCTGTAGAAATGTATACAGTTTATATCTTGATGACGTGCCAGTAGACACAGGTACTCAAGAGATGAGACAGATTTTTACTCCCTTAAAGCAACAAGCTGTAGCCTTCTTCCGAAATACGTGAGCATTTTAGTAATATGTTTTCTCCTGTCTCATTTTTTTCCCCCTGTCTCTCTAATTGTTGTTACTAAAATACACACTCGAATAATTCCCTTCCTCCAAGCCAGGCTCTTACAACTGCATCATGCAATTACTGCAAATTAACATCTCATGAAAAACAAAGAAGTGACACAAAGCCAAAAAACCCAAACAAACCCTCCCAACTGCCTGGCATTTAAAACTCTACTTAAAGCAGTAACAGCAAAAATGGTAACTAAATTTGCAAAGCAAAATGTTTTTATGTGTTAAGGACTTAAATTCAACAGTACTGTACATTTATTTACACTCAGTTTGCATCCCTGGAAGGCTTGTATGTGAGGTAGAAGTGTCTCCTCTGTCACGTGGCCTAAGCTGGCAGGGAAAGGAAAGATGTAATGGGCTGTTAATTGCTCTCCAGACCCCTGGAGATGAGGCAGGTGACGAATGAGACCTTGGAGTAACTTGGAAGGCAGGCACGGCCAGCTGCTATGGTGGGACATCATCTTGTAGACAACCGTTTACTGGAAGATGAGAGGCATCCTGAATTCCCTTCCATGAAGCTGCAACCATCCAAAGAGCAAAGCATGGAGACCATTTCTGTGTCTGGGATCTTTCAAAGAGGAAACTCTGAAAATAATTATATTTAAAGGAGCATCTTTGTGTCCAGAATAAGGAAAGAAACTATTTCCTATTAGACTTCCCCCACTTTTCTAAAAATGAGTTCAAATCAAACCACTTGTGTCCAGATAGAAAGCTGCCAGCACAAATTCTCCATCGTAACACCAGAGTGAGCAAAAACCCCAGCTGCAGATGTGGCTGACCTTTCCATCAAGGCCAGCTTAGCTTACTGTTTAAAATACTCATGGTTCAACAATGGTGAAAAAAACCCCACAAATTAAAAACCACAAAGGAAAAATATTTGTATTCTTAAAATGCTTTTTTCTACTACTCAATGTTCATTTTTAATGTAGGAAGAGAATAATAAAATTGCCCTAGGCTCATTTAGCACGTTTGAGCTTTTAGTGAGAGCTTCTAGACGATAGATGATCAGCAATCATGTAAAAAGTATGAACCCAAATATATGATTTGCAAGATTCTCTATGTTGGTTTTTAACATCATATACCATAGAAAGTAAGTTAGAAACAGACAGGACAAAGTATTCAATTAGTCTTAGAAGCTTTTCAATGGTCGTGCAAGGAGAAGCCTTACATAAAGAAGGTGATGGAGCAGGAATTAAAGAACTTGCTCCTAATTTGTTGCATACTATTTCAGCCCCTGGAGTACCTGTTTCTAAAGTTGGCTATGGTAAAAGTTCCCCAAGTATTTTTTCTATGCTGATTAATTAAAGTTCAAAAGAGCAGAGACTTATTTCTGGCATCTTTCACTGTCGTGGAAATTACTAAACAACTAAAATGTGAAATGAGAAAGTATTTGGGTGAAAGCAGGACAAAAAGAAATGAGTTGTTTATTACACAGTTGTTCTGGTTTTGTTTAGTAAGGGGGGGCCTAAGGTGGTAGCTTCTGTAGGAAACTGCTAGAAGTTGCTCCCCTTTGTTTAGTGGACTCGGCTGGGCCTAGGGCGGACCAAGGCCGAGCCAATTGGTAGCAGAATGTCCTGTGATAACGCCTCTGCGATAACGTATTTAAGTAGAGGAAAACAGGGGGAAAAAAAAAAGGGAAGAAGATGTGAAGCAGCTGAGCGGGGGCAGAGAGGGGGAGGTGCAAGCCTTGTGGGCCTTGCAGGCCTCACCCTCTGGCCTCCCGCCGGGCAGCCGACTGGGCCCAACTTGGCCCAGCCTGGCTGCAAGAAGTGGAGAGGAGATGAGAAGTGAATAAGATGTAAAAAGGATCCTGAGAGGCGTCTGCCAGCCTGTTGTGAGGAACGGCTGCAGACGCCAAGGTCAGTGAAGAAGGAGGGGGAGGAGTAATATGGCTCCTGGCCAAGATTCCCCTGCAGCCCGTGGTGATGACCATGGTGGAGCAGGTTGTGCCCATGGAGGTCCACGGAGGGGCAGAGATCCCCCTGCAGCCCGTAGAGGACCCCACGCCGGAGCAGGTGGATGCCTGAAGGAGGCTGTGGCCCGTGGAGGGCCCGCTGGGGCAGCCATTCTGGAGGGACTGCACCCCGTGGAAGAGATGACCAACGCCAGAGCAGTTTCACGAAGGACTGTGGCCTGTGGGAGGGACCCCACCCTGGAGCAGGGAAGGAATGTGAGGAGTTCTTCCCCCGACCATGAAGCAGCGGTGTAAAACAACGTGTGATGAACTGACCGCAACCCCCATTCCCTCTCCCCCCGCTGTGCTGCTCGAGGTGGGAGAAGGTAGTAGAGATAATGTTAAGCCTGGGAAGAGGGAGGGGTGGAGGGAGGTTATCTTGTTCCCTGTCTCATTTTCCTGCTAGTTTTAGAAATAAATGAATACTTTTCCCCAAGTCGAGTCTGTTTTGCCCATAACGGTAACTTTAAGGATTTCTCCCTGTCCTTATCTCAAACCTCGAGCCGTTTTTCCTTATATCATCTCCCCCTATTCTCTTGGAGGGTGGGGGAGTGAGAGATAGACTGCGTAGTCTGGTCCCAATCAGGGCTGAACTACGACAACTGTAAAGCCATTTTACAGAGAAATGATGTGTTGTGCTGGTCCTTGTTCTCCAGATCCAAGTATAACTCCTAGTAGTAGGCTTCCTAAGAAACTGAGTGCAATGACAAGAAAATATATATTTTTTTCTTGCTGATGCTTTCCAGGGAATAATCTGGCTACATATTAGATACCAATTAATAATGTGGAAGGAATCAGACTCTTCCACTTGTATGGATAGGTTATTATCTAGAGGCACGCAGTGCTTTGTGGTCAGGGCAATAGAACAGGTTTCTGATTTGCTTTGTGCGCTTCTGCCTACCGGTGTCAAGTAAATGAGGTGAAGGGAGTAGTGCTGCTCCCACAGCGGTGCTGTGTAACCACATTCGGATGCCTGGCAATGGAGAATCAGCCTTGGGAGTTGTCTTCTGCGTTCTGCTCTTAGTTCTCCAGCTGACACTTATGCTGCCTGTGTTTTGAGATAGTAAAAATTTATTGTTACTGAAAAGATTGTTTCTTAGAGTTACATGGCTCTTATTGCCTAATAAATGCCATCTTATTTCAGAGGCATGAGATGCTAGCAATTCCCTTGATATCTTTTACCCTCTCCTCATGGTATGTTGTATTTATCATAGTCTTTGGATTTATTTTTTCTTATAAAGTACTTTCTGAGTTTTAGAGCAGAGCATGGAACTGTTTTGGCCTGCGGTGGAGTGATCTGTACAGATGTTCTGCGGTCCTTTCCTAGCTGACACGTGGTTGTTGGTGTTCATGCAGGACTGGACTTAGGAAACTGCTCTTGATCACTCTTGGAAAGATAACCAAAATATCAAGTTCTGTTTGCCCAGAGAGATGGTTGATGCCCCATCCCTGGAAACATTCCAGGCCAGGTTGGATGAGGCTCTGAGCAACCTGATTTGGTTGGAGATGTCCCTGCTCCTTGCAGGGGGGCTGGACTGGATGGGTGTTAAAGGTTCCTTCCAACCCTAACTAGTCTATGGTAAAGTATCTTTATACTGGTTCAAGTTGACTTGGTTCTCCCTAGTGATCAGTGTAAACCAGGAAAACTGCTACAACGGCAGACAAGTTGCTAATCATGTTCATGTGTCAGAAAATCCTCACTCCCTAGAGCTTCAAAACTCAAGCATGTGAAGGTGTGAACTTCTCAGACTGCTTTCTTACCTTGAAACTGGGCACCAAACCATGGGCACCAGTGAACATGCAGAGATTTTTCCCAGGCTGGCTGGTGTCAGAGTGCCAGCGCATGCTGCTTTTTGGCAGAAAGATGGGGCATGACGTTCTTTATATACTGAAGAATGGACCCGAACTGAAACGATTTCCCCCTCCAGCATTTTCCATGCACAAACAATACACAGAATTCCTGTGACTCAGCGTCAGAGAAATCAGTCTTGAACGCTGGATTTTGCCACAAAACTTTGTCCTAAACTTAGTACTGCATGCGGGGGTGGAGGAAGTAGTCGCATCACTTATTTTTAGGTGCCTAATTCTGCTTCCAGGCGATAAAGACAAGTCTTTCACCTAAAGTAGGAGACTAACTGCTGACTAATTCAGGTTCTTGTCTCATAGACAGGAAAAATCCCATGCAAATAACAATGAGCCAGGAGAGATTTGAGTTACAAAGTATGTGTGTGTTGGTGAGTGTGTTGCTCCTTTTGCTGCTTATTTGTTTCTTTGTTTGTTTAGCAGTCTCTGAGGGGAAAAAGTGTCCCTCTTGCCTGTTACCTAATACTTGAGCCTAGTTTGCACAGGAGAATAATAATAATAAGAATAAAGTTCCCAGTATCTAGGGGCATGCTGTTGCTGAAACTTATCTTCACCATGCTCCAAAATAGAGTCACAGAATGGTTTGTGTGGGAAGGGACCTTCAAAGCCCATCCAGTCCAAACCCCTGCCAGAAGCAGGGACATCTCCAACCAGATCAGGTTGCTCAGAGCCTCATTCAACCTGGCCTTGAATGTTTCCAGTGATGGGGCATCAACCACCTCTCTGGGCAACCTGGGCCAGTGCTCCACCACCCTAGTTGTAAAAAAATTTTTCCTAACGTGCTGGGGCTCATACAGTGACTCATTTTAGCAAAGAGATGAAGGTGAGAATGGAAAAGTAGTTAAATGAAAAAAAAATAATTAATTCAATTAATCAGGTAAAGAATTAGCAATGTCTCACTGTATGCTTTTCTGCAGATGAACTTCCTTAAAAAAATTAATACTCAGGATAATAAAGACCTGATGCTGATTTCACAATGTTAACACTAAGTAGTATTACCCTGGAATACATACAACATTACGTTAACTAATCCACCTCTGAGGCTGGAACAGTATTCCTTTGCTCGTATCATCTGAGGCTGATTGCTTCCAGTATGGGGTTCTTATTCTACCACAGTAAAAATGCATCTTAAAAATTGTGAGAGCTACGTTTTCTTTTAAATGAAAAGAGCTATATACTGGATTTTCCTCCTTTTATTCAGCATGATGTAGGAGACTGTCTTAGTGAACTGAACTATAAATTTTTTGGTAATGGAGAAACCAGAAATGAATTGTTGTCCTTTGCAATTTTTTCCTCCCACTCTCTGCCGAGCACCAGAACACAAAACCCTCAAGTCATCAAAACTGGCCAGAATTGCAGCAGATCTCTCAGAAACTGAGTGTCTGGAGTGATTCATAGTCTTTAATAAATAAATAATTAGAATACTAAGCAACTAATACAGATGTTTTCGCATGAGGCCAGCTCCAAACCTGTATGAAGGGTATTTTAAGATGCTTCACAGACAAGCAGGAAGCCCTTAAGAAAGGAACCAGTCAATGAACTGGAATGGTGTGCAGCATCCATCTGTTACATCAAGGGAAATTCAGCCAGAAAGGCTCTCGCAAGAGCCAGGCAACACTTCAGTGAGCCAGTATCGGAGAAACCTCACTGACTTCACCGCAGTTTGTGCAGTGACCTCTCTTGCAGGAGGAAAGCTACCCATTACCTGTGTTAATCCCAGCAGATTCTCCTGTCCAAAAAGTAAGTTCTGAATTACTGAAGGCTTTGTGTTCACACCTGGCAGTTGGTAATGGATAGCAGAAGCAGGAATACTCTCTTTAAAGACTTCAAATGGACCTGTGCACATATGTAATCCCCTTCCTGACCTCTGTCCAAAAAACATTCTTATTAGAGCCAAGTGGGGGAGGAAAAATCAATTTTGTTATAACTGCTGAATTCTGTTATTTCATTTTCACCCCGCATTAGAACAGATGCAAAATCTTTCTCCAAAGAAAAGAATGATGACAGTCCATCTACTTTGGGATTACAAAACGGGTGTTTTCGTGCAGATCTATCCTTGCTCTTTCATGTAGCTCCACCAGCTTGCTTGGAAACAGTAAACAACTAAAAAGCTCCTGATGAAAGCTCCTGCTTGACAAAAACTGCGAAAACCAGCATATCACTGCAAGAGAATTCACTGTTGTAATTTCCCAGAGCTGAAAATGTTCTCATCAGCTGTAGCTCACACTCCCCTGGTTTCATTCTCCTTTCAAGCATTACTGCGGCACAGTGGATTGCATAAACTCAGAAGCTAATTCTAAGCAGATGGACCTGACTTTAGTTGCTTTTTTTTTTTTTTTTTTTTTTTTGCCAGCTCCTCCATTTCTGTGCCAGCAAGAAATCCAGCCACATTGGGAAACATCCTCCTTTTACTTCTATACAAGGCAAGCCGTGGCACTTCTGCTGTAGCATTTACTTTTTGGCCCCCGCAAGCTAGATGGATGCTTTCACCCACCAGCCACGGCTTTCGTTTTAGGTCAGTGTTCAAATGGTTCCCAAGCTTTTATGCCTTCTCTCATTAAGCAAACAGTGCATTCATATTTTCATGCTGAAAAACTTTTACTTTTTACTGGCACACAATACGCCTGTAGGATTGAGCTCTTAAGGGCAGACCAGTCTGTACTGGTCATCTGGAAAGTATCGAACACATTGAGCTGTGAGGCTGATGTATAGACAGCAGCATGGACCCAAGCATTTATGACAGAAAGTACGTTTTTTTTTTAATGGAAATAGCCAGATTTGACACATTAAAATAACTATAATGCTAGTAAAATCAATAGAATACTATTTCAAAATTGAGGAAAAACTGTTTGGTTTTTTTTTTTTTTTTCAAACTACTTGGCTGCAGAATTTATTTAAAATAGCAAAGATGTTGACAGTGTTAGAACGAAATGAAACTTTCTAGTGTAATGAAAGGAAATGTTTCAGCTTACACCAGGTGGATATTTTCCCTCATGAAAACTCTTGAATTTTGGGCTTTTTGGCCATCTGAGATTTGAGCATATTGCTATGGCCTAAGAGATGCGCAAGTTTCATATGCTGAGGCAAGAACAAATACCTCCTCCTGTCCTCTTTATCTGTGCTAGAAGTGGGTACCTACACTTGCCACCAACGTGTTGCATCCTTGGCACCACCCCTTTCCTCCTTACTCCTTGAGATTTCTGCAATACAATGTATTGAGGGCATGTCTGCTGTGTCGTTGTTGTGTTTATTTTAAATTTCTAACTGTGATATGAACATAGGAATTGGCTCCTTTAGCCCAGAAGATATGTCTTGGTTTTTGATCTGTGATCTTCCATTTGTGCTCTAGCACCAGGATGGGAGTTCCATTCATCTCGTGCTTACTGGCCATTCACTGCTTACATATTTATATTCAGATATTCTTGATGATTCATTGGTCTCCTTTGTAGAAATGACAGAATACCTTGAATAAAATCTTGGAAGCCACTGGTTTATAAGCAGGGGTCCAACTTAAGGAGCTAAGATACAGGGAACTGATGCTGCAATGCATAACCATCCACAGCTGCCTCAATCCTAGCTCACATTTCAGAAGAATAAGTGTCACACCTGTCAGTCAGGTATCTGCTGCCTTACAGGAAAGTAAAAAACTGGAGGCAGCTTTAACTTTGTATTATTAGAGAGCCTCCTGAATATTAAGCAAAACAGCTCCCGTGAAGTGGGAAAGGGTGGTTATTTTACTGGGGTGGGAGGAGGAACTGGAGACACAAAGAATAAATAATGTCTTCTGGGAGCATGGAATCAATCCCAGACATCCCAAATAACCTTCTGCTCCGTCCTCATGGCTTTTCCTTTGTTGCTGGTGCCACATCTCTGCAGCCATCTATAAACCTGCTGCTGCTTTGGGTTCTCAGCAAGAGTTAGAGCAGTAGGTTCATGCAGAGTGATGACCCTGTCACAGGCAAACACAGAGCCTTTAAATTCTGTGCTAAGGAACACTAACAAGGTATGAGGGACGCCTGCTGCTAGACTTATTCCTTGGATATGTACTTACTTGTATTTATTTCTCCCCATATGCTATAACATATTTCACAGAGATGACATTTATTAGAGATCAAGATAAAAAATAGTATTGCAGTATGGGAAGGAAAAGATTCATGGCTTAGGTACAGAGCTGGGGTTGGGGAGAGTAAAGCTCTCTATTTTGAGTAAGGGCTTTACTTTGCTTGTAAAATGAAGGTAAAATTATCCTTTTTTTAAGACTATTCCTTAACTAGACTAAGTATCTGTGTGGCGTTATTGTCATAACAAAGAAGACAATATAATACTCAGGACTACTCAGCTATTGTTATTTATATAATCCACCTTGTTATTGGCTTCTTCATCCCTGCATCCCAGCAGCTGCATTTATTGCTCTCCTGCCGTGAGGGAGCGGCTGCTGCCCAGATCGGAAGGTCCGCGCTCGCGATGTGAAGCAGGCCGGTTCTGTCAGCTCGCTCAAGGCGAGGATTTGAAATCGCTTACGGTGCAGGGAGCAAGGAGTGGAGTAATTCTGAAACGTCTGTATTTTTAGAAAGCTGACTTGTTATATACAAAGAGGTGTATTGGGAATCTCTTTGCTTTAAATAAAGTTACTCTCTTGCGTTTAGCTGGCAGACCATTCCAAGATTTTAACATTAAAAAGCTGTCATTTGTGGTTAGTTAAAATTTCACTGTAACTCCGTTAAGAAAATGGAGAAGGAGGAACGTTTAAAATACTTCTAATGTGTTAAAGGTGAGGGATGGCAGGGGAAATACCAATGCAAGATCTTTCAGATTTACAGATTTACTTTAATTTTCATTGTTTGACACAAATGCAGAAAAAATCTGTCTTGAAAATTTAATTAGAGCTCCTGTTGGTTCCTGGATTCTCTTGCATGGTGTTTGTGTGACTAGATGGCTGCAGAGCCTGGCTGCAGGCAGTGGGGAGATGCCTGACTCCGCAGGCGTTCCTCACTGGCTGCAAACCATCAGGCACCAGCTGAAAATGCCAACCTGAGATTGCTACCTAAGGAAAATCAGTCCTTTTGCCCAAAGAGCAATCCTGATGGCTGCATCATCAACAAGATTACAGCTGCTGATTTGTTCACAAAAAGCACAGATGGAGAACACCAACACCGTCTCCCAGCTCTGCTTGCAACATTATTCCCTCCAGTTTATTCTTTATTTTACTGATGTTTGTAAAGCATCTCAAGAGGCAGGGGTTCAATGACTCCCAACGGGAGCCAATCTCACCATCTAAAATTGGCCATTTCTCTTTATTCTCGACTAGGATATTAGCCATCCTGGGCATGTCGCCTGCCACAACAAGGTAGTGTGTCTGACTACAAATCTCCTTCTTACAAAGTCTGCCTCCTTTCCTGGTGATCTAGACAATTGCATTTCATCCGTAGGTATGCTGCTTGCCTGTTTTGAAACAGTGTTTGTCTATTATAGTAAATATCTCTTTAGGTGAAAAACAATCTAAGCAGGAAGCTAAGCAAAATTATTAACACTCTGCAGTCAAGCGGGAGCTGGATCCATTAATTTACTTTGAATTCTGGTTTTGTAATGCAGGTTTCGCTGTAAGAAATGGATTAAACGATGTCCATGAGGCATATAAGACAGAAAAGTAATGCATCCATTTTCCATTTTCATGAATTTATTGGTACTTTTAAGATGCTCTCAGGGCACTGGTGTATTTGGGAATTACAGTTTTTGGCTGCTAACAGCAGTCAGACACAGCAGTAAATTTGGATCAGCCTGGCCTACCAGAGAAGCGGAGTTTTACGGTTGTCCCAATTTTTTTGTTCTACATTCAAAGGTGTTTCCTGACATTGACTCATCTGACTTGACATCTGCCCATGACTCAAAAAATCAAGGCCAGGAAAGCATGTGATCAAGATGCTTATCAAGACCTCCTGCCTGGGCTGAATTTGGCCAGAAATTCCATAAAGCAAGCAGTGGGATCACTCCTGAAACAAGGGTGATTTTGAACTGGTTTGCATGTTCTGTGATAGACGCCTTGAAGTCAAAATAGGGCTCTGCTGACAGGCATAGGGAGAGTGGAGAGTCAAAGCAAAACACAATCAACTGTAGTTAGTTATCTATTTTTAGACGTAAGTGAAAATAACTGATTTAGTTGAGATACATTACTGGCCTGGCTTTCATTTACCCTAAGGACTCCCACTTTGAATGGAGCAGGGAGTGGTTTGGGTTTTGTTAATGTGGGACAGTGAGAAAGGATAATAAGACAGAGAGTCAGCGAGGACCGTTTAGTTGGCAACTTGAAGAGTTTTGAAAAGCCTGTGGTTTAACCCCAGGTGAATTCAATTTTTCCGAGTATTCTTCAAAAGCAAACCTCATTGCCATGCAGCAGCGATGCTCGCAAATCCCATGCTTATGCAAGCAGACTGCTATCGGAGACTGCAGGCCTGCTCTGCCTCCGGCCGGTTCCTCCTGGCCTACCCCGAGGCACGGAGGAGCCTTTGTTTTGTGAGCAAATGCAAAAATCCAGACACTCTTGAAAATGCGGGAGGGAGAGGATCAGGCTTGGTTGTGAAGAAAAGAGCAATTTGCGAAAAATAGCTATGGATTTCTAAAGCAACACGACTCACCGCTTGCTTGATTCTCTGGTTCAAATTAATGTTTTTAGAAGTTGCTGTTAAGGGGAATGGAGTTGTGAAAACCTAAAGATTTCTGCCTACTGTATGATTTGTGGCAAATTTATATAGCAGGTACATTATACCCGAGGATCCTTCCTTTAGTTAATTTGTTGGCAAGGGACACAAACGCAGCTTCAGCAATATCGGACTTTTGTTCTCTGTGAAATAACTTGGCTAGTCTATCAACCTGCCACTCGGTAAAAGTGTTCCTTCCGTCTCCCGAAATATTAGAAATAGGAGAATATTGGCTCGTACTGCTGGAGTGGGGTCCAACAAAAAGCTTCACGCCTGAGTAATATGAGTAATATCAACCTGAGCTCTCCAGGGAAGGTTTGGCCGAGTCTCAGATCTTTAAATCTTGTTGGGACTGACTTGATTTTTCCCTTGCCTTCTGCTACGTGTGCATCGTGGTAACCAGCGAGCCGTGTTTCTGTGCTATCAGTTCTAGACCCATATCCAGGGGAATTTTTACTGTAGGCCTTTTACACAGCTTTCCCAGGGGAAGGGAAACCTTCCTATCCGAGGTTTGGGAAACAGCCGTTCAAGAATGCAAACAAAGCCTGAGCTCTCAAAATAATGAAACCATGCTTCGTTAGCTTGAATTGTCAGTAATTTTAAGAGGAGGATTGGAGAGAGATGCTGAATTATTTATGTTGATGGAGAATGGATAAAAATACCTTGGGAAAGGGGAAAAGTGTTTAATTTTACTGGTAATATATGTAAATATATTGTGCATGTGCATGTGACATCAGAAATCTGATGAAGGAGAAACCGTACATACTTTAAATTTGTACAAATCTTGCTGTTAGATCTTCCCTGATCCACTTAAAAATAGACTGGACAGGACACTTGGAGAGGCACAGAAGAGAACACCACACACTAAATTTCTCCGTTACTGATTTCTTACATGCTCTGAAATGCATTAACTGATCAGCTAGGCCTCGATTCGGAAAATGACTTAACCAATATTGATGGAAAACAAACCGAGTAGTTTCTGGTTTTTCCTCCATAATAGGATTTCTGGTATGGGCAGCCTTGAAGGGAGCAGGGGTCTTAACTTCTACATAGTTAAGTTGCAAAACATCACTTTTGTCGGGACTGAGGGGACATTCCTTTTGCACCACCTCACCGTACGCTGCAGTACGATCCTCCGCAGCCAATTCCTGCTCTGAGTGTCCCTCCCTTCCCTGTTCTGTTGTGATTCCAGGTTCCTATTTGCTGGTGCTGCCTGCCTTTGCATCCTAATTGTTATGCTGCCAAACAAGCATATTAATTAGTGCTCCTCACCGTTCCACCCCACGTGTCTAGCAGATTTCCACAGATGCTTTAAGGCCAGTCTCTCTTTTTAATTAGCCCTTTGCTTAGCTAAGTAAAAAAAATGTGGCTTTGAGACAGGGAACAATTCTGTGGTGCACATAATTATAATTATGGTAGCTTTTTCTTTCCCAGGGTGTCAGGTATCAGCAGTCTCTTCATATTTGGGTTCTAATTAACAGTACAGCTTAAAAGAAGTCTTAAAATGGGTGAGTGGTGATTTCAGCCAATCTATTTATTTAAGGTTGGATCCAGACACCTAGGTGGTACAGGAGGGACAAACCGGTCCACGTTTCTAATAACTTCTAATGACTTCTCCCTTTGTGAAAGCAGAGAGAACTGTTTTTCTTCTAGACTCTTCCCATCAATAGATATTGATCACTTAACAAAGCTAGTCTTTCAGCTATGAAAGGCATTTGATTAAAATTTCACTTGGCAGCCTCTTGGATGAGGTATTTTATCATCATCATGAACACTAGAGGCCCATAATATGAAAAAGGAAATGAAATGAGGAGGCAGTAACCTGAAGTAAGAAGTGGAAAATTATGTATTAAAAGCTAGACACATACTTTTAGATACTACTGTGCCACTTTACGTATTGTACAGTCAATTAGATTTCGTAGGGATGGGTGTAATCGCTGCCGAAAAATCTCAGGGGCTAAAAATATTCTATTTAATTAAGCATTCTGTATAGCACCTGGAGATTTTACTGTTTTTGTCAAGGGCTGTAGATTTTCTGCTATGTTCTTGTGGTAATTTGAATTCTCTCTGCCCTAGAAAACTGCGTTTATTTTGAATGGGAAACAAAACTGTCCAGTACAAAATCTGCTCTGATGTAGCTGAAGTTTCAACTTTCTCTTTGTTTTTGCCAGAAAACTCCATACCACGTAGGGAGAGAGCTGATAGTATGAATAAATGCTACTGCAGATGAGTCAGCTGCAGAGGAGAGGACTGTTTAAGTAACTTCCCATAGAAAGAAAAAAAAAAATCTTTTGAGATTCAACAAAAAGGAAGAACACAACACTTTATTTAGCTGTAAGGCAGCAGTGATGATCAAAGATGACAAAGGAAGATTCTTTTTAATATAAGAACCAGGAAAAAAAATGAAACTATTGTGAACGATCTATTCTTGCACTTAGAGTCTAGGCGGGTGATTTAACGCTTTCTTACGTAGTTCTTTACGCTGTTCCCGCAAGGAACTCTTTAGGGGACAATACCGCTAATGCCATGTTGAGCTGAATAATGAATTTGGCTAAGTGTGTTTCTCCAAAACAGAATCACTTTTTAAGTTAATGGTAAATAGTTGCAACCACAGTCATTCAGAGACAATGAGTAAAGTAGTAAAATCAGATGACAGCAGAATTACAGACCTTCTGGCATTTCCCTCAGTAACAGGACTGATTTGGGGACCTCTGATATCAAAGCTGTGGAGGCTTGGAAATTACTCAGGAGAAATGTGATCATCTCTTTCAACAGAACCAAGCTGGTGTTGAGGAGGACATGAAAGAAAGCAGACACACGACAGAATGTACTTAAAGTTATTAACGAACTGTAAATTATTTGGTTTCCTTGTGCTGCTTCCAAGTGCTAACACATTAAGTCAGTCAATTCACAGGAAAAGGTTTGGTCCAACAAAATGGAATAAGCGCCACTTTTTAGTTATTCTGTCCCGGGAGAGTAAATGTGAATTAGCAGCTTCGTCCAAGCCATTGCACCTACCTCTGCAGTGCACGTGTCTCTATCTGACCTAGTTACCCTGGTAGCCTTTATAATCGATGGACAAAGATGCACAGAAAAATTGAAGAACTCCAATTTTTGTAAAGAAATTGAAGGCTCTACAGCTTATGTTATTTCTCCCACTGTGTGGGAAGATAATTAAGCAAAATCAACAGTTTCCTGACTGGGGCATCTCTTATGACCTGAGCTAGAGCATGGGAAAGATGGAAATATTTTTGTTCTGTTTTAACCTGACTGTCTCACCAGGCATTTTCTTCAAAGGCCACAGATAATTTTTTTTTAATGGTTATTAGATTTTTATCTGAGTAAGAAAAATAGCACAACATCTGCAAAGGTTAATGCTGTCTTGACCAATCCCTCTTTTAAAAGGCGAAGTGGTATTTCTGTGACTGGGAGCTGCCACTGCTGCTGGGGTAACAGTTTCAAAATAGAGGGAGGTAGATTTAGATTAGATATTAGAAAAAAATTTTTACAATGAGGGTGGTGGAATATTGGCCCAGGTTGGCCAGAGAGATGGTGGATGCCCCATCCCTGGAAACGTTCAAGGCCAGGCTGGATGAGGCTCTGAGCAACCTGATCCGATTGGAGATGTCCCTGCTCCTTGCAGGGGGGTTGGACTGGGTGGGCTTTGAAGGTACCTTCCAATCCAAACCATTCTGTGATTCTATGATTCTACTGTGGGGTTACAGGACACAGAATCTCATCTCACAGAGATGAGATCAGGAGTACTAGAAGCTAATAAATTCAAGGAAAACTATTTGATAAAAACAATTCAATGATCATTGACTGCAGTTTTTCACCTTGAGCCTTTAGTCTGTCATTTCACTATATTAATGAGCTCATTAATAGTTCTGGAGAAGACTAGAAGTTACGGCCACTCCACTCAATCCATCACTCATGCATCTGCTGCTGTCAATGTAAAATGGTGATATAGCACCAGAATAGGGTATTAAACTGGAGACAGTTTGAAATGCAGACAACAGTGTGGGTCAGTCGTCTTCTATTCACACTAAAATATATTTAGATCTTAATAGCTCTGCTCTGTGTTGACTCATGGGTACATCGTACACATATTAATGAGTTACATTCCACTAACAATGCAAGTATGACGTTGTATTCCAGGCAACTGCGTCTTTGTAAGTATTTCTGGTTGATGCGTCACTGTGACATGCCACAGCTTTATCAGCCTAACAAATCATGACACGTCAGTCTTATCTTGGCAGACTATCGTGCACACTTAGCTAAACACAAGACACTTACTATTGTGTTTAAAAATATAGGTTGCATTGCCTTGATGGAGTCCTTGAAGGACTTCAGCACCTTAGGGCAATCTTTCTAACCTCATCACTGTCACTGGACTCCCTCTGCAAGCAATGGGGACACATGGCCATGTCCAGATTGGGTGGGATGTCTCTGGAAGCAGCCAGCTCTTCATTGCCTGTCAAAAAAGCCTTTGGTGATGGCTTCTAGCCTGAGTGACTTCAGTAGATGACATGAATCTGAGATCTCATAATTAGATCATGAGCCTCAGACTCCTCTATTCTCCAAGTTAATTCTACTAATCAAGGAGAATGGTTTTATGGCTAGAAGGCAGATTATGTTACATATGTAACTAAATCTCAAATGGCATTAAATAGCTTACATTTATAAGACAGTCTTAAGGCTTTCTGTATCATTAAGGCCTTTTTTTTCTATCAGATAAGGACGAAATTAATTTCACTTATCAGTGTAAAACCCAAGGCTCTGGTATATGGCTAAGTTTGGACTAATGACTGAAATGCAGCCATCCCAGCCCTCTACACTCTTTCTCTGAGGTTGTCACAGCCACTGTGTTTTATAGCCTAGCTTCCAGCCTCTTCTTGCTATGGCATGATCCCAATCATCCAATTATCTCAAATGTCAATCCCCGTGATAGTCTGTGCAGATAACCTTCAGTATTACCAGAGCTAGTGGCACTCAAAGATGAGGGCTGCTATTTCCCTACATAAAATGATCTTGATAAACTCAAGATTATCAAGGTTTAATAATCAAACATTTGAGGTTATACAACCTCAAAATATTTATTAATAATATATACGAAAGTAGGCCACCTATTTTGGCAGAATAGATTGTAAGTGAGTTGTATTTGACTCTCAAAGGCCAGAAGACAAAATTAACAAAGTGTATCCCACAGTCCTATGAGCTTTAAATTACTTCATATTAGGCATAACGTTTTTCTGTTTTAGCACTCTGGGATAAATTGTCCAATTTTCATTGCTGTTCACAAATTCCAGTCTAACGTGAACCTCAGTGAAGAACCTCAAGCAGCCAAGCAAGAAGGAAGATACCAGATAAGGCACAAAAGTGTGGAGACACCAAGGCTAACAGGCAGAGAAGTAATAAATAACAATTCAGATTCTTATACCTGGATCCCAAAGCTGATTGTTTGTATTCAGCTTAAAAATGTAACAGACTTAAATGAATTTAGTCTATGATATTTTTGTCTCTGTTTCTTTGTTAGTTTGGAAACAGAGCTGCTGTTGGATGGCTACTCAAAATCCCGAACGCTTCTCCCTCTGGGCTTTAATAATTAAACCTATTCAACTAAGTGAATTCATTGCAGTGCGAAGACAAGATGGTTTCAAAACCACCAGATTTAATGTTGATTAAAATGTTTCCCTAGGCAGTGGGAAGCAGCCAACAGCTGACTCGGAGTTTCTTGTTAAGTAGGATTTGAGTGTCTAATTCTCATATCTGTGAAAAAAAAAGTTATAAAGGAAGAGGTCAAAGGATGCACAAGCCAGAATCCACTATTTCATTCTACCTTAAGGCGAGTGTCCTGGTTTCAGCAGGGATGGAGTTAATTTTCCTCTCAGTAGCTGGTGTGTTTTGGATTCGTGTGTGAAGAATGTTGTTAAAAACACCCTGATGATACCAGTTGTTGTTAATGAGACCAAGGATGCTGTCTGGCTTTCCAAGTCTCGTTAACGTGCAGATGCGGGAAGCTGGGCAAAAGACAGACAGAATAATTGATCCAAACTGGCCAAAGAGAGTATTCCATGCCATAAATGTCATGCTCAGTATATAAATGTGGGTTGCCTATGAGAGGGGGCATTCTTTTCTTGCATTCCATTCTTTTCTGGCATCCATTCCATTCGGGTATCCGTTCAGGCACCCTTGGCATCCTTTGCTTCTCCCTTGCTTGCTGGCATCGTTCCCTCTCCCTTGCTAGCTTGCTCTCCCCTTTTTGCTTGCTGCTCAGTGTTGTTCCTGTGATCGCTGCTCAGGATGGGCTGCGTCGGTCATTCGGACATCGGGTGGTGAGAAATTGTACATTGTTCATTTTGTATATTTTGTATATATTAATATCCTTATATCCTGTTAGCTTTGTAGTTTTTAGTATTTTTAGTAAACTGTTTTTATCTCAACCTGCGAGTTTTCCTTTCTTCCCAGTTTCTCTCCCCATCCCTCTGGGTAGGGGGAGGGTGAGTGAGAAACCGTGTGGTGATCCGGGCTAAACCACCGCAGTCTTTTTGGCACCCAGCGTGGGGTTCGATGGGCCTCACTAGATCAGTCATGAGATCATCAGACCTCAGTTTGAGGATCCAAGGTTCAAGCCCCAGTCAATTCCAAAGGGTTGAGATAAGGACAGGTTTGAACATAGTGTGTTGAAAACAGATTTGTTACAAGTGTTCATTAAGCAGGTTTGGCCATCGCTGTGCACAATGTTGTTTTATTTGTTCTCGCAGTTCTTTTTAGAGCTGTATTGGATAGCACCCTGCTTGCCGTATTTTCTGTTTGTTGGTGTTTGTGCAGGCTTTATCAACGATGTGTGTTGGATCAAAGGTATCATTCTGCTGTGCTATGCAGCACTGATTTGTTTAGTGAGATTGCTGGTAACAGGACCATTTTCATATTTGTACTCAATGGCGGCGGGCAGTGCACAGAGCAAGGAGGCAGAGGCAGCTCCACCCAGGTATTTCGGGAGCCATCTTGTGGGTGTTGTTTGGAACTATACCTGTTGTTTTGTTCCGGGAAGCCAGGCCGCGGGGGGAACATCTGTTTACAGCTTTCCCCACCTCACCAAACTAATTTCAACAGCTTTTGAGAATTTTGAATACCCTTTGGATACCCCTACCACCGTGTTCATGTTGACAGGTCTCTTGCAGCCATCTCAGATCTTGATATTGATTAAGCTTAAACAATTTTTTAAAAGTATTATGGCTCCTCCAACCCCCACAACAGACACTGTGGCTACTCAAACTCCTGCTACAAATGCTGCAGCTACTTCAGCCCCTGCAGCAGGCACCGCAGCTACCCCAGCCCCTGCTACAGGTACTATGATTGCTTCGGCCCCCACGCCAGGCACTGTGACTACTCAAACCTCAGCAAGCAGTATCAAAGAGAAACCAAAAAACCAACCTACACCAGTATCAGTTGCATAAGTACATAAGAAATACACCAAAAAATCAGTCTGCATAGTGAGAGATGATGATGAACCAGGGCCGTCACATGATCAGGGAGAGGCAGAAGGAGAGGTAGTCACCTGATCCCTATCCCTGAGTGAGCTGCGAGATATGCGAAAAGATTTCAGCCGTAATCAAGGTGAGCAACTTGTCACCTGGTTGCTCCGATGCTGGGACAGAGGGGCCAGTAGCCTGGAATTACAAGGCAGGGAAGCCAGGCAGCTGGGATCTCTGTCTAGGGAAGCAGCCATTGACAGGGTGATTGGAAGAGTCAGCAGCCTGCAGCTTCTGGAGGCGACTCCTGTCAGGTGTGAGGGACAGGTATTTCTTTAAGGAAGATATTGTATGCCACCCAAGCAAATGGACCATCATGGAGAGAGGTATCCAGTTTCTGAGGGAATTAGCTGTTTGGGAGATGATTTATCATAACCGGGATGACCCACGGACATCCGTAGATCCAGATGAAATTGAATGTACCCGACTCATGTGGCGGAAATTTGTACAGAGTGCACCATCATCGTATGCCAACTCATTGGCAGCAATGAGCTGGAAAGATGATGAGATGCCACCAGTACGTGCAGTGGCTAACCAGCTCCGACAATATGAAGACAATCTCTCTTCCCCGATGAGGGCCTGTGTCTCAGCTATAGAAAGACTGACTGAGAAATCTGAAAGCCAGTTTGAAAAACTGTTAGAAAAACTATCTGAGGTGTGTCAGAAACTCAAAGACTCTTGCTCCCCACCTGCATGGACCAATATCTCAGCTATTAGAAGAAGACCTCATCCTCCTCCTGCTCGAGGGAGACGGTACACCCAACGAGGCAACCTATGGTTTACCTTGCGTGACCAAGGAGAGGATATGAGGAAGTGGGATGGAAAGCCTACCTCAGCCCTAGAGGCATGTGTACATGAATTGCAAGGTAAAACAATCACAAAGGGAGGTTCTTCCAGGAAATTTGCTGCTCCAGTCTCCAGTGGGCAGTTCCCCAGACAGCGTAGAAGGGCGGATCTCGCCTCTGATCTTATGGAAGGAACTTCTGATTCATATTCACAGAAAGTGAATAGGAAATATTACAAACAGGACTAGAGGGGCCCTGCCTCCAGCCAGGCGGAGGAGAGGGACAACTGAGTTTATTGGACTGTATGGATTAAATGGCCTGGCACATCAGACCCACAAAAGCATAAAGCTCTAGTAGACACTGGTGCACACTGTACCCTAATGCCATCAGGCTATAAAGGGACACAACCCATTTGTATTTCTGGAGGGACAGGAGGATCCCAAGAGCTGACTGTGTTGGAGGCTGAAGTAAGTTTGACTGGAAATGAGTGGCAAAAGCATCCAATAGTGACTGCCCCAGATGCTCCATGCATTCTTGGTATAGATTACCTCAGGAGTGGGTATTTCAAAGACCCAAAAGGGCACTGGTGGGCTTTTGGTATAGCCACCGTGGAGACAGAAAAATAAACAGCTGTCCATCTTGCCCAGACTTTCAAAGGACCCTTCCGTTGTGGGAAGCTGAAGGTTGAAGAACAAAAGGTACCAATTGCTACCACCATGGTGCACTGGCGGCAATATCGCACCAACCGAGACTCCATAATCCCCATCCTCAAGCTGGTTTGTCGACTGGAGAGCCAGGGAGTGATCAGCAAGTCCCGCTCACCCTTTAACAGTCCCATATGGCCAGTGCGAAAATCTAATGGAGAGTGGAGACTAACAGTGGACTATCGTGGCCTGAATGAAGTTACGCGACCAATAAGTGCTGCCATGCTGGACATGCTAGAACTTCAGTATGAACTGGAGTCAAAAGCAGCCAAGTGGTATGCCACCACTGATATCGCCAATGCGTTCTTCTCCATTCCTTTGGCACCAGAATGCAGGCCACAGTTTGCTTTCACTTGGAGGGGTGTCCAGTACACCTGGAATCGACTGCCCCAGGGGTGGAAACACAGCCCCACCATTTGCCACGGACTGATCCAGACTGTACTAGAAAAGGGTGGAGCTCCAGAACACCTGCAGTACATTGATGACATCATCATATGGGGCAACACAGCAGAAGAAGTTTTTGACAAAGGGGAGAAAATAATCCAAATCCTTCTGAAAGCTGGTTTTGCAACAAAACAAAGCAAAGTCAAAGGGCCTGCACAAGAGATCCAGTTTTTAGGAGTAAAATGGCAAGATGGACGTCGTCACATTCCAATGGATGTGGTCAACAAAATAACAGCTATGGCTCCACCAACTAACAAAAAGGAAACACAAGCCTTCTTAGGCGTTGTGGGTTTTTGGAGAATGCATATTCCAAATTACAGTATGATTGTAAGCCCTCTCTATGAAGTGACTCGAAAGAGGAATGATTTTAAATGGGGCCCTGAGCAACGACAAGCCTTTGAACAAATTAAACAGGAGATTGTTCATGCAGTAGCCCTTGGGCCAGTCTGGACAGGACAAGATGTGAAAAACATCCTCTACACCGCAGCCGGGGAGAATGGCCCTACCTGGAGTCTTTGGCAAAGAACACCAGGGGAAACTCGAGGTCGACCCCTGGGCTTTTGGAGCCGGGGATATAGAGGATCTGAGGCCTGCTATACTCCAACTGAAAAAGAGATACTGGCAGTGTACGAAGGAGTTCGAGCTGCTTCAGAAGTGATTGGTACTGAAGCACAGCTCCTTCTGGCACCCCGACTGCCAGTGCTGGGCTGGATGTTCAAAGGGAAGGTCCCCTCTACACATCATGCTACTGATGCCACATGGAGTAAATGGGTCGCACAGCAAGCCCAAATAGGAAACCCCAATCATCCAGGAATCTTAGAAGTGATCACAGATTGACCAGAAGGCAAAGATTTTGGAATGCCACCAGAGGAAGAGGTGACACGTGCTGAAGAAGCCCCACCATACAACAACCTCCCAGAAGATGAGAGGCGATATGCTCTGTTCACTGATGGATCCTGTCGTGTTGTAGGAAAACATCAAAAGTGGAAAGCTGCTGTGTGGAGTCCTACATGACGAGTTGCAGAAGCCACTGAAGGCCAAGATGAATCAAGTCAGTTTGCAGAGGTGAAAGCCATCCAGCTGGCTTTAGACATGGCTGAACGGGAAAAATAGCCGAAGCTCTATCTCTACACCGACTCATGGATGGTTGCAAATGCCCTGTGGGGGTGGTTAAAGCAATGGAAGAAGAACAACTGGCAGCGCAGAGGCAAACCCATCTGGGCTGCCACACTGTGGCAAGATATTGCTGCCCGGTTAGAGAAGCTTGTTGTAAAAGTACGTCACATAGATGCCTGTGTACCAAAGAGCCGAGCCACAGAAGAACACCAAAACAACCAGCGAATGGATCTGGCTGCTAAGATTAAAGTTTCCCAAGTGGACCTAGACTGGCAACACGGGGGTGAACTATTTTTAGCTCGGAGGGCCCATGACACCTCGGGCCATCAAGGAAGAGACGCAAAATACAAATGGGCTCGTGATTGAGGGGCGGATTTAACCATGGACACTATTGCACAGGTTATCCACGACTGTGAGACATACGCAAAGGCAAACCCATCCGTGGGATTGCTTTCGCTCAAGGACCTGGATGTACTTGGTGGGGGATGGGGAAGTCCAATGTGTACCTCAAGGAGATTTGATTCTAGGTGAAAATAGCCAATAATTTGAACTGTCTATAATTATGTCTGTAGTTCTTTTATGTCATAACAAAGGTTTTGCAGCAAGAATCACCCTCATCAGTGAAGAACAAGCTTCGATGAAACCGAGCGACGTGCAGCAGTGATGGAACCAGAACCGGTGCCCAACAACTTCCTCAAGATCAACATCTTCAACTCGCAGACCATGGACGTGATACACCAGCTGTGCCAGAGGTACCAGCAGTGAGTTTCAGATGCAGTATGTAACAACCCCACACTACATTCCATATCTCCTGCCCTGAAAGACTGTTATGACAGATGGAGCCCAAAGTCATGGACTAAATCAACTCAACCGACTTTGGAGGGATAGCTCATAGATCGAGATAATGATATCTGTGTATATATATATAAGCATGACGAGAGGCGCCGCTGGAATTTGGAGGGATAGCTCACAGATCGGGATAGCTCGTACGTGCTGGGTAGGAGGAGGGTGAGTAAGAAACTGTGTGGTGATCCGGGCTAAACCACCACAGTGAGCTTTAAGTGTCGTTGTGTCTGCAAAATGTTTGTAGTTAGAGACAGGACATTTTTGAAACCCAAAATATCCACTCTTTGCAAAAACACTCTCCCAGAGTTTTAAAGACAGGTGGAGGAAGAGATATGCTGACAGAATTATACCCCCAAAAGGTTAAGCCTGTCAGAAACCATCCTGAAACACATGGCATTAATTTTGCCCTGTATTGAGGTAAATATTTATTAGCCACTGAAAGAGAAACCTGCACGTCTGTTGCAGAGTGCTCCCAAATTAATGCAAAAGACCGTGGAAGAAGCAACAAATACAGAAGCACAAGCTGCCTAGACTTTCATTTGTTTCTCTCCCCATTTCAATTCACAGCTTACAATGTCTTTATGATGGCACAGCTACAAATAAGTTGGCTGTTCATCCACCGTGAAATGATTTTTTAAATTTGTATCCATTATCTGAGTAGGAAGAGGCACCACTCTTCTTGTTTATTGTACTAGCAAAAGATCTTCCGGTAACACAAGGATTATTGAAAAGGATAGCTGGATGTCTTCTTGTTTTGCTAATTCTGTTGAGCTAGTTTGCAACATCAATGCCAACTTCTGAAGAAAGTTTGTTGGCCTCATCTTCTTTCAACTAATTAGTTGGATATAATGGTCTTGCCTGAAGCATCAGATAAAAGAGTATAAATTTTGTTAACGACTGGGATTCAATTTGGTTCTGATTCCGTACCAAGAAAACTTGAGATACGATAGGAAACCAAGTAGTATTTTCTTCTGTGCTTTCCAAACTTTTGCTTCAATATTTTATGAGACAGTAGATCATACAATTTCTCCAGCTGCATTCAAACTGATGTCAAAACTGGCAGAAACTCGCATGTTTTACCAAGCTTATGCCTAAAGTGTATCTACTGTGTGTCACGGGGCAGAGCCTGGGTGACGATGTCGTACCGGTGGTGTTCATGTAGTAAAAATGAGCTATTCCTTTGCCTATCCTGCTCACAGGAGTAGTTCCAATCTACACTTGTATTAAAAACAATTCTTCTATTACTGATCTCTGCTTATGGAAAGTATTTAGAAAGTTTTTAGCTTCCATCGTAGCATCTTTACAATATGTGAATTTCCAGTCCTAACTATAAATCTATTGAAATACGTTATAAATTTACTTTTCAGTAAAAAGCTGCTTTACCAAATAATATAGTTAGTTAAATAAAAATATGTTTTGAAATGCCAACAATACTCTTCGGTATTATCCAGTGCTGCACTACTTCTTAGTAACTGGAAAGTAAGTACATCTGACAGCAGATGTAAATTGTTCAGCCTCGTGCAATTATTTGCACTCAATGAGAGGTTGAAAGTAAAGATCATAAAGCAAACGCTTAAATTCCTTCAAATTTAATCATAAAGGAAGTCTTTAGCAAATTATTTGACCTTTAACAAAAGTTTTTCAGTGTTTCTGAAAAATGTAATTATACTCTTTTCCATTTCATTGCTACTTGCACTCAGATGGGCTTTCATTTTGTCCTTGGTACTTAGGATTGCATTTGAATAATTGTCACCTATTAGTGCGTGTATGTAGACTTCTCCTTTGAACTTAAAGCAATTCAGTGAGGCTAACTGTAACTAGTTCTATGTTAGTGGTCATTTTACATTGTAAGTGTAAAAAACCTCTTCTTGTATTAGCAATTTACTTAATGGCAAGCTATACACACATTCATATATAACATAAATAAAAATAACAAAAGCTTGATTTCATTGTTGAAAACATCATTGTAAATATCACATTTTAATTGAATTTAAAAATATGTCTGCCTTGATTTTGCAATGAATTCCTCTTGTAAACTGGAGAACAAGTACGTACGTCAGTGCTGATTTGTTACGGACTAGTAAACAGTGTGCAGTGCAAGATGTTCATGAAGCTGTAAGTGTAAGAAGGGATTATCAGCCATTAATAACAGAAATGGTAGTGGCTGATGACTGAGTTGGGAAACAGGTAATGTTCTGATGGTGGGGAAGTGGCTCAGAAATCTGTGTACAACTGCAGGCCTTCTGCAACAGAGCAGCAAGGAAATTCAACGTCTCCCCCAGGACCACATTTTAATTTCCGCAACGTGCTGTTCCTCAGGATCCTCTAGAGTACTTTGGGACCTCCCAGCTCTTCTGATTATACAGGAAGATGCTAAAACCCAGATGGAGCTGTTCATTTATTTTGCTGCTGCTAACAATCAGATGTAACAATGCTTGTCTATATTATTTATGGAAAGAGCTTTCGCAATGGTTCGTATGGGACCAGCAGATGCTTCCAACTGCTGTGTAAAGTGGTGAATGCCCACTGTTCTCCTAAGTCAGTCAGCATTGATCGGCTCATGTCACTCTGTGAACAGCTGGTTGGGCTAGATTAGAAGTGTGACCTGCGAGGGTTAGATTCTAATAAATTAGCGGAGCCGCGAGCTGTAGAGACCAAATGATTCATATCCTCTGAGCTTTCACAGAACAAATATTGTCACCTGTCCTGGTTCTGGCCAGGATAGAGATAATATTTACCTGAGCTGGGTGGAGAACTGAAGCTGGTAGCCCCTATGGCTGGGATAGTTAACTAATTAGCTAAAAGCTGGGGTTAATTTACCCAAATTAGCCAAAGGGCTATTCCATCCCATCTGACATCATGCTCAGTATATAAGTGAGGAGGGTGCTGAAGGGAGGCTTCCTGCTACTTAGAAGAAACTAGGTGTGGAGATCCGTTGTGAGCAATTATACTGTATTTGTGTTCCATCACTGTTTTGTTTTCTTCTGTCATTACTGTTAAATTTACTTTTTGTTCAATCTCAACCCACCTGTTTGGTTTTTTTTTCTTCTGGTTTTCTTTTGTTTGCCAAATCTCCTCCTATTCTCTCGGAGAGTGGGGAGAGTGAGAGAGAGACTGCGTAGTCTGGTCCCCGTCGGGGCTGAACTACGACATCACCCTAAGAGCATGCAAAACCAGCAAAGAGGCTTTCTTTGGAGGCAAAGAGACGTCTGCTGTCATCGGAGTGGCACACAGATGGGACACACTGTGTCCAGGTTAACTGTCCCTTATTACAATATCTCTTGTTCTCTTTAAATCCAGGTAAGCTGTCTTTTTGTGCTACGTAATCAAAGCCTTATTTTGCACCTTGCTTGGCAGTCTTCATAGGGGTTCTATGGTCCCACAAGCACACAGTTCTAAAATAAGCAGCACTCCCGCTTGCAGAGATTTGCAGTGTACCATTATTTGAGATGTACTGTCTCTGCATTAGATACTTTAAAAACAAATGTTAAGGATCTTGCTCTGGTGAGACGGCAACCTCAACCAGATAATACAGAAGAGAGAAGTTAATGCACATTCCCATTATATTCCCCAGTCTTTTAGACAGTCTGCAGTACCAGAAGTTGCATCCTCTTCTTTTTTTTTTTTCCCTCCTGTATGATGTTAGCAGTATCTGTAAATGTGGGAAAACAGTCAATGTAACTCACTTGACCATTTCCATCTGTATCTCTACACAGCTCTTTAAAAAGATGTAAATTAACTGTTCCATCCCTCCCAGGGCATATGCAACTTTTCTTCTCTTCTACAAATTATTTGGCAAGTCTAAATGTAAACACATGAAGATGCTTTAAGCAGCTTCTCTGAGACATCCTACAGCTTGTCCTATTCTAGAGAGGTGCAGGAAGCCCATTTCAAGAACAATAACAGAACCAATTAATTCACAGTTTATTCCTGTTGATCTCAGGGAGCTGCAGTGTCTGGAAAATGGACTGCCTCATACAGAAAACTGACAGGGGAATTTGTCTTGTTGTTTAGAAGAAATTGTCAAGTAGAAGAAGGCTTGAGAAATTCATTAGAAGGTTCAAAACGAGTTGGCTATATCACTTCATTCCTCTACCTCTGCACTTTGGCACGAGTCTAAGAGATTTCTGTCATCATTTAAGAGTCAGGGCTTAAGTGGAGGAAGATTGAAATTGAAAATGGAATTATTTATCTACAGACTTAAATATAACAAATTTGTGAAATCCTTCTTGTTGCAAAGGAAAAAAAAATGGAAGTCTCCTCTCTACAAAAAATTTACAGGCAGTAAGAGAGAGACGGCAGTAATCTATTCCAATAGTATTTGAGGAGGCAGATGTTTATGAAAAAGTAACTTCAAGGCATCACAAAAGATAATAACAGAAGCTATTTTAGTCTCTAATATTTCACAATCTACATCACGGCAGGAGCCGCTAATACACCTAAGTTGTAAACAGTTCTCAAAGTTCCTTGCACTCTGTTTCTCTCCAACCTCTGAGCAGATTAGCTTTGAATGAAACAGAGTTGAGTCTACCCTTGAAGCTTGTGTGAGATGAAAGAATGGAATAGATGGTTTCTTGAAAGAGCAGAAGAGCGAGCTATTGAAGAGATATTTGTGTTACACCAAAGCCTTTTTAGTAGGAAGAGATTTAAGTAAACTTAAATGTACTTTCCAGTTCTTTGATACTGCCAGCATGAGAACCATACCCTCTTCATTGTATAGTGCCTTAAAAGGTTTTAATATAAGAATTGGAAGGCATTCATGGAGAGGAAGAGTACATTTGAACAGGTAGAAAAGTAAGTAAACTCTCTTTTTTTTTTTTTTTTCCCCCTACTCCTTCAAACAAAGGTTGCTCATCCATTCTGAACTAATTTTGCCTTCTGTTCTGCCTTAGACTGCAGCGTGTTGCTTCTCTAGCCATCTCCAACCCCCTTCTAGGCTGGCCTAACTTGCTTTTTTCTGAGTCTGACCTGAGACGTGCCAAAGCTAACAAATATCTTTCCCATTGACTTCAGCAACTGCTATGCGAGGTCCTTAAAATACAGTTCTGACCTCACCTCCCCTGGCTTTGCATTGATGTCAATTCATTGACTGCAGTGGGGGTTTGGTAATTGGACTGATGTGGAGTAAGAACTGAATCGAGGTATCAGCGACAAACGATGAAACTGGAAAAATAAACTTTGGTGTCAAAGGCCGCTTCAGCTGGGGTTTGTGAGAATACTCTCTCAAAAAGCAAAGCTCAAAGGGAACAAGGAAAATAAACTGTCTAGCAGTGATCCCAGTGCTTTTGGGCACTGGTTCCTGTGATTCCATGAGCAACAGAGAACTGAAAATATTTACTAATCCCTTTTTGAATGATTTAATTGTATTCATCTCTGATTCTTAAAGAGAGCAGCCAGTGGCATGTAATTTCTCATGTGGTTGTATCACCAATAGGTATTTTATTTTACTTTCATGAACCCTGTGTCAGCAGCATGGAGGCATTTCTTATCTGCAGAAACTCCCAGGAGAAGCTGGGAGTCACACAAGCAGCGGGAGTTGGAGCAGCAGCAAGAGCCGGGGCGCAGTGTGCTCTTCCTGTGTTTTCTTGGTGGTTCTGATGACAAGTCTTTGGCATCATAGTGCACTCGCTGGAGCCAAGAGACCATGGGCAAATTTCACTGTTTGTATTTTTGTGATTTGTAGGGTTTTTTAGCAATTTCATGCTCCTTTTTCTGATAGAGCAAAGCTGTGGCACTTTTGTAGTCAGACTTTTCCTTGACTTTCTAGAATATCACATTATTCATCCAGATCTAAGTGCTCACGAGGATGTAAGCTATGTTATTTACCATCAAACATAAGGGAAAGTATACGTAACACCCACATTCCCCTGGCTGCTTTGGCATCAGGGGACCCATAGATTAATTATGAGTCCTGCTGGCTGCTCGTCAGTGAAATCCTCAAGAATTAACTTCCTCAATAAATTACCGAAATGTGAAAATTATTTGGTACAATCTAGGAATGCTTTGGCATTGCAATGTAAGATTTAATAGTAATTCCTTGCACTTTCTGTTCTCTGGATGACAGGTGCTTTATAAATATAAGAGGACGTTTATCTCAAAAGAGCTCAACTTGATGTGTGCAAAGCACCTCGAAGACTGCAGGACTCTGCCTGTCCATTTCTTTTCCTTCTGTGGCAAACATATTTCTCAGAGATTCCCTTGTTCTCGGTTTCAGGATAATTGCCATTTCTGTAACATTCTTTTGGTTGTGTTGATCCATCTGATTGTATAGCTGTACTTTCAACCTGATTTTGCCAACAGCTCTGTTTGAAATATTCAGATAATGGCACTGCTGTGGGAAGAGCATTTGCTCTCCAGGAGGAAGGGATGATGGGCAGGAGACACAGAGTGGAAACCAGGTCTCCAACCCAAGGAGGAGCAGCATGGAAAAATAGACAAGGCGGGTATGCAGGTGTACTGCGTGCTGGAAGTCTATTCTGTTTTTAAATGCCCAACTGGTAACAGAGAGGTGGAGGCTTTTAAAGACATAGCTGAGCATCTCAGGGACTTTGAAGAGCACCTTGGCATAGGAGGTGCCTAATTCCTGTTCACCTCAAGGCATTAAACACCTCTGACTCCTCTCTTTTGCAAGTACACACCCCCAGGTTCCAAATATGTCCCCTCCTCTGTTTGCCTTATTTATTTTAGTGATTTTTTTTTCCCCCTGTGTATGCCTCCCACCTCTGTCTCAATCCGTGGTAGCTGCTTTTGGGAGGCTAGCAGTGTGTGCAACATGAATGCTAAAGAAAATGAATGCATTAGCGACAACTGACAGAAAAAAAATGCCGGTATGCTGGATGGCACTGGTAGTAGCTCTTATTTGTTTTCAAACGTACTTGCACAAAAGTGTTTTGCCAAGAAAGATAGAAAAAAGGAAAAAGAGAGAGTGACTGTTAAATATAGAATGTATTTCTACGTTGTGCTATAATGTCATCATGAGGACGTGGGTCATCCAGGCAACAGAAACAATCCGTGAAGATCTCTGAGCTGGAGCATGTGATAGGAATAGCAAAGCCTTAAAGCAGTGGCTGCAGTAGATGGTTTGTGACCAGCCCATTGCCAGGGCCGACCTCTTCAAGGAGTGGGTTATAAATATATAATTTCAAAGCAACTATGTTCCTAAAAGTCAAAACCTGTACATGGCCATTTGAAAAGAGATAAGGGAGCTACTTGTTCCCCAGAAGCACTTGCTCAGGTGTGCAGCTCTTTCCATGTCATACAGCTGGACAAAGGAATAGCGTGGCCATGAAATGATTGTTACGTGTGTAGAGGACTGAGAAAAGCACACCAAGGACATGTTACACAACGTGCCCATCCACCAATGCAGAATTTTTTCCTTGTGAGAGATTTCCCTGTTCATTCCCAGGTAATTTGAGCAATAGGACACAAATCCTTTGGGAATTGTGAATGCAAGGCACCTGACCACCTTGTTATTTACTTATACTGGAAGAGGTCTGGTGCTCTCTCAATACATGTAATGTATTCCTATGTCTGTGTGCAGCAGGCTGTTTTGTAGCAGGGATTTAACCTTGGATCTCTTAATTTAACGAACAAGGCTTTATGTCAGCAGTAAAAGATTGAGCTGTTAGTTTACACCGTCTCAAAGATTTTGGACACTAGAGGGTGACAGAATCACGTAAGGGAAGCACAGACTGCTCACTTAACAGCACTCCTGGTCCTAACTCAGAGATGTTGAGTTAGCAGTAGGTTGTGAAAAATTTTCACATCGTTGTATTAATGAAACGATTTCATTGACAGTGATTGAGCCAATCTGTCCAGCCCTGACAGTGAGCAATCTCTTCTCTGCTTGCAAGAGCAACGTGTGTAATTATACATGTGTCAATGAAATGACGTAAGGAACAAATCAGTGTCAGTGCACTAAACCACAGCCCTTTTCTTCCACTAGCACTCCCAAGTCCTTCTCTTCAGGGCTGCTCTCGATCCATTCCCTGCCCAGCCTGGATTTGTGCTTGGGATTTCCACGACCCAGGTACAGGACCTTGCACTTTGCCTGGTTGAACTTCATGAGGTTGGCTCAAAGTCCCGCTGGATGGCATCCCTCCCTTCCAGTGTGTCAATGGCACCACACAGCTTGGTGTCATCGGCGAACTTGCTGAGGGTGCACTCTATCCCACTGTCCATGTCGCCAACAAAGATGTTGAACAGGGCCGTGCCCAACACGGACCCCTGAGGGACACCACTCGTGACCGGTCTCCACTTGGACATTGAGCCGTTGACCACCACTCTCTGAGTGCGGCCATCCAGCCAACTCCTTATCCACCGAGTGGTCCGTCCATCAAACCCATGCCTCTCTAGTTTAGAGAAGGATGTCATGCGGGACAGTGTCAAAAGCTTTGCACAAGTCCAGGTAGATGATATCCGTTGCTCATCCCTTGTCCACCAATGCTGTCACCCCGTCATAGAAGGCCACCAAGTTGGTCAAGCACGATCTGCCCTTGGTGAAGCCATGTTGGCTGTCACCAACCACCTCCTTGCTCTCCATGTGCCTTAGCATGGTTTCCAGGAGAATCTGCTCCATGACCTTGCCAGGCACAGAGGTGAGGCTGACCGCCCTGTAGTTGCCCGGGTCTTCCTTATTCCCCTTTTTAAAAATAGGGGTTATGTTCCCTCTCTTCCAGTCATCAGGGACCTCACCAGACTGCCACAATTTATCAAATACGATAGCCAGTGGCGTGGCAACTTCATCCGCAGAGTGGATGGACCCTCAGGACCCACGGGTGGATCTCGTCAGGTCCCATGGACTTGTGCACCTTCAAGTTCCTCAGATGATCCTGAACCTGCTCTTCTGCTACAGTGGGCAGTTCTTCATCCTCACAGTCCCTGCTTGTGCCTTCTACAGCTTGGCGGTGAGACAAGAGCTCTTATTGGTGAAGACTGAGGCAAAAAAAAGTCATTGAGTACCTCAGCCTTCTCCATGTCCCGGGTAACCAGAACACCGGTTTCCTTCCGGAGGGGGTCTGCATTCTCCTTGGACTTTCTTTTGTTGCCCTTTTAGGTAGAAACTCTTAGGCAAGATCCTTTTGTTCTTCTTGTAAGACCTAGCAGTGGACTCTGATTTAACTTGCTGTCTCTGTATTATGCTGTATTGAAAACAACTACATAACCACTGTAACCATTGCACTAGTAATGCTCCAATTACTGTAGAGCTCTAAACCACCACTGCAGGGTTTTAGAAGCAGATCTGGTACAGTCAATAAGAATTTTCAAGATAGTTTTTGATTCTGAGTGTACGGGAGTCAATGGAAAGCTTGCCAACTTATGAGATCTGATAGAGTCTCTTTCTATCATTTGAGCACTGGTTTTGAAAAACATACTGATCCAACACTGCAGTTTATACCTTGTGCTTCATTCCAGTCAAGTGCAGGGTTATCTAACATGCCCATGATTAAAATTACCAGTGGGATCCTCCTATACATCACCAAAAATTAGGTGCTGCTTGTAAACTGACTTTGCGCTGCAGAATATTTTCTTTTTAGCAAGGTCAGAGTAAGTCCAAAGTGCAATTTCTCTAGCTCTGATAAATGAAATGGGTATCTTGCAAATGCCAGTGCCTCCTTTCTATGAACCAAGCGATGGTGGGTTAAGACAAGGTTCTCTCATTCATCTTTGATTAAAACGTTAACTTGCAGGCTGTTTGCTGTGCTTCCTTTAGAGGGAGGATGCATAATCTCCTCTTGCTGTCTAATAAAGACATTGGCTGCTCTTGGAAACTTCATCACTATTGCTTGTAGGAGAAGGTAAAAAGTTATTTTTATGTTCAAGGCCAGGCTGGATGGGGCTTTGAGCTATCTGGTCTAGTGGAAGGTGTCTCTGCCCTGCAGTAGCTATTTCCAGTCTAGGAAGGAGAAAAAAATATCCGTGACCCATTGCGGGACTTCAGGAGATAATTTTATGCCTCATCACAAAAGATCACCAAGGGCATTTAGGGGGATTGAGGGAAAAGGAGTAGGCATTTTCAGAAATAAACATTCTGTAGTATAATCCTGAGGGTTTGTTGATTTGTTTGGGTTTTTTATATTATTTGAATTCATAGAAGTTGAATAATCAATTGAAGTTGAAACCTCAAGAGCTTAGGAAAACTTATTTTCGCCCAATAACAGGATTTCCACAATTGACCACTGCTGTTCCTTATACCTTTCCCTGTGGTGTACCTGTTGCACGTTTGGGCACTGTACTAACTTACTTCTCGTGTAGCTTGTACTTGCTGTTACGTTAAATTCACCAGTGTACTAAAGATCAGAAGCGCTTTTCTCTTCCAAGTCAGTCCTTGGACTTGCCTTTACTGCTGCATAGCCTGTCTGCATCAAGGGTGAATTCTGTCCTGAGAAGACAGCACACAAAGAGTGGGAAATTAATTCCTCTGGGTTTCAATTTTACTATATTTGTATCTAGAACCAGGATTTGTGCCGCTCTTCTTGGTCTATTTCTGATCAGCTGTTGTGAGAGCTTGTGCATGGCCTTACCAGATGCCACCTCATGCCAGAATACAGCTCAGAAACCCAAAAAACTTTCTTCCTAGGTTTTCTAATATCCTCTTAACAACTTTATCCTAAACTGGGGAGTTTAAAGCTTGTAATGAAACAATTTTTCAAGCAAATCTACAATTTCCTCATTTATTTCTCTTTCTGTTTGTACTGTTCTAATATGGGTAAAGAAGAGCTGTCTTGGCAGAATTTGGAGATTTCAAACACTCCAGTTGTCTACAAACAAAGTACAGTGGGGCATCTACAAGACTTAAATAAAATTCTTCAGTAGTGACACTGAGAGGATTTAACAAAAACCAGTCAATAACAGCTCAAAGGCCTCCAAGGAGTAAATCATTGGTATTTATTCCTCAAAGTCTATCCAAACTCAGTAAGAGACTCAACTCTTTTACTGAGTGGTGCCCAAGCGAGTAGCATGGCCCAGTGTTTAATGTCTGCATCTTTCTTTAGCAGGTTCAAAATGCAAAATTCTATTCTGGCTGGTACATTATGGAAACCCCTTAGATCTGATACACAAAACAACCTAATCCTGCTTTACTGCACTTAGCCTTGGACTTCTATAGCTGATCTGATGAAACTTGCTGAAAGAAAGCAGAAATCTTAGGAATTGCTAGAAAAGCAACCTTGCTTAATGAAAGAAAAGAAATATAGTTTAGCAGTAAAGAAGGCCAAATTGTAAAGAACCTGAATTCATTGAAATGTATGCGATTGATTTCAGTGGGAGGAGAAGTTGGCTCAAAATAGACTTGGTTAATTAACAATAATGATATTTTGGCAGACTCCTAGGCCACAGAGGAGCAGTCTATGCAATTACCATTGCAAAATCATTATAAATGTTTGGCTGCATTTGCTATATTAAATAAAAAGTCTATAGAAAGTTAATGGATTGAGTGAACTCCTTGTGCAGAAGAGGGCCCATGATTAAGCACCAGAGTGCCATGGAGAAGAAACATGATTTCACAGAAGTCCATGGCAAAATTCCCACAGGCTTCAGCAGGATGAGATTTCACTTAGTACGGCTGTCTGAAGGTGGGACCATTTGCCTAATGCTAGCTTTGTGCCAGCACACTTTCAGCTTTGTGAACAAACCGACATCCATTCCAGCTTGCCCAGATCTTGAGCTGAAATTATCTGCTACCTTACAAACTGAATTCCCAAATCCCTCCTATCCCAGGTCTGACTGAAATTCTGTGAGTGCATGACTCAGAGCTTTAGCTTGCAGCCTGGGGAAAAAACAGGGCAAAACTTCCTGGCTACTCTAAGGATGTTTTTGGTTTCCTCTGTTCAACAGCCCACCAAATGTTAGTCATTCAGCCACAGGTGGGAAGAACATTATTGCTAGGCTTCTTATTAATATAAGCTATTTCTCAGTTTAAAATAAAACACATACTTAGGACTAGCTAATTAGATGCTGATCTTACGATCTACTGTGTTCCCTAGAATGAAAATACTGATGTTGTTTAATTAAACAGGTCGAGATTGCTATTTTTAACCTGCATAAGGCAGAACTTCCCACCTTACTGCCCTCAACCCAGCTAAATCTTGGAGAATGAGAGCCAAAACATACTGGACACACGTTGTAGTTAGAGAGGAATGACCAGGAACACCTCACCCTGCTGTTTCCCAAAATTCAGGTTAGCTCCCCTGCCAGAGCCGCCAACCTCCGGCTGCGCATCATTCGGTGTCTGGCTCATCTTTTGCAGCAGTGATTGCAGTGGGATGGATGATGCTCTTACTCTGTATTGCTAAGAAAAAGTCTCATCTATTTCCTATCTTGTTGGCACCCTGGGATAATTGAAACACAGTCTCACAGGCTCTTTATAAATAATAGTCAGTAAGAGTGGAGAATTTCATCTTTTGAATTATAATGATGCTCATCTCTGAACTATACTTTATTAACCACATTTTATTATCCTTCCAGTGTATTTTAACTGCACTAGTGGGGAGTTGTCAACATTATTGTTGGCTGATTGACATGTGATTTTTCTACTGTGTGATTAAATCAGGGAAAATGAGAGAGGCACCAATATTCCCAAGACCAGCACCTTCAAAATGCTGTTGGAATTCCTTTTAGCTAGCCATAACCTGCTGACCACTCTGTTCCTCGCTGGTATTTTTAACTGACTTTCAGGAATAATGCAATATTAACTAATATTTTGTCTAAAGCATCTGTACATTTGAATTTCTACATATAACTTGCTCCAACTCCCACTGAAAATGTTTATCCCATTAATATATCTTGCTGTAATATATACTGCTGGTTTATAAGAGCTTGAGATAATGAAAAGCTATGTACAACGTAGTGTGGACCCAGACATTACAGCAAACTAATCGCTTGTGACTGCAATGCAAGCAATGGTGTTAACTACCTCCAGCGTTATTTTTTGACCTCTTTTGTCTGAAAGATTGCAATAAACCCTCTTCTGCCCTTGCTATCTTTGATTGAAGAGGAAAGGCTTTTTAAGATTCTTTCTTCAGCTGCAGACAAAACTGCGTGAGTGCCTCATGCATTTGGATATCCTCATTGGTATGTACTGAGCTACCTATGCCCAATTTCTGGCTGTTATGAATGAAAAGTGGGGTAGACCATGCTTTTCAGTGATGTCAGACATGTAGATTTGGGGGAAATTCCAGGATTGTACAAGGAACTACAGCTCCAAAGCCAGAAATGCTGCACTCCAATCTTCTAATGGGATTCTCAGAGGTGAACATGTACAAGATGCATGGAGCCAAGCTGCTGAGAAGTGTATGACAACTGGGCAGCTTTACTCACTGCCATTAATGGATGTTCTCCTTCACTGCCAAATCCCACAAGAGGCCACAAAAGCAAGAGCAGACCTCAATGATGCTGCAAAGCCAGTCTGTAGTTTATGAACCCCTCATCCATGGGGTCTGTGAAAGTAAGCCCATACTTTAGATGAAAGAATTGTTTAAATCTTGCTAGTAGTGCTCTGAGACTTCACAAAAATATATATTGAGGAGGATAACATCATCAAGATAGTCTTGGTTACTGTGGTTATTCTGTTATATTTACCCAAGAATGAGGAAGACTTCCTAGCAAATCCACTGGGATGGTAAAGGACTTGATATCTGGAATTTATATAGCTAAGCCATTCTCTCAGCATTTAGCCCTATGTATATGCTCTCATCATGGTGATATGTCTTGCTTCTGGATTCTAAAATGAGCAAGATCCTATTAGGAGTGGGAACTGAGCTAGGGAATTGGAGATGTTCCAGTTGTGCTAATAATATTTCTTGCTTGGAGAAAATAACAATCCAGTTATGTTAATTTTTTGCCTGGCACATACAGTGTGCGATGTACAATAATGTCCATAAGTGTTTTTACGAGTGCTTAATGCACACACTTAAATTTTGCAAAGCAGCTGTCAGAATTAAATGCGTAGCAAATCAGATGGTTAATCAGCATGTGAATACATAAGGAACTGCGTCTGTGAACGAGGCGTGCTATTTTTAAAACCCTGGGGAGCTCTGCCACCAGATGGCCTTTTTTGAGCTATGAGTATTCCTCAAAACAGCTTGGTTTTGGTGTTGTACAGTGTCTAGTAACTTTTAAATACCTTCCTGAAATTGCTCATTCTGTCTCCTAGATACACAGCTGATACAGGCATCCTCACCTCGCTAAGGGCAGCCCTTGTTTCAGGCAATTTAAGCCCTGTTTTCCTACGATACCCATGGCTGCAGGTGATTACGTGTGAATGTTTTTACACATACAATTGTCTTCTTGTCACTCCTATTCCACATTGTGTGTGTTGTAACCAAGTCATCTCATATTTTAGGTAGAGATTAATCAAGAACTAAGGAGGTTAAGCCCACAGCATCCTATCAGTTTTTCTCTTTGCACTGAAATTACTACTGGAACAGGACTTCGGCATCTCGTGTAAATACCATTAGTGCTCATACTTGTAATTCTGGGATACTGAAGAATTTTTTTCCCTCCTTTCTTTGTTTCTCTTTGTTTCCCCTTGCTCCCACTGTGACCAGGAGTACCATTTTTGTTACATTTGTTACATGTGTTCCCACGAAAAGTTTGGGTTTTGAGAAGCTGATATTTTCCAACGGAAACCCATTTCATGAGAAAATCTCCAACCGGCCCCTTCTCTAACTAGATCCAGTATGCCCTTTGCAGGCCCAGATCCAGCAGCAATCACACAAGAATCAACAAAGCTCATTCCATGGACCTCACAAAAGAGGTCCGGACAGCAGAATCTGGCCCACTGGAGGGATGTTACTGGGTTCTGCAAACATTGCAACCCGCTGTTTTCAACTGGGCATCAGCTGTGTGTATCACACACGTCATTGTATTAAGTCCTGATTAAGCAAATACCTCCTGCACAGGTACCCAAAATCCATCTTAGGCTTTGGTGGTGGCCTTCACAAGCTATCCCAGCTCAGCTTGCTCCTGTAGAGAATATTTTATAAATTTCTACCTTATTCTGGGATGCTACAGTGCTCTCCCTGTGTGGCCAGAGGAGACTGCCTGTTCTATAACAAATCTCCTCTCTCCCAATGGATACAGGTGTGAAGAAACCACTCCAGAAACACAAAGCAGAAAAGGTGGGTGTTGGTTTTTTTTTTTGTTTGTTTTTACTGACAGCTCCTGCAAGCTTTCTTCCCCTGGGGAATGTACGCTCCCAGATTTGACTCTCGGCTCAGAGCAAAGCGCAGCAGACTCTTTCGAAGTGCTCCTGCAGTTAATTTGGCTTCCTATAGAATTAAATTAATTACAGCATTAGTAAGACTTTGCCACAGAGAAGGGCAGCATTACTGCTGAATACGAACTGCATACACGCTTAGTCAACTATCCCTCCATTTTTAAAGCTAATTTGATGACTTTGAGGAAAGATTAGGGAACCAAGAACTGTAGGGAGCTTTGGTCCATTCTTAACAATTTTAAATGGACAAAAGAACAGAAGAAAGGGAAGAACATGCACAGCTGTAGGAAGACAAAATTCCATCTCAATTAAATTAAGTGGAATGAATTTCAATTTGATATCTGCGGCACAACTACTGACTTTATTGAAGGCAGCCTGCTTTATAGATTGCATTGATTCCTCAGTTTCCTGGAACATGCTTTACTTTCTAATTGTGAGTGTGCACTGCAGCAAAACCAGATTTCAGTTTGCTCTTCAGCAGCAGACACACGTTACAGGAAGAAAATGGAAGAAAAGGCAGAAATTCCCACTAGCACACAGCAAATGCTTTCCTCTGTATTTGCAAAACAAAAGTTGTTGTCTAGAAATTTTCAGCACAACATTCTGAGAAACAAAAATGACATATATATACAAAATCTTGCAAAAGTGACAGGAGTTTCTTGTAAACTTCTTATTTCTAAATTTTGACACAAAAAATATTCTGCATTGCCTCACCATCTCATTATGAAATGAAAAACAAATATCAAAGCAATATTTCTTTTAGAGTTATAAGGTAAGTATAGTTAAATACATTTAAAAGGCAAGCATGGTTTGATAGATCTGTATTATTTTTCCCTTGAGTCATTCACATTTCATTTTCTTCTTCTGATTTTGATCAGGATTCTTTCCTTAATAGCGAATATTCCTAAAGGGAAAAGATGCTCTTATCCACATCCAGCAAGCTGTTCTCTGCAAATCAAAAAGCAGAACACAGTTCCCTTCCGATTAACTCTGATGATCATCCAAGACCTATTCATTTGGGTGATGGTTTTGGCAGGCACTCAGATGTGAAGTAGACTTGAAGTACTTGGAAGTCAGTGTCAAACACAAGTGTAAGTACTTTGCTGGACAAAGCTTAGGTACACACAGAAAGCTAAGTTTAACAAAGACTGGGGTGACTCCATGCTAATGTGTTAAAAATAGGAATAGTTTTCTTTCAAACATTTATTTAGTTTTTCATAGTACAGAACTGGAACAGGAAAAGACCAGTATTATCTATCAGTCATGCGGCTCTCAACCTTTCAGAACAGCACATGTTGTGCACTATGTATATTTACCCATTTTAAAAGTCTCTAGATTCATTTTTTTCTCTGACATGAAAAATGTTGATGGAAGCACTGAAGGATTAGAGTGTCTCTGTGATTTGCTTGCTAAAGTAAACAAGAGCCAATCCTGTAACCAGATCACATACTTGTGGTGGGGTAAAGCGACTAATTTCATTTTCAGCCACACTGAGAAGATGCAGAAAGTGCATCAGGAAATAGACTGAGCTTTCTTTAGTGTGGGAAAACGCAAGTGGGACAAACGGGCCCCATCGGGACTTTTGGCCTCATTTTACCTGTCTTGCCCCTTGGGATACATCAAGAAGAATAGTTCAGAATGAGATTATAAGGATTCTGTGGACAAGTAATAAAATGGATTTCTATTTCTTCCTCTTAGAGCAGTTAAAGGAAAGCCAAGTCACCGAATAACTGTAGGAGTGTTACGCTGGGAGGTGAGCTCAGCTCAGTTTCCAGGCTTTTCCTGTAATCGCTGTGGTTGATTTGGTTCTCTACTCTCAGATACTGATTTCAACAAAGAAAGGGAACGAGTCAGTGAACCGGAGCCATTGAACTGGCTTCAGCTTCCCCACAACTGATCTAAACAGTGAATCAATTATTTATTAGCTGTGACTTACCCATCTTCTCTTGTGTGTGCAGCAAGGCATGTGGATTTTTTGGGGTTGCTCTTATTGTCAATGCAATGTTCAGATCCAGCTTTGACTCAGCTGCCAGGGGTGGGAGAAAGGTGATGAGTCAGGAGGCTTCCAAGTCATCCTACAGCTTATTAGGGCTGAGCTCAGTAACGGGACAACCTTGTGCCAGAACAAACTAGAGCAGAAGGGTCCCACAGCCTTTCTACATGAGATGTGCCATTTCAGAATACAATCCCATTCCAATAAATGATTCACAGCATTTTAGCAAACTACACAGTACTTTTGACCCTGCTGACTGTGACAAGTAGTCTCGACAGACATGCCTCCCATCACACAGAGTACTGAACAAAACTCACAACATGTACTAGAAAAGCACAACCTCCATTTGGTTTAGGAAAAGATGTTTCAATGCTAAAACATTGTGCTGTGGTCAAATAGAAACATCCTTTCCATCCATGGATGTAATTGTGTCATATAACAAGAGTTTTGTGGAGTGGATAGCATTTATCTGGGAAGACTCCTTAGTGGATATTGTAACAGAATTTGAGAGGCCTTTACCAGCCTGAAACATGCTACTCACAGAGTTCATTGCAGCCTGGGCGTAGGTTTGGGGGAGAATGCAATGTGTTTTTGACTCCTGAATTTGGTCCGTTGCCATCAGGAGGATGCTTCAGAAGGAAATTAGAAAAAAAAAAATAAATTCAGATACTCAACATAAAGATGTTTGACAATGAAGACCTCAATTCTTATCTTGTTAGAAGCAGGAAAAAAGAAGCTGGTGCCTAAAGGTAAGTGATGTTTTTCTGGGAATGGTTACATGCAATGGATAAAGGTAAGTTAGAGAAGAAGAGCAGCACCATCCTGCAGCAATAATAAATCTTTGCAATTCCCTTTCACTAAGCGTGAGTATTGTGACATTTCCAGGTACAACCGGCATTCCACTGCTGTGCAAACACGTGGCGAGAGACCCGTCCACTCGCCAAAACCTTCAGCAGTTTAAGTGCAGGAAGGGAGAACAGCTCTGTCAGTCCCATTGCACTGACTGAAGTGTGAAGAGAAGAAACGTCACATGTCCTGGCTAAGGTCATCCAGGCAGCTTTCAGCAGACACGTCCCTTGAGTCCAAGCATTTTTACTTCGAAGTCACAGGAGGTCAAGTTATAAAACATGCTCTTTTCCTCACTAGCAGCCCATTCCTTCCTTCAAGCACATTTCCGTGCATACACAAAAGAGGATTTAACGGTAAAAGGCAGAAAAGTTCTCTAATCATGAGAAATGCGAGCTGAAAATGGCAGTAACCAGCTTACTCTGTGCAAAGACAAGCACAAACATAAGTAAAGGGGTGTTCTGCTGTTGTTTGGTGGGGGGGGGCTAAGGTGGTAGCTTCTGTAGGAAACTGCTAGAAGTTGCTCCTCTTTGTTCAGTGGACTCGGCTGGGCCTAGGGTGGACCAAGGCCGAGCCAACTGGTAGAAGAATGTCCTGTGATAATGCCTCTGCGATAATGTATTTAAGAAGGAGAAAACAGGAAAAAAAAAAGGAAAGAAGTTGTGAAGCAGCTGAGCGGGGGCAGAGAGGGGGAGGCGCGAGCCTTGTGGGCCTTGCAGGCCTCGCCCTCTGGCCTCCCGCCGGGCAGCCGACTGGGCCCAACTTGGCCTGGCCTGGCTGCAAGAAGTGGAGAGGAGATGAGAAGTGAATAAGATGTAAAAAGGATCCTGAGAGGCGTCTGCCAGCCTGTTGTGAGGAACGGCTGCAGACGCCAAGGTCAGTTCAGAAGGAGGGGGAGGAGTAATGCGGCTCCTGGCCAAGATTCCCCTGCAGCCCGTGGTGACGACCATGGTGGAGCAGGTTGTGCCCCTGCAGCCCATGGAGGTCCACGGAGGGGCAGAGATCCACCTGCAGCCCGTGGAGGACCCCACGCCGGAGCAGGTGGATGCCTGAAGGAGGCTGTGGCCTGTGGAGGGCCCGCTGGGGCAGCCGTTCTGGAGGGACTGCACCCCGTGGAAGAGATGACCCACGCCGGAGCAGTTTTAGGAAGGACTGTGGCGTTTGGGAGGGACCCCACGCTGGAGCAGAGGAGGAATGTGAGGAGTTCTTCCCCCGACAATGACGCAGCGGTGTAAAACAACGTGTGATGAACTGACCGCGATCCCTATTCCCTCTTCCCCCCTGTGCCACTAGAGTAGAGATAATGTTAAGCTTGGGAAGAGGGAGGGGGGAGGTTATCTTGTTCTCTGTCTTATTATCCTGCTGTTTGTAGTAATAAATGAATAGTTTTCCCCAAGTCAAGTCTGTTTTGCCCATAACCGTAACTTTAAGGATTTCTCCCTGTCTTTATCTCAAACCTCGAGCCGTTTTTCCTTATATCATCTCCCCCTGTTCTCTCGGAGGGTGGGGGGAGCGAGAGGGAGAGACTGTGTAGTCTGATCCCGATCGGGGCTAAACTATGACAAGGGGCTTAAAAATATAGGCTAGGAGCACACAATGGATTTAAGGCAGATGGAAAATAATGTATTTTTCTTTTTAAAACAATAATAGTAAAACAATAATGATCACTTCCAGCTCCCATAGCCCTCCCAGTTGGACACGCGTTGCTGCCTATGTTGTTCTCGCTCCTTCACAGAGCCAGTACAGAGAGGTCAGGTATGTGTCCTAAACAGAATCAACAAGAGCATCCAAACTCAGTACAGCAGCATTTATTATATGGTTCAGACCAGCAAAAAACTAGGTGGGAAAATATGGAACTTAAAAACATACACCACAGTTCAAGTCTTATTTGCTGACTAAAAGTGAGACAGGATCTTCCACACCGGGAATGTTCTGATCTGATCTTCTCTTTGGAAGGTCTGTGGAAACACTCCAGACATTTAATTGCAACTTCTCTTCTGCAAGACACTTCAATATATTAACCGACGACAAAACCAATCAAAAGTTCCAAAATACTTCAGGTGGAAAACACAAAATGGGATGATACCACTCCATCAGAACTCCCCCAACCACAAAGCAACACTTTACCAAAATAAGTTCATTGTTCTGCTGTGTTATTATGAAGAAGGTACATAATACAATGCAAGATGCCTCCACCTGTACTTCTCCAAGAACCCGTACCAGTCATTTTGGAACATCCTCCTGTTTTTACAATACAGAATTCTAGGTACATTCAGTGGCAATGAAATAAGTCAACCAATTTTTGCTGTAATTTTCATACCCTGTTATTTTGATGTCCAAGCCTAACTACAAATTAGAATAGTCTTCAAATCACAGATGCTTTTCTGGAGCAATGCTTACAAAAGAACTTAGCTGAACAAACAGAAAGTTACAGTGCTGAGTGACTTTATTTGACTGCCTGTGCAAAGTCAGAATTGCACTGTATCCAGACAATGAAAGGAATCAAATTTATCTGGCTTTTTAATGTGAATTTCTATTTTAATGTATTGCTTAACAGCAGTGTCTTCTTTGGGGAAATTTTCTGCTTTCCAAAGAAACATCCTTTAATATAAATTTAATAATGATAATAAAATTATGCAGTCTGCATTGATGTCTCATCATTTTCCCACAGGGCTTCAAAAGCAGCTGAACAGAATTCTCTAGAAGAAAAACAGCTTCTGCCCAGCCAAGCAGATCTCTCATGCTGCAAGAAGATGTATCTCCACCGACTTCAGCACGACTTACAGAAAGGGGTCAGAATTGATGCTAGAGAGAAAGGCATGGCACTCTGGCTCAGATAAAGAAACAGCACGTTCTGTACCAGAACTGATTATGTGCCCCAGCTGAGCTGGATTTCCTGTGGATAATTTCTTTACATCTTGGAATTCAACCTCTGGAGATAAAGCCAGCCCAAGGCTTTATGCGCTGCTTAAATTAAATAGAAACAGCAATTTGGGAGTTGTGGTAATGCACTGTGCTATGAGCTTGTCTACAGGCATACACAAAAATTATACTGCAAGCTCAATGCTATGATTTTATTTTTGAAAGTTCTTAAGGCCTGACAAGACTACTTGAGTTTTGGGTCAAGTTAGAGAGACTGAAGAGGCAGCGTACACATTTTCTGCTCCAGCAGTCACTTATTTTAGCATGATCTGGTAATGGGCTATGTACGCCTCTTCCCACTTCCTCATACCAGTTGCCCCTGGTGAAAGCACAGCAATTTTTAATTCCTCCCTCTATGTGACAATCTACCCCATGCAGAGAGATTACTTCTACACCATATTTTGAGCAGCTTTTATTGCTACTTTTCTTTTTCTTTGCCATTAACAATTTCTTAGGCACATATTTGGCTGTTTTGTTACCTGTATTTTGCACTAATACAACTTTATTTCTGCTATAAAGCAGGTCTTGATTTTTGAAACATCTCATGTTCTTTTGTCACGTTATTAGAAAAAATGTTTCACTGAGTTACCTCAATAATTCAGCTCTTGACAACTAGTAATTTACATTTATGCTTAAGAAACTGAAACTTCTAATGGCGGTCTGAAGCAAAACCAGACTGCCTGTACTCTGAAACGAACCAGGGCGAAATGGAGACTTCTGGATAAATCAAAGTTAACGCTCGTTCACCAAGTCCTTGAGTTTGATGTGCCAACATGTGGGAGGGTTTGTGTTCAATCAGTTGGGTAGGGATGGATTTAAGCCCTATTTAAATGCAGGAGAGACATTTCTCTGGACTTGCTGGCTGTCGTCCTCATCACTTTCAATTAATTTTTAAGTGACCTCAGCTCTCATTCTTGAGATGCATCTGGGCACCTCATCTCTGTTGATTTTGAGTGTCCTGAGTGTTAGGCCCTTTTGAAACCATCATAAATTCTGACTATATCTTGCATTAATACATAATGAAGCCCTTTATTGTGAAGTATTTAAATATTGAGTGGCAAATATTCTCATTGCACTCTATAGCTTCCTGAAGGCAGGTTGTGATGAGCGGGGGTTTGGCCTCTTCTCCCAGGCAACAAGCAGGACCCGAGGAAATGGCCACAAGTTGTACCAGAGGAGGTTTAGATTGGACGTGAGGAAAAACTTTTTCTCCCAAAGAGTGGTAAGGCACTGGAACGGCCTGCCCAGGGAGGTGGTGGAGTCTCCGTCCCTGGCAGTGTTCAAGAGGCGGCTTGATGAGGAGCTACAAGATATGGTCTAGTACCTGTGGCAGTGTCGTGGTTTTGTTTAGTAGGGGGGGGGGCTAAGGTGGTAGCTTCTGTAGGAAACTGCTAGAAGTCGCTCCCCTTTGTTCAGTGGACTTGGCCGGGCCTAGGGCGGACCCGCTTCTGGCCAAGGCCGAGCCGATTGGTAGCAGAATGTCCCGTGATAACGCCTCTGCAATAACGTATTTAAGAAAGGGAAAACAGAAAAAAAAAAAGAGAGAAGAGAAGATGTGAAGAAGCTGAGGGAGGGGTGGAGGGAGGTTATCTTGTTCTCTGTCTCATTATCCTGCTGTTTGTAGTAATAAATGAATAGTTTTCCCCAGGTCGAGTCTGTTTTGCCCATAACGGTAACTTTAAGGATTTCTCCCTGTCCTTATCTCAAACCTCGAGCCGTTTTTCCTTATATCATCTCTCCCTGTTCTCTCGGAGGTGGGGGGAGCGAGAGAGAGACTGCGTAGTCTGGTCCTGATCGGGGCTGAACTACGACAGGCAGCAATGGCAGTGGGAAGATGGTTGGACTAGATGATCTTATAGGTCCCATCCAACCATGTGATTCTATGATTCTATGAAATATGAGCTACACAAGAAACCGGACAGTCTGCTCTAAGCACTAGGTGAAAAATTCCTTCCAGTAATTGCATACTGGGCTCTGCATACTGTATTCCATGTTTGTTTTACAATGAATAAAACAATCCAGAATCTTCAAAGTCTGTTTCCACACAAGAAGCCTGCTCTCTGTGCTCCTTTAATGACTTCCCAGGGGTGGCATCAGCTATTACATTCTGATCTCCTAAAGCATAGAGGCTTCCCGCTGAAAGAATTATCTAGCTTAATTGGCTTTAAATTAATGAAAGGAAAGCTTGCTTATTGCAGTCACATCAACTTAAGACTTACAAGAAATTAACTAAATAACTGGGAAACAAATAAAAGAAAAACTAATATTGTTCCTGTGCAAACATCAGTTTACATTTCCAAATATAACCTGGATTTCCAAATGGATATATTTCTGTTCCAAGTGAAGGAACAGCCAGCTGGTGTAAATCAAAATTTCCATCATGAGTGGCAAGCTGACATACATCAAGGAAGGGCAAGATCTCTGATCTCAGGGACTTTAGACAAAGTCACACATCTCTAGGTGTGAGATTTTGAGTTTTCTGAAAAAAAAAAAAAAAAAAAAAAGAAAGCACAGAGTGCAAGTGCAGGCTATTTATCTGGGTCTGGTCTGAATTGTCTTTGTTTTCATTTCTGCTGGCCTTTAAAATAAAAATGAGAAAATAGGAGTATATTTTAGCAAAGAGGAATGATGTGTAAAAGAAAAATGAGGTGCAAACCACAGGCCAGATCCCACGCAAACCGCCCAGCACTAACATGAGCTGTGAATGATCAGCATTTCTGTAACTGAAACCATTTTTGTTTAGCTGTCTAACAGTACAACCAAAAGACGTTCATGGATGTAAGCTGAATCCTGCAATGTCTATCCTCCCATAACTGGGGGGAGCTGTCTGATGCTATCCAGGATCCAACAAAATCCTTCAAGCCTCCAACATATGGAGATTTCTTTACAGATTTTATGGAGTCCTCCCTTTTGTAGCTCACAGAGATCTTCACTGATGGATTTTATGGAGCCCTCCCCTGATTACCGACCACAGATAATTTACCCTTGCTGCAAGGCAGCCCAGAATCAATGTCTTCATCACCCAGACAGGGAATTGTGCGCTGGGAGGTGAAGTGGCAGGCCCAAGTTCCCTTCATCACAAAACTAGATATTTTGGGACCTGTTAGAAAGGTGAATCAACTCCTATATTCACTGAGAAGTACCAGTTTATGGACCGAGTCATTCAGACTGCGTATTCAAGATGCTACAGAACATTATTTTAGAGGCAGACGGATGCAAATCATTGTAATAAAAAGGATTATGTCTTGTGGAATGCCAACGAGAAGGATGGCTTTTGGCAGGACACACAGACTCAGAAGCGTAATATTCAAATTCACATGGTGCCTGTCCAACTGCGAGCTGAAACTGTTTTTTCACAGCTTGAATTTTAAATGCAGTCTGGACAACAGTCAGAAACTTCTATGAAACAGTATGTGAATTTTGAAAAATTAGTGCTTGAGTTTTAGGTACCGCCTGTCAGATTAGTTATTCTTTCATAAAGGTGGTGAATTACGCAGAGGCCGTTGCTGCCAACCAGAAGGTTTTGTGACAAGAGAGAGAAGTGACTCATGAGCCTATGAGTCAAAAGGGCAAAAAAAAAGACGACGTTCTGAGGCTGCTCACTTCCCCTGCATCTCCACGTTGTTTTCCCAGGTGGCTTACCTGAGTCTTAATTCTGTCTTTCTGCTTCCAGAGCCCTCCTTGCTAAATTATCACCAGCTTTTCGTGATTCACAACAAATGACAGGAAGTGCTGTGCCGAGTCACAGTCAAATGGCTCGATAAGGAAGGGGCCTGTTTCTGACGTTGCTGACAGCACATGTTTTAGAAGATGGAATGTGAAATTCAGAGCATGGGTAATTGAAGGGAGCCTAGGAAGAGGATTTTTTCCCTTTACCTCATATACTAACAAGGTAAAAATAACTGGGATGGCTTAATCACATATGTGGATAAGAACTTGCCTCCAGGTGAAATCTTCTGAGGTGCTGAGTGTTTAGCTCACCCTAGGTGCTACTCTGGGCCCGTACTGGGAAGTCTGCCCCTGATGTTGGAAGGGCTGGTATTCTGCCTTCTTGGAGAAAAGTCATAGTCCTGCAGTATGGCCACAAATTTCCCCCATGAACTGAAATCCCAATGTACTAGGGCTCTACAAACACTGAACAAAAATGGTCTAGACTAAAACATTGAGATTTAAAGATAAAAGTGTTCTTCAGGGTGCAGGGAATATCAAGTTTCAGTCAGATGCTTTAAAAAACATACCATGTTTTTATCTGTGGAGCTGTAGTATTTGACCGAATGTTAATTCGGCTGGTTCTAATCCTGTCTTAATGAATCTATACAGCTGAGGATGGGAACTCTTTCATGTCTGGCCAGCTCAGAACTTGGGTTCCTCCTTAGCCACCTGTGATCCAAATACTCTCTGTGCGCCTCTGTCTTTCTCATGTCCAGCTCGTAGGATGGTAAAGGAGGGTTTCTAGACAGATCTAATTGTGAAGTTTAGAGATTCTTAGGTTAAAAAATGTGATTTTTCCTGCTAAAGCTGCAAAGATGCTGACTGTGTAGCATTAACGGAGAACAAATTTGCTCAGTCATCAGACCGGGATTTTCTATTTTCATTCCTAACTGCATAAACTGTGATTTGTTATAAGTTTGAAGTAATGCTGAGAAGCTTCACATTCAATTTGACTTGAAAATGCTATTAGCTATTCGGAAAGGAAAATCAGCCACTCTCCTGAGAGCTGCATGAGTATAAACCAAAGCCTGTGGATGCTGCTGCTGCAGCGGTGACAGAAACAAAATAGATATCTGGTGTGTTTGACTATAATAACTTCTAAATTCAGGGGAACTTTGAAGTGCTTTGAGAGTTCCTACCCATAGTTACCTCACAGCAGGTAAGAATTAGATTTTTAGAAACAACGTTTTTCCACCTGGCATAAATTGAAAAGCATTGCTGAGTTCCAGAAGGGTTGCATTTTTATTTTTATTTGGCTGTTTCTGCTGTTGAATCCCAACAAGTTGCAGAAAATTTGATTTAATTAAAAGGAAAATGACACCCACATAATCAGAAAATTAGCATCAATCTGATTCTTATTTGAACTGCAAATGCCCCAGGAAGGAATCATACCATGGAAATTAATGACATTTTGGAAGTAATAAATTTTTCCTGTAAAAACCTTAAAAAATAAAAATCCCTAAAAGGAAATTCTAAGATAAAAACATTCAGGTAGTCCTAGGATAACTGATAATTTAGAAAGTGAACAAAGTGTCAAACTGGAAAATAAAGCAGCATCCATCTTCCCCCCCCCCGCCCCACCCCATATACAAACAAAACCAAAGCCCTGAGAAAAGCCTTGATAAACAATCCTCTTTTTATTAATTCACACTCTGGACATGAGAAAGGGAAGCCTCACTCATTTCTGTGAGTATAAGGCCAAGAATATTATTATTACATTCAGACCTGGTCCTTCTGGCTGTTGTCTCATTTTTTTGTGGAAATGGAAACATCTTTATGACACTAGATATGCTGTAATTTAAAACGACAGGTATTATTTGGGTTCTGCCTATTAAGGCTCAGCGGGATAAGAAGGTAAATAACGTAGGTGGTATGCAACCAGTACTGGGAGGCGAGCCTTTACCCCAGTTTGGCGGTGGGAGCTGGCTGCTGGCTCCACTCCCTCTCAGCGGTTTCTGGGCTCCCTCTCCTGGCTTTTCCATTCATCGCCGTCCAAGGTTCCTCTACAGCTTTTCTTGCTGATCTTCAGGATCTATCCCTGTATAATTTAATTCCCTACCACTGCTATAAGCTAGATTCAAACATAACAAACCAGGCGGACCTGTGAGAGCAGTGGTAGAGCCGCAGGCTGGCCTTGACGGCACGCGCACAAAATTTCCCTTCCACCACCCACCCACACATCTATTCTTTACCTAATAGCTTTGTTATTTAGTTTTCAAATGATCTCTGCTTTATAAAGAGGCAGTAAACAGCAACCAGAAGCTTTTTTGCTTTGAAAGCATCTCTCAAAACTCTTGATTCTGACTTGCTCTGTAGCATGGGAGGAAGCTAGAAGGAGGTGACCATCACAGGCTTCAGCCACTGCTGACCTGATGTGACTGCCTTACCCTCTCACTACACTCCTAATCTGTACAGCACTGAGGTCCATAATTGGGATGCCCACTACCTCCTTCTTAACTACGTGGAGTACAAACCACTGCCTCACATTTTATGTCATCTTTACAAAGACGCCTTGATTACACAGAAATACTGGAGCAACAAAAAAAGGCAAGTGTTACTCTGTTTTCTGTGTTTTATTTTAGATAAGAAATTCAACCAAAAGGTACAAGGCAATGCCTGAATTGCTCTGTGTTTTCTCTCTTACAATTTGAATGTAGAGTCTCCATAAACACAATGCATTTTGGTCTAAAAATAAGGCACATTCCCATTAGCAAGCAGGATGTATTGCTCCCCTCTGTGCCCTGAACTAATTGGCGTATGTTTTACTGTCGTGAGGTTTTATTAATGAACAATATTTCATTCACAGCTAATTAAAAATCTCTAGGCAGACCATGCTTAGCAATAGAGATGCCAAATATGAAAGCAGAGAACAGGTGAGCAGGCAGCTTAATAACGATAATTATTTTGTTGGGAAGCAGGAGGAAAGGGGATTAAAGCCCACACATTAGAGACTCATAAATACAAAATACTTAAGAAACTTGTCAGGTATGTTGAGCCACCGTAAGTAATTCACTGATGCTGCTTTTAAAACCCTGTTTTGAAGATATAATTCTGTAAAAGACATTTAGATCCCGTTCTTGGGACATTGCTACTCTGCTGAGGCAGAAGAGTCTTACATTAGAAGACTTCTGCTGGGCTGAAAGGCCCCTCTCATAGAGTGAACTTGTTGGAGAATGAGGAGCATGACACATGGTTTTTTCAGTCTTTCAGAATATGTTGCTGGGGAACAGAAGGTATGGATGAAAAAACTGCAGTCCATCCATCCTTCAGTGCTCTTGGAGGCTGTAAGAGCTCATAGGGATTTATAGCACCTCTGGGACTTCTTAGACTTTTTCTTTGATTGCATAGGGAAAGGGGACATAAAAAACTCATCACGACTTTCAGCATGGGTTATCTCCCCCAGGAGGAATGTGGCGAGGTGACTCAGAAGCCATGAGAGCTGGGATGCGAGCACCGTCCGCAGTCTGTCTTTTACAGAAGGCATCAGGCTCCTTTGCGGCCTCCAGACTTCTCCAGCCTCATCTTGGAAACCACATTTTACTTACTTTATTGATTTATTTCTCATCTTTCTTGTGAGAGGTTCCTCCTCTCTTATTTCCCCCCCGGCTTTTCTATCATGCAGAATTTGATTTCCTTCTAGCAGCTCGTTACCTGCTGCTGGAGTTAACCCCTGCCTGACTGCCTAGAGTTTGTAAAGCCCATCTCAGTCACATCTAGAACAAACCAAATCCCAAAGCTGCTGTTACTCCAGCTTGCTGCTTTTCACATATCTAATTAACTCCCTTAGACAGTTGAGAAATCTTACACCTATAGCAGCTTATGAGGTAGGGGAAAAAAAAGAAGTCTTTCACAACAAGAAGAAAAACTGGAGAAATGTGGATTTTAGAGTCCAACCCATAAAAAAGTTTCATGTAGCATAAGCTGGGGATATCTGAAGCTCCTTATCTGCAGTCTGGCACTCAGAGCATCAGAAAGCCACCTGAACCTGCAGTCAGGAGAAAAGAAAACAATCCAATTCAAAATATTCAGAGAACTTTGTCCTCTATTCTAGTCCAATACTAACTACTCTTACCACTTGAAACCAAAGCCCTCTTATTCCATCGGCCAGAGAGACTAAAAGGAGATGTCTGCTTCCTGAAGAACATAAATACAGGAGGTGAAAGATAAAGGAAAGGTACTGAAACTTGAGCAAAGATTTCCCCATTTCACTTTTGCCACTGTATAATCTTACATTAGCAGCTGTAATTAGCCAGTACCAGACCATCAACTGTTATTGAAGCGCCTGCGACTAATTTGACACAAGATTTTTACAGGAATGAGCCCATTAACCTAAGAATTTACATTTACTGTTCTGAAATTGTGAGCACAAGGCTCATCACAATGGCATTTCTGCTCTCAGAAATGATTTTAACACCGGCCGTAGCCGTCAGTGTCAGAACAATTTCTCATGCCTTCTTTTGCTGGTGAGAGGCAGGAATCTGTGCTAGTGGGTCAGTTTATTAAGAGTTCTCTCTAAACTGATCGCTGGAATTTGGGAATGGAGCCTGATCTTGCCCTTAATCCCTGTCTCTTTTTATGTTTATCTTTACCCACTGCAAGTAAAGTCAGATACACAGAAGATACTGAGCTGAGTAGTCTCTATACACACTGACTCTACATACAGCTGATGGAAAGTTAGAGATCAGATTACTTTCCTAGACACATCTCCCCTTTTTAGAGTTCATTTCCAGAAGCAATATTGCTCTCTCATTGCCAAATGAAACTTCAGGGTCTGCTATGTCAAGCAGCTGGCAGGAGATATTTAGTATTACACAGGACTGAATTGCACTGTCCGTGGGCTAGAATTTCTCGTGCTCTGTCTGCATAGATTTTCATCATTTAACATGTGTAAGGACCAAACCTCTCAATGTTAGGCAGCAGTTATATTCTCAAACCAGGTGAGAGGGTTATACTAGATCTATTTAGAAAGAAAATGCCAATCCTTGTCAAAATCTTGGCCATTTGCAAAACTGATCCTTTTCGGAAAGCACTTGGATTTTCACTTATACCATATCCTGTTGTCTGCGTGTCCATCAATTAACGTCAAACACCATGAAATCTCCAGAAAGGCTCTTGACACCCACTGGAATACAAAATTAATTAACTAATGAGGAGCCACTCTGCCGTGACTGTCCCTAAAATTCGTGATGATGGGATATTTAGGTGAAATTCATGGAGGTTCTGCTCCCCATGCAGGGTGAATGCCTTGTCAGAGCGGAGGTGAGCTGCCAGGAGCAGCCTGAGTTATTGAGTGAGAAACTCCAGCGTGTATCTGGAGCGATCTGGGCTGGAATGGAGGTAAGCACACTGGGTTGAGTTTGGAGGGGCAGGACCCTCCAAGGGGGGGCTTGTGGACATGACCCAAATGAGAGAACTGGGGCGAATTCCGTGCCCAGCTGGCAGCTTGCTTGGGGTGGACCCTGCCAGGGAGGTGCCAGCTGTGTCTTCAGTGTGGATCTGTGCTGTTCTCCTAATAAGCACAGTGATTTCTCAATAAAATGCAATCTCAAACCCAGGGGTTTTACTTAGCAACTTTCCAGCATCTGTGCTGGATTTCACACCAACTAATTGTATTGTGTGTGCCATTTTACCTGTGAAGTAGTTCCTGTCCTTAAAATAGCTGGTTAATGTCCATTCTCAGATGGCTTTTTGTCCCAGTCCTGTTTCCAGAGGTACTGTATACTCCTCGGTCTTCTCTGCAACAGGAGCTCTTGTTACCTCCAAAAACAAGTCCTTGATTTTTGGTTGTCTCCAGTGCGGTTTCTTTTGTCAATTTTTGTCCAAATTCAAACAAAATGCAGAATTGCAGAAACACTGGAATGCAACCAATTTCTCTCCAGAACAGGTACCGTTGCTTTTAGTTAAGTGTTTGGAAATAATACTGGTCTTTCAGAGCAACGCACAATTTCAGCCCAATTAGAGACATGGACTCCTGCTGAGTGACTCCTCACATTGCATGCCAAGGGGTGCGTGCAGGCACCACCAGGCAGGGCAGAACAGCTTTGTATTAGTCACGGGGCCGTTATTTCTGTGCTCTCCTGCTCCAGCTGTTGGAGCCCCTTGAGAGGAGCCTAGAAGGGAGCAACCCAAGATAAAGACGACTTGCACGGAGCCCACAGCTGATCAGTTCAGAAGCAGCAATAATGAAAGCTATTGAGAGGCTATCTGTTTGGGAGGGGAATGACGTTTTCCCTGGGTCTGTATGACATGACAGTCAAAACATTTTAATTTCCAGTTGATGACTCCTTATACCACTCCCTTTTTCCCCAGCTTCAAGTGTGTGTGTGTGTGGGGGGGTTAAAGCCTCATGTTTTAGAGTGCTCCTTCATTTATAGGTTACCTGGTGAATATTTAAAATCAAATAACCCAACATTTAAATTTTTTTCTTCTCCAAATGCTGGCTGCTTGCCTTAACATCTCCTAAGCAAGCTTGCCGTCAGAGGCTCTGGCTGTGCAGCACATCCACAGTGAAAACGGGATCTGGAGGACTGGATATGAGGATGATGGGCAAACATCTGAACACTCAAGTGAATTGGAGGGGAAACAAGTGTTAGTTACCATGGGGTTTCTTTCAATTCTATTTAAAGAAGACACTTATTGACATTTCTACCGATACATAACAAAATTGTTGATATTTTTTTTTCTTGAGCGTTTGGTGAGGGTTTGTCAAAATGCAATTGAATTTTACTGAAAGAAAAAACACAGCTTTAGCAATTATCTTTCTCCATGTTAATTGACTTTCAATTAACCTGCCTCAAATGTCTTTAATGTCAGTGTCATGTTTAAAAGTGTACCTTGTTGCTTTAATCAATTGTGTAATTACAGTCTTCATAATCTGCTTTAGCCTTGTGTGCATTACACTGAGACCTGAATTGTCACACAGAATTATTCAATCTAGAAAGTTCTCCCTTTAACAGTAATTAACATTTAACTAATTAATTTTAAATAGGCAGACTGAGATATGATTAAAATATTATTAAGTCATGGTTTTGTAATGCAAAATATGGCTAATCTGAAGCTGCTACTGTCCTTCAGCTTATTCAAGCAACATAGAAGGCAGGTTTTGGTGATTTGCCTCTAGAGTTTGTGTAGGCATCTGAATCTTCGAGGGCAAAAGTAATTTTTGTTGATGGATCTTTGAGATGTGTCTCAGGGAAAAGACTTTTGGGGTGTGAATTGTATTTGTTTGTACTGGCTAGTGTACATTGGCGTAGGACTAAATACCATAGTAGTGACTATTTATATGTGTAGGTTTCTCTTTATAAGACGTTCATGGCAGAAGTATTGTAATTATTCAAAGGACCATATTTAAAAGTATGTAGATGTCAAAATATGGTGGTCGAGTGCACTAAATTGCAGCTTGTGTAGATCTTTGGATGGCTAAGCACAGAGCTTTCAGGGTTAAAGCCCTGCTGGAATTGAATCTGGCCAGGGATATAAAAAGCAACAAGAAAAGCTTCTATAGGTATGTAGGGGACAAAAGAAAGTCCAAGGAGAAAGTAGGCCCCCTCCGGAAGGAAACCGGTGTCCTGGTTACCCGGGACATAGAGAAGGCTGAGGTACTCAATGACTTTTTTGCCTCAGTCTTCACCAATAAGGGCTCTTGTCCCACCACCCAAGCTGTAGAAGGCACAAGCAGGGACTGCGAGGATGAAGAACCACCCACTGTAGCAGAAGAGCAGGCTCAGGATCACCTGAGGAACCTAAAGGTGCACAAGTCCATGGGACCTGACGAGATCCATCCGCGGGTCCTGAGGGAACTGGCGGATGAAGTTGCCAAGCCACTGGCCATCATATTTGAGAAATCGTGGCAGTCTGGTGAGGTCCCCGATGACTGGAAGAGAGGGAACATAACCCCTATTTTTAAAAAGGGGAATAAGGAAGACCCGGGCAACTACAGGCCGGTCAGCCTCACCTCTGTGCCTGGCAAGGTCATGGAGCAGATTCTCCTGGAAACCATGCTAAGGCACATGGAGAGCAAGGAGGTGGTTGGTGACAGCCAACATGGCTTCACCAAGGGCAGATCGTGCCTGACCAACTTGGTGGCCTTCTATGACGGGGTGTCAGCATTGGTGGACAAGGGATGAGCAACAGATATCATCTACCTGGACTTGTGCAAAGCTTTTGACACTGTCCCGCATGACATCCTTCTCTCTAAACTAGAGAGGCATGGGTTTGATGGACGGACCACTCGGTGGATAAGGAGTTGGCTGGATGGCCGCACTCAGAGAGTGGTGGTTAATGGCTCAATGTCCATGTGGAGACCGGTCATGAGTGTTGTCCCTCAGGGGTCCGTGTTGGGTCCGGCCCTGTTCAACATCTTTGTCGGTGACATGGACAGTGGGATAGAGTGCACCCTCAGCAAGTTCGCCGATGACACCAAGTTGTGTGGTGCCCTCGACACGCTGGAAGGGAGGGATGCCATCCAGAGGGACCTTGACAGGCTGGAGAGGTGGGCCTGTGCCAACCTCATGAAGTTCAACCAGGCCAAGTGCAAGGTCCTGCACCTGGGTCGTGGAAATCCCAAGCACAAATCCAGGCTGGGCGGAGAATGGATTGAGAGCAGCCCTGAGGAGAAGGACTTGGGAGTCCTGGTGGATGAGAAGCTCAACGTGAGCAGGCAATGCGCCCTTGGCGGCCCAGAAGGCCAACCGCATCCTGGGCTGCATCAAGAGGAGCGTGGCCAGCAGGTTGAGGGAGGTGATTCTCCCCCTCTACTTTGCCCTGGTGAGACCCCACCTGGAGTACTGTGTCCAGTTCTGGAGCCCCCAACACAAGAAGGACATGGACCAGTTGGAGAAGGTCCAGAGGAGGGCCATGAAGATGATAAAAGGGCTGGAGCACCTCTCGTATGAGGACAGGCTGAGAGAGTTGGGGCTGTTCAGCCTGGAGAAGAGGAGGCTCTGGGGAGACCTGATAGCGGCCTTCCAGTGCCTCAAGGGGCCTACAAGAAAGATGGGGAGAGGCTGTTCAGTAGGGCCTGTTGTGATAGGACAAGGGATAATGGTTTTACAACAGAGGGAGGTAGATTTAGATTGGAAATTAGGAAAAAATTTTTTACAATGCGAGTTGTAGAAGACTGGAACAGGTTGCCCAGAGAGGTGGTGGAAGCCCCATCCCTGGAAACGTTCAAGGCCGGGCTGGATGAGGCTCTGAGCAACCTGATCTAGTCGGGGATGTCCCTGCTCCTTGCAGGGGGGTTGGACTAGATGACCTTTGAAGGTCCCTTCCAACCCTAACCATTCTATGATTCTGTGACCTGCGGCTGATCGCTTCATCCCTACCTTAAGTCTTATCCCCATGTCACAGATAAGGTTAAGTCTGCCTTCTTTAAAGGGCACATCATCTTTTCTCAGGCAGTTATAAAGAATATATATATGAGCAGCTGTAGGTACATGAGACCTGGAGGATGACATTGTGAAGAGATGTGGATGTCAAGCTTCCAAGAGCAATTTCAGTCTGCAAATCTCTGGAGGAGACCTTCATCCTGCAGCTTACAGATAACTGTCTGTTTGCATGTTTCAGTGATTTTTTTTTTATTGAGGTAAATATTTGCACAGCTCATAGTGTGGTATTAAAGTTTATCACCCTGGATTTTTACATTACAATTTTGGAAAGTAGTCTTGGAATAACTCTAGCTATGTGTCCTGGTTCTGGCTGGGACAGAGTTTCCACCTGAGCTGGGAGAGGAGCTGGAGCTGGTGGCCCCTGTGGCTGGGGACACAGCTGGGATGGGTTACTAATTAGCCAACAGCTGGGCCAGTTTACCCAAATTAGCCCAGGGCTGTTCCATCCCGTGGGGCTTGTGCTCAGTATATCAGTGAGGAGGGTGCTGAGGGGAGGCTCTTGCTACTCAGGAGGAAGCTGGGCTTTGGGATCTACCGTGAGCTATGATTCTGTAAATTACGTGCTCAATTATTTACTCTTATTGGGGTTTTTTTGTTTGCTTGTTTTCCATCTGTTTTCTCTTTTTTTTCTGTTGTTCTCTTAACCTTTTTTTTTTTTTAAATATCAGCTGATGAATTTTGCCTTCTTTTATTTACTGATTCTCCTCCTAGTCCCACTGGAGGGTGGGGGAAGTGAGAGGCTGCGTAGTTCGGTCCCGAGTGGAGCTAAACTAGGACGCTATGTCATCTGAATGTCAGATGCCAAAAAATGTGCAAAAAATATTTGTTTGTCTTTTTAAGGTGAGGTTTATAGCCAGATTTGCCTGTACATGTGTGTGTATGTATATCTAAATGTATGTGTGTGCATGCATGTGTCCGTACATATAAATAAATATATATATATATAAAGTCCAGACGTAAGCAAACTTGTTCAAAGACAATTATAAGAAATCCCAGACCATTTTATTTGGGGGGAAAACTTTAACTGAAATGCCCCAAACTCGGTTTCCTTTACCGCGGAGGGACTTTTTGGCACCCATTGTGGCAGACACAGGATGGGAAGGATGGGTTCAGTCAGATAGACCGCTGCTGGGGTGTCTCAGTTCTGTATGGATCTTACAATAAAGATGGCTGGAAGTAGTTTGGCAAGGCAGGTTTCACTCGCACATGCTGAGCAAAGCGCTATGTTGAGTGGAGGTGACACCATCCCTGCCTCCCTGGTCCGTTCTCACCAGCTCACTCACTTCTAAGAGTCAAGCAACATTTTCTTTCCAATGCTGACCTCAGAAACGCGCCTTCTGGAATATGCTCCTGAAATTTCCATCATTCTTCACAGAAGTAGTAAAACAAAGTAGAATTCCAGCTGTTCCTGTATTTCTGCAGATTACAGATATTATTCTATTATCCTTATTTGAACATTGACTTAATTTTTAATTAGGCTTCTGGCCTAATTGCTGGGGAAATACACCTCCCAGCAAAAAAATGTTGCTCCTTGCAACTTATAAGAAGCTAAATACCTCCTCGCAAAAACACGCTGCATTCTATAAAAGTCTATGAGCTCTAATGAGCTCATTAGGCTGATATTTTAAAGTCATTTAAAATAACGTGGTTTTCTCTGTAAAGCTGAACAGAACCAAGTATTTGCTCTAAAAGGGAAAATTAAATTATGGAAAATAATAATTTATTGCTATTGCTCTGTCAGGCTAGACATCAATTTGATGTTGTTCAGCTAGTACTGTGGCGGTGTTAAAAGTTGCCTTCCCCTCCCAAAACAACAAATGAGTTTTGTTTTCTCTTCATTAAATGTATCATTAATTCCTCCTCCTAGTTTCTGTTTGTTTTGCCTTCCGTACTTTCTTGTTCCTGTAAATTTAATTCAGGCAGCGCATCCATCACATTCTTGTAATTAGCACTTGGAAATATGAAGTCTTCCAGGCGTTATCACTCCTGCACGAGTGCTGAGAGATGGACAGGTCTATTTGCCTCAGAACTTTGCACTGATGCTCAAAAAGGTTGGATAATTTGGTGTTTGACTTTGGACTGAGTAGGAAGGCTATGGAAGTGTTTTGTTTTTTTTTTTTCAAGTTTTAGTCACCAACGAGGTGTTTCCCACTTTTAACATTTGATGTTTCCATTTTTATTGTCTTTTCAGCGATGGAAATAAATGCAGTATTACAAGGGCTTGTTTTAGAAGAGCTATTGCTTTGTTGTGATTGCTTGGATTAAATGGGGTCTGGGACTGAACCGTGTTTAGCTCTTTGGAATTTCAGCTTTTAAAGAAATGATATGCCTGTCAGTCTGCTGTTCACTGAACAGCTAACTGGTGCCTGAGTTAGAGGATACAAGGATTTTCCTCTATGGCTTTGTAATTTTGGAGAATTTCTCTTAAAAGTATAATATTGTACCCTGATTCGTGTAGAAAAGCACATGCCCAGCCGTAAATATGTGGCTGTGGAAATAACCACATGTGGAGTGCAGGTTGAATTGTGTCACCTACCTGTAAGGATCTTACAGCTGGAGACCTTTGACTAATTTTTAAATTAAAAAAAAAAAAACAAAAACAACTCAAAACTTGGCTTTCTCTGGCCTTTTTTTTGAATCCCCTTGGCCTGACATGTAGTTGGAAGGAATTAGTTTCTTTTGGCCTAACAGTATGTTGTGATTGACCCAGACATTATTATAAGGAATCATATTGATACATCATATTTGGAGAATCCAGTGTGGTACCTTCCTGAGGAGGAGATGAAAAGGCTGATGAGAGCCAAATGAGGCAGACTCTGCACAGTCAAAACCCGTATTGCTTTAAACGGGAGCTTGCCTGATGTGAGACTGTGTAAGCTTTCATTACTCTTTCCCATTTTGCTTTTCCAGCTCTGAAGATGGCTTTCTGTCTCAGAGCATGAGGGCTAAATACCCTCCCAGATGTAATTGTTTCTGAAGGTGAATAAATAAACAGCAGCGTATCGAGGACTATAGTGCAGAGTAACGAGGCCATTGGGCTGCCTCCTTTTCTTCCTAGGAGCTCGAGTGAATTTAGTTTCTTGATTTAAGAAGCTGCATTCTGTGACTACATATGGGTATCACTGGACAAATAACAAATAACTGCTCTTCACCAATCCCCAGTTTATGTGTCCAGCTGGGGTAATGATGCTTATCTCCTACATAAAACCCTTTGAGAAGGTGAAGTTTCATGTAACAAGTAGGTTCAATAAATTATATCACTATTTTATATATCGGACATAGCTTCCATCGCACTGCATCATGCAAGGTCAAACAGCGTGTTTGGTAGTTGCAGTAGAGTCTTTAGCTGTCACCTTAGCCATGGTGATTTTTCTTTATGTACTCTGTACTCCACAGTCTGCTCTGACTGTGGAACAAGCCTTTTCTTTTGCTTCCCTCTCAGATTGCTTTAATGGTTGCCCTTGTTCTCTTTAATGATTTTAAATCACTGCTTTTGATGTCCAGTTTATCTTCCCAAAACGTAGCACCACTGACTGTATCGGATTCACTCCTTAATCCCCTTAGCCTCTCTGATCACTCAGTACTAGTGAGTGATAAACTATCTCAGGTAGCCTTTGACATCTTTCAAGAAGCCGCTGAATGCCATAAAAGATCCATCATGCTTTCCTTGGTGTCAAAAAGGTTTTGCTATTAAAGATTAGGGAGGCTGGAGGTCACTCCAAATCACAATACTGTACACTTCATAAGCCCATTTTATCCTGTCGTCTGGTATTACGCTCTCAGGTTGTTTCTGACTGAGGAGTCCATGGCATGTATCAATTTCTTGCCCTTCAGCCCTTTTAAACACTAGGGTTTAAGCACTGATTGATTCATTAAATGTCTCCAAAGTCAAACGATTTATCTTTTTCACTGTATTTTATTGTCTCTATTTCCCTGTGCCTGACTTGGAAGCCTCTAGCACAACACTGAGTTCTTCTGTTCACGTTAAGATTCTGCATAAATACAGGACCATGGAATGGTTAGGGCTGGAAGGGAAGGATATTTTTACATCCGTGAAGAGGCACCTGTACATGCTTTCATCCAGTATTCAAAATTGCAGTGTGCCTTATGGAAATTCTAGTGGGTTTTTGCTTTGCTTTTGTAGTATAATTTATTTCCAGTTCAGATTTTCACCCTTATTCTTTTATTCAGCCCTAGTTTCATTGTTTTGCTTCACGTTTTTAACCCGGTGTTTTGAAAGGACCTGTAAGGGATATGCCTGTATATATTTAGGTGGTTGATGTGCCAGATAGGGGAATATATGGACACACAGTTCTGTCTATATGCTAGTAAGAATCAACAAACCTGCTCGATTTTTGAAATTTGAAAATTGACTTTGGTGCATAGCTCCTGCCGCTGCCTACCCACCATATGGCCCTTTCTATATCGACTCAGAGAAAGCACACCAGGCTTGTAAGCTGCATAAATACCAATATATACAGTACAGATTGGATTTACCTGGAGTATGAGGATTTCAGGTGGGTTTGAATTCAGTCTTTGAGATTTCTTCTTCCAGATAGTTGAGGTCCTTTGAGCCTGAAGATATTCTGAGACATGAAAGTGGTGCTGCAGCCTGCAATGGGCAATAGGTCGTCTAATATCCTGCAAAACAGAAAGCCTTGGTTGAAAGTTTTCTCTGCTGCTCTTGATACTGGCTTCATCATCTGGTTCAAACAGCATTTTTATTACCTTTAGGAAGCTTGCTTACCTTGATGTCCTTTTTCTTGGCATACTATGGCACTTACGCCTATATTTATCTCCTTTCCTACGAACAGCTATTACCACTTTTAAGATTTGCAGTGGAAACCCTGGTTCTCGTTGTTGAAAAGGCTCTTGGAAAACTTCACTATCAGATTTAACATACTGGCTCAGTATAATAGAGACAATAGAAGTTGATTTTGCATTAAATGTTATTAAATATTAACATGTTTACACTACAACGTTAGCCTACAGTTATACAGAATTCTGGAGTATTCCTTAACTGTCATCTGTTTTTTCTAAGCAGGCTTCCAGCCTGGGCTAATTGGTTTTCTTATGGCTTCTCCCAGCACAGATGCAGTTTCTGACTGCAAATGCTTCCAGTTCGTTTCAGTGTTCTGTCAAACAAGTTCCTTCAAGCAACACTGTGGATGCTTTGAGCAATTTTGTGGTGAAACAAAGCCTGAGCCCTGCCTCAGCCCAGCAGTGAAGATCCAGTATAGATGTTGCCAGCCCTTGCACACTGTGGCTGGCAAGATCTACCTGGCTTTTAGAAAAAAATCTGTGAGTAGGTATCTAATCCTGTTTGGGGTCTACTGTGGGGAAAGTTTTGGCAAACAAAGCTGCATAGGAATTGGCTGGTTTTGTATTGATCCTTAAGTCCATTCACATTGCAAACCTCAAGTCCTCTTTTGGTGTGAATGGTGTGGCAGTACTGGCTTTTGTGGGCCATGTATCTGGGCACAAGGCTTGATCAAAAACGTTGTGATTACACCCCAAAATGTGTGGCAAATATAAGCTGGAAAGGACCTAAAAACAAAGCTTCAGCTTGCACAGTAACCATGGAATTTCTACAGGGCACTCAAGTGAATCTCATATCTTACTTTCTGTAAATAGACTTATAAATGTCAACTGATCATCTAAACTACTGGAGAACTACGAAGAATCTTCTTGTCCCTAAACTCATGTGGGGCAGATTCACTGAAATTAGCATAAAGAGCTAATAAATTAATCTGACTCTGCCTGTAGAAGACTAGGAGCAATCACATCAAGGCTTCTGGTGGTCGAAGGGTGGTGGTGATAGCTTTTAAATAGAGGGTGTGGAAAGGAGGCTTGATCTATTAGCAGCTTGGTCTGGTGAGATCCAAAGGTTATACTGTGACTCCAGGAGAAAGGTAGGAGGTTTAATCATAGGAAAATACTCTTTATGCACTTTATCTTTGGTCTAATCTAACTTTCCAGTAGTGTCGCCCTTGATCATCCTCTCTGAACCTTTCTTTCTGAGTTCAGGATTCTATTAACGATAGTCACGGGCAGCAGGCTGCCAAATATCTGTCCTTTCTTCTCACATTTATTTGCCTTTGGTCAATTTGAAAGGATTCATTTGTTCAGTTAGGAAAAAAAAAAAACCTAATTAATTTGATAAAATTTGAGTTGTTTTGCATGTACTTACTCCCTGGGCAGCATGGCCCTTTCTCTCGAGTTAAATAAGGTAACGCACAATATTGTATCACTATCCTATTCCTAAATGAGTGTGTGGTAAAGTGTCTGTTCTTTGGGGATGCTTCTTGCACTGGGTAAATATTTAAGAATCATTATAAAAATCCATTTTGTTTAATTAGTGTTTAAATTATGCTGGGAATTATCCAAAGCACAGTACATTTGTTTCCACAGTGAGTAATTGCAAGCCAGTGTGGATATGGAAAGTCTGATATAATAAGAGTAATGTGTAGCCCAAAGGTCTGCAAGACTCAAAGTACAGTTTATTTAGAATGCAAATGCCAGATAAGTACCCTCTCGACTCTCCAAATGAAAACCTCGAAGTCATGTCTTGGGAACGTAAATCGCAGAAGACTTTTTCCTCAGTTCCCTTGCCTGCTTTGCTGCAGTGGATATTTGCTATGGGAGACTTGACAAATCTGTCTAGCCACAGAGGCTGATAATAGATGATCTAATCTAGCGTTCGTGGCAGGAAAATAAAACTCGAGCTGTTGTAAGGTCGAAAGCAAACCTTTCTGTTCTTGTGCTAGTATTTGCTAAAGTGTTGCTGAGCAATGGTTAGAAAATAAATTTAGATTTTGATCCCGGTTTAATACAATTTAAATGCAATGTGCCCATCCTCTCAATCTTTCTTTATTTGGGTTTAAGGAAAAGTGATGGGAAAGAGAAGAGAAGCTCTGGTTTCTAAACAACATTGTTTTTCAAATTTTCCATAGAGAAAATAACACTTCTACCCAAAGACACTTATACTGGATAGCGGGAGCACAGGTTTTCCTCCACCGTAATTAGCAGTAGAGAACAGGAAAAGACAATACTTCCAAGTAACTTGTGTTTAAGGGTTCAAGAACATTTCATATGTCATAAGTTTTGGAGAAGATAGAGTTAAGAATGTGTTTATGCAGGATTGCCAGATAGTGTTTACTAAACCAGGTTGCCACTAAAAAATAGCTCGGGAAACTCTAGTAAAAGCTATTCACTATTTATGAAGTATAGTTTCAAATATTTCTTTCAAAATTATTTGTTTCAGGGTAGGTCTCCAGGGAAGTTGTGAAACAAAAACGTTTTGAAGTGTTGAAATAGCTGTCAAAAGGGAATAATGAATTTTGATCATATCTTAGTATAGTAGCTTTAAAAGCACAAGGTAGCACTCTCTCATCCCACTGAAAACAGAGCACAGAAAAGGAAGGCAAGCTACAAGAATCAGGCTTTTGTTACGGGAAATATTTTTCTCCTCATAACAGTTTATCCTTCCACAATATGGGTGTTATTCAAAGGCTGGCTTTCTAAATCTTCCTGCTCACAAACTGCCTTGAGAACACCTGATAATTGTGTTTTTCCTAATGGAATTTTCTAAGCACAGGCTGCAAAACCTTCTTGTTTGGAGCCTTCGTTTAACAGAAATCCCTACGGAGAGACACACGAGTCACAGAATTCACCATGAAGGAAAGCAGTCGTGCTCTGGTTTGGAGTTTGAAGACTAGTTTTAGGCGGGTGAAAGAAGAAGGCTTTTTATTTTGCTTTGGCACTAGATGGGGCTAAGGGACTAAACAAGAAGTGAAAAAGTAATAGTTGAGCCTGGGAATGTGGAAAGTCCCAGTAGTAGCCAGGTAAACAAGAGGGAAAAGCCTGCAGAGGCGATCGATGCTGTCGAAGTCACTTCACTCGCTCGTCTCTGTGATAGAAAAGAGGAAAAAACAGATTCTGACTCTTAAGATATTGGTTTGTCAGCACTTCTGAAAAGCCAGCAACGCGTTTTGAGATGGGGCAAGGTGCGAACCGTTGACAGGCCACGTTAGGCAGTGGCACTTGGCAAGCATAACTCACTCTCAGACAATTCTTTGAACAGAGCCTTTCCCCGCGTGTTATCGAGGGGCCTGTCAAGGAGCAACACCCAAAGCTCAGCCTCCAAACCCAAGGCCCGCATCAAGAGACAGCAGTGCTTGGTGGAAAAAGTCAACGTTTATGGAAGGGGAAACAGATTGCTGGGCCTTGTGATTTCATTTCATTTTTTTACTGGGTGACCTTTTTTTTTTTTTGTGTTTAATGATGCTGCTTATGGGTGTAAGAGAAAATTGGCATTTAAACCAAAAGAAACCTTCTCCTGTTTAGATTGCTGTTCACTGGACTTTCACTTAATGTCCTATCACAGTAAAAAACCTGCTGGTTATCAGATTAAAGAGGGAAATAGCATACTTTATTCTGAAACACAATATCCTGTGTCTGTCAGAGTTAAGGATCTTAACTACCCTTATCAATCCTGTTCTAAAGATCTGCTGTGGTACCAGCTTTTGCCCATATTAACTGGAGTGTTAGGATCTGTTTCTATGTGCAAGCAAAGATTTCAGTAAAACTGAGCAACCAGCTGTTTTCTCATTTGCCCTACGAGTGTGGAAACACTTAATGAAATTGCTTAAGGTTTAATGATTTGTATGACACAAAGGATATTTTCCTGCTGTCAGTCCTGGGCCAATCTCAAATTGCTTGAGGATGTAAACATGAGAAAACACACACAAACAATTTAATTTGAAATGCCTAATGTACCTGGTGAGAAATTATCTGCTCCGGTTGTGTAATTTTTTTTATTTTAAATCTTCTAGCAGCAGGAGTTCCTGTTTGTTGCTCACTTGTTTATTGCACAAATGCTCAAGTGTCAAATAATAGCATAGGGGTGAGGGGATGGGTTTTTTGGAGGGAAGCATCAAAGACATCCAGAAACCTTTTAAAGCCTGTAATTTAATCCTTTGGGAGCAGGGTGGAACAAGCTCCAAGAGAAGAGACAGCACAGGGACATGGACAACAACCAGAGCTATAGATAGCAAGGGATAACTCATTCTACAAAGGCAACTTTGGGGCAAGAAAGCCTTTTTAGTATGCAATTATAATTTCAGTCAGGATGGTGCTGAGCCAGTTTCAGCTTTTAAGTTCTTGACTTTGCAGCTGATCTAGGAGTCATTTTTGGTATGTGGTGTGGTTTGTTTGTTTTTGTTGGTTTTTTGTTTTTTTTTTACCTTCCTCCTTTTGCCCATCTTGAATAACTGGGATTGAAATACTTGTGTGGATCAGGAAATGTCTTTCTCTTGTGTTTGTGCAAAAGACTACAGCCTTTACCTCTCTTCATCCTTTTATTTATCCTTTTATTTATCTTTTATTATTTGCTAAAGCACATGGAGAGCAAGAAGGTGGTTGGTGACAGCCAACATGGCTTCACCAAGGGCAGATTGTGCCTGACCAACTTTGTGGCCTTGTATGACGGGGTGACAGCATTGGTGGACAAGGGATGAGCAACGGATATAATCTACTTGGACTTGTGCAAAGCTTTTGACACTGTCCTGCACGACATCCTTCTCTCTAAATCCATGGATTTGATGGACAGACCACTCGGTGGATAAGGAGTTGGCTGGATGGCCGCACTCAGAGAGTGGTGGTCAACGGCTCAATGTCCATGTGGAGACCGGTCAAGAGTGGCATCCCTCAAGGGTCCGTGCTGGGCCCAGCTCTGTTCAACACCTTTGTCGGCGACATGGACAGTGGGATAGAGTGCACCCTCAGCAAGTTCACCGATGACACCAAGTTGTGTGGTGCCGTCAACACGCTGGAAGGGAGGGATGCCATCCAGAGGGACCTTGAAAGGCTGGAGGGGTGGGCCCGTGCCAACCTCATGAAGTTCAACCAGGCCAAGTGCAAGGTCCTGCACCTGGGTCGTGGAAATCCCAAGCACAAATCCAGGCTGGGCGGGGAATGGATTGAGAGCAGCCCTGAGGAGAAGGACTTGGGAGTGCTGGTGGATGAGAAGCTCAACATGAGCAGGCAATGCGCCCTTGCGGCCCAGAAGGCCAACCGCATCCTGGGCTGTGTCAAGAGGAGCGTGGCCAGCAGGTCGAGGGAGGTGATTCTCCCCCTCTACTCTGCCCTGGTGAGACCCCACCTGGAGTACTGTGTCCAGTTCTGGAGCCCCCAAAACAAGAAGGACATGGACCAGTTGGAGAAGGTCCAGAGGAGGGCCACGAAGATGATCAGCAGGCTGGAGCACCTCTCGTATGAGGACAGGCTGAGAGAGTTGGGGCTGTTCAGCCTGGAGAAGAGGAGGCTCTGGGGAGACCTGATAGCGGTCTTCCAGTACCTCAAGGGGACCTACAAGAAAGATGGGGAGAGGCTGTTCAGTAGGGTCTGTTACGATAGGATAAGGGGTAATGGTTTTAAAATTAGAGGGAGGTAGATTTAGATTGGATATTGGGAAAAGTTTTTTACAATGTGAGTTGTAGAACACTGGAACAGGTTGCCCAGAGAGGTGGTGGAAGCCCCATCCCTGGAAACGTTCAAGGGAAAATGTCCCTTCCCAAAGCTTTTGCAGGGTGTATTTTTACTATGCAAGGAAGGATGTCTTTTAGGCTGGTGAGGCCAAAAGAGCAGATACGTGCATTTCTTTAGCCTTTAAGAGTATATGTGCAAATGTCTTTAATACTTCATGAAATGGAAGTTCCACAACAGCAGCAGAGACGCTGTCAAAATAACAGGCAAGCTTTATTTTAAAGATATTGGGGTTTTGCTTGAAACATCAGCTTGGGGCATGTAAAATCACCTGTTTTCAAACTTCCGAAACTTTCTCTCTACTGGGGCTGAATTCTACATCATCCTAAATCCCTTTTCATGTGCTCTTGTAAAAGAAAGCAGCTTCCATATGGACAGAAGTGGCTGTATTGAAAGCTGTACTCTGGCACAGCTCTCAGCATAAGATGTTTTAGAGGCAATGTCAGAACATGCTTTGCAGTACTTATTTCTGGGGATCACGTAAGGAAATGGGAAGCAGAGTGTAAAACAGAGCAGCCTAGAGGGTTAGGTCATAGCCTGGATCAGTTCTTGGAATGGAATATAAGGAGACCAGAAATTACTACAAAGCCTGCAGAGAAGTCTCATATCTTTTTTCAACCTTTTTTTTTTTTTTTTCTTCTTTCCACAGTGGCTGGTTTTAGCACTCTGTCCTTTTCTTATTTCCCTGTGCTACATCTGAAATAAACATGAGCTAAAATAGAGCTTGAGCAGCTCCTGAAAGGTTGTTTTGAGGATGTAAGTCTAATCTGTCTTTAGAAACTTCTGAGCATCCCCAGGTCTCAAAGGCAGACCTTTAATGTTGCTTTAGCTTCACTGAAACTGGGATCTTTTTGTCTGTGTCCTACCTGAAGTCTTGGTTCGGCTTTCAGCTTGGGGTGGTTGAAGTGGTGTTAAAGCGCAGAGGGCTTTGGCCGTGCCTTGGGTCTGAGAGATCCCATGTAGGGATACGTGAAAGACCTACCTATGCGAAACTTGAATCTATGGTAGGATAGAAATAACATCAATTGACTCACTCTACCAACACGACCCTCAATCCAAAAGTAGCTGAATGTGGGGTTTTTGAGTGTGTGTTTTGATTGTCCCTCTAAGTTTTGTAATTTTTGTTGTACAAAGTGAACTGTGCACTTAGAGACCAAGCAGCTTGCTTAAGGTGACACAAATGCTGTGGCAAAGAGGGGAACTCAATACTTCCAGTGAAGGGTTTCCAATTAATGGAGCTTTTTTTTTTTTTTCCTGAAAAAACCCCATTCTTGGATAATTTACTGATGGCCACCTGGAAGCCAATAAAATTGCTAGATACAACTGTCAGTTCATGTTGTGGCTGCGGAAGGAGATGTAAATGTGTCTGTCAAAGCAGGGTATATATTTGTGTATCTTTAATGCAAGACTGGTTTTAAAAGACTGAGCCTTTCTAAAAGAAATGACTCTTGAAATCTAAGTCTTGCTGGGTAACTAACCCAAATAATATGTTACATTATTTAGATTGTACGCAGTAAAAAAATTCTTGCTCACAACTGAAAGATTTTTCAGATATACTTGCTTCTGCTGTAAAGTTGACAGATCTGAAATGTGCTGCATAATTAAACATCGCAGAGGTATTACTTGGGAGGGAAAGCATGTAATGGAGGGGATATAGTAAATTTTGGTCATTACAGACACAATTGTTTAGCCCAAGTATAGGATGGTCTGCTTTGCTGATGAAAACAAAAATCTGAAGGAACACAATTTTGATTAAGCTCTGCATTGTGCTGCTAGCAATGGATTACATTATTAAGCTATGTTTTTCCATTAATAATAGAAATGTTAATGCATTGTTTGATGCTAAGAATGAAACCATTGTAAGTAGCACAGCTACTTCCATTAACTTTTATCACCTCCTTCACTACATTTTGTCAAGGCTGGGGATGCATTCAATACTTTTTTTTTTTTTTAATAAAGGTGAATTGGGAAGGCACAGCACCACAGGAACCATGCTGCCTGCTTAGTCTGCTTCATGTTTGCTGTGTTCTTGTGCACAAAGCTGAACCAACGGCTATAGAGAGCTGAACTTTAAATACAACCCGTTGAACCGTCTGCTGCATTGCATCACTGGCTTCATTAAATTGTATTAATTCACAGTAGAGTGAGTGAAGGAAAAAATTTGCTAACCTCTTGCTGTTTATAGAATCTATTAGCAGGCTGTAAAATGCTCCACCAGCCATCGTGTTGCTGCACAGATAAAGATCTGCTTGTCCTACAATTTTTGGACTGCAGCTTGTATTCAGCACAGCAATAAACATGGCTTTTGAAGGTACCCTGTCCAGCAAGGCCATCGTGGTCAGATCTGGCTGTCTCGCACGTGCCATGATGTAGGCACCTATGCATTGATCAGAGGATGGACATTTTCAACACCTTGTCCAGTTTAATAGCTTGGTTTTTAATACTTTGTCTGGGTACTCAGGAGAAAGCCCTCTGAGCTCAGAAGGGAAGACTTCTGGTGTCTTCAGTGAGTCTCACATCAGGTGTTGCTTGCTGCAAATGGAGATCCTGAGCCTTTTCTTCCATCTCTTCATGTCAGAGGTAGTTGTGCATTAATCCTTTTATCCTTGGCAATACTGTCAGATAGCTGGGGAGAGAACAGGAGATAAAGCACCGGACTGCTGTTTATTCTTACTGTTTTAAAGCTTAATACAGACACTTAAACTGTAGACATTATAATGCAAACAACTACAGCTGCAGATAAAGTCTGAAAATGCCAGCTTAAGAGAATGGCTGGAGTCTCCCCCTCAGTGGTTTTGGTAATGCTGCACATGAAATTTCCCCTACAACTGAGTTGCAGAGGGCACAAAGAGCTCTCCAAAGCTGTTAGCGCCGGCATTCGGTCTGAGATGTTTTCAAGGTCTGCTGGAGCTTTTAGAACAGGGCCACATGATACGCAGGTGTCTGTCACAAATAGGATATCAGCAGCTTCAGTCAGAAATAAATGAAGTTGAAGTCAAAATATGTTCCTAGGTATCTGAGGGCTGCAGCCCACAGCTGTGCCTGCTTTACCCAGAGCAGCAATTTAATTTATTGCAAAGGACTCTAAGGGAAGTGCAGGCGGTGACTCAAAGGTGTAAACACTCGTAACTAAGCAGGTTCAAAGAAATGCTGCTGTGCTATTAACGAGAACATCTGAGTTCTCAGAGTGTATCAATTCTAAAATACAAATATTTACAAATGCAGCTCAAAAAGTAAACTGAATCATTGACTGTGATGCTTCAGAAGTCTGTGCAGACCTTAATTTGTCTTATCAAAGAATACTGTTGTCTCAAGGCTTGGAAGAAGATTTGATTTTAAAAGTAATTCAAGTATGAATGCTGGTGTCTGAATAGCGCAGAAGTAGTATTTGTTTAAATAATGAGTGAATTTGGTAACATGGCCTGTATTTAGAGTTTTGCCAATGGCTCCTCTTTCAGCAGACTTAGACACAAGTTGAGGCTCATTATCTTTTCCTGCCAAGATGGTTCCTCTCCTTTATGGCTGTCTCCAGGCTCATGGTGCTAGATGCTCAACAAAACCAGTATTTTGGCACCCTGAAGCTTTTAGTGAGAGCAGGGAAGAGCAGCAGCCTGAGATTTGGGGATTCAAAGCACCGCTCTACCCTCGTGTACTCTTGTAGGAAGTCACTTGATCTTCCTGTGCTTGGTTCACCCTTGAAAAGAACGTGTAGAACCAGAGCACGTTGCCTTGTGGGATCTCCTACTGGCGAGGGCACTGTATGAGAGTTTGGCTTCAGTTTTGCCAGTGTTAACAGGTTTTATGTGTATTTCAATTAAAATGACTGATCTTAAAGTTTAATTTAAATAACAAATGCAACGTTCTCAAACTCCAATGGAAATACACTATCTTTATAGAATCATCGAATCGTTAGAATTGGAGCCCATGAAGGACCCCGTACCAGGGGAGGTGGATGCCTGAAGGCAGCTGTGGCCCGTGGAGGCCCCGCTGGGACAGCTGTTCTAGAGGGACTGCACCCCGTGGAAGAGATGACCCACGCTGGAGCAGTTCCACGAAGGACTGTGGCCCGTGGGAGGGACCCCACAACAGAGCAGAGGAGGAATGTGAGGAGTTCTTCCCCTGACCATGAAGCAGCAGCGTGAAACAACATATGATGAACTGACCGCAACCCCCATTCCCTCTCCCCGCTGTGCCGCTCGGAGCCGGGGGAAGGTAGTAGAGATAATGTTAAGCCTGGGAAGAGAGAGGGGTGGAGGGAGGTTATCTGAAGGTAACTTTAAGGATTTTTCCCTGTCCTTATCTCAAACCTCGAGCTGTTTTTCCTTATATCATCTCTCCCTGTTCTCTCGGAGGCTGGGGGGAGTGAGAGAGAGACTGCGTAGTCTGGTCCCGATCGGGGCTGAACTATGACAAGACCCTACTGAACAGCCTCTCCCCATCTTTCTTGTAGGCCCCCTTGAGGTACTGGAAGGCCGCTATCAGGTCTCCCCAGAGCCTCCTCTTCTCCAGGCTGAACAGCCCCAACTCTCTCAGCCTGTCTTCATAGGAGAGGTGCTCCAGCCCTCTTATCATCTTTGTGGCCCTCCTCTGGACCTTCTACAACAGGTCCATGACCTTCTTGTGTTGGGGGCTCCAGAACTGGACACAGTACTCTAGGTGGGGTCTCACCAGGGCAGAGTAGAAGGGGAGAATCGCCTCCCTCGACCTGCTGGCCATGCTTCTCTTGATGCAGCCCAGGATGCAGTCGGCCTTCTGGGCCGCAAGGGCGCGTTGCCTGCTCATGTTGAGCTTCTCATCCACCAGCACTCCCAAGTCCTTCTCCTCAGGGCTGCTCTCAATCCATTCCCCGCCCAGCCTGGATTTGTGCCTGGGAGTGCCATGACCCAGGTGCAGGACCAGGTGGGGTTATGTTCCCTCTCTTCCAGTCATCGGGGACCTCACCAGACCGCCACGATTTCTCAAATACAATGGCCAGTGTCTTGGCAACTTCATCCGCCATTTCCCTCAGGACCCGCGGATGGATCTCGTAAGGTCCCATGGACTTGTGCACCTTCAAGTTCCTCAGATGATCCTGAACCTGCTCTTCTGCTACAGTTCTTCATCCTCGCAGTCACTGTTTGCGTCTTCTACAGCTTGGGTGGTGAGAGAAGAGCCCTTATTGGTGAAGACTGAGCCAAAAAAAAGTCATTGAGTACCTCAGCCTTCTCCATGTCCCGGGTAACCAGGACACCTGTTTCTTCCGAAGGGGGCCTACATTTTCCTTGGACTTTCTTTTGTCCCCTACATACCTATAGAAGCTTTTTTTGTTGCTTTTTATATCCCTGGCCAGATTCAATTCTGTCAGGGCTTTAGCCTTCCTCACCCGATCCCTGGCCACTCGCACAGCCTCTTTGTAGACCTCCCAGGCTACCTGTCTCCGTTTCCACCCTCTATAGGCTTCCTTTTTTACTTTCAGTTGGTCCAGGAGCTCCTTGCTCATCCACGCTGGCTCCTGGCCTTTTTGCCTGACTTGTTCTTCATTGGGATGCACTTCTGCTGAGCTTGGAGGAGGTGCTCCTTGAATGTGGACCAACCTGCCTGGGCCCCTCTTCCTTCCAGGGCCGCCTCCCATGGCACTTGGCCCATCAGGTCCCTGAAGAGGCTGAAGTCCACCTTCTTGAAGTCTAGGGCAGAGAGCTTGCCATGTGGTTTCCTTGCTGCCCCGTGGATCTTGAACTCCACCGTGCCATGGTTGCTGCAGCCAAGGCTGTCCTTCAGTTTCACATCCCCCACCAGTCCCTCCTTGTTGGTGAGCACAAGTTCCAGGAACCTCCTGGACTGCCTGTGCCCTGCCGTGTTGTCTCTTCAGATGTCAGGGTGGTTGAAATTTTATTTTGGTTTGAATAAAATTTTCCATTAGATTGCAAATGGTTATTCCTAGTGGAAAAGAAAAAAATCCATTCCTATCTAGAGCTCCATTTTCAATACCTTGAATACGTAGTCCTCCCTTCTGGAGTCACACTGTATGCAGACGTAGTGGTTGCCCATTCAGTACCTGCAAATCTTCTTTATGATCACCCACAGCTGCTATTCATGCAGAGTGATGGTAAAACACCGCTGTCGTTTGGAATTATACTGTAGCAGGGGACTCCTAAGCTATTTTCTCCCTATAACGCCCTCTCATATTTTGGGCCACATTAATGTTATACAGTATTAAGTGAAGCAAATATAGTGTATTAGAATCTCTGACCTATAATTACGGACAACACAGTTCAGCAGCTGGAAATAAACTAAGTTTTGACTAAAATGAGTGTTTCTGCTAACAGTAACTGTAGTGCTTGTAATTTCCTTCTTGAGCAGAATTTTTTTTTTTTTTTTTTTTTTTTTTGAGACACTTGAGTGGTACTGTTTAGATTTTATTAGTCTTTTTTGGTTTGCCTGTATTTTAAGTGTTCGAAGTGTCCTCTCTTCAACTGGTGTAATTTTGATGAAATTCAACAGAACATTTCTCCTTTCTATATTAACAGATCTGTATTGGTTCTTATAATACTGTCTCAAATACTGTGATTTTTTTTGAAATTTAGTTCTTTTTTATGAAAGAGAGGAACATGAAGAGAATCCAGCTCTTGAAAACAACTGTTGGAGCAGCACACTGATGCACAACTTCTTGCTCAGGTACAGAGGATAAAATCTTGTTCTACAGACAATTTATTTCACATTGAACGAGACTTGGAAGCTAATTAAACGTTGAAGAGGTTTTGTATTTCTAAAAATACTCTATAGGGGAGCATTGTGCCTTCATACATGGTGCATAGGTAAGTTAGCATTATCTGTGTTGCACTGCTGACAGACACAGCGGTGAGATTTGCTGAAGATTGCATTAAGACCATGAGCAGCACTTGCTATATTCAGGATTCGCTGTGTCAGGCCTGCAAGAGCAGATGGTAGAAGTCACAAAGGAGTTCTCACCAACATTGACACCTTGTGCTATGAAGAAGCCTTGGATTTTCTCTAAATGTGAATGAAAACCTAAGAATGTCATAGTAGAAAGCGTGTGAAAGCACCTTTTCTGCAGGAACTGGGGAGAATGCTTAATTACTTGTGTTACTCTTGGAATTAAGCCAGTGAAATTTGATGCACAAACCATGTGTGGGTGGTGGCGGCTTTCTGAGAACTTCAAGCCCTGCCACGTAGTCCTGGGTTAGCTGGCTATTGTGTCTTTCAGCGTATCTGGGATGTCTTTTGGCATATCTGGAGTGTCATGGGCGACGGCATTGTCCTTGAATCTTCACAGCAGACAAGCGCTGCCTGTGAATACTGTGGGCTAGACAGGTTGCTCTGCCGCTTCTCACTTCCCTATCGGTGGAGTAGTGGATGGGTTTGGGTTGTTCCAGGGGAGGGAATGGATGGAGGAAGGATGGATCACCAGCTGACAACTTACATCAACTTATTAGGGCAGCCTTTCTGCTACTGTAGCCGGAACAGGGATGCCCTTTCTTGCTGCTGATGAGAAAACACCTTCTAAAATAAGATGTTCTTAGTCTGCGTGGTTCTAGTTGTGGTTGGCTTGTTGGTCCTGAGCTCCCTGGAACTGCGTATCAGCTACTGCTTCCCATATGCTTGCTTGGCTTGTGTGACTGTTTTGTACGGCTTTTGGAAGGGCTCGGTGGGCAGTCATCCAAGAGGAGCCATATCTTTCTCTACAGATAATGTTGTCTCTGTTAACAGCAGAAAATAATCAAATATTTAAGGAAGGCTGGATTAAGACCTTACAAAGAACAATTAATTTGATGCACTGAAGGTTTGCAGATCAATTTTCAGCCTTGGCCAGCCTTACTTGACAAGCCTAAGTGATACTGTCACAAAAAGGCCTGGACTGGGATGTCTGTGTGACTTGCACATTTTTTTGATTATTCTTTTCTTGCTGTATGTGCACTGGTATGGGAGAGTGCTCTGTCACCATGCATCCAGGTGATCTTTTGAAGCACACTGACATGAACCGAGCTGACATCTTTCACTTCCCACCTCTTCAGCAGCTTGCTTTGTGGGGTGCAGTACCAACGTGTTATCTGTCACGCTGTAATTGTTCCTCCATGCCTGATGCTTCCTATGACTGCTCCAGCCTTTGGCACATCACGGCCTGTATCTTTCTTCTACCTTGACAGCAAGTGTGGTTTTTCACTCCCTTTTTCTGGTGAGCACAGACAATTTGATTTTGTTCTCCTGCTCCAATAGCTGTGTTGAGCAGCCTTGTGTGACAGGTGAGGAAATGATACAGCATCTGATCTGGGTTTTAATCAGGCCCAAAAGATGGGCTGATTTTTGAAGGCAAGTAGGACCTTTCTTTGTCCCTGGCTGCGTTACCTTCTGCTCCGCAGTGCTCTCCTGGTTGTGGATTGGGAGTGAAACTCTTTCTGTTCTTTAAAAGCTGTCTTGCTTGTCATACTTTGTGCTCGTTTATATGCAAGCATAGTGTAGCAGCCACCCAAGCTTTGCCTTCACGGGAAAAGCTGTGTATCCTGATCTGATATGGGTTGATACCTGAATGAACACAAGGAGTGGATAACTAGCAGATGAGAAAGCAGAAGTGAGCCTTTTACCTAAGAGGGCATCAAAGCCTGTGCTTGCATTAAGTGAAGTCCTTGTTCCAGAAGCTGTGGCAGTGCTGGTACCTACGTACTCGCTCCAACAGCTGCTGCAAACCCCTACCAAAGGCGGCTGGAACACATCTTGGGTACCCAATGTTAGCTGGGTGCGTCTTCCTCCTCCTAGCTCACATTTGATCCTAACAAACAAGATGAGCCTCAAGATGCCCTGTGTAGAACAGAAGAAACTGCCAGTGATTACACCTCCACTGGAAAATAGCAAATACCCTTTAACAAATAAGTACTGAAAAATACATTTAAACCCTTTTGAAGTTCTCAGGAGATTATAAAAATTGATTTTTTTTTTTAATTCACTATTCTAAACTGAATTTTTTTTTGACACTTAAAATCCTGCAATCTTATCTTTCTATTATTTTTTACCTCTAGACAAGTAAAACAAATTTCCCTATGAATGCTCACGAGAGCTGTCACAAGGACTCCAATGTCATTAGAGATGCTCATGTGACAGGCAAGCTCACCAACGCTGCAGGCAGTGATCAGGAGTTGCTTTGTGCTGCTAAATAACTGGTCTATTGAAGTCTTGTAGTCAGTTACAGTGCTTAAGGCACTGGTCCTGATTCAGCGTTTTAAAGAGGTCCACTGCACTTGGAGCCTATATTAATGGAAGACTTTCAAAATTTTCTAGTGACAACAAAAAAAACCTCAAGTTCCTGGTTGTGATATTTCCACAAAACTTTCGCGCTTGTTCCCTGAAAACCTAGGGAGTACATTTTACTCGCTCTCTGTTGCCGCTCATAAAATTGTCCAGGATAATTGAATTAAAAACACACAGTGTGGTTTCATAGCGTTCCTGGGACATTGTGGTCCTCTCTGCCGTGTTGTTTAGTGCCTAGGTCATGCCAATTCTCTTTGAGCAAATATTGTTGCAAGTTTAGTGGTGAGGTTTATGATTTTATAGTGCAATAAATAGTAGGGCCTAAAACCTGGTGTGGCCATTCTGTGCAGTGGTCCTACAGGCTTTTAAGCTAAGAGATGTTCAAGAGAAAATGTTTACTTGCTTTACTGCTGGAGCAGTGTTTTGTGGAGCACACAGGTAATATCTGACAGAGCTGACCACAAAAGACTGGATTATCTCTTCTCTTCCCTCTAATATTCCTTTCTGTCTAGCACTGTGGCAAAAACAGCTGGGTTGATATGCGGAGTGAACCTGTGAACATAGAAGAAAGGCACCTGTGGTCCATCCTCTCACCTGTGATGTTTTCCTCCAAGCTCAGAAGGTGTAGTTAAACCTATTCACATAATTGTCTAAGTATTTGCCTTTTATTTTCTTTCTGACTCTTCACTAAAAGTTCCTCTACCCTGTCCAGGAGGACAAAGTCCTGATTTTGCATTGTTTTCATGCTTGCTAGAGAAAAATTCTGTTGTATTCTGTGAGTGCCCTATACTCTCCAGTAAGAGAACAGATTTTCGTTTCCATGCAAACAGTGCAGTTCCTCTCTTAGAGGTCACCTTACCTGTTATTGCAGAAGCCTCCAGAATCTAACCAGGACGCAGCAGAATACAGTGATTTATTTTTTGTAGTTAGGGTTGTACATCTATATATTAGTCAATGAAGTTATTGCAGCTCAGCTGTTTCCGTGTAGTTGCCTTCTGTTTGCTCTTTAATTGCATACAGGGAAGGAAGAGACAATGTCTTTTCTCCTCCTTGAAATCTGTATTCCACTGCTGCCTCATCTGTTCAATATGTTTCCTTTACAAATCTAGAATTATGTTTTAGCTTAATGCCAGTAAGAGCTCTGGAAGTATTTATTCTGCTGGACCCTAATGTAAAATGAGTAATGCTAGAACTGGCTCCCTTGGTAGCAGCAACACATTTTACTACTGATTGTCAGAAACAATAAAAAAGAGGATATGTTGGTAGTTTCAGTGCTATTGGCTTCCTGGGAAGCCTGTGTGGCGTGGGCTGCTTCTGGGATAAATCATCCACGTGCCCTGTGTAATTCAGGAGAGATGCAGGCAGCGAGAGCCTCTTCCAAACCACCTGCAAAGGCCCCAAGGCTGGACATGAAGCTCCCTGAAGTCAACGGGAGCCTTTCCATTAACTCGATCGGGGTGCAAATCCTGAAAGGGGAAATGGGTTTTATTGGGATTAGTTGCAGAGCTTTCATGTATAATTGCTCACTGCTCTCCTCCCAGGCACTGCACATGTATCTGTCCTTGCAGGTCATGCTCATTAGCTCTTGGAGACGGTGTTCATGCCATGGCTTAGGGTAACAGGCCAACTGACTGAACCAACAGCGCTGGAGGAACCACTGAACTCATTCTGTCCAAGCAGAAACTGGAATGGTTTAGTGCTACAAGGGTGGATGCAAATTCTACTGCATTACAGCTATGCGGCAACACGGCCACGTGAGCGCAGGTGCCCAAGGTGGTTGATCAATACAAAGGCTTCACAAAACACTACTATAAAATCTAAAGGTAATCTCGGCTTTTGTGAAGCTTAAAGAATGCACCACCTCAGACAGAAAGTGCCCTTTTTATTAGGAAATGTTTAAATTCTTTCTTTAGAGGTTCTGAATATATTTGGAAACTTGCTGGAAAAATATTGATGTTATAGGTGGTGGAAAAAATTGAAAACTGAGGTTATGAAACTGCTAATTTAAATAGTTTTAAGAATCTTCCTTCTGTTCTGCCTTTTGTTTAATAATTAAAAGAATCAAAAATTGTAACCTTTTTCCTCAGCTATAAAGGAAATGACCCGATAAAAATTACAGAGGAAAATGCCCCAGATCTTTTGAGGAGGAGCCTTGCAAGGTCTAGCACACCCCTTTTTGTGGTTATTCAAATACTTTAATTACCTGTGACTGTCACGAAAGCAGCAAACGGAAGTCATGCGAGAAGCAGCTCGAGGGAAGGCGCTCTTTTTCTCTGTGGAGCTAGGATGAGGGAAGCATTGCTTTTCTCCTTGGCCTAAAGAGATTTTCCAGAGTTTTAAGGTAGGGACCTGTTTCCTTCTGATTGTTGTAGAGTGGTATCTAATTTAATGCTGATCCATGTTGTCCTTAATGACCTAAGAAGATGTCTAATGTAGTTTCTGCTTCCATTTGGGTCTTAGTGGGGAATATTGTTTTCCCGCAGCAATATCTAGTGGTTTATCCTTTGCTGTTCCATGTCTTATGCGGTGGCACTTTGTGATAGATGTGTTAAGCTACACAAATAATGTGGGTTTTTTTTAAGATTAGTTTCTTTGGCTCATGTTTTACAGCAGTGCAAATGGTTAAGATCTGGGAAGTAGAACAGACCTGACTGTGTTATAATTTCAATGGGTTTTGGATAACACTGTCCCATTAAAAGTTTTCCTCTTGGCCTTATGTTTGTGAAGTTGCTCTTCAACACCCTCACTGTGCTGCAAAGGATGCGATGAAGATTTTACATTTGTTTCATGTTTGTTGGACTAAACTTCCTTTCTATCCTTCACTTGAGAAGGACGAAAGACAATTAAAATCACCAACGGTGTCAGGGACATGACAAGAGCTGACGTTTTTAGGTGGTTGAGCGGTCCTTGTGATGGATAGTTCTGCAGTAATTGTCGCATCTCATCTTTGTCTCCTGTAATGAAGCTTGCTTTTTGAAAATGCTGCTGGGCTTTCCAAATTGCAACACTTTGGAAACAACTACCACTTTTTTAAAGGTTTTATTTTCATCTGGACAGAGAGGCAACCACCAGTGCAAGGCAGGCAGCAAAATTATTGTTTTGCAGCCCAGAGTCATTGTCAACAGTGACCTTGTGTTTACATGGTTATAGCCCAAAAGGAAAATCACTCATTTTTGGTTTGCTGTGATTGGAAATCAAACGTTGCATTGCAACTCATCCAAGGCCGCCACCACTGTGTTGAGAAGTTTGCTGTTATGAGACACACAGGATGAAACGTAAATTTTTTTTCCTACTATTCAGCTATTTTACTCTGGTAGACCCCACGTTTGTCACGTCTGGCTAAGCAGTTATAAGATATGGGATGGCTTTTGCCTTGGAGTTTATCATCTAAATAAATAGTTCACACCACAAGAAGCTTTGAGTTGAAGCATACATCTTAAAAGTGCCCAGGGAACAGTGATGTAGAGATACATGGGCAAGCTGGATACCAAAATCAGCCCATTCACGGGTGAGAGTTCGTGATATGGAGTAAATATTAAGTGTAGTATGAATGAAATCCCTTAGGTTTTTTTTCCCTGACTTGCGTTCATTCCTGGCCTAACGCTTTAAACCTTATTTTTTGAGAACTTGAGCGAGAATCTGAAATAGAGTTTGCATCTGTGAGTGTCAGCTCTAAAAAGGAGAAATAAACAGCGGGTTTGAACACCTGCAAGTTTTGTATTTGACTTTTAGCTGCTGCCTCATCTCGTGTTGGTGTATATATAACCATGATTATGATCTGTAAGAGATACGTTTGAAATATAATTTAGATGTGACTCTCCATTTGATAAATAACAGAAGGAAATAGAGAGGAGGGAAAGGAAGTCTGAGATGTTTTAGAAACACAAATGGGATCTTGGGGCTGGATGTCCAATTCCTATTTGTTTAAAGCTTTGGTTTATTTATGTGAAAAACAGAGCTGAAAACTTAAAAAAAAAATGACTTCCTAAATTGGAATAATTTCCTACTCAAAATCAGCTGAAGAATGGAGCTTGTAACAACAAATGATGCCTCTGGGAAACCTGATATTGCTTTTAGCAGAAGAGATTTATAGAGAGAACAATGAGTGGAGGTAGATGCAGTGAACTTAGTCTTTGGGAACTGAGATTGATTTATAAGTTTTGTCTTTGCAGTTTGTACTCCCATCAGTACCCAAAGATTGATTTATAGTTTCCTATGGTGAATTTATATCATTTAGACAATAATTTTTTTTTCTTTTTTGAAGAGGGTTAGATCTCACTGAAAAATCAAGCAACCTTTTTGACTCAGAATTTTTTTTCCCTTAAATAATCAAACCAGGTAAGGAAACCCCACTTACATGTGTTTGCAGGCCGACAGGATCAACTTGTAGCAAATTATTTCATCAGTGTTTCTGCTTGAGGGACTGTGCCAAAGGTCCCAGATGATCCTCTTCACCTGGAGGGAGACTGCATGCAAGTCTCCAGGTCCCAGCTTGACACCCTCAGTCCCACTTCCCTGCAATTATCAGTGAGGATGGAAGTTCAGCCTGTGCAGTGGGAGGAAAAATCTCCGTTCCTCCAAAATCTGGTATTTCGTGCCGCTCTTCAGCAGTTTTGATTATCATCTTTATCACTTATTTGAATGCTTGCGAAGCAGCTTGCAAATTTATTAGACTAGAAGGTGCTGAATGACTGACTGGGATGCTAAGAAGAATTGTTGTAAGAAGACTTTTCTGTATGCATCCCTGCACATACCTTGCTCATGTAAGACCTCTCAAAATTTTGTTCGGAAGAGTAGGAAGTTAAAGGTCCAGTAAAGAATTGACTTCAGATCAAAATTTGGAAATCTAAATGCAAGTTGGACATGGTACAGCCAGAGTTTATATATTTGACTTTTGGAGCTAAGGTCTAGCTTAGGGACTCCGAACCCTGTGGCAGATGCAAAGGGCTGTAATAGTATAGATGAGCCTTGAAGTTGTTTTATTTTGTTTAGTGACGAAATTACATGAAAACCAACATGATTTTTTTCTTCTTTTATTGACTTAATATAACTAGAAATATCTTGGGGAGTTACTGCTAATGCAATATTGTACTGTAGGGATTGTGAGCTGATGATTGAGAACCTTGCTTTGCCATCCTCGTGTCAAGCAGCCTGCTGCTCTCCAACCATTGCCGGTGAAATCCATTTGCTGTGGCTGGCCTGGAGTTTCTCAGTGGCACAACATTATCCCAAGACAGGCAAAGAGGAATCTGAACTCTCCAGCTTTTGTCCACCTTTGTCACAGATGTTAGATGGATCTGTCCACATTGCTGTGTCTGAGCTTATCCAGCGTAAAAAGCCAAATACCAGCCTGAAGGACCATTAGGAGCCTTAATGAAAACGTTAAGCACTGTAAATTCCTCCTATAAGGCACTATTCAAATAGGCACAATCATTATCCTCCTCTTGACTTTTTTTTGACGTCACAGAAATCCCAGATTACGTTTATATAAAGCAACTTGTGAAAGCTGCTCCTCATCGTCTTCTGTTGGTGCAGACACCTTTCTGAACAACATTTATCGTTAAAGCTTGAAACCTCAGCAGCAGTTTTTGTGCACATTGTGGATGGTGCCGTGTAGTAAGAAACAACTCTTGCCAATTAACCTGGAGGTAAGATGTGAACCAGCAATGCAAAGATAAAGCAGCTCTCTGAATCACCCCGTTTGCCAGTGTCAGAGCCACATGCAGGACCTCATTCTTTGTTTAATGCCCCACTTGCTTCTTAGGTTAATCTGACAACAGCATGGTGAACTTCAGCCTGCGTAACCTGCTGTATGCTGCCCAAAATGCTTACTGTAAAATAATTGATAAGTCTATTACATAAAACCATTAATTTTGATTTTGTTAGCTCATTAAGGGCATTGCTTCATCTTTTGCCTTTGCTGTACAAAGCAGCATTATTTTTAATTAGCATTGGCTGACTTTCTTTTTTATTTAGCTGGTAAAAAGGTTATTTAAGTCCTTAAGAAGAATTACGACATCTATAGTTGACCTGGTAATTGGTATGTTGCTGCTGGGGGTAATTGTGCTGGCTAATATTCAGACTCATGAAGTCTGTGCGCGTGTGGACCTACGTGTCATACAGGTATGTATGGTGCACAGAGAAGATGGTAGGTATGAACCAGTATCCTTCTCTAGCAAGAGTAATTATAAAGTAAGGAAATTACAAGAGCAGTGACAAACCACTTGATGGCTGGTCTGTGCTTATATGAGAGATTGGCTCCGTCAAAGGCATGTGCTTTGCAACTTTCTTAGCAAACACTCGAGTTTTTGTTCTAAACACAATTAAGGATGTAGGATAGTGAGTACTTGGGGTTCCTCCTGATGATGCTTGTCTAGGTAATTGCAGTGATTAACGGGGAAAATGCCAGCAAGCTTGGCTATTACAAAACTGATGTCACTTTGGGTACAGTTATTTCCTGTAGAGGTAAACCCAACAATCTTCACAGAAGCTAGTGGAGACAGTAACAGGCAACTGTGTTTCTGTATCTGTCCCAGTTTAATTGTGTATTCAATTCTTACATGTCAAGTTCGTTCTTTTATTATCTTCAGTTTGCGTCTCTTAAATACTGCTGTTTGCTGCCCTTGGAGTTGCCTGCTGTCCCCAAAGCCCGGCAGAGCTTGCTCTGAAAAATGAGAATAGTGGATATTTATTAAAACTTGATTCAGAGACAAGTTCATATGCTGAGCTTGGTTTTTTTTTTGCAGGCTTCCTTGGTGAAAGCCATGGGAAAACATACTTAAAAGGCTTCTTGAATCGAGATGTAAACTACAGATCTCTTCAGTTTCTTATATGGTGTCTTTTGCATCAGGCTACAAACGGTGGATGTATCCTATTGTTTTGTCCTGTTCAAAAAAAATCTTCCCGACTTCTTTGAAGGTACTTACAGGCACTGTCTGTTAGCATATGTTTTGCAGAAATTCTGCAGATTGCCTACGTGTTATCTTGCTGGATCTGCACATATCTGCACAAACTTAAAACTGTATCTGCAGAAACTTGAACTATAATTACGAAAAACCTCCAATTATGATGATCTGAACCATACCTTTTGATTTACTGTAATAAAGACTAAGCATTATCGCTCTGCCCTTTAGGGTTAAGTGTACTCAGACTCTCAATCTGTTTTACTGATTGAGTAACGACTCTAACTTGATCAAGCGTCTGTATTTGCCGTGGCATAAATCTGCCAGCAGTTACGCTCAGGTCTTCACCTACACAGGGAGTTAATAGCCTTTTATGTTAGACATCCTCAAAGATACGGCGCTAATGGGGTTCGAGAGAGCTGTTGAGGAGCTGTGGAGCAAAATGGATGTGAATTGGCTGGCTTTATGTTGACAGATTTCTTTTCATTATTTCCCTTGCTGTTGATAGATTGGTGTGAAAAACGTACATAACCTCCTCAACTTTGTGGAATTAAAAGCAGCTCCTCCATCCCGGCCCCTGCACCTTAATGTTTGTTAGCTCACTCCTTCCTTGAGGTTTGTCACAGTTGTGAAAAGCAAGGTGGGGGTTTAAATTCCGCTGTTTTTTCTCCTCCTAAGTCTTCACTGGCCCATTAATTCCCTTGCTATACCAGAAAATTATTTTCATAACACTTTGACAACAAGAATACAAATATCCCCTTACATACCAGCTGTTCACAGTTCTGCTACTCAGACCGGGTTGCTTTTATAAATGCTTTCTTCAGCAATTTGAAAGAGAATTTCTGTGAGTGCAGGTAACCAAGGGGGCTCAATTAATTTGTCTGTTAAATGTAACAGAAACAACAACAATATGCTAAGAGTTTCTTTGAAAACCAAACCAAACCTGGACAGAGGAACTTAGTGACTTTGGTGGTACCCAGGTGATTGTTCAGCATCTACTGGTGGTGTTTCTAACTCTTACTGACCATATGTGTCTGTGGGGTGGTTTCCAACATCTTCTGAAGTTTTGATGTTGATACTGGCTGCTGGCAGAGCATGGTCTCAATGCAGGAAGTATGGGTGGATGTACAGACTGTTTCATGTAAGAGATATTACGGGGATATTTTCTAGATAGCTTCCCAGTAAAATTGTGTTAGAGGTGCAGATGAACCAAACCTGTCTCGTGCTCGTTATGTTTGTTTGAATTGCAGAAGCAGAATAGCTATAGATATTTGTGTTAAAGGGTGGGATGGGATATTTAACAAGGCTACTCAAGAGAAACCAAGTTACTTTTTAAAATTATAAGTCTAAAGTCAAAATACTAGGCTTACTGGAGTGGAGGCAAGCCAGAAAAATTACCATTCCTGTTAACAGATGCTTTCTTTGAATTCTTCCATAAATGTTGAGTGTGCTGCTAATTCAGGGCACTGGATTTTATTTTTATTTTAGCTGTTTATGGAGAAACAAAATGTATACACTGTAGTTGCACCAGCTGAAGGTAACAAAAATCCAGAGGCAGAACTGTTTTTTGCCAAAGCACTGGCGCATTTGACACCCTTGTCTGAAGTTTTAATCTTGAGAAATAAACTTGGTCCGATCAATTCTTAAAATCCCTATGAGGTAAAAAATATTGCAATGGAAAAATGCATTTTCCTGTCTGCAGTGTTTGGTTCAGCATAATTAACATGAATAATGCAAGACAATTTTCTGATAGTTATTATATTAGAGAGCTTAGCTGACTCAATTGCCTTCATGACATAGCCAGAATGCAAATCACTTGGACAGAAATAGCACAGAGCTGGCTTGATTAAAATGTGATACATATTCATAAACATGTACATATACATAAACATATGTGTACCTATGTGTTTATGTGTACATATATTCATAAACATATGCATATTCATATACATAAAATGAAACATATGAATTAAAAATATTCAAGGTCTTAGGAAATGACCTGAACGTCATTCCCCCTCCCGCCCCCTGAGACACCAAGGGAATTTGCATAATCACTTTGAGACAGCTTTTTCCTTCTTCCTCTGTGAGTTGACAGAACCTGGTGTTCATGGAAAACCAGGCTGTCTTATTTTATTCCTTTTCTGAGCTCAACTACAGTAGAATAATGATGCAGCACTTTGTCATGGTGCTCTTTGAGAACCTGGCTTCTTTATCGTAATTACAAAGATAACGCATCTCAGGCATGAATCTAATGAGAAGCCGTAAGACTGCAATCTTTGTTAAGAATCAGATCCCCATCTCCACGTTTTTCTCCCTGCAGCCCTCAAATCTCACTGCTTTGAGTTACTCCCAAGTTCCTTCAAAGGGCTGTAACGAGATGTATAATGAAATATTTGTTGAATTTATTTCTAACATTTTTGTGTGCTCTTAACTTGGCTGAAGACTCTGTAAATTTTGGGCACTTGGGTCTGTTGGGAATCTCTGAGAACCCTCTCCTAGTGGTGTTTGGCTTATGCAGCCATCAAACATTCCACGTCACAGACTGAGCTTGGGAAAGAGTCATGCACTGGATGGAAGAAGGAGTTGATAATTAGAGAGGAGCGGTTATTACACAGACTCGCCCAAAAAGATGTAATTTCTAAGTCAGCTTTCACTTGGCATCTCTCTTAAAACATAAAATGGAATGCTGTAATGAGATTCTATGTTACCCACTATAGCACATTTGAGCTGGAAGTCAGACACATTTAAAGGTAAAAGGATTATTTCTCCCGTTAACTGGCAGCCCTGCAAATTCCCCTCACGGCTCGGAGCAAAGCAGCTGGTTTTGTGTGTGTTCTTATGTGTCGAGGTTGTGTAGGGTGCAACCTGCATGTGGTTGGCACCTGAGGCCGCTTAATGCTTCTACGGCATAAGTAACAATTTGTGTGGATTTAGGGCATAAAGCTGTGTAAACCTCAACGCGCTCTCAGTTTTCAACCAGGCTGGATCCAGGTTTACTCAGATTTCAAAACTAGTTTGGAAGGACTTGAGGGCCAACCTTAGTGCACCTCCTAGCAAATCTCTCTAGCGTTATTTATTTGAAAACACATCAGACAGGATAACTTGCTCCTTAAATCAGGTTTATGCAGCCAGAGTCCGTGCCAAACTTCTAGCAGGGTTTAGCTCCTGCTCCCGCACTCTCCTTTGCTGTATGAGATTGAGATTCTTTTGATGCAGTAAGGGGAACAGGAATGTGATGAAAGCTCTTTTACCAAGACTTTCCATTTTGTATCGCAGAGACTTATTTTTTTTGTCTTCCTATCCCCTGCCGTTGATTCACTACACACACTTTCCTTCTAACCCCCCACTCCCCTTTTTTTTTTTTTTTCATTTCTCCATTTTTTTGATGCGTGGAGGTGTGTGTGATAAGGACTTATCAGTTATCACTAATCCACATTTATCTGCAGGGATGCTGCCTCACTCATCTGTTAATCTGTGCACCAGAGTCTGTCTATTATTTTTCAAGCTACCACTGTTTGGTATTATTCATCTCTTGTATGGTCTTCTGAGAAAATTAGCTGAATATTAACATAAATATTTCTTATAATGTTCTTCAGGCTAAGGATTAGAATGGGGAAAACTTACAAGTCGGGACTGAATTAAAAAAAATAAAGGGAGAAGGGAGAAGCCTGGCTTTGAAATGAGTGATGCAACGGGACCCTTGCTGGATAAAGAGGCAGTTCCCCCCAAGGTCATTCAAGGAGCTGTCAGCACAACTGGATCTAAGGGGCCCTTGTGCCCTGGAACCGCTTCCCGTTGGGATGGTGCCACGTGATGAGCACTGCTGCCTTCGGTGCGGCTCCTGCCTGAGAGCTGCCAACTGAAGGTGAAGCCCTTTTGGTTGTCACTGTCGCTGCGCTGCTTGCAGTGAACTCCTCGTTTAGTTTTCTCGTGATTGTAATGTGTAACTCCATCTGAATTTCATTATGTGTAGGAATTAATGTCTTCATTTACGTGCTGCTGCTGTTGCTCTTTGTGCCTCCGGCACAGAGATTTGTTTCAGTACCAGCAGATGCAGTAATTGAGCTGTTCCCTGACTTTACTATTTACCACTATTTGTAAAGGTCTTGATTCTCTCTCCTAGAGAATGAACAGATCCTAAACACTCTGCTTTTTCCTCCTGGAACCTAATAAAGCTCATTTGCTATAATATTCAGAATTGGAAATTACAGCAGTAGCACGGAGGGAGTAGATCACCGGTTTGCCTGAAGGCATCGTGATCCCGTTTTATACGGCCCAGCTCAGCAGTGGGAAGAGTGGCCTTCACTCCGTCAAACTGATGAATAATCTGTCAACCTTGTTACTGTTTTATTAATTAAATTGGTTTAAGACAGGTGAGGATGTAGGAAGGACAGTTCGTTTCTGGCTTTAACTTGGGTTGCTTTAACCAAGAGTTCGTGTACAGCTTCTGCTTTCTATATGACTGGAATCGGTGGACTTGCCTCAATTTCATGTATTGTGTTTGGTTGCAGGCCCTCAAGACAAGAAGAAGCAGATGTTAGCCAAATTCGTGATTCTTGTATGATTTTTAAATACATAGGACGCTCTCTCGAAGTCAAGGTTCCCTAAAGCATCTTCAGATCACACAAGGGACTTCTCAGCTGTTTCAGATCATCACACATGTAATTATTTGTTCTACTCATATTCTTTATTTATTTTCTTGTATGTCAGTCGATTCGCAATTGCAGTTATTCGCAATAGTTGGAAGAAAATCTGTTTGGGTGGTCTCACCCCCTCAAAAGCAACAACGCGCAGTTATCCCCATGAGAGCCTATACTTTTCGGTTGGTATCCTGCTGATTTTACGGAACATGGTGTGGCTTTTGCCTAAATGTATTCCAGTGCTTCATGCAGGTCTTGTGTTTACAGGTAATTGAAAGCACCAAAATAAATCCTTTCCCCATGGCTTGCTTCAGCCACAAGTAGTGCCAGCTAAATTTGTCGTGATGTTTGCCAAGGGCCAGGGTGATGTTCCCGCTGACCCGTGCTGCCCCCGACTCGTGTCTACAGCGATGAGCGTTAGATTCTGGCTCTGTGGTGTTGTCTAGCTGCAGTGGTGGTGTCCAGCTGAGGGGTCCATCCGTGCCAGAGCTGCTCCTTACCAGAGGATGTGCCAAGCGCTGTGGAAGCTCAGACAAAATATTTTGGCTTGTATAATGAAACCAAAACGTCAGTGACGCTGTTTAGTTTCCCAGTTATCAACTGAATGGATGGAGTTGAAAACGTTGACTGTTTATGTATGCAAGAGCTGCATCTTTAGCTAAATCTACTAAACAAATTATGCTAAGCAGATAGTGAAAGCCAGAATTTCATGTGTCACAAAACTGTATTTTTGGTTTTGTCTGAGGAGATATTTTTTTCCTATAATGAACGTTCATTAAAAAATTTTAGCTCCGGGATTCACAGTGGGTGATTTACTGTAATTGTAAAGATTTCTCATGTAACATTAACAAATACAAGAGTATAATTGGGTACATCAGGAAGCATCAGCTGAGCAGAGTGCTGAGCTAGGGCTGGTGCAGGCTGTATCAGCCAACCGGTCCAGAAATGGAGAATATTAATTCTGCAGCCTGACCTGGTCTGGAGCAACTCTGCTGAGAGTTGCCTTGCCTGAATTTTTAGTGCTGCTGATGGATGGCTAGGAAGAATAATAATAGTAATATACTTAACACTTTTCACTCACTGAACTCGGGGCACTTTTAGGTTTGTCTGCTTTATTGATGGGAGAATTATGACCAATTTTCTGCAAAGTCATGAAAACGCGGTTTGTGGCTCCTTCGTCACATGTGGCTATCTGACTCACGTGGCTCTTCTGAGAGCAAGCCAACGACTGCTCCAGGATGCTGATACCCCAGTGCATTTAATTTTTCTGCTCTGATTTAGTTGCAGCTCAGAACACAGGAAAAGATCCCCTCTGTGCTGATCAGCAGTGACTCAACTGACCCATAGTCTGCCTCACAAGTTTTTTTCAAGTTGAAGTCTGAGAGAATATAGTTTGAGAAATTAAATTCCTAGGCCAATGTAGGCCTTGGTTAATTGTCACAGAGCACCTGTGAAGAGAAAATACAGCTGTACTCTTCTTTGTGTCCTCCTCAGCAGAACGGGAACATCTCCCTGCCCCTTTGGGAGTCCGTAGATAAATGCCATAGGGGCTCCAAGGCACTTAAACAGCCCGTTCTTGTTATCGGTACCAATGCCTGACTGAGACTGTCAGCCCAGCAGTGAGTCCTGCAGAAGCAGCAAGCTTGGTGCGTCTAGGAAAAGAAGATGGAAAACGTTTTGTTTCAGTGTGACTAGCATTAGGCTTTTTTAAATGCCATAGGAAGACTTCTCTTACTTTGGCTTATTCTTTAGATATTGCAGCGATGATGCACAGGTTAGCTGCCTTCATGAGAAGGATCCCCATGGAAATTCCTGCTCTAGGTTCCCTCTGGACTGTTATATTCTTTCCCAAGTGATCCAAAGGGAATTCTTCACATGAAGACGTAATAAAATTGAGTGAGTGAAAGTAGGGAGAAAAAAAAAAAGCCCTTTATTGAAGCGGAATGGAAAATAAGAGGTCTGGAAAACTGAGCTGCCTCTGAAAATGATGGAGTCAAATGCCTGCAGATGCAGGCACAATAGATTATGGAAATTACTCAGAATAAATAGGCCTGGATGGCCTCAGCAGCACTGTTGTGTCAACTGGTCTCATTAAATATGCTCAGAAGCATGTAACTGTTTGTTTCTCTGCCACATACATTTTTCCACAAGATGAGGAATGAGCTTGAAAATGATACCTGAATTAATTTGTGGTTTCCCCCAGACTCCTGGTGTCCTGTGGAAACAAAGCATTGGTAAAGCAGCTCACATTGCACTGCCGTTCTGCTTTAAGTGGGTCCTCAATGGCGAATCTTTGTTTGTGAGCTGTGTTTTACTGATGATTTGCCATTGGACTGCAGTAAAAAGGTTTAAAAAAAAACGCCAAGTGGCAGAAATCTGTCATTTGTACAGATGCTATCAAGGGTTGGATGTCCAAAATTTGATTAAGGAAAATGAAACCCTAGAACTGATTAAATCCTGTGCTGTTGTGACCTTCATCATGTTTGCCATCACTTTGTACTCGCTTTGTATTCATATTTCATGGTTATGAATTTCTTGGTTAGAAATGTTTGATAATATTTTCAACTGTTTGCTTTGGCAGAAATGTTAGGCTTAACACGGGAGAGAAAAAAAGACACTTCAGACTGAAAATAAACACTTTAAACTTCCTCCTCTGGTTCCTACGTGTGCACCGTAGTTGGTAACTTCTTGGATATATTCTCTTCTGGCCCAGTTGTCTGGTGAAGCACTGCAACCTGTGATATATCACACTGTCCTTCCTGCTGAGCTGCTGCCGTGTAATGCTGTTATGTCTTCCCATAGTAAATCAAGAGAGATTTAATTTGGAAATTTAATTTAGACATGCCTTAGGGAACGTAAGTCCTAAGATACTGCAGTGATGCTTTTTGCATGTGTAGACATACGTATCATTCAGCTTGTCGGCCTGATTTCCTTCCAGAGAAAATTTGAATTCTTCTGCCAAAAGTAGACCTTTTAAAAAAAATTTTTTTTTTTTTTTTTTGGGACTAGAAACCAAATATTGTGTTGAAAGACAGTGCTTCAACAGCGATGCAAATGCACGTGCATGGTGCAGAGCAGATGAAATCTAAACCCCATCTATCTCTCCCAGGAACCCTGTTCTTCACTGGAATTTACTTGGCTGGAGGGATATAATACAGGAAGACCATGACTGAGGTATTTCTTTAGCTAATGCTCAAGCCAACATGTTTTAGCTGCTGCATTGTTTTGGGATTATTTAAGTTTGCTTTTTTTTTTTTGTGGAAAGAAAAATACTGTTAATATACATGTGCAGGTTCAGTATCAACAATCAGTAAATATGGAGCTCTGCTTTTGAAGACGAATGCATAATGTGGTTAAATGGCTGAAAAGTGAAAGGTGGATAAATTCATATTGAAAATATGATGCAAGTCTTAGTAACCAATGTATTTAACCCTTACCCAAAGAAGTGTGGGCTGCTAAAACCAAGACCAATTCCCTTCTAAGGAACGTGTGCCAGTTGGAGTACAAAAGATTGCTCTCAGTAACAGGTGCATTTTGGGGTAATTCAGATGTCTACTTTATCTGCATGAATTCAGTGTCTTGTACTCGCGCGCCTTGTGGAAACCAGCATTATATCGGAGAGCTGCATCCAAACGTTGGGCTGGGGCTGGCCTTCCTTTACACTGCTGCATAATTCAGACCACAGATGGAGGGGATGGCTACTACATAGCTCGAGGGTGTGCACGGCCACATCAATGCCATCGCAAACTGGCTGTGCTCTTTGTTCAGATCTGGTTTATTTGTAACATTTAAAATTACAGCTAGAACTTAGTGATCAATAGATCCTTCATAATTCTTCAAATGCTGCTTTAGAATAAAAATGGCTTCTGTTTTAAGGACTTAGAGCCCATCACCTTTGAAAATCAAGGAGCAGAAAACAACTCAAAGTGAATAGTTCTTATTGGGTTGAAAAAAAAAAAAAAAGGGGGCATCTCTATGGTGTAAATCAGCCTGCCTGTGGGCTTCAGTGAAGCGCTGGAGGGTTGCATGGATTCTGGCCTTGTCCCCACAATATTTAAGCTTTGTTTAAAGAGTCTCCAATGCTTGTGCTGCTGGCTCAGATGCCAGTTAGCTGAGACAGCTGTATGCCTACATCTAGTTTTGTCAGTATGAGCTGTGGGAAGAAAGGAACTCTCTTGCTGTGAACACAGTAGGATATGAACCTGTAGATCTGCATGCTTCTTTGGAATCGTGCTATATTTTTTTTTGGTCTTACTTCGTCTTTTTTGCTAGTCTTTTTTCCTTGGTTAATAGCCAAGTAACTGTTCAGGTAGGAAGAACAAGGTAGCTCCATAGTTTCTTTGAAAGCACTGGAGCAAGGGAGTAGTAAATCTGCTTAATGAGCATGCATTAACACTTAACACTCCTGTCGATAACTTCAATTAATGTCAGGCATGTGGCTGGGGATAACAGGGCAGGGTCAGAAATTAGGCTTTTGGAAAAGCAGAGGATTTCTCTGCTGCGACTGGTTGAAGTTATCGCTAACTTCTGCTGGGGGAAAAAACCCACCGGACTTTCAAGGATTGAAGTCTGCTTTTCAAAAGACACCTAGTAATTTGGGATTCTGAAGAGTTCCTACACTGTTCCACAAGCAATTGGATAATATACACTGGTGGCAAGTTCTGAAACATTTATCCAGCTGTAAAAGACCATTTGCCTCCTGTGGCACAGGGTTGTGGATTGTACACCAGGTAACTAGAAGAAAGATCTTCAGCATGCCTTTAGGTAGTTTAGGGGTTGAGGGGAGAAAGCAACTGGGGAAAAAACGTTGCATGTGGATGAAGTGATTTAGATTGATTCTGTTTGTATAATGCCCATAGAAACCTTATATAGATCTTGAAAAAAAAGATATATATATATATATATATATATATGTATATCTTGATTATGTTCCTAGTTCTGCCAGTGGGCTATAGAGTAATTTCTGGTTTAAAAAAAAAAGAGGAGAGGGAAGGTAATATGTAAAATCAGTGTAATGATACTATCCTAATTTATGTAGTATCTTGAAATTTATTAGCATGAAGATCTAGTGGTGGTTTTTTGCAATAGGACTTCCATTTAGGTTACAAGTAACAGACTGGCATCCAGAAAATGTTTGAGCTATAGCTTAATCTTCAGATAAGCTTTGGAGGAGATGAAATGATGTTTCCTTCTGTTTTCCTCTAGTTTGGTCTTATGTTTGGTAGTAAGACTAGCCTTAAGTGCAGACATCAGAGCTGAACTTGACCTGTATTCAGGAGACATTGACATTGGAACTTACTGTGATTTATAGTTCCTCTGAATTTTAACTGAGTTTTAAACTGCTTAGGGCAAGGAGTAAGCCTGGGTCTAGAAATGCAGATGCACTCATAGGGTCTGAGGCTGCAATCCTCTACGAGGCACTAGTATTGAACAAATGAATTGTGGAGAAATGAACAGGTACACTTTTCCGTTGGTTTTCATAAAATGACAAAGCTCTCGTGATTATAGAGGGTTCAGCAAAATGCTGCAGAGCAGGCATAGAAAATCAGTGATTGGTTTGAAGACGTCATCCTAGAGGCTTTTTTTCCCAAATGATTTCTAAATTTTGTTCTCTAAATGGCAATCTAAACTCTGAATTTCTCAATCTGTTTCTGACATCTGTACAGCTATAATGATTTGATAATCATAGCTAAAAAACCCCCATTGTTTGACCTGAGTTTTAATATGCAGAGTCTGACTTTGCTGTGGTAATTTGTCCTCAGTTTTCATAATTTGAAGAACAAAGCAAAATGTTTTGATTTGACATTAAGTAGGTGATGAGCATGTCAAGTGAGATTTGACTTATGTTTCCTCTTGCTCTTCCAATGGAATTTAAATTATTTCTTGTTCAGTTAAAGTGCAGGCTAAAAACAAAATCCCTCAGAGAATTGTTAATTTTTTTTTCTTGTTACTGTGGTGAACAAGGTTTTATGAAGAACTATGAAGCTGCAGCGTACATTCTCACTGGTCTCAAACAGTAGCGGGTTGAGGTTTATTCTGCACATGAAACTTTGTTTTGTATTCAGTGTGAAAGTGTAAGTATTTTTCAATAGGAATAGGATTAATTTTTACTTTTTGGAATGGAACTAATTGTTCTGGTATTAGCATAGTTCTATAGAAGGCATTTATATATAGCATAGGTCTACCACAGAACTGAGACCAAGATAACAAGCCTTGCTGAGAAACAAGTTGTTTTGCTGCACAGGTGGATGTTTCCAGAACAGCTCATTCTCCATCCTGCGTGGGAACGGAGCCAGGCCAGCATGTCAGACTTCTGCTGAGGGAAGCCATACGTATACAAGGAGCTTGCTATCATGAGGAGAAAAAAAAAAAAAAAATTCTAGTATATCTTTGTTTAGAAGGATATTGGGGTTAGGCTTAGGATAGGACAAAGGGTAATGGTTTTAAAATAGAGGGAGGTAGATTTAGATTGGATATTAGGAAAAAGTTTTTTACACTGAGGGTGGTGGAGCACTGTCCCAGGTTGCCCAGAGAAGTGGTGGGTGCCCCATCCCTGGAAACACTCCAGGCCAGGTTGGATGAGGCTCTGAGCAACCTGATCTGGTTGGAGATGTCCCTGCTCCTTGCAGGGGGGTTGGACTAGATGACCTTTGAAGGTCCCTTCCAACTCTAACCATTCTATGATTCTCTAGAGCAGTGCACTGCATCTGTACTTTGTGTCACTAACATGGTATAATGCCGTGTGCCTGTGTAGCTGGTGACAGATAGATGAATCCAGCAATATATATTTTCTTTTTCATTATTTCACCTCTACCCACAAAAAAAGCAGTTGAGAAGAGTCCGAGACTAGTTGAAGACCACAGTTTTAATTCCTTTTTGGCTACTGAAGCTTTTCCGTTCTTAAAGTACAGAACATTTTTATCTTCTGGAATGAATCCTTTTTCTTGTTGTTTGGGTACTGGGACTAAACAACTACTTTTGCAGGAACAAATATCTTAAGAGATCAAAATATGGTCAAGATGAAACTCTCTACCTCTGAGAACCTGTAACTCAGAAAAGAAACCTAAAATCTGATAAAATGTTTTTTGGGGTTTTTTTTTGTGTGTGTGTGTGTTTGTGTTTTGTTTGTTTGTTGGTTTTTGGTTTTTTTTTTTTTCTGCCAGCTTTTGACAAGGAACATGCATTGAAGAGACAGCCCATGCTCTGTTTTTCCCCATTTGACTAACCTAAACTAGAAAAGCAGCAGTTAAGAGCTGAAGCAGTGAAGAATAAACTTACTGGCATGTTTGTGTCTGCTCTAGAGGCAGGATTTTTTTCTTTCTTGCCTTTATTCTGTTGTTGTACAACATTAAATGTTTGCTTTACAGAAAAACTCTGGTTTTGTAGATGTATTGCACGCAGTTCTGGAAGAGCTTTTTTTACACAGTTCTCTGGCTTGCCTAGAGATGGCAGTGTGGCAGTATAATTGTTACACCACTGCCTACTCCCAGGAATACATAAAAATTACCTTAAATTAATAATAAAAAATAAAGCTCAGTTTGAGCCAGCTCTGCAAAAATATAGGGAATGAATACGTTAGAAACATACAGATAATGTAGCTGAAACACAGCTGATTTAACTAAATGAGAAGCTTTGTGAATGGTAAATTAATTTTTTTTTGCACCCGGACACCCGACATACTTTCCATGTCGTGTAACATCCATTTTAGCAAATGACTTACAATAAACATAAGCAATGGCCCTTTGCTGCCGCTCGTCGGCTGCGTAACGCGGGCCAGCACCGGCGGCCGCTGCAGCAATAAAGCCAATGAGTTACCTGAGCTCTCAAGGTAGTCATTGCCTGAGTCAGGCAACCGAGGTTTCTTGTTTATCAACTCGAGCCTGCAAGCTTAAATAAGTTTTTCAGAACATTTTGCTTGTTTGTAGCGCAGAAAATTTTTTTGAAGAGGGGAAACAAAAAGATCTTGTGCTTAATTACAGCACTAACCCGCCCTAGCAGAATTTGTTTTATTTCAACTTGTTTTGAAGAGCTCTGCTGTGAGTATTAGCGTGACACTCAGTTCACAAATTGGGACACCGATGTGCAGGGAGATGGTCCTACTCACTGCCAAGTCAGCCTACAGGCTAGCAGAAAGCTGGGGAGATAACTCAGGTCTGTTAAAACCCAGTTTATTAGGCTGCGCTCTCAGCAAAAGGAACTCAGACAAGATCTGTGTCTGTGCCTGAGTAGGCTTCAGTGCAGAAAATCCCCTTGGGTTCTTTGGATCATTAAGAGTGCAAGGGAAATGGTAGATGATACAACTTGGGAACCTGCTTTTGTATGAAGCTCTAGGGATATTGGAAATCTGATTGCAAGTTTTTTTTTTTTTTTTCACAGGAGACGTCTGCAAACAAAATAAAATCCCATTTGGGGTCAAGACATTGAAGAAAACGGTTTACCAAACCGAGCTGTTCCGGGTTGGAAATCTCTTCCACTGTTACTTCTGTTGCTCAAGCACCCACTGTTCTGTTCCGATACCTTTGCTGACGGGAGGTAAATGCAGGATAAATTGTCACTTTGACATGTTACACTTTGTAGGGTGTTGAATAATGCATTTAACACTCTGTCGTGATGTACCTGCACCTTGCCAAACGTTTGAAATCGTGTCTGCTTGTTTTGTACTTTAAGATGTGGCTATTTGTTTATGAAGCACTTCTTGCTCCAAGAAAACTTGTTCTGCACAGTTGCCATCACTGCAGGCGTTCAAGGAAAGGACAGAGGAGACACGTTAGCAACTGGGTTGAATAACCCCACAGAACGAAAGATGATGGCTCCTCTATCTGAGTTTTTTTTTCTTTTGTGTGTGTCATTCCCCTGGCATATTATTTTCTTACCTCAGAAGCTGTTTGGAGAAGAAAGGAAGATCAACTCTGATCATTACAAGCTCTGCGTTATATTTTTAGTTCTGTCACAGATGCTTTGTGTTACCCTGGCATGCCACCCCATTGCACTTTGTTCCTCAGCTCCTCAAATGGCCTCTTTGACACCTTGAACCATTTCCCCATCTCCAGGCATGCTTAGCTGTGCTTTTCTAGACCCAGATGTGTTGTTTGAAGGCCATGCTATCCCAGTGTGGAATATATGCAGTCTTTGCCAGTATCTCACTGATGTGATTTCAGATACAATATGAAAGAAGCAGGGTTTATTGCATACAAATGCTTTAAAAAGACCTGATGTCTCATAAAACCTGGCCCCATAAAGTCAGGTTCAGAAGCACCCTTTACCTTCTCTTTTTCCAAATATAAACTGAGCATTTGTGACTGGCATTCATCCACGGGAAGGCAAAAAAATCAAGTTCTTCCAGAGCATGGCTCTGCGAGGCTATATTGGGAAAGGAAAACTGATATTCGGTTATCAACTGTCTCATTTGGACACACTTAGTTAATTTGAAAGGCAAATGAAGGAAGGACCTCAACCATCTGCCTAATGCTGTGCAGCTATTCCTGAGCCTTTCTCTGATTATAATATTCTGGCAGCGCTGTGGCATCCAAGGCTGTGCTCCAGATGGAGCAAAGAGTATGGAGAGCACAGGAGCAATTAAGCTGCTGTTGGGCCTGAGCTGTGTGGCACTGGAGGTGCTGGTAGAATTAACTGTAGTCAGCCACAGGAGAATAAAAGCTGGATAAACTGCTGTTAATCTTTTTACACTTGGATTAATTGCAGCCATTGTAATCTCCCAGTTGACTTCCAAATGCTTAGTTCAGGATGCGAGTCAACTCTTAACCTGGACAAGTGCTAAACTGTGTGTCCGGAGCCTGGGGAAGGTGCAAATGTGGGTTCCCAGAGCTGGGCCTGACCACTTGTGCCGCGTGCTGCTTGGTATTCCATAGCCCGGGCTGCTAAGGAAGCAAACGCAGGGTAAGGAGGATGACTGGAGGCACGGCTTTCAGTCCAGTTTAAATGCCAGAAATCAAAAATCAGGATAAGGAGAAGGCACAGAGGGAATGATTCCTGTGGGATGCTGTTTTTTCACAGTGCAGGAAGCAGAGGGCCACTAGAAATCAGAAAGCAGTGGGTTTCAAAAATAAAATGGAAGCAACGTTTAAGAAAACTAGTGATTTAAACTGTGGGACCATTGCAGTTGGTTTTGCAGCAGTTTGGAATATAGATTAATTCAACAAACAGCTATGGGATTTTCTGGAGGACACATTCACTGCTGTTCCAGGTGCCACTTCCAGCTCTGAAAAAAGGCAGCTCCCTGACAGTCAGGAGGCTGGGTGACAAATCGCGTGTTTGACTTTGACTATGCTGTTCTTGAAGCATCCACTCCCAGAAGAAACCGGTTAGGCAGGCTACTGGATTGACCTTCAGCCAGATGCGCATTTTTACAGGGAGAAGTGGTTGGTAACTATATTTTACTTGTTGTCTTGTGGAGTTAATGGCTCTATCTGTGTGGAATGGAGGTGTTTTTTTTTTTTTCACATGGTCTATGGAGTTTTAAAAGCTTTTGAATTGTTGCACAGTATTTGACAAGAGGGCTTTTAAAATGCAAGTCATTATTGTTCTGTGGTGAGCTCTGGGTAGTGAACGTGGATCTATTTCCTCTTCAGAAAGTTCTCTTTATGCTGCAGTGATGCTGCAGGCCAATTTCTGTATAATTTCTGTGCATTTATCTTTGTTGATGATGGTTTATTTGAAGAAGTCTGTCTTTATATTGTCAGTGACTTAATGACGAGAATCAGAGCTTTAGGATTTGCGGGAGAAAGGAAGTGCTTGACAGGGACTGCTGAAATGGTTTAGCCAACCTTTCATTTTAACAATAGGGAAATAAAATAAGCCAAGTGCAGAAATAGATATTTCTGAAGCAGAACGTAATGCTTGTCAGGATAGATAAACACATAAAGTATTGATGTGTTTTAAAACTATGTCAAAGATTCACGTTCAAAAGCCATATTAAAAACAATTGGAGAGGGCTACTTCTGCACCTCTTGTGTTCCAGACTGGATTAAGAGAGATTTACTGGGAAAAGGAGCATTGCCTGGGGGTGGGAGTCTGGAATGGCTTTTCACTGCTCGCTTTCCTGCTCTGCCGACTCCATGCTCTGATCCTTTGGTTAAGACCCCTATGAACGAAGATGATTTGTTAGTTGCAATAAATTTTGTTTCTAAGCTCTGAAACGATGGGAGTATCGGGAAACAGGAGTGTCACCTTTGCCACATCAGTGCTCCCAGATGCTGGGATGTTGCATTGAACAAAGTCTTGTTTCTCTGGGGCGAGCTACAGCGTTAACATAATTCCTGGTGAGGATCACAGAGGTGAAAAGCCCCTCTGTACCTGTGTTTTTCTGTCTGATCACAATGAATGTGTCATTTGCAGGTCTATCTGTTCACGGACCAATGTGTACATAAAGCCTTATGAGCTCCTCCAGCAGCTCCAGCAAAGACCTAAGAAGGGTGTTAAATATCAGCCCCTTCAAGTGCATTAACAAAACAGCATTTAAGAGAGGTTTCAGTGTTGCAATAAGCACACAGACTCCGTGGATGGTGTTCCGGAGACCTTTACTGTCCGTCAGCCTAAGTCTTTTATATCTTCTCTCAGTTACAGGCAAAATGCACGCGCTTAATCATCTCATTCAATTGGTAGCAATATACTGTTCACGCGCCTTAAACTTCATTTGGATTGGTTATAGATTTTTAGTTGTCTTTACTATTTTTGCCTTTGGTATTTACTTATCTTGTTCTAATTGCTGTTTTTTGTTATTGAGCAAGTGGTGTTCAAGGACATAGCTCAAATTCTTCAATATCAGACAGCTGTGCTGCACTCTCTGTTCCCACATTTCAGTGAGATTATTCCTTCCCCCCCCCCTGACAGCACAGCAAATGTTGCCAACCTTGCTTGTGAAAGAAGTGTTATTGCCCAACACTGCAGTAACACTGCCTGAGACCGCAACTGCGGCACCGCAGGGCTTTGTTTCTTCCCAGTGAACAGACAGAAGCCTTATGCTGGAGACTGTCAGGAAAAGGGGTTGAATTCACATGAATACCTTCTAAAGTCGCAGCCTGGTTATGTATTCTGTCATGAGAATATCGAAGGAATTTTCGCTGGTACACATACTCTGTTGCCTCTTTAATGAGAACCTAGCTTCTGTGGCATCATCGATACCTTTTTTCAGCTTCAATAATAGTGTGAAGCTCAAATACACTGAGTCACTAAACAACATCTTCCCCTAAATCAGGCTGTCCTTGTCTGCAGCCAGTATCAAAAGCCTTTTTAGGGCTGTTGCCAGCTTAAAATATCCATGATGAACTCATGACTTAACTATTCATGACCTTCTGTTAAACTTCCCAGGTTGTCTGCAGTGAACTTGGAGAACTGTCCGTGTTCAAGCTACACCTCCTGCATCAACTTCTAAATGGTGCTATCTTGGTCCTTGAAGATCTGATGGAAAGCCAAGAGTCCAAGAGGAAATGCTGCATCAAAAACCAAACCTGATTTTTCTGCTCCAGATTGCATTGCAAATGGGTGGCAGAGTTCAGCAGGTGAGGTTGCTCAAGTGGGCAGCATTCAAGATCAGCTGCTTTTGTAGGGTATTATACAGGAGTTGAGCTCTGTTAGGTCCCCATTGTAAGAATAACTTAAGATATCTTTGTAGCCAGGGATTTGAAGGGCTGTTCAGTTCCACTGGTGGAAGAAATTAAGAATTCTATGATTGTTTCTCAGAGGCTCTCCTGAAGATAAGTAGTTGGTTGCATAACTGCACAATCGTTCCTGTTGGATTCCAGAGTGTTTCCCTCCCTCCTTTTCTCCCTTTGTGGTTAATCAAACACACAAAATTATAGTTTGAAAAAATGTTTCTAAGGGAAATGCTTGTTAGGGATGGGAGGAACTTTGTGGGCTGCTGAATGCTGTTTGTCTACTTGAGAGATTCATTCCTGATAAAGATGCTTTAACCTTGCCTGAGGTCCACAGGAATTAAGCAGAAGTTCTGATGTTGTTGTGAACAGATATCACTACGAATAGAGTTTACACACTACATCTTGTAGGAGCCAGCGAAACAAATCTGTTCTTTGTGATCCTCAGTAAGAAACTATAGGAGACATGGGTGCTTTTGAAAATGAGATTACAGATGGCGTTAACGCTGACCTACTCAAAAAGCAGTTTGTCTGGCTGTAAGCATTTCAAGAACTTCTCTTGTTAAGATGTGGTTTTGGTAGCAGTAAAGAGCTGTAGCTGAGTGTTTTCTAAGGCAGCAATTTTCCCTTGGAACATACAAATCTACTGAAATATTTCACATGGTGATCTATCAGTTTTTTAATTGAGATGTTTTGATAAGGCCAGAAAACATAATTGAAACTTTTCTACATAAATTAACAGGGAAGATGTGAGGTTGAGTTGGTGTGTCTGGAGTGAAGTACTTCAGGGTTATTTGTTCTGCCTGTTTCATGGAGGTTATATTTGTTTGCTTTGTACTGGGTAAGAGAGGATGTTTTGAAGTCTGGATGTTTTGCCATTTCCAGGGGAAGGGCAACTTCTGTTTTTAAAACCAACAAACAAACCTCCCTGCTTGGAGGAGGCGAGTTTGCTTGTTCTTTCCCTCTGTGCTCCACGCTTGCAACGGAAGGAGAAACAAAATGCTGTTACTGTGCACGGTTCTTGTCACGCAGCAAAGTCTCCATGGTTTTAGAGGAAGAGCAAGGGAAAGCCTTGGCTGGATTTGTCTAGCTTTCAGAAACTGCTGGTAAGAGTGTTTTGTGATGCGGTAAACTGAAAGACATGAGTCCATAGTAATACTTGTTAAAATGAAAGTTTTGAAGAGTGGAAGTTCTCTAAATGTAAAATAGTTTTGTGTGATAAAGTCCAGATAATGCTTGCCAAGTCTCTCAATAGCTGTGGTAGGAGGAATTAGCCAAAATTGGAAATGTAATTATAATGAACAGCAAAAAAACCCTTCAAAAATAAAATTTGCATTTAAAGGGAACCCAAAATGGACTAACGGCAACCTGCACTCCTGCAGGTCTCCCAGATACGAGATTGAAGTCCTCATCTTTCACCACTTGGTGTAAGTTTGTCTGCCAGCTGCAATATTGCGCACTTGAATCCTCACTGCCTGTATTCCAGATCCATCCCAGTGCAATCAGCCTGGCAGAGAGAATCTCACCTGGCGATGAGAGTTAGGTCAGCGACGTCGCTGCTCATGGGTAAGTACGGTCAGTGAGCCGTGTTTGTACCAATTTGGTTACACCTGTGGCCAAAATATACTCCTGGATTCTGGAAATGCCAGCACCAAAAATAATTGTAGGAAATATTTCCAAGAACTGCTGGTGATTTCTGACCACTGAATCCTGTGTTGAGGTCCACGTGGGAAAGCAGAGAGGCTCAGGCTTTTGGAGATGTTGGCAGCTGGGTTCCCCAAATCCCTGATCATGCAGTTCTGTCACTTCTTAGAGAAATTTCTCCTTATGTGATGTGCGTATTTATGTTCCTTGCCAAGAAAAGCCGCTTCCAAAAGCTTCTTTGATGTGTAAAAAGAAAAATAAATCTAAAGTTGCTGAAGGTCGGTGTATAATGGCATGACATCGGATGTGACACCACTGCTTATCTAATAAGAGGAAAACAGATGTGGGAAGCTCCTATGATTTCCTGCTTATTAAGATCAGATTTGTCGTGTGATTATGAGTCTTTTTTTGCCTTCTGGAGATGTGGATGCTTAGACAATGCTCTTAAAGATGCATTTGAGAATTATTAAGAGCTGGTTTGGCGTAGTGTCTTCCCTATCTGCTGTTGGCACTAATTTAGTAATGAGATAAATGTTATCCCCTTCAGAAGTAATTAGGAGAACTGTTTTATGTGCGTGTGCATCTCAGACAAGTATGAAAATACCACAGATTTCATAATCTCTGCCTTTTTTTCTAAAGACAATTATCTGAGTTAAGCAAACTCCTCCTGGCTCAGTGGCCAAGCTTTCGAACCATGCCTGCCAGGTTTTACTTATCAGTTACTACCTAACATCAGTTACATGTTTCTATTTCTAGTGCCCCATTTTTCACACTTGATTTGATTTTTTGTTTGAATATTTCCCAAACACTTACTTACACCTCTACAGTTAGGAGAGTTGATATTTCTTGTGGTGTAAGTCATCAGAGACCAGTTTAATTAGTACTCGAGGGGTGGTTATGAACCCTAAAACCAAATGGACTTGAAATCTCTCTTATTTTTCCTGTGAATTTATGCTATACAATCATACATTCCTTCCCTAAAGCTGTGACAGGCAGTGTATTTCTCCTTTCTTGATGTCTAATAGCATTGCCAATTATCACGAACCTGTAAATAAACATTGCTGAAGGTTCATTAATTTTAAAACCAAAGCAAAAAAGTGGTCTGAGGTGATGTTCCAAAGGATACCGTAAGGGTGGCCAGATGAGCGTGAAGGCACATCAGGGGTTGTTAGCTGAATCCCCATAACTCCAGTCTGCCCAGATGAGTGCACCACAAACAGATGTTTTACTGCCTTCGCTCGGTGTGGCACAGCTGCCATTCAAGCCTTGGAAACACCAGCTTCTTAAACTAACAAAGAAATCCAAGGTTGAAAGTAACGATGTCTAGATAAACTACAAACGGCAGGCTGGTGAAAATTAGGCAGGATTAATTAAGAGGAACATAAGGATATCTAGTAGTGTTTAAATACACCTGCCACCATGAGATCATTTGAACCCGGTGTTCAAGTTTGAGCGTGTGTCCACTTCCAGCATGTCCCGGACCCTTCCCTGAGAATTTAAGTGACGTGGTGTGGGTGGGGCGGAGCAAAGGGGGAGGAAGGATGTAAGGTTATTTGTGAGGATTATAGCCGAAATCGTCATTGCTGTTGTGGTTCCCTTGTGAAGCTGCTCCAGTGGCCATCAAACCTATGAAAAGACTGCTCTTAAGCGAGTCAAGGTTGGAACCCAAAAGAACAGAGCTGTTCAAGGTTCGCTAGATGGTCACGAGTCAAGGATCGAGCGACACTGTTGTAGTCTCGGAGCTCGCATTTGGCTGCAGCATCTCTGTGTTCACTGAAATGGTAGCATAAAGCGTTTCTTCAGGCTTTGACTCTCTTCATCGGAGACTGATGGGGCACAGATGGCCAATACCGCGGTCCTTGCTTGTTCCAGTGTCTTCAGGGAAATGGTTCTTATGAAAAAGGGCTGCAGGGTCAGACCCATGTGCTTTGGTAAGATTGAATCCTTAGCTGGAATTGCATCTGCTGCACTCCATTGGTTTTACTTTTGCTTAACAGACCATAAACAATTTGTTTACACAGACAGCTTTTCATCTTCCACAGTGAATCATAAGTGAGTTCTCTAGGGATCAATCCCTGGTCTGGTGGTTGCTTTTCATTTATATACCAGGCATGGTTGATTTAGATCATCAGTGTTTCCATCTGAATTCAAAGGCAGATGGTTTATGTCCTTTTCCTCGCACAAAGGATCTTACTAAAAATCTACATTATGGATCTGGCAGATGAAGCTTCGCTTTGAAATACTTTGCTATAAAGTAGAAGCGAGATGTTATGACCCATTTGCCACAGAGAAGAGAACCCCAGTCGATCAATGCTAAAAAAATACAGGTCCCTCCCTCTGAGTACTCATACTTTAATGGTCCTCTGGCACTAACGATGAGCTCTCATTCTGTATGTGCTATTGACCAAAGGGAAAGAGAATGTGTGTTAACAGGGGACAGGGTCTTACAGACAGAACAATAACTAGAACAATAACTGAAATGACAAAATGGGCTGAGGTGATGCCCTAAAGGTGACCAGGTGGGCATGAAAGCATATCCAAGAGTTTTTAGCTCAAAACTGAACTTTTTCTAACAGTCTGAACATCTGTACTGTAGTGTCATGGCAGGAGCTGCAGTTGTGAGCCTCCTGAGCAGGACATCCTGTGGCTTAGGAGTGGCTGGAACCAGAGAGAATTGGAGGGAAACACTCCTTTACCTGTGAAGTTCCATGCACAAGGCATAACTTACTTTTAGTCATCTGCGTAGTAACCTACAGAGCAAGTGTGGCACACGATTCTGACGAGTCTCAGGTCACAATTGCTGGCTGTGTTTTTGAAGAGTTTGAGTTTGGTTTTAATTTTTAGATTTTTTTTTTCTTTTGCAATTTTATGTATCTGACTCAATGTTCTTGTGTTTGTGCAATTATGCCTCCAATGGCTGGAGGTTTCCAAAATGACTACCAACATGGACCAGCTCTCCATGTTTCACATATCATTAGTTATTTAAAAACTAACCTCTCCTTCTTCTGGAGCCCTAATAACATATGAATCTTGATTAAAAACATTTCCCCTGCAATGTCAGTGTTGGGGTGATTTTCCTTGCTCAGTGGCAGAGAAGTAACAAAGATTAACAGACCATGGTGTTGGTATCAACCTTAGAGGAAAGCAGAAGCTGCAGCTACTTAGTTGTGAGAAAGTAGTGTGATTATTCTTTGCAACTGCACCAAAAGTACTTAATTCAAATTAAGTCTTAGAAGGTACTGCTTTTTCCTGTCAAGTTATTTATTTAAAAAATTACTCTGGAGCAAATAATTCATTACCTTCTCACCTTGCGTTTGGTGATTGCTTATAATAAGAGTCCACTTTGAGAAGCAGTTGGCTTTTCTCTTCATTACATATACATAGACCCAAAGAATTTTTTATACTCCAGTAAACATAATTTGTATTTCAAGACATGTTATGAGTTTCTCGTTGTATGAATGTCTCAAAATGAATTTATAAATAATTTTTATGGTTCAGTGAGAAAAGCCATTAAGGTGTTTAAAATGTTTGGAAGTGCAGGAGTTGAAAGAGTAGTTTGATATATACGGTGCAGCGGGAGTTGCGAGCTGTAAAGGAATGCTGTTGTAGTTCAGCGAAGAAATCTAGAGGGCTTCAACTACAAATTATTAAAATTGCTAGTTGTAGAAACAGTACAGAAGAGAATTTAAAGATGAAAGAACCAGACCAACACTTAATAATAATAGCATGGTGTTTGTTTACTTACTGTAATCTATTTACATCAAGGTAAATGTTAAATGCACTTTAAATGTTTAAATAAATATCTGTAGGTCTGCAAATAGTCTAACTGGTAAGGCATTATCAACAACTCCTTCCCCCCGAGCATACAACTGTTTAGTCTAAGAAATGCCACTTGTGATTCTGCAAAAATCTGGTGCTGGGACTCCAGGCTGCCCTGGTCGCTCTTACACCAGACAGGAGAGCATCTGAGAAAATGGTGGTATTACGTGAATCCTGGAATCTGAGAAGAATTTTTGTTCATGAATTTCCTTTTTCTCCTCTAACATGAAGAACACAGTGCTAAATTCATGGGTAATACGTTTAAGTTCAGTGAAGTATAAGTCTGTGCTGAGCTATATAAACTTTCTCCAATGAATTGCTCAATCGCCTTCATTTGGAAGAACAATTAATATCGGATCTAATTGGCTTACGTATCCCAGCGTAAGGTTTCCTAACTCTATTTTTATATGGCATTTTTAATTAACTTAGAATGAGAATTTGCACATAGAAATACCAATGCAAATGAGTGCAAGCATTTTTTTATATGCATCCAGCTGCCATGCTCTTCAGAAAGGGATTTTGTTTCATTCCAGTCGCTCTTGACAGCTTTTCCTGGGGAATGTACCGGCAGCAGCCTATGGTGAGAAGCGGGACCAGGGCTGCAGCACGTACCCAAATGCCCGGGTTCGGATGATCCATATCCATTGAATCCCATGATAATGGATTATATTTCTAGGTACTACTTATTTATTAATGTAAAGTATATGACTCAATCTCTTAACGTTGTTTTAGCCACCAGCTAAGTGATTACACTGCTAATTAGCAGCCTTGGTGTCTCATGTAATTTTAAGGCAACTGGTTTTAAATCAAGTGTGAGTGGTGAGGGTGGTAAGAGAGGTACTGCCATCAAGCAGTACCTCAGCAAAGGCCTTTTCCAGCACATCAATTTATACGGTATATTTATATTGCGTTCAGGTTTGCTTCATGCTCTGGGAAGACAAATACTAACCTTCTGCATTTAAAAAAAGTAAATAAAGCATAAAGCCCAGTTATTTATTATTTCAAATGCTGGTTGTGGGGGAGGTCTGTGACCAATGGAAAATAAACTGGGTATTTCTAGGCTACTGGTAATAAACTGATAGAGGAACTTTAATCCTCTTGAGGATTAAAATGTCATAATTGATAAGGAATTTTCTTTATGTAACTGCATAAGTCAAGCTGCTAATTGTCCTGGTTTTGGCAGGGATGGAGTTAACTTTTCCTCTCAGTAGCTGGTATGTTTTGGATTTCGTGTGTGAAGAATGTTGATGAACACCCTGATGATACCAGTTGTTGCGAATGAGACCAAGGACACCGTCCTGCTTTCCAAGTCTCGCTAATTTGCAGATGCAGGAAGCTGGGAGAAAGACAGACAGCATAATTGATCCAAACTGGCCAAAGAGAGTATTCCATGCCATAAACGTCATGCTCATGGGGGCAGGCGAGGGTGGGTATCTGCCTTCCTGGCATCCATCTTTCCTGCTCGTTTTGCTGGCATCGTTCCCTCTCCCTTGCTGGCTCCCTTTTGCTCCTTTGCTTGCTGCTCGGTTTTGTTTCCGTGATCGCTGCTCGGGACGGGCTGTATCGGTCATTGGGACATCGGGTGGTGAGAAAACACATATTGTTCACTTTGTATATTTTTAATATCCTTATATTCTGTTATTATTGTAGTTTTCCCTTTTTATTTTAGTAAATTATCTTTATCTCAACCCACGAGTTCTCCTTCCTTCCCAATTCTCTCCCCCATCCCCCTGGGGAGGGGGAGGGTGAGCGAGAAACTGTGTGGTGATTTGGGCTAAACCATCACACTAATTTAAACAAACAAGCAAAAAAACCAAACCCACACACAAAAACCAACAACCTAAAACCAAAAGCTTTTTCTGCAGAATGTTTTCCTGCTAGAAAATGATACAAGAAATACATTGGTTTTCTCAGAGTTTTATTGTAAAGCAGAAAATCCGAAAGTGACTAATGGTTCTGGTTGAGTCTCTTGACCTCTCTCTTTCTGGATCTCAGGTTTCGAGAGGACTGCAGTGTGCAGACATTTAGAAGGACAGGTGAGCTTATGGTCTCTCATTGAAGCTGTCAATGAGTGTCTGGGTGGGCTTTTTCTTTAAGACGACACTTCACTAAACAACACATTTTACATAGCATGTGGGGATTGCCATAGCAACTATTCATTTTGAATTACAAAATAATCAGATAGTAAAACCCCACATAAGCCATCACCATGTAAATTACTACCAAGAGGCAGGTAGTCACTTAAACATCTTCATTTCTGGGGGTTAAAAAAATAATTCAATTCATGTTTTAATCTTTAATTTTTTTTTTCTCTCCAGTTGTCCTCTGAGATTATATCACTTGAAGAAGAAGAAGAAGAAGATGGAGTAATGGCTTCAGGAGATACCTCCTGCCCAGGGAGGAGATACGTGGCATGAGCAGAAGTACTGGAATGGATTTGTTTGCCACTAATCCATCATTGTCCACTGGCTGGATGGACTCAAACCAAGTGACTGCATTTGGATGAGCCTAAATTCTTTGGTTCCCTGCTGAAATCAGTGACTCGACTTCAGGAGAATTAAGCTTTTCACTCTTTTCGAGTTAACGCGGAATACTTGAGTTCTAGATCTACATGAATTTTGGGAAAGTGGGACCAAGGCAAGGTTTTTTTTTTTCTGGTAGGAAATGGTGCAGCTGCAGGATAGGAATGCTTCTTTTTTTTTTATCATTATGCAATATTCTTTTAAATCCTGATGCAACATAGTATAAGGAAAGGGCTGTGATTTTTACCTGCAGCCTTTAGGTGCAAGAACTGGACATATTTCTTAGAGACATTGAAGAACAAGGGTCAGTTAAAACAACTGATGTCAGTTTTTTTCTTATGAGAATTGGTGCATTTTAGACATTCCTGAAAATCCTTCAGGTTTTAATTTGAAATTACACTCATGTTAAATTATCTGCAGGAGGTTATCTAATAAGATAATGTCCCAATTGCTCTCGCATTGCGCCAGCAGACAAAGCTGAAATCTCAATGAAACTGGAGGTGGGGGAGAGGAGAAGACTTGCAGAAACTCAACCACCGATCTGGAACTTCACTGCCCTTAAAATTGCCTTCCTGTATGGGTGAGAAGAAGTGTCAGACTAGTCAAACACACAGGTTCACTCTCAGTTGAGCTACACGAATAAACCATATGAGAAGGAAGTACCATCTAAGGCTCCTGACAGCCTCTTACCATCCCTGGTTTAGCAACAGCCTGTTTGCATTTGCAGTTACTGAATCAGTCTCTTGTGGCCCGAGCTGCTACTTCGGTATACAAAACCTTTCCTCAAAGAAGTGGTTGGTGTAACCTAGAGGAATAAGTTTTTTCTTGGTTCAATGATGCTCCTCCTTAATTTTAAACACAGGAGTGAGCCTAACGACTTCTGAGACTTAAAGCACATGTTTATCAGTTTGTATTTAAACGCTGTGTTAAATAGATTTGCTGAACGAAAGATTATCTACTGAAAGATGGGGCTGGCTCCAATGTGTGGCCAGCCGTTATGTCTAACATCTTAAAATCCTGCAGAAGGTGCCCTGCAATAGACTCATAGAACGACTAGGATTGGAAGGGAGCTTTAGAGGCCATCCAGACCAACCCCCCTGCCAGGAGCAGGGACATCTCCAACCAGATCAGGTTGCTCAGAGCCTCATCCAACCTGGCCTTGAATGTTTCCAGGGATGCGGCATCCACCACCTCTCTGGGCAACCAGTTCCAGTGCTCAACCACGCTCAGTGTAAAAAAAAATTTCCTGATATCTAATCTGAATCTACCTCCCTCTATTTTGAAACCATTACCCCTTGTCCTGTCACAACAGGCCCTGCTGGAGAGTCTCTCCCTGTCTTTCCTGTAGGCCCCCTTTACGTACTGGAAGGCCGCTCTAAGGGTTTTCTATTGGGCTGAATACAGTCAGTAAATGACTGTATTTGGGAATGGGAATAATTGCTTTGCAATTAATGAGTTGCAACCATAAATTATTTCCTGCACCTCCGTTGTCAGAAGAAATTCTTATTTCCAGCCAAGAGACCCTTTGTGTAGCTGGTGCTGCCTGCTGTGATTAGATGGAGTATCGCACTAAAAAGCCCCTTAAAGACTTATTTAAGTAGAAATGTCCAATTCCCTTTTGACTGAATTGGTATCCTGTAATGACACCAATTTTATTTTAATTAAAGCAAACAAAAAATACAGGAAACACTCCCCCAACCAAAGGATTCCTAGTGACTAACCCTTAGCAAGGAATGATCACTCTGTCTTTCAAAAACTTTTATTGCACAGCTTCTTAAATATTTTATTTTCATTAATGAAAACACTCTGGTGTTTTCACGTAGGAAGTTAGTTGGTTTCACGAATTCCTTGCAGGGGTTGAAAACTTGTACTTTTTTTTCTAGGACATTTGTCTGTGAGCAAGGCTTGAAAATGAGAGGTTGCCTCGATTGCTGGAATTCCACAGTAAATGTCAGTATGAATAGAATTAGAATTTTTATATATCACTACCCTTCTTTTTTGTTGTAGGTGGGCAGCAAAATACCTGTGCTGGCTAATGCCAAAATGTCACTGCTCTGTTTTAAGCACTAGTGGGTATAATCCAGATGTGGGGGTGGTATTTTGTCTGCTAGAGGTCAGTTTGGAAAAGGGCATGGAGAAAGAGGGGGAAGGAAAAGGGCATTCCGTGGGCTGAAAATGATGGTAGAAGTTTTGTCTGCATTGGAAAACTGCTGTTCAAGCAATGTTGGTGTAATTGAACATCATGTTTCCACTTCAGAATTAGATAAATTGGAATAGGAATGCTTTTTACACAGGTAGCGTGTCCCTGTGGGAACAGGTGATGCTACCTTGGTAGAAGGCATCTTCATGATTTGCAGTGTGTTGAAGCTCTGTTTTTACAGATAAAGGTTGATAAAGGTTAACATAGCCACGGAGACCCATGGAAATGACAATAATGGCACAAACTCAGAACAACAGCAGAACCGCTTCTGGTGTTTTTTAGAAGGCGGAACAGAGGAAATTGATGTATGGCAAATTCCTTCTCCTCCCCGGGCTGAAGGCCTTCTCATCTCTCACTGTCACGCCCTTGAGTGAGGGTCCCTTCCGCAGAGGAGCAGCTGGACTGCAGTGCTGTCTCTACCAGCCTTGTCTCAAGGATGGAGGAGCTGTAAGTGAGCCAAAGCCGGTGGTGGTGACAGGCTTGCATTAAACACGAGGGGGTGTGCTACTGCCTGTGATCCCCATACAGGAGATGATAATATGCTCCCGCCTCTTCCTCAAAACTCCTGTCCATAAGGATAATGAAAGGTCATCCTCTAAATTTGACATTCCTTAAAACAAGAGCTTCCATTCTCCATTCTCAGTAAAAAAACCCTTGCTAAATGTGTCATTATTCTACTGATAAAGGTTCTTACATCCCCTCCACCCTCCACCCCCACTTCTCCACTCAGTGTCTGTTAGCAGTACTTGCCAAATTAGGTTTCCATCTTAATTATTCCTGACATTTTCTCCAGGATGCTATGATCTCCTTCAGAGATTTGCAGTTTAACATGCCAGTCATTTTTATTGCATGGAAATCTGAACTGAGTAAATTGATATGGGCTATTTTTGTTGTGAATTGTTTAAATTTGGATGATTGCATCGAAGTGCACAAAAGTTTTACCAAGTTAATAAAGTTTAAATTGAATTCTCCTGCAAAAGACTGCACTTGAAGGATGTCAGCAAGCATGGTAGGCTGAGGGGCTGTTATTCTTAATTGGGATAGCCAGGTAAGGAAAAAATTGTATTCCAAGCACTGATTTAAAAAGATACTCTTCGTGAAGTGGAGAAACTCAAATTATGTCAGGAGGTAATCTAAAAGAGTACAACAAGCCTTTTCTGTTCCAAAGTATAGAAAAAAAATCTATAAATAATAACATGAGATTATGTTGCTAGCTAATACTTTTTTTTTTTTTTGGGGGGCAGTTCCAAATGATGCTTACGACCATATCCTGTATTCTTGAAGAATATCTTAATAATGATCATGTATCCAGTTCAAGGAAATTCTGGCATGCCAGAAGTATTTGAATCAGTATTAAATAGTCAAGTCTGACCGGATATTCTGTAGTAGTTTTCCAGAAAAATTAAAATGATGCTATTAAATGTTATGTTTCTATATGTTACGTTAATGAATTAAGTTGTTAAGTTTCAAAAGTCTAATATGTTTGGAATGTATTGAAGCAAAATGTTCAGTTTTAATTTAAAAAATAATACAAAGCAATGAACAACGGAATGACTGAAACCAGGCTTGTAATTCAGCTTGTACCACACTACCTGACACTTCAGTTCTCGGTAACTGGCAATATCTGTGCTGCTTGGCTGTACTTTAAATAACGTTGGTTGCCCTGGTCATTGCTGCTGGACCAGATGTGCCCTGTGCTCTGCTTGTTTCCTTCAGTGGAGATCCTCAGTGTGGGTCATTTTCTAGAAAGAAGGAGCCTTGTTTCTGAGACTGGTTTTCATTATTTCAGGGGAAAAAAAAAAGAAAATAAATCTAGTCTGTAAAAATGGATTACACAACTTCTTCACAGATTATTTTTTTTTTTACCCATTAATTAATGGCTATAGAAGCAATCTAATTGGGGAATAGGAATAATATCACTTGCAGTGAAGCAACAAAGTACACATGTTGAAGAACAGAGACAGAAGTTTTATAGCTTGCTTAAAAGGAGTAAGCCTTCAGGAATATTACAATTGCCTCATGTACAAAGAAAGTTGTCCTGGTTTCAGCAAGGACAGAGTTAATTTTCTTCTCAGTAGCCGGTGTGTTTTGGATTTCGTGTGTGAAGAATGTTGATAAAAACACTCTGATGATACGAGTTGTTGTTAATGAGACCAAGGACACTGTCTGGCTTTCCAAGTCTCGTTAAAGTCTCGTTAACGTGCAGATGCGGGAAGCTGGGCGAAAGACAGACAGAATAATTGATCCAAACTGGCCAAAGAGAGTATTCCATGCCATCAACGTCATGCTCAGTATATAAGTGGGAGTTGCCCATGGGAGGGGGCATTCTTTTTGGGCATTCTTTGCAAGAACCCTTGGCATCCTTTTCTTCTCCCTTGCTTGCTGGCATCGTTCCCTCTACCTTGCCAGATTGCTCTCCCCCCTTTTCTTGCTGCTCAGTGTTGTTCCTGTGATCGCTGCTCAGGACGGGCTGCATCGGTCATTCAGACATCGGGTGGTGAGAAATTGTACATTGTTCATTTTGTATATTTTGTATATATTAATATCCTTATATCCTGGTAGCTTTGTAGTTTTCAGTATTTTTAGTAAACTGTTTTTATCTCAACCCACGAGTTTTTCTTTCTTCCCAATTTCCCCCGTCCCACTGGGTAGAGGGAAGGTGAGTAAGAAACTGTGTGGTGATCTGGGCTAAACGACCACAAACGTGCAATTAAATAAGCAATTAGTTATGGATTATTCACTCAGCTTGTCTGTTAGATATTTGAGTAGCACGTTAACCTTGAAATGACTGCTTTTATAGCCCTTATTGTTCACCAATAAATTAGATGTGCATTAAAAACAAAAGCCCTTCCTGGCCTTGATCCTGCAAAGAAATTCCGCTGCTGCTCATTGTATCGCAGCTGGGAGACTGAGGCACCACAGTGGTGCGAGCTGGATGCACATATGGAAGATCTTCCCTGCCTAAAATATTTTTAAGTAACGGAGAGGAGAAGAGGTATGACACTTTTCTTTTAAAAGGGAAAAGCTTTGCAAAGAACTAAAGGTTAATGTGTTTTAACCAGTCAGTCTCTACAAAAGCATAAAACCTTCCTCTGGATCTTGCTGTGAGCCCAGCACCCAAACGCAGGTGTCCATTCTCTGTCTCAGACTGCTATGATTATTAAGAGTGTTCAAAACCGGGCAGGAATCAGCCATTTGCAATGAGAGGCACCCTCAGGTCGTGCTCCTAGGACCACGTAGTAGGAAGGATTTTTATACAGATGGTCTCACCTACCTATTGCGGCAGGGAAGAAGAGATGAAAAACGGCATGAGGCTACTCCGTATGATCCATCAGTGAAGTGCGCTCGGTTGAACACGGGCAGCAGGACTTGTCTGCACAGCAAAGGATTGCAATGTGTGCTGACCATGTTCACCTTGTTTGGATTTTTTTCAGTGGCATGTCACCCTGGTTACAGGTGTGCTCCCAAACTGGCACCATGTAAATTGGCAATAACAGGAAAGCATGTTTATAAAATGAGTGTAATTAAATCAGAATTGAGTAACTTTCTTCTGAACAGCACATGTACAGTGTGTTGGCACCTCATTTATCTTTCAGAGTTGTCTAACCAGGTAATGCATTTTTTTGGTTTCATGTTCTCAGCTACCTTTCACTGACTGGTACATATCTGCTTGGTGTCCTTTTTCTCATTTCAAATTAAATAAGCAGGAAAAGAAGGAGGTAGTTCAGAGATAGTGGTTGCAGTCACAAACACACAGGTGTCAATGCCCTGTTGCCTAAATCCATTATTGCATTACCCTGGTATAGACCAGCGTGTTTCTGTCTGACTGCACAAGTTAAACAATCTAACATGGTTGCTGTTAAATGCCTCCTTCCATTTCTTGATGCAATCCATCACCAAATACATTCCAGATGCAGTCAAACAAAATCTAAAGCAAGCAAAACCGAAGGCGATGAACTGTGCACAACAACTGATACAACACATACCGAAAAACCCCAGGACCTTCCTTGTGAGACTGGCTCACGATGAAGGGAATCTGATGGAAACAGTTCTGTTTGGCATGGTCTGTCTTCTCCCTGGGTGCTGACACCCTCTCCTCAGCAGATGGTAGAAATTTTTATGGTGCTCGTTCTTCGCTCTTTACTGGGTTTCTTTTGTTTTCTTTCTTTTCTTTCTCATGTTTCTTTTGCCTTATAGAAAGAGGGAACAAGACAGACAAGAACACCCCTTCTTTTCAAGACTCATCATTGTTGGATGAAATTGTATTTTTCATTATTGTACTTGTTACCACATCAAAAAGAGAAGAGAGAAGCAGCTAACCAAAACCTAGAAGAAAGATGGTTTTTTTTTTTTCCTGGTTTCACCTTCAGATTCTTTTCCAGTGTAATGAGACAGAGCAGTGTATTATACCAAGCAGCAGAGACATAATAATGTGGTCACTTAGCAGAAAGAAAAGCTGAAGAAAACCCCACTCCTATTGTGAAAAAGAGTTGGTTTCATCTTTCTGTTATAATGCTTATAAAAACAAGTCATTTCTCATCAAGCACCACTTTCTTTTCTAGGATTTGATACAGGGGCAAATACTTTTCTTACTTAAATACTTAAAACTTTTTTTTTTTTAAGTTATCGTAAAGAAAGAGCAGGTCTATGATTGAATTAAGCAGTTTGCGGGCTTTAATAAAAAGAAACAGGGCTAGGCAGACCGATTCCCCCTGCACACCATCTACTGATCACATCAGAAATGTAGAAAGACATTTTTATTGCTAAAAGGGGGAAAGCTGGTATTTGAATTCAAAATAAATCAGAAATATTCATATATTGAAGAAATGAGTTTAATGATGTATTTAAAAACTATTAAATTAGTGTTTCTCGTTAGTGGCACAGCCTAATCATTCTTTGCAAGCAGGGGGAAGAAAGTCAAGCAATATCATAAAAAAATCAAATACTGATTCAAAATTAATTAATCTAGCATTACATAAATCAGGTAGCTTCAATAAAAACACTAGTTGAGTGTTCAGTTCTTTTGGGCAAAATTAAAAACAAAAAAAAATGCCTTAATTAGTGCCTTTTCATTCAATCCAGCTGACCTATTTATTTTTAATTGAGCTACAGTAGCTCAATTGCAGTAGTAAACTTTTTAACATTTCCCTCTGGACTTAATACCTTGTTTTCTGGAGAATATCTCAGAATAGTGGAGAAAATTGGTGCCTTGCTGTGCTGGAAGCTGCTGTTCTGTTCCTTCTCCGGTTGCTGACTTGCTTTATGTTGTGTGAACAAAATAAGTAAAGAAGGGACCAAGATCTTTTCATGAACCTCATCTTATGCACTGAATAACGTTATCAAGGCCAATGATGTTAACTGGAGCTGAACGACTGGTATTGTTGTTAAACTGGTATTTCCCATTGCTTTTTTACTACCCTTTTTTTTTCTGAAGATTCAGATTTCACTGAATTTTTCAGGTTGGGAAAAAAAGGAAGACAAAGGACAAATAGCTTGAATAGAAGTTGCAGATCTCAATTCTGAGATCCTAGCGAACCCTGCATACTAGAAGATGATCCAATGCTGAAGGTGGTTAAGGCTCAGCACTTCCTCACTTGGTGTTAGCTTGTGCAGAGCATTCAGTTCAGGTTTCTGTGGCATTCCTGGAATTGTCCATGAGCATCTAACAGGGACATTTGGGAAATTCAAAATTAAGATTAGCTGCAATTGAGAGTCAGCACCTATGTTTCAGCACGAATTGAGAGCGAGCTGCTTAATTCTTAGACTTCCCGTGCCAAGTGAATTTGCAATAAAGAACTTCATTGTTTATTGATTTTAGAGATGGATGTGGACATAAATACTGCTATAATTGTTTAAATTTCCAGAATTGCATCTGAGTTTCAAAAGCAACCCAAGACCTCTGAAAACCTTGTACTCAACACCATGAACCTGAACATGACTCCGAACTTTGTAACAAGGACCTGTCTCAGTTTGAATGGCCAGACTTTGCTCTTAAAACCTCTCTCCTGCTTATAATGCTTTATAAGCAGAGGTTTAAGTGATCTCCCACTAGATAAAAGGATACTGAGGGACTGGGATGGAGATAGCCCGCATTGTGTGCTCTGTGATCCTACAGATGTTATCTGGGGTGGCGCCATTGAAGTGGATAGAGTTAATCCACATCTTCATCACTGTAACACAGATCAAGACACGGTCTGAACTTTCATCATGTAAAGCACTAAAATCTGAGGTTCTTATCCTGGCACCAGATGCTTCTAGACTGAAGTCCTTATAATTTGCTGTACAAAGGTAATATAAATGAATTTAGATATGGATTCAATTTTTCAAACACTCCCAAGCTTTGAGCATCCACTTTAGTAATTCACTATAGGATTTTGGCTGGACTTCTACAGTCTGATTGAACCTTAATTTAATTTTTTTTCCACCATTTTAAAATGGAAACAAACAGATAATTGCATCTTACTTAGAGAAATCTATATGATGAGTTAAATCTGCAAGTTTGCCATTATTCTGTGAATCCCTGAAAGTCCCTCTCTAATACTTTCTTATGGTATGGATGTCTCCTACCAAAGTAGCTGAAGGTATTTTCAGTGTTGAGGTATTTCCCTTCCTACAGCCCTGGGAAGTAAGGGCTGAAGAAACCGAGTGGGTCACACAGATTTGTGCATTTGCTTTTCCCAAAGTGTCTTGAGTCCATGGGAAGCAGATGCTGTACCCAAGTGCTTCTGAAAAAAAAAATCTCTACTCGCATGGTTTGCTCAGGGACACGTCATAGCTTTGGGGGAGAGCAGAGAAGGGGGGTCCAGGTTCCTTAGGGCCCCCATCCTTAAGTGCAGGGCCAAGCCTCCAGACCTCAGACTCTGCCATAAGGCTGTTCATCTTGCAAGGCTGCTTCAAAAAACAGGGGAAGAGTTTTCCTTTCTGCAGGCATACTTCTAATTTAAATAAAAGGAATAAATCATCCAAGAATGAAATGCAGTTAGTTCCTTGTGAAAGCTTAAGAGAGTATCGCTTGTCTCTGTTCTGTCTCCTGTGTAATTTCTGGAGTTTCTGTAAATTTCTTTCACTCGTTTCCACTCAGGGCTTTCTTACAAAGCTCCCGTCTTAGTAGTGTGGTATTTATGATGTCTCTAAAGGCATTTTGTTGTGGAAAACTCATTCTGAAATGATAACGCAAATAAACAGAAATCTGCTTGCAAGGGCTCCGTACTGGAGGGTTGTTATAACAAACAATAAAAACCTAATTTCCAAAGCTCTCCTGCATGTGTAAATAAACAAGGGGTCAGTTCAGCCAGCAGTTCAGAGAAGTTTGCCCTCTCTCCAGCGCATACAATTATTAACTAGAGAAAGATGATTTGACCCTGGCACTTGGAGCGTGGTTTCAGGCTGACACAGGTCCTCCCCGGGCTTGGCTTTGCAAGGCAGAACGCCCCTCTCACTCCGAGCTTAATTACGGCCTGCAGCCACGCTCGTTATCCAGGGAATTCTAAGAAATAGCTTTTGAAGGGTTCAGATATGGTTTCAGTGTGTTAATAAAGAGCTAATCACCTGTTTAGGATTAGTGATTAAAGAAAGTGTATTAAACTAAATAAAGCTCTTTTATTCTAGAATAGCTGTCTCTGTATGGTTATTAAAGAATATCTATTTCTCTTTAAAGTCATGCCTGACAGTAACCTTGAATTAGCTTTCAAGTGCAGATAAGCCCCTAGGTTAAGGTGTTTTCTCTCTGGAAGGAGTGGAGGGAAGAGAATGAGCTAGATAGGGATGAGGAACTGTCACTAATGTACTCTCCCATAATGTTAAACAGGAGGAAGCTGGAGCCTGGCCAGCGGAGTGGGAATACTGGGACATCTCAGCATCTAGAAAATTCCCATTACAGTATTGTAGGTATAACAGCTTCCACGATGGTTTGAAACCAGTTTTTTTTTTTTTTTTCTCATGTCATTCTGAAGCTTCAAGTAGCTGTGGATTTACAGCTGCACGATACATTAGTGTATGTTATTATATTAGGCAGAGAACTGTACCAATACACAGTCTGCCAGGTCCAGGCACAGTTAAGGATTAACGAGTGACCAGGCACTCTGCCATTTTGATGAATGCCAAAACTGCATGTACACAACTAAAATGCACCCCAAAGGCTGGCAGATCATGGCTGGTATCTCCCATAAACCATTACTGGAATTTCTCACCCCACTCCAAACTCAGAAATGAATTGCATTTCATTTCTAGCAATCACACCTCATTTCACATCAAACAATGTGCCAGATCTTTAATACCGTAATTACAGGATATGCAAAACATCAATCACTGTCTAACTCAATTTGATTGCACACCTACTGCTTTAAGTGATAGATAGGGGCCTGCCATGGGTGCCCACCTGCAGGGAATGAAGCAAAGGTCAAGCTTAATTTGATTGCTGTTCCAAAGGAAAGTAAGTCGCAGTAGAGATTGGGATTTAGTCTTTATAGCTTTAGAATTTAACATAAAGCAGAGCCCAGATAGGCATTCAGCAGGCATTTGGCTGCAGGTCAGAGTGCAGGCACTGCAGGAATAGGCAGAATATGTTTTAGGAACAGCTGCAGAGGGCAATCTGACCCAGATAACCCCATTAAATCAGTTGATCCCCACTGGATTTATACAAAGGCAACTGTGTGGCATTGGTTTGCTGCTTGGGAGGAACCAGGAGGTGAAGGTTTGTGCCTCTTGGTGGTGCAACAAGGCTTTAGGATGTATCTGCTGTGGTAACAAATGGATGGAAGTCTTGCCTGGTTAGCCTTTATTCTAGTTAGCCCTTCCTTTTTTTTTTTTTTTTTTTCTTTTTCTTCCCCCCTCACCAGCACTACAACAGATCTGAGCAGTTCTGGTGTTGGCAGCAAAGATGCTGAAGCTCACTCTTAACACAGGCAAATATTTCTGAGCATCAGCAGCTTCTGCGGAGCCCGCAGCAAAGGGTGAGATGGGACAACGTGGGAGAGAGTGTGAGTATGAAAGTGGAGATGATCTGAGAGTATGAAGGCTGATGGATCTAGCTTGGGGTCCTAGCTAATGAGGCAGGGTTGAGGAAATGATGTTAACATTTGTTAGCATAATTTGTTAGTTCTAGAGCACAGGAAGCTTTTCTGCACTGACACTTTGAAATCTCTGTGTGAAGGGTGCCAAGAACAAAAGGCAAAAGCGTCAATGCTGTAAATGTGTCTCTTTTGATGTTGTGATGAAAGTAAAGAGCTTTGAGGGGAAAACTACTGGTTTGGTGCCTTCATAAACATCTTGGTTTGGCCTTAGGGAGTAAACAAATAGAGAAGTTGCAAAGTGTGAAACTGTCAGTGAAAATTGTCTCTCTGAGCGGGCTACAGTCAGCTCAGAGGTAACTCTGTGTTAAAAGCTTGGGTCAGGATCAGCCTGGCCCTTTATTCTTGCCTTTCTTTGCTATAATATTTACAGGTCAACAGGTTCCACTTAAGACACAGCTCTTTTGGGCTCCTGTTTGCTTTTTTACCCGTTAACAGTACAGTCCAGCCAGCCAGAAACTGCTGGGTAAATATACAGAACAGTAGAGGCACTTGTGAGGTTATAAATTGAACAGTTTACCTCATTTCCATTTGTGCAGGGAACTGCTTCAAGTACAGATCATGTCACATAATAATGCCGTTTCTGAGGCGGCTCTTTGGTTAATTCTGCTGGTTTGGGCTGCTGCTGGCTCTGGCCGTTGTGTTCTGTGCTACCCAGCAGTCAAACATGCTGTAGCAATATTTGCAAGTGCATGTTTTAATTTCACCTGCAGTTTAAGTTTTATGAGGCAGTTATGTGCTAGTTAAAGGGCCCTTTGTAATGACTAAAAAGATCAGGTGAATTTTAAAATATTGGGCATTTAAAACCTCATTGCTATTTTAATTAAACTGAATTTTAATGTCTGAATTACATCTTCGTTAATACATTAAAGATGTTTAGTGCTATTAATTGATATGTAACTGGGTAGCAGTGAATTTATTATGTGTCTTAAAATACGGACTGGTGTGTTAAAGCTATTTCTGCTTTGCAGTTTTAATAAATGCCAACTATAATTTGCTATACAGACTGCCAAAGACCTGCATATTGATTAAGTTGCCTAGCAGCGTGGGCTCAATAGCTGTCAGTGAACATTTATTATAAAATGGGTATGAAATATCTTGTTTGGGACTATCAGCAACGTGAAGGCTCTGAGCTGAAATCCGGGAGACGAGGAGGAGTACAGTATTTGACACCCAACCAACAGTTTGTGCAAGGACTGAGATGCTGGCTTAGCGAGTGGCAGTTCAAGCATTGGTTTGGCTGATATATGAAATAATAAGATTACTGATGAAGCTTAAAAAATAACCCTGTGAGAGAAAAAAAAAGGGTTATTATTAACGTAGATCTGGGAGGTTTTAATTTTTTAAAAAATTTCTTTATTTATTTTTCTTGATCACCATACAGCAAGCAGCTGCATCCGCCTGGCTGAAAAAGAGGTAAGAGGGTCAGTGGAAGTGATCAGGCTTAGATGGGGATCTCAGCTGCAGCTCCTTCCATAGAATTAGCCTTCTGTTATCTCCTCTTTTGCCTGTCTCGCTTATTTAAATACAAACTTTTCAGGAAAGTTATATAAAAATCTTGACAGAGCCTGATGGCAGTTCAATGTTATGTGAAGATCAATCACTCTGAAGCTTTTTCCTATTTCCTATGCTGCCTTAAGAGCTGAAGTTTGCTTTTCTTCCAGCAAATGATTTGCTTCTCAGGCCTCTGCTATGGAAATTCACTTAGGGTAGTCTAAGCAGCACGTTTACAGTGAAAAAAAATCTATTTAGAGTGTGGAAAAGTGTGTGAACATTTTCAGAAAGTGTGCTTGCTTACTTGTATCCCTTAACGTACCGATGCTGCAACAGAGACAAGGCTCATTCTGCTAATCTGTGTTCAGAGGCATATCAAGAAGCAGACTGCACCACAAAGAACTTACAATCAAGGTAATGAGTGCTAAAAGGAAGTTTTATTTATGCTTTTTACTTTTCTAGAAGAGGGACAGAAATAAAGTGATTTGTTAGAATCACGTAGGGAATCTGGGAAAGATTGAGGAAACAACAACTTTTTAAAAGCTTTTATCAAAACAGTGAAATTGCCTTCTTTCCATCAGTTGAAATCTCATTTTGCTCTTACTCAGCTTTATATTGACTTCAGAGGCAAGAACATCATTTGGATGGAGAACAACATGATGTTAACAATCACTCTCTTGGGAGAACACCACCTTGCACTTTGTCTTGCCGTGTGATCGTGAGCCAGGTCGTGCTTTCTTCTTGCTCTTTGTAGCACTGTAAATATGTGGAGTTTTTATGATCTCTTGCAACCAACCTTTGCAGAAATAAGCTATGATGTCTTGCTGCGGCCAATTAGCCCTCAGGGATACACAGGCTTAAAACACTTTGCTTTGGATGAAAGTTGTCACTGCTGCAGTTCTGTTGGAGTTGGAGGAGAAGCTGAGTAACCTTGGGTTTTAGTTGAGTTTTTGGGGACGACCTTGAGAAGATTCATAACTCTGCACAGCAGAAATGCTACCTCTCTTTGTCTCTCTACTTGTTTAGGCCTTCTGCAATTTATGGACCATATTGTTGTTCTCCTTTCAAGATGCCACAGCTGTCAGAAAGGAATGCAAGGACTTGTTAAAGGTTCACCGAGTCATTGAACCATTCTTTTAGCATAGGGCACCTTTGCTGATGTAATGATATTCATGAAAGAACCAAAGCACAAAGGAAGGAAATCGAATAAATACCTGAACTTCAGAAGGCATAATATCACCGCAGGTCGTTTTTCTAAATTATTTAAAGCACAGTGTTTGCTATGCACTTCTACTATTTCTCAGGTGAGGATTTAGTACCTTTTAATTCACTTAAATATCTAAAATTTATTTGATTTGGGAGGAGAAAGCAGACAGGAAGGTAAGAAAAATGTCTTTGCTCCCTTTATGGAAAATTTAAGCGATGCTAGTGATATTCACTTTCAGCCAGAGGACTTGAGTAAGACGTATGCAGACTATTTATTGTGAGCGTCTTTTACACTACTTTGGCACAACAAAGACTCCTATGTGAAAATATTCCATAGCGCCATAGGAATTGGAATAATATCTATGTATTTTGCCTCACAGTTAAAATATTCTGAAGTTTAATATGTATTAATAAAGTCTTGTAAGATACGTCAATAAAACCAAGCTTTAAGTATACTATATGCATAAAAGTGTGGTTTTTATCTCAGGTGGATTTTGTTTGTTTAAAAATTGTACATGTAGGCATGGCCTGCACTGGAAAACCACACTTGTGTATCTTTATGAAGGGAAATAAATCATATGACTCTTCAATTCCATAGTTAAAAATACAAATTATTTTTTCTGCTTTTGATTTATAACTTCACATCTCTTCAACATTATTAGTTTCAAGAGGCAATGCTGGGATGTATCAAAAACTTGAGAATACATTCTGCACCAAATCCTGAACAACTTCCAAGATGCAAAGAGTTGCTTATGATAATGTAGAACGAAGTCAGTCTTAAAGTTCTCAAACATGGAAGGCATTTAGGAGCCAGCTGCCACTGAGTTTCATGACTGCCACACTGCAAACAAACTTCTAAAGTCTTAAAAAATATATATATTTTGAATTAGCAGAAATTTTTAACTTGTAGTGGATTAATTAAACCACACTGTTCATTCCCATCCAGATTCAGAGTAGCCTTAGGTCAATTTATCGTATTCCATTTATGAAGGATATTAAACTGCACTGAACAAATAGTCTTCATGGGGATTTAATACAGTTTAATAAATCCATTTTAGGACTTGATGCACACTCATTTTATTGTGTTCTTTTGTACAGATGAAGATTTTTTAACTTGGGGGGAGGAATTTTCAGAAAACTACCGTCAAGATAAAAAAAACCCTTATTTGTCTGTGTGTGTGTTAAAGGGAAAGAAGTAGTTTACAACCCTTGGAACCAATACATTATGCAAAATTTAGCCAGTTAATCTGTCCATTATTTGTCAAAGGGCATGGTAAAGCTGAAATACATTCTGCAGAGGATAATTTATTCCACAGAGCTTAATCCTCCCCATCTATCATCAAGTTACTTGCATAAATTTTTCCATTATTTGACCAGCTTTAACGGTGCTGGAAATGTAATGCTTGCGCTGTTAAGCCTCTTTTCCTCTATGCTGCTAGAAACCAGCTTTGCTGCTTATAATATTCTGTGCCAAGTGAGGTTTTTCCCAACGATTTAGCCACTCTTTGCTTCAAAGCACCATCAACCTGCCTCATTGATTTGCTGCAATATTTTTGAAGGGGTGCAATAGCATTTGCTCGCATTGAAAGTAACTTTGCAGAACTCAAGAGTTTGGTTAGGAGAAGGCATTAGGGAAGATGCTTTCTAGATGAAGTTCAAGAGAACATGAATTAATCCATGGTTAACAAATTACAACAATAGCCGCAGCCTATTTGTAACTGAAATGAGAAGAAAGAAGTCACCCTGCATTTGTTGCCCAATCCAATCAGTTGGAAGCTCTTTGCCAGCCATGGACCAATTTGCATCTCTTGCCCATCCAGAAAACCTGCTGCATGGAACTAATAAATGCTTCCTGAGCATAGGGAGAGCAGGTAGCTGTTCATCATTTTGTCATGTTGTTCTGTGACTCTGCCCGATGCCAGTAATGTGAGTCACTGGAAGGATAAAAGGACACTTAAAAATTTGGAGACACACAGTCTTGGTTTTTCCCCTCTGCTTCTCTCTTTCATTAAGCTCAGGTAATATCTCAGGCGAGAGGTGTCTCCTTCCCTGGAGAGCTCGGGAGTAAAAACTATGCTACCTATCTGTAGAGGTCCACTCGAAATACTCAGTCTGTTAGGCTATTTCCAGCTACAAGTAGTATGGATCTTTGCTTTCTGAACCAAGTTGGAGAGCAAGCTAGTAAAGCTTCCGTACAAGAAGATTGCCACCCCTTATTGTGCCTCCTTTTGATAAAGCTGCCGTGCAGGGCAGGGAGGCTTCAGATAAAGACAGTTTTTCATTCACCTGGGAGTTACTCATCTGAGTTGAATGGAGTCACATCAGACTCAAGGGGGAATTGGGCTCACTCAGCTCTTCCCTTAGTAATTTCAGTTCAAGCTTTCCCATTGACTTCACTGGGAGTTAAGACTCTTTGGTATTGCACTTGGTTTTGAATTGTTTTGAGGTTAATAACATGAACTCTCAAGAAAAGGGCCTCAGCTTGAATGTAAGTTTCCCCGTTGAGGATAGTGGCCACCGTCTCACCTTCTATCTTGATGGGTAAATTGTCAAAGGCACTTCGCAATCAGACATCTTTTCCCCAGAGCTGATGGCATCTGGCATTCTACCCCTTGCAGAGCAGTGAGGTTTCCAGCAAGCAATTTCTTTGCTTTTATTTCCAAAACCACAGTCGCGTGCCATGCAAAAAACTTCCCCTATAGGGAGGAGTGTTCTCTATCACAAAAACATTGGTGTGTGAATCAGCCTGGAATTTTCTACATGCTGTTTTGTCTCTGATTGTCTGCGTATGCATAACGATGGGACTTTGTTCGGTGACCGGCTGAGGGCAGGGGTTGCCTGACGGCAGCAGAAGCTTCATTTCCCCCCCTCACTTCTGCAGGGTTCAGTACGCAAGAGTACTCTGTTCTGGCACAAATGCAACGGTGGTTTAAAAAATTACATTAGAATTTAAAACAGAAGCTTGACACATCAGTGCTGAGTATACTTTTCTTGCACTTCTTCAAGGATGGAGGTATTACTGGTAGTGTCTTCAGAGGGGAGAAAAGTGATGGGAGGGTCTACGAAGGCTGAAACAAGCTCTCAGGTTTACTGGTACCTTGGGAAGTGGGGTGAAGTCAGCTTAGGCACAGCTTCTGTTGTGTTTAAATTAAAATACTTTTAATTTAGTGTCTAACAACCAATGCTGAAATGCCTTTAATAGAAAGCGGTGACAATTTCAAAGCTGTGGTTTAGGTTCCCAATTAATGGATGAATTTATGCTGCTGAATCCCTCCTCCAGGAGAGAGTTACACATGCAGTGTTTTGTTTCCAGAAAGCAAAGAGCCTCACAGAGCTTTTTTTTTTTTCCCCCAGAAAAGAGGTGTTTGACTGACTAAGCTGAGATGATTCAGAACTCTGACTGAATGCTATGGATTTTGCAGGGCACATGATATCCTTTGCCCTTGTGGAGAAAGCTTCCATGAATTATATACCTGCTGCTTCTATTTTTTAAATTGCTAGGATTAAAGGCTAAGAGTGATTCCTTTGGTTTCTTATCTGGATGTTTTCTATTTGAGTTCACTTCTAATCAGAGTCTATTCCACACAGCCCTTCTGCAAATGCCTAGGACAAATCACATGGCTGATTCTCTAATAGCAGTTCTGATATTATTGAGAGGCAGTTTGTCAAGGAAGCATCCATGGAAAAACAAAGGTAACAGGCAGTAGGAGCGAAGTAACTGTTAGTACACATGATGGTAGAGGGGGCCATTTGGTGTCGACTTGATAAATGCTATCACTACAAGGGCATGATAAAATACCTAAAAAAACCCCATGCTGTGTAAGACCCTGCCTAATCTCCAGGTTCATATAATTGTACCATGACAAATGGAGTCATTAGACCTGATAAGATTTTAATAAAAATGCAAATACAGAAATCCTGCACAGGCGCTGAGTATGAGCAAGAAGTAAGTTCTTGCAAGTAAAATAATCTACGTGTTCCGGCCATGATGACAATGAATATGAAAGCTCTCTTTTGTGGGTTTTTTAATTCTAAATATTGGGGGAAAATAGTCATGAGGGGATTGCAGCTGTACTCTGAAAGCTGCTACAGTCCAGAGAGGGACCAAGTGAAACTAAGGCTCCATTACAGAGGTTGCTGTGCATACACGTCTGGCCTGGGAAAATTTACAGTCCAAGTATTTCATACATAACAAAGCATGGGAGAGAAAACAGTAGGTACAGAGAAATGAAAGGACTTTCCAAAGTAACAGCAGGGCACTGACTGAACTGAGGTTTCTTGGCTCATAGACTAGTGTCTTATCTTGCTGTCAACCATTTCCAATGGCTTGTAAATCCCAGCATTTCAGTAGCCATTCAGTGGGTATTAGAGCCTACCTGGGGCTTGACTGTAGGGTAGAAATAAAATGTCAACCATTTTCTCACTGGGGAAATAAAAATTCTCCTTTCCTCAGGTGCTACTCAAATAATAATAAAGTAAAACTGTGGCAGTCAACACAGGACTAAAACCCTGATTCCTGGTAGCAGTGGAAGGTGCAAGCCTGGAGTTCCTCAGAGGTACCATGAACAAATAGACAAGACAGCATAAGCTGAGGATGTATTTGTTTTGCTCTCAATCAGGAAATCCACTATGAGTTAAAGCCTGGACAAGGACTGCGTGTTTTGTTTCCTTGCGTGTGACAGAAGTGATGTCTCTTCAGAACTAAGCAGAGTTTTAAACCATCGGTGCCAGAAAACCTATTAGAAAAGAAGCCTATGAAAATGAAGTCTGACTGATTTGGAATTGGGTGGGGTGAAATCTAGTTGGACTGTCTAAATGCCTGTCACTGTGGAGCTGGGTTATCCAGCTAATCAAGGTTTCAATTAGTACCTTGTTCAATTAATAAACTGTCTGATGCTCCACTGTCCCAGCCATCCTTTCACTGCTTCTCAGAGTGTGACAGTTTTCTGTGCTGTCACAGAAATTAGTCTCTTCATGGTACTCCTAGAATTATATGCTTGCTTTTAAAAAAAAGATGGTATGTGTAGGTGGTATATACTAGATGAGGGAATATGCTTCTACATATATGTGTGTGTGTGTGTGTGTGCATATACACTGCATGCACACACCCTCCCTGCCCCGATGTTTTTTTGTCCGTCCCTAGTGCTGAACTGAAGTGAGATATCATTTGTGTTCCTTTCATTTTGACTAATAGCTTTGATTGCACCTAATAAGCTTTGTATTCCTAGTGGCCAGGTCAGCTCTGATATTCCTGAAATTGTTTGGTTTGAACAATATCCCTTCTTAACAAGTTACAGAGGATGAGTGGATCTACATAAAGAATAATTTAATAAGAAAGGGTAGAAGTCATTCTGCAAAGCTGTCAACAGATTAGTGCTTGCGTGACCCAGACAAGAATTTGGCAGGCAGAGAAGCCATTTATTTTGATCAATGAGGACAACATTTCTGCAGTGGTATGAATTTCTGCACAGGTAATTAATAAATGACCCCTGTCCCAAATAACTTAGTCCTGTTATTGATGAGGGTGCAGCATCCCATTTCCAGGGGTTACGGTGCAAGATCCAAGCCCTCTATTAATAGGAAAAATAAATACCTACTGCTATTGTTTATATCTATTTGCCAAGTGTTATGAAACAGAGCTGGGGAAGAGCCTGCTCAGCTGATCTGAAGCTGTAAATCATCAAGGTGAGTGGTGTAATCAAGGGTCTGGAAGACAGTATGCATATTAAATAGAATTAAAAAGCTTAGAAAGCCAAAGCAACTACATCAATAAATCATTAAACACTTAAGACTATTTTGTAGGTGCAAAAACCCATTGTGGAATTCCCTGTGGAGATTATTTTCTTATTCTGTTTAGCGTGATTAAAATGAATCCTTTAGCTTCACAATACATTCAAAAATATTGCAGTTCAAAAGGCCAATAACTAGCACAGACCATATGGAGGAAGGGAAGGCTCCTTTTAAAAAGAGGCTGAAATAAATTTTAAAATAGCAGGAATTCCACCTGAAGTAGAGAAATGCTGAAGAAAGTGAGTTAATTTGATGATGCAAGCCTTTCCTGAACTGGGAGTGATCAATGTGACACCTTATTGTGCAAGATGAATTCCTACTTGAGCATGCAGTACTCAAAAGCATCTTTCAGAACACGAGTCTTTTCCTTTTTATTTGCACTCGCATCAAGAGTTGGGACAGGCTAAGATACAGAATGAAACTTGCTTTGGAATGGCCCCAGGATTATATATTTGCATATTCTAGTTATTTACTGAAAAAGATATGATTTTGCCTTTGATTATTAAATGTCTTCCATCTCCTCTTTACCTTCCCCTCCTTAAGGCTATTCTAAAGTTATCAACTCCAAGAACTACAAAATAAAGCAGTTGGTTTAAGTCACATAACTGTTCAGTCAAGTAACATTTTTAAAATTTCTGTTACCTTTGGATGTTTAAGGCTTTTGGGGTCCACAATGGCTAATCTTCCCTTGCACACAAGAAGCAAACACCTCATTTTTAAATAAATTTCAGATTTTCATTCTCTTTTAAAATTACTTTATGAGCTGGGGTTTGAAAGGAAAAAGTCACATATTAAAAGAGTAATTTTAAAAATGAATTAATTAGCTATTTTGCATCCAGAATACAGGGCTTGAAATGAAAAGTGCTGCTAATATTCACAACACACTTTTGAGAAAGCAAATGAGCAGGGAGATGGGTCTTTTTTGCAAGTAAAAGAGCTGGAGCTATCAGACTTCAATATCTGCAGTCTTGCTTTGAGATTATTTTAATAAATTTTGGACATGAATATTATATTATTGAGAGGTGAAAGAGGGAAGGAAAGGAAGAGCAAAACCGCAGTGCTGTATGAATTAGTTCTCTAGGGGAGCACAGGAATGATTGTGTCCTGTAATTGCTCCTGTACAACGCAAAGTTATAATTGCTACCTATCCGTGTGTCCTTCTAAACTCAACAATTTCTTTTCCTGCTTATGTGCCTATGATCTTAGAAGGCCTCCAGCTGCACTGAAGCTTCCTACAAAAGGCTCGTTGGCTGCCCTGATATTATCCTTGTGCAAAGGAACAACTCTGACCTTCCGAGGGAGTGCAGAAAGCCACAGCAAGCCGAGGACAGACAGGGTGACTGACTGTAATGGTTGGATCAGGCCATTTAATTTGCAAGGTCTAATTAAAGCAGGAAGCATAGGATGGAGCCCACAATGCAATTTTGTTTATGTTTCTACTACTCTGATTTTCTGTCAGCAAGAGAAATCAGCTTTCTGGGTCCCAGTCTTCTACGAACTTTTGTAATTTGTCTACTGAGTCTTATTTTTTTCTTAACAAATACATATTCAGTATCCAGCATCTCTGGGACTGAAATGTTCTATTCAGCTCTGAGGTCAGGCCAGTAGAAACCTCAGGCTTCAGCCTGGGCACTTCCATAGTTTGATCACATCGCAACCACACCAGGAAATATTAAGGCATTTTTTAATTTTCCCCACTGTTTTCATTTACATATGCTAGCTTGAAGGATATTTTGGATGTTTGGAAGGATGTTTTTCTCATTTTGGTCTGAAAATATAGATAGTTAACTGTAGGGCTTGTTTTTGCTTTTTGTACATTAACAACTAAGATTTTACTCCTGATGTTGACAGAAGAGATTGAGTTATTTTCCTTCTGAATGGATTTTGTTGACAGGATGGATTTAGGCTGTTGACAAAACACATTCTGTTAGCATGGTGGCCTACAGCTTTGATGAAATATGTTTTATTGGCAGGATGGATTGAGATTGTGGTGACAAAATGCAAACAGCCTAATCCATTCCATTGACAAAACACATTTTTCTAACTATCAAATCCATCCAGTTGACAAACCCATTTTTGTTTGAAACTGAAAAGCATCTTTTTGAGAGGAAGAAATAAATTTGCACAGAGCTGTGGGAAACAGCTCAGCTTATTGAGAAGCTGTGCTAGAGCTTCTCTTGCATGCTGCAGAAAATAGGGATGTGGACCTCTACAACAACAGTATTAGAAACAGTAATGCAGACAACTGCAAATGGAAATATCCCCAATTTCTGCAGCATGACAGTTCCACATTGAGTCTACGTGCTTCATGGATGCTTTGCGAGTTCTCTACATCTTACAGAATCATAATGGATTTTCAAGGGAGATGTTCTGTTCAAAGTTGGCCCTGAAAAACAAAATTAATCTCTTAATACTAAAAATCATAGTGTCAATAGCTATGTTGGGTCTTGGTACCTACAGCCTGTCTGCCAGTTGAGGTATCTGGGTTTCACCAGCAATACCTGTTCTTGGTCTGCTTCCCTCTGTCCAAAGGCATAATTACTTTGTTCTCTTCCCTTGCTAACATTTCTGTCTGTCTGTGAGGACTAATTCTTCCTTTCTCTTAGGGTTATCCCATTGGTTAACACAATTTAGTTCTGAGTTTGTCCAATCTCTGCTTTAGTCTCAATTTCTTTCTCCTGAAGGACTTCTGCTCTGAGTTCAGCCTAGTCTGTTTTAAAGGCTGACAGGCAGAAAACAGATGACAGCAAAATTCAGAGCTGTCTCTTCAGGCTTTCATGTTTCAGATGTTTTCCTTCAACTGTACAGTGTCAGAAGCAGGTATTCCCATCCCCTACCTATGAACAATCTGTTTCTGATGCATAGGGAGGGAATATCATGCCTTTTGTTGATGTGGTATCAGATGTAGCATTTTGACCATATTGACATTTAAAGTAATCAGAAATGTACTTTTCCACTCCATCAATGGAATCATGTTCTTCATGTGTCAGAGGACATAAGAATCAATATATTAATACCACAAAGCCATTTGAAGTTGTTTAGTTTACAGCTTCTATTTAAAAATACTAGATTTGATCAGGCGTATGAGAGATCCAGAAATTAGTATTCCTCCCCTAAACTTAATCTCATATAAGAAAGAAAGTTTAAAATCCTGAAATATATATCAGCAACTTCTTTTTCCATACATACAGAGCCATTTTTCCTTCCCTCTGCAGGGAGATTGACAAAAAAGAAAACAATTTTGTCATAGGTTAGCCCCACTCGGGACCAAACTATGCAGTTTTTTACTCATTCTCTCCACTGTCCAAGGGAATGAGGGAGAGATAATATTTAAAAAAAGGCTCTAGGTTTGAAATAAGAGCAGGGAGAGATGATTCAAGTTACAGACTTCGCTTGGGGAAAACTAATTCAATTTATTAACGATAAACCAAAGCAGGATAACGAGAGAGAAAAAGAAACACTGACCCCCACCCCTCCACTCTTGCTGGGCTTAACTTTGTTCTAGATGATCTCTACCTCCTCCCCTGAGCTGCACAGCGGGGAAGAGGGAATGAGGGTTACAGTCAGTTCATCACATGTTGTTTTACGTTGCTCCTTCCTCTGCAGGTGAAGAACCCCTCACATTCCTCCCCTGCTCCATCGTGGGGCCCTCCCCGGGCTGCAGGGGCACAGCCAGCCCCCACCATGGGCTGCACCCCAGGCTGCACGGGAATTCTGGCCAGGAGCCGCATTACTGCTCCCCCTCCTTCTGCACTGACCTTGGCGTCTACAGCCATTCCTCTCACCAGAAATTCTTCACAATCAAGCTCAGGTAGATGCCTCTCATGTTCTCTCACATATTCTCTCTTCTCTTCTCTTGGTCGGGCCAGGCCAGGCCCACAAAGCCACCCTGCAGGAAGCCAGAGGGCAAGGCCCGTGAGGCCTGCAAGGCCTGCAAGGCGCTCAAGGCCCACACCTTCCCCTCTCTGCCTGCACTTCTGTTTTATTTTCCCCTTCTTAAATACATTATCACAGAGGCATTATCACTGTCACCAGTTAGCCCAGCCCTGGCCAGCAGCAGGTCCGCCCTAGACCCGGACAGGCCCACTGGACAAAAGCTGCCACTGTAGCCCCTCTGCTAAACAAAACCAACACAGATGTCCGTGCTGGGGAGATGTTTTTGACCCTTAGGTTAGATCTTGGAACCTAACTGTGTGCACTCATACTGCTGCAATGTAGAGGGGAATGTGTGTTGCTTATAACCCTGCATTTAAAACAGTTACTTTTTGGCATGGTATGTTTTGGGCTAATACGTTGAGGCAAAGAGCATCTGTACTGTGATCAAATTAAAAGCATTTTAAGTCGGTTGTGCTCAAATGTAAATGAATTCACAAATGGTGAAGAAACAACAGGGTGAGCATGTCTGGAGTGGGGAGGCAGTTTTCCTCATTAAATGTTTTACTCTCAGCCCCAGCGATTGCCTGTTTGATGCCCAGATCTAGCGAGGCGTGGGGTCCTGTGGAAGATCTGCTTTAATTAAGCTTAACTGTGCCGTAAGGACAAGCTAATGGTGTGGCTGGATAAGTACTGGGGAAGGGCTTTTCTGCAAGAATATTGCTCTGAATCCTCCTATTAGGGCAACTGTCTGGTTGTCAGGGTGACTTCTGACTTTGAGGAGTGTTTCCTTGTGTTTATAAGCCCGAAATACAGCAGCAGCAGCTCTCGAAGGCGCCTGTGTTAACTGAAGAGGGATACTGGCATCTCAGCATGACTAACATCTTGTAAGCAGTGATAAAATTTTGCTTCTATTTGTCAGAGCTTTGCCTCCAAGGTTGTAGCCTCAGTGGTGTGGAATTAATCACCGAGGTGGTGCTGTGTATGAGGTTATGCTTGAGGAGCACAACTGGTTCACTGAAGATGCAAAAAAAAAAAAATCTGTACAATATTAAAGGCTATATTATTTCTAATGACCTTTTTGCAATATGGATATATGCATATGTGTAAAAGGATGAAGAGAAACAAATTAATTCTTCTGTTCTAGTTAACTGAGTCCCTGGAAAGAGTTTACAGGCAATGGAAAGGTCTAGGAGCAGTCAGACCAGTAGGAAAATATTTCAGTGCCAATCTTGCTGACAGTTGGCAAGACAGAAGGAAAAGGGAAAATGAGCCACAAATGCTTTCATACACTACTCTGTGCTCACATTGTGCCTAAAGGCAAGGTCTAACTCTGCCTATGGAGAGCTTCAAACCTCCAGTTAGTCTGGTTTCCAGCATCTTTCCCGTGAGGTGACTCCGCAGTCTAATACATTTCTGGTGACAGGCAGGCTGCATTTCTCTTTGTTTCATCTTATTACTTCTAGCTGTTATATTTGACTATTTATGGAAGCCTGGCAATGTGTTTAGGTCCTTTGCATTGTGGTGCTGTGTCTCCTCTTCTTTTGGTGTCAAAATGAGTTTACCTGACCTGTGTGAGATGGTGTTTGTTCTACCATCCTAATTAATTATGCTGACACCACTGGTGAAGAGGATGCCAAGCACCGTGGCATTGGCATTCAGAAGCATTTTCTCAAGATGAAAAAGGGCAGAGCAGAGAAACAAAAGAAAGCGAAGAGATAATGAGGGAGTGCATGACCTTTCTGAGGTCTCATTCCCAGAGACTCATGGATTATTTCAGCGACTGTGCAATTAACTTGTGTCATTACTGTCTATGTGTGCAAACCCTTCCAGGGAGGTCCTGCCGAACCGAAAGGAAAATGACAACTTTTTTAGTAGGCTTGAAAACAGAAAGCTTGAGGCTGAATTTTGCACATAACACTATTCATCCTGAGGGTTTTGTTGTGCAGATAGTACTGTGTAACCATGTGCAACAGCTCGTTTCAAGGAAGTGGAAGCAGTCTTATAGTTCTGTATGCAATATTTATTGTCATACGCTTTAAGAAAAATTCATTTGCATGTGACAGTCAACAGAGGCCATAAAATAGCATGCATTGACTGTAACCATCTTTGTTGAGTAAGTTAAAATGCCAAATGATTTATGAACGTTATTTTCCTTGATTAAAGGAGGTGATGTTGATTCCAGAGGATGTTGCTGTTCAACAGCTTTCCTTCCTTAACCTTAATGCCACAGTATAAATTTTGCTGAGAGGCGGCATGGTTATTAAATGCTTCTAGACTTGCTTCTAGGTCTGATTTGAAAATTTCTAAGAGGACATTCAAGTCTTCCTGACAATTCACTCCTGTCCCTTTTACCTCTGCCCAGCTCGTACCGAGAAACACTCGATCCTCAGAGAAAGATCCTGGGTCTTTTGACTCTAATGTGTCTTCTCAAACATATCTTGTCTCAGTTGTCCTTTCAGTTCCTGATTTAACAAGTCTAGGCTGATTCATTTTTGTGCAATGTCTATGGTCATTGGTACAGGGGAGTTCTGGTACTACAGTTTGTTCTAGGGTGCTCTTATTATAATAGAAATATAATATATAATATATTTTCCTTAAAGCAATAATAATTCAGCTCAGATAGATCACTAATCTGATGGTTTGTGGCTGTGAAATTCTGGGGTTCAAAGGAGTTGGGGTCTCTGATGGTTTCAAAACCACAAAGAGCATCTGGTAACACTGCTCCAAAAAAATCATGTGGAAGACAGGCAGTTGATGCTGGACAGTGAATTGAAAGGCTGAGTTTTAATTTTGGATTTCCAACTGCTGTTGCTGTTGAATTTTAACTTATATATATTTCTAGTACCACTCTTCCCTTGTTCAGACAATAAAAAAAACTTGGCTGAGTTTTACATAGCAATTGCATTTATTCTGCGGTTACTTTTTTTAACCAGTACTGTAGTTACCACAGCAACAGTAAAATGCCTTAGTTATAATATGAAAAGTTTCTTTACAGAAGCAAATCTGATAAAATGTCATGAACTGTCTTGAAGAAATATGTATGTTCCAATAAAAATCACTCCGTGTTTCTGGGGTTACTGTAGCAATACATTAACCAGTCTATAGTTGGTATCTTCCTTATAAATCTGCCATAGTTAATCCTGAAACTAGCCTAAATGTTGCATTGCTAGCTCTCAACTGGGGAATGATTAAAAAACAGCACTCCAAAACAAATTGATTCAACTGAATGCCAAAAGAAACAGCTCCTGTTACTTCCCCCCCAACATACATGGAGACATCTGAGGAGGAACGATGAGATGAAAGTTTGAGAAGGGTATTTTTTAAAACCACATTTCAGAAGCTTAGTTTAGTAAGCCGTAAAGAAGACAGTTGGTAAGATATGCCACTCTGGAGCAGAACGAGGGTGTCCTTCGCCTGGCACCTTGTCATGGCCGGTGTTGGATGCCCAGCTTTGTATTGAAACCCATCAGTATGTGCCATGGGTATCGCTACAGCTCCCATTTCCATACCTGATACTCTCAAGGCTTTCGCTGTGTTTACACTTTTTATACTAAGCTGGGTAGAGCAGCAGTGCTGTTATTTCTGTTATACGGATGAAGTGTGGGTGAATTACCTGCAGATTTTTCCTTTTATCTCCCAATAATTGGTTCACGCTGTGAATATGGAGAGTTTACATCCCTTTTAGTCTTCTCAGCTTGTTACCTTCCCAAAGGCAACAATACACAATAGCATTTTTATAGCTAAATCGTGGGTAGGAGAGGGACGAAGGTTGAGGTTATTCTGCCACTGAGGTATTACTGTTCAGAGTATTATACTGTGCTTGGAAGTTGCTGAGTTTTTATGCCACCTATTCCCATGCGGTTATTCACAGCTCTGCCATAAATACAGGAAATTAATCTATATATTTCCATCCAAAGATGAGAACTAGGGAATAAAATTCAATTAAAAATGTGGTTGCTGGGAGCCACGGCAGAGAAGCACAAGAGCAGCCCTGTCTGTAAGAAATCCTCATGGACCCAGCAAAGCCACGTCTGACACACATCTGGATACCAGTTACACTGAAATAAACATCAAACTCCTACACTTCCAGCCAGATTCTTGACACCAGTATTTTCACTTGATAGTGGGGTGTGTTGGGATTGATTTTAATTAAGTTCCTAGTTAACAAGGGACAGTTCTATACCAACAATGTACCTATTAGTAGGACTGGTGCACAGTTTCATAAAAATTTAGGTTTAATGGGAGCTTTTCTTGAACTAGACCTCTGTGACAATACAACACACAAGCTATCACTAAGGTTTCGAAAAGATTCTCAAGCGTTTCTTGCCGGTTAGAGTGTGATTGAAAATGTGGATCATTAAAGCAACCATTAGGAATAAATATAGATAGCACACTGGGGCAGCTGGGTGTCTTTATATGAGAAAAAAATACTTAGAATCTTCAAAGATAATCAACTATGTGGAGACCTGAGTGTTTCTAAATTCAGGAGTGTGATGGTTTAGCCCAAATTACCACACAGTTTCTCGCTCACCCTCCCCCTCCCCAGGGGGATGGGGGAGAGAATTGGGAAGGAAGGAGAACTCGTGGGTTAAGATGAAGAAAATTTACTAAAATAACAAGGGAAGACTACAATAATAACAATATAAGGATATTAAAATATACAAAGTGAACAATATGTGTTTTCTCACCACCCGATGTCCCAATGACCGATACAGCCCGTCCCGAGCAGCGATCACGGAAACAAAACCGAGCAGCAAGCAAAGGACCAAAAGGGAGCCAGCAAGGTAGGGGGAACGATGCCAGCAAAATGAGCAGGAAAGATGGATGCCAGGAAGGCAGATACCCACCCTCGCCTGCCCCCATGAGCATGACGTTGATGGCATGGAATACTCTCTTTGGCCAGTTTGGATCAATTATGCTGTCTGTCTTTCTCCCAGGTTCCTGCATCTGCAAATTAGCGAGACTTGAAAAGCAGGACGGTGTCCTTGGTCTCATTCACAACAACTGGTATCATCAGGGTGTTTATCAACATTCTTCACACACGAAATCCAAAACATACCAGCTACTGAGAGGAAAAATTAACTCCATCCCTGCCAAAACCAGGACAAGGAGCCTTCCTGTTTAGGAAATGAGGGAACCGCGTGATGGATGGGTGGGAACAGAGAGGCCATTTTGTGGGACATAATCACAACTTTTGGAAGATGTGGGAAACCTGTACCTTCAAGCCCTTTTCTCACTAACGGCAGATACCATCCTCTGTGTAATCCAGCGCAGAGGAGCGGTGCTGTGAGAGCAGGAGCAGGGGCAGTACAGGCTGATCCACCATCAACCGATGCACCACACTGTGCCCGCTGACCCGAGGAGAGACCTCGTCCAGTGGCAGATGGCAAAACCCTGACCACAGCAATTGGAAAGACCCTACAGATCCACTGATGACTCTCATAATGTGTTTTTGAGGTCTGAGCCGTGGATAGAGGGTAATTAATCAGAATACAGCTACGATGAGGAGTCTGTCAAGATGGATACCACCTTACGGGCACACCGACGGTGTGTATTTAATCAAGGGCACATCAGCTTGGATTTTCTTCTTGTGCTACAGTGTAGCATTGCAGAAATGTGAATGGGTAGCTGCATGACTTATATCAGCCTTTCCATCTAGATATCAGCTATAATTACATTTTTCAATATCTGGCTAGATTATAAACCATTAATATCTATCTAACCTAGCCAAATTATCTATAGTCCAGTCTTTTTACACAAGCTGTTACAATCTAATGTGATCTGGTTAATGGTGAGGGATCTTAATTTAATATTGTCCTGGTTCTGGCCAGGATAGGGTTAATATTCACCTGAGCTGGGTGGAGAACTGAAGCTGGTAGCCCCTATGGCTGGGATAGTTAACTAATTAGCTAACAGCTGGGGTTAATTTACCCAAATTAGCCAAAGGGCTATTCCATCCCATCTGACATCATGCTCAGTATATAAGTGAGGAGGGTGCTGAAGGGAGGCCCCCTGCTAGTTGGAAGAGACTGGATGTGGAGATCTGTTGTGAGTTATTGTACTGTATATGTGTTCCATCACTGTTTTGTTTTCTTCTGTCATTACTGTTAAATTTACTTTTTGTTCAATCTCAACCCACCTGTTTGGTTTTTTTTTTTCTTCTGGTTTTCTTTTGTTTGCCAAATCTCCTCCTATTCTCTGGGAGGGTGGGGGGAGTGAGAGAGAGACTGCGTAGTCTGGTCCCGATCGGGGCTCAACTGCGACAAATATGAAATGTATTTTGGCTTTTTTTTCTGCCTTAAAATGCAAAGCTCAAAATGAACAGTTTGCGATTTTTTTTTTTTTTTACTGTACTTTTCCTTCAGGCACGGTCTCAACATTTTTCAAGCAACCTCAGAATAGCTTTTTGTTTAGGGACTTGTTTGAATACTTAAGATGAAAAATTATTCATTTCACTTGGTTAGTGTGAATGGAGTGTACTCTTTCAATGCCAGCTGGCAGAATTAGGTACCTGGGGAAGAGACTGTGTACTGCAGTACCTGAAAGGAAGATTAAGATTTCTTTGATTTTAGAGCAGGGATATAATTCAACTATTCAATTTGATCAAAGAAAACTAGATAACTAAATTTGTTATTAAATTTGCTAGTTTTTTAGAGGAATTTTAATGAATCTCTGTTTTTACAGCTGGTAGGTACTTTTTTTGTTCCTGTGCAATCTGCTTTTGAGACTGAACTTTGGTAGCATCAGTCTGACAGTAAAATTGGATTTCAAGGTGTGCTGCTGTCAAAATGCCCTCTTTCTTTGGTGAACTGATACACAGTGATCATGAAAATAAATTTTCAGCCCAACCAGAGTGAGACACCTGAAGTAATTACCGGCTGTGCAGGTCTGGGGTTAGCCTAGGACAGTTCATTAGATATGCAGAGCATTGTAAACAAGCAGCAAAAGGAAGAATGAAATATAGCAAAAAAAAAAAAAAAAAACAACAAGGTTTCTGGGCTCTGATGTATCTTTTAAACTCAATGAGTTCCTCCCCTAGTCTCCCAGTACAAGGGATGTTACAATAAAGCTGTGTACACCGGTTGCTGGAGGACGGCTCAAGCATCTGATCTGGGGGCTCGGGCGGTACTAACATCTCTTGTTATGCCCTGGTATCTCCGACACAGACCTACAGCTGGGCAGGTTCCACCAAGCATCACACAAAAGTGTGTCCTGTTGTGTAATGCCAGCCAAACACCCCTCCCTCCTCCCTCTCACCTTCCAACGTGAACAAGTTTCAGTGTGAATAAAATTACACGCGCTGGCGGGTAGATAAGAATCTAGCGAACGCTGGTTAACATCGGGTTGGGCAACGGTAGCGCAGGCTGCAGAAAGTATTTGCATACACCTTGGCAACTCTCCTGTCCATGATTATTCCTGAGTTTGAGGGTTACTTTGCTCTTTGCCTCTCTCTCAGTATTCATAGGCAGACGTGGTATATTAGTGACAGTGCGTGGGCTCTTTATGCGTTCTTTGCTATCCTTCATCTCAGTGCTGAATAAAACCAGTGCAGATGCTTAAAATATTTCCAGCATCTCAGTGTCATGTCATGGACAGAAAAGACTGGAATTTAAAAGAGCATATTTCACTACCTTACAGGTGTTGTATGGAGATCTGCTGATGAACAGCCTTGCACAGAAGGATGTATATGAATGCACTGTCATCATCACAGGCAAGGCATATGCTGACCTCTTAACAAAAATACACGAGTTAACATCTGTCCCTACAAGGACAATAAAGCTGCATGCAGTGCAGTAACTGTCTGGAAGGCTTGCACAGGGGACATCACCAGCATTCAACATAAATGGCTAAAATCCTTTTTATTTGCAAGAGAATTTGGGGGAAATGCGAAGGGCAGTTGCATTCCCTATAGAGCAGAGAGTTTATTTTCAGAGGCAGGGCTCAGAAGCCTGGCCCCTGTTGGAGCTCTCTCACCTGCATCTGAGACACTAATCACAAATGCAAATGCTTTTGGAAAAGCAAATTTTCCAAACAAGGGTTTCTCTGGAGATATTGTTCTCAGCATTAGAAAAGTAGCAGATATTCTGAAGAACTAATGAGAGTTAAAGTGAAGGATTCTTTCTGTTCTTTTTTTTTTCTTTCCCCCTGGGAGTGCTGACCTTCCTAGGTGAATCACTGATGACTGCTGTCATTGTGACTCATAAGTTTCTTATTCATATATGAAAGCAGCTCTCCTAAATTACAGCTTGCAGATTATTCTGTCAATTTGCTCACATATCTGTAGTCCTTTTTATTATTATTTTTTAAAAAGTCTTTTCCCTTCATCTTCGCAATCTCTGTGGGTCAAATGCAGTGTCTTCCTTTCTAGTGCTCCACATCTGCTTGGAAAAAGCAAGTATCATGCCTAGTGAAATAGCTGTTTTAAAGCAAAATGTCCATTGAAGTAGAAAAAATTTAAAGATTATTAGCAATTTAAAGTTTTTTTTAATCATTAGTGATTTTAACATTAATGACTTAATTATGTTTAAGAGCAGGGTCTTTCAACAACCAAACATAGCCTGTGTTCATGGGTTGGCAACCTGCGCAATTAAGCTGCAGTTTTTCATGCACCAGAATTTGCAGATTGAAAATAAGCAGTTGATTAATTTAGGTTTCTGTGTCACAGGTGTAGCTGTTTGTTTTGGCAGCTTTTTAGTCAGATGATTTTCATTTCTACAAATAACTCCACCCTTTTAGTCATCAAACCTCTTGTTCATTTTGATTCCAAGTGTAACAGTGTTGGATTCCTTGATACCCAGGGTAGGATGTGCAGATAATATAGATGTTCTCATGTCCATCAGTCACTCTCCCTTAAAGGGCTGGGGATGTGACAAATTGAATCTCTCTTATAGCTTTTTATTGTTCACCTTCTTGCTCTCTGCCAGCTCTTCTGCACTCGATTCATACTAGTTTTGATTTGTCTTGTGCATCTGTGAGTAATTGCTTCACCAGGCTTTATAAGCCATGTGACAAAAATCTTAGTTTTCGTATTTTCAATTTTCTCTGGTCCCTTGCATTTTCTTAGAACTACTTGCACATGTTGACTGCTATGAAACCTGGGTGTGAGTGATTGGAGAATGCTCTTTTGGACTTGTTTTTTATTTTGGGTGGTTTTCTTGCTTATTTTAACTCTTCTGTCACTTTGCACATGGAGACACCAGCATGCAGGTCACCAGGGACCAGGGTGGCACCTTGGGCAGCGCTCTAGATTCCCCCGTGTTGCTTGGCTGATTGTATTGTCTTAGAAGTGGAGTGAGAAACAGCAGAGCACAAGCCCTTTGGAGAATCACTGAATGCCTTCACACTAGCTCGTTTATTGTTAACAGCATATCATTACTCAACCTGGATATTTATCTATGCTAATTTTGTTAAATGAAGAACTACTGTCATAGTGGTATAGCTAACAGGAGGCCCTTGAGCAGTTTTGCTCTCCTCATCCCTAATCTTGCCAATCGTGATAAGATGTTGCCTTGGAATTAAGAGAACCCAGTTTCAATACCTAGCTGAGCGTATGAGACTCAAAGCGCTTTTTTTCTTTGGCATGCATATTCTTGGGACACACTTCTTTGGTCTCTGCAAGGCAATGAGGCTGTTCACATACTCTAATTCGTGGTCAAAGAGATATTTTTTCCTAGCTGTCCACTTGAATGTGTTATAGATCAGAAATCTTTAAAAAGGCCTCGTTAAAAGACTTTGAAAGAAAGAAAAAACTGCATCTTGTGAGTCTGTTCAAAGGACTGGGTGAAGCTTTTGGGCAGGTGGCTGCTTTGAAAAGGATGCATAGTCAGAATCTTGGATGCCCTAGTCTTGCTTTTCATTACATGAAAAAGCTCACATTTCCAGGCTGCTGTGACTTTAAGTTATGCTCTTAATTGCCTTTCACCAATATTTGTTCCCCTTCCTTGCAATGACTTCTTGCCTGACCTTGCATTGGTCCAAAGGGTTAGATCCAAACAAATTCATCCAACGGATATCTCATGGGTTCACAGTGAACCCTTGAACTCCTGCAGGCTTAGCAGTCATCACACCATGAAAAGATGAAAATTCGTTCTGCTTTTCTGAACTGAGAAGCATGAGTGGCTGCAATCTGAGACCAAAGCCCTGTTTAGATGGGACATGGGAGAGCACTTACCACATGCTTCCTGTGGATTGCAAAGATGACTCGGACAACAGCAATATTTGCTATTAAAATGAACAGTCCATAATGGTGTTATTACTGTCCAGATAGACATATGAAGATAATTGCAGTCTCTATTCTTTGCCTGTGAGTGGAGCTCAGTAAAAATGACTTGACTTGTCAAAAATTAGAAGAAATTTGGAATAGCACCCTGAACACAAGCGAGGCCAGGCAGAATAGATGACTGCGTAAGAGTTTTTGCGTTGAATTTCCTCCCTGTGACAGAATCCTTGTATGAGCTTGGAGAAGTCACTTCTGCTCCTTGTATCTCATTTCTTGCTCTAAAACTAAGATGATTTTATTTTATCAGGCAGGATAAAGTAGAAATCCAGTTTAAGTGTCAATGCCAGATTTTTATTCTCTTCTCTGTATTTTCAAATAACTCTGAAGGTAACAGTTACATTTGATTAACAGATAGTCTTCCCCCTCCCTGGCAACAACTTGCATACATCTTTTGCTTTGAACACAACTATGCAGCCTTGGAAATCCTTGCAGCAGGGAGCGTCTTCAGGATAAATAAAAATGTATGTGGGACTAGGCATGCAAGCTTAATTAAATTCAATCATCTTGTAGTTTCTTCTCCCGCTAACACAGCCCTGTATTTAAGACTGATACATGTTTGGGTAGTGTGAACCCAATTACTGCATTTTAAATACAGCAACAATTGACTTTCTCCAGGTGAGCTTTGTGTTTTTTTTTCTCATCAGGGTCTAATTTCAGGCAAACAGCACATAGCAGCTCTGCCATAGATCAAGATGCTCTGCCATTATCTATATTTCACGGTGTCAGTACAATGACAGCCACAGTCCGCAGAGCTGTCACTTGAGTTGGTGCTGTCAGTCTGCAATTCTGCAAGGTTATGCTCTGTCTTAAATTAACATTACTTTCTGTTGGTGCCCAGCACTCAGAAACTCCTTATTCTCAAAGTGATCACTAGAAGGGGTTTTTTCCCTCATCCATCACACTGTCACTGCACTACTTTCCCTTTTGGTACAGTTTCCTTTTACTTAGATTTTTACATGAGACTTTTTCTGTCAAGTCCCTTTTCTGCAGTAATTTGGTCACCTCTCCAGATCTTATGGATTTATTGGGATCCACAGCTGCTAATAAAACCTAATTTCTGTAAGTTCAGGAGAATAGATCTAGTGGTTGGGCACAGATCTGTCTTGGAAACACCAGCGTATCTTTTCACAACTCCTCTAGTCTCTCACAAAACCTCCATGTGAACACTGGCAGAGTTGTTTAAAAAAAAAAAATCCAAACCAGTTCAGTTGAGGTATACAAAAGCCTGTGGAAAGGCAAGTGTCCTGGTTTTTTTTGGGTTTTTTTTTTTTCAGAAATCTGACTAAACCCACAGGCTGCATTTCAGCTATCTCTTAGTGCAACAGTTATATACGGAAAATTATTAATAAGGAAAAGGACATGAATTAGGCATGGTGATGTTAGGTTGATAGTTAGACTTGATGATCTTGGAGGTCTCTTCCAGCCTTAAGATTCTATGATTCTGTGATTAAATCCTTATTAATAATAGCAGTTCTCCGATGCAGCAGTTAGCTTGCTTTCTGCTGATGCACCCCGGTGCTTAGTGCTGAGAAGCTGTTGTACTAATCAGGGTGAGCTGAGTGGATGTAATGAATACAGTTCTGTTAAAGATTCAATGTGAAAGTTTAAGAATAAGGAGAGGGGAGAAAGCAACAATGGCATAAACAGCAAGGATATGTTGCTTTTGAGGAGAACAACAGGGTCATCTTTCAACTGAGCGCTCAATGGCTAGAGGGAAAATGGAGCAGGGAAAAAAACAGGTCATAGTACAGATACGCAGAATGAAATTTTGTGGAGCTGAAGGACCAAGACTGATTTGTAACTGTTATAGATCAGCTGAAGCTGCGCTGGGAACCTGGAGGCTGATGTGTCTAGTTCCTACTGTTGCTTTGATTGCCAACCAGCCTGGGGATGCGTGCTCGTGCACTGGCAAGGGTCACGCTGCTGAGCAGGGCGGCAGGAGGATGCAGTTATACATCCATAGGTTCGAGTCAACTGACAAGTGAGGCAGATAACCCTGTCAGTACAAAATCCATCTCAAAGTACCTGTGAAATATCAGTCATAGCCACCTATCTGCCTGTGACATGGAGACAATAGATCTTTCTGAGATCAAATGGCTCCTGGAGCTATGCTGCATGGCACTGTTATGAAATATTTCCTCCCTCCGGCAGCGTTCATTCAGACCGCAGCTCTGTAAACTCTTGTGTATTGGCTTTATCTGAGAGTTGGCTGAAATTAATGGAATTACTCAAAGCAAAACACACAGGCAGGAGCCTCATGGAATAGAAACCTGCAGGTTGGCAATGATGTTTTTCCATTTCCAGTTCCCCAAACTGTGTGATTTATAATAAAAGTAAATAAGAAAATGATGGGTAAAATAATGCAGTGTTTTCCCCCTTTTTAGGCTTATTTTAACAAATAGGTATTTGGTGGAGCCTGTGATACTTTTTTTGAACTTCAAAGTGCCAAAGTTTTAACAATAGCTGTGTTGATTAACCTAAGTTCAGCTTCAAATTTACTGTTTGCTTCAGAAGTGGAAAGGATTTATCTGCCCAAACTCTTGCTTTTTCAAACTGTCTGTAGGTTGTTAACACTTCATCTCGTAGATAGAATCCTAAATTAGGATTTATTTTATTTAGCCACTTTGTCATCTTGATGGGTATGAATTGATACAGTTCCTTTTTCCCTGAATTTTCCTCAGTTTCCTCCTGCTGAGGATCTGCCGTTGTTAGCTTACAGAGTATGTTCCGAGTATGTTTGCATTGGGCATTTTGGTTTGTACTGGACCCCGGGGAACATGAAAAGTTCAGCATCTGCTCCAGCTCTAAGGGCTGCAGCAGAACACTCGAGTGGGTTTTGTTTGTGCAAAGTTCAACAAGGTAATAGTGAAAAACTAGGAGGAAAGAATCAAAGTAAAGCTACCACCAACAGTAAGGTGACTCTTGGGGTTGCAGGGGAAAAAAATAAGCTGTCTTGCAACTTTATTATTGCTATTGATCACATTTGTGAAGACGACATGAAGTTGCAAACTGTTATAATTCCAAAGAAGAAAAGGCAGTTACAGCAACGCAAAGTTGGCTATCACATAGTGTGTGTGACAACTTTATTACTGCAATGGACTGATATGGCAGTGAGGAAATACAATACCCCTAAGTTATTTTGAAACAAAACACAGCAGCCAACTTGTTACTATATAAAATTTATTTTTTTTCATGAGCCTCAATAATTATAGAGAGCCGTTCCCAAAATGTACAGACAAAAGGGAATAAAGTGAGATGTCATAACCAGAGCTGCTCCTTTTTTTCATCTCTTACAATAATTTTGTGCATCTGTTAGCACTTGAGTTCATAGGGACTGATCCAGCACCAGCTGATATGATGAAAGGAAATCTGTTTTCTTTGGGGGCTTCTGGATTAACACCAGATTTAATAAAACTTTCAGCTTAGGCCCAGTTGGCTGTTTGGAAGGTGAAAGCATCTTGTTTCCCTGAGTGTCATAAAATCATAAATGATTTAGGATATTGGTCACAGATTCAGTATCGCTACAAATCTGAGGACACTGCTAGTACTTTAGTAGGTTAAAAAGTCTATAATATTGAAATGGACTTCCAGCCATGTGTATGTAATGGTCTGCTTTGCAACTGAAGAAAATGCTTGATGTATTTTTGTTTTTTTTAATCTCTTGAGAAGTCTTCATCTCTGTCATTTAAGCCTAAATGTGTAGAATAGGAGTTGTTCATGTACAACGAGAGGAGCTCTGGACATACAGGCTCAGGTTCTGACTCTGGCTTCACTTGAGTAAGTCATTAAATCTAAACTGTATCCCTGTCTGTAAAGTATGTATGTTAATACTTACACAGGAGAGAGATTATAAAACCGTTGATGATTTTGAGATCTTTCTGGTAAATGTGCTATTGAAAGGGTGGATGGAAAATGGAAATATGTCAGACATTCCCTAACTTATTCGAAACCTGCTTTGCAGAATATAACCTAGAGGCTAACTCACCATGAAATTTATTATTCACTTAAATACTGCATTTCTATATTGTGTTCCAACTGAATGATGTTTCCTACCGCTCACTATCAGAGCGAACAGTCTGCTGCAACTACTCCATAATTGTTCTACTAATGTATGCTTTATTAAACTCCTGCTGTTTTCTTGACTGGTTTATCTACTAAAAATAGCCTGATTAATGAAATGAATGTCAGATGTATCCATCTTTACATATTTTTCCCATGGAATTAGACAGTACTAAACAGTAACTTGAATTTTTTTTTTAGTGTTTAGCAATACCAATTATTCTCTGCAGAGGTGCTAGTGGATGCTGGTAGGATATTATAAATTTGAATTCAATTCAGGTTGGCAGTGGTGACAATTCAGGTGTTTTAATGGGTCTGTTGTGTCATGGCAACCATGGAACAAATGATAATGCTACTAGCCCAAGCAAAGTGAGTCTGGATGAAGGCCCTCTTAGATTTTAACATTGCAAAATATGAAAATAAACATGGTTGAGAAGCCCTCATTAAAATCACATCTGCATAATTACATGCTATGTATTTGAAATTCCCTCTGTAGTTTCAAATGGCTGCAGTATAGGTTTGTGAGTCTGTCCTTTGCCTGCGTCTCTCCAAGTCACAACAATTACACCAGCATTTCTCTGGCTGTTTTCAGGCTGCAAAGACATTTGAACACAGCTCTGGTGAATGTTGTTATGCAGATGCAAAGCAGTATTTCATTCTTCATCTGCATTATATGTTCAGATGTTAATGATGTATTGTTTGGAAACCACAATTATGTCAGAGTATCAGTGAAAGAGACTCTTAACTGGATATGCAATGACACGATACGCTATACATCACAATATTTGTCCATGCTGTTTGAGACTCTTAGATGTTCTCCACAGGGTTTTGGAAGGAGAAATGGGACATTGCAGAGGGCTTCATTATCCTCTCATCAACAGCCATGTCACTTGGTTGATTTGATGGCATTTCCCCAGTCTGTAATGCTATAAATAAAGGGAGGATCAAGTATTATGCTTACAGAAATGATGTGTTAAATTAATCCTTTAAAATAATGCTATCGACTTCACTGGGATTAACCTCCAGGGTTAACTTGTGTTTTTCTCCAGCAATATGTAGTGGGAATTCACTGCTCTGAGCAATCATGGAGTAGGTGTCGCGCAAGCCCTCTGCATTTCTCATGTGAATGGCATCTTTCTACTTAAAAAAAAAAAAAACCCTAAATGTGAAAATGAAAAACATCCTTTGTAGGCATAGGCAGCTTTTGGGGAAGGCTGTGAGGCGCTGCTCAGAAGTGCGGTGAATCTTCCTCTGCTGTCTTCCCATGCATTTGATGAAGAAGGTCAGCAGAACACTAAAGAGAATAAAGGTTTGTTTTTTTTTTTTTTGTCGGTGAGCATCTGTCACCTGAAATGGGAATGCAAGTTAATGTGAATTAGGGTTTGACATTGCCTTAGCTCTGTTCCTGCGCTGTGCAGCACAGAGACCGTGAGGATCCTCCCTGTATTCAAACCAGCTTCCTTGCTCAGGAGTACCAACAACTTAAAAGACACGCCAATAATTCTCAAAGTGGCAGCTAGGCTCTGACATGACCAAGCTTCAAAGATCAAGCTAAAAGCTCAAAGGTTTTAGAACTTGGTACTTCCAGCAGTATCTCTCCCTGTCAAGCTGGAGGGCACGCATATGGTGCTCTGTAGCATACTTTAGAGTCTTTGTCTTCTAACATGTTCATCTGCACAGATCCTTTCTGAGAAAAGGGCAGACGAAGAAGGGAGCTTTCTCTGGCTTGCTTAATTTCAGCAAGTACAGTAAAGGGTTTTGCATGAGCCTCCGTGGAACATGCAAAAACTGTGAGAAGTGTTTTCCTTTAATGGGACTGCATTGATCCTGTGGATCTCTGCCATTCTTTTAATTGCATTTCCCTTTCAGTGTGAGTAATCAATATCAGTAAGTGATATTTTTTTCTCTCCCAAACAACAAAAATCTTTGGCTAGATTTGAGGTGAAATTGTCTTGCAGAAAAGCACTGCACAGGAAGGGTTTGGGAGCAGTGTAATACACATGTGTCAGACATGCATATTGCATTTAAAGTACACAAAAATGAGGTTGGTCCATCCATGGAACAGAAAAGGCTGAGTGCAGTCAAACACCAGGCTCAGCAAACAGTCATCCTCTAGCTAGGGGTCGCTTTCTGCTCAATAGTTTTAATCTTTTCTTCATATGGAAGGTTGCAGCCCACTCTTCAGTTGCTGGTGTGCTTAATTCACTCCAGGTGCCCACAGGGATATCATATTTCATAGTGGCTTTTGACATTTTATATTTTAATTAAGCTTACCCTGTAGGAAATAAGATGCTAACAACTAGGCTTACCTCACTAACACAATAGGATGCCTAGCATGAAATCTGTTGCCTCTGCCCCTTCCAAAGCCTGCACTTCAGTTGTGTGGATCATCTCCAGACAGACCAGGCAGGCTCTGTGCAACATCCCAGCCTGCCATCGTTAAAAAGAGAGTGCTCGATTTCCAGCTTCCTATTATTGCAGCTTCCTTGGGGTGGGAATATTTGTCTAGTTGTACCAGCACATTTTCCCTGGGGAGAGAGCCAGAAATGAACATAGATTGTTTATTTTAGAGGAGGCGGGGGGAAAAAAAGTACTGAAGGTTTTGGGAATACAAAGAACTTTCTTGCTTTGGAGAGTACAGGGGGTCTCATTTAATTTGCTAGCACCACTCAGTTTGTCACTGTCCTAGAGTTGAGAATAGCGTACAGGAAGGTTTTCACAAACTTGCCCACGCTTAGCACTGGAATCTGCTAACAGGGAGCAGTATTTGGCAACTTGGTGTAATGGAAGGGGCTTTTAATACCTTTCAGATTCAAATCACAGACGCTTGATCAAAAAGTCCATGGGGTAGTACCTTACTGATGTGTGGTTTCATGATCCCATTCATGTGGAGTGCAGGATAATTCAGGCTGATTTAATCTTCTTTCAGCAGTGGCTGGAAGCCCAAAGAAACAGTCAGATGGCTCTGACTAGTGTGAGAGGAACTCATTTCAGCATAGCTTTCTGAAAAAGAAAAGGAGGTGGAAGAGTTTTGTGTTAGACGGTATTTTATCTCTTGCTTGCTGCAATGACATGACTTTGAAATTTGTCCTGTCATATGTCCTGGAGCAGGAGAGCTTGGAAGAGGTTAAGGAATAGTTGATCTGCATGTGGTTTGCAATGTTTACTCCTTTTAATCCAACTATATTTGTTTCTTTTAGTTTTGAAAAAGGAAAAGGACAAAATGTGGTGGCAGTGAGAAATGACTATTGCTAGGCTTGAACAAAACTGCAGTATGATTATGTGATTTTTTTCATTTGCATTATGGGAGAAGAGCAATCTTCTATTCCAGAAATACAGCTAAATCACAGGTGGCCTCAAAACAATTTTCAGCTTTGCCAAATATTTTTATGTATCAGATTATTTTTTTCTTTGCCTCCATTCTCCATTTGCAGTGTATGCTAATACTTCTTTGCAACATATAGATGTTGGAAACATGAATGCATTAATATTTTACAGAAGGGAGCGTTCAAATTTAGTATGAGAGTATGGGTAGCAATGCAGATTACATAAGTTACTGAGTGGACTAAAACAACTTTTTCAAGGCCAGTCAGAAAAACAGAACTTTAACCATTAAGTGCCTCACCATGCTGATATGATCAAGGAAAGAAGGAATGTGACTATTAGGTGATCTTCCTCCCCGCCTCCCCCCCCCCCCCCCCCCCCCCGAGCTTTTACTCACACTTGGCGATAATTGTCAACTGAATTACAGCTCTTTTGCAAACTACTAGCAGAAATAGGATGTCCAGGCTTGTAACACCTATATATTACTCTGGGCTTACTTGAACAGACTGCGGTAGCTAGAGTTTATATGCTTCAGGTAGGACATCTGAAAGAATGATGTGGGATGACCACTCACGAAGGCTGTTTCCGCCAGTTTAACTCCTATCCTCAAAAGACATGACTGCTTTAGTATGAAGACTGAGTTCCTGAGTGCTGCATCATTTCCCTGCCCTCTTGAACTTGTTTTTCTGATGCTGAACTACTTTGTCTTTCATTTCTCTGACCTGAAACATTCGAAAGTGTTTGGAAAGTGATGAGCAGAAGTTGCCCAAATGCACAGTCCTATTTCCAGCACCATCCAGTGTGACAAGCTGATTTAGATGTCCAGGTCAAGCGATACTTTTCAATTGACTGCATCAACCATCCTGGGCACTGCTGTTATCTTCTGTAGTAAGCCTTCATCCTGCAAGGTGCTAGGTGCTTTTTGTTATTTTGATTGGACTGGAGAATGCAGTTAGAACATTGCTTCACCAAACTATGACAAATATGTGTCACGCAATTGTTGTCACAATGGGTCACCAAGGTGCCAGCTTCCTTCTGCCTCACCCAGACCTGTCCAGTGCAGTGTCTTTAGTACAGCCAGGTGTGATAGGATGTGCCCAGGAAGAAAAACTGCAGGACAAATGGCTTCATGTAGCTGCTTCTGGAGAAGAGAGACTCTGAAAATGCTTTGAAAGCTTAAAATAGAAAAAGAAAAGAAAAAAAAGAGGACAAAGAACTGAATATAAGTGTCTTACAGCAGAGCAATGAGATCGGATCCCTTCTAGACTTAAAATGATCTAATCTATGCAGCCTGATATTGACCAAGTACCTAAATTGCAAATAGGTATAAGACTGGCTTTACTAATAGGAAAATAGAAAAATCAGTTACTATTGTTTCCATAGTACCTCAATATAAATAGCATCCCCTGGTTTCTATGCAACAGCAGTTAGCCAGCTTAATAATGTACTTTGCGGTTATTAAAGATGGTGATTCTCGAGCTTTAGCAAGCTGGTTTGAATTCAAACTTTGTAAGAAAAACACAGAGGAAGAAAATCAATGAAGCAGGATGAGTTTCCTTTTCATCGATGAAATTTAAAGTCTGCATACAACTGAATCCTTACAGGTTGTATCCTTTCTGTTCAGATTCATGAAAGGATGGTTTCATTGCCATTGCTGCTGACTGCTGCTGTCTGAAGCCCCAGTTGACTCTCCTGGTCATTAAAAAGGGGATATCTGGATTTTTTTGGTAGCCTTATTTTGAAATGGGTACAGACAGGCAATAGGCTGCCTGCAGATCTGGGAACGGACGCTGAGTGTGAATCCCATGTTAATTCTTTGGCTGCTAGCCCGTTGTTGTAATAGATGCTGGAAATTCCTATGTAGGTCCTGTTGCTGCCCTTAAGTCTTTTTAACAAAGTGAACAAAGCAGGTATGTATGGCAACAGTCTTGCTGCCTGCCTTCCTGAGTATGTCCTTTGAGTTTTTCTGAAAAAATAAGCATGCTGTTAGAAAACCCAACATCCCAACCTCTGGAGAGCTACCAGAAGCTGGTTTACAATTGTGTTAACAGGTTTAGACTTAATGGAGAGATGTAGTTTCTGCTGCCTCAGTCACAAGTAGACATCGGTATCCTTCTGGCTTTTCTGATTAATGAAGCAATTCTAATGGGACGGGTTAATTTTTTTTTTCTTCATGTGTTTTGCACAGTCTTGCTGGTCGTGTAAGCCTTTGAAGAAGCGAGAAGGCCTTTACACTGTAGTATTGGTCTGGGGCTCAGGAGATACGATTTTTTTTTATTTCCTGGCTTAATCATTTGTGCCTTGGCCCTGTGTTTCCTCAGCGCTGTAGAGAGGGGACCAAGCCAAGGCTCACTCCACCTGGATTATTATGCAAAGTAGTTCTAATATTGGTCTTGATTCTGTAAACACTTCTGGTTTATTTATGTCGTTAACTTGAGAGGTCTCCTTTCCTTCAGACATAACATTAAGTATGTGTGTTGCTGCTGTTTCTCAGCCTCAGCTTTTCATCTAGGTTACAAGCACCTCTCATACAGACGGTGTTAGAAAGTTAAATTAGTTTTCCATGACTGCACTAGCAATTGCAAAATTTAAATCTAGGATGAAGTACTGTTCAATTCCTGAAGCTCTGCACAGTCTTTTAGTCTCTGCTGTGTTAATATTCATTTATTACATAGTATTTTCTTGAATAATTTTTACTAAAAGGTCATTGACAATCCATCTGTGTGCCATTGCACTAATGGTAAAGTCACCTAGGATGCTACAGGTTTCCACGAACCTTCATAATTTCTTTTCCACTGTACCTACAGTTATAAGATGTAATCCAGATGAGACTCAACCTTTTGAGTGATGGTCTTCCATTAAAGCATGTTTTATAAAGGCATTGCTGAAAGCAATAATGCAGTGTTTCATTCATCCCAAGCATGCTGTAAATAATGCCATGTAATTTTCACAGTCATCTAGATTTCCAGTGCCAGCGCAGATAAACTATATCACTGTACGAATAAGCTATATTAGGGGAAGTAATTGCTCCCCAAAGTTTTGAGGCAGTGATATGCTGAGGGCTCCCACGAACCAACAGAATGTGCTATTTGTCTCCTGCTTGAAGAACTAGGCATGGTTAAATGAAAGGACTGTTATCCTGAGATGCAAAACCAGCTTGGGAGGACAAGGCTGGAGGTTCCCCAAAAATCAAGGGTTAGGGATTTTGGTTACATTGGCCAGCGCTCCTTCTCTTTGTCTTTGGAGAACTCAGCAGTGGCGTAGGTAGGTGGCTGGTAAATAGGGGAAAATAGATGGGCACTAAGGAGCACATGGACTTGATCCAGTGTGGTTTTGGGAGGAGTGGAAGGAATGAGGCCACTCAGTGCTCCAGAGAGCTCCTCTGACAGCACATCATTAACTCCTCCTTTCACTTTGCCTCTGACTCAGTCAAGTTAAAATGTTTTCAGAGTTAATGGCACATAAGCTGCAAGGGTTTCACATCCCAGTGAGTGAGTGGGCAGACAGTGCCTTGACTGGGGGAAATAACCAATGTGTACTAAATAGCTGAAGTAAATCAGAAGCCTCCTGTCCTAGAAACTGTACAAAACTGCAGTGACATTGCTCCTGCTCCAGATAATGCAGTTTTTAAAAACGAGCAAAATTAAGATGTATATGGAAGAAATAAAGTATTATCTTCACTGCTTGTAGACGAGCACAAAGAAGATAGATTTAGGGCCCAGGCGCTCAATACTCAGCAACTCGCATTAAGAATTTCATATGATGTTTTAATCAAATTTGAAATCTAATACAAAATTGCTGTCTATTTTTTTTAGCTTTTGTATTTGACAGAATTTATGGATGTGAGTCATTTCACCATTTTCTCTGAAAATTAATTCCCCAAAAGGAAAAGACCTTTGCAAGCATAAAGAAAAGCAGATTGAATAATACCTTATAATGAAAGTTTAAAAAGGGGTGGGGAGGAAGAGAAAAACTAGGTTACAAAATTGAAAGTGTTTTGTATAAAAATGGATTTTAAAATAATTAAAGTAGATGAAATCTCTTTAGCATTCTGCCTTTATTAAAGCTTGTAAAGTGACTTGAGATTACTTGAGGGATGGAAATTTGAAAGTGAAACTTGTCATTGCATAGCGGAATTAAAACTCCTTTTCTTTCTTAAAATCTGAAACCAACATGCAATGCTGAGGATTTTTCATTTCAACTGCTTAAATGTCAGGAATTAGTTTTTATCTGAGCAACCTGTTTATCAGAAAAATCCAGAAGTTCAAAGGAAAATAACTGAAAGTGATGGAAGAGTTGAAACAGGCTCATAAATACATTTCTGTCATGGCTTTATTCTCTGGAAATCTGTAGTATCACTGCTCTTAGCTATGCATAAATAAGAAGTCAGGAATGCCCTGAAGCAAACAGGAAAAGATCGCTTTAGTACCGTCGTTAATACTTTGACTACAGCCAGATAACAGACTCCAGATCTGCATCACAGCTCTGCCCAGATTCCCAGCCACCCTGGTCCAGGTTTTGTGTAACCTGGCTTCTCAGGGGAGGCTGAAACAGAGACCAAAATTCTTAATTTCCCCATTAATGTATTTTCTACTTGTAATACTCCTTTTTTTTGTGTGTGTGTGTCAAAAAACTGAAGTCAGAAAGCTTTTCTCCATTCTAACCATCAGTATCCTCTCTAACTATAGTGTCCTGGACATTTTATTTTCTCTTCGTGTCAGTCAGAGATTACTCAAGACAATACCGATGCTACGTGTTCTGTTCCTCCCTGGAGTACTCCTGGCAGAAGAGCTATCTCAGTGAACTCTGATCTTTGTGCTTTCTAAAAGCTGACAGCAGAGCCCAGAAAATTGCGTGTTCCAGGGGAAAGCAGAAAGTGAGGGATCAGAGGCTGCCATGGAGAAAAGCACTCAGGAAAAGCAGGGGAATTGGGTGGTCAGGAGCAGAATTGATGCTGCAATAGCAAGAAAATGTGAGTGCAGAAACCTTGTAAGGCCATGGGTCTGTGCAAGGAGACCCTGCTTTCCAGGTGGGAAGGAATAAATACATAATTACAACTGGTAACAAGAATGGAAGTCTCCATAGGAAGGAAAAACACCTGAAATGTGGCACTGGAAATATTAGAAACAAACCAACCCCCATCCCCACGCAGGGCGTGGTGGAGCAGCTGCATGGCTGGTCTGTGTGGTGGGAGTAGCTGGGTCTTGTCGGTACTGGGGTCCGAGGTGATGCCTGCTTGCCTCTGGGATACTCTGCTCCTCTACACCATCTCACAGGTATTCCTTAAAGGAAAGACATTTTTAGATACTCGGTGCTCTTGTAATTTGCTGCTGAAGAAATAAGCATGTATATAGTGGTTGTTCAGTTACTTAAATTATCAATTCCCTCCCCCCAGTCCCATAACAAATATAAAATAAAAGATACTACCAGGAAGAAGGAAGCCTTGTGTGCAAGAATGGGAAATTTACAGTATACTATGTAAATTATACATAACCGTTTGGACAAAGACTTGCCAGACTCATCTGGAGGGCTTTAAACAAGTGTTGCTGGGGGAGGGGGAGCACAGTTCAGCCCACTGCTGTCAGCATGGCGCCAGTGCCAGCACCGAGGGTCCAGAAGCTGAGGAAGGATCTCGGGTATGTGCAAATGAACCTAAACTGTGGTCCAAAGGAACCCCTGTCGCTCCAGCCAGCAGGTCGGCTTTGTCGGGGGCCCAGCTGAAGTGTCTCTATACCAATGCACGCAGCATGGGGAATAAACAGGAAGCGCTGGAGGTGTGTGCACACGAGCAGGGCTACGACCTCGTTGGCATCACGGAGATGTGGTGGGACAACTCGTATGACTGGAGCATCAACATGGAGGGGTATAGGCTTTTTAGAAAGGACAGGAAGGGGAGACGAGGAGGGGGTGTCGCTCTCTACGTCAGCAACTGGCTGGAGTGCCTGGAGCTCCGCCCGGGGAAGGAGGAGGAGCTGACAGAGAGCTTATGGGTCAAGATTAGAGGATGGGGACGGACAGGGGACGTTACGGTGGGGGTCTGTTACAGGCTGCCTGGCCAGGAGGACAGAGCAGACGAGGCGCTCTACAGCCAGATAGGAGCAGCCTCACAGTCACAGGCCCTGGTCCTCATGGGGGACTTCAACCACCCTGACATCTGCTGGAGAGACAACACGGCAGGGCACAGGCAGTCCAGGAGGTTTCTGGAATGTGTGGATGACAACTTCCTCCTGCAGGCGATAGAGGAGCCGACAAGGAGGGGTGCCACGCTCGACCTTGTGCTCACCAACAGGGAGGGGCTGGTGGGGGATGTGAAACTGAAGGACAGCCTTGGCTGCAGTGACCATGACACAGTGGAGTTCAAGATCCATGGGGCAGTGAGGAAACCACATGGCAAGCTCTCTGCCCTAGACTTCAAGAAGGTGGACTTCAGCCTCTTCAGGGACCTGATGGGCCAAGTGCCATGGGAGGCGGCCCTGGAGGGAAGAGGGGCCCAGGCAAGTTGGTCTGTATTCAAGGAGCACCTCCTCCAAGCTCAGCAGAGGTGCATCCCAATGAAGAACAAGTCAGGCAAAAAGGCCAGGAGGCTGGCGTGGATGAGCAAGGAGCTCCTGGACCAACTGAAAGTGAAGGGGAAAGCCTATAGAGGGTGAAAGTGGAGACAGGTGGCCTGGGAGGACTACAAAGAGGCTGTGCGAGTGGCCAGGGTTCAGGTGAGGAAGGCTAAAGCCCTGACAGAATTGAATCTGGCCAGGGATATAAAATGCAGCAAGAAGGGCTTCTATAGGTATGTAGGGGACAAAAGAAAGTCCAAGGAAAATGTAGGCCCCCTCCGGAAGGGAACTGGTGTCCTGGTTACCCAGGACATGGAGAAGGCTGAGGTACTCAATGACTTTTTTTTGGCTCAGTCTTCACCAATAAGGGCTCTTGTCCCACCACCCAAGCTGTAGAAGGCACAAGCAGGGACTGCGAGGATGAAGAACTGCCCACCGTAGCAGAAGAGCAGGCTCAGGATCATCTGAGGAACTTAAAGGTGCACAAGTCCATGGGACCTGACGAGATCCATCTGCGGGTCCTGAGGGAACTGGCGGATGAAGTTGCCAAGCCACTGGCCGTCATATTTGAGAAATCGTGGCAGTCTGGTGAGGTCCCCGATGACTGGAAGAGAGGGAACATAACCCCTATTTTTAAAAAGGGGAACAAGGAGGACCCAGGCAACTACAGGCCGGTCAGCCTCACCTCTGTGCCTGGTAAGGTCATGGAGCAGATTCTCCTGGAAACCATGCTAAGGCACATGGAAAGCAAGGAGGTGGTTGGTGACAGCCAACATGGCTTCACCAAGGGCAGATCGTGCCTGACCAACTTGGTGGCCTTCTATGACGGGGTGACAGCATCGGTGGACAAGGGATGAGCAACGGATATCATCTACCTGGACTTGTGCAAAGCTTTTGACACTGTCCCGCACAACATCCTTCTCTCTAAACTAGAGAGACATGGGTTTGATGGATGGACCACTGGGTGGATAAGGAGTTGGCTGGATGGCCGCACTCAGAGAGTGGTGGTTAACGGCTCAATGTCCAAGTGGAGACCGGTCACAAGTGGTGTCCCTCAGGGATCCACGTTGGGCCCGGCCCTGTTCAACATCTTTGTTGGCGACATGGACAGTGGGATAGAGTGCACCCTCAGCAAGTTCGCCGATGACACCAAGCTGTGTGGTGCCGTCAACACGCTGGAAGGGAGGGATGCCATCCAGAGGGACCTTGACAGGCTGGAGAGGTGGGCCTGTGCCAACCTCATGAAGTTCAACCAGGCCAAGTGCAAGGTCCTGCACCTGGGTCATGGCAATCCCAGGCACAAATCCAGGCTGGGCGGAGAATGGATTGAGAGCAGCCCTGAGGAGAAGGACTTGGGAGTGCTGGTGGATGAGAAGCTCAACGTGAGCAGGCAATGCGCCCTTGCGGCCCAGAAGGCCAACCGCATCCTGGGCTGCATCAAGAGGAGTGTGGCCAGCAGGTCGAGGGAGGTGATTCTCCCCCTCTACTCTGCCCTGGTCAGACCCCACCTGGAGTACTGTGTCCAGTTCTGGAGCCCCCAACACAAGAAGGACATGGACCAGTTGGAGAAGGTCCAGAGGAGGGCCACAAAGATGATAAAAGGGCTGGAGCACCTCTCTTATGAGGACAGGCTGAGAGAGTTGGGGCTGTTCAGCCTGGAGAAGAGGAGGCTCCGGGGAGACCTGATAGCGGTCTTCCAGTACCTCAAGGGGGCCTACAAGAAAGATGGGGAGAGGCTGTTCAGTAGGGTCTGTTGTGATAGGACAAGGGGTGATGGTTTTAAGATAGAGGGGGGTAGATTTAGATTAGAAATTAGGAAAAATTTTTTACAATACAAGTTGTAAACACTGGAACAGGTTGCCCAGAGAGGTGGTGGAAGCCCCATCCCTGGAAACGTTCAAGGCCAGGCTGGACGAGGCTCTGAGCAACCTGATCTAGTCAGGGATGTCCCTGCTCCTTGCAGGGGGGTTGGACTAGATGACCTTTGAAGGTCCCTTCTAACTCTAACCATTCTATGATTCTCTGATACTTTTCAATAAATTTTATTTCAATTCTGTAGTGGCTCCATGCAGTGGTCAGAGTGGATTTGAGGACATGGGAAGTTTAAGAGTGAGCTGTACCAATTATTTTTTTTTTTTTGCAAGAAATAATTTTTTTTTCACCCAAAACTAAACTGAACTGTAAGGTTGAGAACGTTTGTGTTGTCTTTAAGAAGTCAGAAGGAAGATTTTTTTTTAAAAAAAAAAGATAAGACTATATAAACGCTAGCTTTTTAAAAAAAATCTTCCTTCAGTTTACTCAATGCAATTGGGTTGCAAAATCAGTTTAAATTTTAAAAACACTTTGTTGCCAATTCTATGGCACTGCTTGCCTCTCTTGCATTTTTATTTTTCCAGTGGAAAAAATATTTGAAATGCAAAGTTTCAGTTCACTCTAGTCAAGCATACCGAGGAGGAGATGGGCTTTGCTCTCAAAGATGAAAGCTGTCTGACATTTTAACATTATTTCTTGTGTGTAGTAATTTTTCCTGAAGGAATGCCTGTTGTTTGAGGGAGATTGAGCGAACCTGGGGTCTGTGATGTGCAGGTCACTGGAAAATCCACCAATTTTCATTAATACTACTGGGCATGTTGACTGCTTTGTACAACACACCATTTCCTAACGATGTTGGGATCTGAGATTCTGAAGTGGAAACGTGCCACTGCCACTTACATGGCAGCAGTTGTACATGGGTGGAAGATGGGCTGAAAGGAATCAGTGAGTTTCACCATTGCAGTGTTATAAATGTTATAAAGGACAGGACTAATTGCAGTCTGAGTGGTGTAATTCTGGAAAAACAGATGAAGACATTAGACAAATGTAACAGCTATTACCTGAGTGAGATAAGAATCAGGCTGTCCTTTTATCTCTATGTATGCATATAAGCTGAAGGCTTCTGTAGCTTTAAACAGATATATTTGAGTATTAGTTTATACCAGATATATTTTTAAAAAACAGACTATGAAAGGTAAGCCAATAAACTTCAAGTGGCTGTCACTGGTGAATGAGCAATATTATCTCTCAGCACCCAGGCACGGAGCAGTGGTGATATATTTCCCAAGCACAGACATTATCATTTCCTTACTGTGTTAAGCACAGTAATTGTTCCGTGTACTATAACTGCATTCCTTTTCCCCTCTTATTCCCACATCACAAAATTAATCCTTATTTTGACCAAAGTGTAACTGGAGGCACGCCTGCAATATTCCTGCCAATGTTGCTCTAACGGTGCTGTGGCACTCTGTCGTCAGGCCGCTGCCGTTTGGATAATCCATAGCCATAATACATAATTTATGTGCTATTGTTTTGATGATGTATGAAAGTCATGCATCATTAGAGGAACTACCAGCAGAAATATTCCAGAAGCTGTCATGCTTCATAAGAGTGGGGGAAAAAAAAGTTCTTTACAAATGTGAAAAAGAGATTAGTTATTTATGGGAGATGCAAAGGAGGGAGGTTAGAAGGGAAGTAGAGTGAGGAGAGATAACATATAGGGATGTTCTGATTTCCAGAGGTACCCAGATCAATAGGAGCTGCAGATATTTATTAAATCCTAAAATTAGGAAAGGGCTGCTGAAGGAGCGATTAAGGCACTATGTGGAGTTAGGAGACATGAACTCAGTACCGGGCTGTGCTAATGCCTTTTCTGTGTCAGGTCACAAATATAGAATAGACACTTGAACTTCTGATCTGTCTGTGCTGTTTTGTGCCCGTCACTAATATCATTGTAAGAATTAGATGGGTGATTATTGAAATTACAGTATTAACAGAGGATCCTTTTATTTAACACTATACATTCACATATTGGAAGGCTACCATAAAGAAATTAAATGCTAAAACCCTGGTGGAGTTTGACACTTAAACAACACGTGGTTCAGGCTCCTGGAATCACTGTCAGGCTCTCTGGGATTCAGGACCTTATGGAACCTCAGCATCAGCCCTGTAAGTGAAGGTGACTCACTGATCATTGGAAAAACTGGGCATGGCAGTTGTCTTTTATTCTACTGGTAGAAATACAGTGTGTGCAGAGATGGGTTGCCTCTTCTTTTAAAGAAGGCTGTGTGGAGATACCTTTGATTTCATACAGCGTCTTTAATATTTTAGATTTCTTGTTGCTTTTCAGTTCGGTGCCATCAGTCTGGCTGGTCTGGTGAGATCTACTTGCCAGTAGGCTCAGTCCCTGTCCCAAAGCATCTGGGTTTAGGAGGCTTTCTGCACTCCTCGTGAGCGGTCCTGTCTGGTTGCAGATGAGGCAAACTGAGGGACAGAGGAAGGGTAAACACTTGTGATTACTGGAGATTAATAAGAAGCAAATAAATAAAAATACATTGAAGGGACTCTGTCATGGCTTCTGGGCTGTCAGGGACTGCATTTAAAATCAGTCTGGGGCCTCATGAAGACCTTGTTGTCGTTCTTTTCCTGCTTGCCAAAATTGTACCTCATTTCTCCTCTTATTTCTAGCAGGCTGTGAAGTCTCTCTCTGCTCTTTTCATTCTGAACTAGAAAGTGAAAAAGCCTTTCAGACTCACTCTCTCTATTTCAGATGATTACAAAGTTGTTTGTCCTCAGATTTCTTTTCAGCCTGACTCAAAAGTCCTGGTTTCTATTTCCAGCTTTTGATCACTGATTCTTTCTTTGGTAAAATGCCTGTCTGTGGTGCAGCCCATCTGATTAATGTGGTTTGCAGTAATCGAGAGCCAGTAAATAGGCGATAGGATACAGACTTCATTATGTGATGGGCAATACCATCAATGTAGACACAGACATCTGGGACTGCTTTTTTGAGGAGAAAAGCTGGCCAGAGAAGTGGAAAATTATTTAGGGCATCTTGAAATTCCATTTGGGTAGCCTCCTGAGGCTTAATCTTACTTTTGGGGCCAAGAAACATCTCTTCATGGTTAAACAGGCTTTAAGGCTGGAAGTTAGTTTTTACACTTGTACAACTTCAGCTGAGGTGCTGCTTTTACCTAACTTCGGTTCTGACTGATATGAAAACGTGGAAAATGAAAATGAAGAATGAATGTACATTTGGACAAGGTTTCCATAGAGCTCAGTTCTGCTTCAGAATTGGAGTAAAAGAACTGGAGTCTATTGATAAGCTGTGAAAAATCTCATACGAAGTGTGAGTATGATGCACTTAGAAGTTTGGACCTGGATGTTGTTTGTTTGGTTAAGACTTTTTTTTTTTTAATTAAATAAGCAAGTAAATTTGGCCTTTTCCTTCAAGTCTTTAATTCTGTCATCATCCCACTGGCATTGGGGAAATCTTGAGTGCAAGGCTGGGTAGGAAAGACTTGTTGACAAAAAAGAAAACCATTTATTTGGGAAACAGATTTCCAGTGATACAGCTGTGTTTTCTGCTGCCTTGTCTCAACTTTCATTTTTACTCAGTGTGAACTAATACAACACACCTTGGAGAGGGAGGATAGCTCTTGCAGATTTTCACCCCGAGTGATTACGCCTGTTCTCATGTCATTGCCACAGACTGGGGAGCTACATGTAAGCTGAAGGTGTCTCTTACCCTGGTTGCACTGTGAGCCACTGTCTGTGCAGGGTGCACGTTCTCCAGCCGCTGTGGAGCGTGGGTTAGGTTACTTCACAGGCATAAGAAATTTCATGCAGGTTTTGTATTTTCATTGTAGCTTATGAAAGGGCTTTGCTAATTATTAGGGCAAAAACTATTGTTTAATAGACTCGTGGAGTGTCTTGCAAGGGCCTTCCTCCTCCTGTTGGAGGTCTAGGGGTGCTGCTGTAAGGCACAAGAGATTTTCTCTGATTGCTTCCTCTCTGTCCTCAGCCTCCTTCATCTGCTTGTTGATCTCATCTCACCTGCTGCTTTCCTTTGTATTCCTTGTTTTCTCTTTTCTCTTCCAACAGTATAAACATGAAAGGAATGTAAGCTAATCCTCACCTTGCACGTACACCCTCAAAACAAATCCCATTTGGAACAAGCAAAGCAGCTCCCTTCCTGAATGTTATCTCAGGGCCTCAGTCACTCAGATTGGCTCCTGTATGTGGTGCCAGTTCAGGTTTTGGCAGCTCAGCTGGTATAGATTTCTGCTTACCATGATCCCTGCAAGGAAGCAGTGGTTGGCATATAGACGTGCAGAACAGAAATAATTTGTCTGGCATCCGCCTCTCTGATAAGTTAGGTGACACCAGCAGTCCTCGTGGGTCCTGGAGAACGTTAATATTAGAAGATGCAGACTTAGAAGCATACATGCAAATTTTGGAGACTGTTCAATGATTGTGGCTTAATTATAGAATCAAAGAATGGTTAGAGTTGGAAGGGACCTTCAAAGGTCATCTAGTCCAACCCCCCTGCAAGGGGGGGGTCCCTTGTCCACCGATGCTGTCACCCCGTCATAGAAGGCCACCAAATTGGTCAAGCATGATCTGCCCTTGATGAAGCCATGTTGGCTGTCACCAACCACCTCCTTGCTCTCCATGTGCCTTAGCATGGTTTCCAGGAGAATCTGCTCCATGACCTTGCCAGGCACAGAGGTGAGGCTGACCGGCCTGTAGTTGCCTGGGTCTTCTGTGGATACGCAATATGAATGCACAAAATAAGATACAAGGAGTTTTATAAAGGTGATGGCTCAGTTAAATCTTAAATTATCTGAATGCAGGAACTAGCACCAGGAAGGGAGTGACTAGGCAGGAACTCTTTGAATTTACAGTACTTAGTGTCGCTCTGCATTGCCTACAAGAGAACATCAAGTTGTTTTTGGGGGGACTTTTTGTTTGTTTAGTGTTTTTTAAAAAAACCCAACCAAAACAGTGATGAAAGACTTAAGAAATGGCTTTTGATCAAAGCATTAACCTGAGCTACAATCAAGCTCCTCTTGTTGGATTCATTTGGAGTAATGTTTACTCTTGCTAACTCAGTACGATGAAATTAGAGAATCTAAGAGACCAAACTGTGTTGCGAAGTTGACCAGGAAAGTGTAGATTGGAATGAGTTCAGAGTCAGAAATTCTGCATGTGCACGGCAGCTTAGCTTGGCTGACTTCAGGACATTTTTAGGTGCTCCTGGAACAGTCATCACTCTTACACCCCATGAGGTGACTGGCGCTTGAGTGTCCAGTTTGAGCCATTTTTGAAATAACACATGAATATGTTTATCCAGAAGAATTGCATAATGGAAATGAGGATAAACCCTGGGAGATTCACTTCTGTTTTAATATTTTACAGGAAGCCATGCTAACTGTTCTAATTGGTTTCTGTCTATTATCATCATAGCCATTTCCCTTAAAAAGGTTGAAAGTTGGAGTTTCCAGGGTATTTAGAATGTTTTTAAACTGAGTCCAGTCACGTATTTTTACCCTAGGAAGGTATTCTGTGAGCAATTGTCTCCGTAGGATTTTTTCCCTCTAAGTCATCCTGTGGAGCTTTCTGAATGATCAGACATAGGCAGGTGTGAATATGCAGTGATCCAGGCCAAGCTGGACTCCAAGCTGAATTTCACTGGCTTCACGTGTGGGTGGAACATGTGTGGTCACTGAGTTTTCATAGGCTTGACTTAAATCATTTGTTCTTCAAATGGTTAGGTGCAGCAAAGGAAAACAAGCTGCTGGTTCAGGGCTGTGACCTGTGGTAAGTGATTGGGGAAAGGACAGGAGCATCAAGCGTTGCTGGTATTTCATGTGTTAGAGGAGTTGTTTGGTTACAGGCCAATGCACTAATTAGTGTTTCTCCTTTTTTTTTTTCCCTTCACTTTCACCAGAAATTTAACTCTTGGCAAAAAAGGAGTCTGTATGCGTGGTTGTCCTTTAGTGTGCACCAATCTGAACTTTCTCGCAATAGCACTTTGTATTTGGGTTTATGGGAAATGAGTTTTAGTCTCTTCTTGTTTGTAGAATATGAAATAGTCCATCAAGAGAGAACATAACAGTTGGACTTCACACATAGCACAGGTCAGAAGATGACAGCTATTAGCTTCATACTGTAAGTGTTAGTTATCATATGTACAATATGCTGAATTCTCTTTTCGTAGATGTTATTGTTTAGTATAATGCATAAGTTTATTTTCGGCACCCAGAGCGGAGTTATTCTTATCTCACTCAAATGCATCTAGGCAAAGATACTGTGGGAAGCCATTGATTCCAGGTATACCAAGGATAAACTTGCAGATACATAATGGTGACAGAAACACCAAAGGTGAAGTCGAATAATTTACTGTTTTGTGAAGGGAACCTATGGCAGAGGGACATACAATGAAGCTCTCTTTATTTTGTCCCTTTCAGAAAATTCAGATTCTATCAGAAAACATTACTCTCCTCTAAGCTTGATCAGTTTTTATTGATACCATTCAAAATCAGAAGCAATACAATTTAAGTGGCTATGGTTACAATCCTGTAAAATTGATGCAAGAGCCCAGTAAAATGGGGAGCAGAGTGGTTTACATCCCAGCAAATGGTCTGGCAGCTACTCTAAGCATGTTTTATTCTTTGGCAAATGATAACAGCTTGAATGTTCTGCTACTTTTATATGATTTTGTGTTGGTACTTTTTTCAAATCCAACTTTTTCACAAAAAAAAAGTGAGTTTTTTTTTTTCTTTTATGATAACACGGGTGAACACCTCTCACTTTGTTTTTAGAAGTAGGAAAAGAGGAATAATTTCAGGGAGGAGGCTGTATGTTTTCTAACAAGATCCAAAGGTATAAAGGTTGGATCATGCAAAAGTTGTAAGAAAGGGAAAAAAAAAAATCACCTTCCACACTTAGTCTGTCACTTTGGCATTTTCTGACAGACTAGGATAGAAATCAAGTCCATGTAGCAATGGGTCTACTGAAGTGCAAAGATTGGAACTTTCCCATAGAAATAAATATTTTTGCAGATTCTATTAAAAGTCCAGGTTAAGTAATCTATTAGTTTGAGCTTTATGCTTTACTATGAATCCTGGATATCTAGAAAATGCAAGGGGAGGAGGGGTTTTTTTCTGCACACATTTCATTTCTTCTCGTGGTCCCACTTATAAATCTTCTAATTTTAGCTGGCTTAGCTTGTATTTGAAATGCAGGACCTCTGTGTTCACAAGTCATAAAGCATCCTTCCCAGCTGTCTAAGCAGAAAATCTTGATTGCCACGTGCCATGTTAAGAGCAGAGCTGGGGGAACAACGATTGGGAATCTGCGTGTCCTTGGAGTTGAGCATCTCAATCCACCAAAGAAAAATGCTTATGAATTTAAGGCAACTATCAGGAACTTGAGAGCAAAACATTCAATTCTCTGCTCAGCCACGGCACCCACTGTGACTTCAGGCAAGGCTTTTACCTTCAGAATTTTGATTCCCCCCATATTGATGTCGTCTTTCCTAGTGCAGACTTAGTGTCAGGTTAAATTTGTTAATGTCCACGAGATACTCAGGTACTACTCATAGCCTAACAAGTGCAGAAGTGTAGTGGAACAGTGCAGAACAAAAAGCAGATGGTGGTAGTGAAGAGAGGCTTAGCGATATTATTGTATTGAATTTCTAAGCAGTTTAATGACATTGGCCAAGTACCACTAACAAAATGCTCTGAGAAGAAATGGCACACTGCTTCACAGTGTTTGCAGGACCAGGTTGTCTGGTTTCTGGTTATTTGGTACAAGTTATAATTGCCTTTTTAAGGAAAGGTCGGGGTTTGTAAGTCAGAAGTATGTGTCATGGTGAATACTTTTACGCCTTTGATCAATTGTGCTCCCCTCCAGATACAGGATTTGCAAGTCCTGTGACTTGTAATTAAGTTGTACTCTTGAACCTTTTGTCAGGGAGTAGGCAGAAAAGCTATCTTTGAGACATTGTTAATTAAATAGATTTAGATGAAGTGTTAAACACTTTTGGTGTTTCTTGACCATTATGGGTTTTTTTAAGCACTCATTATTTACGTGTTACCTGAAGGCCTTTCATTCAGCACGTTAACCTCACAGGTTGTCCCAGTGCATGGGCTGTGTGAAAGCTGAGAGATTGGTTTCACTGAGTGTACTGGCCCGGGAATAGGGCCTCTTCAGGTAAATACACCACTATTTGCAGTTGGGTTTTTGCCCCCAAAGTTCACACTGAATAGTACTAACGTGCTTCAATATCCTTACTGTTACTGTTTGGTTTTATGTGAGGAGCAGTGTGGTATATGATTTACCTTTTTTATATAGTACTTTCTCAAAATGCAGAATACCAGGATGCACAGTTCTGACTTTGGGCAAAATTGCTTCAAATCTGAATAAAATTATTGCAGTGTATACACAACATATATGCAGTCAGGAACATCAGTACCACATGTGTTATTAGGTGGTGCCTCTCTTGAAAGGACCATCCTTATTTTGAGACATCCTGGATGAAAGTTGAATGAATTTAATATTCAGTTGTGAGCTGCTTGGTAGAGTTATGGAATGGTTTGGGTTGGAAGGGACCTTAAAGATCATTTCCAACCCCCTTGCCCTGGGCAGGGACAGCTTCCACCAGACCAGGTTGTTCAAGGCCCTGTCCAACCTGGCCTTGAGCACTTCCAGGCATGGGGCATCCACAGCTTCTCTGGGCAACCTGGGCCAGTGCCTTACTACCCTTGCAGTGAAGTTGAGGTATGCACTGACCCCTCATACAGTCAAGCATGCCTCCACACGTGTTTTCCATGCTGTGTGAAGGATGAGGTGTGCAATTAAAAGGGCAGCAGATGTATAGTACAGAAAGGGGAATTCTGTCAGTGGTTCCAAGTGATACATTGGGTACTTAGCTTCAGTTTTTCTTGAATTTTTAATAGGTACCTGGCAGAATATTGGCTAGTCTCTCCTGAAAAAGCAGAGCCTTACTGAATTAATCTTTCCAAACTCCTGTGCTGTGTGTCTGTCAGGATTTCAAAATCTCTCTCGTGTTGTTTTGCAGAGAACCTAATGCTTGGTGTAGCTGATTGAGCTAATATTGTGACGCCGCGCTGTTGTAATCTGCCACATGCGGCGTTCTGCAAATAAGCACATTTAGCAGTTCCTTTCTTCCATCTTGCCCCGAGCTTGGTCCAGAAAGAGCAAAACATCCAAAGCAAATGCGCTGTCAGGAGCCTGCTGTTCCTGCGAAAGCTGAGCCAGCTGTGCAAGGAGCACACACAGGAATGTTTGGGGTGAGCTCTGACTCGTGTTGTTCACTTAGATCTTAGAAGTGCTGTGAGCAGCAACCTCAGCCCTCTTTCAATACCCACATGATCCCTTTCACTGCAGTGCCTGAGTGCTGGATTGGTGGGATGATCCTCCTGTCTCTCCACTGAAGTTCAATCATCCCAAAGTGAGATTGGGATGTCTGGGAGTTAGAGAAAAATGAATGTCTTTTAGGTATGGAGGGGAAAGATCTTTTGTCCTGGGGAAATCTGAGCTAGCTCCTTAAAAATCAAAAAATAATTGCATAGAAGTGAGGCAGGATGTCTCAGTGAAATGTGAATTTTAGTCTCAAGTAAGAGAGTCAAGAGCTAAGGATTCAAATAAAAAAGGCAAACAAACTGTTATATAATGATTTCCTCTTTCATTAAGAAAATATTGCTTTAAATATGTGGTTTTTTAAATTACTGTTCCGTTCCTTGAGAGAAATTGTGCATAATGAAATCTTTTTAATACACAGTCTGAATGGTTCTGTTATCATACGTATTTCCAATTTGTAATTAAGCACCTTTAAAAAACTGCTCACAATTAAAGTGTTAGTGCTTTCTTGAATAGTCTTAATTTCAGTAAGCTTTTGATGCTTTAGTCATAGAGAATATTAAAAGGCACGTAGTCATCTGTGAAAATATATGCATGGTATATACAGCCAGAGTCAAAAGGACAGGAGAGGAATGATAGTCAGAGGTGCCAGTTCTGGTGGAAGAAGAGATTTAGCAATTTTCAAGAGTTACTTCAAAAGCAGCAAAATACGTATATGTTAATATAATTTCAGATAATTTTCTTCCATTAGCTAATTTGGGCTCAGTAATTAGATGACTAGAACCTCAAAAACCCTGCATATACTTTATGTGGGCCAACCTTATCAGCAAATCATTTTTATATGCCTGTTCTTTGTGCCAAGCCAAGTATTCTCATTTCTCTTGAAGGAACCTGGCTGTCTGATTTGGCTATTTTCTAGGTATGGGGTTTGGTTTCATTTTTTTTTTTTATTTTTAGTTCACTTCCTATATAAATGTTAAACAGATACTGATTTGAATGGTAGCCTGCTATATTAATTACTGCACATAATGAATCTCAGAAAATGTAATAAAGGACTAATTGGTGTCAATAACAGTAACACTGACAAATGCCTTTTTGGCTAATGTAAGCAATGTTCAGCAACGCGTAAGCAAGAGAAAAATCCACACACCACCGCCTACCCCCCCCACCCCGGGAAATACTTTGTCATTTGATTTTTTCCTCTGGAAGAAAGGCTTTAGCTGGATGCTAAATAAATAAGACACTGCACATCTGAAGTACAGGTGTTCATCAGCCTTGCTGGCTGTTTGCATTTGACTTTATTGATTTCTGCCCAGGAGTATTTCTTTTAAGCTCACGAGATTGAGTTGTGATATTGGAATTAAAGGTGATGGCACCCTGGCTGTTGTGGTTTTTTCCTGCAGTAAAAGAAATGTATCATGCGGCGGTGTTCTGGTTTACATTCTCTAGACAGACATAGTGCCCAGGGCATCTCCATGGCCTCTGGAGACCCTGGATGTGTTCAGGCACAACAGACATTGAATCTAAATCCAAATGTGACCTGGAACGTTGTGTGGCCCTACTCACCTGCCCAGCTGGAGCCTTTCTGCTGACTTTCTTAGGTCTGATTTCAAATTATGTGAAAGGAGATGAACTTGACCGCTGGTGCCACAAGATAACAAGAGCTCAACTCCTGGTGATGTCATGATGTTCAATGGGAATGGCTCATCAGATGACTGTTGTAATTCCATGTCGTCCCTTTCTCTTTCCCCAAAGCTCAGGGCATCTCTCAAGCATGGGAAAGACAGAAATGACTGAGGACGTACGAAGAATGAGGAAAGAAGGAGAAGCTTTTGAGTTTTTATTCCACTTTGCTCTTTCCCACACTCCAAATTCTCATATGTTGACATGTTACATTTTCAATGCTTTGCCAAAAAGTCTTTTCTCCAAATGTCTTTATTAGCACCCTGCCCTAGGCTTTCTTACACCGGTCTCTTTTGCTCATCAGGCTCTTCTCATGGGATTTGCTAATAGCTTAAGCATGAGTTATCAAGGTCAATGTAAAAATAACGTTGCGCTCCAACGTGGAATTTCTTGTTTTTCCTAGCGGCACTAATAAAGGCTCAGTTACAGTAACACTGCCTTATCTGCCTTTTGCTGACATTCTGTATTTCACAGTTCAGGGTAATGTTTTTGACATGTTCTTTATTTCCTTTACTTCAGGGTCTTCAAGTACATTTCTTGTTCCATTCTCAACAAGTTTCTCTCGATGGTTCATTAGCCCTGGTGCCCATCCCTTCTCTGCTTCTCTGTCCTTAAGCATATTTCCAGTGTACCCTTCTGTTTGCTCGCATGCTCCTACTCTTAGATAGAACCTCACCATTTCAAATGAGATTTGCACAGAAACAGAACATCAGAGACATGCAGGAAAGCTCTGGGTGCAGAGAATGTATTGAGCAAGCTGGGTGGTTTACTCTTTCTTTTTATTCCCCAACCCAACTTGAATGTCAACACTGATTAAGTTTTCCCTGAAATTAATCCAAAGCTTACTCAAAGCTTGGGGGTTTATTTGGTTCTTTTGTGTTTTCTTCTACATCGTCTTCTCTTTCCCCTCCTCTCTCCCCCCACCCCATCCTTGCGAGTGTAATTCAGATCTCAAGCAGACCTCTTTCAGGTTCACTGGTTCCCCTACAGTCCTTTAGACAGAAATTCACAGCACTCCTGTTCCCTCCTCCTGCCACTGACCTGCTCTGTAACATCTCTGTCCTTATTCTGCTTTATTATAGTTGTGACGGATTCAGGGCAGAGATGGTCCCCTAGGATGTGTGTCTGCACCACACCAAGGATCCATTGCTGTGGTTGAAACTTTTATTGCTTTCAGTAATTCATGTCCTAGTAATTGGCTAAGGAGTGGAGATAGGGAACAGGTTTATAAAAAAAACCAAACAAACAAACAAAAACAACCTCACAAGCTTATTCTTTTCTTTTTTTTGTTCTCTTCTGAAACAGTTTTCCAAAATACATACATACTTGTACTCAAGTAACGACCTGTTCATGTGTGTAGATTTTTCTTTTTTAATTTTCATATTCATAGCCTTGCTCAATGATGCAGATAACTAATTTAGCAAAAAGCATAATATCCAGAAATGGTTATTTAGTATCCTTACATATGTGCGAAATGCTCAGTATTTGGGTCTCTCATTTTGTCTGTAGCCTTTAGCTACAAGAGTATTATTAATAAGCTCAGTGTTATGTATCTGCAGATGTTCCAAGATCTGTTTTCATGGGAAGTTATATAGCATACTAAATTTTCATGCAAGCAGTCTCTCCACCGCAAAGGTATAAAATCAGAAAACTTGGATAAATCCACCAAGGCAACTGAAGGAATATGGTTATTTTAGGCAGTAACTGTAATAGAACGGGCATAGGCAGAGCAATAAATGTCCCCTCAACTTTAAAAAGAGCCTGGCAAGGGTTGCAGCACAAGGTGTTTATTACTGTAAGAGTCATTAGTGCTGGAAAGACAGATTTCAAGGCATTTGGATTGTCACTATCAAATGTCATCTTTGATATAAAAATGTAAATTCCGCACGTATCTGTCAACTCTTTGTTATAATATTTCATCTAGCGGATGCTGCTCTCAGCAAATTGGAAAGGAAGGCAATTAGCAGCTGCCAGTTTCCCAACTGTATGGGACTGCTGAAGCTTTTTGTTGCTTTAACAGGTATTTGAAGTGATGTTCCCTTACGGGATCAGCCTTAATCCTACATGGTGCTGGAGTTCTTCCACTTCACACTTCCAAAACTTACTTTGATGCATTTTCAGAGCCCAATTGCTCCATCAAGGCTGCTAATCCATGTCTTTATTCCATCTTTTACATCTCAGGACTACTTATTAGTCATTCGTTGCTGGATTTGTATTTTCCAGGTAATGAAATAATTAAGAATTTACTTGGAAGCCAGAAAAGATGTAACCACTTACAAGAATAAATAAAAAGTTATCGAATGAAATCATGCCGGTGAGGCTTGTCAAGGATTAGCAGTGTAACTGATTTTGGCACAGCAGCAACTTGTGCTGAAAGCTTTCCAGTGAATCAGTGTCTCCTGGAATGGAAGGAGAAGCTGTAAACTCTGTGGCCTCGTCAGAGCATCATGTGAGATACTGAGCAGGGTGTGCAGCTGAAAGGAAGCGAAACAAAACAGAGGGCACCCAGAAAGAAATGAAATGGAGACAACCAACCCAAAGGGAGGGATGCGTTGTTTTGTCATAGATGAAAGTTTGGTGAAACCAGTGATTTGTGCAATCTGATAGTCGATCAGTGATCAAAGAAAGCGGCAATAGCTGATTTTGTAATAACTTGCCTTCAGGAAAAGGCTCCTTAGCCCTCACGGTTAAGATCATATGGTAGCTCTTTAGAGGAGGGGAATGCAGTGCTGGCTGGGGTTAATCAGCTGCTTCTCTCGTAGGGAAAGCTGCAATCAGCTTACAAAGCAGAGGGATGCAGGAACAGCGGGAGGAAAGCACAGTTGAGAAAATAGAAAGAAGGAGGCAGGAGCTGCTTGAAGTTTTTTTTGAGAAGTAGATTGGTGTTGAAACAAAAAATGCACCCCTGGAGCCAGGGACTGAAAAGCAGATATTGATGTGCTGCTCTGTAGATAAAATAGCTTATGGGGGAAAAGCGGGTTCTAGTGTCATGTAAGTGCTGCTCTGCAACACAATTCTTGTTTGTTTTTGGAGGTCCCTCAGACTGTAAGAAAATATTCCCCCTAAATCTGTGCACCAGAGGCGTGCTAACAGATTCCACGGAGTAACAAGAGCACTATATAATCTTACGCTGACTCCTTTTGAATTAACTTTGATTTTCCCATTGCTGCTTTCCCCAAGTAGTTCCTTATGCCTGAAGCTGCTGGAGAACATGGGCTGCACTCCCTATTCTGGGGTGATTATTTTGGAGGGTTTGCAATAAAGTGCAGATAATGTTGAGAAGGACAGTTTCAAACATGCGGTATGGTTTTTATCCCATTTCAAATGCCTAGAGGCCTGTTTCATCTGAAAATCAGTGTGACAGCAGGCAGGAACCCCACATATACAGACTTGACGTGGAAGGATCACAAATCTAACAGCATTTGTTAGTGGCCTATAGGGAAACTTTGCTTGCTTGCTTTTAACAGCGCAGTTGTTCTCCTCCTCTTCTGGGTTGATTATTCACACCGTAATAATGAAAATTTTCTTTAGATTCTTTCTGTGCCCTTGTTCTGTTTGTGAAATAGCCAAGTGAGGTTTAAGTTCTTGCTGCCACAGCACCTTGTTGCCAGTGTAACTAAGCCTGAGTTCAAGGAATAGACTTTAACAAAGTTTATGGACCTGATTATTTTTAGTTGACTGTTAGAAGCTTTGTCCCCATTCAGCTCCCAGTGGATCACTGTCCAAGTTACAAAACTTGCCATTATAATTGTCACTAATTGGGCTCCTTGTCACAGTCATAACATGATTTCAAATAATTCCGTGGCCCAGGTGTTTGAACCCCTTTCTAAGCAAACGCTCGTTAGCCTTCGATGGTATTTGCTCTGAGCGTAGACTCATTCGGCAGAGAAAGTTAGATGAATGGCAAAGTAGTAAGAGGTATTTGTGTAATCTCCCTCCTTGGAAAGCTGAATGACAGTGTCACTGCCTTTAATGACATTTCTACAAATATTGAGCTGTGTGTCAGCGCAAAGGGATGTCTTCCTGGCAGGAATTCAGCTATTTTGCCACTTTGTTTTACAAAGCAGCTGGGAATTTGTATGACCAGTGAAACTGTTGGTGTAACGTGATGGTCGTTTCTCTTCCATCATCCAATCTCACCCTCAGAGATTTCCCAGAGGCAGGAGAACAAGATCCCCTCCTCTGGCTGTTCAGCCCCCTGGGGCCACGATGCATTTCTTAGCAACAGTTGCCATCAAAGCTGAGTCTGGAGGTCCACCTAAGGCTGATCTTCAAGGGCCATCAATCCTGGATGCTACCAGGATGTGTTAGACTCGCTAGCTAAAGGACAGTCTGTGTAGAGTTTTTCTGCCTGTATGTGAAGCTGAATACCACTTCAAAGCTAGGCTTGTTCTGTTTTACACAATTTCATTATTGCCTCTCAAGCAGCTTCTGCAGGTGCCACCATGCAGAAAAGAAAGTCGATTAAGGGTTAAGTTTGGCAATTTGTTTTCAGCGCATGTAGAATTAAGCACATGCTGTATTGTGTGGTGAAATCTTGTCCTGATTCAAAGAAGTGAAATTATAACACTGTACATGAGTATGATATTCCTCAACACACTGAAGAAAGGTCTGCTATCTTCTAGTAGAAAGACTGTAGACTAAATATATCCCTCCAAGTTTTAATCTTCTTTCACCTTTTCTCAATTTTATAACTTCTGTTAATCCCTTTCATTCCTGCTTACTTTATTCCAACATATTTTCCATGTGTAGGGAAAAAACCCCAATTTTGTACTGCCTGGCTTTCAGTTGTAAGTCAGTGGCAGATTTATCGGTGTTTTCCAGCAGTATGTTACATCTACTTTTATTTATATTTGTGATCAAATAGTGGCCAGGTACCTGGTAACTGAAAGGTTACTTAAGCAAATAAATGTCAGCCTTGCCTAGAAAGAGAAATAGTGCTAGAAAGAGATTAGATTTATTCAGATTTGTGGATGATATATAGGGAATCCTCCTGTTTTTTTTTTTTCTTCCATGCAGTCTGTAGACTTAGAATCGACAAAAGGTACGCAGGCTACTCTTCGTAAGAATAATAGGCCTATATTTCTGGGGCTCAGTGATTAATAAGTCATGAATCATGTCACAGGTGGTTTGACGTTGCATATTAAGTACTTACCAGTCTTTTATATAAAACAAGCGTCAGTAATTTATACATAGGAATGGGTGATGGGCAGGGAAATACCTGCTAATCTATTTCCAAGCACATGAACAGTTTTGAAAATCCCATCCCAAAAGTGATTCGATCTTTGGAGCCTATGTAATTTTCATTAAGGGAAGAGGCAGAACTGCAAGCTGTCAGCATAGCTGAGTTTGTACTTCTGAACGAGATTCCCCAGGAATAGGATGTACGGGAAGGAGAGGTTCCTCTCCATACCGACAGTTGATGTGGGAGGGCAGAAACAATGAAATAATCTGGGTAAATTTAGAAAAGAGATGGAGATGAGGCATTAACTGGAGAAACAAGTGTGGTCAGATTTTTTAATTTTTTTTTTTTTTTTTTACTTATTGAGAGAATAAAATAGCTCTGTGCTGTCTAGGGAGGGAAGCCAGGTGTATTGGATCAAGGGCATGAGAATGGAAATCAGGAGGCAGGGTGAAATCACTGTGAATGTAAAGGGGAAGAGGGGAGGATATTCCCCAGACTGTGCTGGGGAGGAGGAGAAAAGCTACAGGATGGAAGGAGAGTCCAAGGAGGAAAATCAAAATGAGTCACTGGCAGTCAGTTTTCTTCTGGGGGAAAAAACCCCAAACCCACAGTGTATTGCGTGGAGGAGATGGAGACCAGACCGGCGGAAGGTTTGTTGAGTAAGTGATGGTGAGGAGTGACTGCTCGCAGTAACTTCTTGGAAAGTTGTTTATTCTAAGGCCCCACAGGGTAACACGGAGAAGGTTAATTAAGAGCTGAGCTACCCACTGTTCAAGGTGGAACTGTACTTTAAACAGGCTCAAGCAACACAAGCTTTGCTTTAGAAGAGGTCTCAAACTCCAGCAGCTGTTTTTCTTTTCCTCTTAGCTCTTGCCTTATTCAGTTTTCCAGTCACCTGCTTTTTTTGACTGCGCCTTCCTCCTATCCTACCTTTAAGACTGAGCCCAATTAATGCTGTGATGTGTTTACAAACGCAATCTTCTAGCTTGTTTCCCAATAATCCCACAGGCTGTGCTCTTCATGGTCTGTGTCCACGCTGAGACCATGATATCTTCTGTGTGGTGCATTGCCATGGAGATTGGGGTTGCCATGGCTACTCACACCTTTTCGAACGCAGCAGTGAAGCCTGAATAAAAGGAGCTTTGCAAAAGCAAAATAGCAAATTCTCAGGATCTTATATTTAAACATCAAAAAGAAGCCAAAATTCTCCTGGTCTGGTATGCTCCTCGTTTGCTTTGAGAATAACCAAAGCATTAAATGCTGAAATAAGTGGAGTTTTCTTACTTTAAGTATTAGTAAATAAATAATCTTTTCAGGAAGCTTGGCATCCTTACAGGGCTTAACAAAAAAGGAATATATTTAGGAACAGCCATGGCAGAATAGCAGTTTGTGTGTGTTTTTTCTGCTGCTGGTAAATTTAAAGACAATCAGTTAAATAGATAATGTTGCCTCAGTTTCCACAACCATGAAATGGGCACGCAAAGCAGATGAAAGAAAGACGATGTTGTGGGAGGGGGCTTTAGGCGATAGACTGGGGAAGAAACAGCAGCAGATAGTGATTTTTAGCCCCTTGGTGTAGGAGGGACCTAAGAAATGCTTCAGGACCATCCTCACCTCTGTCCTCTTGCTGTTGAACGGCAGGAATCCTTAGAGCAGATCTAGCCTTGCGTGTAGGCAGTGCGGTAGCATGTGGCATTGTAGTTACATGGCTTTACCCCCTTGCCTTTGCGTGGGAAGATCCCCATCTCCCTGCTAACACAGACAGGTACCACATAGCCCAGCTTCCAAAACTGGAAAACTCTGGCCTCCGCAAGCAGACCACTTGGATATATCAGGGATTTAATATATGGCCAAGGAAAGCCAAAATTAAAAAAAGCCCACTTACTGTATGTGCCAGTCAGTTTTAAAAAACTCTATGTATGAGAAAATAACAGATCATCAAAATGTTTGTTTTATTTATTTTAACTTTCTAGAGAATAAAAAAGCTGTTTTCACATATTTCCGTATATGGCTTGCAAGTTCTGAATGACACTTTAAAATATCAATAAGATACAGACTTTAAGCAAAATTACTTTTCAACAGCTACTCGCTGTTTGAGAATTTTTTAATGTTAATTTATGCCTTTATTATTTAAATAAAAATCCATCTGGAGAATATAACCAATAGTGTTGCAAGCCATATAATCATGAAACTATAGCCTTTTTTCATACTTTTACTTTAAAAACAGATAAGATATTCCTATATGTATATCTATTTGTATTATATATCATTCATACAAATGGTTCCAGCACTAACCTATCTTTGTGAGAGGCTGGACATCTGCTGGGCAGGAAGATCTGGTTTGTGCAATGGCAGATAGGTAATTTTTTTGTGGAAGTAGAGACAAAAAAAAGAAAGGAAAGTGCTTTTATGGCTACCTGTTTTCAGCAAGGACGGGGTCCTCTCTGAAAGCATTTTAACTGCCAGACTAGCAAGCTGAGACAGGCCACGTACAATTGCAGCCGATGACAAATGTATAATCATCACTGCAGTAGATGAACAATATGTGTAGAGCAGGTGGATGAATCTACCGAGATGTGAAGAACTGAATCTTGAGGGAGATATATAACATTTAAAAGGAAAAATCAGTAATGGGAAAGTCAAGGTGACTTGGCCTGCTGGGGTTAATAGTCACTCCTGACTCCTTAGGCATGTTCATACTTTGATAGTAGGACATAACTGGGCAGAAGAGTGGTGCCTTGGCTTTGCGTCTCATCCGTACGGTGCTAGGCTAGTTTTCTGTCTTTCCCCTCCTCACTGTTGCTGTTGTTTTTCTTTCTCTCTTCCTCACTTATTCTTGGCTCATATGGTAAAATAAATCCTTCCCAGCCCCTTCCATAGCTACTTCTGGTCCTTCACTGGGTTAGACAAAACGATCACATTTCCTTAAAAGCCTGCTTTTAGGGAGGAGTTCATCCTGAGTGCAGTCCAGATGTTTAAAGAAGTTTGCTGTGCACTGGCACTTGCTGCGTCGTTTCAATTCAACGTATTCAGGCTACTGGTGGCTGATAAAAGCACACACCATTTAGAAATGTTTAGCACTTAATTCTTAGCAATTGCGGTGCCTCAGCAAATGTTATGGTGTGCCCTTTATCCAGCAATTGTGAGACAGCAGTAAATTGCCAGAAACGAGTTCAAGTGGGAAAAAAAAAAGTCAAAGAAAGGAAGAAACCTCCCCCAGTCTAGAAATTACTATACACAAAACCACATATTTCATTTCACTGTGAAGATGTATTTCAAACCAATTCAGGAAGATTAAAGTTGGCAATTTTGCAATAAGATGATTTTTCTGTCTTTTAAGTTAATAGCATGATAGATACAACTTTCTTCTCAGAGAAGTCAAGCTCTTTTCTCTTTCCCTTTGAAGTGGTGTTTTTTTGAAAGGTACAATCAGTTGCTTTTGTTGCAGGCATCTCAACATGTACTTTCTTGTGCAAGTTAAAATCAATGTCTGATATAATCTCTGTTGGAAGTCAGAAATGGAGCTGCTGGTTGCAGCTACAAGCAAAATTTTGTGAAGATTCACTCTGGCAGCACTCCTTTCCAGATGTCTGAATGTCTGAAGTTTTATCCCTGAAACAACTGTGGAAAGTAAGTTTTAAGGGCCTCAAGTTGCAACTGGAAAGTTTGTGCTTCGGTGCCTTATTTTGATGTCATCTGACTTCCACATTTCTGTTTTAAAAATACTCCAGTGATGACTACTGAGACTTCGGTAGGCCAGAAGTTGGGGGCCTTCCACACGGGAAGTTGCTGGGTTGTGTTTATTTGTATTGTCAGGAAAACATTTGCTGGTTTGGAAAGCCAAGATTCAGGAAATTATGATTGTGTTCACTTGAAAATAAATAAGTAAATAAGAATCTGGCAAGAAGATTCTTTCAAGTGGTGTTGCTGGAGTGTATGAATTATTTAAGATGCTTCCCAGGAGGTCTTCCAGATGAGCAGACTCTCAAGCTGCTTATTAAAGAAAGAAATAATTCAGTGCTGTCGGCTCATGGGATGTCCACAGACAGATCATGATTTTAATGGTTAGGTCCTCCAGCTAATGTTCTGCTAGACACTATTTGACATGTAAAACTGGCTCTCTCTTGAATTGTAAAAGGGATTTGGATGAAGCCCACAAGGAAAGCTTGGCAGGCTTTGGGCTATTCATACTACAAGGTGCCTAACCAAGGGCAAAATATCATGTCGAGTGTTCCACAGCTGGTTCTGCTCTGGAGTTAGTGGATGGGCAGAAGGTCAATTTTACTAGCCACCTTAAAAAAAAAATAAATAAATTTTAAAAATCAAAACACCTCTTGGGGTATTTTAAGGACACTTGTGAGAGAGAAATTGCAGCTGGTCAGATCCTTAATTTTTGCCTACAGCCTGGCCATATAAACTGCAATGATAAAATCAGCTAGACCACAAAGAGCAAACAAAGTAAAGGGATATTTTGCAATGTGTAAACAATTACAGGATGACATTTGGCTTGGGGTTAATTCCTCTGCCTACTCTGGAAAATTGCCATCTGTAAGCAAAAATATTGACTAAATTATTTTCAATGATACAGAAAAAAAGAGCTAAAGTACCAGCATTTCAGATAATGACATCAGCATTATTATGGAGTTATGTTAACTTAAATGGTGGGTGGAGAAGTAAAATTTATCTCCTATGCTAAGCTGCACTGCATAAATAAAGAATTAATTTTTGTGATATATTGATTCTCTGTGGATTGCTTGCCAAGAAGATGCTAACATCAGCTCATCTGGATTAATACATGGTATTAGAGGAGGAAACCAACATCAATATTCCAGCACTTTGCAGACCACAACCTGCATGAAGTCATGATTCAGAGTCATTGTTAGGAATTTTCTGTTCAGGAAAGCCGTTGCACCCCTTGGACAATGGATATTAAACCTGAGGTATTTAAATATCAGCCCATAGGCTGCTTAAAGGCAGCCTGCTGGTGCTAGGGTCTGGCTCGTGCAAAGCGGAAGTGGCTCTGTGGTCCAGCTGCTGGTGCCACATTTAGTGGATTGCGTCTGGCTGTGGGTCACGTTTTAGGGTTGTAGAAGCAAAAGGGATTGTGCTCAGAATCCTCTGAAATCACATCGTCCTTTCCTTGCTGTACAAACTAAAGCTACTACGATGTTGTTATCATTAATGGCATATAGGAAGGATGCTTTTATGGCAGAGATGTACAAGTGGGGCTTGAAATACTTACTAACATCACTTTTAACTGCATGGCCCAGAGAAAAAAAAAAAAAGAAAAACGTTGCTTTTTCATTTGTCTTTTTGTATTTATTATCGTCTGTTTTGTATTTATATAGCTCCTGGCACAATGCAGCCACAAGCTGAAAAAGCATTTGTGTCCAAGACCCCATCTGGAAAGGCATAGTATTGAAATACAACATAACTCAAATAATCCAATCATGTTAAATCCTCAATTTAAAGAAGGTGAACAGTCCCATTTTACCATAGGAGGACTACTTTAAAGCCTAAAGTTACAAAAGGATTTTTTTTTTTCAAGTCTAGACAGTAACAAAAATTAACTCATAAAGATAAAGATCTCGAGATAAAGATAAATGTTTTATTATATTTCAGCCTGGTGCTGATCAGGATGGCCAAGCATTAACCATGATAAGCAGAGCTTTGCATTTAAGTGAAAACTCATCAGGAAGAATAGGCTTGCAGGGCGTTTCCTTAGTTAGATATAACAGTCATTTAGAGATTGTCTTTGACTTCTTGCCCCATTTAATTTTCAGTAAGTAATTTTTAAAGAAAAGCAATTTGCCATTTTTGGATCATTGGCAATGAAGCACTGAATTTCTTAACAGAAGAAAAAAAATAAGCTGCCAGAGTGCAAGACTGAGCTGCAGCCTGCTCACTGATGCTTGGTAAATTGTATAATGGTTTTCAGCTTCCCTTCATTGCTACAGCTGTTGGCTTCAATCTGGTTTTGTGGTTTGATTAAAATAACATTTTTTTTTTTGTAACTTGTCAGTTGCCCAGTGTTGGATAACATAAATGAACTCATCCTTTTTTCTAAGCCAAGTCAAGGTATCTACTTAAGAATAAAGTGCTGAAATAGCTAGGTAACTGATACAAAAGGAAAGCAAAAGAAAATCTAGGACTTGAAAAATTTTGCATAGAAAAGCAGTGGAGAAGAAAACCTATGGAGGTTTTCTACTGTGTCTAAGCCATTTAGCTAACCTCACTTCTCGCGTGTTTAAGTCTCATCCCAGTGAAAGGGAGGACAATTTGCCATGGTGCTATCTTCACCAGACACCAGTTTAGAAACACCGTGTGCTTTTGTCTGGGGGAATTATTTGAGCATTTTAAAAAAAGGTCTAAAGAGAGACTGACAGTAAACTGAGGTAAACTCATATGCTAATTGCCAGAAAAAACTAATAAGCATTTAACAGGAAATGCAAATAAAGATGCAAAATTCTTCTCCAAAGCCTGAGATGTCACTATTTTGTCTTCATGGAAAGCAGCAGTCTTTTTTGTGCAGGGTGTCAGACTTAAATAGGCCAGAGAAATGGAAGTTGGGCGAAGATAGAAATATTGTTCCCATTTTCCAGCTGGGGAGTTTTAGCACAGGCAGTTGAGAGAACGTACACCATCTTGTATAGGAGGAGGCAGAATCTGAATTCAGATTTAGCTCCAATAAGCACCTTTTATCACAAGATTGTTTTTCTTCCTTTTATAACTTGTAGTTACAGCGTGTGCATAAATAACCGAGAGGCCATTAAAAATGGAATCCCTTTACTTCTATTCCATTTCTAATTCTAATCCTAGTTACACTGGCCAGTTTATTATCCCAAATATTTACTTTCCACTAGAAATAGAAATCACTTCTTTCCTTCCTTCATGTTTCATGGTCATATCCTCTAGCATTTCATTATCTCTTGCTACCTATGATAGATCAAAATCTTACAGCGTTGCTCTTTTTGTAATAAATTAAATTGGCTATAATAGGAAACGTAAGTATCTGTAATGGTTTTTTTTAATAAGTAATGGGTAAACTGGACTTTCTGTAGCTGGAATTGATTTCTAAATCATTTATCATGTTATGTAAATGAGTGTAAGAAGGCACAGTGCAAGAGTAGGAAAATAAGCATTCAGTGTCATTCTGAATAGATTGTGTATTTATAGGGAAATTGTTTAATTTTTGAGAAGAGTCTGAAATACTATTTATCAGATGCATTCTTGGTTTGATGCTAGTTATACCACAGTCACTTAGGTCCTCTAAAACCTCCTGGAAAAGGCAAAAATGTCAGGGAAATTTGGATCAAATGATGCTTAAAGCATTGATGGAAATAAAAAGCTCTTTTAAATTTATGCCAATTGTCACAGAGAAAATAGGATTACCTGCAATAGGAATTTGAGGACCCTTCTAAATATTCCCAGTAAATGGAAAGCTGCTGTTGGAGTTCTTGTGCTTCAATTACTGTTTCAACATCCCTTTTTGTTACTCTCATATTTCACCAAAGCAGAAGTATTGATCAAAACACAGAAAGTATTGGTGATTCATCGTGAGTCGCAGTTCCGTACATCTGTTTCGTGTTTAAGTTTTATAACAAACATTTTGACATGGAGCTGTTGCATTGACTGATAAATATCTAACAGCTTCTCTCTATGCCAAATGTCATAAACTTAATGTGCATCATCGTTCATCACTTACGTGTTACTTGGCTGCAAGAACAACAGAGTGGAATGGGTCATGGTTTGTTTGCCGCTCTTGAGAACTTGCTGAAACAGGACATCTGATGATGAGGGGGGATGGAGAGAAGAGGGGGTTTTGGTGGGAGACAGAGGGTGCTCACTGCTTTGCAGGCAGGGTCCTTTGTATGCACGGATCACTGTGAATTCTGGTTCAGGCTTGGAATTAAGGTGAAACGTTGCTGCAGAAGCGTACATCTCAACTACAGACCTACGTGCTGTTGCTTTCAAACTCGATTCTCAATTGCATTTATCAATCTGGTACATACAAGGCATGACATTACAAATGGAACCAACCTTCAGAGGAGGCTTTCTTCCTGAAAGTGTCAGATTCAATGGAGTTTTACTCTGCCCCATTTTCTGGCTTGAACAGGGCACGTTAGGGGAGAAGAGGAGCTCTGGGTGGGTGGTGGCATGCTAAACTGAGTGCTTCTGCCATTGCTGACTTGGGTTGACAAGGGTGTTGCAAGGGCAATCTACAAGCCTTTCATTCCTTTGGCAAGCCTGAATTAGGAGGAGAGAAGACTCTAGCTTTGCAATTCAAATGTATTATTTTTATGCGGTTTTCCTATTCCAATTTTCCTGTTCTTTCTCCTATACTGATTTTCCTATTCTTTTTCTTCTCACAAATAGTTCGTTGGCAGGATATATATTGTATATATACATGCCCTGCTGTGTGCTGGTATTTCAGAGGATGGCTTGACCTGGTGTAGTGAGGCTCATGCCAGTTCGTCTTTGCCCATTCTGAGCCTGTGACCTGTTCCCTGGGTGCCCTGACTTCAGGAGAGATGAAGTTCATTCTTACATCAGAAAGTCTCATTGTGCCTGAGGAGCAGACCTGTCAGCCACGGTCCTGGTGCTAGAGCTTTAGATGATCTTTTAAGTATTCAGATGGCCAATGCTGCCCAAGGCAAGTGACAACCTTAATATCCGTAAGAGGAACAACCTCAGATCCATCATTCAACACAGCTCCTCTGCCACACAGCGTAACAGCGTCTTGCTGCTGTGGGAAATCCTGAAATCCATAGCATTATTGTGACGGGTTTATGCTTATCCTGCGTGGATAAGAAATTTTACTGGAGGTGCAGAAAAATCTGGGGAGCATAAATACCCAAAGGAAAAACAGCAGAAGCACTTGGCAAGACAGTAAATCTGTGCTTTTTATTTATAGGCCTTCGAATGAAGGGTATCTTGGTGGTCTAATTCAGACATCTTCCAGTAACAAAGCTATGTAGTACCAATGAAAGAAGTAATCAGTTCACTGAAAGCAATCAATATCTGAAACTTTAATGCATGCAAAAAGTGACACAGAATATGTAGGATATGGAAGGAGCAGTAAGTTTAAATGTGATTTTTTTAAAGCTTTTCATTAACTTGACGTTATATTGTTTTTTACTGGATTCATTAAGTTACCTACAAATCAGCTTTTTGCTTTGTATAGACTGTGTGCTTAAGGAATATTCTAAAATGGTGTTTTATTAATGTGCCACCTTAATTAGTGGATAAAAAAAGGCTCCAAACACCTTTAAATTGTGTTATTCTCAAGGCAGCATGAGAGAAGCAGAAGGTAACAGTGAATTTCTAATTCCCCTCAGAAAATAAAAATTCAAAGTAACGGCTGCAGCTATTTGTGTCAGACATAAAAATTGATATAACATGTGGTAAACCTTCTATTGGGTATTATTACAAATGATTGATTTCTCTCTCCCCCCACAGTTTAGATGGCACAGTGCTTACTGTACAAACAACTCAGGAAAAGTAAACATGTTTTACAAGTAAATAATTTACAGCCGCTCTGTGGAATACAGACCAATATTTCACATTAAGTGACATTAATTAGGGTAGAAATATTCAAATGGTGAAGAACTAGGAGATGACTGTTGTAAAGAAAATTTTTTTTATTTGCGGTCTAAATGCAAATCCAAAGCTCAGAGAGTCACGAACACGTTGTTCTTGGGGGAGAAATAATTCCCATTAAGATCTAAAATTATTGCAAGATTTTGGGAGTGTGAGCCAAATTCAAGTCAGTGATAGCCTCAGCCATTGCTGTCAGAGAAGGTTTTAGATGCATTTTAGATCTGTTTTAATTAGAGGTGAGATATATCTCATAGTCTTGGGTCTTAATCCCATAAACACTAAAGCACGTGGTTAGCAGCAGCAGCAAAGCAAGTGACTTAGCAGGATTAGTTTCCTAGACCTGGATTTTTAAGATCAGTACAGACTGCTGTGGTTTAATCTTGCTCATAAAATATGCGCTCGAATGGCACTCAGTAATTCCTGAATTGATCCTGATGATAACTTCTGACTGGAGTTAAGTGTGTTTTTTTCAGAAAGGCATAGTGATAGATGACCTGCCACTTCCCATCCACCCTTGCTGTGGAAAAGCTGTGGTGTTAGCTTTAGCAAAGATGTCTCTGGGTGTCCATTACGGGTTTGTCTAACTTCACCTGTCTGCTTTGTGCCATTCTGTGCAATTCAAAAAGTGATTTGATATTAAAAATTTTACCTGCAAATATCTGCGTGATAGATGTACTTCATTAATATTTTATAAATTTGCAGAGGTTTGGGTTTGTTTTTTTTTCATTTAAACCAGGATGTAGAATGAAGAATAATTTCTGCTAAGCAATGTCCATACGCATGCAGTAAAAACCAAGCCCAAATGCGTGGGTCAAGTCCTCCACCTACCACAGTCAGTGCAACTCAGCTGACCGTAGAGAGATACGTAGGCTTGTGTAGAAGAGGGTTTGGCCATGTGTATCCCATGCATTCTGACCTACATAGAGCATGAAATGAGCACACCATTTGTCTGCTAGACTGTGTTAAAAATCAGATATTTAATAAATGTTTGTCCTTTGATTTGAAATCAGCTTGATACGATTGTTCTGCTTTACCGGTATGGATCTGCTGAGAGCTGTTTACTGCAATTGGCTGTGTGCAAGGAACTGGGAGAAATAAAAACCTGGAATAAAAGAAGGTGAGGAAGGGAAACCAAGCCTGTTGACTAGAATTCTTGCACCAAATGTTGTGCACCTCCATAAAAAAAAAAGTTAAACTGGTATCCTGAGGAGAGCTGAGCTGTAGTGTCTCCGTGCAGGGTTTCTGCTCTAGAAACCTTGGTTGGTTTAAGGGACTTGCAGCCTTACCTGGATGAGGACATGGACCAATTGGAGAAGGTCCAGAGGAGGGCCACAAAGATGATAAAAGGGCTGGAGCACCTCTCCTATGAGGACAGGCTGAGAGAGTTGGGGCTGTTCAGCCTGGAGAAGAGGAGGCTCTGGGGAGACCTGATAGCGGTCTTCCACTACCTCAAGGGGGCCTACAAGAAAGATGGGGAGAGGCTGTTCAGTAGGGCCTGTTGTGATAGGACAAGGAGTAATGGTTTTTAAACAGAAGGAGGTAGATTTAGATTGAATATTAGGAAAAAATTTTTTACAATGAGGGTTGTGGAACACTGTCCCAGGTTGCCCAGAGAGGTGGTGGAAGCCCCATCCCTGGAAACGTTCAAGGCCAGGCTGGATGAGGCTCTGAGCAACCTGATCTAGTTGGGGATGTCCCTGCTCCTTGCAGGGGGGTTGGGCTAGATGACCTTTGAAGGTCCCTTCCAACTCTAACCATTCTATGATTCTCTGATGAAAGGGAGTGGGAGACAGTATTGGATCTGTTGAGGTACAAGATAACCCTGTATAAAAAAAAGTCTATGTGTATATGTGAAGGTTAAAACAATTACGGACATTAATCATCAAAAGCAGTTAGAAACTTCAAGTCCAACCATGAAATTTTTCTCTTTATCTTGGGGGTCTTTTCCAGCCTTAAAAATTCTGTGAAATTAATTGGGGAAGGGGCAAGAGATCTGGACACTGAGTTGAGGAAAGGAGAAACAAGCCGTTGGAGATAGGAAGCTTTATTTAGCTCCTCCGTTTCACAGTACGTAACTTGAAAACCACGCACCTGGTGTTTGAGTTGCTGACAGAAAGGCGGGGACGTTGTTTCATGTGCAAAATGATTTTGTTTGGTTGCACTCTGATAAGTGTTTTCTAAGAAGTTAATAGCATGTCTGCATAAGATGTACTCAAAACATTGCTGAATTTAATTTTTACAAACTTGAAATTTCGGTATTCAGAATAGAAAAAACTGAATATATTCCTTTTCTTTTTATGTGGAGATTTGTTTTATTTTGGAGTTAACTCTAAATCTCATTGAGTACTATTATACTCTAAATCATTACTTAAAAAAAAAAACTGGGAGAAAAGAGCTTTTTCAAGATTTTTTTTCGCCCCCAAATTTCACCAACTTGTTAGTAGTTAGAACAAATAAACACAATTACCGCTAATGAAACTAATGTGCCATTGATGTGGAACAGAAGATTCCTTTCTCTCGGAATTGGGAGGCATATTGATGACATATAATTTTCCTACAAGCATTGTGACTCATCTGGATGATTTACTTTGGGATTTCCTAGCTCTCTAAACTTCACTCCAAACCAGATTTCACATATTAGACATAAATTAAGCTCTAATATCTTAAAAATAAACACAAACTAAGTAAAAACCTAATATGGCTGCTGCTAATTGCAGTTAAGTAGCCTTCTACATTTGCACTTAACAATTGGGAACTGCTAATGTTGGTACATTGTGATATTTTTAAATGGAATGTTCGTGCTTCCTGCAGAAGTGATTTATATTATGAGTGATTGTATCAAATACCTGCTAAAACTGGCAGGATAAGTAACTGTTCTGTTGCTTGACATGCTCTAGTAGCCTCTCTACTCTGCATTGGGCTGCCAGAGCTGCAAAACGCTGTAACAGGCTGTTCACGGCTCGGGTAACTGGAGAAAGGTGTCTGTGGGAGGGAGGGAAATGGTTTTGGGATGATGGAGATGGTGGAAATTTGATTGAGGCCCCTTTGTTCTCCAGGTTCTTCTGTGATGCCTGATTTTTTTAAGGTCAGTGGCAAGGTGTTGAATAAAACACAAAGATTTAAATCTAAACCTTTAACTTGGAAGTTTTAAACAGGTCTTCTGAAAATATTGTAGTTTTTATCTTCTGAAAATTTGCTATGTACAAGGCAATTAGACAAGTGCTTTAAAGTTTGAGATGGTACATGGTCTTTAATGAGCTGGTCCATCATTATGCTCATAAAAATATTTATATTAATAGAGAGTATTTGTTACCAAATATAGCTACTTCTCTTTTTGCAATGCTGACATAAACTTAGACTGTACTTATTGATGCAATTTCAGGCCTGCTAAGAATTCACTAGCTGCCATTCTGCCTAAGAAAATTGTATAAAAGCAGTAAGTTAATGTTAATTAGAGGTCAATGGAAAAAAAATGTAAATAACTGAAGGAAAGAAGAGTTGAGGGGTCCTAAGCTTTGGCAGTTATGCAGATGAGTTGAAAGCTATTGCAGTAAAATATCAGATCAGAATAAAAACTATGTATACTCTGTTCATGGTTATAAATAATTTCACAATGTTTAAGGCGGTGAGGAATGTTATGAAAAAAACCATTCTGTAATCTCCTGAAGTGTGAAAATTAATCACTCAGAATTATTTGACAGCGTGGGCTCCATACTTATAGCTAGAAACTACCTAGCAGTGAAACCCTTATTAATTTTCAATTTAGAATTTCTGTTTTACTGATGCTCATTCATCTTTGTACTGAGTTCATTTGAAATTTTCATTGACAAAATCAAAATCAGACGGACTATGTTGAATCTTTTAGAGGCAGTTAAGAGGTCCTTCTGTGTCTCTGGTTTTGGTCCAGCCTAAATACATTTGTGGTTTCAGTCCTTCATCTGTCTACAAACCCTTTGCTGTTGAGCGGGCTGTGGCTCATCGGCTTGGCTCTGCACAGCCTGTGATTGAAGGGCTGTAGAAGACAACAGCACCTGGCATTGTGCAGTGTAAAATAAGTCTTGCCAATTAACTGTAAAAGCACTATTGCTAATTATCTTCTAACTATCCATTCCAGTTTATTATCCACTAACAAAAAAGATGAACTGTACAGAATCTTGTTTATAAACCAGTATCAGGAAATTAAACTACATGGTTCTCAGTGTGCCTGTTCATCTCCGTGCTGTTTATCTGAGTTGTTTAAACATTTCTCTGCAGTCCTGCGCTCCAGTTCTGTGCTGCTCCTCCCAGCACCTTTAATACACTTGGCATTGCAGAAACTGGTATAATTTTTTCCTTTCTGATCTTGAGTTCTCTGTTTCATTTATCCTACCAGCCTTCAAGGGCAGTCCATTTTTCTTTAGGCATCACCTTGAATATTCATCAACCTTTCCCAGCTGCAGAGGAGGGATGTTGGCATTTACAGGTCTGGTACAGCTCAGTGCTCTTTTCTCAGGGAAATATGCGATCTGTTTGCCAGTTCATGACACATATTGCACTTTATTACTGCAGTGTTAACAGATGACAATCACTGCAGTCTATGTACTGGGGTAAAATCAATAATCATACCACAGCCTTTTAATCCATCCCATTCTTTTGGGGCAAAAACTGTGCTTAAACTATTGCTGATTTTGTTTGGATGTGTTGGATCAGTTCCCCTTTTGATCTCTCACGTGATTTTATCTGTTTGTTAGCTTTTTGGTCATGAGATTTCATGAACTGCATGAACTCCCCAGGACTTTTGTCTGTGCGTTTTCCATGCTCTGGAGCTGGTATGTAATAAAGATGAAAACACTGTGTAGTGGTTTAGCCCCACTCGGGACCAGACTACGCAGTCTCTCTCTCACTCCTCCCACCCTCCAAGGAAATAGGGAGAGATAATATAAGAAAAATGCTCAAGGTTTGAGATAAGGACAGGGAGAAATCCTTAAAGTTACGGTTACAGGCAAAACAGACTCGACCTGGGAAAAACTATTTGATTATTATTAAAACCAAAGCCCCTCCATGGGCTGCAGGGGGATCTCTGCTCCTCCATGGGCTGCAGGGACCTCACCATGGTTGTCACCACAGGCTGCAGGGGAATTCAGGCCAGGAGGAGCATTACTGTTCCCCCTCCTTCTTCACTGACCTTGGCGTCTGCAGCTGTTCCTCTCACCAGAAATACTTCACAGCAGGCTGGCAGACACCTCTCAGGATCTTTTTACATCTCATTCACATCTCATCTCCTCTCCACTTCTTGCAGCCAGGCTGGGCCAAGTCGGGCCCAGTCACCGCCCAGTGGGAGGCCAGAGGGTGAGGGCTCCAAGGCCCAAAAGGCTCGTGCCTCCCCCTCTCTGCCCCCGCTCAGCTCCTTCACATCTTCTTTTTATTTTCTGTTTTCCCCTTCTTAAGTACGTTATCGCAGAAGCGTTATCAGGGAACATTCTGCTACCAATTGGCTCGGCCTGGCCAGCAGCAGGTCTGCCCTAGGCCCGGCTGAGTCCACTGAACAAAGGGGAAACAGCTTCTAGAAGCTTCTTACAGCAGCTGCCACTGTAGCCCTCCTCACTAAATAAAACCAGGACACGCTGTAAGTCTGATTATGCACAATGCTAGAAGAAGGGTTGGTTTTATGATTTAGGCATTAAATTGGCGTTTGATTTCTGAGAGGAAAGCCAGAGCTGTCCTACAGGGTTTCTGTGTGATATCAACAAGCCAACTAGACTAACAGTTTAAACTGACTTTTAAAGATTTTAAAATAGCTGTGAAAATTGCATTGAAATCTTGTCTCAGTGGGTTTCTTAAATGCTTATATTCTTGAAAGAAAAGTGCCTAGCTTTAGTTTCTTGATGTCTCAGACATTTTTCTGCCCACTATTCCTAAAGCATATACATGCAGAAATACCCTTGTTATGTTTATGTATGTGCTCATGGATCCACTGAGTAAGCAGAATTTATAAGAATTTTTAAGGTTTATAAGTATTTCTTCTGCTAGATGTCAAGGCTATCCTGTGAAGGTCATTGTAGTTCTGCTATTCCAGGCTCTGTGACCTTGAATGAGGGAGTTTGTTAAAGCACTCTGGACCATATCCTTAGCAGAATGTCCAAATATATGTTTATAAAAGACCTGTATGCATGTAACTGCTGCTGAAGCTGTTCACGTAGGCCCAACAGTGAACAAACTCCCAGCTCCAAACAAGTTTTGGACTCAGAAAACTAGGTTGCTAGTTTCTGCAGAGTTAGGACCTGATCTAAGCTTTAATATTTTAATATTCCACAGACTTTTCAGAGAGGCCAATTGCAGGTCTGAATTTCATAGCCACGTGTTGTAGTTCAGCCCCGATCGGGACCAGACTACGCAGTCTCTCTCTCACTCCCCCCATGCCTCCCTCTCTGCTAGCACCTTAGACCCCCCTCACCAAAGTCCAAGGCACCTCAGTTTAACAGAAGTTGGATTCTCACCTGAGGTTAGGAGCTCATACCCATGAAATTTCAGTTCCAGAGACACAAAAGGGCTTTTGCTATTAATGTGGGTGTGAGAATCATCCTATAATCACTCTGGGATGCAATCTAACCAGAGGTTTTCAGCCCATGAGATGGATTGTAACAATATGTTTTGTTGTCTTTTCTGTCTTTTCCCTTTACCCAAGTTTGTCATCTTCTCTTTAGGTTCTCTCTTGGCTATAAAAAGGACCTTCTGTGTTATTGTTCCTCTTCAGCACCTACCTCATACAGGTTACACATCGGCTCTCTTCCTACTTATTCTTTTTGAATCTGAGGTCCACTGGGAATACAGTTTCTTGCTGAGATATGCAGTATGAAGCACACACAGTGGCTGAGCTGTTACGGTACCCAAAGGAGCAGCCTTGCCACAGAGCCACTCGACAATTGATGGGTTGGAGCTACATATCTTATAATAAACAGATTATTCCTATTAAATTAGCTTGAACATCTCTGGGAAAATTCATCATGCTCCAACATCCAGCCTGTCTTTGGAGGTGTAAGAGGAATGGGGAATGTCAAAGGCAATTTATTTATCTGTAATATGTTTCCGAAGGTTGTGTCTTGGGTTCTTTATATCCGCGCTGTTCAGCTGCACAAAGTAATATAATGACGCGGTAGCTGCACACTGTCAGGGAGAAAGTCTTTAGTTATAGCGCACCACAGAGAGCGGGAGCCAGCAGCTGTTGTCTTTGCTCTTTATAGGGCTGTTTGGGAGGATCTGCCTAGGTAAGGTGAAACATTCTGTTCGACGTTCAATGTCAGAGTTTGCTGACAGCAGAAACTTTTGATTTATTCCGAAAGGATAAAGATAGGAATATGTTGCTGTCTCAATCTAGGGACAGCTTAGCTTCTGCACAGGGAGAGAAGAGATGGGCTGGCCTTGGGGTCTTTAATAGGGTTTCATATCTCCATGCCATCACTGTCTGTGCTACCTTGGGGAAACTGTTTAGGCTTGGTTTACATGACAGTCCTTGCCTGAACGTTTGGTAAAGTCTCAGTAAAATGTGGAACGTGTTTGAGTGCTTCTGTATCCTTCCAGCATCCTTTTCACTTCTTCTATCTAGCATCTCCCATCCCGGAGACTTCTACCTGTGAATACGGAGATAATGCTGTTGTAAGGTATTAACTTTTAGGCCAAAAGCAGATACAGCTTGTATCTTTTAGATATTTCCCTTTCTGTCTTATCAAAACCTTAGTATTTTGACAACAACTGAAAGGAATCAAAGCAGCATTTTTAGAGCACAGAGAAAAACAGGAGACACAATGTCTGATTCTTCTCCTCCTCTTCCTGCCAGCATGAAAATCTGTTCTTCAGCTTTTTATTTCCTTGCCCTCACTAGTGACCTTTCTTTCACTGCCAGTTTTGAAATCTTGACAGCTTGTTAGAATCAGGAGAGACTTTGCATGATCAGAGTGATAATTTTCAAATCACTTTGTGGCTGAAAGTAAGTTTGGGAGCATTATTTATTCAAATTGTAAGCATGAAGGACCACATGGGAAATATGGAGGAGTGCCTTCTGTAAATGACAGCTTAGAGAGAATTTTCAATTGCATGAGACATCTGTATCCCCAAACTTAATCTAATTACTATAGTGTAGTGAAAAATGTCACTCTGAATAAAATAGATACCATCATATATGCTCGTGGTAAGTTTTGACTTACATATGGCTGTGTTCGAGATAACCTTTAAATTCACAATCCAGCTTGAGGCTGATGTAATGCTTTTGTAATTAGAGGAATTTAAGCGTGTGGAATTTCTTCCTTGCTCTGAGCAGACCAGCTCTGCTCGCAGCTGTACAAAGTTCAGAACAGCACTTTTCTGGAACATATGCTTCCTTTTTAGCACATGTAAGAACACAAACAGTGTATAAAACTGTTTTGTTTCCTTTTTCAAAACCTACATTTCAAAATGTTTTCCAGTTGCATTTCAGAAATGTAAAAAGAGAGGGAAATTACTCAGAGTGCTGGTGTGCCGCCCCCATATGCTTTTTCTGTTTTGTTGCACATGAACAATTGTATGATGACTTGAAAAGTTGAGTTTCTGGAAGGCCTTCATTTTCAGCTGCTGGTGTATGCCAATGAATCTGAATATTAAATCAGGTAGAAACCAGCAGCTTGAAAGCATGCAATCTGCTCTGTGCTGAAATGCACATCTGTCTGATGTGTACTGCAGATCTTTGGCTCCTGCTAAGGTTGTTTGAGATAACAAAAGAGCATGTTTTGAAAGCTCTGAATGTTTTTTGGTTTGGCTTTTTCTTTTTTTCATGTGTGAAATGTTGAATTGGCTGTACTGGAGCCAACGGCTTCTTGATTTTCCACAAAATCAGATTTAACAGAATATAGAAATGCTGGCGTTCCTTACCCCGTTGAACCAACGTGCTCCCAACCTCTTGGTGTGCTGACAGGGCCTTTCCTCATGGAATGTTGTCTCAGACAAAGACGGTGGAGGGAAATACAAGTATAATTGATGTTCTGTATCTGCTTATTTCCCAGGGAATTCAGGAGAGTCGAGGACATGCTCAGCACCTCAAGGACTGATCTCAGAGAGAGCAATCAAGCAGGCATTGCGTATGACAATTAGTGAAGAACTTGGGAACTGATTTCTGCCACGGACAGGTAAATCTGCCGGGGTCTGTTGCTTGCCTGGGAGAACCCACATCCAGCTATTTAGCCATAAACAGTTTAAGAATAACATTTTCGTGCAGCAAGGAGGGAGCAGACCTGCATTTCAAATGTCTGAGGAAGCCTGTAGGCCAGCCTGGTATTTTAAATCAAAGCGTCCTTGAAAAAATGGAATCAGTACAGATATGTGTGCGCTTAGACTACATCCAGTGCTGATGATTTTCTGGGGCTGGCTGCTGCACAGCAAAAGCTTAAATGGCTGTTGGATGTGTCTCTTGCATAACTAAATTTTCACATGGAAGTCTACTAGGAAAAAGAAGCTCGGTAGAAATATCTTGTATTTTTATTTTTTAGAAACAATATCTGGATTTCTACAGAGTTTTTAACAGCTAGTCTAAGGACTCCTCCTAAGTGGACAGATCTGTATCATGTAGGGAGGTCAAATGGCATTGCTGAATCAAGGCTTCCTCTGTTTATAATTTCTGCTATGTAATGGCACCTTTATGTATATGGCAAATTGCTAGCAAGCAGGGATGTGCTTTTCCTGACATGAATCAATACCAATGACTGAGGATTCAAGCAAAGCTGGCTCCTAGGCAATGCCAGTCTAGAGACTTCATTCTGTTTTCTTTTTACCTTTGTGAATTAACTTTATTAACGACAAACACTGCAAATGTATACATGGAAGCCATCTAATCATTTTTTACCCAAGCCATTAAATGTGAGGGGGTTTGCCCAGATAAGTGTTTTGCTGTTGGACTCGATCCTTCCAGGTACTGAGCAAGGCAGAGAAGGAATTGAAGGAGCTCAAAGTTTCAAAGAAGACTCTTAAGACTTGCTTCTGCTCCCAGTCATGTCAAGAGCAGAACTTGCCTTGTTTTGGAGGCTAGCTGAAGCTGAGCACCCATCTGTGGCAGCATCATGCTCTGCAGATTGCATGAACATCCAGAAACATGCTGCGGTTGAGGGGAAGGAAGAAGATGAGAACGGAGCTGCTGGCTCCAAGACCTGAGCTAAAAATCCCTTTGGCTGCGGACAGTTTATCTCTAAGATGCCATGCAGCCCTGATGCCAGCGGGTGGTATTTCGTACCCTGGGCTAGGCACCGAGGGACAGTACTGCTCCTGGTACCAGGGCTAGCTTTCCAAGCCTGTTGCCATTTCTTGCCTTCAGGTTGCTACTTCAGTCTCATTTGCGGCTGGCAAATTATTAGCATCAAGATTTTCTGTGCCATAGTTTGACCAAAGCTTGAAAGTAGCTTTTTCTTTTTAAAACATATAGTAGGAAAATGTTGCCTTTCTTGTGAGGAGCTGTCACATACAATGTGGATGACGCGTCATGTGTTTCCTATATAGTCAACTATCACCTTCTCAGGGTTAAATCCTGTCTCCATTCTGGTCTCAGTGCATCACTCCAAGTTCAGGAATTCTGACTGAAAGCAATGAGATTATGTCTATGTAGAGCTGTATATGGAATAGATATTAACCCATGTGTTTTTTAAAATATATTTATATGTAGGTGTGTACAAAGGCACATTTCGTATATCTATGTGTGTGCACACACACACTTCCTCTAGTTTTAAGTCATGCTTCTGGTAAGAAATGCAACAGATCACATTGGGAAATATACATGTTCTTTATGAATGGATATATGGAAAATAAAAAGTACATTTCTTTGCCAAAACTCAAAGGCTCAGCCATAAATTCTCTTGTTTCAGCAAACCAAAAATACTCCATTACACGCACACAACTCTAACTGCACTCCAGAGTGGCTATGCCTCTGTTCCACGGTGACTATTTTGTAAGAATAGCTTTATTTGTCATCCTAATGGCCAGCACAGATATTTACCACATACAGGCATTTTAATTTCTGCTCTGTTACTCACAACTTCCCTGCATACTAAAATTTTTTATTTATGTTTCAGAAAATGTGTTTGAGGGCTTCTCCTATGGCTCTTCCAAGAATGTCAAGCCTCAGACTACACCAATGTTGTATCAAAGAGGTATATGGTAAGCATTCCTGCATGTTTCCAAAGCCTGCATGTGTGTATTCTGATGATGTGGTTAAGCCATAATAAATGCTAAGTTTACCTGAAAGCAGTACCACTGTTTGGCTAATGACCGGTGCATGTGGCTCCTGTGCAAGCCACTTAACTGGGTAACTCTCAAGCTGTCCTTTTTCTGGTAATACATGTACAACACAAGGCAGTTGATTTGGAGTGGTCTGTGGATTGGATGAAGGTTTTGCATAACATAAACTGTTCTTATCACCAGTGAAACCAGTGACAGTCTTTCTGTTGTCTCCAGTAAGCTTGGCAGCATGACCCTTGTAAGAAATGCAGAAAACAGTACTGCTGATTTGATAGATGATGTGGCGGAACTGCCACAGCCATTTCAGTTGCTGTCTAATTAAATGTCCCAAGGCAGTCATAAACCATTATGTAGGCTTTGGAAATGGAAAATCTCAGATGTGACCATGTGGAGCTTGGACTCAGATTTAGAGCTGTGTATGTGTCTAAACATTCAGGTGTGTTAGTGGGATTTTCAGGAGCACTTGATGGGGTTAGATGCCTAACTCCATAGAAATCAGTCCTGGATTAAACGTGATTATTGAACGTCAAAGACATTTAGGTTCCTAGTTCCTACTAGGCATAGAAGTGTCTTACTAGTTAGGATCTCATGGAGAGTGATGCATGTGGTCTTTGGGAATCTAGGTTTGTTTTGGTATTTTTTCAAAAGAGTCCACAATGTTTTCTGCGTCTTTCAGAGTTTAAATCATTTTTGAAACCTAAGAACATCCAGTAAAACCTGTCTCTAAGAACATCATCTTGTATGGCATTTATACTCCCATTTATAAAAACTTAGGGATAAAATGTACTTAATACATGTAGCAGTTTTTGTGTTGGTTTTTGGTTTTTTTTTTTTTTAGGCTGAGTGCTACCATTAAGTTGTATGGTTATATCCATAGATAACTTTCCCTAAACTTCCCAGAACATAGTTAATAGTAATGATTTGTTTTGTAAGGGACTCTGAAAACTGGTTGGGAAGTTAATACCTTCATTTAAAGAAGAGCAACACTGTGGACTGTGGCTGCTTAAAGTGGCCGATAGGCAAAAGATCAGACCTTAATTATTAGTCTCTAAGCACCACTGACTTCTGAGTTACCTGCTGCAGGCATCATTCGTTTGGTACATCTCTGACCTTGGTTAATTTGACTGATAACAAACTTGGGAAGTAGGAAAAAAAAAAGCCGAGTGAATATAATTAACATCTGCTTATTAACAGAAGCATTTATGAGAGAGCTCACTCGAGTTCAGTTAATAGCTAGAATAATTTTTGCAAGTGAAAAAACCTTGGCTAATTGTTGAGGTGCAGCCACACCAGCCTGTTTCCAGAGCTCGCTGCCTGCCGCAGGTTTGGGGTTCGCTGCTCCGTTGATGCTGGTGGGCTCCAGCCGTGGAGCTGTGCTGATCTACATCAACTGTCCTGTCAGCTCTTAATCTGAATTGATACCTGCAGGCCAGGTTCATTAACAGGACTGCTTGCAGTGTTAATTATGCAGTTCTCCCAGAGCACGAATCTGTGTTGACTTTGAAGATAAATTAGTTACCCTTGCACTTGCCATCGGCCTTCCTCTGTCGGTTAAGGATTATCTTGCTCCCTCCTCTTCTCTTCGTGGATCACAAAGTCAATTAAGTGGTTCCCCATCAGACTTGAAATCTATGGGCAGAGAGGGAATCAAACTTTTGTAAAGCTTGGACTGGAGTTTAACCAAATTTCTCTCTTGTAACTTTGCTGCTCAAGGCAAGTTTTTATTTTCCCTGTAACATTGAGAATCCTTTGTTCAGTCTGGATTATCAGGTGAGGCTGGTTCATTTCACAGGTTCTTGTTTATTTTGTGTGGTTTTAGCTTGAAAGGAAGTTTTTGTTTCTCTTTTTTTGTTTTGTCTTGTATAACGATACATTTTTGTGAGTGAAAATACTAACATGACAGATTAGGCCAACCTATGCATGTTTCCATGCAAGAACAGATAAACCAGTAGAAACAATATTTTTACCAACAATATTGTATTTTTATTAATGCAGTATCATTAACAAAGTGCAAACTTTGTGCACAGATAACTCCTAAGTGGCTAGAGACAGCTTATGTGGTAGGAGGTAAGTATCTGAGGGGTGGTTGGTAGGAGAAAAGATTATTGGTGCTTCTAGCTCTTTTCTAGAGAGCTGGGTTACAGATCCTTAAAACACAGGGAAAGTTTTGCAAGATCGTGTCTAATTCTCTGAAATGTTGGCCTTTCCCAGGTCCTCCCCGTTCCCTTTTGGGGTAGGGAGCACAGAAAACCCCAAGCCATGTCAACAAAGGCATTGAAGTCATTGATTAAATTCCAGATTTGAACTTACAGAAGGGTTAGGACAGCTTCCCAGTGTAGTGAGCTCTGCCTTGCGAACTCCTTGCCTAATGACTGTCTTCTCCTTGCAGCTGGCAGAATGGCATGATACAAGCAGTGTCTGATTTGCTTTGTAAAGGTGTCAGTTTTCCTGGGTTTGAGGACGTAGTCCGTCTCAGAGCTGTGTTGCTGTGCACTACAACTGCTGCACCTGCTGCAGTACAAGTCTCTGAAGTCTCTGAATCATTGCTTTTTTTCTCAGCTGCGTAGAAAATAACCCAAACCCTTGGGTTCTTCAATCCAGAATGATTTGGAATATTTTTGCAGAACACGAGTCACACATCCTTCAAAGCGGGTCGTGTTTCTAAAAGGGATTACAAAGGATTATGATGAGTTACTAATATCTGTGCATCTTTACCGAGCCTCTTGCTGGTGTAGGATTTATTGGTTTAGAAAAGTTGTCTTGAAAATAGCAGGTTTTCCCAGAGACAGCAGGGAAACTAGTATTCCTTTTGCAAACATCAAACTAGCTTACTTTGTTACAGTTTCATTGTAAAAAGTCTGCTTATGGCTCTCTAATGAACACTGCTTCCATTCCCACAAAGTGACACTTGCTGAATAATGTGTTACGGCTCTCAGTGACTCCTTCCCAGAGACTTATCATGAAATCTGCAGAGATAATTACCACAGTAGGAAAGGAATACAAACAAATGCAGTTTCCCCCTTGTTTTAGCAACTTTCTGAGATTGCACTCGCTTCCCTTTCTGTTGCTGAGTACATTTTTCCTATTTTTTTAGTATCATTAAAACAATTACATTTTGACTCATAAGATCTCTCCACCTACTTGAAGATGATTGCAACAGTCCCACTGAGTTAAACCAGAGCTGCAGCTTCATCTGGAATACAATTGCTCTATGGGCTGAATTATAACCAATTTCTCAAATCACTAAAATTGGTTGTCCCAGACAAGCACTGAGATGAAATCCATCTCATTTGATATTAGGCATTAATGTAGTCAGCCTTGCTTAATACACTCCTACATCAAATCTGAGTCACTTGGGAATTGCCTCTCTCATCATCTGCTGTTGACTGAATTTATCATGTGCAGCTTCCTAACTTAGGTGAGTTGAGTCCAGGAGTAAGTGTGAATGTGCCATGAAAAAGTTACCTGGCTGCACTTCATTTAATTCATCCAAAAAAACAGTGATACATAGGATGGTGCTAACTTGATTAGTGTGTTTCTAAAGCTGCAGAGTTTTTTATTCTCTAAGGTTTCTCTTTGGAGTGGGTTCACCTTCTTGTCCAGTTTCTTTCGTCTTTTAGTTACGGTTCTTTTCAGGTTCTCTATTTTGAGTGACTGTTTATCTCTTTCCTTTGCAAAAAGAAAAATATTCATGTCCTCACTAAAGTGTTCTGTTTTTTAATATTTCTTCTAACAGCTGAATTCACTTTGTTTTTAAAAAAAAAAACCCACAAGGTTTTAAATCTTTAGATTGTTTTCTATTCCAAAAATTATCCATGTATTAGGATACTGGGGAAATAAGCTGGCAAGTCGGATGTCAGAGGAGACTGTAGTCTCAATGTAAATAAGATTGGTTGATATTTCTTCTCCCTCTTGTATTCAATATGATTTAAGCAAATGTTGCAAGTATTTCCCATTACATGATGTTTTTAGCTTGAGCGTAGCAGTGCAAGGCGAAAGAAACACACACAAAAAAAACCCTAGATGAGGAAATATTTGAATTTTGTTCTGATATAAATTACACAATAAAGACCGTGTTTCCAAATAGAGATTGGAGGGTGATGCAGTGGCTGGAGGCTTTCTTGCGCATAGCGAACACAAAATGATAAAGCTTGTGATTCTTGGAGAAGTGAGGGGAGTTAGCAGAACTGCCCCCTTGGACTTCTGGGGGGCAGACTTTGGCCTGTTCTGGGATCAGGCAGGTCCCCTGCTGCTGTAAATTGTTGCTGTTGCATTGGACTCCAATATTTGTCTGTGGTTATGGGGGTTTCGTAAAGATCTGGCAGGTCTGTATTTGCTCTTTTATACAGAGCGAAATGAGGAGAGATTCATTTTTTTTAATCTACTTTGATGGACAGGTCCCATATTTGTAATACTCAAATAGTGTACAGATATCAGTGGAAGTTCTTTAGGAACATATTTATAAGAAAATACTGAGGAAGAGCTTTGAGTTGAATATTGGGTTGTTTTGCAGCAGTGGAATTACAGAACAGAGGTTGGGTCATTTCTCTGTGCAGTCTGTAACACAACCAGGAACCCAAATACCATCATCTGAATCCCATTCCAGTGTTTGAGCCCACAGGACAGGCCTTACCACTCTTTCCCATGGGCCTTTGTCTGGTCAGTGGATTGAACCAAATCTTGGATCCGTGCTTTCTGCTCTAAACTTTGATTGTCACCTGGGCTTTGTGGGCCAGCTGGATCTCTGCTTCAGCTAAGCTGCGGATAAGCTGCTTAGCCCTCAGCAGTAATTGAATCAAAGCCAAATTCCCATGCCCAGAAGGTTCATCCCTGTTTAAACAAAGAGAGACGGCAACCGTGTGTATATCTGCTGCTGAGGAGGAGGAAATTACTCCTTTGAAAGGCAATCCAACAGGGAGATTGTATGTCTTTACAAATCATGAATTTTCCACTAAATGTGTTTTCCTCATATTAGTTGGCTCATAAAAGTGCTTCACACAAGTCAGTCTGAAAGACCTGAGGAGGATAAATCCCTTGTCGTCAACTCGCAGGGCAATTTTTTGCCTTCAGTGGCCACTTGTAGTCATCCTAATTTTCCAGCAGAATTTAATTTATCTGTTAAGAAGATAACAATCTGGATTCAGCCCAGCACCTGTCCCCATGGAAAATTTTGACCTCAGTGCCTCAGTGTAGAGATGAAAGCTATGCCCAAAGCACAAGCAAGGGAAGAGGGATAACTGAGGTATTCTGTCAAACTTAAACCATCCAGTCCCTGCTTTCTTTTTTACATCCCGGTGGGGTGTGTAAGACAGATAAACTCAGAGCTGGAAACAACTAAAATAACAAGGCTTCACAAATTTTTATTGATTTTACTACAACTTCCTTTAAAAAAAAAAAAAAAAAACCAACCAAACAAAAAAACCCCACCAAGATTTCCAAATATTGGAATATATTATTTGAAAATTTAACCTATGAAATACTACTTCTCTTCATTTATTTGCAGTCACTGCTTGCTTCAAATGCATTTGTTTTCTAAACTGTTAATAATCAATGAAGCTTGTTTTCCTGAATTCCAGCAGTGAACTAATTCAATTTTGCAGCTCCTGGAGCAGAGCAGACTTGAGAAGCGTCTAGCCGCGGTGCGCTGCAGGGCACCCACAGCTGCCCACAGAAACACTGTCCAGATTAGGCAGGAGATGGCAACGGGTTCTGCGCGGTGGTATTCCCCATACCACAATCTTGTTCTTGCAAGACCTACCAGACCAGATGACCTCTCAAATCACTTTTGCATTGCTTTTTAAAGTTTATTTTTCAGTTCTAGATTGAATGTTATAGTGCTGAGAAAAGATGGAGCGCTTTTTCCATTGCTCATGTGCAGCAAGTCCCCAGTAGTCAGTTTTACCTAGCTGTTTCTCCAAACTATCTGGTTTTAATCATCTGTAATTATTAAAATGTTATGCTCTTTGATTGTATATCTGTTCAGGAAAGCTAAGATGAAAGTCAAATACGGTAACGTTTTTCTTTCAGTTTATTCATAAGGCCTCAGGAAACTAATGAGATTTATTCTGTGAATTAGTTATAATTGTGCTTTAACTGCACTGTGACATTTAATAATGTCAGAAGGATTTTGCTTTAGGCAGAGTGATTTCAGCCTCTGTAGAAAATTAATTACCACTTTCTGAATAAACTACTTATTTTTTTTTTTCTTTTTGTGAGCTAAGTGGTATTTTCAAGGTTAAGCTGCTTTTTTGATATTTTGACAGGAAAAAATGTATTGAAGATGTAAATCTGGCTTCCTGGTTCGCATACAAGAAGCTACCTTTGTTAAAAACCTACTGTTATTATAAGACTTATCAAATGTAGCCTTAATTTTGGTGTTCTCCAGTGCCCAGACCTTGTGTGCCTGGTGTGGGGAGCTGGAGAGAAACCTGGAGTCTGTGGAGGGAGCTCCTCTCATCTGCAGCCCCCAGCAGCGGGACCCCGTGCGTATCGCCCTTCACCTTCAGATATTCCACTGCTTTGCTTGTTCAAAGCCTTAACGAGAACCCAAGTCTGTCCTGCACTGATACCACCTTATACTGATGTGCTTAACAGGATGGCACTAGCTTATTCTCTCTGCAAACTTGCAAAACAAGTTGCAATTATATTTTCATAGGCAACCGAGGGCAGGAAAAAAAGCTGAATTTACACATTTTATTTTGCAGGACCAGAGTTTCATTAAATATTTAATTGTTTGGAAAGTGTGAATCAAGCTAAATATTGATAAGGCTTTCTTAAACATGATTATATAGGAAAAATAGAAAAAAAATTGAGAAAAACTTAAGAGCTTGATATATAGCATAATTTTGAGTGCGCTTATATGCACATATTAGATTATGAAATTAAATAGATGAAGTTGTTTGAAAAAAATAATATTTTGAGGTTTGCACATTGCTATAAACTTTAAAGTGTATTTATATCTGCATCTATTAATAAGAACTGCTAAAACTGTTGCAGTTGTTGCTTTGCTGTGAGGTCAGGAATACATAGTTACACTGGAGTGTGGGGGCTTTGCAGGGGTGTAGCAGCAAGGCAAATGAATCTAAGCTGCCCAAATGGCAGATCAGGTGGGTAATGATTTCCAAACTGACAGCTGCGTTTACATGCCTTTTAGCCAGATCACTTTGTATCAGATCCAGTGCTTATTGAAGTCAATGGAAAAAGTGGGAGTGGAAATAGTATTAGAGACAAATATTTGTCCATAGCTGTAATTACTTGAAATTACTGCAAAGTTTCAGAAGTTTCAGTATTAATAATGTGCTTGCTCACTTTTCCTGCGGTTGGTATTTCCACTGGCAGCTTCCAAAATCCTTTTGCTGCTGATGTAATTAATAACTCCGTGATCTCATCTGGGCCACTACCAATTTAAAACTTACTGCAGATACTTGGCAGGCTGATTATCGTTGTCCCACATTCCGTAACTGATCAGTTTAAAATAAAGCTCACTAGGAACTGGCTGTTGTCTAAAAATAAATGGCTGAGAGTAAGGTGGTGATGTGCAGTGAGATAGCATCAGTGCATTTTTCAGGAGGATTTTCCACTGTTTCCAAGTCGGCAGGGCGGTAGCTCTAATCTATCGGCATAGCACCATGGGCACCACTGTATTGCGCTGTTGGGGAAGTTGGCTTTGTCCAATCACTGTCCCCCAAAGCTTTGGGGAAAAGCCACAGGGGATACTTTAAATTTATTTGTTTCTCAGAGATGGTGTTGAAGAAAAATGATAGTGGAATGACATTGGCTTAGAGGTTCATTGGTGCTTTGGGAGCCAAAGGTGAACAAATCAAGATGGCAGAAGCCAAGCCCACATGTCAAAGCATGAGTTTATCTTATTTACCCTGGTTTTGACATTCAGCAGGTTTGCAGACTGTAGCTCTGCCCTGCAGGTAGGATTTTTATTGCTTCATTGTCCTTGCTGCCTTATGGAATGAGGCTGAAATGATCTCTCCCCAAAACCCTTGCACAAAAGAAGTGAGCTGCAGCCCAGCACCCCACTTATTGTGAGTATTGCATAGTAAGTCAGGCCAAAATAACCCACTCACCTGCATGGCTTTACTTTAGCTCTGGCTTGTGGAGCTGGCCAGCTGCTTGAGGCAACAGGGAGCTGCACTCCCCAGGGTGACAGATTTACGCTCCGGTTCATAGAAACACCAAGGCGGATGGTTAACGTTTCAGCAGAACTCTGTTGTTGCAGTATAAACTTGTCTCCTAGCTCCATCCACCTGCACTAGGGATCCTCATGCCATGGCGTGTCAATGAAAAAGCCTTCATCCTGCCAATAAAATACAAGTTAGTCCCTGAAATTCATGCCACAATCAATAGGAATTTCTTTTCATTGACTTTTATTGAGCTAAATTTCAATCCATTTTTGCCTTTGGAGGCTCACAGATCAATCCGGTATTGGTATCTCTGTTCTGATACAGCTCAGTAGTTGCCGCAGCGTCTGTACATGGTGCTTTGCTGTCCACTCCCGGCCAGGCTTACACCGTGGTTAGAGGCAGTTTGGCAAACACTCACCATTTTCCATGTGAAGAGCTCACTCGCTGCTCTTCAGCAGTTTCCTATTTGGCTCTGAGTTGGGGACTTTGTGGCAGTTGCATTCTTTCAGTTATGACAACAATGTCTGTGAAAGCTGTTGCAGACGATGCCGCTGCAGGTTCGATGATTGTGTTGGCTTGATTGAATCGGGTGTTGAAGTAGAGTGGCATTAGCAAGGAACAAGAATGGACTGATCCACTGTGCTATGAGCTGCAGGTGTCCACAACCAGAAGTGATCTCTAAATATCTTACAGTCCTGGTGGTGTTCAAGGTAGGAAGATTGTTGACTGAGTGTATCACACAACTCTGCAAAAAATTTAGGAGCCATTCCACGTCAAATATGTGCTTTTCTGGTCTCAGGATGAGTCAGACACAACCACTTTCCTTCAGTGCTAGAACTCATCAAAAACAGTACTGCTGCCCAAACGCCTCAGTTTCTCATTAAGAAACCCCACACTTTAAACAGATTATTTCTCCCAAATATTTAACCATAAGAAGTTTCATTATAATAACAACTTCAGGGTGCTTCAAATTAGTTTAACTATAACTGTATCTTGGGCTAATAAATGTTCAGCTGCGGGCCTTGAATTTATTAGCCCAGGAAAATGGTTATTGCCTCATAAACAGGAAGGACCTTCAGGTGATTTAATGACTCATGTTTCTCTCACCCTTCTTAAATTTAATCAAATTAACAATTGAGATGAGAAAGATATTAAAAGTAAAAAAGCCAACAACAGCAAACTCCACTGGCAATTAGTTAATGATGAAATTGTGTTAATACATATTTGAAAAGTCAGTCCACAACATTGCAGAATAATCTGAAGTTGTCACTCAAGTAATTCACACAATGTTAGATAACCTCTATTTTATTTTATTATGTGAAGAGTTGAATAAGTAATTGTTATGGTAATGCACTGCCTTTGTCGTTAACATGAGGTCCTACATCAATGTTCAGAGACTGCACCTGAAGACACGCAAATGAATTGTGTATTCTTAATGAGGATAACAACCTGCGCATTTCATCAGGCAAAATTTGATGGCAAGGTTGTGGGCTGCTGATCTCCTGATTCATTTTTTTTTAAATGCTGAGTAGTATGTTACAAAAAAAGAAGAAACAAAAAAAAAAAGACATTGTGTTTTTTCATAGGTATCCTAGGAAAGTTTTTCCTCTTTGGTAATGCCTGGGCAGCAGCATTTGGGGTGGGGAGCAGCTGGGGGTGGGAGGAAAGGCGGGCCGGTTAGGATCTGTTGGTAGTGTTATGCCTCTTAGCTCTATGATTGTTTCTGTGTGGTCCTCGTCTCGCGTGTCTGCAGCCTCTTTTCACGTTCGTGCAGTTCTCCTTATTGTCCACTGCAAAATAGAATTGTGTAGTCTTGTAAAACTGTGAGCCAAGGATATCTAGCACCAAATTGCTAAAATCAAAGCATGGCTCACTCTTCACATGATTTAACTTCTCCCTGTAAGAACGTTGAGGACTGTGAATCCAACACAGATAGCTCTATGAATACTTCTACACTGGTTTTTCAGATGTTTGACTCTAATATGCTCTTCTTTCTGCACTGTGATTTTTTTTTTTCACAATCTAATTTGAGAGTCTCTCTTTCCTTTCACTGTTTTTCTGGACTTTTTGAGATCTCATATGTTGTGTTTTATTGCAAACAAGGATTCTCAGTGCTGAAGGCCACTTTTGTAAGGTTGCTTGGGCATTCACCATGTGGATAGGTGACTGGGATTTTCAGAAAATCCATAGTTTTAAAATGGCTTCTAAATCTCTTGGACACCATTGTGAATTTTTCTTTAATCGCTTCTGTGCCTCTGAAAACCCCTGAAGACTTATTTCGAATTAATCTTTATTCTGTCCATGATACATTTCAGGAAGTTTCATTAATATTGATGAGCTTTACATATGGCTAGTTAGTATTCAGAGTATTTCAATTTGTTAAACAGAGAGTTTCAACCATTAATTATGTTCTGGTCATTCAATTTTCATCAAATTGAATAAAGTAATGTGTGGGAACAGAATGATGTGTTTGGACCAGAAATATCTCTGCCGTTTCTACCTAGAAGCAGAACAAAAAAGCCTCGGTCAGCATTTTTTCCTGTATTTGCATGGCCTACATTTTATGTATTTACTTGGTTTGGCTGAGATTATATACAAATATATGTCCAAAAGGAATGTGCATATTCCTTTGTGTTGGAAATATTATTATTCCTTCTTGCTTACAGCTGCGTGACTGAGGCAGAGAGGGGCTTGGTTCATGTTAATATTTAACTGAGGTAAGAGCCAAGTATAATTTCATGGAGGGAAGACAAAGTGATATATACGCCTTACGTTAGGGTAAAATCTGAATTGGAGGTAAGTGAATAATTGATAATCCAAATTCTCTTTGGATCAGAGCTGCTACACATCTTACCACTTCCTCTTAAAGGACTAGAGGATTGTCCTTGTAAGGGGTAAGGAACTGGAAAAGGCAAATTTGCATTTTTCATGGCTGCCTGTGGAATCTAAAGTTTTGGTTTTCATATAGGGAAGTATTTTGATGTACAACAGAAATTATTGTTTAGACATGCATTTGTGTGTGCCCACACAGGTATTTCCCAAGGAAGCTTTGCTTTTATTATCCCAGATGACAGAAATGAACTGAAACGGGATTTTCTGCTTTTGAAAAACAAAACTCGAATTTGGATTTTTGAATTCCCTGTTGTTTTGGCAGAGTAAGATGCTATTTCAACACGCAAAAACACATTGAAGTAATTTAACGGTGAATTACACAGAACATCTAACAAGTACAAAAAAAAGTAAAACCACAGAGGGGATCTTCTTTGCCAGTCATTTTCAGTATCACAACCAATTTGGAAGCATCTTATCTGTGCTTATTTGAGTGTTTCCATTACACACTTGAAAAAATACTTGTGTCATATGATGCCACCACACAGTAAACTAATTCAATCCATACTTTACATTTTAACAATTAAATCAGCTATGAAATAATATTTTAATTAAAAGCAATCAGTTTTGCTGAGTTTTCAGTTGTTGATGAACTTTTAGTTGAAGATCAACTTCAGCCTACTGTGGGCCAAAGAAATGGGTATTTAGGATACTGAAGACAGTGGTGTTTCAGACGTGTGGATCACTTAAGCATTTGTAGAAAGGTTACCCTAAATTAGCATTTTATTCTGCCTGCTACAGCTATGCAGAAAATGCTTCTTTCATTTTTTTTCTTTCCCTAAGAAGATGTCACTTTAGAGACTCAGTAAATTCCTAAAATAAGTCTTCTGTAGTTACTGTAAAAGTACTTCTAAAGCATCAGCTGCACCCTGTCATTAGCCTGGAGTAAAAACTTAGATCCTTTCCATAGTGTGTCTCAAAGTATGCCTTGTGGGCCCCAGAATTGCTTTTTGAATGATTTTTATTGGGGGACGGGTGACATGGAGATTGAGTCTTAGATTTTTAGAAAGATTTTTCTCCTTTCAGTGTTTCCCTGAATAACTCGAATGCTGGCATTCACCAGAGGAATCATTAGCGCTGTTAACTCAAAGCCACTTGAACATTAACAAAGCGGTGCAGAATTGACTGCTGATTGCTGAAAAGCTGTACCAGTGCACAAACAGCGGAACAGAATGGGTTTTCTCTGTTAAATTATCTCAGTGCACTTGCATTACCAGCTATTGAGTACTACACCATCCCCGGCCCAATTTATGTGCTCTCTGTGCGTAAGGCTTTACATTGGCACTGCCGTTGACTGCAGCTCAATATAAGGAAAGGGGCAGAAGGTAGTTATTGCTGTTCGGAAAGCAAAGAGCTGGAAATGACTGGTTATCCTTGCTTTGAGCAGAGTTGGATCAGATGACCACGTGAAGTCCCTGCCAGCCTTAGATACTCTGTGATCCTATGGAATGGAAAAGGATGCGATGTTAGGTGGTCACAAAGTTGCTTGAAGAGGAATGAGTATTTTTTTTTTTTTGGCTTGTTTAGAGTTGGTGAATCGTAGCTCTGCTGAATAAGAAAAACTGAAAAGACTTGTTGATGTTAGAAAAGCCTTCCCCTCCGCCCGCCCGCCCCCATTTTATGTAGGTTGCTTTTATCAGAACAAAGTTAACATAACTACCGGTAGCCAGTTTCCTTTCCCCTCTCTCAGCAGACAATTCAGATTGTTTTGTTACACAAGTGGTGTCAGTAGGTTTCGGTGTATGAGAATACTCACTAGTTTTCATGCTTTTCTATTTTTGCTGGTTCAAGAATGCCTTGAAATGAATTGAGTCTCATAGACATTGAGGAGTTCTCTTTCCTTTGTTCTTGTTTCCTGCACTCAGGCACCTATGAAGCACTACTACAGTCAAGTGCCCAGGTATGATTACTACTTCAGAGGAATAGATTATCTCAGATCTATACCCTTCAAATTAATACTTGTCTGCCTATGTTGCCATTTTGGAGGCAAGAAAGAACTACTAAATTATATGGAAAGGTTGTGGTTATGTTTGGTTCCTTAAACCCCAGGGGTAAGGCTGTGTCAGTGGGTAGCCTGCAGCATGACATGCCAAGCTGGAAGGCTTCTCTACAAGATGCTGTGTTCAACCTCAACTCCTTTTCATGGGAGGTTTAGGTGTACAGAGTTTGAGACTGAAATTAGCTCATCCCAAGGGGTGTTAAAACTTGGATTTTACAATAGGAAGGAGATGCCTGCAGCTAGCAGGAACAGGTGAATACTGCTGAGGTGCAGTGGTCCAGGGCTCAGTCCAGTGTTTAGGAGATCACTGGGAGGGGTTCTCATTAGCTTTGAGTAGCACTGGATCTGACCCATGTCAGGGCTGAGATCGCCTTTTCATCGCCATATTTATCACACTTCAGTTGCAATGGTCTGTTCCAAACCAGAGGCTTGTCCCACAGCTTGAGTGAACTCAGGAGACTGCTTTACTACTCCTTCAACTATCTGGTCTTGCCTCACCACGCAGCTGCAGCTCAGTTAAATTTCTCTTGACAATTAATGTGTTATTGCTACAGAAGCCATGATACCAGCCACGCTTTAGTAACTCGGATCTAGCTGATGTGATGTTCTGCAGCGAGGAAATGCAGCTGTTGAAAAACACACACCTCTTAGGCGTGCACATACAGAAACCATTGATATTCTTTAAGAAGTCTAATGAACTAATAAAAGATGTGAAGGACTGCATTTTATCACTATTAGAATTAAGCACTATTGAGACAGCTTGGGCTAAATCCAGGTCTTCAGACAAAGTAGGTGGCCTGTCATGAACCATTTGTGAATGTACAGGAAATGGTTTTTAAACTGAAGAAAAGGCTGTAAAATCACTTGTGCACAAAAAGCAGGATAATCCCTTGGCTTTATGACCAAGTAACTTTGATGTAGCATTAAAACAAATTTGCATTTTAATACCTAATTCTCTGTATTTCCTCTTTGGAGTAATCCTCTATTTTGGAGAACTTTTTTGAAGTATACTTTGGTGGCTTGTAATAGCATTCCTCTAATGAGAGATGGAATCAATACATTACAGAAAAGTTCACGCACAGAGATGTTTAGGAAGATGGTGCTTGGAGAGATGTGACATTTAACTACGCACATCCTGACTCTAAGTGTCCTTCTCTATCCAGGCACTCCCAAATATAAGTTTTTCCTGGAGAACAATAAACAGTTTTGTGATGAAAAGCAAGTCCCTTAGCATCTCTGCGTCTTAGCTGCACTGTTCACAATAGCGTATTTACGGGGCTCTCGTGAGAGGAAATGAGCTGGAGATCACGTATGGTGATGCTCAGAGGCACAGCTACTCTCGTTGGACCACACCTACAGAAGGGGAGGTTGATGCAGCTCCAGGCTGGGAAGCCTGTATGCCCCCGAGGGAAAGGGCTCTTTCATATCGTAGCCAGCCATTCTGCCACCTCTCCATTGAGAAAGTTTGTGTGCTTCCAGGTCTGAGGATGCTTTGTGGGGTTTTTTATTTATTTTTATCAGCAGTTTTCCCTGCTATGTGACTCTGTTCAAATCTTTAGTTATGTGCATCTGGTTTTTTTTTTATGTACAGAATGATGCTATTGATAGCTTCCTAAATGATCCAGAAATGTCAAACGCTACATGGAAGCAAGAAGGCTTATGTTTTTTTTTTTTCTGTTAGTAATGTGTTTTTTTTTTCTAAGAATTTCTAACTTCTCTTCCACCAGAATATATTTCCAATGCTTCCAATGATGTCCAAAGCAAAGAGCAACTTGAAGTTGACCACATTCGTCAAATGATGTAATTTTTGTTTACTATATAGTGTCCTAGAAGCCACACTAAAATATAAGATGTACTCCTAGAAGTTCTTATGTTTCCTCCATACATATTTATTCTTGTGTCCTTTGAGAATACTTCAAGCCCTTGTAGGTGACATTCAGTACCATGGAAACTATATATTTTTATTCTTTAGGTTCAGGCCTTACTGAGGGTAGAATTTGGACTGACAAATTTGTCACTCTGTTAACGGACCATAAAATAAACTTCAGTGCCACAGGTTCCGCCAAACCTCCACTAAGCGTTGTGCAGGAATCAATACCTTGTTTTTATATTACAGAAAGCTCTTTAAATCTTAAAGAACATGAAGAACAAGAGATCAAAGGAAATGACAAGTACAATGAGAAAATTTAGAGCTAAAATAGTGCCAGTGATTAGGTGTTCTGAAATACTGAAGGTCTGTGTGTAATTTTTTCTGGAGCACTTAGTGTGACAGCTCCTGTGCTTTTCCCGGGAGCACCTGCTACAGTTCTGACAGCCATGTGAACAGGAGGGATCAAGAACCTGGGTGGGCAATTCCCAATTTATGAGAATCTTCCCTAAAGCTGATGTTAAGACTTAGAAATATCTTTTCAGTTCTCTTATCAGGTAGCCTAAGACAAGGAATATTCGAGGGCATAAGACAAAATACATTGAAAAGTTTTTTCCCTTTTTTTTTTCTTTTTCTTCTTCCTGGGGAGAATTAAAATTCTCTTCTTGGAGAATTAAAATGGGAAATAGCTTTGAGCAAGAACTACAGAGGTGTGTAATAATTGCCTGGCATTTCCATACTCTCTGAAAGCACACTGGAGCTTTAAAGCAAGCATATTGTCCAATTCATCATCTTCCATGCAGCGTTTTTACTTTTAGCAAGGGACATACATCATAATGCTCAGCAAGTTTTAGAAATGGATACTCAACATGGACAGATGGTGTTTAAGATGCCTGATGAGATGGCTGACTTTCTTAGAGTGTGGCAATGTCAGAAGAGGAGAGAGCTTCTTGGGTTGTTGTCTCATTTTCCACGAGTGACCAGTGTTTGAAGTACAGCACATTCAGCTGCTGCAGCACTGAGCCCAGCAAAAATTCTTTGACAGACTTTTAAGGCGGCATTGATGTGAAGCAAACAACTGCCATCCACATATTTGCTGGCATCCTGGAAAGAGCGGCAGAATTTCTGAGCTTGAGATTATGGCCTTGCTGAACTCCTGACCACCCTGAGTGATAAATTTCTGAAGTGTCTTTTCCTCTTGGGAAAGATATACAAATATAGAATGGTTAGAGTTGGAAGGGACCTCTAAAGCCCATCCAGTCCAACCCCTCTGCAAGGAGCAGGGACGTCTCCAACCAGATCAGGTTGCTCAGAGCGCCATCCAACCTGGCCTTGAACGTTTCCAGGGATGGGGCATCCAGCACCTCTCTGGGCAACCTGGGCCAGTGCTCCACCACCCTCGTTGTAAAAAATTTCTTCCTTATATCAAGTCTGAATCTACCCTCATATATATCCTTATATACCCTAAATGGCTCTATTGTATGTTCCAAAGCAGAGATTAATTAATACTGTGATTTGCACCATGAGCAGTCTCAAATAACTTGCAAGATTGTTGTGCATTGAAACTAGACATGTGCTTGCAAAGTTCCTTCCAATCTTAACTTCTGTTTTCTTTTATTAAAGTAGAACATGATTTTTAATCAGCTTGCAATCATTGAGCACGCCAAGTTGCAGTAACTTCCCCAACAGTAATTCACACCAGACAGCTGTTAGATGTGCTGTACACAAAATAAGACCGCCGACATCCTAGCACTTTTATTTTAAGATCAGAACTGGAAGAAACCAAGCTTTTATTTTGGTGCAATAGCAAGGAGAAAGGGAAATTACTTAACCTCCCAATTTCATCCAGGAGAAGCCTGCAGTATACTGGGGACAATCCACAACTCGTAGGCATCGATTGCGATCCTCCTATACCACGTATTAAGCAGGCAGGGAACAGAAAGACCATAAGAAATCTTTCAGTAGAATTTTAATATCTGTCTGTGTGCCGCTTCGATATCTCAATATAATTTTGTCCAGGAATGGTTTGAATACTGTATGTGCTTGAATACTGAATAGGCCTCAATTATGAGGAAGCTGAAAGCAGAAGTTATGGCTTTCACTCTTTACATTCCAGGGAAATGTTATGTTTTCTTTAATATCTGAGAAAAACTCTAATGGTTGAAGAGCTTTTTTTACCTGTTTTGCAAGGGCTTTATACAGATTAAATTTTTTTTTTTCTTTAAAAGACCATAAAGGAGTAACATACATTTGGGGTTTTGTTTTTTTTTTTTTTCCCCCTTCTTCACAGATACACTTAACTGTTTCTCAAACGGTTAACCAAGGTTAATGTCATACCATCTCCCAAAGCTGAAGGAGGGCTACTCATTTTCTGCTCCTGAAAGGAAGACAAACCACTACTGTACATTTGTCAAGGTCTTTCGTACAAGCATAATCAATTAACATTAATTGTTCAAGATCATTCCTGTTCAAGATCACTCTGGTATTATTTTTCACTAATGAAAGTAGAGAGTTAATTAGTTCTTTCTTACAAAATGTTTTAGTCAAATGTCCTTTATCTCAAACGTTGAGTGGGTGTTTGGGCTACAGGACCACTGAACCTTGAAAAAAGACTTGGGAGAGAAACATTGCAAACTTTGCCACAAAATGGTAATATGTACTTTTTTTTTTTGTCTAGGAAGCCCTTATTTTAAATTTCTGTACAATTTCCTTTCACTTTAGTTTATCTTGTGTCAATTATAATTTTGGGATAGTTGGCTGACGTTGGTGCATTGCATTTTGTTATTTTGAATTAACTCACCGACTGCCAAAACCTGTTGTTATTTGTGACAACCAAAGCACAGCAGGGTTGTGCTTCTGCTCTGCCTTAGATGTGATGCTAGCAGACTGTGGTTGAGAACGCACATAACCCACGCCAGCAGCTGCGGATCATGACTTTTGGTAGTGGCCCGCAGTTTGTTTCCATCTTGACTGCCAATGAAACTTTTTAATGAACCAAAAGTGATATTTTGGGAATGGGAAAGGTGCAAGCAGGTCCTAGTGTGAGTCTCTGATCTGCTGTGGTAAGATTTACAGTTTTTAGATGCTCCCTTGTTCATTAAGTGTATGCTGATATGGAATTAGATATTCATCACCACCAAATAAAACTAAGTGGAATTGAATGGGGTTTCCAAGGAGCTGCCTCTTCAAGGTGTTGAGTCTTCAGGCTGAGGTACAAAGAGCAGCTTTTTTTTTGTAATGCAGATCACAATATAGCTCTTAATTTTCCATCTGAAATGCTTAGATGCTTCCTGCTGTCTCAGTCATTAATAAAATAAATTAAACTTCAACTATAAATAAATTTAAAAGTGTAAATCTTAATGAGGTCATAGAGATGAAAATAAAGGAGCTACATGTATTGGTGAAACTAGGGGACATTATGCAGTCACAGCTAAGAACCTTGTTCTGCCTCTGATAGTTAAGTGCAGAACTGGAACTCTCTGCTCAAATCTACTAACAGTGGTGAGGCTCTTAGTTATCTGGTTGATGTTGAATTTTCAGACATTGTCAAAAATGAGAGAGAAAAAAATGGGTGTGAGTGTCCAGCTTGTGGCTGAGAGATGACTTTAATGATCTCACTGTGCTTGAGAGATGACTGTAGAAGACTGATTTTTGGAAGCTATCATCCTGCTTTAGAAATGAAACTGTCCACTCCAAGTAGATGTTCCTTCTAAAAATAACAGACCTAGAGTATCTTTGAACTCACCTTCCTCCAGAAAGACAAAGCAGCCATGGAAAACAAAGTTTCTGTTGAGTCACTTTTCTATTGAGGGTTTGTCCATCTGCCCTGAGCTATAGGAGACTCGTGCTGTTATTCACTTTATTACAGATGTTCCCAACGGTAGGAAGGTTTTATTTTTAAAGACAGCTCCTGCCCCCAGTCATCCTCCTCCAAGTAATACAACCCCCTTTTCATTAAATCATCTTTCATGCAGTTGTTTTGATGAAACTTGGCAGATACAGAACTTGCGGAGATCCCATCCTTGATTTTTTTTTTTTTTTCCTAATCATGGGGCTTTGTCATAATGTCAGAGAAGAGCAGAATTTGTAGAGGCAACAAATGTGAAAAAGGGATTTTTTTTTTTTAAATATAAAGCTACAAAGAATTGTAGTGGTTGGCAAAGAAATATGCATAAATCTGTAAATTTTGCTTTTCTTTATTTTGGCCTGTACTTAAAAATGCCTTGCTTTTCATGTGGGTACTTTTGTCTTGACAAGAAATTGAGAAACATCACATTTCCAATGACTCTGGTAACCTTGCACACCTGATTTTTGTGAACTTGCTTTTCTAAAATGAAGGTGCTTCTCACTGTGGCTTTAATGTAAAGAGATTATGATCCATTTGAAATCCCGCTGTCCATTGTTCACTTAGGAGTGTGAGAGGCTGAGGAGGCTGGACAACGTGTCCTGCACCCTGTTCCCAAGTGTAGCAGTATCTATAGATAGGAAGCTGCAAGGCTAAGGACCCCGAAAATGTCACAGTTTGTGCAGCCATTGTCAAACTCAAGCTTGAAATTCATCCCTGCTGCCTTTCTGCAGAAATCAAAGCACCTCCTTTCCCCGCCTTGGCTGACCAGGACAGAGGTCACACTGAGTGACATGGTGCTGGAGAGGAAATACACCACCACCAGCAAAGCCCTCCAGCCTTTTAGCCGTAGCACTGGGGTGGCTATGCATGCATCTAGATGTCAAATTAATTATTGAACTTTTAATTAGCTGTAATTGAACTGACCCATCATTTCCTATTACTTGACTGAAGTGTACTAACAAATGCCCTTTGTCTGTCCACTTTGTACTTCATTTCCCTTAGAAAAAGCTGCTGTTGCTAATATGAGATCTATGGAAATGGCAGAAAATTAGCGGTCATTTCCACATCTATTTCAATTTATGAAGAACATGAGACACTTTGACTTAAGGGATCAAAGCAGACCAGGTTCTGGTCCTCCTATTCAGAGATGCGTCTAATTAGTGCTAACAAATGGAGTGACTTGTGGTGAATTGTTATGAAAAATAGCCTTCAGCTCTGCCCCACAGCAACAAACTACCCATGAGTGCTCCACCAGCTTCCTCCTGCTCATGACAAAACTGGTCATTTATTCTCTTTACACAATAAGAACCTTTCCTAGTAGGAATATTGCTTCCTTATTCTTAATCCTACAATCCTCATAGGGCTGCTGTGAATATACAGCTGTGGTAATAGTAAGTAGTCCCTCTGACCAAGACAAAATACCTTTCTGCTACCCAGATTTAGGAAGCATTCAAACACAGTTAAGGGACTGATTTTCTCCATCGCTTTGGCCCATCATTCTTCCTGCCTCCTGGTGATAAATCATGCAATGGCCACTCACAGCATCTGAGACTCTGGTATTTAATTTGCTATGAGGTGATCATCATGGCAGTCACACCAAGAGCCTCTTAGGAGCTGGCAGCAATGTGATATATTTGTTAATAGAGCCATGCTGACAATATCTTCTGTGATGTAATTGATTGGAAAAGTAGCAATGGTGCCAGTGTGGTCCAGTAGGTAAACATGCAATAAATTAAATAAAATGGGAGAAATAGTTGCCCAAAGGATAATAAACGAAGGTGGTGTACAAACCACTAACACCCAAGGGCTTCTGCAGCTGTAACCATTCAAGAGGCACTTACCAAATTACAGAAAGTAAACAGGATTTGGCTGAATTAGCAGTGAGGTGGGAGACCTCCAGGGAAAACCCAGGTGCTGCAGATGCTTTGTTTCAGCAGGTGCTGCTCATTCCCTAAATAGGTATTTAATCAGTGCCCCAGGGGGAACTGGAAAGGAGTGAAGCTGAGGGTTGCTCCTGCCGTGCAACTTCAAAAGTAGCTGCAGTGTTTCTGCCACCCATCAGTCTGAAGGTATTGTAATTTTGTTTTCTTAAACATACTGATACTTCAGTTAGAGAGAAGTTCTTCCTGCTGTACCCTTGAAGATGCTGGTGTCTGAAGGGTTTTGGTGAACCAAGTGTCTTGGGAGCAGCCTGTGAAGTTCTGGAAAAGTATGTTTGGGATGAAAGGAGATTCTTGGTATTTGTGCTAGAAAAGCCTGTGCTGTGTTAGAAAATGAGCATGTTGACAGTCTTCTCTGATGTGTGCTGACGAGTCCCTGTTGCTTACTTAGGAGCTACTATAATAAAAGTGACTGGCAGTGGTGACATACAATGTCAGTCTTCCCTTTGATTTTGCTGTTGTCTATCACGTTAAGATCCTTTTTTCTTCCCTTGCTATGCATAAAGTCTACAGGAAATGTCTCTTTAAATAGCAGGAGTGTTCTGGGACCGCTCCTAATTTATCTCAAGTCTGCTTTGCACCACTCTTTACATTACTAAAAAGTCTAGAGAACCTTTCACATGTCTACAATGGTATTGGAATACGTAAGAACAAAATCAAGCTCTTCAAATTAGAGGGTTCATACTCTGATCTAATCCTCTAGCTAGACAGAGAGAGTTGCCTCCTCTGTTCTCCTGTATGTTTTAGGATCACAGATAATGTCTTGCTGGCCAGGAGCTCAGGGGCAGTTGCCATCCTGTTCTGCTTTTAAACTCCTGGGAGACGTGGAGCCTCACAGAGCGTGTTTTTTATCAATCAGGGGATGAGGAAAAGAATCCTTTCCCCTGCCCTCTGGTAGCATGCAGAAGCTTCTCTGGATGTGTTTTGTAATATTTTGCTGTGCAGAAGTGCTATTGTTTTTCTACTTCTGAGTGTAATTCAACCTTTTTCAACTTCCATCCAGCACAACTCTGTCACTTTGTAAAATCTGCTTATGACAAATGATACTAATAACTTTTTTTTGCTACTCAAACCCATTTGTGACCATGCTGGTCTCGGAGATCGGACAGGGTCAGCACTTCTATTTCGAGAACCTGTGTGATGCTGAGGTTCAGGTAAAGCACTGTAATTCCTTTCCTCTGTGAGACGAAAACTCCTGTTTTCACCCAGCAGTTCTAACAGTCCCAGAGAGAGACTTCATGCCCCATTTTTTTCTCTTGTTTTCTATCTAGTGCTGAGAAGAGGAGAACACTAGCACTCTATACAAGTCCTCTCCTTTCATCTCATGTGCTTTAAGTAAACTTCATCTGGTGTAATATTTGGTCCTTTTTCAAATGCATTAATTCCTGTAGAGATCAGTAGTTACAGAACAGACCAAAATCCAACTCTGAAATCCCTCTCCGTTGTGAAAGTGTTTGCAGAGGACAGCAGCAATAGCATCTCATTGAATTGAATGCGGTAGATGGGAGGAATACAAACGCTGCGGAAAGTGGGGAGTCCTACAGCATACTGGCGGCTTGATTAGAGGGAATAGGAGCTCCTAGATTTCTATTTGTGTAGTAGGATGTTTTCTGTAATCATGGGGAAGTAGTTGCCTCTTTGAAAAATCTAGTTGGGGATGTCCCTGCTCCTTGCAGGGGGGTTGGACTAGATGACCTTTGAAGGTCCCTTCCAACTGTAACCATTCTATGATTCTGTGAAATCATCCTCTTTTTTTCTGTACTCCATTTTTTGGTGCTATGAACCTTTCCCATGCAGTACAGTAATACTGTGTAGCCCAATTCAAAAGACTGTTTCAGAGGTCCCCTTTGGGCCATCTAGTTTTATGTGGACGGGACACCAAGGAGCACTGAATTGCCTGTTATTGTGGAGCAGAAACAGTGCTGCCGAGAGATTGATAGCCGTGTGCCTCCACACACAGTGCCGGCTGCATAAATTACAGCTGCTTAACAATCAGGCACAGCTAAATTTCAACTAAAGCGTACTTGTGCCTCTATTATTTCAGTGTTCTCTAGTACATGAGTATGTAAATGTGTATGCCAGGAAGTGAAACCTGTATCTGAGATTGGGAGTGAGAGTGGGGAGAGAGCGTAGCTGGAGTACAAACAAATGAAAATTGCAGTCAAATCTGTGGAATTCACTGTATTTGAACCACACTGGATCTCGAACAGCTTGGCATTTGTAACATGGCAAGATGTTTTATTATGGTGCATTCCCACAAGGTGAATTAAAATAAGGATTAAAAAGCCTCTATAAATCAGATTTTATAGCTGCCTAAACCACCTGCAAATTGTTGGTACTTGTTTTCAAAATCCACCATCATTCTGCTGTCAAATAGATTTTGGTTTCATTAGCAGAGCTGGCATCGCCTACGCTGGCATAATCTACTGGCTGCATAAATTACTAGGAGTGTAATTGTAAACAATGTCTTAATTCTGTCAACAGCATTCCAGAGTGCCAGTGATACCCTTTATATGTACTATTTTTAATTGTCTCAGCTGGATGTTTTTTCAGCAAATTTTACCTCAGTGGGAAAGAACAGAAAATTACGTGAGCCTGTAGTAGTTAGTACAGACAGGAAGATGCTGCACATGAAACCCAAGAAGAATATTTACCAAGGGACTCTCCGGTATTTGTAAACACATTTGTAATGTACTGAGCGTAAGTGAAGGAGCGTGTTTGGGTGGCCCTGTGTAGTATAGAGGCACCAGAAAGTATTGCTGATAGCGTGAGCTTCGCTTCCGGCGAGGGAGTTAAGCTTTGGTTCACAGTTAACATCGTGCGAGTGTGACGGGTGATGGGAACTCTTGGAACAATGAACTCAATCCTGGAGGAAGACCTGGGTTCCCCATGGCTCTGCAGCTTGGTGCAGCCGTTGCCATCAGGAGGTTGTTTGCTCAGATCAGTATTTTGCAGCCTGGCACAAAGCCTGTATAATCTGTATGAGCCTCCAGCATGTTATGTGTGACCAAAATAAACATCCAGGGGTGTTATGCTTCAGCCCTCCTTAAGGTTTCACCAATGTTAGCTGCATTAAACATATAGAAGAAGATAATGGGCTGTCTCTTCAATTTGGTAAAATGTCTTTAAATCTTTCTGTATGAATGAGGTGTCTACAAATAAGTAATTAATGAACATGAGAGAAGCGAACAGCCAGCAGTCAAGTCTACGACCTATAAATCCTGGGTAGTGTGTGCTCAGTAAGTTACTCTGTACCACAATTGATTTTTACAGTTAAAGACTTCAAGTAGAAGACATATTTTTCTATTTGGTGGTGAGTAAATGTAGGCAGTGCAGTAAGATTCATACAGTGATGGGAGGGAATGCATTTGCGCTGTAAATGTGGAGAGTTAATGTTGCAGTGTATCTCTGCATGAAATAAGCCTTAGTAAGGGAGCTGAGAGGTTTGTTGCCTGCCTCATTCAAAAGCATTCATTATTAGCAATACTCTCTATATTAAGTGGAAAAGTAATGGATTTCTCTGAAAAACCAGAGGCAGAGCCAGGGAATTCTTAAAAGCTCTCCAAGGCTGTCTGCTGTGCTCCAGCTTCTCCCTCCTCTCATCCTGTAAAACTCGGGACGGAAATGACCATTGCAGGAAGAGCTTTTCCCATCAGTCAGGACTGGATTCTCGTTGCCAATACGCAGAGCCAATTTAGCTGTCTACTCCAGTACGTGATCTAAGCCACACTGAGGTTAAAGCTTAAAGCCTTATCTAAATCCTATTAAGGCAAATGCTAAGACCCCATAAACTTAATTTGGTTTAGTGTGTAGATCTACTTTAAGGATTTCTTTTTGTATCTTAGCGCACTTGTATTTTCTGACAAGTGAATACCTTTAGATAAGCTGTAGTTAAGCTTTTCTGGGACAACACCATGTATCCTTACCTCCATTCTTTTAAATTAGAGCAGCATATGTAATGTGTAATCTGGGAAGACCACCAATATGTCTACAGTCAAGAAAAACCATCCACAAGAAGTGAGCCTGGGCTTTTTTTTGCCATTGAAAGCAATCTCTGTCGCTTTTGGTAACCTGGCAGTTGTGTTTCACGTTTGGTGCTTTGGGTAGGGGTCAATGCTGCTCCTATTTATAGGTTTTGGAATTTAATGTATGAAAGGCTAAACAGATGAAAATTAACGCTTTTTAAAATATTTGTTACATGAGCTGCCGTAGATATTGTACAACAGAAATTTGACAAAAGTAAAGCTGAAATATTGTATACAGAGAGGGCATAGCGTTAACCTCGTTCATAGCTGAGAAGTTTTCTATCATTCGTCATCGTAAGATTAAGTAAGTCCTTTTCCACAACTTTCTTGTTTCCATTGGCTTCAGTAAACTTAGTTTCCCTCACAAAAAAAAAAAAAAGGTTGTGATAAAGGTTTTATTTGCAGTTTATTTGCATCTTTATTAAGTAGACTTATTGAGATTAAAGGTAGAAGCAGTATTTGTGCCTTGAGTAGATACTATCATCTGCACTCCAAATGATGTCTCATATTACTCAGTTTTGACAGCGGGCCAAGCTGTAGATACCCTCTTGTTGGCAATTACTTGATTGAAGGAATAATCTTACCAAGTTTGATATGAGTAATCTTACGACACAACAACTTTTATGTTGGCTTCCCAGAGACCAGCCTTCTAAAAACCTGCTTTATTCATTAGCCTAAAACTCTTGTGAAGAAATAAGTGATAGCAATTATTAAACAATTGCTGTATGTAATTTTATTCCTTAAATTCTTCTGTGGCTTACTAGCTAAGGAAAAAGTTTGCAAGGTGATAGTGCAAGATTCCATCTGTTCAGGCAGATTAAAGGAACCAGAGGACAACTTTTAAAGGATGAATACTAAAGGTATTGTTATTGCTCTTGCTGAGTTTAATTACAGAGAATAGGGACCGATAAATGTCTACAGAACATATTAATTGCTCTGTGAATGTACACATCCATTGAAAGGCAAAGTCAAAGATGTTTGAACTGGATATGACCTATCAAGACAAGCATAATGCTGCAAGGAGAATATTGGGCAAAGTGAATGGTTATTTTTGTTTTACACACTGCTCTTAAGAAACGCTGAGTGGCCTTTTAAAGTATCAGGTGAATAACTGTATGTGGTGTCCATCATGGAAAGGCTGGGGTCAGAAGGGACCACTGGAGATGGTCTTGTCTATCCTCCCCTGCTCAAAGCAAGGTCAACTAGAACAGGTCGCTCAGGACCACGTCCATCTGGGTTTTGAAGATCTCCAATGATGGAGACACTGCAGCCTCGGAGGGCGACCTATTCCTGTATTTGAGTACACTCACAGTAAGGAAGCTTTTTTTTTTATGTTTAAATGGGATTTCCTATATTTCAGCTTGTGCCTACCGTTCCTTGTTCTGTCTCTGGGCAGCAGATAAGAATCTGGCTCTGTTTTCTTTACTCCCCCATCAGGTGCTTAGACACATGGATGAGATCCCCTGAGTCTTCTCTTCTCAAGACAGTCCTGACATCCTCACCCTCTCCTTATCTGACAGATGCTCCAGTCCCATAATCATCTTTGTGACCTTCCTTTGCACTTGCTTGAGTGTCTAATGAATGAAAGTTTGGACCTGGAATGTTTTAGATTGCATTCAGGCAAGTGACTTCATCTCCCAGTTTGTGATTCTCTTGTCTGTTTGAAGAAAAATATTCCAAACTGTGTGCTTATTTAAAAAAAAAAGGAAAGAAGTTTTGGCTAAAAAGTATTGATAGAAATCAGAAATTACCTTTATTATGTCATCGGAAGACAGCGTACAGGATTCATCTTCTCACGGTGCTCTGTAATATGCCCTTTGGCTAATTTGGATTTCTAGATCCAGTGAAGGATTGAAGGTTTGACCAGTATTCATTTGGGAAAATGAGATCTGAATGGATCAGAGGGATGATTTGAAACTTTGGTGCTATAGTCCAGAGGAAAACGTTTACCACAGATCAGTTACTCTGTTAAATTACTGTCATAGTTCAGCCCCGATCGGGACCAGACTACGCAGTCTCTCTCTCACTCCCCCCACCCTCCGAGAGAACAGGGGGAGATGATATAAGAAAAACGGCTCAAGGTTTGAGATAAGGACAGGGAGAAAATCCTTAAAGTTACTGTTAGGGCAAAACAGACTCAACTTGGGGAAAACTATTCATTTATTACTACAAACAGCAGGAGAATGAGACAGGGAACAAGATAACCTCCATCCACCCCTCCCTCTTCCCGGGCTTAACATTATCTCTACCACCTTCCCTGCCCTGAGCGGCACAGGAGGGGGAAGAGGGAATGGGGGTCGCGGTCACTTCATCACGTGTTGTTTTATGCCGCTGCTTCATCATCGGGGGAAGAACTCCTCGCATTCCTCCTCTGCTCCAGCGTGGGGTCCCTCCCACGGGCCACAGTCCTTCGTGAAACTGCTCCGGCGTGGGTCATCTCTTCCACGGGGTGCAGTCCCTCCAGAACGGCTGTCCCAGCGGGCCCTCCATGGGCCACAGCCTCCTTCAGGCCTCTGCCTGTTCCGGCGTGGGGTCCTTCACGGGCTGCAGGTGAATCTCTGCCCCTCCGTGGACCTCCATGGGCTGCAGGGGGACAACCTGCTCCACCATGGTCGTCACCACAGGCTGCAGGGGAATCTTGGCCAGGAGCCACGTTACTCCTCCCCCTCCTTCTTCACTGACCTGGGCATCTGCAGCCGTTCCTCTCACGAGAAAAGTTCTTCACAACATGCTGGCAGACGCCTCTCAGGATCTCTTCACATCATCCATCTCCTCTCCTCTCCACTTCTTGCAGCCGGGCCGGAACGAGTCGGGCCCAGTCGGCTGCCTGGCGAGAGGCGAGAGGGTGAGGCCTGCAAGGCCCATGAGGCCTGTGCCTCCCCCTCTGCGCCTCTGCCCCCGCTCAGCTTCTTCACATCTTCTCTCTTTTTTTCCTGTTTCCCCTTCTTAAATACGTTATTGTAGAAGCGTTATCAGGGAACATTCTGCTACCAATCGTCTTGGCCTTGGCCAGCAGCAGGTCCGCCCTAGGCCCAGCTGAGTCCACTGAACAAAGGGGAGAAACTTCTAACAGTTTCCTACAGAAGTTACCACCTTAGGCCCCCCCTCGCTAAACAAAACCACAACAATTACCATCAACCCATACTCCCAAGAGGTTCTGCCTTTGGGGATACTAGTAAAGTCATATCCAGGCCAACTGACCCTTACTGAGTTGGGGGGGGGGGAGTGGAAAAGTCAGGAAACTTCTGAACAAAACTATCTTTAGTCACTTGAACACTTTCAAAATTTCTGCCATACTTGCAATAAACCTTCAATTAACCTATAGTTGTTACAAAGAGCGAATTTGGCAAAAATAACGTATTTCCCCAGTGAGAGCAGTAATTAGAGTTTGTGATGTATTTTATAATCACTTAAAATAGGGCAAGAAGTATCTATACTTTAGTAGCAGTCATTCCATCCTTTTCATTACAAAATTTAAGGTTGCAAATGTGACTTTTATTTTCCTCAAAGGTTATCTGGGTTTTTCTCCCCTGTAGGAATGAAATGCCCTAGAGACACGCTGGCTTATTTACCCAATTATGGCTACTTTCCTAACTAATAGTTTTTAGATATCCATTTTTAATGATTTTTTTATGCCTCTTGAAAATGCCAGCAATATTGCTCATAAATCATTGTCCTTTCCTTTAGCTCTCCTGGATTAATATAAATTCACTTTAATTACAATTCTAGTTGGTGCAACTGCATTTAATCCTACCTGCTTTTCGAGGCAGGTATTTAGTTTGGTGCAGCTCATTAAATAGCAGTGCCATGGGTTAATGTCATGATGAGATGTGGAGTGAGATAGTAGGGGAAGAGGAGCGTGGCCAGCAGGTCGAGAAGGATTCTGCCCCTCTACTCTGCTCTGGTGAGACCCCACCTGCAGCACTGCATCCAGTTCTGGAGCCTCCAAAGTAAGAAGGACATGGACCAGTTGGAGAGGGTCCAGCGGAGGCCACGAAGATGATCAGAGGGCTGGAGTACTTCTCCTGTGAGGCCAGGCTGAGAGAGCTGGGGCTGTTGAGCCTGGAGAAGAGTAGGCTCCGGGGAGACCTCCCAGTACCTAAAGGGGGCTGCAGGAAAGATGGGGAGAGACTCTTCAGTAGGGCCTGTTGTGACAGGACGAGGGGTAATGATTTTAAAATAGAGGGAGGTAGATTTAGATTAGTTATTAGGAAAAATTTGTTTACACTGAGGGTGGTGGAACACTGGCCCAGGCTGCCCAGAGAGGCGGTGGATGCCCCATCCCTGGAAGTGTTCAAGGCCAGGTTGGCGGGGGATGTGAGCGACCTGATCTGGTTGGAGATGTCCCTGCTCCTGGCAGGGGGTTGGACTAGATGATGCTTGAGGGCCCTTCCAACCCAAGCCATTCTATGATTCTATATGCTGCTAGAGATACTGCAGCTTGCCTTGAGAAGCATTATTCTTTAGTTATGCACAGTTATGCTCTAATTTTTTCTTTTGATATTTTCTGCTTAGCACTGTATCATTGTGTGTCGGCTTTGTATGCAATATTTATATATTTCAGCAATAACCGCATGCATATTCATGGTGACGGTAACTACAATAAGCATGACGCATCTCAGGGTGTCCATAGACAGAGATGTGACAGCAAATGCTTTATATTTAAAATACATTGTTATTTTCATTCGGAGGTCAGCAGTTGGGGGAAAGAACCAAGGCTGATGATGGTTTGCCGATGTGAGGTTGAGTCAGCGATGTTTGGTGTCACTGATGAGATGGCTTTTTGGCCAGCTGTGATGTGTGGAGGTGTACTGAACCCCGTCCCTCGTGGGAAGGGAGCTTCTCTGCCACCGTGGACATCCTCTGGAGTATTAACGCTATCATTTCACTTCTGTGCTGCACTAGAACAAACACGGGGAAAATCAGCTGCAACGAAGCTGCATTGAATATGATAAAACTGCTTTTGATTTATATTCATGGGGAGTGAAATCCAAATTGAGCCCAAAGGTGAAAAGAGAGGTGTAAAACCTGAGGTAGCCCACTGCCTCTTTAAGAAAACATGGATTTCTTTTGCTAAATATCAATCCAGGGAAAAAGACCTGTGCAGGTTTCATTTTTCTTTGCTGACATTTTGATGTGATTAAATTCATGGTGCTGCAAAGAAATATTGCCAAGCAAACCTCACAGTCGAAGAAATAGTGCAGTGTTCTTCCGAAGCCAGCAAAGGCACAGCGGCTTTCTCTTTAGCGTAATTAGTAAAAGCACAGTGCCACTCTAACCCGTAAATCACTTCTTCTCTGCATGGGGGACTTCTGTTAAATGCTGACTGCCTTCTTTCTATCAACTGGCACAGCTAAACAAGCCAGAATCTCAACACCTTAGCACTTGGCGAGACATTTGAGGAGTCTGACACAGATGTGTAATCAACAGAGAAACTCTGCTTACACTGAAAATGTCACTGCTCTAGCCCGTCACTTCTGGGCTACTGGTGAGCTCAGAATTCAGGAGAATTTTACTGGTTGTTGTTGTTGGGGTGGTTTTTTTCTGATTAAAAAAATGTTGTGACTTACATTTCTTTGCATGTCTCAGTTTCCCGAGGAAGTGTTGCTTCTGACATTTGACTAGGCACTAAAACACTTTCTTCTCGGTGCTTTCACAGTGGAAAAACATTTCTGTGAAAGACCAGTCCTACTGGTTTGAGAAGACAGGTAGCAAAATGGCTGAAGCACTGTCTAAGCTTCTGGCTTTTTTTTTTTTTTTTTAACTCCTTTTAAATTTTTCTGACACTCAGAATCACCAGAGGGAATTTTTGATCTGAAGGAAAATAACTGATTGACACTGATTTTGTACTTGAACCAATTTCAAGAAGAAAGCCACCTTCCAACTGTGCTTACCAATTTATCTTAACTACCTGATAGTCTGTCTGTTATATATTGTTATATAACAATAACTCTGCTGTTCTCCTTTTTTTCATTCTTTAAAGGTGATAGAAATGCTTCCCCCTCGGTCCTGTGTTGGCGGTCTGGTTTGTTAACTGTGCACAGAAGTGATGGTCCCCCAGTACAACCGTGTGTGGCTCCTGGCACATCCCCACCCTCGCCTTAGCTGCAAGGTTTTCTTTTCAAAGCATTCATTGGCTTTCCATAAACATTTAAAATACCGAGGTGATGGATTGCATATGTAATTACAGCCGCCTCTTCCATAAAGCAAGGCAGCTATTCTAAAAATCCAAACCCTACCGTGGTAGAAGATATCCAGAGCTCTTCTGAAACACCCTTTACAATGCTTGCACGTAGTAGGTAGCATTGGTTATGCTCGTTTTCGTATTGAAAGGCTAAGTAATTATTTTCAGGGTCACAAAGAGAAAATGAATGAGCTGGAAATAGGAGCCCTGGTTCCCCAACTTGTGCTTCTAAATACCCTGCCTTCTCTTGTCATCTTTACAGGCATCCTTTGCAAAGGTATTCAGTCGAACAGAGCACAAACGCACAGGAAGATTAAGCAAGACTCAACTTTTGACAGTCAACAACAAAATACGGGTTTCATGGTGTTGAGCCAGTCACGCTTCCACCAAAACCCAGAGTCCTTTCATCCCATCCCTGGCAGACATCTCCTGACCCCCTACATCTTTGCTCCTGGAAAGCTGGGTGTTTGGGGAAATGAGTGGTTTGAGATGTGGAAGGCGCTGTGTTCTGAGTTCTCTCCTTTTCTGACATTGGAAGAAGTCACCAAGCCACTTACTTTTTCAGTGCATCACATAAAATGCAAAGTGTGTTTGATGAGGAGCCACTTACACAGTTCTTTACAACATACAGACAGAGTTATGAGGTTGGGCAGCAGCTTTGTTGATGAAAGAATAAAGTAGTAGATTTTTTTTCTCCCACCTTTTGAAATGGGCAGAATAAAAATTTTAATTACTTGTTTGTCTATAAATAATGCAGAGAAGCTATAGATTGTGCTTATACACATGCACACACCAGTGAGATACATATCTAGCACCAGAAAATTGCTTGAGCCTCTCATAGGTAGTAAATTCTCCATGTATTTACAGCCAGTAGTAGATGTGCCGTGCGTGCTGACAGAGAAATCATATGTCAAGGTGATGGGAAAAGGGCAGCAGGAAAGAGTCTTTTCTCTGCTGTAAAGGCAGCTGGGTGTCAGGTGCTCTCAGTAGCTTTTCCTACAAAGAGCGTGACTTACCTTATGGACAGAAGAAAAATTTCTCACCTCAACAGGCTAAAAATCATGATCGCGTGTCAGAATCCTCTGCTATCCACAGTCTTGCAGCCACTTATCATCATCATGTGTTCCTTAATCCCTTAGCCCACAGCTCCTTTTTTTTTTTTCCCTGATGGTTTGTTATGTTTTTAAGAATGTCCTGTTTGTGTACCAGTCAATGCTGTGTCTTTGGCATTGAACGTGACAGGAAAGCCTTGACACGTGTGCGGGTGACGCTGGACTTGGCACTCAGCACCTATGGATGGCCATGTTCATATGCACGCACATTCCTGCCCCTCTCCCCAAATATTCTTGAATAATTATTAGCAAGATGAAGCGTGAAGGAATTTGTAGGTGAAATCGAGTGATTCTGGAATACACAAAGGCAGATAATAGGACATTTGAGGGAGGAGGAGTTGTGAATGAGGACAGGTAATTGTCTATAGAAATCTGTGAACAGGAGCTCCCTACCTATCAATACAGAATGTGTGTTGCTTTATTTCTTTAGGAAGAAATGAGATTGAGTCATATATCGGTTAACCTCAAGCCAGATAAGTGCCTGAGGATTAATTTACTAGATAATACTGGAATCTGGGAGGATGTGGAGGATTTGTTGGAAACTATTTAAAGTATAATTAACGTTCCTTTTAAATATACAGAGATAACAGAGTTAGTTGAAATTTTTTTTTTATTAGAAAATGGAACATTTTCAAAGGAAAATAAATGTTTAAGCATCAGTTCCCAGCTGCTAGGTGGTGATGTGGTTCCATGCAAGACAAAGGAGCTTTCCAGAGTTAGGAGGTAGGGGATCACGTCCCGTATTAAAAGGACAGAATTTAAATGCTGAGCTGCTGAGTGTTTTTGCAGGCTGCCTATTAAGATGCTGATAATGTTAATTGGAGCTCTTTTGCCTGGCATGGGGCCTCTACACTTGCATTTGGAACAGGATTTGCCTTGTGCCCATGGCTGTGATGCACTGAATGACTTTTGCTGGGGTCCTGAGCTGCTTCAGCCTCTGCTGGCTTTTCTTCTTCCACAGTCGAGGTGAAGGGAGAAATTGTCAGCAGCACTCTGTTTACCTTGTGGGGCAAAGTGCATCTTCAAAAGCTGTAAATATTTCAATTGCTAGTTTATACCCTTGGCATTCAGGGTGACTTTTTCAAGTGACTGAGGCACTGGGTGATTAGTTGCTCGTAGGCTCATAATTACCTGAAATGTCATTTATGTTGCATGGCCTCGTTGCATGTTTTGCTGTGTGTAATTGCTGGGAAGCAAAGCACTCATACGGATCCCGCTGCAGTGGTGGCACGGCTGCTTAGTTGGGGGACAGAGTTTCTCTTCTAGGTTAGCAACCTGTCCAAAAATAAGGAATAATAACAGTAATTGTGTGCCACCTTCAGTTATAACACCATAAAACCTGAACCTCACTTCTGCCCCTTAAGAATCTGAGAGGACCTGGCCCAGAAGAATTGGCACCCAGAGAGAGTCTTTCCTCTGTGTATGCACTGATTGGTTTGCTGTTTGGTTGGTTGGTTTTTTTTTTTTTTTTTCTTTGATGCTTTTTTCATTTGAAGATCTCAAAACCCTTCAAAATTTTCTGCCAAGTTGTTCACCTGCAACTCCAAAGAGGTGAGAGATGCCTTTTCCATTTCTGCTTTGGTTAATGTGCTTCAGAAAGCCCGTGCTTCATGCTGCAGATCTGAAATAGTGTTGTCCTCACTGTGGTTCTGATTGTGTCTTATTGTCTGGCATGTTTAGCACCCAGGTTCTGCGGGGTGCCGCTGACGTATTTCAAGTGCTTTGTTGAAGAGAGATTATGTTTATGGGTAGGGGTCAGATTTTAAAAAAGAATTAAGTACCAAAGCTCCTCTCACCGCCTGTAACAGGAGGTGACATGTTGGGATCTGTTGTCCACACCATTGTGTCTGGGACACTTCTACTTGATCAGCGTTGCTATGCCTCAGCTTCTGTTGTATCAGTACTGGGCGTGATGCGTTCCAGGGCACAAGGTGCAATAAAGCCTGAGCCAGCCACTGCTAGGAGTCTGCAGGACAATCCTTCAAAACCCTTGGGCATCCATTTCACGCTGTGGGTAAGTGGTTCTGTTTAGCTGGAGAAGCCAAATTATGAGAAATGGTCTTTCATCATCACTTTAGCATCAGAAAGAGTGCAATAGTATTTTTACCCATCAGTAGCATGCAAAAGTGCCTCTTCCTTCTGATTCCCATATAAACAGATTTCACATAACTCAATACAGTGCACTTCAGTGATTGGAAATGTCAGAGTGATTAGGGAAACTGGCATTTTGAAGTGCTGGCGTGTGTCTGTGGCTACACAGTTTCGCAAGAAGTTTCAAATTCTCTTAAACTGCTAAAACACAGATTTTCTAACCTACAAATGGGATGTTAATTTCTCTTGAGGTGCAGGCTATGGAGGAAGATTACCCTGCGTGGCTTCCCCTGATTGTGTTATGCATTCACAGCAGTTTCTGAGAGAACCAAGTCCATGTGTTTTATTTTGGGTATGAAAAATCTCTTAAAATAGCTGTAGTTCAGTATTTGCTTGCATTTAGCCAATATACTGAGATCATAATATTGATGATCATTTCATTTTGCCATGAAAGGTGATGTTTTCTGATACAGCTCTCACAGTCCAAACAACTGTTCCTCAGAGCTTTGCAAGATTTTTTTTTCCAGTAGGAACAGGTTGAGTATAGCTTGGCTTATTTAGAAAGTGTATGCACAGGCCAAATTCCGAGTGACTTGGAGTCAAGTTAAATGCCCCGGCACCTGAATGCAATGTGCCTGGCTCCTTCAGATCCCGTAGAAAGTGTATGTTGGGCATCACACTCCTTTTACAGCAAACAAAAACTGTGACCCCAGTACTAACAGAAGTTGATCCATGCCTTCTGCACAAGTGCTTTTAAAACAAAAGGAAACAAAATCTTTATTGAACCTCAGAAGAGTAGAAAGTGAGCCAAGCAGCTTAACAGAAAATTAGGATATTACAAGTGTGTTTTCCACCCAGCTGGTAGTTTTATGATGATGTGTCTTGGCGTACATCTGCGCTAGTTAAAAATAATTCTCAAATAGCAAGGTTCTTGGCCCTGCTGATGCTTTTGGTTTTTTTTTTTCTCTTTTCAAATAAGGTTTTACAAGAGGTTTTTCTCTTAATGTGCAATATGATGACTTGCCCTTTATCAGAGCACTTGTTTCAGGTTGAAGTCTTTGTAATAGCACAGCTGATGGAGGTGTTTGGGCATGAAGTTCTCAATATTAAATATATCCTTAGATTACAGCAGTGCCTTTGTTAAAGAAAAACTTCCATTATTTGCTAAAAAGAGTCAGACCCTATACTCCTCCACGTGTTTGTTCTGTTGCCAGGCTGCCTTTACTGAGGATTTTTTTTCCCCCCTTTCTTGCATGTTAGTTTCTGTGATGAACAAAATGAGAACAGATACGTTGTAAAGAAAAATAGCTACCTGAAGTTAGGAAAAGCTCTGCTGTTTGGAGTCATCCTGTCCCAGCCATGACTGAAGGCTGCCTGAGGGGCAGAGTCGGGGCAATAAGAGATCTCAGAATGGATCATTACCACTTAAGTAAGCATAAAACATCCATATATTTTCCCACAGTTCTGCTTTGGGAAAATAAAAATTGTCTGTTTCTCCCTATTTACTGTAGTGGGTTAGTGGTAATCACCATTTATGAAGTCACTCATAAGAAAGTAATAGCCTGAGTAGTGCTTTGGGATTAAAGCACATCTTTAAATGGTACTGCAAGGAATCATTTCTGTAATGCAACACTGATCTGTAGCCCTGAGATGGGTTTACATCCCATGATTGACCAAACAGTGCTGATTTTATTGCCTATGATGATATGTAGTGTTCTCCTATTTTTCTTTCTGCGTAAAAGTAGCTTTTGTGATGGGTGATATTGAACAATGGTGAAAAGACAGACAGTGCTTTCCAGTGGCCTTACTGGGATGATGGAAAGTGGTGCTTGCACCAGTTCCAGATCAATAGCGAGCTTCATTTGTGCCAAGTGACTGCATTTGCCAAGGAGAGAAGGGAACTGTGAATTGATGAAGGTTAAGAGCTGAGTAGGTGAGTAACTGGAAAATATCCAGTTGCCATTTTTCTTTTTAATGAACACACAGGACCAAATTCAGTGGCAGTATTACTACAAGTACTTGCATCAGAAATCATGCTGACAGCTTATTTGCATCCTGGGAATGCAGGGAACCAAGTCGTATAGCCTAGGGCCCTCTTGAATAAATGCAGTACAAGATGAATTAAAAAATAATAAAATGGTTTCTTAGCCTGTTTATATGATGGTAATTGTGAAAATGTCAGCATGCAGGATTGATTTTTGTAGAAGAACCTTCTCAAAACATGTACACAGAGTGGGAGGGTTCTGCAGTGGATCTCATTCTGGTGATGTGAATGTGTTGAAACTTTTGTAGAAGGAAGGTTTGGAGCAGATGTTTAAATATTTCACAAGCACATTTCAGTGTCAACAGCAACAGGCAGACAGACACAAACACTCCTTTCCCTGTAAGCACTCTTCTGTGGTGTTTTCTCAAGAGATGAGATCATGCTTCAGCGTTACATGGGAAGCCACCTCTTGGAAATGTAGCAGCTGAGGCTGGAGAGCAGCGACTCTTGCGCTGCCAAGCAGTGCCCTGAGCACTTGACATCTCTTCCCAGTGTCTCTTGATGGAAACCACAGCCTCTAGGAGCACAGTAGCAAGCCGCCCTCGTTATGACACATGGCTTCCAGGCAAGTTAAACTTGCATTTGATATAGGGTTTGGGATTTTTTCCTAAAAATCTTATTCACCCTTGCGGATCTGAAACAGCTTCCCTGACGGCCTTCTGAATACTTGGTAAAAGCCATTAATTTGGAGCAAAGATGACAATTATGTTCCTAGGAGACCCAAAGAGACTGTTTTGCCGCTTTGGTTTGTTGGATGACTGAGCTAATTCATTATTTGTATCGGAATCTTATTTTTTACTGCTGGATGGTCATCCGTTCAGGACTGTAAATCTAATTAATGAGATTTGCACGAGGGTGTTTCTGCTTTGGTTTAAAGATAAGAAATAATTAGCTAGCAAAAACTTTACTACTCGGTAACTAACTTTCGGACAGTTCTGCGGTTACAGCTATAGGCAGTGTATTAAGTCCAAGAAGAGAATATGGTGATTAAAAATGAAATCCGTACTACTTGGATGGCATCAACAGCTTAGCTTGTGTTTGTTAGGAGAGGGCATCTGTCTCCCTGCCTGATTAGATGAGGAGAAGGCAAATATAAACACGGGAAAGAGCCAATCTAGCCCCCCACACTGCTTCCGCCTTGCCAAAAGCCACTGTGCTGGCTGTTCTAGTGCACTGCTGCAGCTGCGAATGCATCTGCTGCCACGCTGCCCGGTGCCACAGGGCTGTCCCCGTGGGATTTCTGTAAAATGGCAATCTGTCAATACAAATATTGACAAGTGCCACCTCACTGCTGTGTGTTTTAACCAGATTAGGTTCCCCAAAAGGAACGGCATGTGCAGAGGTGCTGAACAGTAGCTGTGCGCTTCGTTTGTGCGGATAATAACTGGCAGAGACAGGCTGATGCAGGGGGAAAGGAAATGTCCTGTCAGCCTTATGTTTATCTGCAGATAAATGGATGTGATCTATTCTTGTTAGGTAGTTAGGACCAGATTTACTGTCTAAAAAAGAAAAAAATTAAAATTCCTTGACTTTTCATCATTTTATGGAGGATCCTTATTCTGAAATATGCTGGAAGTCCTAACAAATGGCCAAAGGGCTCACGTGTACTGGAATGTCCACAGAGCCAGGATTCAGCTGATGGTGCCAAGACGCAGCAGTAGGATGGAGGGAGAAGTTGATTTGCAGCACGGTTCCACGAGGAAGCCAATAAACATATGGAAAGAACACATGTTCCAAAGGGTACTTCTGAAACTGAAGGCCTGGATGGAGATGAGAAAAATCCATGTTGGGTTCCTTATGCTGGCATGAGCTGCTTACAATTTTTTTTTTTTTAATTTGAATGCATTCTGTGTTCTTGATACCTGGTGTCACAGTGGCTGCATCCTAGGGCAACAAAAACAGACATCAATGAGTGAGGTGGGCACCACAAATGTTTCTCTGCTATAGGCATCCTAATATATGCTGATAGCAGCCAATAAGCCAAAACTTTGAGCGCTGAAACCACTTAAGCAGATCTCCAGTAAAGACTGATCACTGGGTAGAAGGGAGCATGGGCGGCAGCGTCGCGGTGGCTGTCCCTGCTCTGAGGGCACGCCCGGCTCTGTGGGTCCTGTACACATTAACAGCCCGAGCTGATGTTAATGGAAGCAGTGTTTGAATCACCTTGCATAAAAATTTAGTTCCTGTAATACATTTCAATGCATGTAATGACCCTGTTGGCATTTTATATAAACCTTAGTGAAATTTGCAATGACTGCTTTAAAAGGAATAATCTGCGTGCATTGGATAGGATTGCTCACAAGTTGGTTTTTTTTTTTTTTTATGACATTGATGGAGACATAGCAGGAGTGGACTGTGCAGGGCCTGTAGTTCAGTTTCTGGCTTAATTTTTGACGGAGATGTGATCCCTCCGCTGGCAAGTGTCTGGGTATTTTGATGAGATTCTGGTGATGTTAACTGGGAAAAGGAGACGGGAGAGTCCGTGGGCCTGGCAGCTCGGAAGTGGATGCTGGAGGTTTTTACAATCCCCATTAACAGAGTTGACCTTCTCAGTGTGTCAGTAGGGCGTAATGCTGATTGCTCAGGTCCTACCTCTGCTGCAGCAATCCACCAAGAACCAGCAGTTCAGCTTTCTTCAGCATTTTGATGCTAGAAATCTGACAGGTTTGTTTTTTTTTTTTTTTTTTGGTTGGTTGGGGTTTTTTTTCTTTGGAGTTCCTTATACTTGAAAATTAATGTTAAGAGTGTTTTCAAAGAGAACAACTGTGGGACATTTATAGTTTCTTCTGCTCAGCTTTGATTAAAACATCTTCATATTTATTTTTGAGAATCACAAGGCATTTTCTTGTCGCTAAATATAAGCAGGATGACTCAAAGAGAATGCTGAGGTCCAGATTTCGAGAAATGAATCAGTAAGACACTCTAAGTGCTATTAAATCCCACTTCATATTTTCAAAGTTGCCAACAAATGTAAACAACAAAAATTAAGATAATGTGTTGTTTTGGTCTGTATTTTTAGGATGACATATGCTGTGAAGTCTTGGAGAGCACCTCGCAGGCATGTGAGTGCTTTAATGATTAATGCACTCCAGAATGATTTATATTCAGATTTTTTTTTTCCCTAACTTGACCTTCTACTATGCTTTTAAAAGAGACTGACTTTGTTCCCATGCTAAATTGAACACTACACCTTGCTTGACTATCCCTGCACAGTTTTGAGTCTTTTAAAGGTATTTATGCATCTAAAGAAGCAAATTTGCATAAGTTATTTTATTGGGGTTTTTGTGCTTAAGCAAGGTATTTGCTCTTGGCTTTACACACGGAGGTATCTTTGAAAATCCTGAAGAATATCTGTTTTCACATTTAAGCAGGTAGGCACCTACAGAAAACTTCTCCATAAAGAACCTGCTTCTTATCACAGCAGTAAGAAAGATTTTAAAAAACAAAACAAAAATAAACCATAACCACAAACCAAAACCACATCATTCTAGTTTTTAGGGTGAGTGTGATAAAGCCTCATAGATCGTTTCTAAGTGTTCATTCTAAATCTGAATTTTTAAGCCATTTTTCTTCCAAGGATTTAATTCTTTTTGCGAAGGCTGCGATCTTTTATCTTTCAGTCCATTTTCAGTTGCATTTCAAAAGGTCCCTTCACATGCCATAAATATTTTTAAGCCTGGATTAAATGAGAGAGCATCAGTGCAAGCATCCAGCTTCACAGACAGATCTATTTCTGCTCTTGGAAGTGAGCAAGAGCTGTTTGTGTCTGAAATGCAGCTGCTAAAGCTTTAAAATGTTGTTATTTCTGTCTGTGGTCAGTTGATGCAGTTGACCACAAGTGCTAACCTGAGAGAAAAATCAGTGACTTAGAGCCTAAGGATCCGGCTCGGTATGGGAGTGAATTCACAAGAGGTGTGTGTGTAACTTAGGTGTATGCTTTTAAAAAGAACAAATTTGTAAATGTTGGTGCATATATGGCATTTAAGGAAAAATATTACATGTTGAGTTTTTGTTAGATATGTTTCTATTCACAGTGCTACTTAATTAAGGTGTAATTTTATGAAAAGGCTGTAGAATATTAGCATGAAGCTTATCCTATGCAGAGGGAAGGATTCAAGATATTGAAGTAAGAAGAATCACTGTTCTGTAGCCCTAGATTTCCCATTTATTGCCTATTTACAGAGCCTGGCTCTTGCTTATGCTGAGAGGTTTTCCTACAGCTCTGGCAGGCAAGAGATGTCCTTCTGCTCAAAAAGTGGATTTCTTGGGTTCTTGATGTGTTGGGTTCCCATTTTTCCAATATTGGGAATAAGACAATTTTACAAAATTTCACATGGGAACAGAGGAAATCCAACCACTTCATATCACACATGAAAACTTGTACTGACTCTGGGTTTTAAGTTGAAAATCCTCATCAAGTAGAGCGCGTTCCCAGGTCTGATAAATCTTAACAGAGCTTTTAATCAATACAGCTCAGAGTTGGTGCCAGAGCACATAGCCAGCCACAATATATACGACTTTCGGTAAAGTTACAGAATTCCTGCATGTGTTTGTTTAAGATAAGTATCTCTCTAAGATGTCGTATCGTTGGTTTATGGGAGGGATTGAAGCTGGCACTGACCTTAAATTATTGTGGGGTTTTTTTTCTTCCCAATTAAGAGATTTTTTGTGTCATAATGTAGGGGTACTACTATAAATAAGAAACAGGCCTCTTAACTGGTTCTGCTGTTTTTCTAGATGTGTATGGATGTGTAGATACCCTTGTGCACCATGTGGTTCTGCTGTTTTTCTAGATGTGCATGGATGTGTAGATACCATTATGCACCATGGCTTGCTTCTCAAGTGCCACTTTCAGTCATTCACATGACCTTCCCCAGTGCTGGACTGAATATCAGTTGTTATGGGCAGGAGCTAAAGGCCAGCGGCATCACTTTTCAGTAAGCTTTGGGCTGAGCTTAACAGTTTTTCTGTGTTTGCAGCCCTGATGCTTTTGGCAACGTGCTTGCTCCTGCTGCTGCTTACACGTAAGAACAGATTTACCACCTCCAGGTACCTTGAAACCAACTCCCGTATAGCTGGCTGACCTGGTCTCTATTTACAGGGTTTTGTGCTGTAGATGAGAGCACAAATTGGCACCAACTGCCCATGCCTGCGAGAACAGCCTTTCCATGGAAGAGGTGTGGCAGGAGCAGACTAACTCGGGCCGCTTGCCATCTCCCTCTGTGCATACACAGCCCCTGTTCCAGTAGGTCGCACGCGGCATTTGGTTTTCTTGCCGGCTTCGTATGGGAATGATTCTTGTGGAAGCAGAGGTTAGCCTAGCTGAAGTGATTTCTGCTGTGGAGACACTGCATTGCCACGCTGTGTGCCCTGACATGCTGTGGAGGTGACTGGTGCAGCCCTTACTCAACATCTCTGTCTGGGGCAGCTACAAGAAGTCGTACCCTGTGCTTGAAAGCAGGATGGAGCGGGGCAAAACTATTTTCGCTTCTCTCAACTGTACATTTACAAAATGTTAAACTTGAAAAGCTCTCCCTCTGCCAGGATTTCTCTAAAGAAAAAAGATAACCTTGGCACGCTACTCTAATTGTCACACACTTTTTCCCTTGGCACCGCTAGGACAAGTGTTGCTTGTACCCTGAAGGCAGACAGCAGTGCTAAATTCTACCTGACTGTGACTGTTGCTTTATTACCGTGAGGACGCGGGACTGAGCAGACACTGCAGAAGAAGATATTTCAAACTCCTCTTATACCTTCAGTCTGGGAAATTACATTTTACCATGTAGTTTTTAATCTGTCAGTATAGACCATACAAAATGACAAGTGAGCATGATTTAATTTTATGATAGCACTGCATTAGATGACCACTTTATGTTACTGTAAAAGAGGGATTTGAAGTAGTGGTGTGCTTTGCTCTTCCTTCCGTATTTCAGATTTTTGTTTCTTGAAGCCTGACTATAAAATCTTAATGTTAAGCATAGCTTTACCATTGTCTTCTGGGGCCTAGTTACCCATGTGGAGTCATATTTGGCAAAACAGGTATCATGAAGGTACTCTTTTGTGTCATTTTATCAGGACTTGTCGTAATGTTTTATAATGGAGATCAAGCCCGGCCCCTTATTTCAGAGATGGGGAAAACCCAGGTCCAGGGAGCACAAGTGATAAGCAGACAGCCAGAATCCCAGTCCCAGTTGGGTTACCTGTCCGTGCTTGCAGGTACGAGCTTGTGTCGCTCAGTGGAGCGTGACAAAGAGCTATCGGAGGTGGCACATTCATGTGTGCCAGGAGCTGCCCATCAGCAGTCACCAGACCGCTGAAGGCTCAGAAGCAGTGGCTGTCTCAGCCCCGCATGAACACGAGGTGCGTGGCTCCTGCTCCTGGAGCTAACAGATGTGATCTAGCTCCAGAGAGCAGAAACAGCACAGGTGAACTCCTGTGTGGGGCTGATTGAACCCTTCCCTCAGCAGTAACGTCACCCAAGGGAACGGGATGAAGTGGTGGTGGGCCTTGGTTGTTATTCATCCGGTTACACAGCTTGCACTTGCCATGAGCAGCTGGGGCCTGATTGTCTCTTATCTCTGTTATTTTTAATTTATTTATACTGCTACAAATTCAGTGCAAGCAGGCAGTGGTAGTTTCTTACATCAGCACTGCAGCTGTGCAAGAGATAACAGACTTGGAATTGTATTAGGCATGTATGAAGAAAAAAAAAAAAAACAAAAACCTGGATTTTGTTTCTCACCCTTAAGTAGAAAGGAGAAGAATATATATTGTTGTATGAATCAAGAGTAATGCAATTGGTGTCACTGAATTTCTATCTTGATCAAATTGAGATAGCAAAGAGCGAGTACTACTGTATATGATTCTGGTCAAACCTTGTCCAGAAAATTGTTTACGGTTCCAGGCACTCATATTTGAAGATGATAAACTGAAACAGATGCAGAGCAGAGGTTTTAGGGTGATTGAGGAAATTATTAACAAGAGGCGATTAGAATAGCCATGCTTAGTTAGCTTATCAGAGAAAACTGATAACACGTTATTGGATATACGTGAGGGAAGAGGAGGAATAGGCAAAAGTTAAGGCTGAGGCTGATGTGAGTGCAAATGGCCAAATCTGTACCTGAGTTTGTTTTCTTTCCAAAAAGCTCTGTATTCGTTTCAAACAGCTTCCTAACAGGAACAGCGCAGGTAAAAATGCATTTGTTTTGAGGATGGTGGTCCATTAAACTTAATTAATAAAAAAAAAATGCAACAAACAAACCACCCAAACATCAAAAGCAATAACATTAGGATTATAATCTTATCATGATGTTCTCTATTTTAATTAATGAGCAAATTGCTTTAGTCTCTTCCAAGTCTCTGATGCTAGAAGAGCTTATACCATCTGCGAATCTGATCCTGAATTTTCAGAGGTAAATCAATCCATTTTATCTGCTACATCATGATGACAAGTGATATATGTTCAAGCACAAGGGAAAAGAGGAGAGAAGTAGAGTTAAAAGAAGTCCTGTTCCCCCGTGTCCCAGCCAGTGAAAAATCCTATGATTGCAGAAGGACACGTAAACATTGGGCTTCTGCTTTGGGCACTCAGAGAGGGAATTGAAAGCAGTGACAAATACGTAGCTGTTCTGTGTAATCATTGTGCTATCTATTCTATTGAACCACGGAAACGAAGTAAAATCCAAGGTGAGCATCCACTTAAGGGTTCCTAAAGGGTTTCTTGAGAATGTGCCAAATTCAATACGTCTTCAGTTGCCTTTAAAGGTCATGCAGAGAAAACACACTCTGCCAAAATTTATTAGAACTGGGCTGTTATTGGAGCTCTGAGGACAATTGCTTAGAAGGCACTTGTTTCATCATTTTGTATCTTAATTATTGAAGTAATGGGAGTCAACAAGGCTAATCTGATTTGTGGGGGTAATTGAGGTCAGTCTTGCAGGGAAGAAGGAGAGAAAGGGAAGGAGGCTGACCTTTTCCTATAAATGAAATGATAACTTTCACTTTGATAAGCAGAGAGCAACCTAGGAACAAGTTGAGTGCCTTTTCCTCTAGCAATGTAAAGGGCTTTGAAGATTTTAAAAAAAGAGGGGAGGGGGAGGCAGATTTTATAATGCACTTCATAGGAGAACAGGCAGAGAGGAAAAAATCACTACTATGCAAAACAATCTATCCCAGTTTAATTATCTCACTTGTGCCATAATTAAAGGAATCTTAAGAAATTAATGCAAACTATTATAGAGAACACAAAAGAAAAAAAATTCTCATAACCTACTAGGAGTTGTAGTGATGGGAGTCCTGGTGAGAGATTTAGCTGCAGGCTGTTTCCCTTCCCCTCTCATCTTGGTACCCTACCTGATCTGCGTTGCAGAAATCTGTTGTTCACTGATTTTTAAGTGAACTGTAAAATACAGCAGGCACAGCTAATACACCTGAACTTCATATTCTGTTAGGTTTCCAGTGTTAGGATGTATGATGGTCTTATGTTGGGACACACTTTGTGGTGAATGCTAAATGCTGCCCCTCTATTTTATTTTTCCATGAAGCAATAGGCTTTCCAGGACAGATGTGCACTATTTCAAGATTAGTCTATTCCTGCCCACTCCATCCCACTCACAGACAACACATTTAATTCTTCTGAAACTTTGCATCTTCATTATTGAATCAAATTCTTTTTAGATAGTGCTGTCTTCTCATTTACCAGCAGATAAAGCTGATGATTTAAAAAAATGGGAAGAGAGAGGGCACAATTATTCCTAAGAATTTCCTTATTTCCTGGCATTACAAATTAGGGATTAGACATCTCCAGCCCAGCTGATGTTTTCAACAGTTTCCAGAATGACTTCAGATTATTTAATTGATTATTTTATTGTTTAATAGCAGTAGCTCTAATATAAAGAAATTAAGGGAATGTATGGTAAAAGAAGAATAATAAATGTAATATGTGGCAGCTTGGGGCCCCCAAGTATGGCATTCCCATTAAATAATGCCTGTTTGCTGATGGGTATCAGATCCACACACCCTAGTTCACATGTGGGATGAGCAAAATGTTCCCCAAACGGTTCCTCTTGACGTATCTGCAGGCCAGGGAGGTTTTGGATTTTGCATAGACTTTGTATTGGAAGTTGTGTTCTTTTTGCAGCAAGTTGATCCAAATAGCTAAGTATCTAAGAATAAATTAAATTGATTAGTCAAATCTTGTAGCTAAGCCTTCCCAGATGTCGGAGGGCTGCAGCATTAAAGAAATCCTGTTACAGACCTGATAATTAAGGTGGAAGAACTGGTATTAGGCTTGCACTATGTTCACTATTTGCACGAGAAACTGACTGCGCAAAGTGAAGGCAGGCAGTACGATCGCAGTGTCTCAGCTGTTCTGCCCTCCTACCAGTATGAGTGTTTCCCATCCTTCCTCAGCTTTCTGGAAGGCAGATCTGTTTCTACAACTCTGTACTTCATTCAGGTTTAGAAATTAAATTAAATTATATAACTTCATGTTGAAATTCTTATTGCTTTTGGTCAGTGTAATTGTCAGGTTTTTAATGGACCTCTTCGTAAGCTTAGCACCTGTGGTTTGTCCTGCTCCTCTGCAAACACGCTCCCTTCAGTGCCAGGTTCACTGGTGAAAATGCTCGTGCATACGTGGTCATACCACTGGTAACATTTGTTTGAGTTTATGCTTTGTTTAGAACGTAAATGTGAACTTGAGAAGCTAACAAGGACGCTCGTTCTCATAGGGAATTCATGAATGTGTGTTAAAAGCGGCTATAAAAGGGCACTGCTTGTCTTCAGCTAAACTGGCAGCCGCTCATTCAATGTATACTACCTGTGCTTGAAAAATCAAGACATATGATTGTCTTTTTCAGCTAAGAAAAAAAAAGATTTCTTTTTAATGTCTGTTTGAGTGAAAATCTGCTATTTGCTGTGATGTTTCCTTTCAAGAGGCGCTGCTTTGTTTTGGTATGTTACTATCGCTTTTCCCTTTGCTTGTCTGTCTTAAAGCACAAATTCCAGCGGGTACAGGCATCTGTGGTTTAACCTCCCTCCCTGCCGCAGTCAGTCAGAGCTGCTGTAGCGAGGGGTTTGTTTAGAGTTGAAAAACCATGAAGCTGAGAATTTGCCTGAAGAAGAAATTTAATGGTCGTATGTTGCAGCAAGTGGGGTTCTTTTTTTTTCCTTTTGCTTTATTCCTTATGAATAATGTTGAGCTTTGTGTACCGGATTGCAATGTGCAGCAAATCAAGTTGTGGACTCAGCTGGACAAAATGAGGCTAAAGGGGAAAAAGGGGGGAAGGGGGAAACCATCTGCTTTTCATCAGCAGATAATTTTTTTTCTCTTAAATAATGGGATATTCTGCATAGTACCACTTAATGTTGATGCAGATGCACATTGACTGGAAATGATCAGATATTTTCCGCAGGACCAGATGGTGCAAATGGATATCCTGCCCTTAGCTAGCTACTGCTGCGCACACCGAGGGTGCTGGCCCAGCCCTCTGCTCCTTGCAGGGATCCTGCAAACTGGCTTCAATCAGCTTCAAATGAAACCAGCTGGCTTGGCTTACAAAACCTGTCTCAGTTACTGAGCTACCTTGACAGATTTTGCTTCGGGCAGGCAAAGGAGCATGAAGTGCCCTCCCTGCAGATCTCTGAAAAAGGTAACTCCAGCCCAAGGGTTATGGTATGTTTACCCAGCCTGGCCATTTACAGAACAGATGTCCATCGCCTTGGTATAAGTGTTGAGATCAGTGGAAAGACTGATTTAGAAATAATTTATTGTATTATTAGCAGTTTTGTTCAGTACTGGCATGAACAAAAGCGCACCCTGGACCCTCACCACAATTACGTATCTAGAGATTACCCTGAAAATCAGGGCAGGCTAATTTCATGTTGTCGTAGTTCAGCCCCGATCGGGACCAGACTATGCAGTCTCTCTCCCACTCCCCCCCCACTCTCCGAGAGAACAGGGGGAGATTTGGTAAACAAAAGAAAACCAGGCAAAAAAAACCAAACACATGGGTTGAGATTGAACAAAAAGTAAATTTAACAGTAATGACAGAAGAAAACAAAACAGTGATGGAATACAAATACAGTATAATGGCTTACAACAAATCTCCACACCTAGTTTCTTCCACGTAGCAGGGAGCCTCCCTTCAGCACCCTCCTCACTTATATACTGAGCATGATGTCAGATGGGATGGAATAGCCCTTTGGCTAATTTGGGTAAATTAACCCCAGCTGTTAGCTAATTAGTTAACTATCCCAGCCATAGGGGCTGCCAGCTTCAGTTCTCCACCCAGCTCAGGTGAATATTAACTCTGTCCTAGCCAGAACCAGGACAATGTGTTTCTCAATTCCTACTCCTCTAGTTGCTTCTAGTTGTTATTTTCTGCAACTGTAAGACTCTCTTTAAAATGCAAAATTCTCACATCTCAGCTACTGGGACTTCAAGAAAAATATTGCTTGGACATATTACAAGACTGGTGGCCGGATGAGCGATGGCCCAACTCCTAGTAAGCTTTGACAGACGAGCTCTGAAGAACCTTGCTTGAATGATTTGAAATGTTTCAGGCTCAGCTTTTACCCACCTCTTGCTGAGCCGACCCGAGCCCCAGCAGAGCCCAGTGTTAGCACAACAGGTATGTGTGTCTGTCCACTGACCTTCCCAGTGCTAGGCTGGACACCTTTGTTTAAACTGCTGGAAAGAGGTGTAAGGAAATAAGAATGGTGGCAGACAAATCAAAATTTTAAGTGACATACTGAGGTCAGGACAAACTTGTAAAATCCTCCAGCTTCCCAGGACAGTGCATACAGACATTCAGAGATCTGGTATCTAGGATCCAGGTTTCTTTTGCACTTGTTTAGGTTGAGTTGACGCTCCTGGCATGGATTGCATTTTCTTCAAATGCCTCTCCTTCAAAAGTAGATTGAATTTCTTCCAGTGGCATGTTGAAGTTGATGGGAATAATTCCATCTTTTCAATCGTTCCGCATAAATAGGAAGACACTATATATTTAAATCAGAAACTTGGGGTTATACAACACTGGGGGGTCTGCCATAAGAATATCTGTGTACCTGAACCTCGTGGCACTGTATGAGTTCAGACAAAACCTGTTTTCCTATAGAGTCTCCAGTGAAGCCACAAAAGAATGCACTGAGCAGACACAATTTGGCAAAGCTCATCTTATCTAGTCAGGTGTGTGAGGAAGGATACTCAAAAGGAAATCTGGAGAGGCGCTCTGATTTGCCTGGGTGTTAAGAGTATAGAATTGAAAAATATTTGTGTCTCTGGATTTAAAAAAAAAAAAAAGTGTTGTAATACCTACATACCACAGGATGGAGTTACAGACTTAACTTTAGCTTTTGTTGCCTTCTAGCCAAACTATTAATGTTTGTTGTAAAGTGGGTTTTTTAATACTCTACTTGCAATAGATGTGCGCTACTGTGCTGGAGAAGATTCTCCCAATTGCAAAGGGCAGAACAAGGTTATAGCTCGGAGAAATCCTGCCTGTGTTGTGTACTGAGAGTACAGGTTCCACGTGGCGCTTGTGGTTTATCTGCTATGGTTCAGGATTCAAGAGAGAGAGACTTCTTCGGAAGCCCAGAGGGATCTGTTAGGAGTTGTATTCAGCATACTGCTCCGGCCTGGGAAAACACGCTGGGGAAAAAACCTAGGAGTCATGGACCTGATGGCAGGGTACAGGATGGGGCAGCAACAGCATCGCATGGACGGCGCAATGTTACTGAAACTGTGGGCTGGAGGCAATGACGGGCTGAAGTCTGGAGCAGCAATAGAAAATCCTCCAGGAAGAATTACTGCTAGGAGTGAAAAGAAAGCATAAAGGCACCTTCTGGGTTTTTTTTAGGGTGTTTTCGTGTTTTGTTTTGTCTGTTTTTCCTGCTGAAGGAAGAGGCTGTGCTCTACAAGTAGGTGCTTTTGAAATTCTCTGAGAGGAGACCTGATGCAATGAAGCTGAAATTCAGGAGCTGGTACCGCAGTACGGCTGGGAACGGCTGCTGTGATCGGGAGAGGCATTCCCAGAGGTTTCGTTTCCAGGCAGCCGAGCTAACCTTTAGCAAAATTAGTATTCTTCAGCTTCTCTGTCTGGAAGGTGATAGAATTTAATTACATACTAAAAAGAATTATGAAACTGAATCTACTCATGTTTGCAAAACACTTGGAAACCTTCAGGTTGTAGAATTGGCAGTGTTAATAATTATCTACATCATCCTTGCAGTTTTCTGCCTATCCATCAAGATACAGGAGCACTTTCTCTTGGAGACTGTAGGGATGTCCTTTGCCATTAGCAGAGCTGCTCCAAAAGAGGTGGGTGCCTGTTTGTGAAAGTCTGCAAAGCTGCCTTCCTGTTGAATGGTGTGAACTACCTTGCTTCTCCTTTCCTTACTTCACAAACATAATTGAAATTTTACATTTGCCAAAAAAAAGCTCATCTTCAATTTTAAGTTCTCCAAATGTAAAATTATAATTCAGGTTTTAGTAGTAAATGCACTTAATTAAAAGCTAATACAAACCTTGTTGAGCGTTTTATGATTTTTGAAAGGCTTTTTTATCACCAAAGATTAATTAAAAAATATACCTGTGTGTATTCATGAGACAGGTCAATTCTGAGGGCAAAAGGTTGTTATGGCACCCAACCTCTGCTCGCTCCTCTTGAGATGTCTTCCATTTCTTCTTTCTGATTCAGTACATTATCAAAATATTAAGCAAAGTCTTGGACGCTATGCCCTGGGCTAAAAATTTAACATGGAAACCTTGGTTTTATAAGCCTCTGGACTTCCGTATCATCATAAAATAATTAAATACGGGGAATCTTTATTACTTGGAACTGTTTTTCTTTGGTTTCTTGCCTTGTCAAGTCTCAAAGTGAGGCAAAGTCAGATTGGGTCAATACCTGGATGAGAAATCTGAAAGAAAAGGAATTGGTGTTAGTGAGTCAGCAGCGAGTGCTGCTCTCCAACTCGGTGCCTCGCAGTGTGGAAGCAGCCAAATTATCATCCTTGGGATGACGCTTAATGCTAAGGTCTTTGAGAAGTGATCAAATCTGTGAGGATCTTGTAATAAAAAGAGAAACACAGAGCTCGAACAACTTATAATATTATGAATTAGACAAAAGCAGTGTTACATCTAGTATTTAAGTGTTCTTTGCAAATGATTCTCTAGTTCTATCAGTTCTCACCAGGAGAAATCTCAATTCAATAGCAATAATGTAATGTCTGAAGCAATTTTCTTCTGCTGATTTTATTTTTCACATCATCTTGTATTAATCACAAGTCACTTGAATATTTATTCTGTCTGTGTGGACTTCAGATCATTTTCAACTATTGATGCCTGTATATTGGAGCAGGAGATGAAAAACCCCTTTAATATTTTATTGTGTATATATAGTATACAGGCTGAATGGTGTGCTCAGTCACACCCTAAATTAGGGAAATGGCAGGAGATCCAGTTTTAAGAGGATATTCCTTAAAATTAAGGTATTGTACAGTTCAGCTTATAAATCTCCAGGTGTGTACCCTGCCTTAAATGGAAATAAGGACTTGATCATCTGTTTTTTTTAATTGGGGTGTGTCTGTATTGGAGCTTTAGATTTGATCTGATGTTTGTTTTGGAAGGAAATTGCTTGGGGCTTTTTTCCCATTCCTGTTTGCCTTTCTCAGATACACACTGTGAGGTTTGTGAGCTGGATTCCTTTAGGAAAACATTTTTTTGTGGATTGCCTTTTTCATTTTTTCCTATGCTGTCTCTTGATACTTCGCATGTTTGGCAGTGACGCAGGTGACCGGTAGTAGGTTGTATTGTGGTTGTTTACCTGCAGACGACTGGGGAAAAGCAAAATCCTTCAATTGACTTCTACTCCCCAACAGCGGTTGGGTACTATTACCCATGTGGGTCTGATTGGCAGCTACCAAGGATCTGAAAAACAAATTCAATTATAGAGCATTGACAGAAACAATGATTTGTGTTGAGTCTCGCAGCAGAGCTGGACTCCTATCCTGGTGCAATGCTCCATCAGCTGGACTTCACTTTCTCATAGAATTCCTTCTGGCTTCTCCTGCAAGTTCCTAAGCTGTTCCCAGAATAAACAAATCCGTGTTTGCAAGGGCTCCGTTAGCTTTTGCTTTAGGGACACTTTCCAAGCCATGTGTTCTTTTTTTCCACGCTGTTGTCAGCTTGTCTGTTCCCACCTGCTATACTGTCCACTATGCTTCTGGGAAGGCTGTAAGAATAGCATTGACATTTTAGCTGGCTTTCAAAATTACTTTTGGCTGAGTAACACTTTCACAGCATTATTGTCATCCAGAAACCTTCAACTGATAGTACTTGTGCACTGAAAGGAACGTCATGGAAAAAACGACGGAATTATTCTGGTGTGAAGTTGGTACAAATGAGAGCAAAACCTCTCCGTAAATAACACAATTACATGGATGTTAGTGTTAGAATGCTACATTGCTTCTAAGCCATGCAAACACAGAGATATCCAAAACTTTAAATAACGTTGAAAGACACTCCAAGAAAATCAGTGACTACTGGTGAGGTAACAGTCTGGTGAGGCACTGGCCAAGGTTGCCCAGAGAAGCTGTGGATGCCACATTCCTGGAAGTGTCCAAGGCCAGGCTGAACGGGGCTCTGAGCGACCTGGTCTGGTGGAAGGTGTCCCTGCTCCTTGCAGGCGGGTTGGAGATGATCTTTAAGGTCCCTTCCAACCCAAACCCTTCTACGAGTCTATGGCTGGCTGCTTCAAGTAATGTGAATGTAACACACAGTGACTGAGGTGTTGTGACATCTCTTGGCACGCAAACTATGAAGTTCTTCACTTGTGTGGGTACGAAGCAGACAGAAAAACAGGCATTTCGCACTGGAGCGTTATGGTTAGGATGTAGCTTAATGCTGAGTGTTCAAAATAGCTTAATAGACCTGAGCAATCCAGCGATCTGGCAATGTATAAGACAACATCCGAGCCCCCATCCTCTGGCCTGTGCACAGCACGCAGCTATTAGACAGCCAGGTGTTGGATATTTGCAACCCCAGGGAGGATGAGATGGGAAGTATTCACAGGTCTCAAGGCAGGAAAAAGCAGTTACAGTCGCTTACCCTGAGCTTCCATACACACCGTCCATGGGATCTCACCCAGCAATGTGTGTGCCAAGCCTGCAACCTGTTTGCAATACAGGGTGTCTGTTAGAAATACACCTCTTCTTTCTTCAAAGTCTGAAAACAATGGCAAATTCACTGCATCCCTGCTTAAGTTCTTCACTAAGTCAATTTGCCCATGAAAAAAAATTGCCTGACTCTGCTCTAGCTTCATGTCTACGTTCATGTGAAGTGCCTTCCGCCCTGCCTTTAGCAGCATATCTATTAAAAAAAAAAAAAAAAAATCTTTCTTCCATAGGTACTTGTAGATCCCCATATGCTAATAATGGGCTATATCTTCTTCCTGCAGTAGGTGACTGTAAAGCTGCCAACAATCATTTGGGTTTATAGCAATAGCAATTATACTAGATTTCTTGATTAAATTCTGAATGTTACATGAGTAGTATAGAGGAATAAATTACCCTTAGAGTCAGAATTACACTGGCTATATATTTCATTCATATTTGGGATCATGAAGCATTTATAACAGAATTATATCAGCTCTGGGTGTGCAGAGAGACTGCTCTTGGTGTGACAGAATAGATTCTCTGTCCTGCTAACGATTGCTCACACCGATGCAGTGTAGCTGTTCAGGCGAATGTCTTTAAAGCAATTAAAAATGTGCTGAGGCTGAGGTAATGCAGTGGAGAAACCTCTCGCACGCACGGATAGAATACCATGAGAGATCGAGAAGCTCTCTGAGGAGCAAGGTCCAGCCCAAGCCTGTGCTGTAGGAATGGTCCCAGTTCTGCCAGAGGCTGTGCAGGTAATGTTGCCTGGATTTACTGCCCTCAGTACCTCTCCAAACAGCGACATAAAGGTCCCAATTTTATGCTGATTTCTCATTGCCACGTTATTAAGAAGTATCAAAGGGTAATTCTTTCCATGAAGCCTTTAAGATATGCTGATTTTGGACAGGAATGAGAATCTGCTTTATTAATAGCTGTTTTGCAGCCTGGTCTGCTGATGTCAGCCTGACAAATATTCTACAGGCAAAATGAGAAATTGCAAAATCTAGTTTTTGCTCATCAGTGTTAAATCAGATTCAAGGTAATCAAAGCATGTGATCAGAGATAATGTGTGCTTAGGTTTAAGCAGGTTTCAAAGAAACTTTAACACATGCCTTAAATACTGTACCTAAAAGCTGTTTCTGAAGGGGTATTTTCCTGAGCAGGCTGGGAGATAGAATTGAAAACCTCTTTGAAGCAAAGACTCTTAATAATGGAGAAAGAGCACCAGCCAATAAAATAAATGCATGCAGTGATGTTTCCAGGATCCCTTCTATGAAGTGTCTGTTCTATAGAACGAATATACAAGGGAAACACATAGCTGTTTTGGCTGGAGCAGACAAAAGTGGACTGCAAGATAAAAAGAAATAGGAGAACTCAGTGCTAGAAGCAGGCTGGTGATTTTTATTTTTTCTTTGTTGAAGCTGTACTATAACAATCAGCATGTATTAACCATTTGGCTGAATAATCTAAAGAAGGTGATAAAATTCCTATCACTGCATTTACTTAAAATTACACTGGACAAAAATTTTCAGTTCAATCTCCTGAGCGATATTTTTGTGATAGGACGTGGCAAGTAAAGCTGTGAATATGTGTCTGGATTCTGTTGAAATGATTGAAGTGAGAGGAAATTTCCATGTGGTGATTGATAGCAAAAGCTCGTCAGGACACGTTCTCAGCTAAAGCGTATCTGGCGAGGTTTACGTGCAGCTGTATGGGAGACAGGGTGACAATATGCTTTCGTGTTCTCGGTGTCTAGTTGTGCCACAAGTAAAACTTGATGTTATTTTTTCATTCAGTGAAATATTCAGTGTTTCTATACTTTGTTCTTACATTACATACAGTGGCTTATGTTGTCCTACCATGAAACAGAACTGCATAAATAGCACTGAAAAAAGCGATGTTTGCGATCCATAGAGCAAGTTGTGTTAGCTCCTCCCCAATGAAAATTCAATAAATCTATGCTTTGAGTCAAATTCTCAACCGGTGCAATTTGGCGTGGCCACATCCCAAGGCAGCTGAAACAGCATCAACGCGAGCGAAGGACCAGGCTCTCCATTCGCAGGTGGAGTCAGAAATGCGTCCGCTTCTGCCATGCGTCTGTCTTGGACAACCCAGCTCAGAACTGGGGAAGCAGGGAGAGCGGGCAGACGGGATCCAAACGCCACCGTGGTTTATGAACAGCTAGCAGTGTCTTTGTATCGCTTCAATTATGCTCCCCCGTAATGAGTTCAATATACTTCTGTAATGCTATTATAAAGCTGCCTATGGGATGACAGGAATATATGGTACGATGTTACAGTCCCTTCATAACATCGCGGAGTAATTAGGACATAAAATTGAAGTGAAACTTTAAAACACGTTTCAGCTCTGTTCTATATATATTACTCTTCAGTGGGCAAGGACAGTAATTTAATATTGACTTCTGGCTGCAAGATTACCATATAATCTAAATGCTAATAACAATTAAAGCACAGCGTGGTGATTAAGGTGTCTCTTGGAATATTGAAAATACAGGTAATAAATGGTGTAAGGATGTGAAGCACAGCTGGAATTCAGGAATCTCTTCTGAAGGCTTGTGCTGGGAAAAAATAGGCTGGGCTGAAGAAAAGTTTTCTGCACAGTCTGTGTACTTCTTTGATGCCAAGGCCTCAAACACACGATTTTGTTTGATATATTTTTATTCCAGGCTCTATCATACAGAAACCAGACCTTTGAAGCCCAACTGTACTTTTTTTTTCTTTCTCCCTTTTCTACGAGCGATAACTTGTCTTGGGAAAGGTTAAAGCAGTGGCTTCCCTCACAGATTGAGAGCAATATTTTCTTTTGAAAGCTAGTTCTTATTAATGAAATACACACTTCAGAGTTTTCTAGGAGGCAGAAGAGCTGCGAAAGGCAGCTAAAACATGAAAGAAATGAAATGCATAAACCCTTTAAAAATATCCAGCCATATGTGAAAAAGCATGTGATCTATTAAGCAGGATGGGCGCTGTGATAAATGTGCAGAACAAGAGGTCTCTTGCCTCAGCTGTTAGCTCTTCCAAAATGCTGTCTGTGTTTAGCTTTGCTTGCAGCCTAAAGCAGTAGCACTTGTTCCCCTGGCTAACGTCCTGAATTTCATGGATTTTTAAGGAGTTTATTAACAGTAATGTACTAGATCTGGAATATGATTGCTGGAGCAATCAGGATCTGGATTCTGGATTGGTACCTGCCTGGCTGCCTGGGAAGCTGTGGAGGGGACGTGGTAGATTCCAGTGCATCCAGGATCTGTCCTGACATCTTCAGATAATCCCATCACCTCTGCCAATGTAATACCACACTGGGAGAAATCTGCCTCTGTGGCCTCTGGTTTCATATTGCCGTGCCCACTGTAGCACTCTTGAAGATGCTCATTGTGCTTGTGCAGAAGGCAGGTTCAAAAGCTGCTGCAAATTTCTTTGGTTTTTTTTCAGTCAACAGGTTCATTTCAGCTTCTTAATTCATTCTTGTATGAGAACTGAATTTTTTTTTTTTTTGTGATAAAAAAAGCTTTGCAAGATTGTCGTTTTTTCTCTTGGGCTGTAAATTTCTCCATCTGCTTCCCCAGATGCAGAGTGACCTAGCAGTGCGTGGAACAGTTGTCGCAAGCCGTGCAGTGCCTGCCCAGGGATCCTTCCCCAGCCAGTGGCTTCTTGGGGGTTTTTTTCAGCTTGGTTTAATTTTCTACATCGTGGAACTCACAAGGCTCAGAGACTTATTTTGCCTTTTTCTATTTTTTTTCTTTTGTAGTTTAGGGGGAGGAATGGGGCAAAACAAGGCTGTAAAAATACATAAGTTACAGACTCTTCCAGGCACCCGGTTCCCACAAGCAGTGGGTATCGCACGCTCTGACCTGCCAACGCGCAGGTACAGGGGCTGCTCTCACCCGCAGGGTACCGGTTCCTGCCATCGGCCCTGGAGCCACGTGGCCCTCAGCGCTTCAGCAGCTGGAAGGAACAGAGACCTGCATTGTGGGTGTATAAAGTAAACCATGCTTTTGGTGTGATGTTTTGTATCGGAGAAGGTGTTTAAAAGAGACATGATGGGGAAGTGTTACGTTCCGCAATAAAAACTATAACTAGTGACTTGACTTCCCATTCCTCTTTGTGCTCAGAGAAAGGCAGACAGAAGAGAAATAGTTGAAACGGGTTTCTTTTATATTTTTCACTTCCTTTGCTGTTCGAATGTCTCTGAAATGCCAGGATTTATATAGGTAGAGGTGCTGGTTTGTTTTTCTGTTCTTTCTCTCTTCCATTTCTCTTCGTTCCAATCCCATATTTCAGGATTTCTGTAGTGCATCCAGGTTAACACAAGAAATCCAAACCTCACTGTGGATTTCTAGCAGATTCCCCTTTTGGGGGGACGGAGTTCAAAGGCCCTGGCACAGCATGGCAATGGTGCCTGTTGAGCACAAGCTGCTGGATGCTTTGAAGTCACGCTTTTCTGTGTGACTCCTGGTTACGAAGGTGAGCTACAGGTGGTAGATCTTTACTGGTGTACATGGGAAGAGATACTGAAAATATTGCTCAAATCAGCACTTCAGTGCTGAGGGTGCTGCTGTGATTTGGCCTGCAAGGAAATGAAACAGTTTTAAAAAGATAAAATCCTCACTTATGCTTCTATAGAAGTTAATTGGTGATAGAGCCTGGGTGGCTACTGTTCATCTCCAACCCAAATGTCTAAGCCTGCCTCTTCCCTTTGGCATCTTGGGAAACTCCATTGAGTCTGACCTGCAGCTCTGCTGTGTCTCTCCGTCAAAAGATGTGTGGATGTCAACAAGAGGAGTTGTGGTCCCCAGCTCTTAGGGGTGTTACTTGCTCTGATCTGTTTAAGGGCACAGTATGACCCTGTGATTTGACAGGGAGCCATCGCTGAAGATCGTTTGTTTCCCAGCTCCCAGTTTACTCACAAATAGTGTAGGGAGAGGAGAACAGGAGTCTCACCATCATGCTTTTTTATTTTCTTCTTTGTGAGGCTGTACAATAGGCTGTATGCATGCCAGCATCTAGAAGAAGAAGCAGAAAGGCATCTCTGCAGACAAAGAATAACAGAATGAGGTAGATGGGTCATTTTGATTGTTTAGTCTTGCTGTAGCTGATTGCACAGGGAGAAGGATCCCTGTGTCGTTATGACTTGGGAATCGAAGGCATTGAGTTGTCGATGTGAAATACTGGTTGAAGAGAAGAGAAGGGGAAAATAAACTCAGCATTCTGCTAACCACTTGAATAAAATGGAAGACCTCTGTGTCTCGTGGTGTGTTTGTGAGCTGGGATTTACAGTGCACATACATTATTCTTGATGAAAGCATTTTGACTGCTTTTTGTCAAAGCCCTTCTGTGCTATAAGTGCTTCTCTTCATCATAATGGGTTTTCCTGATAGATATCCCTGCCTGAGCCATCTTAACCAAACTGTTTCCAAGCTTTATTTCTTTACAATTTAAGAATGTGCTTTTTATGATAATGCTTTTACTGTGGATGTTGAGCAGTACCCAGAGGGTTGAAGCATTTATTGTTGTTAATAATACATGTTTAATAGATCTGCTTTTTTTCTGGAGGTTGCAAAGAACTTGATTAATTCTGCAAATGGGGATTATTTCACCTGATAATGAAATGTCCTGATCTCACGGGCAAGAAGAGAAATGGGATGGGACATAGCAGTTCAGCAGAAAAAATACAGAATAGGTTATGCAAATGTAGTACAAGAGGAGAATCAGACTGAGGGAAAGGAGCCCCAGCCTCCTTCCCCTGTGATCTCAAGAAGATTAAGTTTTTGTGCACACTGGCAAGGAAAACCATAATGGCTCTTCATCGTCCTCTTGCTGAAGGCTGAAAGGAAGCAGTTGAGTTGGGAGTATGGAGGGCTAGAGAGCTCACGTAAACCGCCATCTCCTGGACAGCTTGCTCTGACACACCTACTGTATGTACCCGCTGCCCAGATATGTGTCCCAGGAACACCGGGCATCACTGGAGCTTTGACAACTGGATGGTTCAATCCAAGTTGGTTACAAGTAAGAAGTCCCTCTGTGGGTTATTGCACTTTGGTAAATCCTGATCTATCACAGTCAAAGCAATTAACTGAATAAGAGATTATAATCTATATCCACAAAGATATATTTACATATTAGCTCTCTTTTTTTTTTTTTTTTTTTTTCCCTTTGAGGATCTGGTTCATAACCTTTTGTTCAGGTATTTGTTACGGACACTTGATTTCTGTCTTATTACTAAAACTCTGAAGTGGGATTTTGCTAAGAGGCAGATAAAATGGTCAGGTTTTTGTTCAGGCCGTATTCATTCTCCTAGAATTCAGAGCCCTAAAAGCCCCCAGTAGATATTTAGGAGGGTGTGTAGTTCCAACATTTTCATTTGGTATGTCTTTGGACAATTTTCAATTGCTGACAGTGTAGTTGCTGGGTGGGCAGTGGAGAACTTGGTGGCAAAATTTTGTCAAGAAATGTGGACAGAAGCCGCCTAACTCAGGTATGTGGGGAAGAGGGGAAGGAAGGCCCAAGAATTTCCCACTGGGGAAAGGAGAGGCATCATCTGAGTAGTGTCTGAATCACCGGGCATGTTCGTTCTGCATGAGATCTTCCTTCAATTAATAACTTCTGAGCGAATCAGGAAGGCTACAGGTAAAAATTTCAAATGTAAAGAATAATTTTCATGTTGCTAAGACTTGGATATCCAAATAGCCTTTGTTATCTTCTGTTTACCTCTCTTCATTTCAAGCAGGCAACAGACAAAAAAAAAATGTAAGCGCGATGGAGATGGAAGTCATGGGGAAATGAGGACGGGTCTCTTGCATGAAACAGCCGAACGTGTGCAAGTAGGAGGAATTCTGGTTTTACATTGTCTATTAAAAATAGAATGGACAGAGAGTCTTCTTGGGCCCACAGGGGAGAATAAGTCAACCTGTGCAGAGGATATGCTGTGAAGGGATTATTAATTTCAGCTGCGTTTGATTTTTCTCTCTGTTGTTTGAGAGGTGTTCTGCTTGACATGGCCTAGCCCGAGGGTAGGACACAGAGTTCGTGTTGAGCCTCAGAACACTGATGTTCGATAGGGCGCTGACTTTGCCTTATGCTTATCTGTGAATACGTCTTGTATGAGATACTGATAGAAGATGTTAATATTTGCGTCTCCTGGTTTTCGTAAGACTGGAAAATTGAGCTGATTTGTATTTCTGTGAATTACAGACATTGTAACAAAAGGAATGGGAGCTATGAGTTAGAAAATGGCCCCCAGAAATCCTTTGCCATGATAGCAACCGACTGACTGAACCTGTAATGTGCAAGCTTCTAGCTGTGCGTTCTTCTAAACCATGGCAATGACAGGGACTGTGAGTACGCAGGTGAGGTTGCGATTGTCACAGTCAGGGGAGAGTTTGACTCTTGGGTAAAGACGTGCAATAGTGCCAGGCTGCAGGTTTCTGAGCTGTACGTGGCGTGTGTGGAGCTTTTCCAATGTGCATGGAAGGAGCAGAACATTGCTGCAGGCTCACTAACGAGCTGGGGAAGATCTACGGCAAAGACAGCGACTGTCGGGAGAGGTCTGTGGTCCCACAGAGAAGAGCTTTGAATTGCACACAGACATTTGCTAATGTAAAGACTTTGAACCCTTAATTTTTTGTTTTAAAGATATTTCCGGTCCAGCAGGTTTCAGGCTTTACTGTGGGGGCTGAGTTTTGTTCTCCTTGTGGGGCTTGCATCAGTCCAACCTTTTGTGTGCTGTGAATTCTTCCAGAAAGTGGTTATAAATTTGACTTAGGAAACTTTGCTTTGGCCGTTGTTGGAGATGCTACCGTAAACCACGTGCATGGATCACTTCTGTCAATTCCCACCTTATCAGCAGGGTTTATCTCAGAATAAAGGAATTTTAAGGATAAGAAATGCTTACCTAGTTTGTCAAATGCCATTGCTGTTTATTGCTGTAATTCTGCTGCATGTGTAATGAGCTAATTGAAAAATAAATTTTGCTTAATTGAAGGTTAACAGATCAGAATTTTTTGAAGTTAAATTCAAATAGGAGCTAATTTGGGCTCACTAAATTGTACCTGACAACTGCATCCATTTACCTTATGTCTATTAATTTGCATTGCATTATATTTCCTTTCATAAACTGAACTTGACTGGCTTGACATTACTTTGCTTTTTAAAACTGTTTCTAGTATTTTATTTTCTAATTAGCACTTCATTTTTCATCTTGCTTAACCCTGTGGCCTACTGATATTCTCAAGAGGAGGGGCAGGATGGATTTTTCAGCTATTTAAGTGTGGAGAAGTCCAATTTTAAAGCACCAGCAAATGTACCTGTTCTTCAATTATTAGTTTTAATTGATTTTTAAGAGCATCTCCCCACCTCTTCCACCTTTAGGACTCTGATCTTAGAAACTTGTGCATGTGAGCAGATGTATTGATGCAGAATCTCACAGCTGGCTGTGAAATACCACAGGTGAATGGCAGCACCGAGAGAGGCTGTCCTGGCTCCCAGCTGAGCACACTTTATTACAGGCTCCAACAATTCAATATTCAGAACAAAGCAATATTTTAAAACATTCTGAAAAGCAATAAAGGCTTTGTACTAAAAATAACAAAGGCTTTCCCATTTAGCTGCTCCAGTGGAGGACTGTTGTTTGTTCTCTGAGATAATTAGCAGCCATCTGCGGAGCTTTCTGAATGGCTTTGTACACGGAACTGACAGTTTAAAAACACTGAAGAAATTCAGCAAGGCTGCTTAGAATGTAACACAAAATACCGATTAATGAGTCACCTCCCAGGCTGATGGAAGAGTAAGAAAAGTCTTGAATAAGAAGAAAAGCCACTATTCAGTAATGTACATCGCCTGTCTTTGGAGCTTGTTTGCCATCAGGCCATTGTTCTCCCCTGTAAGCTTCCCTGTTACTGAGATTCAAATTCTGAATCTTTCTGGTTGGAGCCAAACACTTCCAAGTTGAGACCTGCTTTTTTGAGAGCAATGTGCCCCTTCAGAAGACCAGTGTGAGTGTTGTAAAACCCATACATCCAGTGAAGTATTACATACTACGATTAAAACTCATAAGAAATAGAAGTACAACTTAAAGAACTAGTCTTCTGTATATTTTTAGTTCAGAATTCTGTAACTTTTGGGCTTTATTAAAAATAACAACTCGCCATCTGTGACGACCAATAGGCAGTTAATCTGAGTATGATCTGAGTACGTGAGGCGAGATCCGCAAATATTTGCACCTCTCCGTGGCCACGCCCTTAAGCTCCGTGACAGCCCAGTTCATTTGGGACATCACTGTTCTGGCACTGATTGTTTCTGATTTATCAGTCTGCCAAGTGAATTTCTCTTAATTTTTTTTTTAATCATTCAGCAAAATTGGAATATTGTTTCATCACCGACTTGTGGCACCTAGTCCTTGGACACACCTCTCCCATCATTTTGCCCTGTCTAATGGGGAGGCAATCAATGACTGATAAGCAAAAGGGACAATTCCTTTGCTTTCAGTGAATGGTTTACTGGCTTCTAGAAGTTCAGTGCCCTCCTGGCCACAGGATTTCTACATCCTACTTGTATGTATGTCACTGGTTGAAGATGTTGGGATGTAGGTTTTTTTTTCATCCATAATTGTTTAAGTACTTGCTGTGATTTTTCTCTCTTGAACAGCACGGGTTGAGAGCCGTAGGCTGGCAAATATTGAGTCCCTTGTTTCAGCAGCCTTTTATTTGTGGTAATTTTTGGGTGACCTACGGTGTGCTCTAGAGAAGACAGTTGAGAAAAGCGTGTGTCTCAGTGCACTGTCCGCATCCTTGCACACGTGTGTCTCAGAACTGTATTTTGTGATCCACGTGTTAGGGAATAGTGGGCGTTTTCTGCCACACTTCAACAATGGGATCAGTGTTTAGAGATGGGGCTACAGAGGCGAGCGTGGCTTGTTACATCAGAATGACTATGAGCCACGTGCAAGGCTGTGATCGTCAAAGGAATGCGCAAATTCAGTACCCGTGGCTTCAGTTTCTCTCATACATTCACTCCTTTCTTTTTTACAAAAACCAAAAGCTGCCCAAGGCCATCATTTCAAAGGTACCTGAATGCATATCGTTCGGCGTGGAATATGCGTGATAAATTGGATTATTTCCTATTATAGATTTTGTCTATCATGCTGCTTGTAAAGGTTTTCTTTATCTGCTGGATGTGCTTTTATGACAGTCGCTCAGTATTTAATATGATTTCAGTCTCTGTTATTGGCATCTGCATATGAAATGCAGACGAATGTCTCTGCAGCAGAGGATAATGTGACCTCGGGATGTGCCGTGTGATTACAAATGATAGGAAATTTGTCTTCTGAATAAACTTTTATGACCATATGTAAGGATGATAATTTAAAAGCAGTAATGTTATACATGAGGTTATTTAGAGACAGAGAATTCAGTCCCTGGAAATTCCTGATAGAAAAAGATAAAATTTCCCACAAAGTACATCCTAAATATTTTTTTTCCTGTTTAATTGTTACAACTGAAATAGTTATTTCTAGCACTGTCAAGGTAAGAGAATTCTATTCTCACTTTTCATTGTATTTGTATTTAATATTTTAAGCTTGCAAACATCAAAGGCTCATTGCTCTCCATGCAGGCTCACTTGAGACTGCGCTGAGATTTTTCACTTTGCTCAAGAAGCGTTACAGAGTGCAGATATTACAGAGTTAGTTCTTAAAATGATGAGTAACCAAATGGTTAAGTTATATAAAAATAAATTCTGATGCTCATTAACATGTCTCAGAAATTATCTTAATTATTGTCATTTTAAAGCATAATGTGAAAGACAATAACCTTGTTATGCCTTGCTGGCTGACTTACTGTTTGCATCCTCCCCTAATGCCAAGTGCAAGATCTGCGGAGGATTTTGCGCTATAGTGCAGCTGCACCTGGGGTTACTCCGTGGTCTCTTGTTGGCCTGACTCCTGCACAAGGTTAAAGATTCTCACTAACAGTTATATTTTTATGCAAACGGGTTTTCAGTAGTCTCAGAGAAAACAAATCTTTCAATGTCTTTGCTTTGTGACAGAACTGTGACATTCTTTTAAATACAGAAAATATCACTGTTTCTTATGGCTTTAACAAATCAGTCTTTAAGCCTCCAGTGTCTGATCTGTTCAGAAATCAGGCATTTGTTCAGCATCACTCAGACCCAGTACAGGTGGTGCAGACTTGTTACCATTTGCTCAGCTGTATTACTGACTGGTATTTAGGTTTGCCCTTGTTGAGCCTATTCTCAATATCAGACACGACCAAAACTGGAACTTCTATCCCAAAGAAAATTCTTGTACTTGAAAGCAAAAACCTCAGTTTATTCAAGCTTTCATGAACTTAGGTACTTCAAAGCACTCTTGGAAATGTGAAAGGATTTTGTTCTGGTAATACCAACTGAAAAAGAAACATGGTTGATTTTTTTTTTTTTTTCTTCCCCTAGTAGAAACTGCCACAGAATATTTTACAACAATGATCAATGCAGAGCTTTTTAATTTGCCCAAAGCACACTTTCAGACATAGATCACTTCCATTTGCAATGTTCTACCATCCTCTAAATAATACAATAATGCCAAGGAAATAACTCTGCAATCCTGTCCTTAAACCCCAGCTCTAACCGCTAAAGAATGCGGTCTTTGTAAGAACCTGGTGATGAATGCTAGAGCTGGATAGTTGCTCCATGTTCCTTGTGACACTTATGGATGTCGCATTCCTTTCCATTCACCATTTTTAGTTCCTTTCTGTAGTTACAGTCTCCTGCAAAAACTTGAAATGTGCTGAAACTCAACTGCAACCTCGGTGTCGCAGGGCTCTGTAATGCTGATGAGTCACCTCACCTTTTTGCTTAGCAGATGCGCTATTGTTGAAAACATCTGCGAGCCCCCGCTGAAGCCTGTTTCCTCTCCGGTGATTGAAGCTGAATTCTGAGAAATGGCTGGTTTTGTCAGCAGGCATGCCAGCTTAGCTAAAGCAGCCTCCCCTCCGAGCATGTGGAAGTCGGTCGGCCTTACGAATCCTTTGGGATCTGGCCAGCTGTGGCACTTGCACAGAATGGCTATGAACTCCTCCCGAGTTATGGGGAGACTTCATCTGTGCTGGAACGGCTGCTCCCAGTACACCCGTACATCACCTCTGGCTTCACAGTGAAGCTGAAACAGATTTTCCCATGGCAGGGTGATCCCATGCAAGCATTCCACAATCTTGCAGTTATTTTTAATTTGGAATAAGGAGCAGAGCTGGATTTTCTAATACTGCATCAGAGTAGTGGCCCACCTGGTCTGGATTTTGGTGCTTTTATTGACCAGTATCAGCTCCTTCCAGTGACTGAAGGAACGGAGCAGACTGGTTTTTGCCTGTGCTCTGTACACAGAGACAAGCAGAAAAAGATCTCTTACGCTGGGCTTACGCTGTGAGTGAAAGCTAAGGAGCTGGGCCTTTGGATTAATCCATAAACTCCAGAATGAACATCCCCTATTGTTTGTTTATTATTGCAGTGCCTGCCGGTTCTGACCAAGATCCCCGAGACAGCTGCTGTACCAACGCACCCTGAATGGCAGCTCCCGGGGTGCTGTGCGTATCTAACTGGAGACACAAAGCACGGGAGGAGGAAAGCATCTCGGAGAGTTGCTCACACAGCTGGTCAGCAGCAAAGCCCAGAGGATGATGCTTGCTGCAGTCTATCACTTGCCAGCCCAAATTCCTCACTCTTTTTTCCCCTGCCCTCCCAGAGCTCTAAAATACAGAAGTGTAGAAAGATCAGAGAACTGAAAGCCAGGAGGTGTTAAACAGCAGTGGCAAAACACAGTAACAGGCAGAAACAAATAAAGCACCTCCCTGGCAGTATGTAGAAAGTGCGAAGGCTCTTTTCTTTAAAACACAGACCAAGAGGCAAAAGATTTCAGCTTGGTCCTTTAATATAAAAGCTTCCTTCTGTTAGGACTTGCCAAATACGAGGACTCGGGAACACTTCTGAGCTCTGTCACCTGAGTGTCCTTCATGATTGTGTCGTGACTTTGGGCTGGGATAAGACCAAAGTCCACCCTGTCTCCTATTCACCTTTGACTCCAGGGGAATAAAGCTGTGTTGGCAGTAGAGATGAAGCCACGTTCAACACAGGGTGAAGTCCAGGGAACTTGCAGTGATGCCTACCCGATGTGATTTAAACACTGACACAGTGATTACTCCTGAACCAATGGACAAGTTTGCGTGGCTTAAAATAACTGTACTTGGTGTGCTGAGAAAAATGTCTGCTCTTATTTTAACTATTTTGTTATTCATGTCTCAGATTTTGGGCATGGAGTACTATAGGTAGATTTGCTAGACTTACTGTATATAATATTCTAATATGTTCCTATGGAATACTACAGTATTCTACCGAATTGCATACTCTCTGTGGGTACGTGTTGAGATAATGCTGTGCTTTCCGTGTTGCTCCGTACCGGTCGCTACAGTTTATTGGCTCGTGAAGAGCTGCTCAGGTGATATGCAATTCAAATTGGTATGGTGGGTGTCAAAGTATATTAAATTTCAGATTTCAGTGTGATATTACTACACTAAAACTTGCTGCCCTTTGTCGGGTTGCTTAAATAAAACAGATAATCTTTACTTGCACAAGACCTCTGTGGTTTGAAAATGGAGAGAGAAGTAGAATCATAGAATGGTTAGGGTTGGAAGGGACCTTCAAAGGTCATCTAGTCCAACCCCCCTGCAAGGAGCAGGGACATCCCCGACTAGATCAGCTTGCTCAGAGCCTCATCCAGCCTGGCCTTGAACGTTTCCAGGGATGGGGCTTCCACCACCTCTCTGGGCAACCTGGGCCAGTGCTCTACAACCCTCATTGTAAAAATTTTTTTCCTAATATCCAATCTAAATCTACCTCCCTCTATTTTAAAACCATTACTCCTTGTCCTATCACAACAGGCCCTACTGAACAGCCTCTCCCATCTTTCTTGTAGGCCCCCTTGAGGTACTGGAAGGCCGCTATCAGGTCTCCCCGGAGCCTCCTCTTCTCCAGGCTGAACAGCCCCAGCTCTCTCAGCCTGTCCTCATAGGAGAGGTGCTCCAGCCCTTTTATCATCTTTGTGGCCCTCCTCTGGACCTTCTCCAACTGGTCCATGTCCTTCTTGTGTTGGGGGCTCCAGAACTGGACACAGTACTCCAGGTGGGGTCTCACCAGGGCAGAGTAGAGGGGGAGAATCACCTCCCTCGACCTGCTGGCCACACTCCTCTTGATGCAGCCCAGGATGCGGTTGGCCTTCTGGGCCGCGAGGGCACATTGCCTGCTCATGTTGAGCTTCTCATCCACCAGCACTCCCAAGTCCTTCTCCTCAGGGCTGCTCTCAATCCATTCCCCGCCCAGCCTGGATTTGTGCCTGGGATTGCCATGACCCAGGTGCAGGACCTTGCACTTGGCCTGGTTGAGCTCCATGAGGTTGGCACGGGCCCACCTCTCCAGCCTGTCAAGGTCCCTCTGGATGGCATCCCTCCCTTTCAGCGTGTCGACAGCACCACACAGCTTGGTGTCATCGGCGAACTTGCTGAGGGTGCACTCTATCCCACTGTCCATGTCGCCGACAAAGATGTTGAACAGAGCCGGGCCCAACACGGATCCCTGAGGGACGCCACTCGTGACCGGTCTCCACATGGACATTGAGCCGTTGACCACCACTCTCTGAGTGCGGCCATCCAGCCAACTCCTTATCCACCCAGTGGTCCGTCCATCAAACCCATGCCTCTCTAGTTTAGAGAGAAGGATGTCATGCGGGACAGTGTCAAAAGCTTTGCACAAGTCCAGGTAGATGACGTCAGTTGCTCGTCCCTTGTCCACCGATGCTGTCACCCCGTCACAGAAGGCCACCAACTTGGTCAGGCACGATCTGCCTTTGGTGAAGCCATGTTGGCTTCCATCATTCCAATGATATTTGGAATTCAAAAGCAAGATCAAACTAGTTATTCAAGTACAGAAAAACTACTACTTTTTTTTTTTTCTTTTTTTCCTAGAGAGACATGAATGAGGGTAGTTTTCTCCCTGGCCTCCTTTTTAAATGAAGACTTTCTCACCAGAGTCTGAACTTCTGGCAAACATGTCATTATGCTACTTATTTATCATCTATCCTTCATAAATGTCAAGTGTAATAACAAAAGGTTTTAATAAACCTGTCAGAATTGTTTCCTGTCAGACTGAGTGAAAAGGTTATGTATAATAATAAAAACAAGACCTAAAACAATACTGAATTCAGCTTTGGGAGGACTCCTTCTCTATTTGTCTCTCTTGAGAACTTAGTGCTTCACTGGTTAGAAAAATAGATTCTTTTTGAAACATGCGTTAAAACCTACATCAGATTCACATACATGCACACAGTGCCTAATAAAAAAAGCAGTATTTTAAGCTAGTAATTTCCGTACTGATGACTCAATCCAGGGAGCTGATGACAAGCTCCCATTCTGAGATATGTCAGATAACAAGAAATATCCTGGCACCTTCGTGCTCTCTGAAATTGTTGTTTCTTTTGAAGCCAACAAGGATGAGAATAGTTTTTTTGACCCAGTTCAGGAAAGTCAAGTACTTGCTTCACTGCTTGATTTTAACTGGATCCGTGCAATTTGTTGCTATTTATTAAAAGCACAGAGTACATCTTATCACTGAGTGAACTGCTGTCCTCCCATGCTTCCTCCAGTGCATTTAATTCTCTCCTTTCCATCCACCTGCATAATCATTCCAGTACAATTGCTTGGGAAAGAAGTAATTGGTTTCAAATGTTCCTGGTTGGCCAATTTATATTTGAATACTAGGTTGGGGACTTTGTGTTCTCAGTGGAGTGCTTGATGTTGCCTGTGTTACTGATGGTTCCCTGAGTGCTCATCTTAAAGATTTCCTTCTCACCATGCTACTATTTTTGCTTGACCTTGCATAGGCATATTCATAAGAGGATGTTGTTGTTAAGATGTTCTGAACTGAATGGCTGTAATAATGCACACAGACTGCCCAGCTCAGACCAGCCATTAGCTGCTATAATTACTGCTCTTGTCCGTTTTACTGCTATTTAATGACTTGTATTATGTTCATTCCCAGAAGCACAAAAGGAGCAGACCCCCAATGCGCCGCATGCTGAACGTGCGTCTCCACAAGGTCTGTGGGGGCAAGATGCTTCTATAGCTAAACGGACACGAAACAATAGCTCAGAGGGATGGATGCGAGTGCTGACGTATCCGGGACTCCGCAGTTGGTCAGTGGCAGAGCGGGGAATAGCCAGCTTGTGGTTAGGATGGTGAGTTTCTTCCATTAGCAGTAAGATTTCTTTATCCTGGCGGCTGGTAGCAGATCATCAGCTGGCTTAGGAGCGTGTGTGACACACAACACACCTGTGCCGCACGTAGAAATGTGATATGAGGAGCCTTGCAGAAACATGGCGTTTCTAAGCCTCTTTCACTGGCAAGAGAAATGTTGCTGTCTGTGCCATCTCACCACCTCTGTGCTTTTCTCTCAGGTCTCCATTCATATTCTCTCACACCCCACTGCTCAGAAAAAGGAATGGGTATTTATTTGGGGCGGCTGACCTGTTCCGTGTAGCAGTGGCCCCCTTGCAATGAAACATATTAAAGCATACCAAAAGGTGAACTGAAACTCTGAAGTCATCAGCCTGCTGATGGTTCCTGCTTTCACATCGATGGCTTTGGTTGGCCATGTGAAATATACGTGTGTGACTCCTGTGCTTGTTAGAGAATGAAGTAAAGGTGGGATTTTGTTGAATTGAAAAGGAAAGAAATGTTTATTAAAAAATAAATCTATTGATTTCTATTAATAAGTTATTCTCTAATTACTAAGTAGCTCTAAATGAGCTTTTTGCCCCCCCAAAGCCCTAGCAAAAAATAAAGCCCAGAAGGCTAACTACCAGAGACTGATGTATTGTTATTTATTTCTTCCTCTCCATTCTCTACAGCTGTTTAACACTGGCTCTTCATGTTTGATCAAAGATTTGTGTACAGCTCCGGTTATTTTACTTAGCAGTCTAGTGATCAGCAACTGCCTTCTGGGACAGCCACATTCAAAGATGTTTCACATACCAGTAGTGTGCTGATAACTTCCCAGTGACGGGACTCATGAAATATTTAAAGAGCAAAACGTTTTAGGTCAGGTATACAGTGACAGTAACTAGCTACTACTTTAAATTGGAAGAGTGGTTATGGTACCAATCAAAGGCGAATGAACATCTTCATGTAGGCTGCGAATTCTTTTCTGCCCCAAGTCTCTGCATCTCTACATCAGGTGTTTCTGCATCTGATTTTGGTGGTTTGATTTGTGAGTGCAGCCCTAGCCGCAGTGCCGGTATAGGCTCACTGGACTGAATGTTACTGGAGCTGAAGTGCACAGCTGCTCATTCAGGAACTGTACTAGGCTTTTCCTTCCACTGATGTATCTGGGATATTAACAGGGGTGATTTGTGGTGCAAGCTGTGTGACAGCTTTCATGAGCACAAATGCTCCTCACTTGTGAACTCTGATGGAGGTCACAGCAGTGTAAAATGTTCCATATGGATCCTCTCACCTTCACCTTAAGGCTGTGAAGTTAAACGGGACTTTGTTGCATAGTAGTTACTTTACCCTCTGGTTAGGAGACAAGGATGCACATCAGCCTGTCTGTGAATGAGAAACAAGGATCAATTTTGTTATATCCAAAATATATAGCATTATTGTTATATATCCCAAATATATAGGTTAAACTGTGAGGTGTAAAACTTGAGTAGAAGTCTGAAATCTGGCTCTGGAACAGATGCAGCACAAGCACAAAATAAGAAGCTTTAATAATGACATGAGTTTGAAATGAAAGGATTAGTTTGTTTTGCAACAAAAGCTAAGGGAAAGAAGTAACATGAAGCAAACCAAAATAATTTTGGGGATGGGGAAAAAAAAAAACACTTTAAAGCTGGCTGGAGAAGTGGTGTTCTGAATTTCAGCAAGGGCTGGAAAGATTAAAATGGTAGCTTGAATATTGTGAAATATAGCAAGGGATAGAGAATTGATTCTGTACTGTTTACTTGTATTGCCTTCATTTTCTTGAAGTGCTGGGGAAAGATACGCATGAAAAAGGAGACGTATGTAAAAAAAATAATAGTGGAAATGAGGGGGAATTAATGAAGAACGTTTCAGAAATTCTTTTGCTCCCCTTGTTTATTGCTGAATATTTAGGGGGTCCCATGATGACTCAAGGATTTAGATTCCTGACCCAAACTGTTTCACGTCAGTGACAGTGTTAAAGGAGTTTTACTTGGGGCTTTCTCTCTTCTGCTCAAGGTACGCTGGCTGCTGTTGGCATTGCTTAGGCAATGGCGAAGATTTGTCTTTGCGAAGATCACGCTGGGACTGTTATCACTATCACTTAATACATGATGAGGGACTTTTTGAATTTGAACCTGGTCAAGATCTATCACACAGCTGTCTCCCATCACAATTCCAGTGCCTGTTCACCAGGTGGAGTCCCAGCGTGCAGCCAGCCACCGTTTGTAGTCTCTCCGGTGTTGGACTTTCTTCTTGTGTGAAGAGAAATAGTTGTGGAGTTTTTCGGTGATTTATGCTCAGACATTTTTCATCTGGGAACTCTTGAGAATTGTTTTAGCACTATCACACCTCTTGGATTCATTTTTTTTCGTGGGAAGTCATTTCTAGAAGGCCAAATTGCTGGGCAGAGACATATTAGGAGAAAGGGGATGTTAGCGCTGAAAGAAACAGTAACGTTTGTTTCCTGATGTAGATAGTGCTGTAACTGTAATTCTTACTACTAGACCAATTTCAAGTTCTGGTATCTTCTAATTCTCTAGGGGATGAGGGATCCAGTTCTGTAAAACATAACAAATATGTGGTATCTTTCTTGCGTATTATTTAAGTTTTCTCACGTGCTCTAGGACTCCAGTGAACTGCAGTTTTAAGTTTTCCAGTTGGGTTTACACCTTCTGTGTACTGCATTTTTTTCTGTGCACCGAAAAACTACTGGGTGGTTTAGACACAAGGCAGGAATTTTATTGCTGAAATTTGTTTTCCGGGATGTACGTCCAGAAAAGAATTTCCTAGAGGGAGGAGGAGCTATAGCTATTCCATTTGTAGCCCGACTGAAAATTATGAAATAGGAGGGCCCCTATGGTGTATTGAACTCATCTTGGTGGAGAACGTACTCAAAGAAGAAATAGACTTCTATAATGTAATTACTTCTGTTCTGACCCCAGAGTTACGAAGCTCACTTGCCTCATCCTTGTTTAATTTGTGGCAAAAAGAGATCGAATAGACCTTATTCCTATTTTTATCAAGGCTATTATTCTGATAGAGAATCTTACTGAATTCTTGTAATGCTGAAATGGAATAAAGGAGTCTCAGTAGAAATGAACGTTAAAGCTTTGCCAGTGTACGTTCCTGCTATGTGTTGCAATGAAGGTATAGGTATTTTTTAGAGTTCCTTTTATTAGCAATAAAGGTTATACACAAGCAGTAGTTGAGTGGAAAACGGGAAGCATGGATTTTTAGACACAGCTATCTACTGCTTCATACTTATTTTGAACACTTGGTATGCAACAATCTTGTGCTGGCTTTTTTACGAGTTGAAATGAATCCTTTGTCATTATAAGTATTTGCAACTTGTACGTAGTAAAAGCCAATGATTCACAAATACTAAAGTTTAGGTTATAAATATGGTATTTTCTTGCTGTGATTTAAATTCCAGTCCATGCCCTAGTCATTATTGACCTGGAGAGTGGCACTGTTGTTAGTTACCTAATTGGTACACCTTGGATATTTTGTTGTGATGCCAGTTTTGTTTTTTTTAATGTGGAAGCTCAATCGGGTCCTTGAATAGAAAATGCACTGAATATCCAGGAAAATCTGGTTTTATCATTAACAGAAATGGTATAGTTAAAACATGCTTTTAAAATTCAAATAAATCTTTATTCTCTTACCTTCTTTTGACCTTCTAGAAAAACCGATCACGGGATTCTATAGTAATACTATTGCAGCTGATAATTTAAGATAATGTCTTTATTTTCTGTGGAGCCTACTACTGACAATATTCAGAGCGGATGGCCCCGTGGTTCAGATCAATAGATAGATTTAGTGCTGATTTAGCTTTGACTGGAAAGGAAAGCAATTAAGTCAGGCATGGAGAATTAGTAAGCGTGCATGTATGTATTCATGGAGATGGCAGTTAGATGACCCACTTTTCACGATAGTATTGAAATAGTAACATGTTTCAAGTAAATATCAACTGCCATCCAAACAGTTGCCACAGTAACGATAAAAGGAATTTAATTTCAGTCAATCAAATGAATATTCAGTTGATCCAGTTAATTTCCACAAAGGTACTGTGCACTCATTTCATACCAGTATTGAATGACATTCAAGCATAGATTTTTCTACAGTTGGCCAACATTTTTTTTTCTTCTTTTTTAAAGCATTTTTTTTTAAATGAAAATTGTTGAACATTGGCCAATTGCACTGTTACTTCAAGACAGTGTTCAATATTTATCAGTTTTCTGCATCTCTGTATCTTTTTGAAGCTAGATATCCAAGTCAGTGGGAAAAGAAGTCTCCAAGAATCCTGCTTAGGGAAGAGTTAGTGCCTGACCTCATTTCTTTGGAGGAAAGTAGTGGCACAGGACTCAATTTGCAGTTGAGCATCTCTTGTATTGTAATGTTTGAAAATACTGGCATGTACAGATAAATGGACAAATGCTAATTGATTTGTTCAAGATTTCCCTGTATAATCTTGGTTAGGCTTCTGTTCTTAAGCTTCCATATTTATTTTCCTTGTGAAATGTATAGCTTGTGCACTCTATATGGATTTAAATATCCTCTGTTGAGGATAATGACAGTGCCTGCAAGCAGAATGTGTTAGAGAGGGCAAGAAGATGGATCTGCCTTCTATGGAGTTTTTGTTCCCCCTGCCCACCCAAATCTTTCCCAGCCATTATTCTGTTATTGCAGGATGATAATGAACAAGGTATTTGGCCAGCAATTGTGTTATTCCATAGTGCTGACGTCTAAGAGCGATTTATCTGGTTCCCCCCCCCCCATCTTATTTAAAGATCTTAAGCATCCAAAGTGGTTAACCCAACCAGCATCTATCACTAAAGCTTCACAGAAAACTGACTGAAATGGAGTGGCCACATTCAGTTATATGTTTATTTCAGAAGGAAAAAAAAAAATAATTATAGTGCTTCCAGTATAGTTTATAACGTAATTTGTCCAAAACCCTGATGCTTTTTTTATACTGGTTGCTCTCCCATTGTCTTGATTATTCTGGTCTGTTTAAAAGGATGAACTTTCTTAGAGCCTAAAGGAAAATAAGATCCAAGTCTGATGACAGCCAGAGGCCAGTTGTCAATAGACTGTTGACAAAGCTCTTTTGCAACAATGAGTAATGTATACAGTTCTAAGGGCAAAGGGGTTGTATGCGTGGAATTAAAGCAGTGGGCTACAACTACTGCGATTGTAGCCTAAATTCAAGGTCTTGCTGTTTCCAGGTTCTACAGTAGTGTTCAGTACTTCAGGGTTATGCAAATCATCACCGGGTCTTGGCTTACATTTACATTAAGCCACTAGAAAACAGCAATAAGGATGGGATTTGATTCAGGTTTGGTTTTGGGTTGTGGTTTTTTTTTTTTTTGTCATCTTGTTTTTAGTAGAAAACTTGAGAAGTTTTAGAATGAGAAGCTGTGTGATATTGAAACCCATTTGGCAGCACTTCAGTTTTCTCATATGTACTTCCAGATTCCTAGAAGGGCCAAGTATCCTGGTATGGCACTGGTCCTGTAGTGGTCTCATGCGATGATGGATCCACGCCTGTAAAGTTGATTACATTCCCTCAGAATTATTTCAGTTCTTAATGTTGTTTATGCTTGTAAGCGCTGAGCGATTACTAAGTAGCCTCTTCTCACCTGGAAGACTGCAAATGTAGGTCTTAGTGAAATGTAAAGAAAGGGAATTGATGAACTCTAGCAGATTGTAGGATCTTTCATTGAGAAGTGACAGCTGGAAGGTAGGACCACTTCGAGGGGTGTCCTTGAAGACACAACAAGGGATAAAGAGGTGCTGCTACCTGAGGAAAGTAACAGGTTCTTCTTTCACTTTGCATCGCACAGGCATTCAGAAAGGCACAAGCTTGCTGAAGCATCGCTGTGTGTTACTATACTCCTATACACCTTTAAAATAGTGGGCTTTGTTAATGGTTGCTGCTAATGATAAATATTTATTTCCACTTTAAAAAGGAGTGCCATTGCTGCTGTCTTCAGAAAGTCCTTGAGTACATTTTTAGTATAACTTTAATCAAATGTCATTTTAACTCTAGTCCTATTCTGAAAATCTCTAGTGAAATTCTATTAGTTTTCAATTAAACTTCAAGTAAACCAATTAGCATTTTCATTTCTATAGAGCAACAAAGGCAGAATCTGTAATGAGTCTATCCAGTTGTTCACAGAGGAATAAATGGTCTGGATAGATTTCTCCAGTGTATCCTTCTGTGAAACTTTGTCAAGTATATTACCTTTATCATTTTCTTCTCTGCTTTAGGCTCCAAATTGGATTTCTTGTGGTGTATAAAACTGTATTCAGCCACTTCTTTCCCTGAACTGTATTTCTAGTATTCTTTCTGTCTTCATTGCAAATCTTCAATATTGCACTAGTGTGTTTTTACTGAAGTTAAAACAGTGTCTAGCTGAGGCAGGGCCTGTAAAATCCTTCTTGTCCTGAACAACTTCAGGACCTCAGTTTGAGGACAGGAGAAGGAATTTTATCTTTTCATTTTAAATATGCGAATAGAAGTGTCTGAATTATCACAGCTGCAAACACTCAGACCCGGATAGTTTCTGTCTCCACCCAGTATTTCATCCTCTCTTCCACTTTCTCTTATTGCTACCTCCTCCTCACGGACAGATGTGATCCCTGCCCTGAAGACCTCCATTATAAAGAAAATATAGTCCCTGAGAGGGAATACTGGAGTTCTTCCAGGGTGGATATGGTCTGATAAGCTTTCATCAGTACTTCAAGCTTGCAGCTGTCTGTAGTGGTCTGTCTCTCCTTTAATGTTGTGCTAATCTAATTGCTGGGTGCTGTAGTCCCCTGCCCTCACTTGTGCCAGCTCCCGGTGCTTCTCTGACCCTGGACAGGGTCAGCCCTCTGTACAGGGCTGTCAGAGGTCAGTAAGCTTAGCAGAAAGCTAACTGCTGTTTTGCAGTTGGGTTAGTTTTGTGCCAGGTTAGCTGTATGAAATGGATCTGCCTAAGGTGCCGTGTAACTGCAGCTCAAAAATCAGTGCCATAGCCAAGCTGTAGTTATGCTCATCTCTTCCAATATCCTTTAAACTTGAAAGCGAGAGAGGGACTCACCCTGGCTAAGTTTCATGCTGAACATAAACACTTGAGTCAGGAAGCTGATCTGTGGAGGTTCCCTCAGTAGTTGAGAGGACTGTGCTCTCCGAGGGATGCTTAGAGCACCTCAGGTAGTAGCTACTGCAAAATCCTAATGACTGAGCTAGTTTCACTGAGCGAAGAGGCTATCCAGGGAGCCCAGCCACCTCATTCAAATAATAAAGCTACTTCTGCTTACAGCAAAGAGGTTAAGCTCAACCAGATATAAACCACACAGCCCTGGGCTTGCAGAAGCATGAGCAGCTCCGACCACTAGCCGTGACCACAGAAAAGAAGCCTCCCTGTCTCACGCAGCTGGCACTAGTTGAGCCAGTGATATGCCAAACACATTCATTTCTGGCCTTGGCTTCAAGGATGCTTTAGTTTTTATAGAACACAGACCAAAAGTTGTGCTTTTAACCAAAACCAGTCTCAATTAAATCCCTCCCTTGGCAACTTCCTTCCTCCTGCATTAGTGCTCAGGCACAGCACTGCCTCAGAGCACCTTTCACCACAGGATCCTGCTTTTTTTTCAGGTGCTCCCTCACAGAGATAATTTCTGGTTGATTATCCCCCCCCCCCCGCCCCCTTGCTGACTGTGCAGGAGTAATGCTCTCCACCCTGTTATCCTCTTTGCCAGACTGTGGTGCTCGCAGGTTGCTGTCGCCTCAGAGAGCTAGTATTGGCTTGTAAACACCTTCCTCTGTTGTTTTTGGATTATTTTCCTGGTTATATGAGCAAAGTGGGTCTCCCCGGCTGTGAGAAAAGTGTGAGTACACAACATAGGGTTCTGTAATAAAGCTGTTACTTCCAGCAGAAGCTTCAAGGCAGTGTGCAGAAGCAGCTGTCTCTCAAGACAAACCCTTAATTAAGGATCCCCTGGCTGTTTTCCAAAGCATTTCATGAGTTGGGAAGGGGAGAAGAAATAATGTTTTGACAAGCTTTACAACTACGTGGCAAGAGCACCTCTGCTGTGTTTCCGTTGCTTCAGCATGTCAGACCACCTGCAGACTTGCGCATCCGCGCCTGGGTGTGATGCCTGGCTGCACGTGTGTCTGGTGTGCGAAGGAGCCTTATTCACCTGAAGAAAGGATAAAGGGGTTAAGTTAAAAATTGGGAAGCCTTGCAGCTGGAGCCCAGTTGCAGTGCCTGTAAAAGGAGCTCCCACGGCAGCAGCGTGCGAGGCAGGCTTCTTCCCCCTGATAAAGGCCGATGGCTGGGGCTGCTCGCTGTCCGGTTTATATTTGCTGGGGTAAATGTCCCCCCCCCACCCCCTGCGAGGAGTCGCTGCTTTCTGCTGTCACAGAGAGCCGAGGAGCTGCTGGGCTTGGGCTGTGCGGGGCCTTCCTCGGGTTTTGCTCTGGCCTTTGCGGGACAGTTGGTGGCAGCACCTGAACAGAAGAGAGGAGACCTGCAAAAGGTTGTTTTTTTTTTTTTTTTTTCCCTGAGGTCTGAGACCAGAATCTGTCCTTTCGGAGTCCAATACCGGCTGCCATGAGCAGAGCGAGGTAGCGCTGAGCGGCTGTGGGGGAGGCCCGGGCCGGTCGCAGCCGGTTCCAGCCGGCCCAGCCGCAGACAAAATGGCTCCTGTGCGTGTGGCAGCTCTGCGAAGACAGGGGTGAGACAGGGCGGGAGGAGCCGGGCAGGGGACACGAGGTGACACTGGAGGGAGAGGAGGAGGCAGGAGTTGAGGTACAGGAGGAAATAGAGGGAGGCACGAAGGGTTGAGGGGCTGGGAGCGAAGCTGCGGTGTTTTCTCTGAGCACTTGCTTAGTTCTTGGTTGTTTTTATTTCTCATTACCATAACCAGTAATGAAGTGTCTGCTAGCTGGCAGTAAATGAAGTCAAACTCCCTGACTTGAGACAGTTTTGCCAGTTACACTAGACTTAGATCCAAAGATAGAAAAAAAAAACCAACGTGGTGCCAAATACCCCTGTGAGATTTCACAGTTTGCAGGTGTAAAGATAAAGTTTTCAAAGCTCCTCAACAACTCTCAGTGGGATGTGCAGGTTCTTAAGGCACTCAATTCTTTAAAATTTTATTTGGCTATGCTATCAAGGACCTAAATACTCATAAACAGCAAAATGTGTCTCAGGAGAAGTCCTTGCTGTTTTGTTGAGCCAGGCTGTAATGGAAAGCAATGGCGTTTTACTGGCACGGCATTTGGCCCTTTCTCATTACAGCCCATGCGAGCAGTTAAAAGGGCTGTAACTTGTAGAAGCAGGAGAAATAAAGTAAATAGAACAAAGAATGTGTGTGTTTGGGCAAGAGGGGATTTTTATAATATTGTTTTGCTGTGGAACGAGAGAACGGTGGGGAGGAGAAAATCCAGACTTGCTGTTGCTGTTCTTAATAACACCCTGAGAAACAAAATTCAGCAAAGTTGTAATCCAGCCCAGAGGTTAGGCGGATTACCAGAGGAAGTCAGGCAATTGGTTGGCCAGGTGTCTGTCGTGAAGCTTGAAAAGTAAAACCAGAGAGTAACAAAAACACTTGATTGAGTCTTTCTGATAGCCAGGGCAAAAGGATGCAGCGAAATGTAAAACAGCGTGTGGCAACCACAGATGCGCTGCGGTGCTGCGGAGATGTGACTGACTGCTGAGGAGTCACTGTGTTATTCCACATACTGCAAGTGAAAATCTTCCTGCTCAGCACCTATGCCCCGGGGCAGGCTTCCAAATGACATGCGAGTGGGCAAGGTGACAATTAGTGAGCTATTCTAGGCGGGTAATACATGCTGAGCATCACAAAATCGAATCCGCATCTTGGAGGTTATGTGGGTCTTCCTGATGACTCCATTCTGAGGCAGTGTTTCGCTTTTAAGGTATCAATCAAATAACTTAAAAATTTCTATCTACTGTTATCAAAACTATTAAGTAACCTGATGAGACAAAAGGTAGAACATGTTGAGCTAAAGGTTGAGGATTTAATGTATGCAGTGCTACCTTTCATGTTACTTTTGTCCACATGACTGTGTTAGTCTGCATTCAGTCTCACTGGAGCGAAAGGCTTCTGAGTTATGCCGCTATGAGTGAGAAGAGTGTCCTTTTTTTTAAGAAAGAAGTTCTATGAAAATATTATTTTTTCATTTTCTTTTGATTTTTTTTTTTTTCAGCAAAAAGGCCTATGCAAGGTTATTAATGCTACAGGTTATAGGATTGACCTTAGGTTTGACAGAAAGCCTTTCTCAATTCTAAATTACTTTAGGGTCGCATTTCTTGGTATGGTACAGGTTAAGCTTGAAAGAAGTTGGTTTTGTTTTTTTTTTTGTTTGGGTTTTTTTTTTGTTTGCTTTTGTTTGTTTCCTAAGGACTTAGCTCAGTTCTGATTGTCAAGTCTTAGTTGTGAAGAACACAATGCTCTTTTCCATGAACCTAAAGATTTTTTGAGAATCTTAATATGACTAAGTTTTCATTACTTTAATAACAATAATGTAATATGCAATATTATGTTGTGTAATATCAAAATATGGAAATTGAGCATTATGTGGGAAAAATGGGCCAATCCTGGGGTGTTCTCTTATACTTTTGGGATTATATTCTAAGGGTTTGGAAGTAAGAGAAATCTCTTTGGTTTAGACTTTAAGTAAACAGTTATCACCTCTAGATGCATTTCAGTGCTGCCCCTGAGGTCTTGATTTTCCTGACTTGGCTCTAGTCTGCTCATTTTTATTACAGCGGGATTGGTGCAGGTTGTTGCACTTCGGATGTAGTAACAATTCATGCTCGCTTTGTCCTGCAGTAGGTGTTGACAGAAGGTGCATCACGGGCGAGGACTGGGCTCTGGGTAGCCTTTTCATTTTGGCAGCTGAGCTAACAGGCCTTATGTTTTAGATTATCTGTATAGTGAAGCATTTTAAAATAATGGCCTTGAGCAGGCTGTCAGCATTACTGTGACCTCTGGTATTTGGAACTATTGATAATAATAATAATAATTTGGGAGTCACTTTGTGGTCCCCTGATGAAAGTAAATGCGTAATTAGATATTTGAATTAATTATGTTGCACTTGAGTTAACTGAGATGCCAAAAGGCTAAATGAGTCCCCCAGGGGCTCATGACAAGTTGGTGGCAGAGCTGAAAATAAACCACAAATATTTTCACCTCCGTGCCTTCCCTTTGCTATAGACAAAACTGGTGATTGCTCTTGCTTTACTTTTTTTTTTAAGGAGGGGCCATGTGTTCCAAAATAGAGGCTAGGCAAAATGCCAGGCATTGAAGAAAGAACAGCTTTGCATAAGCAGTATTTGCTTTAGGTTGTCTTCAGTGTTTTTTTTTGTCTATCTTCCACAGATTAAGAGGGGATGCTTCTCAAAGGAGCCGAGAGCTCCATTTGCAGATTCTTCATTGAAGGTAAGTTTTGTGTAAACACACGCCTGAAATAAATTTAATTTATATAATTGAGGCAGCAAATTAGAGAAAACAACCTAGTGGCAAACTATTGTAATTATAGAAAATCAGCCAGTCAACTAATTGAAGTAACAATCTATCAACAAAATTTATCTGTTTAAACACCGTGCTACATACAGTAATTACAGGGGTAAAGCCAGTGAAATGCCGTCTTCCCCTTTATAAGGGGAAAAAAATAAGTGGAAGTCTGAACTTGTTAAGGCTCTGTTTTTGGAAATTGTGTAAAGGTAAGTTTGTGTTATGCTTTTGTTGCCACTTAAAGCAGCGAGCTGTAGGCCGAAACTTTGAATATTGGGTGATATCTTAGAACCAGTGAACTCTTCAGAAAGGAATTTCTCCATGGTTTGTGGTCCAGTGACATGAGTTTTAATAGGTTGTGACAGGTGTGTCTTATGTTGATGTACAGAGGTTTTCCCCAGATGTAGTTGGAATACTATTTCTGAGCAGCAGTAATCAGAGCTAATTATTATTATAATTGGTCAGTTATTAATTATTACTGTAATTGATCATTTTGAGTAAATAAGCTCTTAATTTGCATTTGTGAAGCATTTTTTGTGTTTTTCCCTAACACAAGGGAAAATGGGAGGAGAGGTAGTTCTGCTTAGCTCCAGTTATTTTTGACATAGTGTATAATTATGTCTGGAATTGCATTTAGTACAGTGCTGTCGTAGTTCAGCAGTAAATGAGACTAAGTGTAGGCATGACTTCCCTTGTGCAAGTATCCCAGCCTTCTGACACAGTCATGGTAACAGTGATTTAAAAGAGGGAGTTTTTACTCTTCCAGGCTTGTGCCCTACTCTACAAGTAGGCCCATCGAGAATGTTCAGCCTGTTTGCGCACTACTGATTTGAGTTGGGGTGGAAGTGAAGGAAGAAAACTGCTGCTTTAGTTTTGGACTGCACAGCATTTCTCTGTGGGAATGCTAGGGAAGAAATACCCCTTGCTGCAAGGCTGACAGAAACGGTGCTCTAATAATGCTCCATGTCAACACTTTGCAAAAAGCTGATGGTGTAAACAGCAGAGAAGTGAAAAAAAGCATGTGGGGACCTGTTCAGGTTCCCAGCAGCTAGAATTTTTATTCTCTTTGGCACACAAACCAAGCCAGTATCAAAGACAACTCCAAGACACAGTCACCGTGATAAAGCATTTACACACATGTTCTTTTCTTGAAAAACAGTGAGAAAGAGAGAAGAGATTACGAACTTCAAAGAGCTGCCTTTAAGCTAGGAATATTGTACACAAGCTGCCAGAAAACTATTTGTCCCTTGCTAACGCAGGATCATTCTTCACTTGAGCCATATCTCTAAATGAAAACCGGAGCAGTAGCCAACTTTGAAACTTTGCCTTGAGTTTTGGCAATTAGACAACTGGGATGGCACTAATGCCGAACATCATTAATGCAGGAAATGTATGAATGCATGCAACAGTTTTTTTCAGATTCTGTTAGTACTTTTGCTTTGCTGTCAAGACATAAGTGTCACAGCTACAAGCACCAATAACAGAGGTTATTTTGAAAGAAGTCAAAGAAGCACAAGAGACTGCTGTTGTGTTGTTCGGCCCCAGCCTGTGTGTAACATTTGCTGCCTCTGGAGTCTTTAAAAGTAAAAAAAAAGAAGGGGATTGGCGGTGGGTGTTTGGTTGGTTTGTTTTTTTTTTTTTTAGTTTTACGTGCCTGGAGTATTATGCATTGAGAATGTAGTGGGTAGATCAGTCCATTCTGGGTGTTTTATAAGCTAATGTATCTTGCCATGTGGTTTGGCGACAAGCAGGTTAAATACATTCAAAATACTGTCTGCTAAGCAGCTTTTCTCATGGCTTCAAAGTTACATGTTTTTTTTTTTGAGGGCAGGGCATGCTGGCAAGCGGTGGGGGTGAATTGTTTTTACTCAGTGAATGCACTAGAAAGTGTCAGGTTTAAGCAGAGGGGATTTTTTTTTTTCTGTAATTCTGCAAACATTTTTGCAAAGCAGAAACTATCAAAATGTAATCCCCTAAGGAACTGAAAACCAAAGTAAAACATAGCATTCTTTGATTAACTTTTTCGATGGAAACTGAATTAGGCCACTGGCCAACACTTTTGCGTATGATTTTATTTAAGACTTCTGGGCTAATTTTACTGACCTTATTTCAGTATCTCATTTCATAACCGGTTCCATTTAAATCAGTAGTAGAGTGTAAGCATTTAGAATTTTTTTCTGATACATTTCTTAGTCTTGAAACAGTCACATCATAATTCTCTTTGTCCTTGTATTTAGTACATGCGAAGTTGTCATGAAAATATATTGGACCTTTCGGGTCTTCCCTTGCGTTCCCTGGCACAAGCTGGCTCGCTGTCCTCTTTGCGATAAGATTCATAGGTGGAAACTTTGTGGTCTGTGTCTTTATTTTACCCTCGCTATTTTTGATCTGTATCTGCAGGGAGGAATAGGCAGTGTGCGGCCATTCAGTAAAGGCTGAATCTTATTTTAGTAAGAGTTACGCAAACGTATTAAACTTGTTTACTGAGCAAGCATATATTCACAAAGGTTTGAGTTACTCTGACTACTACTACAAAGTGGAAATGAACACAGGGATAAAAGCGGGAGAATAAAAGAAGAGATGATAGAAGTGCCCTTTTTTTCCTCTCGAGAATAAAACTGTTTTACACTCGGCCACAAACCCCTTTCTTGGTAATATATATTTAGAATGATTTAAGAATACTCTAACATTTTAGTTACATATAGCAGGATTTCTGAAGCTATGCACTTCTTGTAGGTCTTTGAATAAATGAAATACTGTCTTAGTTATTGTCCTTCATTACTGTACTATCTGAGCAACTCTTTATCTTTAATGTACTTACTCTGACAACACTCCTGTGAGTTGAGGAAGTTCTATTATCCTTTGCACAAGTGAAGAATAGAGAATCAGACTGATTTTATTTTTAGGCTGCTTGCTTTGGTTGGAGTGAGAGCTGTGTTATCTAAGTGTCTTCTCCATTTGCATTTATGTTAGTGGTGCAGTACTCATTGTGTCAACATGTAAATTCCTTTTTTAAAAAAAAAGCAGTAAAAATTAGGAAGACCAGTGAGTAAGGATTGTTTTAGGTAAAGACAGTGAAAGTGACATGATTTGTTTTTAGTACACGGTATGAATTTATCCTTTTTTTTGCCAAAGGTAAGTAGAGTCTGGACTGCTTTTTAGAGGAACTAATTAGGAGTTATGGGGATTGTATATTATGTGATGCCTGGGGTAGCACCTTGACACATTGGCTTTGTGTAGGAATTGGGATGGGAGGAGGGAAAGACGCTCCTCTAGTATCTAGATGTAGTAAACCAATCTGTGATCAACTCAGACTGCCTACAGTTTGCCAAGATTCGTTGGCTGTTGAACAAAGTCCGTTTATGTGGTTATCCCCTGGCAGCAGAACCTGTGTGGTTTGGGTTGCTGGCCTGCAAACACGGCTTACAAAGCTGCCAGAATGCAAGTGTAGCCACTGCCCTTTTCTCTTCCTCAGCTGAGGTGGCACCTCTTTAAAAACACCTATACAAATATGTCCTGCTTTTGTCTGACATAATTTGATTGTACGTTCCGGATGGAGCCCCGATTTCAAGTGTGTTTTCATATAACTAATAAACTGTATAACCGGCTTATGGTTTTCATTGTATATAGTGTGAACATCATGATTTTTTTACCCAGAAAGAGGAAAGCTTATGGCAATGCCTGCAGTCTTAGGGCAGTGTCCAAGGAAGACTTTTTTTCCCAGGTCAGCAAATGCTTGTAGGTTTTGATAGATATTCTCAATTATGTCTCCAAAAATGAATTTTGAGCTGTGAAAGGAACAGAATAGATGTACTCTTAGGTCTTTGGGGGACTCAATGTGTAGTCCCAGAGCAGTTTCTGAAAGGAGGAGGTTATAAAAATCAGGGAAGGAAAAACAGCCTTATGACTTGCACTTGCAGTACTGATGAAGGGTGATGTGGAGTGCGGGTTGTATGTATTTGTAGGTGTAGTCATGTTGACTGAAAATGTTTTCTCAGCATGTCTGTTTTAAAAGCCTGGGTTTTTTTAAAAAATGTGATTTTTCAGAGGAAATGACTTCTTATAAACATGCTTTGCTTTACTTCAATATGAAGAAAAATTCCCTATTTCCAGTATAGAGACACTATCACTACAGTACCGTTTAGTTTTTTGTGTGTCCAGTGAGTGTGGGACTGACTGAGACACCAGAACTTGAACTTCTGCTGCAACAGGTGCTCAGGTTCTACTTTAAGATGCTGAGCAAGTCAAATAACTTGGTTTTATTTTCATATTTACTCAGTGGAAAAAATGAAATTCATTTCTTTAGTTGCTTTGAGATTCACTGATAAATGTTGAATCCATTGGCTATTTATATATTTATATTACCTATAAAATACTGAATAATCTGCAGGTACTAGATAATAAATGACATGATTATTTTACGGCTGAGTTTTTTTTCAAGGGAGCCTGAGAAGACTAAGCGTCAGATTGCCATACAGTTTCTGTCATAATTGGATGCTTTATCTTTCCTAAGAAACCTGCATAGTCATGCACAAAATTTCATTTTTTGGAGAGATGTGATACCATGGTAAAGGTCTCTTGTAGGTCAGCCAAGCTGTCTAGGATGACTTCTTTTTTCTTGTTGGTGAGACTGTTTTGTCTCATGCATACCTGTATGTTAAGTAGGCAGTGTAATATCCTAGTTAGCAGTCAGAGAGAGATGCTGATACTGAATAACTTGTCTTATTTTGTGGGTTTTCCTTGAATTTTAGGTCAATCTGATGCTGGCAGGGAGGGGAAAGCAAGCTGCTTGTACCTGAGAAAAAGAAAGAAGCTAGTTGTACCAGCTGTTGTTTGACAATGGAGATATGAGAATTGTCTGCACCATCTTCTCTTCACCTTCTGTATAATTTGCAGCCTATTTCCTGGTGCTGAAAACTAGCCATCTCCTTTACAGCCTATGGAAAAAAAACTGCACAGTTGTCTTTTTTGACTCTGGTTGGATTTTTGTTCTTGCTACTTTCCTCTGGACTTTTTGCACTTGATGTGTGTCTTTTATTCCAAGGCAAATGCAGCTCTGTAGCCAAATTCCTTCTGATGCTGGACAGAGATGTATCTTGTCTTTTCGGTTTTTGTAGTCAGGGTCTTCCAACATGAAGGAACTGTAAAGAGAAAGTCCTTGGTCTGTGAAACTTCAGGACACCTTAAGTGAACCAGAGCTTCCAAGAGCCTTTATTCTTTTTAGTAATTTGGCTTTAGGCATTATAAACATTACTTTTTTTCTTCCTATACTTCTAATGCAGCACGAGGAAAAGAAATGGAATATGATCTTTCTAAATAAAATTGTAGCAATTGAACTTGCATTATTTGGTCTATTACAATCTAGTTTCAAGTAGTGCAAGCCACAGTCTAAAGTTGAAGTACTATATTGCGTGAAGATTCAGAGAACTGGAGTGAAAGTAGAGCAGCACAGTGAAGGAATACAGTTTTAACAGCAAAAGGTGATTTTTATGAGGATTTATTTTACATCCTAACACTTACCATGCTGCTCAGTAGTGCAGATTATTTTGGCATTTTGCAATTCCATTAAAGGTACAGATTTTTCAGAAACAAGGGTGTGTGGTGTAACAGTAGGTTGCAATTAAAACATTGGATATTGAAGGGTAAATGAGAAGAGCTGCTTTTGGGCATCAGAAGAAAGAATGCACTAAATACACCTACTATTTAAAGCTCTACGCTGATTTCCCCCTGAGAAAGGGAAGAGTGTGCTTGGACAAAGACTTGCCAGACTCGTCCAGAGGGCTTTAAACTGGTGTTGCTGGGGGAGGGGGAGCACAGTTCAGCCCACTGCTGTCAGCATGGCGCCAGTGCCAGCACCGAGGGTCCAGAAGCTGAGGAAGGGTCACAGATAAGTGCAAATGAACCTAAACTGTGGTCCAAAGGAACCCCTGTAGCTCCAGCCAGCAGGTCGGCTTTGTCGGGGGCCCAGCTGAAGTGTCTCTATACCAGTGCACGCAGCATGGGGAATAAACAGGAAGAGCTGGAGGTGCGTGCACATGAGCAGGGCTACGACCTTGGTGGCATCATGGAGATGTGGTGGGATGATACATATGACTGGAGCGTCAACATGGAGGGGTATAGGCTTCTTAGAAAGGACAGGAAGGGGAGACGAGGAGGGGGTGTCGCTCTCTATGTCAGCAACTGGCTGGAGTGCCTGGAGCTCCGCCTGGGGATGGAGGAGGAGCTGACAGAGAGCTTATGGGTCAAGATTAGAGGACGGGGACGGACAGGGGACGTTACGGTGGGGGTCTGTTACAGGCTGCCTGGCCAGGAGGACAGAGCAGACGAGGCGCTCTACAGCCAGACAGGAGCAGCCTCACAGTCACAGGCCCTGGTCCTCATGGGGGACTTCAACCACCCTGACATCTGCTGGAGAGACAACACGGCAGGGCACAGGCAGTCCAGGAGGTTTCTGGAATGCGTGGACAACAACTTCCTCCTGCAGGTGATAGAGGAGCCGACAAGGAGGGGTGCCACGCTTGACCTTGTGCTCACCAACAGGGAGGGGCTGGTGGGGGATGTGAAACTGAAGGACAGCCTTGGCTGCAGCGACCATGACATGGTGGACTTCAAGATCCATGGGGCAGCGAGGAAACCACATGGCAAGCTCTCTGCCCTGGACTTCAAGAAGGCAGACTTCAGCCTCTTCAGGGACCTGATGGGCCAAGTGCCATGGGAGGCGGCCCTGGAGGGAAGAGGGGCCCAGGCAAGTTGGTCTATATTCAAGGAGCACCTTCTCCAAGCTCAGCAGAAGTGCATCCTGACGAAGAACAAGTTGGGCAAAAAGGCCAGGAAGCCTGCGTGGATGAGCAAGGAGCTCCTGGACCAGCTGAAAGTAAAGAAGGAAGCCTATAGAGGGTGGAAGTGGATACAGGTGGCCTGGGAGGACTACAAAGAGGCTGTCGGTGACATGGACAGTGGGATAGAGTGCACCCTCAGCAAGTTCGCCGATGACACCAAGCTGTGTGGTGCCGTCGACACGCTGGAAGGGAGGGATGCCATCCAGAGGGACCTTGACAGGCTGGAGAGGTGGCCCCGTGCCAACCTCATGAAGTTCAACCAGGCCAAGTGCAAGGTCCTGCACCTGGGTCATGGCAATCCCAGGCACAAATCCAGGCTGGGCAGAGAATGGATTGAGAGCAGCCCTGAGGAGAAGGACTTGGGAGTGCTGGTGGATGAGAAGCTCAACATGAGTGGGCAATGCGCCCTTGGCGGCCCAGAAGGCCAACCGCACCCTGGGCTGCATCAAGAGGAGCGTGGCCAGCAGGTTGAGGGAGGTGATTCTCCCCCTCTACTCTGCCCTGGTGAGACCCCACCTGGAGTACTGTGTCCAGCTCTGGAGCCCCCAACACAAGAAGGACATGGACCAGTTGGAGAAGGTCCAGAGGAGGGCCACAAAGATGATCAGAGGGCTGGAGCACCTCTCCTATGAGGACAGGCTGAGAGAGTTGGGGCTGTTCAGCCTGGAGAAGAGGAGGCTCCGGGGAGACCTGATAGCGGTCTTCCAGTACCTCAAGGGGGCCTACAAGAAAGATGGGGAGAGGCTGTTCAGTAGGGTCTTGTTGTGATAGGACGAGGGATAATGGTTTTGAAATAGAGGGAGGTAGATTCAGATTGGATATTGGGAAAATTTTTTTTACAATGAGGGTGGTGGAGCACTGGCCCAGGTTGCCCAGAGAGGTGGTGGATGCCCCATCCCTGGAAACGTTCAAGGCCAGGCTGGATGAGGCTCTGAGCAACCTGATCTAGTCGGGGATGTCCCTGCTCTTTGCAGGGGGGTTGGACTAGATGACCTTTGAAGGTCCCTTCCAACCCTAACCATTCTATCATTCTATGATTTTTGCTATATTCGCTGATCAGATTGAACTGAGCTGTATAACGCAATGGCTAAGCATGCAGCCTGTTCGTACTTCAACTAGAGTTTTCTAAATGAGGTTATTTCTAGGCTGTTCATGGTCCACGGAGCTATTACCTCCCCAGGAGAAAATAAAACATCTTGAGTGTTTCAGGCATCATGTTTGATACTACAGTGGCCAGAAAGTCTCATAATAAAATGTTTTACTTAAAACAAGAGAGAGGGAGAAAACACCCAGAGCCTAAGCCACCACCACAGGATCTTTCTTTGAGAAAATTTTGCACTGGTTACAACTATATTTGTGTTCTCAGGGTCACTCTTAGGTTCAACAGGAGCTGCAAATACTCAGTGTTGAGAAGAGGGCTGGAAATGCACAGGAGCAGCAGTATCAAACCCCATAACATAGGAGCATGGCTCTTACTGCGCTTTGAAACTTTTTAAACTGAGTGAAATTTTCCACAAATACCGTGCAAAGAGTAATGAACAGAACCGAGAAACTTCTGTATGCAGCACCTGAATTGTAAGTTGCACGGTAATAAGCTTGCAGGCATATTTTGGGAAGTTATACTGACTGTGGAAATACAGTAAAGCTTTTAAGCCCTGGGAGTTCATAAGTTTTCCCCTTGTCTGTGTTCTGGCAGTAGCCGTTTACAACTGCCTTTTTTAGCCACAGGAAATCCCTTCTCTTAAACTGAAGAGGTACGTGAAATATATTCCCTCTAAAGGCAACATCTGTGCTACTTTGTGAATCATGCCAGAAAGGGTGCTGGATATGCTAATCAGCTTAACCGCGTTAATGGTAAGGAATGATAATTATTTTCAGGTAGGAGTAGGTCCTGTTAGACACCTAGGGAAATAAGATTGAGACCATACATTATCGCAGGCATCTGCAAAGATATATTGCTACAAATTGTCTTTTTGTTTCTGTTCAGCTGTGTTCAGATTTTTAAAAAGGGGAAAAAGCATGCACATCAGTAAAATCTTCAGTTAATCAGAATTTGATTACAGTAAGAGCTCAGAAATCATCGTACGGTGTTGTTAATTATTAATAAGATTATGTTGTATGTCGAAGTAATTGTGGTAAAGAGCCCAACTGGAAAAAATTGATCAGATTTTCAGCCACTAAACTGTATACTTTGAGGTCGTTTCTGTCCCTGTCTGTTAATTGTGTCATTGTTAATTTATTTCTTACTTGTATTAAGTAAATGCCTGACATTTACCAACCAGATAAGTACATCATTGCCCTAGGAATTTTTCAGACACATGAGAAAACACTGTTCTATGAAAGCCTTCCTAAATCTCTGCCTTGTTTGTGTAGTTAATAGTAGTATCCTTTCCATGTTGTGGCTATTTAAGGTACTGTTTTTTCTGGCTCATCTCATTTTCAGGTGAAATCTGTTGGCCCTGGCCACACCCTAGGTTAATGGTGGAGCCAGCAAATGACTCCCTGGTCCTGTGAGTGTCTGTCTAGAGCTTTTGGAAAAACCCATTTCTTTCAGAAATCTTTGGGCCCAGGCGTTTTTGCCTCTCCTTAAACTCAGTCATCCCTCCACTTGCCTTCTGTTCAGGATTGCTGGACTTCAAGATGATTAAAACCATTATTTCCATATTAATCTTCTCTTCAGTAAGTAACAAAGCTTTCTGATAGATGATAAATTTCTGCCTGATTTTACTAATGCCTCAGTGTATAAGCCTGTTGAGGTGAAACTATAAGGTTCAGGCTGAAATTTTACACCCCTCCTGAATTCTGACGTAAATGTGAACTACGAGGTATGAGAAACTGATACAATTGTTTATTTTACAACTTTTTGCATGGACACTTTCACCTGAAGTGAGATCACTGGATAGAGCTGCAGTGCATTGAGAAGATAAGCTGTTTCACACCAGCTGTGAGGTATGGGTGTGTGCAGAGAGCATTGTGAAGGATCTCCTGATAAGCAGGAATTTGTTGTGGTAGGACAATGGTCTGTGAATGTCTTTCCATGTTCCGATCTGAGCTCTTGAAATAGGTTTAAGTAGTTTGTAAGCTTTTTGTCATTCCCCTGCCATGGGTTTTTATTGCAAATAAAAAATACGGATGTGGTGCAGGATGCTAGTGAGAAGTTCAGAGGACAGAGGTTTAATTCCTCGTGATTTTGTGCAGTTTGGTTAAACTGTGGCTGCACTGGAAGCTCTACTAGAGATACTTCCTTGCAGTGTGAGGACAGGGACATTGAAGCTTTGATACTGGATGCAGTATAGTTGTGCTTCACCTGGGCTGCCTGATGGACCTCCCTGAGGCTGCGTAGTCTGTTAGCTCCAGCCCAGTGTCAGGGTAGTGTGAAGGGGTAACAACTGGTGCGTGAACAACATCAGTTATGTCTGTGTGGCACGGTGACGTGTCACTACACCTGAAGTCTGTGATGAGACTTGGGTAGAAGAAATATTGAGCTTTTTCACCGTTGTGATTCAGAATCCTCTTTGTGTTAAGTAATAGATGGCAATATAAAATATTGAATCTACTCATCTTTTATGACCTCAGCAATAATAAAAGATCCTCTCTGTGTAATGTTAGAATGTTGAAACATATATTCAATATATCGCATAAATTAGTTACTGGGTTTTTACAGGTGTGGAATTTCTGTTTGAAAAAAAGAGAAAATGAATTTTTTTTTTTTTTTAACCTTGAAATGTGATGGCCCAAGTAAATGTTAAATCCATGTACGCATATGTAACTTGGATCAATGATTTAGTCCATTTCTAATATCAGAATGACACAGCCAGTGCTTTTGAAGAAATGGAATGCTATTGATTTACTCACTAAGTACAAATAAAAACCTCTACAAGTAATTTCAATTTTGGTAGGGTCTCTTTGAGCTGCTTTGAGTCTGCATACTCTTGGGTTACAAAGAATGGAAGTATAACTGATTATTGATGTGCTTGTGTATTCATGTGTGCTGCTAAAAATCAACTAAGACTTCTGGCTTTGAAAAGAAATTGTTCTAAATGGTAAAATGATGTTAAGAGTTGCAATACACTCCACCAGGGATGGAGTAGTGAAGCAAAAGATCAATTGCACTTAGAGATGGGCAAATGTAGTATGCTTTATGTTGAATATTGGTAGTGACCATGTCTTAATTATGAGACTATGTGGCCTCATAGCTGGTGCTGTGAATTGTAGCCTAAGATTTGGATTTGGTTTCCAGCTCTTCCACAGAACTACTAGGTGACCAAAGGGAAGCCATTCCCTAGATCTGTCCAAAAAGGAATTAAATGTTCTACAACAGTTGCAATGACTCTGAGCTTGAACTGAGGAAGAAATTAATCTGTTTCATTAAGGGTATTCAGTGAAATCCTTAGGATTTTTCCAGAGTTGGTCCCAAAGGGGCCGAAATTCTTCACTGCTCGAGTAAAACTCTGAAGCTGTGGAGTCTTCCCATACAGGTATTTCTTAAATTACAGTCCTATTCTTCCATTGCAAGTGAGACCTCCTTATTTGATCTCAATATAAAACTTAGCTTGAGATAAAACTGGAGAGGCCAATTGCCCTGCCCAGATATTAAGAGCATTGTAATGACTTGAACTATGCAGCATGATGCTGTGACTTTTTCTTTTGTGGTGAAGTAGACATGTTATCATCAAGCGCGGGCATCGAAACAAAATACTTAAACTTTTGGCCAATATGTTGAAATTGTTACAGGGCCAGTTGTGTGCAGCACAGTGCCTTTTATATGGTAAAATATACATTTTTGCAACTACAGATCTGTGACTATAGGGAGAAAAATCAAAGTTTGGAGGGATTGTCTGTATCCTTTTATTATTCTGTTAATCCATCCAGTTCCTCTCATCTACCTATCCATTCATCCTGTCCTTATCTTGAGGGCATTTAAGCTTTTGTTGTAATCCACAAGAATAGCCATAAACTCATAAAATACAATTTTTGGAGTAAGAGAAGTACTAGAAAAATATCCATTAGCCTGCCAGCTCCTTAGCTTTGGGTCTGAACCTGAGGCTGGTTTTTTTCAGTGAATTTATTAATAATGCTCGGTTGCTCAGCCTGCATGTTAAGGTGTGGGGGGTAAACATAATTGTACTTTTAAGTTACAGACACTTAAAAGACACACAAAATGACAGCAGTTTTTTTTTTTTGGAAATGGACATCAGTGTCTTAATATGAAAGCTGTTCGTAGGCTATAAAGAAATAGTTCCAGTTCAGGTATAATCTGTGAAGGGCCTGTTAGTTTTTTGATCACTAGGCCTGTGGTAGGATTACACAGCAAAGCAGAGAGATTGTATTTGTCAAAAGTGGCAAGAGCTTTTCCAAGAAATTGATACTGCAGGAGCAGGAGAAGAATCAGCCAAGTTTTCCATTATTGGAAAAACAGATTTATTAAGCATTTAGGGAAGTGCTTATGTTACAAGATAAGTTTGGGAAGGACAGGCCAAATGGACAGGTAGCTGAAAATGCATAAGGGTAACAAAAGCTTGCCAAGTAAGTATACAAATACTGTATGAGAGAATATTGGCACCCTGTGAGGCTCATCTGCAGAATTGATCTAAGCCTCAAAGATGCTGAGAAGAAAACTGCGGGGTTTCCTGGGCTTTGGGTGGAATCCCCACGACATTGTATTCTGAGTGGTGGAAACGTGGAGTTTCCCAATTGGACGTTCCTGATGTCCTATGGTGTAAACATAAGGTCTAGCAAATCAGATAGGTGTGGATAATATAAAAATAGAGATAACTACAGTTAGCAGAGAGCAGGCTAAGCCAGCAAACTAAGAAATACTGATAGAAATCCTCCGTTAGCTAGGTGGATTATTCTGTAAATTGGGGAGGACAAATGAGTACCTAGGAAGGTGGTGGTGGGGTGGTTTTGGTTTTTGGTGGAGTTTGTTTTTAAACACAAGTTTTCCTGTTGGAGTCTGAATTGCGTTCTGGAGGGGAGAGCTGAAAATCATATCAGAAACTAAATATAAAATGTCTCGACTTTGATCTTTGCATTAGCGATGTGCCTCAGCTGTGCGAATAGGTTTTATGAGAGATGAAAGATGGGGCTCGTGGACAGGGCACTGAAATGTCAGTGAGGTCTGGATTCAGCGGTTTTTGCTTCTGCCACAGCGTCTCCCAATATTTCTGGTGAATCACTTGGTGCTTATAGGAGCTCCTACGGGATTTATTTTTTCTGACCCTTGTCCTCTGTTTTCAGATGATGCACTTTCAGAATCTTTCCGCAGTATCTTACACTGATAATTTCAGTCTCTAGGAGAGAGGGAAATACAGAAAATAAACTTGTTGATTGGATGAAGTAATTACTTCAGTAATTACAAAGTGGGAATTATTTCAATAAAGATCTTATACAGTGAGTATGTCCTGCTTAAAATTGTTGTTTATTTGGATTCCAAAGACTGTTAATAAATTGATAGAAATTCAAGGACAGAACGGAGGAAAGACTGTGAGGGACAGATGCCTGGTGAGGGGAGCTCAGGAGGCGCTTGAGATCCTTATCCTGAAAGGCACCGAGGATACTCGGCTCTCACAGACCTTTAATCTTTAATCTCTCTCGAGTTCTGTGGTAGTGCTGGGACTGTGCGAGTATGATGCAGCTGTTTGGGGAAGAAGTGAAGAGTTTTAACATATGCAATTTAAATTGCTGAGGAGTTTTTGGACAGGAATGATGCAGCAAGGGTAGGAAATGATGAAAACTCCAAACAGATGAGATCAGAGTTCTAAAGTGTTTTCTGTAGGAGATGAGAAATGAAAGGGAACTTACTGGATAACTTTGTATGTAAATAAACTAGTTTATGGTTTAACTCATGGCATAATCACAGCCAAGCTAAAACCAAGATGTTTGTACCAGTTAACTTCTGCCTAAATCTTTATAATGGCCAAGCAGTGAATTATGACTGTTTTACAGCATTATCTTCTCTGAGAAAAATAAAGTTGGGCTGAATTATCTTAATAAATAAGCCATTTCAAAGGGAAAATATGTGTAAATTCCAGTGCATGCAGTTTGACTTGTATGCCTGTGTTTGCCTAAACCTTGCATCATCATCTTAGCAGTAGGATAATAGGAAAGACAATTGTATTCTTAATGGGAAATGTTGTGTTTGTATCTGGATTTTTTTTTTTCCTCTCCTGAGGAAAAGCAGTAATTACACAGTGAGGAACATTTGCTGAATGGATGTACCTGTATTACAGATGTCATAAATGACAGGTATGCAATAGCATTTGAAATGAGCATTTCACCCGTTTTAATGAGCTTCTGCATGGAACAGAAAATGTAAAGGCAATATTTGGGAACTAAAATAAGATATGTGGGAGAAGGAAACACTGGTCAAAGTGGAGCTTAATGGGTGAATACCAGCCTGTGTGTGGAGCCAGCCTAATGCACCTAATCACTTTATTCAAACTTAAGCTGATGGTATGCAGACCCAAGCCAGGATAAATTTTGCCCTACAGGGTGACCTTCATATTTTTTCACTGGATTAAACGGCAGAAATTTGATTGTTTATTTTGCAGGAAACTAAGTCTCTTATGTTTTTGGTAAATGAACTAAAATTGGTCCCTTCCAACTCTAACTATTCTATGATTCTATGATTAATGCCTTTGCTAGAAAAGTCAGAATACATAGAAGTGTTTATTTACAGTCTGCATACTGTTTGTCAGTTGTGTCTCTCTAGGTGACAAGGTCATTAAACATTATCTTTTGGCTCAAGGTAGAGTTGAAGATGCTATGCACTTAAATAAAACGGATCTCCATGCTCCCCACAAAAAAAAGCCAAAAAACCCACCAGCCCCCACACCTCACAAACTACAGAAATGCAATCAAGCTGCTTATCCCCTTGAGAAAAATGTGTTCATTAAATCATAGATTGAAGATAGTGAATTGTTGATTTTATCTCTCTCACAGACAAGATCCAATTTAGCTGACAGCTGAACCTGAAGAAAATTGTAAGTTGTTTATTCTCTTAAAAAATATGTAGCTAATATTTAATTTGCAAAACATGTCCTCTCTTATATTCCTTTTCAAACCTTTTATTTGTCATGAAGATTATGGAAAAATGTTGAGATAAGTTGTTCCGTTTTATTCAGCTTCTGGAAGCAACCTCAGTTCTTTGAAGGCCAGAAATAGCCACGGGTGTCTAATTCCGAAAACCTAAAATGGGTTCTGAATGCTCAAACCCTCCTGATTTGCTGGAGATCCTGCAGCAAGTGTATAGTATTTTTCTGTATTTTTAAAAATCTCTTAGTAGCTTGCTTCTATAACAGAGTTTACAAAGGACACCTGTAGTCTCCAGACTCGTAAAACTTTTCATAGGACTCCCAAGAGCACTGCTGCTGCAGCAGAGATGGACAGGAAGAGGAAACGATGGTATTGCTTATAGACCATAGGAGCCTGGGAAACTTAGTACAAATTGTACAAGTAAAAAGCTAGTAAACTTTATTCTGTCTACCTCAGCTGTGAGAAAACAACCTTTCCACTGCAATCTTCCTCTTTTATCCGGATTTTGGTAATATTTTACTGTATTGGGTATTTAATGGAACGGTTGAAGACTCACAGAAATAACTGCTGCAGTGAGTGTAGAAGACAGTGTAGCTGTGCAGTCAGCAGAGTGATTTACATAGGCATTTCTGTTTCCCTCATCCTTGCAGTAGCAAAGTGCATTGCAAATGCTGAAGAACCGTATGAGATGGGAAGGTCGTTACATTTCCGTCAGATGCATGGTTGAGGTAGGAGGAAGTTAGTGGCTTGTTGAGATATAGAAGGTAACATTAGGTAACGAACTCGCATTGAAATTTCAGTGTTAACTCTGATAATGCCCTTCGAATTTCTCTAAAATGAGGAGTCTGGAATGAAAACACTCTCCCTTAGCTTGTTAGTGTGAGCAAAGAGTGGATACTTGTTCTGCTGTAGCATCTACACTGTGGAGTTATTTCCTCACACTACTTGGAATACTCTGCATTCCCTTAAATGATGAATACCCTGGAACAAATTGAAGCATAATGGCATGTCAGTTAGAAATGAAACAAAGTGAAATTAAATACAAATAGAAACGCCATTTATTTTAAATAAAAAAATAAAAAGGGCTAAATATCTCCATGAGGATGCACTTGGTAAAATGTTTCCATTTAGCTTGATGTTCATCTCGTATAAATAATAGTGTTCCCCCCTCCGGTGACTCTGCATTACAGCAAACACTGTCAAATACTGCAATCGTGTGTATAAAAGAGCTGTTTCTAATTTTCTGTCAGTTATTCAGTTGAGTGAGCCTGTTGTTTGTAATCTGATATCTGGGTGCCTGCAGATCAGCAATAATTCAGGTTAGACAATTCCCTGTGCAAACGAGAGCAGATGCCTTGACGTGGGGAAATTGGACGTGTGTTGGATTTTGTTTGGTGTTTCATGTTTTGCCATGCTTGTGTTTCGCAAAGCTGATACTGCATTGTAGGATGTAAGCAAACCATCTGGGACACTGAACGCTCACCCCTTCTTAAATTATTGTGTGTTTTGGTTTGTCTGTTTGTCGGTGTCCTGTCCCCACCGCGGGTTGGAAAACAGGCCTGCTTACTACTGTTTGAGTTATCGTTTTGAATTGCTGCTGTGTCTACTTCAAAGAGACTAGAAAACTGATTGCTAATGCAGTGTAAATTTAACACAGTAAAATAACAGTGCTGTGTTGAGTAGTTGTGAGTACCCATCATCTTCCATGCAACGTTCCTTGCAATAATGGTCCCATGCATCCTGGAATGTTATGATGCTGGTATGTTTGAGATAACAAAGCTGTGGGAAGGGTGGATGGTGTGAATCAAATGCATGGTAAATCACGTTTTTGTGGGACTGAGATCTTGGTTTGCAAACCCTTTGCAACGTAGGTGAACTCTCTTGGTGTGCATACACAAATCCATATGCACGGGGAGCTCGATCTCAGCTGGGACTTTTGCACACTGCCTGAAATGAATAATCACAACGTCTGACCATGCTTTTGGTAGGTACGTTTGTGCGGCACCTCATGCTGCTGCTTCTTTTGGACAAACTGTTGAGAGGAATATTCAGAGCCTTGAGTATTAAATCTCCTTGCACTGATTTGATTGATGGTGCTTTTATCAAGGGCTGTGCTGGTATGTTGTGCATACAACATACAGAGTATCGCACTCATTTTCCAATTGAATGGCTTTTCTCAGTGTAGAAACCCCATATTCTCTGTCTAAACAATGTAGACCAGAAGTTGAATAAACAGTGAAAAACGAATGGAGTACCCAGGGATTAGCAGACAGTGCGTTATGTTGATTACCCCCATTGTCTTCAGCTTAATAAAGTCTATTTTGCTGTAAGTCAGTTCAATTGTGTGTGAAAATAGAGAGGGTGGAAAATGAGACTGAACAAGAGGGTTAAATGACAGTGTGCTGTTGTCATAGTTCAGCCCCGATCGGGACCAGACTACGCAGTCTCTCTCTCACTCCCCCCACCCTCCGAGAGAACAGGGGGAGATGATGTGAGGGAAAACGGCTCGAGGTTTGAGATAAGGACAGGGAGAAATCCTTAAAGTCATCGTTATGGGCAAAACAGACTCGACTTGGGGAAAAGCATTCATTTATTTCTAAAACTAGCAGGAGAATGAGACGGGGAACAAGGTAACCTCCCCCCACCCCTCCCTCTTCCCAAGCTTAACATTATCTCTACTACCTCCCGTCCCGAGCGGCACAGGGGGAAGAGGGAATGGGGGTCGCGGTCAGTTCATCACACGTTGTTTTATGCCGCTGCTTCATGGTTGGGTGAAGAACTCCTCGCATTCCTCCTCTGCTCCAGCGCGGGGTCCCTCCCACGGGCCACAGTCCTTCGTGAAACTGCTCCGGCGTGGGTCATCTCTTCCACGGGGTGCAGTCCCTCCAGAACGGCTGTCCCAGCGGGGCCTCCACGGGCCACAGCCTCCTTCAGGCCTCCACCTGCTCTGGCGTGGGGTCCTCCACGGGCTGCAGGTGGATCTCTGCCCCTCCGTGGGCCTCCATGGGCTGCAGGTGGATCTCTGCCCCTCCGTGGGCCTCCATGGGCTGCAGGGGAATCTCTGCCCCTCCGTGGGCCTCCATGGGCTGCAGGTGGATCTCTGCCCCTCCGTGGGCCTCCATGGGCTGCAGGGGCACAACCTGCTCCACCATGGTCGTCACCACAGGCTGCAGGGGAATCTTGGGTCATCTGGCGATGACGCAGCAGCGTAAAACGACTCGTGATGAACTGACCGCGACCCCCATTCCCTCTTCCCCCCTGTGCCGCTCGGAGTGAGGGGAAGGTAGTAGAGATAATGTTAAGCTTGGGAAGAGGGAGGGGTGGGGGGAGGTTATCTTGTTCCCTGTCTCATTCTCCTGCTGTTTGTAGTAATAAATGAATAGTTTTCCCCAAGTCGAGTCTGTTTTGCCCATAACGGTAACTTTAAGGATTTCTCCCTGTCCTTATCTCAAACCTCGAGCCGTTTTCCCTCACATCATCTCCCCCTGTTCTCTTGGAGGGTGGGGGGAGCGGGAGAGAGACTGCGTAGTCTGGTCCTGATCGGGGCTGAACTACGACACCAGTCCTCATCATTAAACCCATACAAAAGCCGTTGATAAAGTGCTTTTTAATGCATCATATGGCACCTGCAGTACTGCAACGTTGACTTGTGCTATTGAGCAATCACTAAAAATGGGCAAACGGGAAGTAGCCGTGATTCTAAGTCATAGTTTCGGCATCTCATTGAATCCTGATTAAGATCCCTGAGACCTGCTATGATTCAATACATGCTCTGGCAGACCCTCTTGCAGAATAAGGACCTTGAACTTTGTCATAAGTGAATCCCTTGTGAGCATATGTGTCTTGACTCATAAGAATAACCTTGCATCCAGGAGTTTCTAAAGAGGTCTTTGGAAGGCTCACTTAATATTAACCCTTATTTATTTATCTGCTTTGATATGCCTTGATAATTACGGAATGTTCAGTAGACTGCAAGAAAACTAAAAATGGCCATAACATCTGAATGGAACAGCCTGATTAGGCTGGGGAGAGAAGAGTCAAGTATAAAGCAAAGGAAGAAGTATGAAAGAAAAAATTTGCAACATAGCTGTTTATTTTGTAGTATGCTAGCAATTTTATTTCTATGTTGAAATTAGGAATTGATACCGAGAACTCCTGAGCATCAAGAACTCCAGCTGGAGCCAACAAGAGGTGGAAGTGCTCAGAAACTTTGGAAAAGTGGGCTGGTGTATAAGGAAGTAGTGTCATCTAGTGGTTAAAGGAAAAGACCAGGAAATCAGGACTCCTAGGTTATAATTTAAAATTTACTGCTTGCTGTTTGATGAATTTGCTTGAAAATCTCAATATCCCATTTCTTTGGGGGGATGGAGGAGGAGGTGGACAGATGAGGCAGCTTTTGGCCCAGCTGGCTTCTCAGTTTTGGAAAAGCAGAAAGGAACATGTGCGTGCCACCATCAGAACTATTTTGTACAGAGGCAATTTGGAGCAAACCCAGTCCTGTTTCAGGAAACACAGGGAGGATGCCTCTGGTGCATTTGTATTTAGATGTGACCAGAGCAGTTTAGAATTTGGCAGTTTTATATCCCATGGAATGCCAAATCCAGGCACGGGGTGAGGAATGTACCTGTCAGTCTCCTTGTGGATAATGGAGGAGAGAGGGAGCTGTTTTGTTTGTGTATGTATAGATATATATAAACTAGTAGGCAGCTTAAAAGGAATTGATGGTGTTTCAGTAGTAGTTTTGTTCAGTGCTAACGATCACTTCCAATGTTAGCAGTTTGTGGAGGACTCCCAGCTGTACCTGTTGTTTCTCTCAACTGCAGTAAGTATTATCTCCTGCTCTTCTTGGCAGCAAATGAGCTGGGATGAAGGATGCAGTAGTAGAGCTGAATTCCAGAGAGCATGAAGGTTTTGCAGACAGAGAAGAGAAATGCTGTAATGGATTTCTCCTTTCCATGGTCACCATTTCTGAGAAGGATCTCAGCCCTAGCAGGGCAAATCTGCAGCCTCATAGTCGCTGTGGATCCTTATGGTATTCTGGATACCTGGTGTGGCAGTGCACGCTTGCCCAACTAGGAAGATGCTGTCCTGTAGGCCAGTTGGAAGTGGATAACGGCAGGACAAGGGCAGCAGAGCATTGCTTGTAGTTTAGTTATCAACAACTTTTCTCCCTGAGTTTTGAAGGTTTCTACCCAACAATTATTGCATAGCTAAGCCTGCCTGCTGTAAACTGTGGGCACCAAGGAATGAATTTGCATGAGATGCCCTCCAGCTAACACAGTGCAGGAGCCTTAAAACAAGATGGGAGAGGGTTTGCTGGTCCCTGTGCTTTTGTACTTGGGGTTGACTCATTGCTGCTGTGGTACTGGAGTGCATCACACTCTTATCAGAGATGATGCTTGTGTGGTTTAGGAGAGAGTGACTGACTGCCTATCTGTAAAGTAGAAATAGTTATAGAGGGACTAAGGCAGGGATTTTCTGAAGTGTTTGTGTGTGTAAATCTCATTAAAATCAGGGGAAGTTATGCAAGGCATATCTTTGACAGAGGTTTGTTCAAGCTCCCTGCTGGCCCAAGAAGCTGAATCCTCATCTCTCACGTTGCATGCTAGTGCTGTTTGCTCCTGTAACATTCACTCAGAGGTCTGTCCTTGCATTCAGATCTCCTCTGACATTCAAATTGGCTCTAGCTATGGCAGATACTCTGTCTTTCTTAGCTTTGTTGACTTGCCGTGCTAGCAGTATTTCATTGGCTCGGTGATCCCATCAATAAACAGCCTGTGTGATTCCCCGCAGAGAGGGACCTGCAAAGAAATGCTGTGAGCTAGGGACATCTTCGGATCTGTTATCGAGTGCTGCATATGGGATTTTCCGTGCAGATAGAGTCCTCACAGCTCTAAATATGGGACTGCTTCAGTATTCCTCTCACGTTGCTCAGCATGCTCTTAGGATGGCCAAGAGCACACGGAGATTTTCAGGGGGAAGGCTCTAAGAATTCCAGGGTGTGTTCCTCCACCTCCTGCTCTGTGGAAGCTTTTCTTTACTGATACACTTGTTACAAAACAGCGTAGGCATTTTCCTGTTGACAGTAAGGAGATGCTGGACTGGCTGAACCCTTCTGAGCAGACTTTTCTTACCAAGCTGGCGTGGAGAAGCCTCGTCTGAGTCGCAATGCGAGCCTGAGGAACACGGCAGCATTTGGATCTGCAGCCTGGGCAGCGTGATTGAACAAGGGGAGCAACATAAAGGGCAGCCGACTGCAAAGCTGTTAGCATTCTGCACACAACTTCAGCTCAGTGTTGGATGTACTATTATAATTCTCTGTTAATTACATAGTGTTGATTATATAACTACTTACCAGTTCCTCCTCTTTTAATGAGCACAGCTGTTTTCTGTCCAGCTTCAACAGGGAAAATTTCCTATCTCTAATTTAAAAGTAATACACTCAAAGAAAACTCCAGAGGGCTCTTGGGCTCGTGCTGTTTGATGTGTTTTAACGCTCATGGTGCCTACAAACTTCCTTCAGCCTAGAGAGCACTTACAGCCATTCCCGTTACCCTCTTAAATTAATCTTTGTAACTAATGAACTTTATTAATAGTGTTAAAAAAAACTAACAAACCCCTCACCTTGTTGTAAGGAAAGCCATTTTGTTTGGGCAGACTGATAAAGCTGTCATGTTACTATGCTAATTTGGATCCCCGCACCGTATTCATTGTTTTCTGAGCAAGCGCCTTCTACAAAGTGAGCCAACAGTTTTCTGCCAAAAACTCTCCAAAGAGGGAGTGATATAAACACGTATTTCCTTACACTGAGGTAGCTGTGAGTTACTGCTTTCCAGGAGACAAAAGTATTAACATCTGCTGGGGACCAGAAAGGCTGAGGTGCTGGAGCATTAAAGGAAGGTAACGTGTAGACAAGCAGCAGCAATATGCTGAACCAAAGACCTGCAGGTCATTGCTTGCCGCCGGGTTCATGCCAGACGTGCTCCATCAGTGACAGTAACGTCTGAAAGAGTTTGCTGAGAACTCAGTCCAGTTTTGTGTGTTGCAGCGGTAGTGCAAACATTTTGGGTGTGAAGAGCTTTTATTTGGAAAACATGTCTTTGTTCAGAACTGAACCATTTCTCAGGTAGATGTACACTTAGATGTAGTTAGTTTGTTAGTTTAGTTTGAAGAATTGCCGAAACAAATCACTTCAACTTTCTAGCTTCGTTTTCACAAAGTCAAATTAATTTCACTAAGATTTTTATAACTTTTAATTTTTCAGTTATGTAATAATATGCTAGCATGTTTTGACGCTGTCAGAATGCAGTCATTGTGGCCTGAAGAGAATGCAGAAGTATGTTATTTTTTTTTAATTTTTTTTTTAACTTTTGGTCTATAAGCAATTTTGAAGGTGTGACACAGGAGGAGATGGCTGTGGCAGGTCTGTAGCAGTGGCAGGAAGTCTGTAGGAAGAGCTGAGCTTTATTTCCTAACTGGTGGCCCGTTATTTCTGTTTCACGGTTCTCTGTTCTAATCTCTAACAAGATCTGGGACTTTCTCAATCTGTTAACTTGACCCTACTAACAATATTTTAAAAGTTCAATAACTGATAAATACTCAAGAATATGATTGGACATGCTGTAGAGTTGCAAGTTGATTGTAACCACCTAAAATAAGTCTTGATGTGCTTTAAAAGCGCTACTCTCATCCATAACGTCTATTAATTACCTATTAGTCTGTGTACCCATTATAGGTGTAACCTTAACATAAATTGAGACTGCTTGATCTGTTATTGAGAGCAAAGACTGTATTTATAGGAAGATGATGATTTATCTGGAAGTTGCTCTTTATCATTGACATTTTAAATACTGCTGGAGTGTCCTTCTGTTTCCCTGGTACGCCTGATTGTAAACATACATCAAGTTGTTTCCCTCGGGGGGCCCTGTTCAGATAGAGCTTGAGTTACATTATGGTAATAATGTTCACTCTTTGCATTAATAATTACACGGAATGCCTCCTCTTCAGCAAAGTATTTTATTTCTTTGGTGTTTTCCTTGCTATTATGAACTGCTGTGCTGCTCCCGTGTATTTTATGCCGACAATGCAGGTCACCTGTGGGAAGAAAGTCAGAGATGATCCACTTTGGCAAAGGAGGAAATAAACTCAGAGGTTGACTTGCCCTTATGACCAGTTGAAGTTTGTTTCAGTTCTATGAAATGAAGACACTTTTGGATTTCTAATCTCCTGCCTTTACCACACATTATTTTTCTTTGCTTTGAGAGGCAGTTTTTCTGCATGGATTTGCATTCCTGGATAGCTTAAATTCACCCATGCTGTCATGGTGCTTTACAAATGAAGGAGGGTCAAGGGGCATCTCTATGTTGTGAGTTAGGACAGTGGACCACAATGATCTCACAAGGTCTCTCTTTTTTTTTTTTTTTTTTTTTTTCTTTTTTCCCATTTCTTACTGGTACGTACATTCATTACAGAACTTCATGGAGTTATTTGTATATTGGCAAGATTAATAAATTTTGGTTGGTTCATGTATTTAACATATTGCTGACTACCACCACTAGCTGCTAGGTGGAGTGTTGCCACTGTGTGTGTATTTGCATTTATTTGACAAAGGGAGCCAGTAAAAGGTGAAAAACTTCCCGCTAGTGACACTTGAACGTCCTCCTCCCAGGAGGAAACCACTCTAGTGTAATAAGACAAAGCCCTGCAGCAGTGAAGAGGGTAATAGCAGCACTTGGAGAACCTGCTTGCTAGATTTCTTGGGCGGAAAATACATAGTCTGTGACGGAAGATCATCTTTTAGCCTGACTACCCTAGATACAGAGATGGTAGTACTGGGAAATGTTGTTTAGCCCTTGCACATTGCAACTTTCAGTTTGTTGGTCAACTTGAAAGCCAGTCTCGAAAAACAAATAAAAGGACAGAGTGTTTCTTTCTCCTGGACAAGATTAGGGTGCTGAACTGCTGAGGAGAATCTTCTTTCCCTGTGAGCAGTGAAAAGGATGGGTAAGGCTAAGATGCCCACAGATGAAACCACTTGCAGGCGTAGAAAGGCAGAGGCTTTGTGAAAAGCTGTGACTTTTAACTTCAGACCTTCAGCTCTGAATCCAGCCAGAGAAAGAAAAGGTCCTTTGGATCTTTTTGTCCCTTTCTCCAAGTCTGTCTCTCTCCCTCTTTCCTTCAAAGCAGCAATTATTCTTTTTGCTTTTTTTTTCCTTTTTTTTTTTTTTTTTCCCTTCTTGGTTCTGCTTAGCAAGACTCCCTAGGGAGCCAGTGTGGAGTTGAACTTGGCACAAACAGCCAGGAAGACTGCTTGAGCTCAGTGTCTGTACAAATGTCTGCGATAAACTGCTGTATTAATATTTCAAATGATTTCCTGATACACTATGCACTGTGGCAGGGATCCAGGGAACAAGGTTTTCCTTGTGAAGTCTGCCTTCTCTTTTTAATATGCAGCTATAAACAATTTATTTTTAAAACGTATCTGGAAAGAGCAATGTTTTCGTTAATGGAAAATCCTGACACCCTTCTTTTGGCCTTACACCAATTCTGTTCCTACGTCAGTGGAATTATACGACTTTTCTTGGGTGTAATGCTGGAGAATCTGGCCCTGTTGTTTCACAGCTATACTACTGTAAATATCTTCAGAGTGAGAATATCTTTATTAGCTAGAACTTCCTTGTAGTGAAGTCTTATATCAGACAAGTTTTAATTTAGATTTACGAAATGAGCTTTGGTTATGTTCCCCTAACAGCCTGTGCAGTGTGAGACCTCCAGGCTCTTGTTCACCTCAAAACAGATGCTGTGGGTTGGGTTTTTTGCCTCCTCAGTCCATGTCGAGTGGGGATATAAGTGAGAACTTACCCTCTTCTGAACAAGTGGTTTAAAATGTTTTGTTGAAATGTTTTTGCGTGCACATTTGCCATAGGAATTAATTTATTTCAATTTTAAAACAGGAAAACAAAAACTTCTGAAATCAAAATGTTGTGTAGTCAAAGAAGGTCCTTTGAAATCGCTGGGTTTAGTGTGTCGTTTCACAGTGACTGTTAGAGGTTTTTATCTGTGTGAAGTCTGGAATTTAATACAGTGTTCCACCTGACATGAAACAGTTTTAAATTTTACTTTGTGAATTTTTTTTTTTTTTGTTTCAAGTCACAGTGAGGAAAAATACTAATATTTTACCTAGACCAGAAATGCAAAATATTAAGTCAGGTGGACTATGTTTTAAATATATATATTCTCCTAAAGGTAGAATTAAGAGAAACCTTACAGCACAGAATGTTTGAGGCTAGAAGATCGTTCAGTCTGACCCTTCCTCAAAGGGGCTAAATAATCACAGCGCTCTCAGCCTCTGCTCGCATGTGTATTAATGCTTTCCAGTGCTTGAATATCACGCACATTCCTCTTTAATTCTGGATTCATGAGCAGGGGTATGAAACTAGAGCCCTCGGAAGACCAGGACACGGGTGCTGATAGGACAGAAACATGAGAACGAAAAGGCATCATGTGTGAACAGTGCCTATGACTTTTCATGGGTTTTCCACTGTTAAAGCACTGTTTTTTGGCACCAATTCCTGTTTCTAGAGTGGAAGGTAATTCTCCAATTGAGAATAAACTTGCTAAAGCTCATAAACTGCCTCCTTTTCTAATGCTTTGGCAAAGAGTGGGGAATGCTGACACAGAGTGTGTGTGAAGCCCAGTGACAGCTACCTTAAAGTCTGACTCAGTAGCTGTCTAACTTGGTAAAGTCTTTACTTTGACTCTGGTTGGCTTCTGGAAGCACTGAAAAAATGTTTGCTGGTTTGTATATGTGACTACATGAGTCACTTGACAAAAATAAGTAGAGAGGTAGGCCTCTCAAAGGCAGTTATTACCCTTTGTAATGACTTTTACCACAAGGATAGTAGTTTGGTTTTTTTTCCTTCATTGCTGTGGGAGTTGTTTCAAGTGATTCTGTACTTTGATATTAAATTTATTCTTGGGCTTGGGTTTTATCTTGCTTCTTGTGACTTCTGTGTCTTCAGAGGAGTTGATTCTGGCTCGTTGTTCTGGTTTTGTTAGTGAGGGGGGGCCTAAGGTGGCAGCTTCTGTAGGAAACTGCTAGAAGTCGCTCCCCTTTGTTCAGTGGACTCGGCCGGGCCTAGGGCGGACCCGCTGCTGGCCAAGGCCGAGCCAATTGGTAGCAGAATGTCCCGTGATAACGCCTCTGCGATAACGTATTTAAGTAGGGGAAAACAGGAAAAAGAGAGAGAAGAAGATGTGACGCAGCTGAGCGGGGGGCAGAGAGGGGGAGGCGCGAGCCTCATGGGCCTTGCAGGCCTCACCCTCTGGCCTCCCGCCGGGCAGCCGACTGGGCCCAACTCGGTCCGGCCCGGCTGCAAGAAGTGGAGAGGAGATGAGAAGTGAATAAGATGTAAAAAGAATCCTGAGAGACGTCTGCCAGCCTGTTGTGAGGAACGGCTGCAGACGCCAAGGTCAGTTCAGAAGGAGGGGGAGGAGTAATGCGGCTCCTGGCCAAGATTCCCCTGCAGCCCGTGGTGACGACCATGGTGGAGCGGGTTGTCCCCCTGCAGCCCATGGAGGTCCACGGAGGGGCAGAGATCCACCTGCAGCCCGTGGAGGACCCCACGCCAGAGCAGGTGGGTGCCTGAAGGAGGCTGTGGCCCGTGGAGGGCCCGCTGGGGCAGCTGTTCTGAAGGGACTGCACCCCATGGAAGAGATGACCCACGCCGGAGCAGTTTCACGGAGGACTGTGGCCCGTGGGAGGGACCCCACGCTGGAGCAGAGGAGGAATGCGAGGAGTTCTTCCCCTGACGATGATACAGCGGCGTAAAACAACGCGTGATGAACTGACCGCGACCCCCATTCCCTTTTCCCCCCCCGTGCCGCTCGGGAGGGGAAGGTAGTAGAGATAATGTTAAGCCCGGGAAGAGGGAGGGGTGGGGGGAGGTTATCTTGTTCCCTGTCTCATTCTCCTGCTAGTTTTAGAAAATAAATGAATACTTTTCCCCAAGTCGAGTCTGTTTTGCCCGTGACGGTAACTTTAAGGATTTCTCCCTGTCCTTATCTCAAACCTCGAGCCGTTTTTCTTATATCATCTCCCCCTGTTCTCTCGGAGGGTGGGGGGAGCGGGAGAGAGACTGCGTAGTCTGGTCCTGATCAGGGCTGAACTACGACACTCGTTCACTGTACGTTCCGTCAGGTCCAAATCCTGGCCATTAAATGTCCCATTTGTATCATTACCACTATAATTCCCAAAGACAGTCAAGTAGGATTGTTGTGACAGCTCTGAATTGGCTTTCACTGTGGAATATTCCTGTTTGCATACATTCATAGTCAGATGTTTACATTGTATACATATTTAGAATTTGTAATCCCTCAGTGTAATGAGCTTTCTTAACCACCTTGAGTCTGGACAACTGTATTGCACTCGGTGAAATTAACTGTTAAGAGCGTATGCGTGGAGGAGTTAAAACTGAAATTGTAGTTCTGTCAGCTAAGACTCCCAGTTTCTCAGGATGCAGTTTCCAAAAGCTCTAAAATCTGGCGACTGAACCATGGAAAATTGAATCCCACCCTGGGTGCGCAACTAGAATCAGAAGTCCCGCGTGGTGATAGAAACGGTGCACGTGCTAAAAGACACTGTCCTGTGTGAACCCAGATTAACCCAAGTGAACAAGATGAGAGGAACGAGGTTGTACTTGGTGCTGCATTGTGCCAGATAATGTTAGGATAAAGGCAGGAGTAGAAGCTGGATCTTCTGACTTGTATTTAAATCATTATCAGGTAGACAGTTCTGCCTAGGAGGAATATTGCTTGCAAACTCATGGACTGATCTGGGATGGTCTTGAAATGGACAGGCTTTTTGCTGGAGTGTCCTGGGGAGAAGTGAGAATTGTTGTGCTTAGGGGACACTTGGAGAGATTATTCCTTTTAAAAGGTTGTGTGGCCACATCTGGGAGGTGACAGGAGAGAGAGACCTTAGTGGTCGGTAAGCAGTCACATCACAATCCTAGAAGATGACTTCACTGGAAATTCCCCCCTCCCCATAGTGAACCACACATAAAAAAAGCTGAGCGATGAGTTGTGCTGGGGCATGCCTTTTCTTGAGTGAAACCAAAGCTGAAGCTGTCCTTAGGGAGTTGTGGTTCTGAGATCTGCAGTGCTTATGACCTGGGCTGAGTATGAAAGATGCGGTTATCGAACGGATGGCATTAACAAATATAATGCCAAATGATCATGGCCCTTGCTAAGAGTCACCGTGCTTCCTTTAGTAGCCCTTGCGAGCTTTTGGGGAGCTTTTTTCAAGTCTCCTTGAGGCCCTCAGATTGCTTTTTCAGTTTCTTTCAGCTGGCAGTGTGAGGATTTGACCAGATTTTATCAAAGGACTGATGTGAAAAGAGGGCAGGTTTTGACCCAGCCCTGAACAATGCCTAAAAATCAGTGCTAAGAGACTCTTGAATTCACTATCTCCCCGAGTACTCCGTGTTGCAGACTGGATAGTTTCTGCCTACCAGAACATTGGTGCTTTACTACTTTAAACCATATTCAGGAGCTGAGTCAGCCTGGCGTGGTGTTGTGCTGTTTACACTGCTCCAGTTTGGATACCGCAGTGGAGGACTCGCGCAGCAGCACAGAAACGTGTGCTTCTTGCTTCCGGAGTTGATGAAAGGAGAGCATGTTCTGAACCGCAGTGTTGCCCGAACGAGCAAAATCAAGAAAGGCTGGCTGCAAATAGAAGCAAAGCATTTCCCCTGTCTCCTAAACATTAGTGTTTCTCATCCATTTGATTTAACAAGGGCCATCGCCTTGCCATTCTAATTATCTCTGTCAGACCCACAGGACGTAAAGGAGACCTCTGATTTTTAAGAAGAGAGTGCCCTGATGTCTGCATGCCTTTTAGTCTATCACGATGCACATTTTGTCAGAAGAAAGCGTTTGAAGATTGCCTCGGTAACACGAGCAGATTCCTGCCGTACAGCAAAGGGCTATTTTTTATTATTTACTCAATTAATGGAAAGGAAACATTGACTGTCTTTGATTAGAAGTAATGGTTCATTAGCCTGGGCTGTCATCTGCTAGCGCTGTGGATCTGGATGGGGAAGTTGATGAATTATTCTGGTTAGAGGAATCATAGTGGGGATATGAACTCTTAGAGAAATACTGAGTACGAGCAGGGCAGCAAAACTGTGGAAGTGGTTTCTGAGGGCAAGGAGTCCAAAGGCCTGGCTCTGCACTTGCTCTGTGTGTAGATAGATGTGCGCTTCCCAAGCAGCTCTGCCTGTGGCAGATGTTACTACCTGCTGCTGCTGTCTGTCCTCAGCGCTAAATGTTCTTTACTGCTCCAGTGACAGAGTTTACCAGTTTCTAAATCTGGTGGCAGAGCTACTTAGGAGTTGTCATTTATTTGTTTCTGTCAAAATGGGAGCCAAGTTAACAGACACTAGTTGCTGAAACTGATATAGCAGATGATTTTTTTCTTCTTAGTTAGTCTTTTAGTTTTGAAGCAGGAGCTGTCTTTTCACACCATGGTATACTGGAAGCTGTGGGTCCCAGCGCAGAGAATGGGTGAACCCAGGGGGTCCACAGACTGTATTGACGTGGACCATAAAGTGATAAACCCAAAATCAGACCTGTATTGAGGAATCTGTTCCACAACCAACCAAAACCTTAGGCTGCTGTATGGAGGGGTTTAGATTTGGGTGTTATTTCTACCTGGGAAGGTAGCAGGGGTGAAAAAAATGACCCTAAGGATTTTCAGGGACGTGAGAGAGAAAAACCCGAACCCTCATGGACAAACAGGGGTAAGCCAGCAGCACTCAGCATGCTGCTTTAGCAGAGATGGTTTTCCCCTTCCAGGTTGGAACTGCTGTGAGAGTGAATGTAACATTCAGAGCCAGCCCCCACAGCAATGCAAATGGAATGATTTTCTCTCTAATACATATTCTTAGTATTAATAGCAAGGAAGCCAACAAACAAAAAGTAATCCATCGCTTTCTGTAAAATTGTCTATCTAGACAGGAAGAAACCCACTACTCCGTGCTGCCTTTCTTATTTCTGTTTCATTGTTTCTCTTTAATGAACTGGCAAATAAATTACAAAAATCTGTTTTATAAGCCAGTTACTTATTAATTCCATATTTTCTGCTACAGGTTCTTAGATTAATGAATCAAGGAGATGGAAAAGACTTCTATTTAATTACACAATTAGCATTGCTGTAACATTTGTTTTAAGGACATGACGTAGCTAATGGGTGTTTGTTTATTTTGAGTAAGTAATCTTAAAATTAATATCTGCAAAATTTATTTCTGGCTTTTGGTATTTCACATTCCCCCCCCCCCTTTTCTTCATTTTCTGAGTTTACTGAAAAGTATTTAAAAAGAATTGTTGAATGGCTGAAATAGCTACCTTTTTCTGCGGATCCCACTGTGGTTAGAAACCACAAACTAGTTCTTGCTCTAAAAATGTCTTCATTCAATGAAGAGTGAAAAAAGTGAAGTAATGTTTCTGAATGAATACTGAACTCCAGGTGGTTGAATACTACACGTCTCTGTTAAGGACGCTTGTGTGTCATCTCTAAATTCTGCTGTTTGTAATTACCAAGGTGTAACCTTAGCTTTAAAAAAAAAAAAAAATAAATTCAGTTTAGGCAAGGCAGTAGCAGTCTCATCCACTCTGCAATGAGGACTGTGACAGAGGAAGACAGAGATGCTGTGCAGGTTATGCTGCTGCATCTGCCTAAAGAAAGTGGTGCTTTGGTAATAAAACAGAAATCTGTCCGAAACAGTTGGTTGTGAAGGAGACGGGGATTTTTGCTGCTGTCGTTGTCCACAGGAAGGTGGAAAATTAAGACCTGTATTTTTGCATTTGTCTAGTTCAGTGCTGCTGTAAGGGGTACTGATGGGAGATTTGGAGCCACAGGACTGGGCTCTCAGCTCCAGACCAGCAGTCCTCTCCACAGGCTGCGGGTGTCGGCTGGGGTGTGAAGACCAGCTTTAGGCTGGGCTGCGTTCCCTCCAGCGAAAGGTGTCATCACCTTTGAGTATTCTGTGTGTGCAAGACATTTGTCTTTGTTCTGCTCTGATTGTCTTCATGTGTTTAGCCAAAAAGGAGACAGATTATTTCCGTACATCTACGTCCACCGTGTTATATATAAACATTTAACACTTCATTCGCTTCCTACCTGTTTGAAGCTTCCCTAATGAAAGAAATTCTTAGAAGGGGGCTTTGAGTAACTGTTTCCTGCACCAAGAAAGGAACCACCTCCCATTAATCTTGGGAGTGTAGGATATATTATTACTATTAACTCTAGTAATTAGGAGGAAAACATAACAAATTACTCTTAATAAGCCTTTCAGACAGGATTTTCTTTTAATCTACAGGCTCATTTGTATCTATTTATTTTTATTTTTTTTTTACCAAATGAAATTAGTATTTTCTGCACGCTCTGAAATGACCTTTATTTGTTCACTGACAGATACAACACATAGCTTAAAATCAAAGTGTGATTTTTTTTTTTTTTCCTTCCTTTTTTTTTTATCAATCGGGGCAAGATATGAGGGGAAGGTACTTTGTTTTTTTCAGTATATGGAAGGATTTCCACTCTCTCCGTACATTTCTTCCTTAATTCTCTTAATATGGGAATATCCGTGATAAAAACCAAAGGTCTTCCTTTGGGGGATCTTATTCCAGTAGTCCTGGAAAATGCAGACATTCCTCTTGCCTTTCAACCTAAGCAAAATGTTTTAAATCCTTTCCCTGGTTTCAGTATTTTGGCTTGCGTGACTTCATGTGTGTGTTTAGGTGACAGAGAAGTACGGGCTGAGTTTTTCAAGTCCTGTTTGCTATAAAAATGGGACGGAACTTGGTTTCAATGGCTGATAGCTGTTCTCAGTTCCAAGCTGTGCATTTTCATCTGCAGCTGTACCAGCCGCGGTAGAAGATGAAATCCTGCAGCAGGACTTTCCCACATACTTGTTATCCTTCCTGCTCCCTATGGAAGTCAGCAGTTACTGTGGCAGTGCCTGCAGAGATGTTGGTCGCTTATTTATTTACTTAATATACAGCCTGAACCAGTAAGTGGGACTTGGAGAACAACAGTGTGTTAACTTCTGTAACATTATAATCCTTGAGGTAAGGGATGGAGCAGTGGAATCGTTCCTTAAGCCTCTGAAGCATTGAAAATTTCAACAATAAACTAACTCTACAAGTTTACCAGAACTATCCATCATCTAAAAAGAGATATTTTATTTCCCCTCCCATTTAGTCAAATTAGATGAACCCTCATTTTCTCTTGACCAGACTTTTAAGCCATTTCCCAGTTTTTATTTTTTTTAAAGTTAACTTTTAGACCAAAGTATTTGCTGTTAACATAGAAAGATGAATGATGTTTTATTTCAGTCTTGCAAGGAACAAATCTTTTGCAAATAAGGTTTTGATAAAGCTTTAGATTAGGATTCTTTACCAACCTAATCAACCTAATGATTTTTCAATGATACAATTTTTTAAGTATTCTTTTTATGTCATAGGCTATCTGGAAAAACAGATTTAAATATGAAGAAATCTTGTATATAATTTCTTGTGAGGCAGAAGATAAATAGTAAGCCAATAATCATCTACCAATTCACTCACATTCAACAAAATACTGCAAAAAGTGAGTAGCTGATACAACTTCAAGTAATTTTAACTTTTTATTTTGTTACTTCTCAGACAAATGACTTCCTAGTCATCATAGGTGCAAAGCACAAAATAAATCTTTCTTCAGCTCTCCTGTTCTCTGCTTCTCCTTTATTGGAATAGATATTAAGATGAGGAATAGGTATTAAGTTAGTTCACAGAAAACGTAAACATTTGCAGAACAGTGTGACTTTTCTTTTTCCAAATTTTATCTTCTCTTGGTGAAGACCTGTTATTTTTGAGACCCAGATAGCTGCCCACAAGAAACTAGATGATGGATTTTTTTTTTTCTTTAATTTCTATTTTCAAGAGAAAGTAACTTTTTAGTAACCTTGTCATCTCAAACTAATGATCTCTAAGTTTGAGGTTGCTGCTCAAGTCTTTGAGGGATCTCCTCCTGTTTATTGTTCCAGAAGTGTTTTGGATGATAGAAAATACTTCAGAAACACAGCAAGTTCTGAAGCAGTCAGTTCAGGCATTGGTTTAACACAGCTAAAATACATTACTATTAAGTTTTTCTGGGACCTTTAGCTGTTACTAACCATGTAATCTGCCTCCCTAAGAGGATTTTTCATGTGTAAATCTTTGTTTATCAAAACTGTTCTAGTTTTTTTTTTTTTTTTTTTTGAGAGGGAGAGAACATGAGTTGTAGAAGGCCTTTCCAAAGAGAAAAAAATGCATTTTGAAAATGTCCTGATTTTTCAGAGTATGGAATTTTCATAAGCACTGTAGTTTGTTTTTTTTTTTTTTGTCTTGTAGGACTCAAGTTCATAATACTAATTTTGAAAATTGGATGTGATCTCTTCCATTATTTCAGAATTCTTTTAGCAGTTTCTGTTCACTCTTTAAGGCTTCTGAGTATAAGCATGACAAGCAATTGTTTCCTTCTTTTGATTTAAATCCTGTTTGGAATAGACAGTTGTCTGGAGATCTTTTCTGAAAGATAAAACAAGTGCACCCCACAGCAGGGAAAAGAACTTAGATCTCCTGATTTCCAGTTCTTGCCTTAATCAACAATTACTGGTTTTAATCCCTTTCCTCAAATGTAATGATAGTATTTTTTCAGCTTTTTTTTTTTTTTTTTTTTGTATGAATACATAGCTGCAAAAGTTTCTTGCACAGCTGGCCACGTTTGTCTGCATAACCGAACATTAAAAGTAGTTGCTGATAATTTAATTTTTCATGGGTTGAATTGCTACTTTACTGAAAAACTTCATGGAGTTCTTTTCCTTTTGGTAGCTTCTTTCTGTGGTTATCACTTCTGGGTCAAGATCTGACCATAAGTTTTTGTTGTGCATTATAGCAGAAAAGAGAACATTTTCTTCCAGGTTCTACTGAAAATGTTGTTCAGGAGATGATGTGGAATATATAAAAAATGAACTCTTCTGAAGTAAGAGGATTGTTTCAGAATCTCTACAGCTGCCTTATTACTGTATTTAATTTTGTACTACCTGAGCATCTCATACTTTTTTTTTTTTTTTGTCACTAACATGTGGGAGAACTAGTTCTGCAACGTATAGTGTGGTTAGAAAACATCTAAGATGTTTAGAGTGGTGAGAAACTTGGAAAGAGTTAATCTGTTGCTTCATATGACAAAGCCACTAGCCATCTGGTCAAGTCAGAGTTGGTAAGTGCCACTGCTTTTAAATTAATAAGTACTGTGTTAGAGCCGTAATTGGAAGTTGCGTAACATATGGATTTGGGACTTTGGCTATAAATAATAGAACATCTATATTGGGCTTTAAATATTTCCACAAAAAGTTCTACTTTTGTGATTACTGCAGTATTAAAAGATGTAATGTTTGTGATATAATCCCATCTGATGATTAGGATTAGTAGAATAGCGTTATTTGCTGAACTGCTATGTCAAAGTTTCACTGTTATTAAAAACTGTATTAGAGATTTGTCCATTAGCAGTAGAGTTCAAATCCCGTGAAATGCAGGTTACCTTACATTTGTTTTCCTGTTGTCCACAGCTTTAGACAGGATTGCCCCAATTCCATCAATACAGTACTCTCAGAAAATGAGCAGTGGTACGGATAAAAAGGTACAACCAGAGATCTAAGCGAGGTCAGAGACTTAACTGTGTTATACCTTAGCTTGATAGTAATTAACCAGAGTCAGGAATATTTAATTGCTGTTTATCCCTGTCAGTGCACTGAAACAGAACTATTTACAGGAATGCAGCAAGAAGTTTTCAAAGGAAAATGTTTTGAGTTCAAATCACAATAAAACTGATGGAAGAGTACTTATCAATGCTATAAAAGCTCAGGAGTGAAGGCTGTCACTTGGGGCAGGGAGGAAACTAGATTATTATCCTGTTTTGCCTGAGTCTGATCAGATTTGAACATTTGTTTCACCATCTATGGTTCTCTCCCTAGCTGCTTACTAGCTCTTCTCTGCTGAGGCTTTCTTGATGAAGAGCATCTGCTGCCTCTTTTATGTCTATGGTGGAGGTGAAGAGTGACAATGGTGTAAATAGGAGAGGAGCGCTCTCCTCTGCTGTTTCCTCATGCAGCAATAGAGTAGGTCACTCACCGCCTGTTCTTGTGCAATCCTGATGAAAGGAAGAATCTTCAGTGGTGGGAGGAAGCTGTAAAGAACTACTGTCCCAGTAAATTAACTTGCATATAATTGTTTGCTCTTCTCACTTTTGAAGTGGCATAACCATCCACCTTTAGCATGATATATTAATGCTATATTAAACTAATATAGGTTGCATTCCTCCTTTGTATTCATCCTTAATATATATTAAACCTCGTTACTATGCATTTAATCACAGCTACTGTGATTTAAGTGTGCTTGGTTTTCCAGTAAAACCTGGTATAAAACAAAGAGGAGGGGGAGGAAAAGGAAGGTTCTGCTTGCAAATTGAATTGATCTGACCTCCCACCAGCTGCGTTAGCTGCTGAGAAACAATAACTCCAAAAGGGAGTTAACACAGCATTACTGTTCCTTTACTGTTCTTTTTTTTTTTTTTCCTGTCAAACCCAATGAGAGATTTAATACATGTGAATTAGTAAAGTCCAATTCCATGTAAATTCATGCTTCTTCTGAAAATCTGAGTTCCTAAAAATCGCATTCTCTGATTGGGGTCCTGCAATAATTGTGCTCACAGGCTCTGCATGTGCTCACAGGCTCAAGATGGATTGGCAGTGCATGAAAGATAGGTTGTGGTAACTGAAAATGTGCTTCTCTATATTTGCCTTTAATTTAGAGAACTTCATACTGTGACCTGCAATACCTAGCGTATTTGATATCATGGGATAATTTTGCAGAAGTTTGAGATGGCTTGGAAAGATGGTCCGGAGCTGGTTTGCAGATATTTGTGTTGCTGTAAAATGTAGCTACACAGCAAGAGCTGAAAGAATAATAGCAAAGGATAGAAAAGAATCCAGTCAAGTAACTGCTATAAATTGTATTTATGAAGGCATTTTCCATTCTGCTGGCTGTATTTCAGAATGCGTTCAGACAAATAGTCTGAACTCGGGCATTGGAATGTGCTTTCCCTGTTAAGCAAATCCCTTAAAGACGTGTTTAAGGCTACCATAACATGTAGAGATTTCAAGTTCTCTGACATGTAATGTTTCTTGGTCATGTTCCTTCATGTCAGATGCACACTGCTCCAGTCTATGTGGGCGCTGTGCTACAGTGTTTGCGTTCTGTGAGTAGGAGCTGGAGATCTCATGCCATTGGAGACCAAGGTGGGGCATGGTCTTTTTAGGCTCCTTACTAAACATGTCACTTTAATACCTCTCTTTCCAAAATAAATTCTTCCCAGTTGAAATACAGTAGGAATAAATTCTATTGTTACATTTCCCCAAAGTGGCAAAAAATTATCAGATTTAGGACCGGTTGCCCTTTTGTTCTGATAGTTTCTTAATTCTGTTGTGGTTTTGTTTAGTGAGCGGGGGCCTAAGTTGGCAGCTGCTCTAAGAAGCTTCTAGAAGTCGCTCCCCTTTGTTCAGTGGACTCGGCCGGGCCTAGGGCGGACCTGCTGCTGGCCAAGGCTGAGCCGATTGGTGGCAGAATGTTCCGTGATAACGCCTCTGCGATAACGTACTTAAGAAAGGGAAAACAGAAAAAGAAGGGAAGAGAAGATGTGAAGCAGCTGAGCGGGGGCAGAGGCGCAGAGGGGGAGGCGCAGGCCTCATGGGCCTTGCAGGCCTCACCCTCTGGCCTCTCGGCAGGCGGCGACTGGGCCCAACTCGTTCCGGCCTGGCTGCAAGAAGTGGAGAGGAGAGGAGATGGATGATGTGAAGAGATTCTGAGAGGCGTCTGCCAGCCTGTTGTGAAGAACTTTTCTTATGAGAGGAACGGCTGCAGACGCCAAGGTCAGTTCAGAAGGAGGGGGAGGAGTAATGCGGCTCCTGGCCAAGATTCCCCTGCAGCCTGTGGTGACGACCATGGTGGAGCGGGTTGTCCCCCTGCAGCCCATGGAGGTCCATGGAGGAGCAGAGATCCACCTGCAGCCCGTGAAGGACCCCACACCGGAGCAGGTGGAGGCCTGAAGGAGGCTGTGGCCCGTGGAGGGCCCGCTGGGACAGCTGTTCTAGAGGGACTGCACCCGTGGAAGAGATGACCCACGCCGCAGCAGTTTCACGGAGGACTGTGGCCCGTGGGAGGGACCCCACCTGGAGCAGAGGAGGAATGCGAGGAGTTCTTCACCCAACCATGAAGCAGCGGCATAAAACAACGTGTGATGAACTGACTGCAACCCCCATTCCCTCTCACCTGCCCTGTGCCACTCGGAGGGAGAAGGTAGTAGAGATAATGTTAAGCTTGGGAAGAGGGAGGGGTGGAGGGAGGTTATCTTGTTCTCTGTCTCATTCTCCTGCTGTTTGTAGTAATAAATTAATACTTTTCCCCAGGTCGAGTCTGTTTTGCCCATAACAGTAACTTTAAGGATTTCTTCCTGTCCTTATCTCAAACCTTGAGCCGTTTTCCTTATATCATCTCCCCCTGTTCTCTCGGAGGGTGGGGGGAGTGAGAGAGAGACTGCGTAGTCTGGTCCTGATTGGGGCTGAACTACGACAAATTTGAGGAAGCAACATTCACTTTGGCTTTTTTCCTCTGTCTACTGTGGACAGTTATACCACAATTATTTGGGGGTGGAGAGATGGATTTTTATTTTTTTTATTTGCAGCTTTTTAGGAGTGGAGGAGGAATGTGATGTATCCAGGAAGGGGGTGGTTGTTTGCATTTCAGGTTAAGATCCTCCTTCATTTTTCGTAGGGGTGAATTTATGTTACGCCGAGGAGGTCCTGTTAGTTTTCTCTGAGTGGCACTGCTCTGAGCTTTACAGTAGCTCCAAATACAGTCAGTCATTTTGCCAAAGAGCAACGCACGCTGTGCTGTGGGTTATCCGCATTAGGATGCATCGCAGTCGGTGCATGAGAGATGCTGTGCAGCTTTAAAGAAGCCAGTTTAAAGTCCTTGCAGGTTCTTCACGGCTTATGATCAGAGGCTTCTACTTCTTAGTAACGTGTTGCAGTATTTATGGACAGGAATAGAGTGAGCATGACCATGTTGTTAGCTCCTTTTTAGCCATTTAACTTAACCCACAAAGAAATTACCAGCCTTTGTTAATTGATGTTGAAATTTGATCTAAGTCAATTTGTTTGGAATTTAAGATGAAATTAATTTAAGGAACTTTTGACAGAATACTCTTTCGAAAGGCTTTCCCTTATAAGTTCTGAACCAAAGTAAATCACTTCCATTGAATTATTTACGAGACAATTTCATAGGGAGAGCTTCAAAAACCCTCCAGGCAAAAATAAAATGATCTTCGCTGTTACAGTCACAATTTGTTCTGGATAATTGGCTGCTGTTTCCCATTGGGGAACAGTGTGGTTTTATGTGCTGGATAGGTGCTGCTCCCTGCCAAGAGGACCAAGTGTTGCCAATCATATGGACTAAGTCTGTGTCTTGGTTTTCATTTACAAAAAAGAAGCCAAAACCCTTAGTTTATATCACAGACCTGCTGTTCAAATTTGCAGTGCATTGCAGAAACAAACTTTCCTGGTTTGTTTGCTTGTTTATTTTTAATTATTTTACCTCCCAAATGGGTAACTTACTGATAAAGGAATAGCACTTACCAGGCCATTTTGCTGTCTCATGTAGGTCTTTTAATATAGACTGTATGTTTGCAAATGGCTGTTTACAAAGCTTAATGGAAAATAGTTTTTTTTCTCTGAAGATGGAAAAAAAAAAGTTAAATGTCGATTTCATAATTCCATTGAAGTACTTCAGGGGAGCTGAGCCAGTTCATGCTTATCGTATCCTGTTTATGTGCAGTGGTCATCTCTTGCGAGCCGCTGAGGAAACATAATACTGAATTAAGGGGATTGTTGGTTAGACCATTGGGTGAGTCCTTCTCCCTCCTCTACTCCTGTGAGTTGAGCTTTTTTGATGAGATTTCTGCAGGTTATTGGAAGTGGTGTGTCAAAACAATTCTGTTAGCCTGCTGTGATGAAGGAGACTGGAGAGCACTTACACTTTAGAGATGAGGAAAAAGAATTGAAGCATTGTGGCAATGCATAGTCAAAATCTCAGATTTTTAGCCTAAGCATTATGCCTTTCAACCATCTACTGAAAAAGTAGAACTTTCTACAACAGACAGACTTACACTGTTGAAAAGTCAACCAGAAAAATTGTGAAAATTATTCCTTTTTATTAATTACTAAAAAAATACAAACCAACACCAAACCAAAAAAGCTCAAGTTCTAAATCCAGCCTATGGTTGGACTTTCAGTGTCTCTTGAAATAATTTAGTGGGTTGCTTCATTTCCTTTAATGGTGGCCACCAGATTCTGTCAGAGCAGTAGCCAGAATACAAAACGTATGTTTGTCCCTAAAGGTATTGTTTTCTTCAGTTCAGTGGAGTCTTTGCCCAACAGCCTCCCCTCTCCTAGATGACTTTACTGCCTTAAATCCCCACGTAACTTTGTAAGAGATTTTCCTACCTCCTAATATTTTGTAGGAACCTATCTGGTAAGATTTGATGCAAGTTGTGATGTCAGAAATTGCTCAACTCATACCAAATTTTATATTACATTTTAATTGTAAATAAGCTTTTCAGTCAGAATGGAATTCCTGCTTAAAAGCAGAAATAACCTCTTCAGAGTGCCTGGCATTTCCTCATCTATTGACATGCATTTTGTGCTCAGTGAGGCCTTGGTGGTGGTAGAAATCCCTCTGCAACCCAGGGGACAACACGGATTAAAAGTTGATGGTCTTTCAACACCCATCAGCAGATAAATGTTGTATCTGCAACTGTGTCCGTATGTTGCTTGAGCTCTCCCTTCTAACTCGTATCAGTGTCTGTTCTTTCCCTTGTTTTCATTGTAATTTTTTTCGTTTCTATTGATACAAAATCAAAACAAAACTTTTTTTTTTTGTTGTTTTTAAAAGACACTTAAAAATCAGCATAACACTAGGAAGCAAAGAGGGAAGGGACTGGAAAATGACCAGGCTGTACCTTTTTTCATTACTGTTGTATGTTGTGGCAAGTGTCATAATTCTTTTGTCTTACAGTTCTTAATTAAAAAAAACCCCTTTTATTCTTTTCAGAACTGTTCATGATACATGCAGTAATATTAACTCAGCCTGTCTTTCCTGACAGTCAGTGTTTCATAAAAACTGTAACAAAGAAAAATGAATAAAATACCTGTACTGATAGCTACTGAAAAGTCGCCCAGGAGATGGTTTATTTAGTCTGGGATTTTCAAAAGATCCTGTGAACTGGGTGCCTAGTTCTCCTAAACTATTTGAGTGAATCAGTAATTCAACATAAACGTTTGCTCAAAACTGCCAAACCTCTACATGTGTTATAAGCATGTAAATATTAGGTGTAATATTTCAAGTAATATTTTACATTAATTTGATTAAAATCTCTGGCAGTGCTAGTAGCTGGTATGACAATCCATCTTCCATACAGATTTCTCATTGTAATTTATCATTATTTAATGAAAGCTTAAAATAAAGTATCCGAACTTACGCCATATCCCCTCCAATACTTCGAATATTTTGTCTTCACTGAATAAGCTGCATGGCAGTTTGAGCTTCCTGATGATATTTTTTTTTTTTTCTGCCAATGTTCACTGCCTGCGTTCTGGCTCTGAGCACTGTTGATAAAATTCAGGAAAGGATTATAGTCTCTCGTTCTACTGAATGCTGGAGTGGAGAACATAAGATGTGTCTGCTTATGAGCCGCGCTCATCAAGGACAACCGTGATTGTTCAGCCTTGTTTGAGCAACCATTCCCAGCCTCCAGACCACATTAGTGGATGTGTTTGTTTTCCTCTCATTGTTCCATTGATTTTTCTTCTTTTTTGGGAAGTGGAGATTTAGGTGGGGGAGGGAAGTCGCCTAGATCGTGCTTACCCCATAACTTGGGGCACAGAATCTCTTCTGCCTAAACATGAATGGTTCTGAAGGGTTTTCTGTTGTTATTGAATAATGCCTAATTTGAAGTTTGTAATTTATGATTTAAAGGGTGACAAAGCTGTTTCTCAGAATATCGGACATAGAATACACTGACCCTGTGTGTGTGCATTCTCCTGAGAGCTGGCTGCAGCCCTAACTATCAGCTTTCTGCGCGTTCTGAGGTAAAGACAACATGATTTTATTATAATCACTGGGACTTTGTACATTGGTATAAGGAAAATGCTAAAAGCCTGAAACTTCAGGCTCTGTAAGAAGTACTTGCAATTATTCATAGCACATTGGCCATTCTTTGTTTATTTTAACATGTAAGTTACCCCGGATAGATGCATTTTCTGTTCCTTGTGCACTGGTCCTGGGATGGCATCTTGCAAATGCCTAAATGCATCTGTTCATTTTCTGACACCCGCTGGAATTCTAAGCTTGCACACATAAATGTGGAAACCATGTTATGTGTATACTGATGCCTTTAGGAAAATACCCTTTTTTGTTTTTTTAGTGGAGAGAAGAATACTTGGGAATCATAAGAAAGTCTGAACAAAGAAATTCAACTTGTTGTAGAATTGTATCATTCTGAGTGCGTGGAGAATCAGGCCAGATGTGTCCTGAGAGAGCACTCAGCTTTGCTTTCAGCAAGATCCTCTGGCTCTGTTAAAGTGCTCAGGAGACAGAACTCCTCAGCAGAAGAGCAGCTCTGCGTCAGATGCACTAAAAATATTCCATATAAGAAGACGCAGGTTGGAAAGTAAGAGTTATATTGCTGTTTACAAAGATCTTTACGGTTAGATAGACAAGAGAAGGAAAGGTAATTCCGGAGAGCTTTGTTGTGTGTCAGCTGGCAACTTTGGCCAGTGACAGATTTTTAAACCTGAAATATATTCATAGACAGATATATTCATGTACAGAAGTATGATGCAAAAATTCATTGATTTTTTTCCTTTGAGCTGAGGCAAACAAAAATATTTTGAAAGGAGTCAGAATCCCAGGTAAATAATGGGGCATTTGAAGGTGAAACCTAGTTGCCCCTGAGAAATTTGTTACTTTGGGGAATCTGAAATGTAGCTCAGCATACAATGGTTTTTAACGAAGTGCGACCTTTAACAGAGGAAGTGGGGAAAGAGGAGGATGTGTTTGAATGTGAATTTCAGCATCTGTTAGGATGTGTAAGAGAGTTAGTTGTTGGCATTTAGCTTCTTTCTGATCTGCAGGCTTAAAAGGACTTGTTCAAATGCAGCTGATGGGAAGAGCAGCTTAATTTGCAGATCAGGCCCATTTTTGGACCATAAAAGGGTAAAACGCAAACAACTTTTTCCTCTTTCCCTCATCCCTTTTCAGTAGAAAGCTGTCACCTTTTCAGTTATTCCCACGTAGGTACAGTTGCCCAGTTGCTCACAAGTCGGCCCATCTTTTGTCATTTTGCTTTTCAGTCAAAAGTAGCTCCGTGCCTGTGAGGGCTGGTGAAGCCTGCTTTCCAGTGGCTCTGTGTCTTGTGACTTAACTTTTCTGTCATAATTTAGTATGTCTTATTCAAAGGTTGTATTGTGAGTTTCCTTATTTTTTAAATATGGGAGAGACTACACAGGAAAGAGGTGGTATAAAAATGTATTGGTGTTTTTTCTTTATTAAACAAACAAGAAATCACGTAAGTTAGAGTTGATGTGTTTGGTATCTAAAAAGTTATAATCTTCCAGTTGCGTAGCATCGATAATGCCTGTTGTGTCTGGATTCTTCTGTGTCTTGTAAGCTTAGAGATACTCTGAATTTCAGGGTGGGATGGGATGGGGAAAAGACATTAGCAGAGACTCCCTGCATTTCTGTGATCTTGTTCCCTTTGTGAAATTTGATTGAGGCAGGTTATCAACTGCTCTCTCTCGAAGGGAGACAAGAGGCAAGTGTGCATCCATGAATCACAATTGCTTCTGCTTCAGTGTAAAAAAACCTCAAAAACTTCTTGAAATATGCTTTTTAAAAGACTGAACAGAAGGCATTGTGTTGAGTTTCACAGTAAGTGGATTTGGTTCCTGAGTCTGTCGTGCAATATCTGTCCAGGCTGAGGGAAAGCGTAGCTAGCTTTTTCAGATGTGTTCAGTACTGCTAGTGCTAGTCTTGAAAATGCACAGCAGTTCTGCTTGGTTTGATCTCGGACTTGATCTCCATCTGCTCAAAAGTAGCAGCTTTCTGCCCATCCTGGCCCCTGATCATACCATGGCCAGGTTCTAGAGGCATCGGGACGCAACAAGCAGTAGTTTACTATTGGATTATCTTTCAGGCATTTAAAACAACTGGTTTTTAAAGCATTGGACATTAGTATGTTAATGGCAAATTGTTGTTAATACCCTTAAAGCCAAGCTTAGTTCCACACTTAGAATTCATTTGTCTTACAGACTATAAATGGTTGTCTTTCCATTTCCTCTCTTCTTCACTTTAAGACATAAACTGATAGTTTTTCATTCCCCTGTTGTGACATGTATGTATTCAAAATGTGTTCATCTCACTGTCAACAGACCTGGAGAAATTCTCTGCTGGAATGGAATCTGAGACTTCTGAATCTAAGTGTCTAAGCCCTCGCCACTACAGTTTTAAAGATTCAATTACAGCAGAATAAAGGCATTAGGAGATTCATACCCGGGGGAGGGGGGTGGGGGAATGCTGCTACCTGAGGCCAGTCTGCGTTACATCCTGTTCCACAGACAGAATCCTTCAAAAGCCATGTTCACAGAGATGGTACAGTTTCTTTGCCTTGTGTGTGAATCAAGCATACCTGCATACTTCCTCTTCCCGTGGATTTCTTGCTGTGCATTTCAGATCTGATGAAGTGGCGTTAATTTACTAGGCACTAAAGGTACTTTCTTTCTTTTAGAAAAGAAGAAAAAATAATCTTTTTCAGACATTTGCTTTTGTTGAACTTTCTTAGGGTCTCCTAGATGCCATAAAATATGCCTAGTTTGCTGCTCTTCTGCTGTAATTACAGCACAAGTCAATTGTTGCCTTAGCTTTTGGTCTCTATAGCTAGATGCTGGCTCCAGTCAAATGTTTGGATGGTTACGACACAAAAAACATCATCTGAGAGGTTTTGGATGGTGCCCTAATATAAACAGTAACATAATATTTAAGAAATTAATGCTGCCAGAAATCCCTCTTACCCTTAGTGGGGAAAGCTGCATATAGCAGATTGGGTCTGCAAGATGTTTATGCGGAAATATTTTTAGGGACGTAATTAGAGAGAGAGATCTTGGTGAATTCCAAATAAACAGAAGGGACACTTAGGGCAGGAGGCAAACATTTGGGACCTTGCTCTGCCTGGTTTATTCTCCATGCAATTGTACAGATTGATCGCTGTTAGGGGTTCTCTGATTCATACCAAACAAAACACGAGAACTCTTCTGGGACAAGGAGGTGGCTTCTGAGATAGGAGAACGTCGCCTCTCAATGTGGCATTGCAGAACAGCATTGGTCAAACATTTTGTAACTTATTTTAAGTAATTTAATCCAATTAACATGCAGCTAATTTAGCATGACATGAACTGTAGCTCTGCAGCTCTACTCCAGCTTTGTTCGTTAAATTCAACATTAAGTCATCGTCTTGACGCCTAAAAGATGTATAATCAGTCATGAATTAATTAGCATCAGTATGTCAGGTACTCATTAGAATAATTGACTAAAGTCTGTCTTGTTGAAAATGGCTTTTTGCTTAATTTTATGCACTTAGTGAAATGGAGAATACATTCCTAAAAGAGGTAGACGGATCTCATAGGTCATCTGCATAATTAGTTTGCTAGGTTAATTTTTGCATGTCCTGGAGTGCTTTCCATAGCTCAGCTGACAGAGCCTAGGCAGTAAGTTACCCCCGTTCTTTCAGAAAGCACATTTTGTATTGTTGTTAGGTCGCTGTGAGTAAAAACTGTGTTGTTAATTCTGACTAATTTGAAATATAAAAATAGTTAGCCAACTTGGGAGGTAGGGATGTGCTAGGAGAGCAGTCTGCACAGCCTCCCCAGGCTGTCCTACAAGAACTGTTTTTGAGACAGGGTTTCCGAAGACAGATTGTCCTCCTATGTTCCATGCTTTCATCCTCCTTCATTATCTGTTATTTTTTGCTGTGTCTGTGTTGTATGTAACTGTGAAGCTGGACTCAAGAGACACACGATGTGCACAAGCATAGAGAAAAGGTGCAGGGCGCCAGATGTACGGTGCGACAGACTGGGCACCTGGACCCGGTACTCTGTTATTTATGTAGTTCATGAGTGCAAAGATATATACATTGACTTCACTTGAAGGAACTTTTAAAAGACTTGTTAGCTTGAGCGTAGAGCCATGTCAGGCGATGAGATGTGCGTGGTTCTGTACTGGTTCAGTTACCTCTGGTGAACCGAGGAGCCTTTGCACTGCGTTTGGCTGCAGGGGGTCGGGAGCTACATGATGTTTTGGAACTTGTGCATGTTGTCCTGCATCGCTGTGCTTTGTTAGGCGTCTCTCTCTCTTCTCTGTTCTTATTAACCTTGAATTGTTACACCAAGCATTATTATCCAGGTCAAATGTCTCCATCTGGCACTTCACATCTGCAGTCAGAAGGGGAACCTGTGCCAAATTTTCTGTACCCAGGTGGGTTGGCGCCTGCCGCTACTCCTCACCCCTCACAGAAGACGCTGTTTGCCTGACTGCGGGCAGCAACAAAACCGGCAGCGTTTGCCCGTTTCCCATCCCCTCTGGTCACCGTGCGGTTCCGCCCTGAGCGCTGTGAAATGCAGCAGACGTATCACAGCGATGCGCTGAGCAGCGCAGGCTGCAAATAATCTGGTTCTTATTGTAATACTTCAGGGGCATCTCTCTGAAACAAACAGTGTGTATATGCGTGTGTGCTGGTTTTTTTTGGCTAGCAACATACTGTCAGCTTTGGTTTTAATCTGTGTTAGAGGAATTAGTATTTGGTTTGTTGGTTTAAGTCATTAACAAAATGGCTTCTGTAGCTCTGCTGTGGTTCAGCATCCATCACTGAAGATGATTTTCTTCAACACTGTAAGACACAAAAGAAATGTTTTTATTTATTTTTATAACCATCCACAGTGATGTGTGTTTTCAAGGTGAATACCAATCATGCAAATGCCCATGTTTATTTTTCCTGAATTCCCCTTAAGAAAGGCAGAGAATTGTCTGACAGGATCAGATGAGCAGTCTATTTAAGGATAATAATACCGCCTTATTTTCATTCATAGACCTCAAAAAAACTTTTCAAAGGAAGTTAATAGCCTTTTATATATAACATGCATATAGTAAATGAATGAAACAGTGAGAAGAGAAGGGGGAAAGTGACCTTCCCTGAGGCCACCCAATAAATAACTTTGCAGCCTGGGAGAAGAGCTCCTGTCACTTGAGCTCCTTGCCAGAGACAGAAGATTGGAAATGGCAGAATTTGGAATAGAAGCCTCAGTTCAGCGCTTTATCCAGCAACCAGCATGGGGATCTCGTTTCCAAGAGTGGAATTAAAAACATACTCTGAGAGAGAATCTAAATATTAACTATCAGTTTCCCTAAACTCTGAATTAATGGATTTGCAAAAAAAGCTGTTTGAAAGCTTTTGAGCTGATGGATTGCCTGTGTGTGTTTGAAGCATCCTGTGCTGCCTGACAGATGGTTCCTTGAGGAAAAAGGGTAAATACTTCCCAGTAAATTAGGAATTTGAATCTGAAGAAGTAGTGGGTGTCAGGCAAGGCTGGAAAAAGGAACCGTGAGAATAATGACTCAAGGGAGAATATTGAGATGACCTTTCTTACTCTGGGTTCCTTTGGTAATGAAGGCAAAGTCTCTTTAAAGGGCAGGACATCTGAACTTCTGTGAACAGGGCTTGCCAGTTTGGGAATTGGTCTGTATCTCTGTATGAGCCTCTCTACGAATTGTAACCTTTAAATATTAAATACACTTCAGGTCAAGATAGCCTAGTTTATGAAGTGGCGGGTACGGTGAGAGAAGAGTAAATACCTGCATTTTATGAGTGTAATTTCAGTCCAGATTCCAGGTTTGTTACTCATGCCAAAGACGTACATAAAATCACTATAACAATGAAAACATGAATCAAGGCTCATAAAGCAAACCTGAATTGTTAATGAAGTTCCTTTCAAGGGTTTGTTGCCACGAACAAATCAACTTCCTCAGCTTTTTCACAGCCCAGAGGACAGACTGTCGTAACAAAGAGATGTTGCCAGTTTTAGTTCTACAAGGTGAGTCACTGCAACTCTAAAGCCTGTTCAGGAGTAAGAGCATTCACTGGAGTACCTCTCCTGGGAGTTTTCTGCATTTAGGAGTGTTGCAACATGCGTAAATGGAATGGGACCTTTCTGTGGCTGAACCAATGCTACGTTTTATTCAGACCCAGCAGAAATTCAGAAATGCAAAAAGAGCGTGATAGGAACAGGCATGACAACTTTGTGAAATATTTTGAATAGGTAAGATTTGTAACTTCAAAAGATGTTCTTTAGAGTAATCAAATATTTTTATAAATTTGGTTGCAGTTCAACAAATGACTAATCATCACCAGATCAGTGGAAATGCTTTGATGGGAAATAAGATTTGTTTTCTTTCCTAAGTGGCATTGAAAAGTAAAATTTAGTTGAAACAAGGGAAATAATTGAAATTGAGGTACTTAGTTTTATTCTGTATGTTGTTATTTCAGGCTTTGTTTAACTAAATTTTACTGACCAAATTACTTTGTTCTTCGGTCACAAAGAAAAAGAAGCAATTATTCACGCTGATTTAAAACTCCCTGTAAGAGGAACATAGTCCCACTCGATCATAGTTTCCTGGTTTCTAGAAACAGAAACTGGATTTTGTGTTCCCCACAAGACGTTGTTAGAAGTGCCTGTTTCTAAATGCTTTGATGGGACTGAGACAGAGACCTGGCAAATGGAGAGGGTTGGAGAAAACTCTGCTGGAATGGGTTGTACAAAAGAAAACCGTAGAAACTTGTGGCCCACTTCTGGAAGTCTGTTCATGAAGTCAGTGTAGGAATATGTGCATGGCGAACTAACTTCCCGGATTCCTTTAAGGGAAAAATGATTTTTAAAAGATATAAATAGAAATCTAAAGCACTTGCTGCGAAAGGAGAGATCAATAGGTATGAGGGGAGGAAGAAGTGAGCTGACATTATTAAGCTTTTGATGCGTCTTGTGTTTTAATTATTGTGCTTCCATTAATTTTAGGAAAGAAAAAAGTTTACAGAAACTGAAGTCCTTTCTTGCTGCTCTGTCTCCAAGGTTTTGATATCCAATAATGGTTTGTAAAGTGTCCATAGAAGTTCTTAAATTTTCTAGCACTTTAAAGTGTCTTGCAGAGCTCTGCAGTCAAATGAGCAGAGTGTTTCTGTTCAGTCCGTGTGTATGTAACTTAATGCTTTTGAGCTAAGCAGTCTGTTAAATTTTGCTTTTAATAGAAAACCAAAGAACAAATAATTGCTGAATTCCTCTACAGAACGTAAACTTTTTTTTTCCCAGCTACTGCACAGGCACTGGCATGACTCATGCAAATCCGAAAGTGGTGTTCTTTGTCAAAAAAACTTCTCAGGACACTTGATGCAGCACTAATATTCCTTGTTTAGACCTCTCGATGTTGTTGTTGGCGTAGAGAACAGCATTGTTTTCTGTGAAGATCATGTAAGGTCTATTAAACGGCTTGACAGCTGGAACAGAAGCAATTGTCTGATTTGCATTTTAAGGGAGCTGTAGAGAAGTGCTATCTGAATGTGCTTCCTCTGCTGTGTTCCTGATAAATTAATAAATACTTGATGTGACTGGAAACAGCCAAACTTTATTTGTGCAGTTAGCTGCTCTTAAACATTTCACATAAATGTTAGAATTCAGGCAGGGTAAGATTCCCTGCTCATCTGATGCATCTGTCTTCTAACACGTTGAACAAACTGCCTTTTTTTCATCTTTGTGGTTGTTTATAGTTGTTCCAAATGTTTAACAGTAGACATTTTATGGTTTTCTGTGACAAATGTTTTTTGCAACTACCTCTGTTTCTAGGACTCTGGAAGTTGAGCAGTCCAAAGACACTGGCCCTTATGCCAGTGATGAACAAAACATTGCTTTGGAGGGCAGCAGGTGTCCAGATGCATAAAGATAATTCATTTGCTGTGGTACCTACAAAGAACCTTGTCTGTTGAAGGTGTGTTGGAAGTCACTTGAATGATAGACAATATCATCTTAAGGTTTCTTTGTATTGCCTTCATCTGTTTCTTGCCTCTTGTCTTTTTGGTTAGATTGTGAAGTCTTGGAGTGAACAATATCTTTCTGGTCACACGACAAACATGGATAGGTAATAGTTTGGTTTATGACAAAATTTTGTGAGATAACTAAACTTCAGGCTGGAAGGTCTGCACTGTGAGACAGTGTGTTATCTTGGGTTTTGTCCTGTGCAGTAATTCCTAAATTCCTGGTTTTTTGGTATGGGAACATAGCACATTGTGTTAAAGTTAGCTATTTGGAAATCCCAGGTGTCGTGGTCCCTGATGGAGACGATCCAGCTGAAAAGTAATCTTTTTTTTTGGATTTTGGTTGGGTTTTTTTTTGCTGTCAGAAAAAAAAAGCCCTCAGCTTCCTTACTTGTCTTGCTGTGCTATCACAGGAGTGTTGATAGCAGTGCCAGGCTACGCACAGGAAAAGCAGGTCTGGCAATCAGGAGGTGGACCTGTATCATCCCAGGCTTCCAAGTGCTGAAATGGCTGTGGAACTGCAGTCAAAGGTTGAGCTGGTTGTGAGAGGCTGCAGCTTTCTGCTTTGAGAGGTGTCTGTTGCTGTGAGTGAAGGTGAATTTTTAATGTGAATTTTCTTTGGTCTCAGTCACAGTGATCTCCAGGCATATCCTCAGGATAAAAAAGAATCTCCTCTGAAGACTTCTGGGAGGCATGGAAATGAGCATCGTTTCAGAGATTGCTTGACTGCATTCCAGAAAGATTATGTTCCTTCTTTAAAAGTTCCCAGTGAACTGAGGAATGAGAAACCTCCCAGCTTGTATTCCTGTGGTTTAACCACTGTTGTCTCCATCTTGCAAATCTGTGGGAATTGCCTCAGTATGCAAAATGCAAAATCACTGATCTCTCAGCGGTAGTGCTTCTCTGTCCTGGCAGACCTTATCTTCTTTTTCCTTTTTTTCTTTTCCTTTTTTTTTTTTTTTTTTTTTAATAAGAAGCCACTTGTAGTCATATTTTTGTTGCAGAACCGTGAAGTTGGTGTTTGGTCAATAATACCTGGTTCAGTTCAGTCATGGCACCTATTTTGTCAGTGACTGCAAATGAAGCCCGTAATGAGAATGTGACTTCAACAGTGACTCAACGAATGCTGCTTAGGGTTCTTCTGCTTAACAAAAAGTATTAATGGATCTCAGAAAAATATAGATGTAGATTTGGTTTACTGGCTGATGGCAATGTTGAGTTGCAGGGTGGTGACAGAGCTTGGTGCTTTAGCGAGACTCATCGTCATGTGCTGTTTAATCATCATCACCATCGCATCAAAGTCTTCATTTTGTGTTCGATCATTTTCATCTGGGACCTTGAATGACGTTACACATGTAAGACTTTATTCTTAGTTGCTGTAACTCCTCTATGCACACGCTTGAAGGGGGTGCAAATTATTTGCATTGACTTTTAATTCCTCTCTAGTGGGCCAGTATAAAATAAACTTAATATAAATTAGTCTGACTACATGAGACATGGCAGGGGCAGGACCGATACGTTACCGCTGTTGTACGTAAGCGCTTGCTTCAGTGTTTCGGTGTGGTACTGCGCTCTGCTGTGTAGGGGCATCTGGCATGTCCTCTGGGGCTGCTGATGGGCTCCTGTTCTAAAAAATGGTGACCTACTTGAGAATGTTGTCAGTGCAAGGAAAGAGACCATCTGATATTTGCTTTGCAGGCTGAATAGGGATTATAGTCTTGTATCTGTCAGGTTTTATAACCAGAACCTTTTAGTCTTTTTAATCTTCACAGAATAAAAGAGTAGGGGGAAGGGAGAAGGAGGGGAAGTGATCTCATTACAAGTTTAGAAGCAGTCTTTGTAACTGAGAATTAGAGGCTCCAGTGAAGTGGAACGAGACAATAAATAGTCTCCACTTACGTGTTACTAACTTGCCGTTATTTTCGTTAAACATTCACAGGCACAATTTCAGGTACTTAAATCAACATGACGACATACATTAAAAAAATCAGTGGGAAGAAAATATATCTTTAATTATATTCCATGATGGCTTTATAAACTTTGCAGAGTACATAAATGTGTTATTGTGCATGTGAGATTCCCACATCAGCAGAATGTGAGAGGTGTCTGTAGTCTCTGTGTCCTTTTGGTGTAGGTGGCTTAAAATATCCTTGCGACAAGGTTACAGTTCAGGGAAAACAAAAAGAAGTCCCTACATCAAGTGTACTTGTTAATTCTAAACAATGCACTTTGGGGACTCATAGAATCTTAGGAAGGTGTGGGTTGGAAAAGACCTTTAAAGGCCACCTGCAAGGAACAGGGACATCTCCAACCAGACCAGGTTGCTCAGAGCCTCATCCAACCTGGCCTGGAACGTTTCCAGGGATGGGGCATCAACCACCTCTCTGGGCAACCTGGGACAGTGCTCCACCACCCTCAGTGGAAAAAATTTCTTCCTTATATCTGGTCTAACTCTCCCCTCTTTTGGTTTAAAACCATTACCCCTCGTCCTATCGCAACAGGCCCTGCTAAAAAGTTTGTCCTCATCCTTCTTACAAGCCATAATGTCCCCATCAAAGCTGGTGATAAATTTCTCTTGTTTCTGGTGGGGCCAAGATTTCAGGCATTGTTCTGTCTCAGGAAGTTCCAGGTAAAAGTTCAGTATCTACAATATCTTCACTGGTCACTGGGAATAATCAGTGTAGTATTTTTTCTTGCAGAAGACTAAGCAGTGTAATTCTAATCCAGAAAAGTATTTGGGTCAGGTATTTAACATCAAATTTGTGAGTATTATAATTTAATTGTTCTGGAGAATCCAAGTATTGTTTTATTACTTACATTCACTCCCTGAGGACGTAGAATAGGAGTGTATCAGATCAGTTCTCGTTTCTGGTAATACTGACCAGCCACTTCACTAAAGACAAGGAATAAACACAGAAACAAGCAAACATCTAACCACTAACCCAGTTCATTGGGTGATGAGAGGGTGAATAAGCTCAGGTCTATCATGATATCTTGTATCTACACTGAACAGAAAATGGCTAGAGCACAATCTCACTCTCGCTTTTATTTGATTTTATTTTGGCTTACAGGCAGGCTGATTTAATTATGACAACTGCTGTTCTAGAGAAGTATTAATAATCCATGTTTCCTATGTGACAACATAAATTTCATCAGTTACCAGTAACAAGCATCATAAAAATAGTTTGCAGTAGTTCTTTCTTGGCAGCTTGATAATCCACACTGCAGAAATAAGACATTCTCTGGGGCTCCTTTTCACAGCTAACGTAGGGCATGAACAGAGCTTTTATTTTTAGTATATCTTAGAATGGAGCAAAGATATTATTGGCATTATCACAGAATCTCACCTTCCTAATGCATGATCATACCCCGCCGTAATAAATGTTAAAGACAAACGGAAAAAAAAAATTCAAATATACCATAGTTGTACTCCAGAGATGGATTGCAACAGTGCTCTAACTTGCACTTCCATTCTGTACAAATAGCTTTATATTTTAGGTGCTTTGCATTTCTGAAAAAAAACACCCCAAAGTTTCATTTCTATTGAAGATGCAAGACTACTAATATGCAGCTAGATTAGCTACTGTCATCTGTTTTTTATAGTGCGAGCCCCGTTGGCAATCCATGTCAGTTACAAATTAAGTTGCGTGGAGGTACAGTTCTCAACAGAAATCAATTTTCAGCACAAAATGCCTTATTTGCAGTTTTATGGCTTGAAACTACTTACATGAAGTGATTTATTGTTTGCAGTTAGGAGAGAAGACTGTTGAGGGGATAGCTGTCTGATTTTGACTTGTTTAGTCTTTATGGTGGTGTTTGCTTTCAAGTATTAAATGCAAAATAATACACTATTCAATATAAAATTAGTCTCGGTCGTTGCAGTGTACTAATCTGTTGTCGCAAGGGAATTTGCATAATATGCAAGATTTTGCCAGCGAATGGTAAGATGTTTCTCGAATTCTATGAGCGATGTTTCAAGCTGCCAAAGGGTGGAAAGGTGAATGCCAGGGGTTGCTGAAGGTAATGCAAACTGCATTTTAATTACTGCGTTTATTTATAAATAACGATGGCAGTGGTGCTGTGGATAATAATGGAAGAGTAGCTGGATTGCTGCGTGGGCCAGGTCCTCAGTAGCTGTAAACTTGTTTAGGTTTGTGTAAACTGTCCGTCTTACCTCTCGTTCATGTTGTCAGTGGGGATTTAATCCAAATTTCATTTGCAGGAACAGGAGTCCTGTTGTTGGTTACCCAGTCCTTATGCACAGACAGACTACAGCGACAGGGACACAGGGCTGCTGGAGTTGGAACACAGGTGTGTTTTGCAGTGTTGGACACACTTCTGTGTAAGGAAATAATCATAGAATCATAGAATAGTTAGAGTTGGAAGGGACCTTCAACGGTCATCTAGTCCAACCCCCCTGCAAGGAGCAGGGACATCCCTGACTAGATCAGGTTGCTCAGAGCCTCATAATGTCACCTCAGCAACAGCTTCTGAAACTTGACCTCACATTGATGGTACCAGGGTCTTGCTGGCTGTAGTCAGGTTTTCACATCTTATGGTTTCCTTCTCAGCAATATTTAGTTCTGTTTGTGTTTCCAGTTTTGCGGGGTAAATGTGTGGTTGCATACTGTGTTGCCTTACGGTGAAGTGTAACAGGAGCAGCTGAAAATAATGGGGAAAATGAATGTACCATGTGAAAGCATTCTGTCCTGCTGTGACTGCATAGCCTCAAAAAATGCAGTGCTGTGAAGGAAAACAGCTGTCTGCAGCCGTACACTTTTCCATAGGCTTGTATCTGACTGCTTCTCATATATCACAGGACTAATTCACTGTCATGTGGTCACTCACAATTAATACAGCAGAAAAGATTTTTCTACTTTCTTGTGCTTTTAATTTCAAGGCTACTCATTACTGCCTTCAAGTGCTGCCTAATATCCATCCATTCATCCTCATTCAAGTGGCTTTTCTTCTTAAAAGAGAGAGATGAGAGACACCTCTATATCTTGATTAAAATCTCCACTTTTTTACTACCACTCTGTATTTAATAATCCTCGCTCTGAAGCATCGATTCCTTAATATTGTGGAAATGTACTTTTAAAATTACTGCTTCATCATTCTTCTTGTTCTAGTGTACAAAATCATTTCTGTGCACCCGATGAGGACTTCATCATATGCATAATCTAGTTGATGACCCTGGTGTGGTAGGTGAATTTACTGCGAGATCATCCCCTGCAATAATCCCTTTGTAAAGTCTCGTGCTGGGACTTGGTTTTGAAGAGCGTTGTTGCATAAGGTGTTGTTAACTAAAGTAAATATTTGATGGACGTGGTCATGGTACGCAGTGTTGATGTTCTGAAGCTGATGAGCCCAGGAGGGATGGCTTAAAGATCTAGTTGCTGAGGTTTAGTGTCATATTAGGTCATCGATGACACCTTCAGCCCACTGTACCAGGCCATGAACCCCTTCCATGACAGGATAGAAAAGTGGCTACTGTTGAGTACGATCTACACAGCGCTGTTACTGCTCACCCCAGAAGCACGAGAACAACATAGCTTTTAAGAAAACAGAGTTTGTCATCTGCTGTGTTCTTTGGTCTGAGTCAGAGGCAAAACCAGAGGTTTTTGCATTTACATACAGCATGTTAAGCTCAGGCTGAAATTTAAGTGTGGGAGTAGCGTGTGTTGAAAAGAGCGGTGTCCCAGGGAAAATTTAAGGCATTGTTGTGGTTTTATTTAGTGATGGGCGGCCTAAGGTGGCAGCTTCTGTAGGAAACTGCTAGAAGTCGCTCCCCTTTGTTCAGTGGACTCGGCCGGGCCTAGGGCGGACCTGCTGCTGGCCAAGGCCGAGCCAATTGGTAGCAGAATGTTCTGTGATAACACCTCTGCGATACAGAAAAAAAAGAGAAGAGAAGATGTGAAGAAGCTGAGCAGGGGCAGAGGCGCAGAGGGGGAGGCGCAGGCCTCATGGGCCTTGCAGGCCTCACCCTATGGCCTCTCGCCAGGCAGCCGACTGGGCCCAACTCGGCCTGGCCCGGCTGCAAGAAGTGGAGAGGAGAGGAGATGGATGATGTGAAGAGATCCTGAGAGGCGTCTGCCAGCCTGTTGTGAAGAACTTTTCTTGTGAGAGGAACGGCTGCAGATGCCAAGGTCAGTTCAGAAGGAGGGGGAGGAGTAACGCGGCTCCTGGCCAAGATTCCCCTGCAGCCTGTGGTGACGACCATGGTGGAGCAGGTTGTCCCCCTGCAGCCCATGGAGGTCCATGGAGGGGCAGAGATCCACTTGGAGCCCGTGAAGGATCCCGTACTGGGGGAGGTGGATGCCTGAAGGCGGCTGTGGCCCGTGGAGGCCCCGCTGGGACAGCCGTTCTGGAGGGACTGCACCCCGTGGAAGAGATGACCCACGCCGGAGCAGTTTCACGGAGGAGCGTGGCCTGTGGGAGGGACCCCACGCTGGAGCAGGGGAGGAATGTGAGGAGTTCTTTCCCTGACGATGACGCAGCGGTGTGAAACAACGTGTGATGAACTGACCGTGACCCCCATTCCCTCTTCCCCCTCCTGTGCCGCTTGTGGGGGGAAGATAGTAGAGATAATGTTAAGCTTGGGAAGAGGGAGGGGTGGGGGGAGGTTATCTTGTTCTCTGTCTCATTCTCCTGCTGTTTGTAGTAATAAATTAATACTTTTCCCCAAGTCGAGTCTGTTTTGCCCGTGATGGTAACTTTAAGGATTTCTCCCTGTCCTTATCTCAAACCTCGAGCCGTTTTTCTTATATTGTCTCCTCCTGTTCTCTCGGAGGGTGGGGGGAGAGAGAGAGAGACTGCGTAGTCTGGTCCTGATCGGGGCTGAACTACGACAGACATTAAACAAAAGGCTGCTCGGTAAGATAGACTATTTTCAAGCTTACGTGACTGGATGGTTGCAGCTGGACATCTGTGTGGCCAGGAAAGAAGCTGAGGGGAGTGAGAAGAAATTTAAGAGCATTTTAGGCCAAGGGTAGTGACTTGCTTTTCTGTCAGTGTGTGCGCTGTCTGTCTCTCCTGGGCTTTATGGTGGAGTCCCTGTGTTGGAAGGAGCACTGAACCCCATGGTGGTATGCAAAACTGGCAGGCACTCAACTTTTTCTTAAACTTTAGTGAAGTTTGTCAGCCTGTGAGATTTGCTTTTTGTTGTTTACAGGCTCTGTTTTTCTCTCCTTCATTATTTGCATTTTATTTTCTGCAAAGATAATGTGCCTCAAAGTCAAACACAAAAGGAGACTGATGATAGACAAGCTGCTTGTTATCATCTTCAGGGAGTTACTGTAATTTGCTAAATATGTGACCCACTCTCTTTGCATCTTGGAGACGAATATGTAGTGCAGCTAGGAATAAAAAAAAATAGTTGCCTTGACAAAACCAAGCTGGTATAGTAGCCGCAAGCTCTGTAGTTGCCCAGCTGTGTTCCTCCATCAAAAGAGCTACAACTTGTGCCTTGGTGATTGTCAGGGTGTGTGACAGCTGCCACCAAGTACAGTTGATGTCCTAGGTCTTCAGTATTTTAAAAGTGTCTTTGAATATGCTGTGTTCTGCTAATTTTTATCAGTTAGGAGTCTGGCATCTGTGCCTTTTGTCTTTTCCATGTATTTATCCTATGGAGTTGGGAAGTATTTGTTGAAGGAACTGTGTGTTGTCTTAAAAGCCTCTTGCATGTAGAAGGCAGCGCACCAGCAGCTCTGAATTGTGGCAGAATGTGGGATATTTGGATGTTCTTTGTCTCTTTATGGCGTTTATTGCAGTTAAGACGTTCATAAGTTGGGAATGAAGGATGCAGCTGTGAGAAAAGGCAGGAATTGACTTCTCAGTACCGGAGGAGAAAGATTGCAATACATGTACAGTGTGTGTCCACTGATGTGATGCAGGCTCATACGGACACAGATTGTATATAGAAATACCCAAGCTGTTATGTAAATATCTCAGGAAAAATAAAATCAAATGGCAAAAAAGAAATGCTTAGACAATTTTGCTTTCTGCTAGTATCTAATAATCTCAAAAGTCTTGTCCCACTGGGACACCAGCCTAACTGCCTGGATTACTTTGGCATGTATTGTGATGGCATTTGCTATGCAAGGTGAACTTGGTGCTTGAATTTTAGCTGTCAGGAAGAGCTGACACTAACACCTCCTCACTCCCCCCGTGTATTATCAAATGCAAAACCAGAAGGATGGGTAGCATATGCATGCGCTGCTGGTCTCTGCCTAAGACTGCCATTGGAAGACAGGTAGCAAAATCAGTATTTTCTTTAGATAGCAGGCATGGAGCTGAGTTAGAGGTGAAATGACTTGTCTCGGATCACAGAATAATTCTACAAGGGAATCCAGACCTCTTGAATTCTCACCGGCTTCCGCAGACATCGCACACTGGTTTATGTCTCAATTACTTGATAGTTTCCTCATTCTCTAAAGTATCCCTGGATAAACAGATCAGCTTGTGTTCAGAAAGGAAACATGCTGGTTGCCCCTAGCAGTTCGCTGCATACACCAAAGTAACTGTGGCGTCAGTATGTGTTGCAGTCTCTCCTGGCAGGTGATCATCTCCTAACTGGCAGAATGTCGAGCCCAGTGCAAAGGGGAGAGGCTACCGAGAAGACATCGCTGTTTCCTCCTCCCAACTTGCCCCTTTAATTCTATTGACATTTGATGTTTCCTCAGATTGTTTCTGGGAATTACGGAGGTCATTAGTGACAGGAGGTGGAAGGAGGAATTTAAATCATTTTATGCTCCAGAGAGAATTCCCTGGGACTTTGAAGCATATAAAAGCCCTATGGAGTCCATATCCTAAAGGAACAAGTGAATTTGAGGTGTTGTAGCTTGAACTGGACTCTTTAATAACTAAATCTATGCTGTATGTACAGGGCTGAGGAAGAGGATCCTTTAAACCCTGGCTTTAAAATTTGATTTCATTTAATCTTTTTCAGAACGTTTCAGTTTCGACATGCTGAACTTCATTTCTTGCTAATACGCTGATGTTACTTTCTGGTTGTGAAGTTAAGTCTGGTGCTGGCAGAGTCCTTTCTGACGGTGGTGATGTGCGTACTTCTCAGCTTTCATTGCACTAAGCAGGAAAGGCAGCAGCAGATGCCTTTTTCAGTTTCCCTGACTAAAGGGAGAGAGTTGGATTTATTGTCCGAAATACATTGTGAAGGTTCGTTCTCCTTTACCAGGTCATATGCTAAAATTACTCTGCTTCAGACCTCTTACCCTCAGGATTACTTTACTTTATTCTCTTGCCAAAATAGCAAACTGAATGTCATTTTTCTCAGCCTTATTTACAGTAAGCTGCCTTTATTCAACACAGAGGCAGGAAGGGATTCTTAAAGTAGACATAGATCACATTTATGTTCACTTAATTCCCTTTTACGCTGCCAGAATGATGTAAATCAACCTTGGAACAGACCGCAATCAGACACACTCTGTCAATGGTCTTGCAGTGGGAACTGCAGTAAAGCTAATTCATTTAGCCTTCCGTAATAGTAGGTCACTCGTTATTTACACAGTTTACAAGTCATTTGAAGTTATGTTTTATTAGCACCAGAGCCAGAAAGATGCTGCCAGGAGGACCATTTTCCATCTATTTAGATGTGTCCCAGTTTACTCAAGGCAATATTTATATTCTTCATTTTCACTATCTTTTCATGCCATGTTTGAGCTGGGGATAGGAGAGACCTTATGAAGTTATTTAGAAGTTTCTGTTGACCTAAATGAAACAGCTTTGAGACAACTGTGTGAATAACATTTCTTCTGCATTTTTTGAGCTATCGACCACTATTCCTTTGCAGAGAACCTCCCTGGGCACCATCGGGAATTCGGGTCCCATCTTCTCAAGCAGTGCCATTTGTCCCTCTCTGTTTTGTTTGATTTCCTCCTTTCTGTGGAGTATTTGAGGGTGAAAATCTATCGAAAGCCGCCTGCTACAGAAGGAATATGTAAGACATAAATGCCTGTCTACTGGGAAAGAATCTCTTCAACTAAACCACCAAACGTTGCTGGCTGAGATAGCTGACCGGAGATGCCACTGGGAAACGTCTCTCAAGTGTAACCATATCCATCAAGAATTTTAATATTTGCTGCAGCCACATACTGGCACAACACTACGGTGTTAAGCAGCATGAGAACATAGTGTAGAAGAAACAGCTAAGCAGCATCACTGACAAGGGCTTCTGATTGGCCTACTCTGCGTTTGTGTGGGAAATGTCCCCTCTGTCCTGGCTTCTCTGGCATTCTGGGAAATGAAGAGCATTAGTTTCTTTACTATTAGTTAACAACACTCCAAGATCCTGAATAGCTGATTCCAGGTGCAGATGATCTTACTGTCCAATTATAGAGCGTGCGAGGAGAGGAAAGTAAGAGGAAGGGGAGTAGAAAAAGGAAAAGAGAAGAGACATAGCCATCAGGATTGTGCAACGTACCTTCTTCTGTTTATCAGCTCTAAAAAAGTAAGGGATTATTAACTAGATTTTTTTTTCCCCAACCTTGTACTGTTAGCAATTCTATTAATAACAAGCACTCTCCTATTAAGCTAACTACACAATTATCAATCCATTTGCAATTCTATTGCATAAAAATTCATTGTCATGTCTATTCAGAAGGCACATTCTTGACAGAGCTTTTTTTTTGGGAGGAGGTAGTGGGTCATCTAATTATGATTTAAAAGCTTGGCTTCCTAAACTTAATGAAGAACTAATGAGTTGCATTATTCCATAGCGCTCTAGCAAAACCTGCTCACAAATTAACTGTACCTCCTGTTCTGTGCCTTGAAAACTTCTCACAGCATGCTGAAGCTTTCTACTGGTTGTTCTCCTTTTTTTTTTTTTTGTTAGGAGTCGCAAGATTATGTAAGAAAGTGGCAGCAATTACAGTATTAACATAATGGGAACAATTAGTACAGCAAAATCCATGTTCTAATTGAAATGCACTCATGTCTTTGTAGAACGTCTTTGTCACATCTTGATTTACCTTCTGGTTGTCTTAATGTTCTGCTTTCTATTAGTGGGGTTGAAAGCCAAGTGAAAGCGTTCAGGCATGCGAGACTAAGGGAAAAATATGGGAACACAGCCTTGAAGCTCAGTTACGGTGCTCATCGATAATTTTCCCTTGAATCCTTTTGGAAAGAAGGATTAGGTGTTAAAAAAAAAAAAAGGACATACTGGAACCTGTATTTTGTCCTGGGACAAAACCCTTAGAAAACCAAAAATTTAATTGTTGAAGCTTGGGTGCGTGGAAATCTTCAGAGTCAAAAATAAAACGAAAACTGTTTTCACGTCAGCTCAGCTGAGAGAAAATATAGATCATGTTCTGCACTCCTGTTTGCTTTTTCTGACTTCAGACAAGGCAATTTATGTCTTAGTAACACTGTTCTCCGCACAGAAAGGATTATAAATATTTCCTTACAGCTCAGGGTGCTGTTGAGTGTAAGCAGTGTGGTACAGGCGGCTGGTACTGGGATATAAGCTTTCTGTCTAACTTTATTAAAGCTTGTATTTAATTTTATTTGAGCAAATAGCTACATTTGATTTGAAACCTTTCCTTAGGTGAAAAGGGAGCTGGAGAATGTGTTTTCTTTTTTTTATCTACTTTTGCCCTTTCTCAGGTCTTCCCAGAAAAGAAGATCCATTTATCGTAACTGATGATAACATTAGCCTTTTCAGTATCTTGGCTCTTTGTGCTGCATTTCTTACTCGCTGCCATGAATACCTAATCCCAGGTGAGAATTAGAGGAGCCCCACCTGCAATGCTAAGCAACTGCAGGACAGAATCGGAGGCACAGGGCTGTCTGTCTGCAGCTGGCTGGCTGGCTGTATAAATTGTCTCCTTTCCCCGTGCTTCCCTCAGGCACCTGAGGGAGGGCACTGCTCCCTCCCCGCTCCATTCTCCTGTTATACCACTAAACGTCATGAGATGTGACACACGGCTGGCTTATGATGAACGCTTTAAAATCCCCAAGAAAGTCAGGAGCTGTTCTGAAGGAAAAGCAGAGTATTAACTTGAAGATGCTGAACTAAAAAAGTCCAACAGTGTCCGTATTTTGGAATTCCTCTAGTTAAAGGATGCTGAAGGGGTTGCTTAGGTCCAGGCACTTCAGTCCTTTGTGACGCATCTTCTATCGTATGTTACTGATACATAGATTTCTTTACAGACAGACCTAGGAGTACAGTTTTCAGAGGAGTATAATTCCCATTTTAATACTTGGTGTAGGTACTTAGCACCCTCTGTGCAAGTCGGTAGCATTTTTGGAGAATGAATGTGACCTAGGGGGTTACATTCGTACTTCGTTGTTGTGGAAAACAAGAGTTTTCATCTGCGAATCAATGCCCTACTGAGCAGAATAGTATTGGAAAACCCATGGCAAGTTGGTTTATAAGGCTTTTTCTTCCCATCCCATAGAGAAGTTGTCCCTTCTTGGTTCTGGTTTTACTCCTGGATCATTCTGGGAGGCTTGGGGATGTTCTGCATCAAAAGCATCTGGCTGACTTAGAATCATAGAATGGTTAGAGTTGCAAGGGACCTTCAAAGGTCATCTAGTCCAACCCCCCTGCAAGGAGCAGGGACATCCCTGACTAGATCAGGTTGCTCAGAGCCTCATCCAGCCTGGTCTTGAACGATTCCAGGGATGGGGCATCCACCACCTCTCTGGGCAACCTGGGCCACTGTTCTACAACTCGCATTGTAAAAAAAAAAATTTCCTAATATCTAATCTAAATCTATCCCCCTCTATTTTAAAACCATTACCTCTTGTCCTATCACAACAGGCCCTACTGAACAGCCTCTCCCATCTTTCTTGTAGGCCCCCTTGAGGTACTGGAAGACCGCTATCAGGTCTCCCCGGAGCCTCCTCTTCTCCAGGCTGAACAGCCCCAACTCTCTCAGCCTGTCCTCATAAGAGAGGTGCTCCAGCCCTTTTATCATCTTTGTGGTCCTCCTCTGGACCTTGTCCAACTGGTCCATGTCCTTCTTGTGTTGGGGGCTCCAGAACTGGACACAGTACTCCAGGTGGGGTCTCACCAGGGCAGAGTAGAGGGGGAGAATCACCTCCCTTGACCTGCTGGCCACGCTCCTCTTGATGCAGCCCAGGATGCGGTTGGCCTTCTGGGCCGCGAGGGCGCATTGCCTGCTCATGTTGAGCTTCTCATCCACCAGCACTCCCAAGTCCTTCTCCTCAGGGCTGCTCTCAATCCATTCCCTGCCCAGCCTGGATTTGTGCCTGGGATTGCCACGACCCAGGTGCAGGACCTTGCACTTGGCCTGGTTGAACTTCATGAGGTTGGCATGGGCCCACCTCTCCAGCCAGTCAAGGTCCCTCTGGATGGCATCCCTCCCTTCCAGCGTGTCGATGGCACCCCACAACTTGGTGTCATCGGCGAACTTGCTGAGGGTGCACTCTATCCCACTGTCCATGTCGCCGACAAAGATGTTGAACAGGGCTGGGCCCCACACGGACCCCTGAGGGACACCACTTGTGGCCGGTCTCCACATGGACATTGAGCCGTTAACCACCACTCTCTGAGTGCGGCCATCCAGCCAACTCCTTATCCACCGAGTGGTCCATCCATCAAACCCATGCCTCTCTAGTTTAGAGAGAAGGATGTCGTGCGGAACAGTGTCAAAAGCTTTGCACAAGTCCAGGTAGATGATATCCGTTGCTCATCCCTTGTCCACCAATGCCGTCACCCCGTCATAGAAGGCCACCAAGTTGGTCAGGCACGATCTGCCCTTGGTGAAGCCATGTTGGCTGTCACCAACCACCTCCTTGCTCTCCATGTGCCTTAGCATGGTTTCCAGGAGAATCTGCTCCATGACCTTGCCAGGCACAGAGCTGAGGCTGACCAGCCTGTAGTTACCCGGGTCCTCCTTGTTCCCCTTTTTAAAAATAGGGGTTATGTTCATTCTCTTCCAGTCATTGAGGACCTCACCAGACCGCCACGATTTCTCAAATATGACGGCCAGTGGCTTGGCAACTTCACCCGCCAGTTCCCTCAGGGCCCGCGGATGGATCTCGTCAGGTCCCATGAACTTGTGCACCTTTAGGTTCCTCAGGTGATCCTGAACCTGCTCTTCGAGTACAGTGGGTGGTTCTTCATCCTCTCAGTCCCTGCTTGTGCCTTCTACAGCTTGGGTGGTGGGACAAGAGCCCTTATTGGTGAAGACTGAGCCAAAAAGTCATTGAGTACCTCAGCCTTCTCCATGTCCCAGGTAACCAGGACACCGGTTTCCTTCCGGAGGGGGCCTACATTTTCCTTGGACTTTCTTTTGTCCCCTACATACCTATAGAAGCTCTTGTTGCTTCAGTAATGTTTGAGTGTTTAAGGTGCTGTGAGTAGCCTTCAGAGAAAGACACTCAGATACGTCGATGATGGTGATTAGGTGCACGTTCTATAATTACAATCTACCTGCTGCATTTCTAAAGAAACTGCAGTAGAACAGATGACAAGCATTTTCTCTGTAGCTCTAGGTTTTGATTAACCAAGCAAACTATGGTTTTTTTTCTTATTCTGAGAGTTGAGATCAATAGAGTGTTCTGCTCTTCAGTGACACTCTGACTCACTCAGGAGGTGAAGTGCACTGTTATGTCCTTTATTTTACTGTCTGTAATACTTTTTTTTTTTTTGAGATGTAATTGTTTTCAAGGGATTTAATTTCCTAGTGTTATTAGTCACAGGTAAATGAAATTAACAACCCTAACATCTTTAATAAAGCACAAAGAACAGTTGTACTAAACCATGCTCACCGACAAAGAGGACATCCCAGTTTGCTCCTGTATCTTACTAGCTGACCTTTCTCCCTAGACTTATTTAGCTATTAGGCTGTTGCTGTTGTGGTTTGTATCAAGTCGGTAGTTTACAAATACATACATCTGTAGATAAAACCCAGGCATGAGGAGTCACAATTAAAAAAAAGTAACCCCGAATCAGACAGCATTTGCTGGTAGCTTCTCAGCAGAAGGCTCCAAATGCCCCACAAGAAAAAGTCCATGAAGAGTGGTGGAAGAGGAAACTGTCCTCTGGAGATGAACTCGTCCTCTGCATGTGCAGCAAAGCAGAAAGAGGACAATGACAAGTTTAGATATTTGTCACTGCTTAGCCAGTGTGCACCATTTTGTTTAACTTGACATGTAGGACAATTTTAGGATTTTAATTAACCAGTTACAGTTAGTTTGTTATAAAACTAATAAAGGTAGAATTGTTTTCCAGTTTATGCCACAAACCCAAGTTAATGTGAAAAAATTCATCCTTTCATGTGGTAAAAACAAGCCTCTCTTTCCTCTCCCCACTGAAAATCCCTGTGTTTTGTGAGCTAGTTGTGCAAAGCTGACAGTGCTGAAAGGAGATGAGAAACACATGAGGCTGTGGCTCCTTCCAGGGAGGAGCATAGCTTGAAATTTGGACACGGCCGAGACCTGTGGCCTTGCACGAGGACCAGAAGTACCTGGTGACCTTGGTGCCTGGCTCCCCCTCAGTAGATTCCTGAGAAAGCTGTGGACCGAGCTGCAGCACAACTTGGAATGGATAGCAGGACGTTGATACCACGGTGTGAAGCGGGGGCTCCCACGCCTGATTTGACCAACAATCCATGTGGGTCTTTGGAGAGAGCAAGAGCTTTTCCCAGACAACCCGTGAGGTCGATTCTCCCTGTCCTGCTGACGCTCAGTCCCTACTGTCGTGCCAGGTACAGTTTCTTTGCCTGTAACAACTGAGGATGTGTGAAACTGAAAAATGACAGCACAGCAAACTTCTGCTACAATTTGCTTTGCTTAATGGGTAGCTGAAGGAAAGTGTTTTGCAGAAAATTTACAAATTGGCAAGTGTTTGTTTCAGAATATCAGCAACATTTCACAAATGCATTATAGCACTGTCATGAATTGATGCGTTCCATTGATCATCCCCTTCTGGACAGAAAATGAAACAATCAAAGAAAACACCAAGCCATTTCTTCAATCACCAGTGGGCATAATAATGAGCGTGTTTCATTTTCAGGATGTTTGACTTCTCACGTTTGAAAGATAGAATGTCATGTGCAAAACTTAGAAATTGTAGCTGGTAGGGGAATTATGATTTGACAGCTGCTGACTCCAAACATTTAATTAAAAGTCATGGCATAAAAGTAATAATTTATCAGTATTATAAAATGATTTGTTTTATAGTTAGAGGCATTCGGGGGTCAAAGATCCTAACCTTGCTGAATAAAAAGGGGCTTGGTTTAGTGATCACTGATTCAACATCATTTAAATGTTCAGCTGGAAAAATATAATGGAATGTAATGGTACATAAATTCTCCAAGGAGAAAATCAAGTCTATATGTATGTCTGTATTTTATATTCTGAATGTTCTGCAGTTTGACAAGGACGTGGATGAAGTTATCTTATGCCGGTGGCAGTAGAACGTTGATTAAGAGCCCAGGAGCAATTATGAATTGGCTGGTGCCAGCAAAACGTCATAGACCTCTCGTGTCCCGTGTGGATGCGCTGTCTACGTCTGTAACTGGTTAGCTTCGGGAGAGGAGAGCTTTCTGCTCTTCAGCCTAACATCGCGTCTCTTCTGTTAATGGCTTGCCAAAGGAGAATCTGATTCTGGTTTTCTTCAGCTTTGGTGTCACAGATGTATAGACTGAAAAGATGTTCTTTATTTAAAAAGCTATTCAGTTCTTTAATCTCCCAGTTTAATGAAGCTGTTGTTTGAAAGAACTGGAACTGGGAAGGGATGGCAGGAGGAAGGAGTCTTGGCTGTTGGCACAGTTTTGGCAAGAATTTCTCAGTGACTTTGCAAAGTTTTTTATCCGACTTTAATCTAGTGTATGCGCTCCAGAGGTACCACCTCTGCTGTTTGAAGTAAACTTAATTAGGCTTTTATTTTTTTGTGTCTACATTTAGACCTTGTCTAAGGCAGAGACTGAATACCTGTCTTCTAAGACCTAATCCTGAGCCAAATTCCAAGTTTCCGAGGCCCAAAACTCTGCTCGATGTATTAATACTTGAAGTGTTACTATGAAGTGAATGAGTTAATACTGAAACCGTTAGTATGAAGTGAACCTGCACCATGGAGTTCATGTTACAAAAGATTTTTATTTATTTATTTTTTTAATCTTACATAATTAATTCCAGACTTGCAGAATTCTCTTCTGTTCCCTGATTTGGCTGCAAGATCACAACTAAGGCAACAAATTGCGCATTGCCACTGCTCAAAGTAACGATGGCAACAAGTAATTATGAGCAATAGGTAATCAGAGGTATATGTAATAAATCATGTTGAGCTATTTTAAATCACAGAGAATGCTTGAAAATGGAATCTTCATATGGAGACTTTACTAATAAAGGACAGGATTAGTGCAATTAGGCTGGAATTTCTGAGGATGCCTAAATTGGTATTTAGATCCCACTGCATTTCAATACAAGATGAATACCTTTTCCCTCCCCACCCTTTTCCTTTCAGAAGATCCCTTTGCTTATGTTGGTGCTATTTATGCTTTTTATGTGTCTATTCTTAGCACTAATCCCATAAGTAATCTGTTGACTACAAGAAATTATGCTTCAAAATGCTGAAATTCTCAGAAACCATCAATCATGGATTTTGACAGGCACAGGAAGACAATGGTACGCTCACACCGGAATTTACGCAATGAGTTATGAAGCTTAACTAACGTGGAGCACTTTGATGTCTTCAGCAAAACGTATGTGTATGCAAACCCAGGACGTTATTTTTAATATCACACCTCTCTCTTGTGTAAGAGTTACTTAACTGCTCTAGAAAGTGCCTTATGCCAATTAGAAATGTTTTTTCCTACAGTTACTGTAGTCACTTGATCTGCTGCCCTGGTCAGTAGTTTCCTATTGATTCTTCTTCAGGATGAGGAATTTGCAGGCTGAACTGTAAAACAACCTGGAGAGCGTTCTGACAATCTTTCTTTACTGTAAGTCAGCTAACGCACCTTGTTGCTTGCGTAAGCAGGGCAGAGAACTTTTCTTTGGTGGGACTTTTGCTGTTCCTCTAAAATGGTGCAGAATCAGCCCTGGAAGGAGCGATCTCTTAAAGTTAAGCATGTGCTTAAGTGCTTTGCTGGATTACTGCCTTGATCTATTGATGTTCTCAGTGTAATTTGCAGGAGCTATAATTGCCTTGCCACATTTTCAGTGGCTGCACAGCATTAAATCTCCACGGCCTGTCCTCCTCCTGGAGCTGGTGCATCACCATTGCCTCTCAGAAATGCTCCCTAGTGCTTTGAAGGTTACTGCAGAATAAGATGTCTTGTTTGACGAGGAATCAAATTCCTCAGAAATCTTTCTGTGGCTGCTAATACCTCAGGTGGTAAAGGAATGGGTGAAAAGTTTTGTGGATCAGCCTCACCATCCTTTTCAGGATGAATTGACATGGCCTTTTACTGGGGAAGCTGTAGAGAGCACAGGTAATGAAGCTGAGTCTCCTTAGCTTGGTTTCTTGAAGGGTTGTGGATTGGGAATTTTTTTCTATGTGTTTTTTTTTTTGTTGTTTTTTTTTTTTTTTTTAAAAATTGAGTTCATTTCAGTCTAGCTATTAATAAGCAGAACGTTCAGACTCTTGCCTGGGAATGGTGCAAGTGATTAATCACTCTCCAACAAGTCTGAGATCGTGACTGAGCGGCAGGAGCGGTACGGGCACGCCAGTGTTGGTCAGGTGGCAGCTCAGGGTACGGAGCTCTGCACGGGAAGGGTCCCTGGATTGTCACACAGACGGCAGAAAACCAGCCCAGCTCCGGAACATTGTTACACTCAAAGTTGGCTCTACACATGTGGCATTCTGTTCACGTAAAGGCTGCTGTTTTTCCTGCAAAGACACTTTGTCTGCGTTCTTCTGCATCTCATGTAGGTATCTCCACTACAGCACATACAAATTTTCAAAGGGGAAGGTGTGACACTGACGTTGTCCTTGGAAGTCTGGTAGCTGTGGAAATACTGGTTAGTATCTAGCCCTAGTAATCTAATGGCAACATTAAAACTTTAAATAATCTTAGACTTTATCCGAGGAATGTGAATAGTGGCTTAAGCAGTGCCACTGGAGTCAGTGGGATCAACGTCATGTAAAATAGAAGGAGAAGCAGTTGTTCTGTCACTTTGGTGTTCCTTTCTGTGCTGCGGTGGGTGTCTTAGCATCTGCTGGTGAAGGGAGGTACTGGGCTAGGTAAATAAACCAGGCACCATGCCCTGTTAGCAAATAAATAGCACGCTAAACAAAAGTTGTTGGCATTTTACGAAGGAAACATACTTAAATTATGAATGGTTGTCAGGCTGTTACAGGCAGCAGCATTATAAATTAAACAGATGTTAATCTTCTCTCGTCTGCTTTCTCTGTATTCTCTACAGAAACCAGGCTTTCAGAAGGGGAAATTGCGCACTTCTTGGCAAAACATGATTATTAAAAGAAATTTCATTACCAAATGAAATTGTAATCAATCATCGTGGCGGAGTGGTATTTTCCTTTAATCTGTACCCAGAGTAAGAGCTGTGAGTGTTGAGTATTTCTGTACAGCTTTCATTGTACTTCTCATTGCAGTATTTGAGTGCATGTTGATGGTGTGTTAATTAGGATCACTGACAGCTCCGTCCTGCTGTTGCTTCTCCTGGCTTCTCCCTAAAACCAGTGGTATACACAGCAAAGTATTTTCTGGTGCTGTTTTTGGTTTTTTGCTTTGCTTTTGGATTTTTTTGTTTCCTTTTTTTTTTAAAAAAAAAAAAGTGAGGTGAAAAAAGCATACCTCTTACTTGGGGCAACAGATGCCGAGGTTATTGCAGTCCTCAGTGCCCGTGGGATTTTATGAACAAACTGTTAGAAATTCATTCCCCAGCCAGCCCAGTTGCTGCGCGGAGGAGCTGCGAGCTGTGATGAGATACTGGAGCAGAAAGAGCTATCTGCAGCTTCAAGGGAGAGGTGGCCCAACTGGAATGCTCACACAAAATGTATGGGGGGGTGTTTTTCTCTACACACTGAGATTTTCCTCCACTAATGAAACCAATCATGACCATGGAGGAGGAAGGAAAGAAAAATCTTCTGGTCATAACCATATAATCTCTGAATATAGCAATCTAATAAATAAGTAACCATTATTTTATCGTTCGTATAGAGGTAGACTGCTGTTAAGTTTAATTTCAGAATTCTCTGTGCTTTTTAAGTATCAGGGATATTTCACAGTGGTATGCTAAGGAAGGGCTGAAAAATCTCCACAAAGCAAAGTGAGTCCCCTAAAAAAAGGGAGGTGGGGTGGAGGAAGGTCAGTGAAAGAGATGGAGCGGGCTCAATGTTTCCTGGAATGAAAAGAAAATGCAGCAGAAGCCGAATGAAGCAATTGTAGCTTTGGCTTTGAGATTAAGGAGCCCATACGGCTAACCCATTGTGTTCAACGGCTGCTGCCGTGTCAGCCGGCTTCCTGCTTGCTGTGCCTGAGTGTGGGTTTCCCATTCAGATACATCTACTTCCAGCTTTCCTGGTGATTTCTTGGAATTAATAGCCAACTTGGTAAATCTTTTGTAGGAGCACAGTGTGTGCAGCTGCGCTTCAGGTTATCCATTGCTGTGCTGTATTTTTTGTCATTTTTGTTTACTTGATTTTTTGTTTGTTTGTTTCTCATGGAAAGAAGGAAGCTCTTCATTTTAAAAAGAATTAGTACGTAGTTGTGGGACACGCCTTCCCTGAAAATGAATATTTATAACATACTTTATACATAGAAACTAGGAAGTTGGAGAATCTTTTATTTCTGAAGCCTTCACAATGCCATTTAGTAGAGGAGGAAGGAGGAGCTTAGATCTTAGACTGTTTTGACTTTCTTTTTGTGCTTGAACCCTGATTGGGAAGCATGGAAACGAATTCCGTGGTCATCACCTTGAATCCACAATTTTTGCTGTACACATGAGATGTTTTCTGAGTGGCTGGACTCCCACATGGGGAGGCAGGTGCGTAAGTGGCTGGGCTATCAGACTGGCAGGCAGGAGGCTTGGATACGTCCCTACTTCCATCAGCTGCTTTTTATGTGACCCTGGCGTGTTAATTCATCTGTTTCTCCAGCCTGTCTGTTAAAATATCAGTGTATACATGAGAACAATGACAGCTGTTCATGTCCACGTGTACAGTGTTTACTGAACTGCAGCTTAAATTTTGCATGGGATCCCCAGCCACCAGTGTTAGGAAACAAATCCCGATTATATTTCTGACAATGGCTTTTTACCCTCGTAGCTCCTGCTGGAAAAGACGAAATACAAAATTGGTACTTAGGTGCTATAAGATAAATTCTCAAGGAATTCAAAGTGCCACTCTTCCTTATGTGAGGGTTGCATCTGGGCAACTCAGAGTTTTCCAGATGCTCAACTGACAGAAGCTGGTTTGTTATCCAGTGATATCTCTGGAACTACATTGGGTTGTACCAGCTCATGCTTTGGCCCAACACTTGTTTTTCTGAGACTGAGAAGCCAAAAAAACCATCGGTTTTCTTTGTATCTCTACTTTCTAGCTTCTTATTTCTGTCTTCTTCCAATGCTGACAAATTAGTAATTGTTCCTCCAGGCTGAGGTGGTGAGAGAGTCATACGCTGCCCTATTTCTTTTGTTTTGGTTTTTGTTTTTTTGTGGAGGCAGAACAATGAGTAGGTTTGATAGTGTCACTTCCCCTCACCATCTCTGAAAAGGGAGGAGAGGTCCATGCTCTACCCTAATGAAACTGAAGACAAATACTTGGTTTTTCTTTGGACCTGGAGTTTGATTTCTATATATGGTAACGTATATGTAGGAATGGTGTGAAATTTTCAATGGTTTGAAGCAGAGAATGCTAGAAGGTAAAAATTCATCCAATGTTAGAGTGATACTATAGATTTGATGAGCATTTATGTATTTTTTAGAGGCTTGGAAATCTTTTGAACATTCAGAATAAATAATAATATCTACAATTGCCCTGCATCAAATTTTTGGTTGGACAGTTAAGAAAAAAAAATCCACTTATTGTTTACAACTGATGAGCAGAAATAATGCCAGGAAATCTGTTTCCCATTGAGCCCTGTTCTATTTAGAGGTGTCTGTGTCGTTTGCGTCCCTTCACCAGCCCCGCTGCTCCTCCTGTGCGCTCAGCGGTGTACCTTGGCAAAGCTCTGCTGATCTCAGCGCTGAAGATGCTCACCCCAGGAAGCCACCCGGCAGAAGTACGTATTTTACAGCTCATAAACCGAGGGGATTGTGTGGCTCTGAGGGCTGATAATAGGAAGCAGCCCCATTCATTCTCCCACCGCTGGCTGGAATTTAGCCCAGGCATGGATGAGGTACAGTGCATTGGCAGGGTAGCAGGAGGAAGCTGGGACCAGCGATGCTCATGCTGTACCTGCTTAGCAAATAAACACCACACACATTTCCCACTCTGCCAGCTCAACACCTTCAACAGCTGCAGACAGGAAATAATCTGGAAATGATATGTGTTTTATAGGCATATTAGGCCTACAATAAGAGCCAGACGTTTTGGATCAAACCAGCATTTGCAGCATAGTTTGGGGAGAGGATGCTGCCTTTTTGGAAGATCTTTATGTGTGGGAGAGCTGACTTAGTTACGAGTTCCCTCTGTCATACAAAGTGCACAGTTAAGCTGATAACCTGTGTGAGGATTCTGTACTAACGGACTGGTGCGTATTTCTGTTAGCAGAGGAAGAAAGCAGGAATGAGTACATGGCAGCTTTATTCCCACTGCGTTCTGTAGCTGCGGGTGTGTTGGCTGAAGAGATTAAGGCCCTTGTGCACCTCCAGGATCTCTCCATTTTCCTGCTTGAGAGGTTCGGTCAAGTGCCTGTTGTTTAACTGCTCTTTCTTTAAACCCATTCCAGTCTAAATGAGCTGAATTATTTGAAAGATTTGAATACCAGATTTGTTAGTCCAGATACCTGACTGAAAAAGGCCTTGTGCGTTACACAAGTGTAGCAAGTGACAGTCAGGTTTGAGATGTGGGAGGTAGTGCATGGCTGGAGGAAGCCAGCAGCAATAACCCCTGAGTCACCATTTCAACCCAGCCCTCTCCTGGGTGAGAGCAACTGCTCAGGTCTGAGAGCAGCTGTTCTGCAGCATCCTAGATATTTCTTACAGGATGAAGAGATATTGCTCCTTCTGATGCCAGAGGGCACTAAGGGGTCTGTTAACCCTGTGCTTGCACAAATCACTCATACTAGGGCAAACCTGGTGTGAAGTGCTTGCAGCTTTTGTGCTCCTTGCATAGATGTTTTCACAAAGGCACAAATGGTGTCTAGTTGACCAATACACTTTTTGTGTCCAGCTGAGAAGCAAGGTGGCAGCAGCAGCTAAATGTTCATTCGTCAGCCAATAAAGGTTGGAATTTTTTCTCTTCTCTCCCTGCAGAACTTCCAGCCAACCATAAAAAGTTCAGGGGTGTCAGAGTAAAGATCTATGGTCTAATCAAGAGGGATGTCTCCTCAGAGCTCTATTAGTTGCCAAGAAACTACTTTTGCAAAAGTGGAAATCTCTAACCACTCCTAAAATAATTGACTGGATGGACACCGAGTGACCTAGCCGTGCTCCAGATGATTTCCTGGAACAGTTGCTGAGATACCACAGTAAGGAGTGTGATGTAAATAACATGGACAGACATTGCCAACAAAATGGGGAGTCTAATTGGATTTAAATCCTTCTTGTATAGGAAAAGTAGCATAGATTCCTGGCTAATGGAGCAGCTATTGAGGAGTGCAGGTCCGGTGACTTGAGCTTTTCTACTCTGGCCCTGGGCTGTAATATTAGCAATTAATTCTCCTCACTTTTCAAGAGGAGAGTCTCACACTGTATCCATCTTGTCTGTTTGGACTATAAATTCTTTGGTGCCTGCTTTGTCTTAGGCATTTACAAGGCAAGGTGGGCCTGTCTCACCTCATGACATACAAATCACACTGACGTCTATCAGAACTCATCCTTGTGATTTCAAGAACTTTTGTTCATGCTTTCCTTCTTTTTGTAACTGCAGGTGCTTATGGTTATCCAGCTCTGCTTCTGCATGCTTAGCTGCCTACAGGGATTGGGTTGATGGGTGGCACTTCATGTGAACCTGTACAGCCAAACAGTGTATGTGGAGATTCTATATAGAGTACTTCTCAGATCAACAGATGGGAACAAAAAGTAGTGCTAGACTTTGGTATTTGGTGCTTCTGTATGTATTTCTGTAGTACAGCAAACCAGCTCATTGGAGCTCTTTAAAACTCATTGGTTTGAAACTCCATGGAGTTAGGTCAGCTGAGAGTCCCATCTTACGTAAGGGTCTCATTTCAGCTCCAGCCTCTGAAGTTCAAATAGAAAAATATTTGAGAGAAGAATGGGTAAAGGTTTTGCTCTAGGTCTTGGATAAACCAATTCCACTTTTTCTAAGTAGTTGGGACTCATTTTGAAAGATCTGTTTATTTCTGAAGGATATAGCTGCATCTGAGAGAGTCTGCAGTTGTATGTTGACTTCATAAACCTAAAGCTGGAAAGCACAGATATGGTTAATATTTCTTGTCTTTTCAATGTGTAATTACTTCTTTACTATCTGTATATACAGAGGCTTAAAATGTTTCAGATCTCTATCAGAACAGACAAACAGATAATTCAAAATCTTTTCAGTTCTGTGATTTTTGGGCACCTGGAGTTTGGAGAGTTAATAGTTTTTATCTGGAGCATCTCCAGCCATCCCTCAGCTGCTGCTGCCGCCATGCTGATCTCTTGCCCTCGACTTTGTGGTGTATGAGGCTCCATTTTTTAAAAAGCAAAAGCAATTTTACTGTAGTCTCCATGATTTAAAGCTTTGTTCCATGCTAAAACACAAAAAACTTCTGAAGATTTAGATGCTATACCAGCTTTTACAACAAGGAGAATTTAGGCTTGTACTTCCCGTAGACTTTGGTTGTTGTTGGCTGCAGCTGTGTGAGAAGTTTTCTTCAGTGAAGAAATGTGCTTGGCTGGAAACGCCCAGAGCTATTGCAGGATGAAGGGTCTGCCCAAAGCACAGAGGGTCTTCTCCAGCATCGTGTGTACGCAGCTGCTGAGCCAGGAACAGCACGTCACGTAACGTAACACCTTGGTCAGGTGTCTTTAGTGTCCGCTTATAGTCATATGCACTTCTGTGATATGTCTTAGTGCCACAGAGAAAGCAGTCAGAAATGATCTAAATAAATATGAACACAAGTAACCTGCCCCTGTACTACTGAAAGTTTTGCGTGGTAATAAAAATTAGCTTAAGAGAATTACTAAGTAATTTCAAGTACCATAAAGTAGCTGTTGGGAATAAAAAGTGTTGTAACTGTTAAGCCTCAGCCCAGTTTCTGCAGGAATGAGTTATTATCATTAATTATCACTCTTTTATAGTTATTGCCTGTAATTTCAGACTTTAAATACTCTAAAGCATAAACAATGCTAATTTAATTATGGTGTGAGAGTTGTTGAAATTTGCATGCAGAGGAAGAAACCATTAATAAAGTTTATTCAGAGAGAAACTTAAAATATTGATTAGCTATTTTTAGTGTAATGGAAATAACCATCCTTTCTTGGTTTGGACCCCAATTATTTATAGAAAACTGGCAGCACAAGCTGTATTAATCATTTAGAGATAGAGAAGAGCCATGTGATCTGTCTGCGCTGAGCAGCCACAAAAAACACTCCCCATGTATAAATTCCTTACACCGAGTTCACTCACCTGTTTGTGTGTAAGAACGCTGTTGGAAGAATGGTTTTGAGCTTTGGGAAAATCCAGATCTTGATCCTCTTATTGAAAGTATTTTCACATAAATGTGAAACGTGCCCCCAAGGCACAAGCAAGAAACTAAAATTGCATTTCCTTTGATTTATTCCATTGTTTTCCTTAATTTCATACTCATCTCCTGTCCTCTGTCAGGAACCACTTCTCTAACTCTTGTTTCATTTTTCTAATGATGGTCCCTTACGTCTGTTCCAAGCCATTAATAAAGTGGTAAACTAGCATGGGACAGTAAGCATAAATTACCACAGTATTCTGCTGGAAAGAGAAGCATCTGACAAGAAGTTCTTCTTTATTGCACATTTATTTGCTACACTGTGCAAGCCTGTTCTTTAAATACAAAAAGAAAAAATTAATATGTGTCTTTCTAATTTAACGTTATTCTAATTTTTTAAGTGATCATGCAGTGCTGGATTTATTACCAATGTCTGTGTAGGTTACGTCAACATTTTGCTTTTGTCATCCTATAAAACCATCCCATGTAATCTTATAAAACCAGCAAATTGATCGATGAGGCCTATGTTCCATAACTCAACGTGACTGACATTTAGAATATTACCTTTTTTAATACAACCCCTTATTAGCTATCCTAATAGCTGTTAGCCGGATTGACAAGAACATCTCACTTAACCTTTTTCATATATTGTGACGACACTGTTTCTTTACTTTCTGAGGACTTCTTTGATCTCACCAAATGTGCTAAGAGCTACTAGTCTGCTGGTTCCTGTGGTCATCGGTTGCCTTCCCCATACAGCTGTATCTCGGGCAGCAAAAGGCTTTTGTGAATACAACAGGAGGTGGCTGGCTGTAACCAGGAAGTCAAACGTGGAACGGACAGGAACCATGGCCGTTTAGGGGAACTCCTGGGTTTTATGTAGCTAGCTTTTACATCCTTATTTTTATTTCTTTTTGCTTTAACCTAGTTCTCAAAGCACATCCCAGAACAGAAAAATGTCATTGCCCACAGATAAGTAACAGTGCCAGGACTGTAATCCCCAACCCTGAGATCTGCCCCTCTCTACATCAGATGACACTCATCATCATCCGTACTGCCAGCTTTGGGAGGAGTATAAATCACAGCTCCAGCAAATGTCTTCTGGATCCCTACTGATACTGCTTAATCACTCTGCCATCGTACTCAAGTCTAATGGAGCTAAACACAGAGTATATGTGTTTTAGTCCTGCCTCCAACGCGACTGCCGTTCTTTACAGCGGAGGATTTCTGCCATGCTTATTTTCGTAATGATTTTTGTATGGCTAAAAATAAATCAACATATGGCAAATAGGTTTCTCTCTGAACAGATTACAGCCCAAAGAGCAGATTACACAGAGCTTCTGATTTTGCATTTCTTAAGTTGAAACAAGTCAGCATGCCTCTTGGACGTCATCAGGCATGTTCTTACCTAGTGGAGGTTATACAGTTAGAATTCCAGAATTCCTATTCCACGTAGGGATAAGATGACACTTCCTATTGAATTTTACAACCCATTGGTTGTCCAGAAGAGGCAAGCACAATAACGATCACTTGTAATAATTCAATATGATCTGGTATTGCCTTGTGTGCATATAATGTTTAAATAGATAGTAATACATAATAATGTTTAATTTTTTCATATGCACAGAATATTATATAATAGTCTTTAATTTAATAAAACAATCCTTAGAAGTTTTCCTGTATTTTCATCTCCATAGCACGAAAAGAATCTTGTTACACAACACTTTACCCACAAGATAATGATGGTGAATGGATGATAACTTGAATTACCGACTTATGAACAATGTGGTGTCAGTCTTTTTCTTGCAGGTATTTCCAGGGTAATTTTCAGCTCTGCAGCTAATTTTGTGTCAAAGCTTGTTACATCCCTATGATACCTAATGGCTTTTGAATGGAAATGAACTTCAACTGGCTATTAACAGAAATCGGCTTTGAATCTATAAGCTGCAGATAAAAGACCCCTTGAGCTGTCCCGGTCTAACAAGCGTTCTTCTCTGAATGCAGGGACAGATAGTTATCATCTTGAAAGTACAATTATTAGCCTTATTTTTCTTTCTTTTTTTTTGTTTATATCTTCTGTTTCCAAGCTGATGTGGCTGGCTGATCTTGCTTCATATCAAAGGAAGATTGATGGGAATATATTCAGGAGACCTGTCTGGCTACCGGCCGTGAGTGCGATGCTTTGACTTGTACCTGGGAACTGCCTAGAGGGGTTCTGTGCAGGTTCCCACCTCATACTGAAGAGAAAACATTTGTTTCTGCGGCATCGGTGTCTGGTTGGGAAACCACTGAAAAGGCTCTTTTTGTCTCTTCCCAACCTTGTTTTGAGAAGGATTTGTGTGTTGCATGGGCCATAACTAACTTGTGCAGTATTTCAGCTGGAAACTGTGGTTGTGTCTCTGAGTCCGTTTCTGCTCTTCTCTTTCTGTCCACCTTCACGTGGGGTCAGCGCAGCTTGGCTCTGCCTGTGCCGTCGTGACGGTTCTGGCTCAAGGCTGCAGAGAACACACTAGTTCATCTCAGCAAAGCAAGCGTGAATACTCTGACTTGAAGGTACATCCTTACATCCATGCCAGGACGTTTCTCTGGTTTGGGTTGGTTTTGTATTGCGAGACTAAGAGCCTGAGGATGTCATTCTGGATTCATTTGTGCCAGCAGCAAACTTCCATTGATTTTTGTTGGGGCCCAGCTAGATCCTAACTGTGGAAATCACCCTCCTGTAGAGCTGTTCCAGTTTAATCTGGGAGATGAATTGTTGCAGAGGCTTTTATGTTCTGACCCCTTGCCCAGGGTGGGAGTCTTGCCCTACACCAGAACATTTATTCCTACAAATACATGTTGAGCACCTGTTTATAAATAAGCTGTGAGGCTGAATTTGAGAATAAAAGGACATCTGTGTACTGGTAAGCACTTAACTGATGCTGACCCGATGGTGGGAACACCGTCGCTGCATGACACAGCGCTCGGCTGGAGGGCTCGCTGTGCCCGCAGCGCGCTGAGGTGGGCAGGCAGGTCTGGCTGTGCGGCCCGAGCTCAAATGCTCTTCTGAGCAGGGCTTGCTATTCCTGCTCCTCTGCAAAAATGCACATTCCTTAATTCCGCTTGGCTGGAGGGGACCTGTAGGTGGCTTGCTTTATAAAGTAATATTGATCTTTGCTAATCACGTGTGGCGACAGCATCTTTCTGATGGCTGTAGCACACAGGCTGGCATTGCTGATGTGCGTTTCTTGCAGAGCTGCGAGGCTGGCAAGTGAAGGTTGCTGGTGTCACACCAGCTGACAAGATCAAGCATCATTTTGTTGCCAAATATGATGATTTTTTTTTTTTGTTAAGCTTTGTTTTGTTGTTTTTTTTTTTTTTTCTTGAGGGAGGCAGGATGATTACAAAGAAAGATTAAGCAGCCTATGTTTATTATTTACAAGCTTCTGTAGTAAAAATGGAGCTGCCAAATTCAAGTGAAGAACAGAATTGTCCTGGAAATTAATGGAGAAATTGGGTTTTGGGTGTCAGACGTGTCTAGTTTCCTGTCATATTTTCTCCATTATTCATAGCGTCGTATAGGGCTGTGTGGTTGGTTAGTGCTTGGTGGGCAGGCAGTGTTATATATTAACATCGTGCGTAATCTGTGGTCATGACAGCCGTTAATGTGATGATGGACCAATATTTGTGTTTCAACGTGCAGTATATTTTAAGAATAAATGCTTGCCTACTATTTTTTACTGCTATGGTGTTATGCTTGGGATCCCTTCTTCATACTTCAGGTCCTCTGTTAATCTGGTTTCATTTCCTTTTCTTTTGACATAAGGAGAAAAGTATTGCCTTGTGTCCTAGCTGGTGACTCTCCGTGGGGATGTGTGTATCACTGTACTTGCTGCTCAAATCCAGAATATTCAAAACTACTCATGCCCTGTCAGGCTTTGCTGATGTGACAGAAATGAGATTTATTCAGTCTTTTATTCCAGAAGTAGCCAGGTCAAATAGTGTTAGATTTGTAATGAGGGAAAAAAAAAAATAAATCTGTAATTCATTAATACCCTGATAGGGGGAGAGGAGGTTCATATGGGTATGATACTGGCTAATTTCCAGTACTACTTACTAGCTCAAGCAAAACATAGCAAAAATTGCTTAGATGTAGGAACAAATACCTTAGGATGTGAATTCTTTAATAGGCATTTCACTATTCTTTGTTTGTTCTTCCTGCTTTCTTTTAGTGTGTTATTTAAGTGATGAGCAGTCAGTTTTTAGCATGTTTGTTTCTTATTATGGCTAACAGAGGATGTAACCTCTTAGATGCATTTAAGAGCAAACAGAAGACAGTAAATGGAATATAGATGTTTCTGTACCTTGTGATACTCTAAGGCCCAGTCCAGTATGGGGTTTAGTTATCTGCACCTCGGCTGTTTGTAACTCCCTTTAAGGACAGAGAAGTGTTTCAGAACGGAAGAGCTGTCTACCACTGTAGGAAACAAAATTCCTGTGCTTCTCGAGCACCTCTGCGCGTAAGTTGAGGCTGTAAGAGGGGCTGTGTGCACGTGGGATGTAGGACGATACGGGTGCGCCACAGAGCCTGGCGGGAAAGGCTGGGGAGAAAAGGAGAGAGAATGGGAACTTGTTAATAGTGAATTATTCTCAAACTGGCTTGGCTGACACAGGCAACCAACTGCGTAACCGAATCCTGTGGTAATGTGCACAGGGTGAGCTAGACAGGCTAAAATACACTGAACTGAACTGCCATCTTAATTTCAAATCACTGAGTAGCCTTTAAGTACAAAACTGTATTTTTAGTGTAGAATAGTATGAAAAATCAACTGAGTGTTTTTATTGACTAGGCCGAATGCACAGAAATTCTGTCTTTAGAGCCATTACCCAAAAAACACTGTTATCTAGCGGAAAGGGAGCTTGACGGAAACACAGGACAGCTTTCTAGTTTGTAACGTCTGTCATCGATTGTTGTACCAGGTCCTTCACACCCAACACGATGTCAGTGTGACCGTTATGACGTCAGTGTGACCATTATGACGTCAGTGTGACCATTATGATGTCAGTGTGGCTATGCAAATTCCCGAGACCTTTGTTATCAAATTCATTAGAGCTCTCCAGCCACTGTACAAATGATCCTGTTTTAGATAGCTGACAAATGTTGCAGAAATCCAACCTTGTCCCCAGAATCTGGCCTGGGTTTACGTTGTCTGCTTTATGCAATATTTCATGCTCTTTCCCCCAAATTAATGGTTTTTATTCTTACCAAAAAAAAAGAAAAATCAATGTAAGAGCCCACGATAGACAAACCGCTGGCAATAAAGCAGAATGCACACATTTTGGAGAGAAAAGACTGTCAATAAGAAAATTGATTTTTCTTTCAGATTTGCAACAACCACAACAAATTACAAAATTATTAATAGCCTGTTACTGTTTTTTTTTTTTTCTTCCTTCTTCCTTGGGACATCTCTTGACTGTCTCTCAAACTAATTGTGTGAAGCAGTATGTCAACGGAGCACTGAAACTGCAGGTTTTTCAACTTTTTTTTTTTTACTTTTTCAAGTAAGGAAAAATGTTCTGATTTAAATATGCACATGCTTTTGTGCCTTAAAAATTTTTAAAAGAGACTTTTTTGTTCGGAAATGCCAAATATCTGCAATTTTTAAAAATCAACTTCTGTTAAAAATATTGAAAGACCCAGTTATTTTGGAAGAAAAAGTTTGATGCATTTTTTTTTCCAGCCAATCAGCTGCTAGAAACAAGGTTTTCCAAGTAGGTGAACTGGTCAATGTAGAAAAAGGTGGGAGGAAAACAGCTGAACTCTCTCGACTGCGATCCAGCATAACTCTGACTTTCCACTTACTGAAATCCCATCTGAGCTTGGTTTGTAAAGAGGCGGTTGCAGGTGGCGAGTCACATGAATAAGAAAACTTGGTGGCGAATATTATATAAAATAGCATTCTTTGGGAAGCCAGCTCTTGGAGATGGGTGGTGAAGAGATGCCCCGAGAGCTGGCAGAGCTGCTGCTCCAGCTGCGCTCACAGCCCGGGTGAGCCGTGTGCTCCTTCGCGCTGCGCCGGCTGCTCCCCTCACACACGTAGGAGCGGTTAAGCACAGTCCAGCCCGGCTCAGTTATGTGTCTGCTACAGGGAGGAATCTTTTTCAAAAGGGTGATTCAAGCAGTCTAGTTTCTTGCACAAAAATCCTTTGGTTTTATGTGTTTTTAATCTCCTTTAAATGCTGTAGAACTCCTGCACTTGGGGCAGAACACAGACCATGGCACCTCGAGAGAAATCCAGAGCTCTTACAGAAGAGTTCCCTTCCAAACACTAATTCCCCGATCAATAGAGACAATAAAAATAAGAAACAGAGAGAGTTAATATCCTTCATTTCCTTTTATTTTTTTTCCAATTGCAGCAAGCCTGGATGCTTGGAAAGTAAATACCTGGCTCTTCATTTTTAGGAGACAGTTTAAGCCTGGATAGGAAATCGTTACGCTTGCGGCAGGAACTTCCCGGGAGTGCCGCAGCTTGGAGAGCTGGCCGTAATGTGGAGTGGGGATGGAGCAAAGCTTAGGATAGTGGCATCTTTAAAATGATATTACTTCCCTGGCTTAGAAGCTTATATTCAGTCTCTTTCAGGAGAAATTATCCTTTTTTTTCAGTGCTATCTTTTTTCAAAAAGTGAAAAGCCTTTGCTCAGAGCCATTTCCTACCCATAGCCCCATTCTATTACTGCTGTTACTGGAAGTTTTGCAGAAAGGCTTCTTTGGTCAGTGCTGTAGACACGGGGAAAATTTGACCCCTGCACAAAAAAGTGCCTCAAAAATCCCTACACGTATCATCTCTAAGAGAAAAAATGATGTTAAATGGAGTTGACATAGAGAATTCTTCATGCCTGTGGCTACATCTTCCACATATTTTAGTTTAACTTTTTTTTTCTTTTTTAAATAGAGAAATGAGCAGGAAGTGGATGCAGATGTCAGAACAGTTTGTTTACGTAACCCTAAAGAAACTTCTAGAGTGGGACATGAATAAATTCAGTGTTAAATGGCTCACCTAGAGAGTTGCCCCATTTTCTGTTTTGCCAGTGTTCCCCTAAGGCTACGTCTGTTCCTACAGCGCTTGCAGCACCGGGTGGTTGCAGCACGGCCAGCTCTGCTGCTTCCCCCGTTGTGACACTGGCTTCATAACCCTCATCTTCACTCTGTACCTTTCCACTACATAAAATTCAAACTTTGTGCCTGGTCCACACTTAAATCTTGCTACGTCAGGATTTGGTCAGGGCATGCAGCTTGGGTCCTATATGACATTGAACTCGTCGTACGCCTGACTTAGCAGTGGAAAGGGACAAATGGGAAACTGTTCCGCTGTACACTGCAGGAAGCTTCCCCTCTTTGTGCTCTGGGCTGAGATGATGGCTTTGCTGTTGCTTCTTCACTCCCTGTAAACTGGACTGTTCCCACAGGTTAACGTGGAGAGAAACGCACCTGAGTGCAACAGGTCCTGGTCCAACAGAGAGGGATGGGGTCACACCTGGAAACCAGATGGGTCTTTAACTTTCTCTTGAGCATCTTTTTTTCTTTATATCTGTAACAGAGGGCAGGTTATCTGGTGTATGTGAAGTTGAAGACTTTAGGTTTTTTTTTTTTTTAATATTTTCTGTCTAAGCTTACATTTCTTGGTCAAGCAGGCTTCCCTGTGCTCTATTTCTCATTTTCACCTACATCACGGGCATAAACCTGAGGACTTGTTCTCATAGGGATTTTGGTTGAGGTCTTTATTAGAACAGTTTTCCCAGTTTTCACTGTATGCTGCTAACACATCCGGTGTGAAGCACTGGGACCTGTCTTTATGCAACACTGAGCCTGGGTATAGCAGAAAGGAGATTTCTGCAGTTCCAGTTTTCACGCTGTAAGAGGGCATTTGAAGCTGCAACAGCTTTTGTTCAAAGACTCAGTAAAGTGGAGCCCAGCATGCTGAACGTACCAAAATATTAGTTTAACTGCCTGTTTACAGTCCCACCATAAAAGAAAAAAATATAGTCTATAAAAAGACTTCCTGGAGCAACATTTAGAGTAGTGGAGGAAGGAAAGTATTGTTTAAACAGATGCTGTAAATTTAATATGGTAACATTATTGCCACCCAGGATTTTATTGATTATATCTTTTCCAGATACTTATCTAGAAATTTATTGTGTGTTTCCACTCTTATTTAACCATGATTTTCAAAGAGAAATTATTAATGAGCTATTATCTGAGAAATAAAGGGGAAAGTTATTCAAATAAAGTGGAGTATCAAAGGCAAACACAAATCATGATAATATAATCTTTTTATTTTTAAAAAATATTTTAATGAAAAATTTATAGAGGAACCAGCTTTTAGGACAAAACTGTGCGCTTTTTTTGTTTGTTTGTTTGGGGTTTTTTTGTTTTTGTTGCAGCACAGTGGTTTCAGTTTTATACTGGGTGATATAGACCCTCCAGCTTCCCTTTTCCCTTTCTCCTTCCACTTCCCAGCCCTTCCAGTCCCCTTGATGAGTCTTTGCCATGGAGGAAGAACACGATATTTCCAGGCAAAGCGATGCTGGGATTACTGTCCGCTCCTCAGACAAGAGGAGAGTGTTCATTTGCCTTGGTTTGCTCATCCAGTGCCTTGCTGGATGCATGCTCCACACAAGCAGCCCCTCAGAGGTCAGTTCTGTTGGACCCATTTATATCATCCCGTTATATTCTTCCCCGTTCCCTTTAGTTTTCATCTGCTGTTGCCATCTGTGCTAGACCTCTTATTGATAATAAGATAGGAATTACTTTAAAAAGCTCCATAACTACGCATTGCGAGAATGGAAAATTAAGTTAGTAATTCTGTAGATATTGGATTTGGATGCTGTAATTTAGCATTGACTCAGGAAAAATACATTCTAGTGTATTCTTACAACTTAAGACAGACACACAAGGGGAGTAAAACATACGGCAGTCCCTCTTGTTCCATATTAACTAAGGTAACGATCATCTCACATGATATGTCAACATTTCTGAATATCGTAAGTGCTGGTTTCACCTGGTAATTCTCCTGTAAGGTATCTACTAGCATGACAGCATTGCCTGGCATAAATTCATTTTTATGTGCTTCAATGAAGTAAATGAGGTCTCTTTACCTTACAAAGGGTAACTGTTCAGTTCTTCAGAGCCTGAAGTAACTTTCTTGATAGGCTCCCAAGTGACACATTTTTTTACATATACCCTAAAAGAGAAAACAAATTCTGCTGTGGGTTATCCAGAGGGAGTTTGGCCCAAAGCAATGTACAGAGAAGGAAGAGAAGCTTAGGAAAGACTGCAGCTTGCCCACGGTTAAATAGGAAGTACGTGGCAGAATATAAATGGAGCTGAAATTTCCTTTTTGTTATGTCCTGTAGTCCTGATACTCACCGGCAAATTGTAAACAGAAATAATTTCCCTGATGGTCTGAGTGAACTGCTCACGTTGTTGATTTTGAACCTAAAAATGATTGTAAAAGATTTTTGGTGAATCACTTTGAATGACAAGTAAACTCTAAAAAGTACAAGTCTTCAGCTTCTCAAGAGCAGAAGAAGTGCTTGTCCTGGTTTTATGTAGTGATGAAGTCTACAGTGGCAGCTGCTCTAAGAAGCTTCTAGAAGCTGTTTCCCCTTTGTTCAGTGGACTCAGCTGGGCCTAGGGCAGACCTGCTGCTGGCCAGGCCGAGCCAATTGGTAGCAGAATGTTCCCTGGTAATACCTCTGCGATAACGTATTTAAGCAGAGGAAAAAAAAAGATGTGAAGGAGCTGAGCGGGGCCAGAGAGGGGGAGGCGCGAGCCTTGTGGGCCTTGCAGGCCTCACCCTCTGGCCTCCCGCCGGGCAGCCGACTGGGCCCAACTCGGCCTGGCCTGGCTGCAAGAAGTGGAGAGGGGAGGAGATGGATCGTGTGAAGAGACCCTGAGAGGCGTCTGCCAGCCTGTTGTGAAGAACTTTTCTTGTGAGAGGAATAGCTGCAGACGCCAAGGTCAGTGAAGAAGGAGGGGGAGGAGTAATGCGGCTCCTGGCCAAGATTCCCCTGCAGCCTGTGGTGACGACCATGGTGGAGCAGGTTGTCCCCCTGCAGTCCATGGAGGAGCAGAGATCCACCTAGAGCCCGTGAAGGACCCCATACCAGGGCAGGCGGGTGCTTGAAGGAGGCTGTGGCCCGTGGAGGGCCTGCTGGGACAGCCGTTCTGGAGGGACTGTACCCCGTGGAAGAGATGACCCACGCCGGAGCAGTTTCATGAAGGACTGTGGCGTATGGGTGGGAGTCCACAACGGAGCAGGGGAGAAATGCGAGGAGTTCTTCCCCCGAGGAGGAAGGAGCGGCATAAAGTGATGTGTGATGGACTGACCATGACCCCCATTCCCTCTTACCCCCTGTGCCGCTTGGAGGTGAAGGAGGTAGGGATAATGTTAAGCTTGGGAAGAGGGAGGAGTGGAGGGAGGTTATCTTGTTCTCTGTCTCATTCTCCTGCTTTGGTTTTAATAACAAACAAACAGTTTTCCCCAAGTCGAATCTGTTTTGCCTGTAACCGTAACTAAGGATTTCTCCCTGTCCTTATCTTAGACCTCGAGCCTTTTTCTTATATCATCTCTCCCTGTTCCCTCGGAGGGTGGGGGGAGTGAGGGAGAGACTGCGTAGTCTGGTCCTGAGTGAGCAGGGCTAAACTACGACGGTGCTGAATACATCGTTTTCAGTGATGATTTTCTATTTGCTCGGCATTGATATCAACATTACTATGAGAAGAGAAAGTTTCACAGTTTAGGGAAGTCTGACAACATGTCACCGAGAGACTACCTAGCCTGATACGGCCCACAGACTATTATCCACTGCTGGTGTTTCATGTGGGGGCCAGCGACACAGCCGGCAGCAGTCTGAGAAACATCAAAAGGGCTTTCAGGGCTCTGGGTTCAACAGTCAAAGGCTCTGGGGCGCAGGTGGTATTCTCGTCAATCCTCCCGGTCGAAGGGCAGGGACCTGAAAGGGCCAGACGTATCTGGCAGGTTAACTCGTGGCTCAGGGAGTGGTGCCACAGCCAGGGCTTTGGGTATCTAGATCACGGGGCGTGCTTTGAGAAGCCCGGGCTGCGAGGGGCGGATGGCGTGCACCTAACCAAGAGGGGGAAGAGTGTGCTTGGACAAAGGCTTGCCAGGCTCGTCCAGAGGGCTTTAAACTGGTGTTGCTGGGGGAGGGGGAGCACAGTTCAGCCCACTGCTGTCAGCATGGCGCCAGTGCCAGCACCGAGGGTCCAGAAGCTGAGGAAGGATCACAGATAAGTGCAAATGAACCTAAATTGCTGTCCAATAGCACCCCTGTAGCTCCAGCCAGCAGGTCGGCTTTGTCGGGGGCCCAGCTGAAGTGTCTCTATACCAATGCACGCAGCATGGGGAATAAACAGGAAGAGCTGGAGGTGCGTGCACACGAGCAGGGCTATGACCTCGTTGGCATCATGGAGATGTGGTGGGACGACTCGTATGACTGGAGCATCAACATGGAAGGGTATAGGCTTTTTAGAAAGGACAGGAAGGGGAGACGAGGAGGGGGTGTCGCTCTCTACGTCAGCAACTGGCTGGAGTGCCTGGAGCTCCGCCTGGGGATGGAGGAGGAGCTGACAGAGCTTATGGGTCAAGATTAGAGGACGGGGACAGACAGGGGATGTTCCGGTGGGGGTCTGTTACAGGCCGCCTGGCCAGGAGGACAGAGCAGGTTCCTGGAATGCGTGGATGACAACTTCCTCCTGCAGGCGATAGAGGAGCCGACAAGGAGGGGTGCCACGCTCGACCTTGTGCTCACCAACAGGGAGGGGCTGGTGGGGGATGTGAAACTGAAGGACAGCCTTGGCTGCAGCGACCACGACATGGTGGAGTTCAAGATCCATGGGGCAGCGAGGAAACCACATGGCAAGCTCTCTGCCCTAGACTTCAAGAAGGCAGACTTCAGCCTCTTCAGGGACCTGATGGGCCAAGTGCCATGGGAGGCGGCCCTGGAGAGAAGAGGGGCCCAGGCAAGTTGGTCTATATTCAAGGAGCACCTCCTCCAAGCTCAGCAGAAGTGCATCCCAATGAAGAACAAGTTGGGCGAAAAGGCCAGGAGGCCGGCGTGGATGAGCAAGGAGCTCCTGGACCAACTGAAAGTAAAAAAGGAGGCCTATAGAGGGTGGAAACGGAGACAGGTAGCTTGGGAGGTCTACAAAGAGGCTGCGTGAGTGGCCAGGGATAAGGTAAGGAAGGCCAAAGCCCTGACAGAATTGAATCTGGCCAGGGATATAAAATGCAGCAAGAAGAGCTTTTATAGGTACGTAGGGGACAAAAGAAAGTCCAAGGAAAATGTAGGCCCCCTCCGGAAGGGAACTGGTGTCCTGGTTACCCAGGACATGGAGAAGGCTGAGGTACTCAATGACTTTTTGCCTTAGTCTTCACCGATAAGAGCTCTTGTCCCACCACCCAAGCTGTAGAAGTTGCAAGCAGGGACTGCGAGGATGAAGAACCGCCCACTGTAGCAGAAGAGCAGGTTCAGGATCATCTGAGGAACTTAAAGGTGCACAAGTCCATGGGACCTGACGAGATCCATCCGCGGGTCCTGAGGGAACTGGCGGATGAAGTTGCCAAGCCACTGGCCATTGTATTTGAGAAATCGTGGTAGTCTGGTGAGGTCCTCAATGACTGGAAGAGAGGGAACATAACCCCAGTTTTTAAAAAGGGGAATAAGGAAGACCCAGGCAACTACAGGCCGGTCAGCCTCACCTCTGTGCCTGGCAAGGTCATGGAGCAGATTCTCCTGGAAACCATGCTAAGGCACATGGAGAGCAAGGAGGTGGTTGGTGACAGCCAACATGGCTTCACCAAGGGCAGATCGTGCTTGACCAACTTGGTGGCCTTCTATGACGGGTGACAGCATTGGTGGACAAGGGACAAGCAACTGACGTCATCTACCTGGACTTGTGCAAAGCTTTTGACACTGTCCTGCACGACATCCTTCTCTCTAAACTGGACAGACATGGGTTTGACAGACGGACCACTCGGTGGATAAGGAGTTGGCTGGATGGCCGCACTCAGAGAGTGGTGGTCAACGGCTCGATGTCCAAGTGCAGACCGGTGACGAGTGGCGTCCCTCAGGGGTCCGTGTTGGGCCCGGCCCTGTTCGGCACCTTTGTCGGTGACATGGACAGTGGGACAGAGTGCACCCTCAGCAAGTTCGCCGACGACACCAAGCTGTGTGGTGCCATCGACACGCTGGAAGGGAGGGATGCCATCCAGAGGGACCTTGACAGGCTGGAGAGGTGGGCCCGTGCCAACCTCATGAAGTTCAACCAGGCCAAGTGCAAGGTCCTCCACCTTGGTCGTGGCAATCCAAAGCACAAGGCTGGCACCTCTCAAGGATCTCACGGTACACGTCTGCGTGCAAGCTGTGACTCTCTCTGAGAACTGGAAACATAAATATTGAGCTGAGTCCACAAACAATGTGGTCATGCTTCAGAGCAGCCCCTGAGGAGCAGGAATTACCACACCAGATCTAACCCATGTAAACAGGGCTGAACAACATTGCAAACCCAAGGTGCTGAGTCCAAGTTGAGTTTTGCTTTTTGGGATTTGTATGAAATAAAAGCCAGCACCTGACTTGTGATAGCTTAGGGGAACTGAGAGTCTGTTATTCGCAAGGAGCACTCCAGTTTTTTTTATATCCTACCCCACGTTTTGAGCAAGGGCTGTATTAGCCCTTGCTGATATGTTTGAAAAGAACAGATAAAATCCTAGGCTGAGTGTTAAAGAGCCAAACTTTGACAAGTTTGTTCTTCGTTCATACAGTAACGCAGTGACCTCTCTTTTCTCACAGGAGTAGATGCATGCTCATATGAGGGATGGATTGTTGGGCAAGAAAACAACAGTATCTCCAGCTTGTAGAAGGTTTCTCCAGATCCTCAACCGTAAGTTTGCTCCGGTTTATTTATTTCCTGTGCTTAGCATTAAACACTCCCTTGGATGTTCGTTGCACTACTATGAAAAATGAATTTAATTGATAAATGAAGTCCTGGTTTGCTGCCACTGCCTTTCCATGTTCCAGTTCAAAGCTTTCAGTCTGTAACAGGTGCACAGCCAAAGGACTAAAGTCATCCTCATCCAACAGTTCCCTCGCAGCCTGATAGCTGTCACTCACCTTGCCAACCCACAGAAATGTAGTTAAAACTTACTGTTTATATCATTTGTGACCTTGTAAACAAGGGGCAGGGCTGCAAAAAGAAACATGTAGGTAACACATATGCTGTTATACCCCTTTGCAGCAGGACAGATAAGCCAGAATCTGTTCAGTTGAATGAATCATTAATTTCTTTTTATTTAGAACTTGCCATCTAAAAAGCTGTGGATAAATTATATTCTGTAAACATCTTAAAAATGGACTTTATGTGTGTGTTTCAAGTTTTGTTCTCAGGAACAAAAATAGAATGTAGCAAAAAGCTGTAATCACAAAACTCTGAAATGTTTTGAGATTTCCTCTCTCAATGTTTATATACTTCTACACTTTTATAACAGTGTCAAGTGGCAAAACAGATTTTTTTTTTTTTTTTTAAATTTTGGAAGCAACATAACTTTTATTCCTTTAAAGAAAGTAAAAAAACAACATTAGATACACTTTTTCATGGAGAACTTCAGTTTTTCCTCTCTCTTAGCCAAAGATCTGGTGTTCTATGATCTGACATTAAGCAATACCCCAATACTGAGTCATTTCTAGAAATACTGATTTTTTTTTTGTTTTTTTCAGCCATTATTTAATGCAAAAGCAACTACTGTGTATGTGCTGTTGAAGCTCTCTGCAGGAATTTCAGCAACTGCATGGTCCTTGTTCCTGAGCATGAATAGCAAAGCATCTTCTGTTATTGACTACCCTGTCTATTGCAACAGAAAACCTCAGTGAGAAAGGTAATTTCTTCCTATGTCTCATTTTGGTCTATGTACTGTCATCATATAAACAGCATTAACATTAACAGGATCTGAAGGATGCAATGGTTGCAGTACATACTTCAGTTATTTGTAGTAGGGTCTTCCAACTCATTCTGTTCCAGGCCAGACTTTCTTCCCTATTTAGGATCTTTTTGAAAGGCTACTTTATTCTGAACGTTTAGCTCAGGGCAGATAAGAGGCAATGTGTTTCCTGAGGAAAAAACCAAATCAAAACAAAACGATGCGTGGTTAGAACATGCCCTTCTCTTCTTTCATTGCAGTATTTGACACCTGAATGGATTCATGCTCCATTCTTTGCTCTTTTTCTCTCTTGCTCTCTTCTCAGAAGTATAAGATATAATAATTTTAATATCTAATACATTGTAGTAGTTCAGGTATTGTACAGTATTATGTTGACCTTTCTAGTATTCGGTATTTTGCTTATCTGGTTATCCTTTCCTTACTGAAAGGTTTGCAAGACTTTAAGCAAAAGAATGCAGTGAACAGGCAGAGTAAATGAAATAGGTCAGAATAGTACAACAAAGTTGCTATTGCAATTTGCAAAGTGTAGGGGACACTCAAATATTTGGTATCTTCTCTTACCACTTGCAAAGAGAATAGAAACTGAGGAGGAATAGATTGCTATGGAAGGACAGCAAAAATCATGAAGATCGAGGGTTTGATTTATAAGGAGAGATTAAAGTGACAAAGTATGAATGACTTGACTAAACAATTTTTAAAATTGGACTATAAAAGTTGTGTGAGAGCAATTGAAAGATACGTGCACCCACAGGGAAAGGGTGGTTTGGGGGGGGGATAAAAACAGCACAAAGAAAAATTGAAGAGGAATAATGCAGACAAAATATGGGAGGTTAGGCTGTGCTATTGACTATTTGCCCCTTTCTTGGAGTCAGAGCAATGTTAAGATCTTTCTTTATGGTTCTTGATGAGCTACTGCACCATACGTTCTGGCTTACAAACTGTGGGTAAAAGCTACCTACCTGCAGGAAACACACGGGTGGGGAGCGGGACAGTCGAGCTGGTTCATCTCATCCTCTTTTACAGTTTAGGGTAGTAAATGGAAGCCATGAATTATTGCTTCTCTCCTGAATAAGGAGGGATTTTTCCTTTTGGGGAAAATAGCGTGAACAACACGGTGTGTAAAATCACAGGCCAAGAGAACAGGTTTTAGCATGAAATATTCACTGGCCTTGGCTTTGGATATCTGTTTTGAAGTGATCTGGTATTATTATGTAGCTTGCTGCCTTTTGACACCGTAGCTGCTTTACAATGTGCAGTGAGCCTGACTGAATAGCCTAGCATCAGTCATGACACGCAGCTGCAGACCAGGACAGGGTATGTGCTGGGAGTTTTCCGCCAGACGTGAAGTCCTCCAGCAGCACGCAGTGGCATGTGAGTCCACCTGCGTTGCACAGCAGTGTGAATTCAAGTTGTTCCTTCATACCAAAAAGCTGTGCCTACGGTGTAACGTAAATTTAACCTGGGCCGTCGGCACAGAGGCGAGTTTCTACCCATTTGCGCCGTACATCCATCACACCTGTGTCTAGGGATGCTGCAACAGATGACTAATGCTGCTTGCTCTCACCTCGGCTAGAGATAAGCCAGATACTGATAGAAGCAGCAGCTTTGGGCTTTACACAGGTTTGCAGCTGCACATTCTGCATCTAGCTTGTTCTGAGCTCTATTCAGTGCGAAAAGGTGGTGATTTTATTAAAAGATATACTCAGAATAATTTAGTTTAACTGTTTGTATGTGGGATAAATAGGCTGTTTGTTGTTCTCTCCATAAGCCTGCAATTTAGGCATGGAAAATTGCATTGGATTTGCTGGATTTACTAGTGGTTGATCCTGATGCAAATGGTTGGGAGAATCAACCTCTAAAAATACATCATTTTGCCTAGGATAAGGTCTTTTGCTTTCACTTGAAGTAAACAAATCCAAAAAGAATACACGAGACAGACTTTCAGGTTGTTATCCGTTGGGGTGTCTCCTTGTTAGCTATCGTCCTTGTGAAAAAAAGTGAATTGGAAAGCAGTAATATAAAATAGCTTTTTGTGTAATGCAATATGTTGAATTCAATGATTTAGAGATACATAACCTGCATGTAGAGCATCCACAGCATGAACTCACTCCTTGGGAAGGAAAAACGTTAGAGCTCCAAGGATACTGAAGCAACATCACTTTACACCAGCAGATGGATTGGCCCTCATTATCTTTTCTGTTTTGTTTTTTTTTTGTAAAAACCAGGTTCTATTTTCTTTGGTCTTTAATGGTAAGACTAAGCTGATAGAACAGAAAAGCTCAAAGGCAGTTTCCACATATTCATCCTTAAAAAGATAATATTTATCTTGCCTTTTGCTCCAAGTTAATGTATTGCTGTTTTTCATAACAGGAAGAATACTGTTACCGGCAGGACAATACAAATACCTCCTGTAGTGGTATACTTTTCGCTGTTTGTGTTAGGTGAATTGGTTTTCGCTGAAGGTTTGTAGTTTTGGTTGTGTGGTTTTGTGGTTTGTGGGGTTTTTTTTTTTTTTTCCTTTTCTTGGCTGAAAATCAAAAGTCTGTAATTCAGCCCAGTTTATTTTTGTGAACTTATTCCTTTAATCTGGGAAGAAGTTACAGAGTGAGAACGTGGTGTGGAGTTGACTGGGTGGTATCATGCTTACCCAAGGGAGAAAAGCACAGTGCCTGCAAGGAAAACTCTGCAAGAGATGCTTCATCTGATAACTACCTGAAGGTGGTTGATTTCGTAGAACCGGAGCTGTAAGCCCCTGTCGGGGAGGAAGCAGAAATGATGAGGCTGAAAAATTACATGTTGCTGATTTAACATGCTGTGGATTTAGCTTTTGTAGTTTCCATCTGAGAAAACATTTTCCTGAGGTTCTGCTTGCAAAATGAGTAAATTGGGCTAAATGGGACACGTAAGGAAAATTCCAGCATGCTTCTACTGCAAGTGGTATCAGGGACAATTCTTCCCAACACCAGTACAGACGCAGTGTCTTGTCATGGTGCTGTGGAGCACAGTGCGTTGAAGGTGGCCTCCTTTCCAGAAGTAAAAACTGTCATCTTACCTGTGTACCAAACTGCATTTTCCTTTTTGCAAAAGATTATCACAGGTATACTTCGCAAAAGCAGTTTTCCTTCCTGTGTAATATCCTTTCTATTTTCAGTTCTGCTGAAGTTCTCAGACTGTGCACATCACTCTAAGAATATTTTCCAGTATTTATGAATCCACGTACTAGGCATCATTCATATGCTACTCTTTAACACTGCTGTAATAGGTCAGAAGTAGATAAAAGATACCTGGTGATAGGATTCAAAATTTGTAATCATATTTTGTTTGTTCACTTCTAATGGAGTACGGTACAGCTCCAGCATACTGTGGAATTCTCTTGCTGTCTATCTGGCGTCTTCAGTAAGTCTATTGTATGTCAGGGATGTATCTTGCAAGCATAGGAAAGCTTCTGATGAAACCAAAGTCTTGAATGTTGCTGTATTTCTTTAAATATCCTTTAAAAATATATTTTTTTCCCTATTTGAGAAGATTGTCCTCAGAAACTAGCAGGGAGAAGGGTAGTTATCTTCTGTGAGCTCACAGTAACATCCTGTGTGGCTTGTTGAAATAACTACATACAGTTACGAAGTTTGCGTTGTGTAGAGTTAGAACTTGAGTCTGGTAGTATTTTGTCATGAAAGTAAAACATGGAAATGTACCTGCAGTTCAGAGAAGTCTTAGAATATTTATTTTGTTTGTATCTCCCCTTGAAAATACCTTTCTAAAATGAGGCCCGATTTATATGACTGCTTTTGGGATTCTGGCTGAAAGAAGCGTGGCTGTATTTATGTTTGGACCTCAGGGGGCAAGACACTTTGTTCAGTTAAAATAAATCACTTCATGCCAGCACCCAATCTCAGACCCACAGATTGACTATCACCGTGACGAGCTTGACACACAGCTATTGTGGGTCATACCCTTTGTATTTCATCAGCTCACCTCGTGCTGTGCGCCCGGTCTCTCTCAGTTTATTCCTCCATTTTCTTCTCCAGCGCATGGACTGGCAGCTGGAGGCGACTACAATTTGTGTTCCCAGTCTTGGGGTCTTCTGGTTCTTTCAAAGATGCTGGTAACTCTTACTGTATTAGAACAAAACCGTTAGCTCTTGTATGGCGTTTAAAACATGTCGGAGTTGTTCACGTGAAGTAACGGGCTGTATGAATTCAGAGCTAACCTCTACGTAGCTGCTTTTCGTGCACATCGAAAGCATCTCCGTATGACATCGTTTACTTTAAGGGTCTTCTCTACAGTTCTTATATGTAGCCTTGATCATTAATATTAACTGTGCTGCGCTGTGCAGAAACCACTGATTTGTGTAATATACATGCTCATTTTACTTACTGATTTGACTTTCTTTTGAAAGAAAGCTGTCTAGCGTGGAGTTGCTTCAGATTATTGATGTAGTAAGTGATGTGGAGTAGAGCATGCTAGAAATACATGCCTTGGTCAGATGAGCACTAACTTCTCCGAGCAGAAAAGTCCTTAAGCAGCAACTATTAAAGGGCATGCTAATCTTGTAGGGCTTCTGTTTCTGTCTGTAGTCTCTTGTAGGATTTTCTTGTCAGTGTGCCACTTTAAATTAAAATGTCATTTTTTGCAAGGGTCAGTTCTGCATGTTCTCCGATTCCTTCTCTGCCTTATTTGTATGTTGACTTTTTAGGACCTATCCTGGGCAAAAAGCCTCATTTGCATTGCCTAGCTGGGATTTGCGAAGCTTGATAGCGTTAGGGCATGGTTTTATTACTGTTTTTATATACCTTTGCTTGTAGTAGAGATGTTTTCTGGATTTTGAAGAAGGGACAGTGTATGGAGGGAGAATAAGAAAAGTAACTTTAAAACATTTTCTGTAAATTGCCTTCAAGTTTGCAGTGCGTACCAGCGTGGGTTTTGAGATGCAGAGTGCCAGAGGCTGTGTAGCTACTTGTGGCAGTAAAAACACGGACTCCGTGGATGGTGTTCCGGAGACCTTTACTGTCCGTCAGCCTAAGTCTTTTATATCTTTTCTCAGTTACAGGCAAAATGCACGCGCTTAATCATCTCATTCAATTGGTAGCAATATACTGTTCACGCGCCTTAAACTTCATTTGGATTGGTTATAGATTTTTAGTTGTCTTTACTATTTTTGCCTTTGGTATTTACTTATCTTGTTCTAATTGCTTTTTTTTGGTTATTGAGCAAGTGGTGTTCAAGGACATAGCTCAAATTCTTCAATATCAGACAGCTGTGCTGCACTCTCTGTTCCCACAGCTACGGGTGCTTTGGTATTTCCAAAACGCCCATTGCGCCCTAGCTTGGGGCTAGGTGTGTGCTGTAGTGTAAATTGTATTCCTCAGGCCCCAAAAAAGTCAGAACCTGATCGTCTACATATTCCATGTGTTCCATGCTTAGGTGGGGCCTTAAAGAGCAGCAGCCTTTCATACAATGATATTTGTTAATTAAAGGGAGCTAGTTATCACTGAGGTACCTTCCTTCAGTTTTACACCTGCAAGAGCCACTTGTGCATGAAATCCAGTCTTACCGGTACTTGGCAATTTCATTGGAGCTGCAGATTTTGTCCACAGGAGTGTTTTTTAGCCCTTTTCCTGAAAGGGTGAGGAGGAGGAGAAGGGGTTGGCTAGCAAAGTACTTCTGTGGCAATTAATACATACAGCTCCAAATGCCTAGCTTGCAATATGTAATTGTGGGCTCCAGGCAAGCCTTGGGGATTTCAATATTTAATAAACTCATCTTCACCATAGGGTGGTGGTGTGTAAAGAGACGTAAAAGGCCATTGTGGTTTTGTTATGGCCTTGTTTGAAGTTCAGGATCTTATTAAGCACAGGGAGCAGAGTTTTCAGAAATGCCTTGCTGCGGTTGGGTTTGAGTGGAATCATCCTAAACCCCTTCAGACTTTGAGACAGGTTTCGGTTTGTGTTTATTTTTGCTTGTGTTTGGAACTGTTGTTGCATAACACGCCACAGTGACAGTTCTGAAAGTGTCCTTCAAGTCCAAGAATCTCAAACTGCTTAAATAATAATCACGTCAGATGTGCAAAAGGAGAGATCGAGTGGCTGGTCTAAGTGGGTTAGGGGAAAAGCTCCCGAGTTCTGTGTATCAGACTCCCTTTTCGTCCAGTAACAGCATACCCTCGTATGGAAGTCGGGAGCATCCTTACTGCGCTGCCGCTGAACGTGATGGCAGACGTGCCCAAGATGAGTTTGAAACGGGAATCTAGGCAGGGTGGTAGGCATGTTGCTCTGGTAAACAGTTAATCAACGATGGTCAATCTGTGGTATATAGAGGTGAATAACACACTTGTATTAAATTGTTTATTCACAGAAAGGGCTGTTTAAGAGGTCAGCAAAAGAATTTATTTTTTTTTATACACTTTTAAATGAAATTCAAAATCTTTGGGAGAAATCATAATTTACCAACCTATCTTCACAATGTAGTGCTCTTACTGCTATTGCCTGTGGGAAACTGCCAAAATACCTTGTTTTTTTAAAGATATAAATAAAAATTATTTTTTTTAAAAAAAAGAGTTATAAGTTAAAAAAGCAAAACCATTTTATTTAATGTAAAAGCCCCCTATAATATTTGTATAGTTCTGAAAAAATAGATATTAAATTGACAATCAGGGGTTTCTTTTTACTTTCCCAGCAAATAAAAAGGTACTAATTGAAATGATCTTGAAAGACAGCTGCTTCTGAATTTTGCCTCCATTATGTCCAGTGAACTACACATTTTAATTATTCTGAATGTTGAAAATCTGTTTGTATGCACTAGCCTTTCTACCTCTCACATTTAGCAAATCCCTCTTATTTTTAGTACTGCAAGAAACAGGGAACAACTTGTTTCCATTTGCCACCTCCACTATTCATGGCGCAGGCTTCTGTGATAGCCTGTCTGGTCGTGTCCTTCCCAGCCGTCGGAATCCTGGCCTGAATGGTCAGGTCTGGTATTTCACCTCTTTCAGCCTTCCTGGGCTGGGTGAAGTGTGCTCAAGTGAGTGGATAGGTTTTCTAGGACTGTGCACCGGAGAACTGCTCTAATTACAAAGGAGAATCAAGCCAAGACTCCACTTAGGAGAGTGTTATTTGTTCAGTGGCATCTAATGGAAAAATAACTAGTGTAATGGGCTTTCCGTCCCATTAACCACTCCAGCAGCAGCCATACTGGGTGACCTTTGCCACTCGGAGTCATTTACTTGGCTCGTGTTAGAAACGAGTTTCAGACATGAAGAGGATAAAAAGTCACTGGAAGTTAGAGGGCAAGTCTCGAGAGGATTTTATTTTAGAGGCTAACACTTCCCTTTGCCTCCAGGAGTAGAAGGGAAATACAGGTAGAGTGACCTCAAATCAGCAAGTATCAAATAGAATTTTACTAACGGAGGCAAAAGCAACTTTGCCTAAGCCCTGTGAACAATGAAAACATGGCAGAAGCTTTTGATCCAACTATAATTCGGATGACTGTAATGTTTAAACAACTCCATTGTTTGCTTTATAGCAGATGATGTCAAACAAATTCCTTTCCTTTTTGCAGTTTAGCCAGTTATTAATTTGAAGTGGTGTTATTAGAGAGATGGTTTTTTCCATGCTGAGTTACAGCATATAAATAAATTTTACTTGTGTTTGCATAATCATCAAATTTTTACCAAAATGTAGTGCTGCCTCTGCCAGCTCTTCTGGCTACTGATCACACCGTATGGGACAGCCAGCAGAAAATATAAGGCTGCACAGTACTTTTGAGTTGATGGGGGGGGTGTTTTAAATCCTCCAAACTATTTGTTAGGGTAAAAGTGCTCTGCCAACTATGATAAGTTGTAGTTGTTTTTGTGGGCTGGTTGTTTTTTGCAAAAGCTTGAGGCACCCTCTGCTTTTGGGATGCTACCTCCATCAGAATCTGTTTTTTTTAATTGGAAGTTGGTTTTATAAAACAAGTTATGGAAAAACATGACTGAAAAGAAAAAAAAAAGCTGCAATTTATGCTCCATCATTAGAGCTTGTCAGAAATTGTTTTGTGGGAATACCCATATCTCAACATGAAATTAAGGACTTTAAGTGACGATCAAAGGTTCATCCAAGATTAGAGCTTGTCTGGATGTTCAGCTAGAATGAAATTAATCTCTGTTAATATGAGCTGGGTAGGCAAGTTAAAGGCCTATTCTTTGAGTGTTCTTATGGCTCCTTTTACGCTAAGGTATAAAAGCAATTTATCTGACCTGTATTACAGCAGGATGAATCAACCTGTGAAGTGCCTATTTCTTTCTTTTTTTTTTTTAACCAATTCTGCAGCCCCGTGAATAAGTAACATGGATGAAATTCCTCCTCCTTTTATACAACTAAAGTTAGAGGAAAATTGAGATTTTGTATTTTTATCCTGATTTAGCAGAGGAAATATTTCAATTGTTGAATGTTTTGTGGGATGATAAAACAGCTTGTGGTTTGTTTTATCCAGTGCTCAGTATGTTTAATTCCCCAAGTGCTGTAGATTTATACTGACAATATTCCTTGGGACTAAGCTTTAAGCAGTGGTATTGTCATTATCATCACTTCAGTGGTGGGGAACTGAGGCAGAGAACTAGAGCAACTTGTCCTAGGCTGCACAGTGAATCCAGCTTCCAAGCTAAGATTAGATGTTCCCTAAACATTGTTTAGAGGAGTATTAAAAAATGTCGCTTGTCGGTCGTTGAGCAAGCTAAGGCATTTATTGAGAGTACAGTAGTCCTGTGTGCGGGCCAGGTAATGTGAGGAAGAAGACATTTCTAAATGCCGAGGAGTCAGGGTTAAACCTTCCTTTCTGGGGAACAAAGCAGGACTTGGAAGAGGCTGTGGTTTCCTAGCTGGTCCTTGGCGAGCAGGAGCTTATAGAAACCCTGATGGGGTAGGTTGTGGGCAGCTTCCCAAGCAAGCTTTGTGTTAGCTCAAATTCAGGCTCCCTGTTAATGAAGATTTAATTCAAAGTCGTGGTCTGTCCCGTTACTTGGGTATGCATGCCATTTCATCTACTAATGAGATACCTAATTCTGTGTAAAATTGCCTACATTAAAGCTGCTCTGAAAATTCAGCTGCTTTTTACATCTGTCCCCCGCAGTAACGCAGGCTGGGGCCTGTCTCAGGAATAGTGTAAGGATCACTTTCTGAGCTCATGCAAAGTAAAGGAACTGCTCTTCAGGGTCTGGCTAATGAAATGAGCTGATATGGTCCCAGCAGAATAGCAAATCTCCTCCCTTATGGTTTCTTATTTCCACATGATTCTTTCTTACATCTGCATTTCTGTATTAGTGTATTTAGTAGGCATATTAGTAACAAAACAATACCTTTTTCAGGGAAGCTGCCGCCCCTTAGGAGGGGACAGTCTTTCTATTCTTGTCAGAATCTCTTGACCTCTGCTCACACCTCTGGTAGGTTCTCTGGTGCTATATTCCATTTTATGTGCTTGACTGCTTAACCATGCCTCCAGCATGTGTCTCCAGTAATTCATTCTAGTCTATACATACAACTGAATGCAGAGAGAAGGAGGCGGAGAGGAGAGAGCTCTTAGGGGACTGAGGGCATGCAGTGTTCCAGGCAGTTGTCTGACTTTTAAAACTGGTGCCTACCTGAAAGTCCCGTTTACTTGCCATGGCTCGTGGGTGGCTTATGTGAAGTTCTCAGCACAGATGCTGCAGAGAGCAATCCATAGAAAATTGTTTGCAGCTGAAGCAGAGAAAGCATAGATTCAATGGCATATAAAGATTTGTCCTGAGACTATAGCAGGAAACCAATGCCTGTCATGCCTCTTCTTTTCACCATTTATGTGCCAGTGGGTACAGCACTTTTCACCAGCTCGCACACTGAAGTCAGTAGTGTTTGCAGCAGGGATGGATTTGGGTAATGACACCTGCAGGTGTTTGTTTAATTTGCAGCATCTAAAGGGCTCAGCATATTGTGGCTCAGATTCTCCCAATGGGATGCATTTTTTCTTCCTTTACTTAGCTAGTGTTTATATGAGGCGTAATTTGTAGTGCTGTACTACTTCGTGGCTGTAATGCAGCTCGCCTGTGTGATGCTTTTGAACAAAAGAGGAGGTTATCACGCTTCTTACACAACTACTTTCTAAAGACAGCTTTACAGGTGAGATTTCAGAGGGTGGTGGGGAATGGTGTGCAAAGTCCCATCAAGGCAAATGGCAGTAAGAGCTTTTGGGGAAGGCAGGCGGTCCCAGCCCAGGTCCTCTGCTGTTTTGCCAAGCGTGAAGCAGCAGGCACAGACATGCATCCCATCCCTCTGAGGGCTCGCCTCTTGGAGTGTTGGCACAGGCAAGTGTTGGCACAGCTCCCGTGGAGAAAGGAAATCTGCTTTACTGCCTGCTATCTTGATGGCACTTTGCATGTTATTGCTGATTTGGTCTACAGATGTGACTTTCTCAGGGTCTTATTTTCAGGAATGCCTTCCAGCAGGTCCACTGCATTCCTGCCTCTGCAAGTAGCTGCCTGCGATGCTCAGCACCTGTGCATCTTACGTCTCCGAGCTTTGGCGATAGCTCCTGTAGCACGCGCGCAGATTTGCACATGCTGATGGATCTTCTACCAGCTAGTGTATTCCTACAACCTGCAGCGCTTGTAGCAGTGGAACATGTTTCAGATCTTCACAGACTTTATTCTTAGAGGCGATTTGCATTAAAGCCTCTGTGATTACTCGAAGAAACCCTTCACAGCAAAGGGGTTTCAAAACGGCCCTATTTCTGATTTCATATTTGAATGCATTTTTCAGTTGTTTATGCTTAAGGAAAAACTTTGCTTTAGACTCATTTTACAATTGGCACACAAACTCTTAAAGAGGGGAAAGCAATATCTGTATCTGAACATCCAGTGCCATTGGGAAGAATCCTATATGGCAGATAAAATATCATTCAAAAGACCATTTGTTTCAAAGGGCTGGCTGTGACATACACTATTATTTTTCAGTATTGTTACTCCAAGGCGGCATACCAGAGCTCAAAGCAAAAAGTAAAGCACATCAAATGTCTGACTCTATTCAATGCTGCTCTAGGTGATTGCGAAATCATTGCTTGTGCAGAAAATAATAGTGATTATAGCAAAAGCAATGCTTTTTGTGAGGTTAGGAAAACGCATTAATGAAACTTGTACAATTGTTTTAGGTACCCGTTATACTGAGATTTTCATAGTAGAAATCCCAGAGTGCCATTCAGGTCTGTACGAGTTTGCATTTCTATTACCAGCATGCTTATAAAAAACAACATTAACAGTCCCATTTAAGGGACTATTTGGTTAGGAACCTTTCAAAGAAATACCCATTTCCTAGCTTGATTGTTAATAACGTGTCCACCCGTTTTAGCTCTGTCTCCCAGCTTATGTGAATTCAGAAGTTGAGGTTAATCTGCTTTTTCAACACTGGAGAAATGGGTTGCTAACGTGTTTTCTTTTCCAGCGTGATTTCAGGATGATAGGTTGCTGTGAAGAAGCTAAGTTTTTACATGCTTGGAGCAATATTCAAGTTCATCGCTTATCTAGGATATCGCCTTCCTGAGCTGTGAGTTTGTTTCAAATTCAGCTTTTTCAAACCTTGTGATGGAATTATCTTGTTCTCTGTTCTAAATCTTGTGGTAGACTGATAAATAAGAATAACTCATCACATTCAGGAATTATTTTCAGCACTGTTCATTGAAACATATTCCTACAAGGACCACTTTCAGAACCATAAAAAAAGTGTGGTCATGCACAGAGATCCTGATTTCTTGAGGATAACCTGAGAATTCCCAAAACACATCAAGCACTGGAGAATTCTTCTGTCCAACTTACAATAGAAAAATCTTCACCTATTTAATTTTAATTTCTTGTAGGATATTTGCTACAAATCTGCTGATGGGATTCAGTTGTGCAGATCTCATAAGCACCTTTAGTCCAGAACTGGGGGTTACTTCAAGTGACAATATAGCACTGCTGCTCTCAGTCTTGGACTTTTCCTGTCTCTCTTTCTCTCTCTCTAGAATATTACTGGGAGAAAAAGAAAAAGAATAGTCAGCAGCCATGCTACATAGTGATGGAAAGGAGCTGTGATTATTCCTTCTGCTTGCCCTGGTGAATTTGGAAACAAATCGTATCACTTAGGCTTCATTAATAACTGCAACACTACAAGTGGTTAAGAGATTTCAGTAGGGAGGTCCCTGTTTACGTAGTGTTTTACTTTTCTGCTTTCAGTAGTTTTCTGTGGAAGCATTTGTCTTTTTTTTTTTTGTGTGCATATTGATTTATGTAAAATTATTTGCGTGAATAAGATGGCCTGAGGTCTTTCATGCACACTTTCTACAAAGTGATGTTTCTTTGGGGAAATGGTTAACCACATAGTCATTTTATTTGCACTTTAAGTAATACGTACCGGGTGTGTGTATCCTCTTAAAATATCAAACCAGTATTATTTTATAGGTTAACAGCACGTCTTGCTCTGTTTATATATTTTAAAAGTCAGATGATAAAATGGGTTCCATCATCTCAAAGTGACAATAGATCTTGTTGGAGACAAATTTATAGCTATTACATTTTTGTGCTTGTGTCAGCTAACCTTGGCAACCAGAATCCTGGTTGCTATTGGGATGAAACTTATAAATCTTTTCTTTTCCACTTTCTCTTCCTCCCGGTTTCGAAACCTTGTCTTAGACCTTGTCGCCTCCTTTATTCATGGCAGCCAGAGTATCCCGAGGGTTGAAATTTCCTCAAGGGCTGGGGTGTAATATTTCACCCCTTTTTTGTACCTTCTTAAAGTTTTTTCTCTCTCTCTCGCCTTTGATGCATAAAAAAGTTTAGACACCTTTGTGATGGTTTCTGAGATCACTGTTTAAGATACTTGTTTATAGTCGGTAACTTTTGAGAAATGGAAAGTAATCTTCTAATGCCTTCCGTTTCAATGAATCGTTTGATCAGTAAGAGTCCTTGATTCATTTTATTTTCTACCATAATCCTGGCATTCAGCGTCTCTGAGTAATACAGTTTTTCTCTATGCAATCCCTGCAATAACTACTTCAGCACAAGCGGAGAAGTGTTCTGTGTCGGGACCCCTTTTGCTTTCTTTTCCTTATATCTCCAAATTTCAGAGTAGATCTTTTAAGACATGGGAAATTTTATTGCATTTTTTTGGAAGATCAGTAATAAAGTGAAAGCTTCCTGCCAAAACTTTGTGTAACATGATTTCTTAGCAAAATCTGAAAAAAAAAAAAAAAACTGAATGCATTTTGTTATCATATTTTTCTATTTTCATATTTTGAATTATTTATTTAAAATTTAAAAATAAGTTATGGATTGAAATAATAGGTTACATTTTTCCAGACAAAATGAGGTAGTTAGTGACTTTCCATTCTGAACCAGTTCAAAGTTCCCGTGTTTCATGGATCGGTAATGTTCGTATTTTTGCCTTTGGAAAAGGTGCGCCAGTGGTGTCCCCTAACCTGTGGCCTACACTTCCATTTCTTAATAACTGCAGAACAATTGCGGCCTCTCAGGCACACTGAGGGCTTTGGCAAGAAGGAAGTGTTGGAGATGAATTTTAAATGCATCTATTTTTTTTTTTTTAAAGGTTTATGTTTTGAAGAATTAGGTTTAATTGCAGTAGCGCTGGACTTCCTCTGTCTTAACCACTGGTGTTTTACTGGCGATCATCTCTGCGAATAAACAACGTACGTGCCTCCTTCAGCCAGCCCAGCATCCACCCGCTCATCCAGAAATACCTGCACTGTTGGGTCTCATTAATTCCCAAATTTTTGCACAAAACCTGACCTGCTTACACTACAACTCATGAGATTCATAAAATCAAATGGCAGATTTATAAAAGCAGGCAGCTGTCTGAGTTACGGTGTATGGAAAAAATATGCAGATGTCAGATACAGGCATGCAGTTGGCAAATCGACTTTGGGTATTTACATACAGTAATTACCAGTGTGGGGAATTTGAGCATAATCCTATTCAGAGAGGGCATGCAATGCATATGGAGCAGCCCAAATATGGACTTCTAACTCTTTATCTGGAGACAAAGATATGTTTCTCCCAATAATTTGGTGTTATTTGCTATACTTCAGTTACAGGATTGCAGGAATTTTTACAGGATGGAACTGTTTATCCCTTCCAGAGATATGTTGGGTCCAAGAATGTATAATTACATATAAATAGACTCCTTCAGCGCTGCAAGAAACAAATTTTTACAGCCAGTGCTAGCTATGGAATTATGTTCTAATATTTTTCTAGAAAATAAAAGAGGCAGCACGTAAAGATCTTTGCCCTGACTCATTTAACCATCTTAGATTATTAATTCTTTTTAAACATGCACCACTGAATGAAGATAGGTTTGGTTTCCTTCCTCTAACAAGGCTTTTCCAAAGACCTCAGAAGTACCAACTCAGTCCAGATGTTTGCTCTGAGTTTCTCTCCAGGGCGATACAAAAAAAAGGAGAAATATAATCAAGGTTTCCAACTGTTAAAAAAGCAAAGAAGTGCCTGGATTTTTCCATTTTTAAAATGAATTCTATCATTTGAAATTTGCACCTAGCAACAGCAGATGATGATTTTCTGTAATTTTTTTTTCTCAGTTGATGTATTCCAAGATTCATAATTATTGTAATTTTCAACAAAATTGTGGTTTGAATATGATTCAGTACCTGTTACACATTTGCATGGAACAGATTTCTGAATTCATAAACAGCACTGTCCACATCTCTGAATTTTCTAATTCTGACTGGGATAGGAGGTAACAATGAAAGTAGATGGACTTTTTATTAATACTAGTGTAATTGCTCATCCTTTTAAATAGTTTGAGGCATGTTGGTAGGGACAGGAAAGCAGTGTTTTGGAGGATTTGATCTTGGAGTTACATGGCTGCAAGTGGCACTGATAATAAAAGTTCTGTTGCCATTGGCATCTCACACTATTAAGCTTATGTACCTACACACTAGCTATAGATGAGATGTCCCTTTGATTTTTCTTAATTTAGATAAGAAATATCAATAGAAATAACTGTGGGATTGTCTTGAACAGAGCTCCTTATCTCTCATCATATTTTGATTTGTTTTAAAGTTTGGGGTTTTTTTTTGTCCCAACTTTTGCTGACCCACAGGCTTTTGAAGTTGCTTCCAAGTTGAGTTAAAGCCGTGCTTGACATCTCTATACAGACTGTAGAACCTGACAAGCATAAAATCCTTGCCAGAGGTCTTTATTTCTGTGAAATGCAGGACCAGTACACCTGCTGGTATGAAAAGAGGTCTGTTCTTGAGGAAGTGATAAGAAACTTTCTTAAGGTTGATGATCTGTATTATCCTTCCTTGGCATGGATTCATGTATTTCTGCCAAGGTCAGCGGAACTACATTGCAGTCTACACTCACTTGAAGATCTGGTCACCCTGAGTGCTCTGATTAGCCCTCTGTTGCTATAGAATTGAACAATTTTGACGTGTAAGCACTCTTCCATCCCTGTCCTCCTATAAGAGGCGGAAGTATTACTGTCTGTATTTTACTGCTGAGAAATCGAGAATTTCGTCTCCTTGCCCATCGTGGTGCAGAAGGTTTGTACTGGAGCAGACTGTGGTTCTCCAAGTCTTGAGCGATCACGCCAAGTCCTCACTCTAGGCACTGTGCCTTGTACTCACTGCTGGCCCCAAACCCAAATGAAGTGCACATAACAAGTCTTAATTACAACTCTGCTCAGCAGTGATTTGTTCTTTTCCTTTTAGACACTCTCTTTCAGGGTCCACAAATCTGTTTTCCATTACTATATAAATTAACTTTAAAAAGATACGGATGTGAAAGAGAACAACAGGCAGATCATTACATGGCACTGGTTTTCCGCCATCCATCCAGGCGGTACGTTCATTGTGATTCTCACATAATGAACAAAAAGCAACGTGATGATTTGTGCAGATGAAAAACATATTAAAACTTTCTCGTTACATTATCATTGCTGGAGAATCATTTTATCTTCTAGGAATCAAATACCATGAAGCTAGGTTATCAAATAATCTCGGTATACCCTGATGAAATTCTAGCAGCTTTGTGTCTGGATAAGTGCACAAATAGTAATTGGAGAGTAGGGATAAAAACAAGAAGTAGATAATATTTTTTCTAGATTTAAATTTTTTTCAACTTAGTTATTCAAATTTTCTGAAGTCAATGATGCCTTCAGTGACAGCAGTAATAACATTTCTGAGTCTCACCATTAGGTCCTTGGTTTTGTTCCATTTTGTTCCATTCACTTGTGCCTAGATAATAAATTTCTTCTGACAAGCAAATGTAGACTCACTCATGACCCTCTACCCGCTATATGTTTTTTAATTCTATTTTAAAATGTTTGTTTTATCATAGAGATCTAGTAGTTAATGTGTTGTAGTTCAGCCCTGATCAGGACCAGACTACGCAGTCTCTCTCTCACTCCCCCCACCCTCCGAGAGAACAGGGGGAGATGATATAAGGAAAACGGCTCGAGGTTTGAGATAAGGACAGGGAGAAATCCTTAAAGTTACTGTTATGGGCAAAACAGACTCGACCTGGGGAAAAGTATTAATTTATTACTACAAACAGCAGGAGAATGAGACAGAGAACAAGATAACCTCCCCCCACCCCTCCCTCTTCCCAAGCTTAACATTATCTCTACTACTTTCTCCCCTCCCCGAGCGGCACAGGGGGGAAGAGGGAATGGGAGTTCATCACACGTTGTTTTACGCTGCTGCGTCATAGTCAGGAGGAGAACTGTTCACATTCCTCCCCTGCTCTGTTGTGGGGTCCCACCCATACACCACAGTCCTCCGTGAAACTGCTCCGGCGTGGGTCATCTCTTCCACGGGGTGCAGTCCCTCCAGAACGGCTGCCCCAGCGGAGCCTCCACGGGCCACAGCCACATTCAGGCATCCACCTCCCCGATGTGGGGTCCTCCACGGGCTGCAGGTGGATCTCTGCTCCTCCATGGACCTCCATGGGCTGCAGGGGGACAACCTGCTCCACCATGGTCGTCACCACGGGCTGCAGGGGAATCTTGGCCAGGAGCCGCATTACTCCTCCCCCTCCTTCTTCACTGACCTTGGCGTCTGCAGCCGTTCCTCACAACAGGCTGGCAGACGCCTCTCAGGATCCTTTTTACATCTTATTCATTTCTCATCTCCTCTCCACTTCTTGCAGCCAGGCCGGGCTGAGTTGGGCCCAGTCGGCTGCCCGGCGGGAGGCCAGAGGGTGAGGCCTGCAAGGCCCATGACGCCTGCACCTCCCCCTCTGCACCTCTGCCCCTGCTCAGCTTCTTCACATCTTCTCTTTTTTTTTCTGTTTTCCCCTATTTAAATACGTTATCGCAGAGGCGTTATCATGGAACTTTCTGCTACCAATTGGCTCGGCCTTGGCCAGCAGCAGGTCCGCCCTAGGCCCGGCCGAGTCCACTGAAGAAAGGGGAGCGACTTCTAGCAGTTTCCTACAGAAGCTGCCACCTTAGGCCCCCCCTCCCCCCCCCCCCCAAACAAAACCACAACATACTGGGATGAAAAATCCTAACCTCCCAGGGAATTGAAATAGTGAGGATGTGGTAGATTTTTTAAAAAACTCATTTATGTATATGAGCTAGCTTCATTTTGATCACTGAGTGCAGGCCGTGCAGAATTCTAACCACATAAAGCACAATTCTCTATTATTTCTGCATGGATGCAGTGCTGCATGTTCTAATAATAGCAAGCATTTTTAAACATAAGATAGTAAATTCCTGGATGAAAGAGAGAGCCTGCCTTGTTATTGTCAGCCCAAATTCCAGCCATGCTGCTGAGAAGTTAATAATAAATAAAGACCAAGGGGCATGTAACACATTATGGTTTTGATCGTACAGTTGCTCCCTGGAGGTTTTTGCTTTTGTCTGTAGATGGCAAGATCAGGATCTTACTTTGAATATAAAGTGTTCAAAATAGCAGCAGGTTGAGGAGAGAAGGCAGCACTGGGTTACACATGTGCTTGGCACTTGGTTTCACATGTAGGTTCCATAGATTTGTGGCTACTGGAAAAAAGCATCTGCCAAAGGGGGCTGGAGTGGAGATTGGGATTCAGAGAAATTCAGGAGCATGTATATGTTCATATAAATAGATCAACACATGTGCAATATGCAACTAATGAATTCCTGAGGCCTCCTGTACAGGCTAAGACTTGAGAGGAAAGGATTCTTCCTGTGCATATTTCATTCGGGTAGGTAGGTGAAGGATGGCAGAAGGGAAGAGCTGAGAAGCAGTGGCACTCTAGCAGGGGGATTCCTGCTGCTGTATTTCCTTCTGACCCCCGCACCAGCCCGTTTCAGTCTTTTTGTCTCTGTTTGATGTTTGGATTGTGAGCTTTTGGGGCAAGGTCTGTCTTCTAATCAGCTGCCTACAGAATGCAGCACAGTGTAGTCTCTTGGCTTTCAGAAGTCTTCCCGCGGCCACCTGACTGGTAAATGAAGATACTTCTGCAGCATAGTGTTATTTTAAAATGCTGATGTTTAAATCGGATGGATTCTGGAACATCTGAAGGTGGGCAGCCTGTGTGTGATGAATGATGTTCACCTGTGGCACTGAGTTCAGTGCAGGACATGGCATTTTTTGAGACCCTCAGTAAACTGAGTGATCAAGCATTAGCATCTACTGACATTGCCGTCTTGCTGTCACTGCTTTAACTGCACTCGCTGCAGGCACACCTGTGACTTAACTGCACACGCACCCAATTGAAGCGTGTGTAGAGTGGTTATAATCCATAGCTAAAATAGAAAAAGAGCGTGAAAAAGTAAATTTTTAGTGAGGATTTGGTTTTGTGAGTTTGCTGGAGAGAATTAAGAGAAAAAGCAAGCCATGCTTCCCTTCCTGTTTTAATAATTTTGTGGCATACACAGTCCATGAGCAGCATCACTTCACAGAACCACTGCACTGTCAGCCTCTTCGCTTCTGGGCAATTAAGACTGTGCCTCCTCACACAGAACAAAACTCCAGATATGATTATTTCATCACAATAAAAGTTAATGCTTGCCCTGTTTTACTACCTGGATTTTAATATAGCCTGACATCTTTTTCTTGTGTTTCTCTGCTAAGTAGACATCTAGTTACTGCTGTTCTGTCCCTGATGCCATAAACTGACAAGAAAGAGCATATTCACAGGGAAACAGGGGGTAGGAGCTGAGGTACATCTTTTGACGTGGATATATTTAGATATATTGTGATGGCATATCAGATCTTGTACCCCAAGTTTAAATCTGGAGGGTTCTTCTGGGTTTTGGGGGTTTTCAGGTTTGTAGCTTCTTTTGCCGCTTCAAAAAGGAGAGGAAGGTGAAATGCAGACCAGATCCCGCAACAAAACGCCAAAAATAATTTCCCAAATCCCAACCTTCAGAAACTTTTAATAAAAACGAGGTTTTAAAAAAATATTTATTTCAGTGGAGGACCCTTCTGCATGAGAGTGCGGAGGCCGGGAACAATTCCTGTTAGGTGACAGAGAGAAGAATCCCATCTTTCACCACTGCTTCCATCTCTGGATTCCTCCTCATACTGATTTTCTTGCAGCCCCTTCTGTGCTTGTGTAGTGACCTTTTAATGTTAGTGCTGATGTATGCTCATTTCTGGTTCTGGCAAGGACATTCTCAAGAGTAGTGGCGTAACAAAAGAAAGGTTGGTGCAATGCTGTGTTGTGTTTAAGGAGCCGTAAGTGCTGAGATGGGTGAGATGAAACATTGTCTTAGCAGGCCATGTAGGAAAAGAATGGCTGAAGAAAAGCTTCAAATAACACTTTAACATGATTTAAACAAAGGTACTGTTTATGTGCATGTGCTGAATGTTATATACCAGTATTTTTCTGATTGAGTTTATTTCTGCACTTTCATTCTGTATTACATGAGTCAGTTAAAATGGATTTACATGAATCAGGCCCCGTTGCATTTATGAGGAGAGAGTTGGTTGCCCAAAGTAGATTGATCTATCCTGATTCTTTGAACTAGTTTAGAAAGAAGGGGATAATGTAGTGAGTAAAAATATAACGTGGGAGAGAATTTCAAAGTACCAGCGCCTGCTTTGTTTGTATAGCACACAGTCCTTATCAGGGTGTAATAAGTGATACTGCACGGTCTGTATTCTCTCTGTGGAATGGACAGGGGTTTTTCATTTCATGCTTCATTCACAGCCAGCTACAATGATTTCACAGAGTCAGCACCTGCGCTCAGCACAGAGGGAAGAACAGCAATATATTTATGGCCTATAGCTGATGTATCACAAACGCTTCCATTTCCACTACACAGCAGAGCACCAAGAGCTGGGTTACGTTGCCTTGGAAGAGAGAAACAGCGGAGAGGAGAGAGGCCTTGTGTATGCAGCCGTATGTAGAAAATTTTTATAGCGGCATGCAAGTTCCATTGAGGACATGCATTGCCTTTCGCAGACTCGCATGGAAATGGCACTCATGGCTTCAGTAGGGACCTCATGATTTTGGAGGAGAAAAAAAAGATATTCATTTTACAGAAGAGAAGCCAATTCCTCTACAAATACAAGAGGATGAATAGTCTTGTCGCAGAATATTGTTGAGATGGACTAAGCATCCACCTTCTTTTTTTCCCTAAGGAGATGTTTGCTAAGCTAATCCTGCTCAGTCCTCCTGTTTTCTTGTTCTTACGACCTGCAATTATTTAGTATCTACCCTCCAGTTTTTAAGAGCAGTTGAGTTTCTTTCTATACAACATCAATGGTATTCAAATAATTAAACTGAAAGGTGCCTGAATATTTTGAAGATGAGGCATTTATATTTTTCTTATCATTGCAACCCATCCCACTGAATTAGGAAGTGAAATTCATGCTTGAACCCAATGTAACTTCTCCTCTTATCAGAACTGTTTTGCAGGGTAAGGTGCTTTTTTTTTTTTTTTTCCCCACTTTTACTGGAATGTGAATAGCTTTTGGTGGAATATGAACAATTATCTAGAAAAATCTGTTAGTGAATTAGCCAAGGAAAGGCAAAGAGCTGAGTGTGTTCAGTCTTACAGAAATAAATGAGGTACATCTGAAGATTTAAGCAATCAGATTTGCATAATGAATGTGTTTATGCCACATTATAGTCACCTGGTTTACAAATTCAGTGAGCATTTCACCACTATTATCTGCCATCATAGTACAAGAGTGAAACATTTGGGTGAAAATAGTTTGTAAGGCAATGTGAATGTATTTTACTTTGTGCTTTTAACATCTGATCTTTGAGAAGTTTTTTTTCATTTGAGGAGTAAGCTCACATTGCCAGATTGGTGGTGGAAAATGTAGGATTAGTGCATCCAGCTTGTAGTCATTTAGGGAGGGGATTGTTTGTCTGAATTCTCTTCCAGATTTCTTAAACTGAGCAACTGGCTGTCTTTTGTATCTTCTAATATTTCTATTTCATTTTCTATTTTCTGCTATAAGCTTTTTGACTCAGGTGTTTTAGGGGTTTTTTTTACAGCATTGCCTAGTGCAATAGTGGTTTGATTTCAGCATGGTGCCTTTGGCCTCATTTTAGGCCAGGCTGTAAGAGCACAAAGAAGAGTTTATACATTTGTGTATCTGACAATCCTGCAAATACTATTGTGCTATTTGGCCAACCTGTCCAGATACACTGTTTTTATTAATTTCTGTATGGATATTTTCCCCTTGTAGGCCTAATTTATCTGTGACTTCTAGAAAACTAGTTCATGATATGTGAACTGCATTCCTCATTTTTCTTCCTGTACTTTGCTCACTTACTGAGTTGGAGGTTGAGCTTTATCTGTCTCTTTCCATCCATTTTGCTCAAAAAAATCCATAGGTGCTACAAAGATGCATCCCATGAGCTCTGTGATCTGTTCTACAGGTTTTCAAACGTTGCATTTACTCCTGTGGCTCATGCTTTTTCCTCTCTCAAACTTCACATTGGGGTCTCAGTAGAAACCCAGCTTACAAGTGATGAAACAAAAGAATTTTGGATATTTGGATCTGCAAACAATGTGTTTGCTTTACTTCAGAGCATCCATTTCTTTTCTTGCCCATATTCTCACATCTTTTAAAGATGTCTGATTTCTTTGTTCTCTCTAAAACTTACCATCCCGCGTGGCAGCAGTACGGGAGGGCCTGTTCCTGCACTGTGCCAGCTCTGCTGCTGCTTAGGCCTTGTTCCCCAAGTCCCGAGAAGTGGGCTGTTTATAATCTGTCTTGTTTCCCTCGGTGGAAAGAGGACTTAACTTGCAATGAATACAACATATTTTTTATTAATTAAGACAAGTGGATGTGACTTAATGGCTCAATGTCCATGTGGAGACTGGTCACGAGTGGCGTCCCTCAGGGATCCGTGCTGGGCCCAGCCCTGTTCAACATCTTTGTCGGCGACATGGACAGTGGGATAGAGTGCACCCTCAGCAAGTTCGCCGATGACACCAAGCTGTGTGGTGCCATTGACACGCTGGAAGGGAGGGATGCCATCCAGAGGGACCTTGACAGGCTGGAGAGGTGGGCCCGTGCCAACCTCATGAAGTTCAGCCAGGCCAAGTGCAAGGTCCTGCACCTGGGTCATGGAAATCCCAGGCACAAATCCAGGCTGGGCGGAGAATGGATTGAGAGCAGCCCTGAGGAGAAGGACTTGGGAGTGCTGGTGGATGAGAAGCTCAACATGAGCCGGCAATGCGCCCCTGCGGCCCAGAAGGCCAACCGCATCCTGGGCTGCATCAAGAGGAGCGTGGCCAGCAGGTCGAGGGAGGTGATTCTCCCCCTCTACTCTGCCCTGGTGAGACTCCACCTGGAGTACTGTGTCCAGTTCTGGAGCCCCCAACACAAGAAGGACATGGACCAGTTGGAGAAGGTCCAGAGGAGGGCCACGAAGATGATAAAAGGGCTGGAGCACCTTTCCTATGAGGACAGGCTGAGAGATTTGGGGCTGTTCAGCCTGGAGAAGAGGAGGCTCTGGGGAGACCTGATAGCAGCCTTCCAGTACCTCAAGGGGGCCTACAAGAAAGATGGGGAGAGGCTGTTCAGTAGGGCCTGTTGTGATAGGACAAGGGGTAATGGGTTTAAATTAGAGGGGGGTAGATTTAGATTGGAAATTAGGAAAAAAATTTTTACAGTAAGAGTTGTAGAACACTGGAACAGGTTGCCCAGAGAGGCGGTGGATGTCCCATCCCTGGAAATGTTCAAGGCCAGGCTGGATGAGGCTCTGAGCAACCCGATCTAGTTGGGGATGTCCCTGCTCTTTGCAGGGGGGTTGGACTAGATGACCTTTGAAGGTCCCTTCCAACCCTAACCATTCTATGATTCTATGACTTACAATTATTCCTCAACACCGTGAAGGTGTTAAGCACAGATGCTCCTAGAGTGGTGGTCTGGGATGGGAACCAAGCTGCGTGTGTAGAGATATAAGTGGTGCCCATGACGTGGTGTATCCTGATATTTATGTGGCAGGTACAGCTGGGTAGAGATTTTTGTGGTTATAGAAAATATTTTCTGAAAAATTCCAAATGGGACACAAAGAAACTATTTGCAAATTCAGGTCAGGTTTATCAGTGTCGGCTCAGGTATGTGTGTTTCTCTACGCAAGCAATGAAGGGGAGAATTTTCTCCTGTGTACCCGGTAGGTGAGGGACCTCTTACATCCAAGGCCTGAGGCCTGGATTTGAATCCATCTTCACTGCAGGAGTCTTGAACACAGGAGGCTCTTACAGGAGACTCCTATGTCATGCATACCTCTGCCTGAAGATGTTCCATTGTTTTTTAAAAATACGCTTTTAAACGGTGCAGGTCAAACACATCCAGCTGTATCTGAAGACATGATGCTGAGATGCTTCTTGTTAGCCTGTTGTTGACCCCCAGCCAGCCATGCAAACAGAGCTTATGATCTTGTAAGAAGCAGTCTGAGTAAGGTATGGGATATGCTAGTGGGATATTTCCTTGCTAAAGGTAGCTGCTTTTCCTTTATATGACCTCACACATAGGTATTTCTATGACCAGATTCTCAGTAAGGTAGTGCATCTTTAACTCACTGGAAATTAATGAAGCTGTAGGAGCAACTGGAAGTAAATAATGGCTTCTGTGGGTCGGTGAATGAAGTCAAAAGTCAAGTAACTTCATTTCTTGTCCAGATATTGGATGTCCTTTTGTTTCCAGTATTTAACTTTTTATTCCTTTGGGGCTTTTTTTTTTTTTAGAAAAAGAAACCCAAACAAACAAAAAGAACTCATAGTTGAACTCCTAGAAGCCTAGACTTGGCCACCAGCCAAAAAGCTCTCCAAGCGGAGCATCCCAGAAGGGTAATGCTTGCAACCTGTCCCCTCTCAAATAGCTCTCTGTGGTCCTAATTAGCGTCTCCCATCAGAATAACCTCTCATAGCGCAAAATGGAAAAAAACCCGCAAAAATCGTCATTTCTCTATACAATAAGACAATTGATTGCAACCTATAAAGCTACCAATTATACAAGATTAGCTTGTTGGGTATTTTAACTGTTACCATAGAATAAAATACAGGTTTCCAGGCAATATCCCAGTCATTTAGTGTGACTGAACAAATGGGATGCTTTGAAAAACACACAGTAAGTCACTGAGCCTCTGAGAGCCTGACTGTAAGCATTTAATTGCCATTGATGGTTCTGGCCAATTAAGTCTCTGCAATAATGATCGCATCAGCAAAAATTACTGGATCTTTTATGTTCGGATAACCGCAGTTCCTAATTGGAATATGGTTTCAATGAAATCTTTTCTCTTCGTTATCCAAACTAATATTAGGGATCAGAGGGATCAGTGTTTCGATCGGGGGGTTGTGAACTTTGCTATGGGTGAGAAAGGCAATCAGAATGATTGCAAGGCAGAGAAAACGTTGGTAAAGCTTAAAGGGAAGAAAATACTGCTGCTTCTCTCCTGTTGCCCCCTAAGTAGAGTTGTTCTGTGGTTGTTTACACAATGTGGTATGGACTTAGTGACCCAGAGCCAAGCCTGAGCGACTGCGTTCCTTCTTTCAAAGGGGATGGCTGGCGTGACGTTACCCTGGTGGGGTACACGATTCCTGGTCAGAAAGATATACTCTGTGACATAAACTGTGCTCGTGCATGGTTACCAATGCTGTATGGTGTAGACAAACCTTCTGTTAGTATCTTAAGCATTGTATATGCTTCAGTGCCTTACTGGTAGATTCAGGAGTGTGTAGCCACATGATGAAGTATTCTTCTTTCTTTGCGTACTTGAACGTGTGTAAGGAAATCCTAGCAGTACGGCACTTAAAATGAGGCATCTTTGGTATGTCCTAACAAAAACTCTTTACTTGACCAGCCTTTGGTTCTGCCTTTATTGTCTTGCAGTACCTATCAGGTATTTTTCAAGCATTAGCTAGAGAAAGGCCTTGCTGAAAATATCACCTCAGCCCACCAGTCTGTCTCCTCTTCCTCGCAAGCAGTGCAGTTCGGGAAGCTCGGTAAGCCGCTCTGTACTTCACCTGCCCGTCAAGTGTGGGATTGGGGTAACTGAGCATCTAAATTCATCTGGTGCAAGGAACGAGGCAGGCTGGGAGGAGAGAACAAGCTGGGATATTCTAGTCAGTCTGCAAGATGTCAGGATGCTGGGGTCTTTATGAAGAAAGACGGCTCACCAGTACCACTGGCTGAACGCAGCCCAGCGTGTCAGAGCACGATTCTGCTGCCTGGTCTGGACTGGCACGTGCTCTGGGGTTATGGGATTTCATGGTGTTTGTTGTTATGGGCAATAGTGTGGGTTTTCACTTTTCTGCATGCCTGTTAAGTTTTTATTCTTTGAATTTCAATTTTAAGCTCTTTTTCTTTAGAATTCATGTCACATTCTTTTTGAAGTGATATTGGCTAATTTAATCAAGCAGTCTTTAGAATAATAGGGAAGTTATGCTAATTTTTGGAGATTAAAATGTCTCTCTCATTTTTGCTTGTGAAATAATATGCTCTTACTTTATGAGGAGCTTGCTCTCTTTTTTATGGAGATTTGGAATTGTTGCTTTAATACATTACAAGCTCATCAGGAAAGGATCACACGGAATGAATCCTGTGAGCAGCTGTAATCGCCACCACACCGTGTCAGCACTGCAGCCTTCTGTGCCTTTCAGAGAGGAGGGTGTTCTACCAGGAGGAGTTACGGCAACCGTAATGCTGGATTCAGGAGGAAACACTGTTATGGCTGTTTAAGAATGCTCGTTATTTAGAGGTCCCAAAGTTGTTATTGCTGAGGCTACAGATGTTTTTATTTATAGACTCTAGGCTACAGCGCGAGACTGAAACTTGTGGGTGCCATGTTTGCCATGGCTTTCTGAACAGTCTTCATCCCTCACTTCACTACTTTATCACCCGATCTGGAATGGGGATGATGATGCTGGCCTGAGTTTCAGTGCTTTGAAATCAGTTGTTAAAAAAAAATAATACAAAACCTATTGGCGTGGTACTGTTGTGGTTTGCCAAGGCTACAGAGCTCCTCAGATTCACCTGTGCAGTTTTTCCCCTATGTGGGATTTCTGTTTGCATAAGGAGTTTTTTTTTTTTAGCAAGATTACAAACTCTAGCAAGTACCAGCTGCAAAACCCTGCTTCGTAGCATCAGCTGCAGTGGGTACTGATTTTGCATGGTAAAATGCCTGCATGAGGTCAAGGCACTGGAGAACAGTAACTAACAGTACCTTAAAATAACTTGCTGCTCCTTAGCCCCACAGGCGCTGTGGTTGTAGCTTTATTTTGCTGTACAAAATTAAGACTGCATCCCTGATTGCAAAGCGTAAAAGCCGTGATCTCCTATCAAACCGGGTGATGTCTGTAGTTCTCCTCTGGTCTCGTACTCTTGGCACTGTGACGCTTGCAGGGCTGCAGTAACACTTGTACCGTTTAATAAACAAACATTCATAGGAGTGCTCAGAAAGACATCAGGTTAGATTCCCGTGATAAACAATATGAAGAAGCCCTTAATAACGTTTGACTTACAGCAGAGTTTCTTGTAAAGCCAGATGATTTTCTTCGCCTGGGGTGGAACATGGAGAGAAAGTAATGAGAACAAGGACACGAATTTTTATGATTTCCAATGTGCTTTTGTCTGTGAAATGCCTTTAGGTCTGTGGTGGGAATGAAACTGGAGATGAGCCTGCAAGCCCAGATTTGCTGAACCAACACAAAGCTTAAAATATGAGCACGTATTTGGAGTTGGAGTTCAGACCCAGATTTGTGAGCATCCAGTGGGTAGGCACTGAACTGGGGAATGAGACATACAAGTCCCAGTCGTACCTCTGGTGTTGATCTGGTGTGTTGTTTGTTCAAAGACGCTTCTTTCTCAGTATCCCTTTTTTTCCTTCCCTCTTTTACCCCATTTTATTTATCTGCAGATTGTGAATATCCACAGGGACAAATTCTTTCACTGACCAAGTGTCTAGCCTTACCCTGTCTGTGATATCATAAGTGATATGAAAATGGAAACAAAAGACATTAGTTCAAGTCTTAATTTCATTTCTGACAGAAACTTAAATATAGGGATGTGTTTTGTTTCTAGGAGGAGGGTGAATAGCAGACGCTCAGCTCCTGGTGTCCCCTGTCTCACTGCGACCCCCATAGCTTTCCAGGAATACAGCTGTCCTGGTTTCAGCAGTGATGGAGTTAATTTTCTTCTCAGAAGCCAGTGTGTTTTGGATTTCGTGTGTGAAGAATGTTGATAAAAAAATTCCGATGATACGAGTTGTTGTTAATGAGACCAAGGACACTGTCTGGCTTTCCAAGTGTCCTGGTTCTGGCCAGGACAGAGTTAATATTTACCTGAGCTGGGTGGAGAACTGAAGCTGGCAGCCCCTATGGCTGGGATAGTTAACTAATTAGCTAACAGCTGGGGTTCATTTACCCAAATTAGCCAAAGGGCTATTCCATCCCATCTGACATCATGCTCAGTATATAAGTGAGGAGGGTGCTGAAGGGAGGCCCCCTGCTACTTGGAAGAGACTGGATGTGGAGATCTGTTGTAAGCCATTATACTGTATTTGTGTTCCATCACTGTTTTGTTTTCTTCTGTCATTACTGTTAAATTTACTTTTTGTTCAATCTCAACCCACCTGTTTGGTTTTTTTTCTGGTTTTCTTTTGTTTGTCAAATCTCCCCCTGTTCTCTCGGAGAGTGGGGGGAGTGAGAGAGAAACTGCGTAGTCTGGTCCCCGTTGGGGCTGAACTACGACACCAAGTCTCGTTAAAGTCTCGTTAACGTGCAGATGCGGGAAGCTGGGCGAAAGACAGACAGAATAATTGACCCAAACTGGCCAGAGAGAGTATTCCATGCCATAAACGTCATGCTCACTATGTAAGTGGGGGTTGCCCATGGGAGGGGGTATTCCTTTTCTGGCATCCATTCCATTCGGGTATCCGTTTGGGCACCCTTGGCATCCTTTTCTTCTCCCTTGCTTGCTGGCATGGTTCCCTCTCCCTTGCTAGCTTGCACCCCCCTTTGCTTGCTGCTCGGTGGTGTTCCTGTGATCGCTGCTCAGGACGGGCTGCGTCGATCATTCGGACATCGGGTGGTGAGAAATTGTACATTGTTCATTTTGTATATTTTGTATATATTAATATCCTTATATCCTGGTAGCTTTGTAGTTTTTAGTATTTTTAGTAAACTGTTTTTATCTCAACCCACGAGTTTTCCTCTCTTCCCAATTTCTCTCCCCCGTCCCACTGAGTAGGGGTGAGGGTGGGTAAGAAACTGTGTGGTGATCCGGGCTAAACCACCACAACAGCGGTTTTCCTTCTTGTGCGAAGGAAGAACGGTTGATGGTCAGCCAGTATTATTGCTTCTGTTTTCCCTGACCTGTTTTCCCTGCTGCACAAATGAAGCAGAGATCACCCTTTGCATTACAGTCTCAGTTGATGCTCAGCAGTGCAGGGGTCGGGTGATGGAACTGGAGTTCCTGCCTGTGGGTCAGGAGAGCAGATTGAGCTCGCAGTGGTAATGACCAAAACTTGCTGCAACTGCATGGCTCTTTCGGTGTCCTGTAAGAAAAGAGTGCATTGATTCCGCCAGCTCCAGGCCTTGTTCTCCTTTAGGAACAGTATTTCAGTCTCAGGTGTCTCTTCTGCTTCAGTTACCTAAGCTGGAGCTGAATTAGCTTTAAGGTTCATGGCTTTGTACCTTTCATGGGAATTGCACTTGCTAATGAGAGATACAAAAATACAGTGTAAGTTCAAATTTCAGATATTTGATTCTTGAAAATCCAGCACAGTATTATAATGTACATTAGGTCCATGATTTTGTATATGTGGCAATTTCTATGCATACTCTTGGGTTTATCATGGGTTTGTTTTTTTTTTTAAATGGGTGTACATTTATTAATGCTTTAAATCTGTTCTGCATCCCTAGAGTGGTATAAAGGAGCATTGGCACAAATTATAATCTTGCCCATTTTTCTTTTTTACAATTTTCACCTTTTGCAAATTTGTCCCTATATATTAAGTAATTATGGATCAGGTGATGTCCATTATAGATAACTCACTTTGGTTAATAAATGTCTTGGTCTGTTTTAGTCCGTCATTACTTGAGTTGACCTACTGTAGTCAAATGATCTTTGCACATCGGGAAGTATGTTAATGAAGTTGAATGCTTCTGATTTGTCTTGCTACATGGATACTTTTAAAAAAACAACTGTAACAGAGGAGTCCTGTGCACAAGAGATTTACTAACTCACTGCGTGCACCTGTGACTACTTTACATGGCACAGGTTGAAAAATAGTGTGAAAAAATGAGATTATTTATGGCCATCTGGTCAGATTTTAGGTTAAAGATAGAGCAGTTGCAAAACTGAAAGTATTCTGAAGTTTAGGATTCATTGGAATGCACACAGACCACTTCAGAGCCTTTGACAGTGAGGAAGGAGGCATCAGCCATCAGAAGTGGTTCAGAAGGATGGCTGACATTGCTGCCTCCATCTTCTGGCCCTGTCACAGCGATGTAGAAGGGCCCTGTGAGCTGGAAGTCATGTCTAGGATGTTAGGAATTTGGGGCATACCAAAGAGACTCCTGTAGTAGCAGGTTTTAATTTAGGTCAAGCAAAACACTCAATTTACGAGACTATCAAGATGTTTTGGGCCACTGACTTCGGCGTTTTGTTTTTGAGAGTAGCATTAACGAATTTTTAAATGAAAACCAGAAATTTCTTCTCATGGGAACCGGAATTATTGGTCGCAATTTGTTGATGACTGCCACTACTCATTTTTCCCCTGAAAGCCAGTTTCGTCTGTAAACGTTTGCCTGCACAAATCCAAGTTCAGGTTCCTATAAGACTTGGAGGACCCAGTATGTCAATGTTAAGCTCAGTTTTTGAGTACAGTATATAATCCCTTACCCTTCTATTTATCTTGCTGTTTGCAGTGAGACCCATCTATTTTTCCATCCAGTTCCTCATGAATAAATAATATGACATGCTGTCTCCTCAGCAGCTGCTTTCCTTTCCCTCGTTCTGCCAGTGATGCAGAAAGTCACCACGCATTTGCATAAGAAATACCAACTCCAAATCACATTTGGTGTGTCCTGGACCAGTGCACAGGAGAATGACGAACCACCAGGCACTGCTCTTCCATCTCCGTGGGCCGGGCAGCTTATTTAAATGTGGCTTAGGTGGTGGCCTATGGAAATTGTTGTTCTCTTCTTCCGACTTAGTGTAAATTTAAGCATCCAGCGTGCCCTTGCCCTTTGGAACTATCCGTTTGAGCATCGGCAGCGTTTTATAGCGTGCCTGTCGTGATGGAAACAGTTGGGATCTAAACTGCTGGGAGATCATTACACTTAAATCTGAGCGCTTCTTGTGAATTGGAGGCATTGTACGGAATAAAGAGGGCTGAGCGATAAATTTCTGTATTGTAATTGTCTGTGTTAGAGAAAGAATGCCTTTCAAATGTGTCTTTTCCAAATTCCTCTTATTGTTGTTTCTTCAGGGCATAAAGATCTTTGATGGAAGAGAGAGGAAAAAATAACAACAGCAGTAACTCTCTCTTTGTAATGATGGAAAATGGTTACATAAAATATGAGAGTTGGAGAAATCTAAAAAACAAAAAATAATAAAAAACCCAAACTTAAACCCTAGAATAAAAAAAAAAAAACCCAAAACAAAACATCTTCAGCCTACCAGGACGTATGCGTGTGCTTATCCTTGTGAACTCTGAATGCTGGTGTGTCTGCACGAGGGTGTCTCAGAAGCTGTCGTGCGTATGCCATTCTCATTTTTACGTGAGCACTGAGTTAAGATTGTTGGTACAGTACAGAGGTTTTGGATGTGCAGGAAAAGTGAGTTTGTAAGGACTGTAGGTGGGCATGCATGCAGAAGGTGCAGCCCAGAGCAACGGACTTGGACATGCTTCCAGCGTGTCGGTACATCCGCTTGTGACCGGGTCTGTGCCCAGGTCTGAAAATCGAGATGACAGAGTCACAGCCAAGGCATCCCACACTTAGGTACTGTAGAAATTCTTCACTTTGCTATTGTCTTTAGAGTGTTGTACTCTTTAAAATGCTGCCCACGTATCCCAGTAGCAGCTGCTAAGTGCGAACCATTTAGGATTGTCCAGCCCCCACCAACTGGAAAAATGTGACCATAACGAAACCATAAATATAGACCATGACAAAAATACTTAAAAGAAATAAACAAGTAGGAATTTTAATGCTGCGGTATTACTGAAGTGATCATATGTGGAGAGGTTTCCGTGATGACAAGGAAATAATCCAGTAACGTATTTCCTGTAGGCTGTTGAAAGTTTCCACATGGTCTGTTGTGACACAGTAGATGATGTGGTTTGGGAAAAAGATTTTTGTCCCAGTAGTAACTGTATGAATCTGAAAAGTGAAGACTCCCATTTAATTTTTTAAATTTAAGCGAACCTCCATTTCTTTTTTTTCTTTTAGGTGCCCTTAAAAATATGGAGTCTTCTCCTTTAATACTCTTCTATTGTATTTTGTAGTTAAAAAGCCGCTTGTGTGTTTGCTTCCATTTCCCATCCTTTCTGCCTCTCTTGTTTTGCTTCGTCTTCCCCTATAGAGTTCCTTTTGCTTTGCTCATGTGGAGGTAGGGTTCAGTGAGAGCCCAGTGTTTCCTGGAACTAATTTGGCCAATTCTATAACCAAATCCATGTTGAATGAAGCTTTTTACAAGATCAATTTAAACCCAGACCATTGTTTTGCTTTCAAACTGTGATTTACACCCATTGGTAATAGCGATTAAACTTTTAATTCAAAAAATACGCTCTCCTTTATTTATGCAGAGGTTGGATGCTTATATATTAGTGCTAGTCCATCCAGATGAACGCAGCCCAAATGGTAGGGGGTATCCAATTTCTTTTGTCTCAGCCAATGAACATGCTGCTCTAATTAAAAGTCTGCATAGAATATTTATAACCGAGGAGAAAAAGAAAAACTCCCAACAGTAAGTCTGCCAAAAACAATGAGTGCAGAGTGGAAATCCTCCGAGTAAAGGAATCATCAACTTTTCTGTAATGTTCGTCTTTGTTGTCCCAGCTCTGAGGGGTTGAATGACAGTTTGGATAAAATATATATGGTGTTAATAAAAAATAAATTATTGAGTTCACTGCAGAAATTACAAGATGAAATGGTGTTGCTTGCATGATGTAGGATGTCAGAAGATGGTTGTAATGTTACTTACTGGTCTTAATGAGTGCCTAATAGGTACAGGTGTGTGTCCGTTCAGAGAACCTCACGGTGCTGAGGCTGACCACAGATGAACCCCTGATCCCAGACCTAGAATATATTTCCCCTTAGTAATCTCAGAATTCATCTTCGAGTACTTCTCATCAGTGGATTTTTAGGGACTTGGCGTCATTGCTCCCACCCTACAGGTTTGTGGGGACGTGGAGAAGTGACCTGCCTTACGCAAGGGTCACCCACAGCAAATGCCAGCACCAGAAAAACATGAGTCTGGAGCACTGCTCTCTTCTCTGCCCTGCCTTGTGTTTCCTGTACTTGGGTTGTGTCTGGGGTTTTCTGCACTCTGCTGGCATTCACAAATATCCCTCATAACAGCACTTTTGGTGAGGTTTTGAGTTTAGTTTGAGACTCAGCCCTGTGCTACACACAGCAGCATATAGGTTGATAGCGCTCCTCAGCGTGGGGTCTGGAAAAGCTCTGGGTGATGAGCAGCTTTTGAGAAGAGTCCCTCTTTCTCTATGTATGGGAAAATGAAACACTAGGTGTCTGCTTCCAGAAAATAGAAAACTAAAATGTTATACACGGTGATGTATATATACTTTTTGGGGCATTGATGATCCTAATCCTTTCACCAAGGGCAGATCGTGCCTGACCAAGTTGGTGGCCTTCTATGACAGGGTAACAGCATCAGTGGACAAGGGACGAGCAACGGATATCATCTACCTGGACTTGTGCAAAGCTTTTGACACTGTCCCACGTGACATCCTTCTCTCTAAACTAGAGAGACATGGATTTGATGGATGGACCACTCGGTGGATAAGGAGTTGGCTGGATGGCCGCACTCAGAGAGTGGTGGTCAACGGCTCGATGTCCAAGTGGAGACCGGTCACGAGTGGTGTCCCTCAGGGGTCCGTGTTGGGCCCGGCCCTGTTCAACATCTTTGTTGGCGACATGGACAGTGGGATAGAGTGCACCCTCAGCAAGTTCGCCGATGACACCAAGCTGTGTGGTGCCGTCGACACGCTGGAAGGGAGGGATGCCATCCAGAGGGACCTTGACAGGCTGGAGAGGTGGGCCCGTGCCAACCTCATGAAGTTCAACCAGGCCAAGTGCAAGGTCCTGCACCTGGGTCGTGGCAATCCCAGGCACAAACACAGGCTGGGCGGAGAATGGATTGAGAGCAGCCCTGAGGAGAAGGACTTGGGCGTGCTGGTGGACGAGAAGGTCAACATGAGCAGGCAATGCGCCCTTGCGGCCCAGAAGGCCAACCGCATCCTGGACTGCATCAAGAGGAGCGTGGCCAGCAGGTCGAGGGAGGTGATTCTCGCCCTCTACTCTGCCCTGGTGAGACCCCACCTGGAGTACTGTGTCCAGTTCTGGAGCCCCCAACACAAGAAGGACATGGACCAGTTGGAGAAGGTCCAGAGGAGGGCCACAAAGATGATAAAAGGGCTGGAGCACCTCTCCTATGAGGACAGGCTGAGAGAGTTGGGGCTGTTCAGCCTGGAGAAGAGGAGGCTCCGGGGAGACCTGATAGCGGTCTTCCAGTATCTCAAGGGGGCCTACAAGAAAGATGGGAGAGGCTGTTCAGTAGGGCCTGTTGTGATAGGACAAGGGGTAATGGTTTTGTCCTGGTTTCAGCAAGGACGGAGTTAATTTTCTTCTCAGAAGCCGGTGTGTTTTGGATTTCGTGTGTGAAGAATGTTGATAAAAACACTCTGATGATACAAGTTGTTGTTAATGAGACCAAGGACACTGTCTGGCTTTCCAAGTCTCGTTAAAGTCTCGTTAACGTGCAGATGCGGGAAGCTGGGCAAAAGACAGACAGAATAATTGATCCAAACTGGCCAAAGAGAGTATTCCATGCCATAAACGTCATGCTCACTATGTAAGTGGAGGTTGTCCCTGGGGGGGGGCATTCTTGTCGGGCATTCTGTTCGGACATTCTTTTTGGACATTCTTTGCGGGCACCCTTGCCATCCTTTTCTTCTCCCTTGCTTGCTGGCATCGTTCCCTCTCCCTTGCTAGCTTGCTCTCCCCCTTTGCTTGCTGCTCGGTGTTGTTCCTGTGATCGCTGCTCAGGACGGGCTGCGTCGGTCATTCAGACATCGGGTGGTGAGAAATTGTACATTGTTCATTTTGTATATTTTGTATATATTAATATCCTTATAGCCTGGTAGCTTTGTATTTTTAGTAAACTGTTTTTATCTCAACCCACGAGTTTTCCTCTCTTCCCAATTTCATTCCCCCGTCCCACTGAGTAGGGGTGAGGGTGAGTAAGAAACTGTGTGGTGATCCGGGCTAAACCACCACAAGTTTTAAGATAGAGGGGGGGAGATTTAGGTTGGATATTAGGAAAAAAATTTTTTACAATGCAAGTTGTAGAAGACTGGAACAGGTTGCCCAGAGAGGTGGTGGAAGCCCCGTCCCTGGGAACGTTCAAGGCCAGGCTGGATGAGGCTCTGAGCAACCTGATCTGGTTGGGGATGTCCCTGCTCCTTGCAGGGGGGTTGGACTAGATGACCTTTGAAGGTCCCTTCCAACCCTAACCATTCTATGATTCTATGATTCTAATTATGTATTATAAAAATCTAATTTTGGTGGTAATTGTTTTATTTTTTTCCGCCCCTACCTTCTTCCTGGAGTACTGAGCAATAACACGTACATCCTCTTTTGGAAGAGGAAAAAAAGCCTAGTTGGGTCGTATGTGCCTTACAAGTCTTCTGTTCAGTGGAAAAGGGATGCGAGCAGCTGCGAGCAGGTAGGAATATTATGCTTTATTTATATCATCTTTATCTGAATGAAGTTCACCTCATAATTCCTGTGAGGTCTTTTCACTTGGTTGTTCTGTAATTTAATTGCTTGAAATAATGGCTCTGAAGTCAGCTATTTATACACAGTGCGTGGTGGGGAGAGGAGGGGTCTCGCCCTCTCTGCCTCCGGCACTCGTGTTCCGTATTGCTCAAATACGCGGGTGGGAGCACGCCGGCGGCTGTTAACACCAAGTGTTGGAGTTCTCCAGCCAGCGCCAGCCTTCTGCAGACCTGCTCCTGTAACCCAGACGAGAACACCAGCGGGACTCAGGTGTTTACGTGCCGTTGGGGCTGTCTTATAAATCCCTGCTGTGGAAACGTTGAACTTGTCTGTGAAAGCCTTAGACTCTGTTATCGATAGGCTTTTATTTTACTAATCCATGTGCAGCTATTTAAAAACTCATTTCTATAGAATTAATTTTAATTTATACAGAATCTTGTTGATTTTTATCTTTGCAAAATGTTCCTGTCAGTCCGATAGAGCTTTTATTTCTTCTTTTTTTTTTTTTTTTTTAATAGTCTTTTGGTTTAGAGGGACATATTAGTTGTTGGAGGCAAATCTGAATCTCCCAACCTCAGAGAAGTTTATTCATCATGAAAAATATGTACAAATGATACATGATATGTTTAAATGTATGTATTTAAGCTAGGCTTTATAGCAGCATCTGGTACAATAGACTGCACTGCACGGTTCTCCTGCAGTAAGTATATCCTTCAGATATTTCTGTCACCTCAGCCAATACATCCACTCTGCTGACCACCAGTATGATTACAGCAATCATCATCTTGTTCCAAAAAAAGGGAAATAACAACATTTTCCTTACTTGCAGGGACTTTTGAACTGCTTCCCTGTGCCCAAGGGCTTCACTTGGTCTTGCTTTGAGTGGGAGGGAGTGGAGCATCCTGTGGGAAGGGGTCCAGCACCGATGGCGCGATGGGGACTCTTGCAGAGTCAAGCTCTTGTGCAGGGACTCTTTTACAGATTCTGGATCGTTTTGCAAAAGATTCGCTACTCTACCTGATAATGGAGGAGGGCAAGTTGTAGCTTTAATTCCTCAAAAGTCACAAGAATAGCAACATTAGTAGGAATAAACGGGGATTTTTCTGTTGCTTTGGGTTTGCAGAGTTTTCTTTTGATCTTGCTTATATGTTTTAGTATACTTTTCTGGAAAAAAAAAATCATTCTAGAATTGAATATTGCATGAAATATGAGACCATCTTTTCCCTTAATGATTCCTAACAATTGGATTTTTTTTTTAAATTATTGTGGGGACTTAATAATGTAATTTTCAACATGGATGTGCCTGTGGTGTGTTTTTCAGAGTAAAAGTGGTGCTCCGTTTTCTGATTTTTTTAGTATCCCTCTTTGTGGTTTCTTTTTCTCCTGTCAGAGACCTATTGCAACAAAATGTTGAATGCTTTTCCTTTTAACATAGACTTTAAAAAACCAAACCAAAGCAAAAAGGGCCTGAGGGAAACAGTCATGTTCTTCAGGGTAAAAATTATGGTTGTGGAGGGTAGCTTGGCAGAAGCAGAAGAAATTTCACTTTGGAAAAAAATAAAGGAGAAGCTTTAAAATCTTTTTTTTTCATAGTGTTTTTAAGGAGCTAAGTTTTCTGAACTGAATGTAAGAAGTCATTAAGCTGGAATTTGGATTTGCATCATGGCATGCACATAAAGAATCTGTACGTGTGACAGAACTTTCTCTATCACTAATGAAAGTTCATTATGGGATTTTTGCATATTCTCCTCGACAAGGCCAGCTCATTCTGCCCCAGTAGATTAATTAACTTTTCTTCGCCATCTGTTTGGCCAGCCATTAGTTCTGTCAACATTGTGTCTTCTGGTGGCTTTCAGCAGCATAAGGGCTTGAGGAGCTGGAGAGGAGGCCGGTGTCAGGGGTGTGCTGGAGTGTGCTTGCTGTATGCTGTGTTAGCAGGCTGAAAAACCTCGAAAAGAGTCTGGAGAAGAGGACTTGCCAGCCGTGGACAGTGGTTCTGTGCTAGCTTATCCTTCACTCAATTAAATAGATACTGAATTTGGTGCTGCTCGTGGTTTCCAGAATCGTGTAAGCAAATCCGTCACTTCAGTTGTAGCCTAGCAGAAGCCTGATTCTAGTTTTGTAAAAAAGTGATGTAATTTCTCCCTGACCTTCAGCAAGATTTGGATCAGTCCATAGGAGACCAAGGAGTATGGGCCTGCTGAGTTACAGAAGGACTTTGAGCAGGGTACTGTGCTAAGCAGGTCCCACTCAGAATGTCCTGTCATTGTTAGGAGGGGACAAAAAGTTGAAGACTGCTGAGAACAAGGACACCTGATAGCTGCTGAGGCTTTCTGAAAATCTGTCTGGTGAGAGCTCTGCCCCAGGATATACCACGTACTGGCGTAGCTCTGAAGGTATAGCTCATCTCCTGGTGTTCCTGCAGAATGGAACATAGAAATATAGCTACAAAGGGTATACTATAGATTGTACGTGTCCGTGTGGAAAGAAGCTTGTGAATCCTTGGGGAGAAAAGAGAGTTTCAAGAAATGGGATGTTTTTTGGGTACAATGCCTCTGTAGAACATCACCTCTTTGGGGCTGTGCAAGGCTCAACGTGTCTTTTTCTTTTTGAACAGTACCAGTGTTGCTTTTTACTTGTGAAATATGTCCTTAGTGACTAGCCTGCATTCAAAAATAGAATTGTTCAGTGCTCAGAACTCCTGCCATCCGTGCAGTAACAAAGTGGTACGAGCACAAAGAGGAGAACACAAAGAAACTTGACGAAAGAAATCAATTTACTGTTTGCGAGGGTTTTGCACTACAGAAAAGCAAAGGGGAGAGTATTATTTTTAAATCATGAAAAAAACTGTCAGGCATCTCTTAAAATACGGAGTCGTACTTGCTACATTACCTACTGTGCCATCTAGCTGAGCTTCAACTTGAAGCACACTTCAGATATTTCATCTCCTATTTTATATCTGAAATACAAATACCGAAGCTGTGGTCTGTAGAGTTTCTTGCTTATTTGTTGCATAATTTAGAAGGCAAGTACTGGGGGTGAGGGAGGGGATTGTGCACAGGGAAGGTACCACCTTCTGATTCAAGTACCCGAATGCCACGGTGGAAGAGGAGACGATGTCCCTGGCACTGACGCAGGATTCCCACTTGGTTGTTCTTCCATTAGGTTAAGTGAAAGTACCACAGGTAACCTCTGAAACTAGAGATAATGCTGGCATAGCTTTTCATATAACAGTGAAGCGATGTATGCAACTGATCCAACAGAAAAATGGCCCATTTATTAACTTTCTTCAGGTGCTTTGAAGCTGGATTTGTTACCCAAACCAAGTCACCATGCAAACAAACACACTTGTGCTGTCACATGGAAAAGGATGTTGTGAGTGAGTGGTCAGGACAGAACTGGAGATATTTTTGAAAACAATCTGTTCTAATCAGATTGTAATGACATGTAGTGACCAGCTTCTTGCCAGACAATCCATGAATTAATTTAAGATTTTTTTTTTTTTAAATGAGAAAAATGTGTACTTAACACTAAAAGGGGGATAAAAGAAAAGAAAAAGGTCATTTCCTATTTTCTTCCTCTGTGATGAGAATGTCAGCAACCCAGATTAGGAACTGAATGGCCTGGAAAATGATAATTAAGAGAAAACAAACATTTTATTGTGTAAATACAAAATGGAAATACAAATTTTAAGAAAGAAAGGGAAGTATTCGTGCCTACCAGTGAAACATCAGAAATTGTTTCCTTCAGAAGTATTTGCTTTTTTTTAGGACAATTCATAATACCAGGAAGAAATCTAATGTAATTCACTCTGAAAATCTTACATGGTTGTGTTCTTTTCTTTTGAAAAATGTTGTTTTAATCTGAGTCTTTTAGATGTAAGCAAGCATCCAGGTGACTCTGGTAATGGCTGGCTGTTGTAGTGTCTGTTTCTGGAGTCTGGAGTTTTGGGTCTTTCTCAAAAGTTTCATCCGGTGCAAAATGAGATTGCTTTAGGTAACTGATGGAAATTTTCTTTAGGTACCTGAAGTTTCTTTTGGTATTTTGGCTTAAGATTCCTGAGCTGGACATAAAGTTGTTTTCAGAACCAGGCGCTCTGTACAGATCTAACGGCATAGTGAGGCACCTACTAAGACAAAACCATTCCATATATTCCAAAATATTTCATATTTTCCTAAGTGAATATACAGTACATCTCCCTGGCTTTTGACAGATTTGAGGCTAGAAATTCTCTGTCTCATAGGGTTGCCACATGCCAGGCCCTCTCTATGCTTTTATCGTAATACTATTAATAAAGAATTAATAATAACAGAAAATAAAAAAAGCCTAGAGCAAATATCTTCCTTGAAGAACAACTTGAACAAATAAACCAGCAAAATTACATCTTTTTTTTGTGCGTGTTAATGTTACCTAATTTGTTATTGCTTAGCAGTGTTGCAGTGTTACAGACTTCTGGCTTTGAGTTTTTCTTTCATCTCTGCAGAAATGAATCAATATTAACAACATTATGGTTTAAAATAGTGATAATCTTGACTGAGTTCGTGTTTCCTTTGACATAGATTACTTTTCTACACAAACGGTTACTCTGGGCCCTTTCTCGCTCACCGTTTCACGCTCTGCACCTGGGTACTCCGGTAAATCCTTCATTATATCACATTTTCCCTTATTTGCCAATGTTGTAGCCAGCTGTTTGTATCTCTGCGGTTAATGTCTTGTTGATGCTTCCCTCGGAATTTCCCACTTTTATGACTTAGAAATTAGCTTCAAAAAAAGAAAAACAAAGGAGAAATCTCCAGCTGAAAATTCCGACTATCATCAGAAATGCAAGTGCTTTAAAGATCTGTTAAGCTGTGCGATAGACTCTCAAGGGAAGAGATGGGAGCCTTTTTATTGAAATCTTTACGTGTAGCTCAGAACAAGTGCTGTGTTACGTATTGCAGGAATAATTCCCCTTTGGCAGAGGGATTGCTTTGGATTTTATTTGTGTAGTAACATGAGTGAGCAGTGAGAAAACAAGACGTGCCACTGAGTAACAAGTTAAAAAGTGTTTATTGTGTAAATCAAGTGTTTGGTAGGTAGGGGTAATGCTGAATTACTAATAAAACCAGAATTGGGTGACCTACTTAAAGCTTGTCACCTCTGTCTTCCAGGGTGCAGCATCTGAAGATGGCCACATAACTTAAAAGAGTAGAATGGAATATAATGTTTTGTTAGTGAGGGGGGGCCTAAGGTGGCAGCTTCTGTAGGAAACTGCTAGAAGTTGCTCCCCTTTGTTCAGTGGACTGGGCCGGGCCTAGGGCGGACCCGCTGCTGGCCAAGGCTGAGCCGATTGGTAGCAGAATGTCCTGTGATAACACCTCTGTGATAACTTATTTAAGAAGGGGAAAAAGGAAAAAAAAAAAACAGGGAGGAGATGTGAAGCAGCTGAGCGGGGGCGGAGAGGGGGAAGCGCGAGCCTCGTGGGCCTTGCAGGCCTCACCCTCTGGCCTCCCGCCGGGCAGCCGACTGGGCCCAACTCGGTCCGTCCGGGCTGTAAGAAGTGGAGAGGAGATGACCAGTTGAAGTGAATAAGATGTAAAAAGGATCCTGAGAGGCGTCTGCCAGCCTGTTGTGAGGAACGGCTGCAGATGCCAAGGTCAGTGAAGAAGGAGGGGGAGGAGTAATGCGGCTCCTGGCCAAGATTCCCCTGCAGCCTGTGGTGACGACCATGGTGGAGCAGGTTGTCCCCCTGCAGCCCATGGAGGTCCATGGAGGGGCAGAGATCCACCTGCAGCCCGTGAAGGACCCCACATCAGGGGAGGTGGAGGCCTGAAGGAGGCTGTGGCCCGTGGAGGGCCCGCTGGGGCAGCCGTTCTGGAGGGACTGCACCCCGTGGAAGAGATGACCCACGCCGGAGCAGTTCCACGAAGGACTGTGGCCCGTGGGAGGGACCCCACGCTGGAGCACAGGAGAAATGTGAGGAGTTCTTCCCCCGACGATGATGCAGCAGTGTAAAACAAAATGTGATGAACTGACCGCGACCCCCATTCCCTTCCCCCCCCCCCCCACCCCGCCACTCAGGAGGGGAGGTAGTAGAGATAATGTTAAGCCCGGGAAGAGGGAGGGGTGGGGGGTGGTTGTCTTATTCCCTGTCTCATTATCCTCCTGTTCTCTCGGAGGGTGGAGGGAGTGAGAGAGAGACTGCGTAGTCTGGTCCTGATCGGGGCTGAACTACGACAAATGTGTTGAGGGCAAGGGGATGAGATACACCTGTGGCTTGGGATCCTCTGTCCAGAAAGTTTCACAGCAGTTACTTGTGCATAAATACTGTGCTATTTCTAATTCCCAAAGTGGTTGGTTCTTCTTTCAGAAATTGTTTTTGCATTTGCATCTTCCTGTCTGAAACGTGAGTGCATCCTTTAACCCCCCCCAAGGGCAAGATCCCAAATTATAGAAATGGTTGAAACTAATTAAGGATCAGAGGTGCCACAGCGTTGGGAGCTTAGCAGTTGCAAACGCTTCCATTTCCAGCAGTGGAAGAGTGCACAGAGATTTGCATTCATGGTGGAGTTTTGACTGAGCTTTTGTAACAGTGCTGAAGAAAGGAGTCGTCGGAGTGCCCGGATTTCAGAACAGCTCTGCAAATACCAGCTCCCTGTCCCTTCCGGCTGCGAGAAGGGGGCTGCTACTGTAACATGCCATAGGGTAATTTCTGTATTCACTTCCACTCTGCTTTTCTCCAAATTTTTGGTTTAAATCTGAAAATTTCTGTGTTTCTCTGTGAGAAAACATGCCTGGCCTTTCAAAAGGGCTGGAGCCCCTCTGCTGTGAGGCCAGGCTGGGAGAGCTGGGGCTGCTCAGCCTGGAGAAGAGGAGGCTCCGGGGAGACCTGAGAGCGGCTCCCAGTGCCTAAAGGGGGCTGCAGGAGAGGTGGGGAGAGACTCTTCAGCAGGGCCTGGTGTGACAGGATGAGGGGTGATGGTTTTGAACTAAAAGAGGAGAGATTCAGACCAGATATAAGGAAGAAATCTTTTTATGACCTGGTGGAACAGTGGCCCAGGGTGCCCAGAGAGGCGGTGGATGCCCCATCCCTGGAAGCATTCAAGGCCGGGTTGGACGGGGCTCTGAGCAACCTGATCTGGTTGGAGATGTCCCTGCTCACTGCAGGGGGGTTGGACTGGGTGGGCTTTAATGGTCCCTTCCAACCCAAACCATTCTGTGATTCTAAAAGTGCAGTGCAAGCAAAATCTATTGCGGAAACGGAAGGCATGTACTGCTGCTTGAAAAGAAATCAGTATCAGGATTAGGGGAAAGGATGTTACTTATTTTGGTTAATGCAAAATAAGGAGTTCAGTTTTCAGTGTCTTAGACATCTGACTCTAAATTTGTGTAAGTGTATAGTGCCGCTGGAACCCCCTAGGACGCTGTCCCCCAGTAGATAAGTAGCTGGAGTGGGCTGTGGGAGCATGGCCTCTGCTCCCGATTCTCTCTCACGTTTCTTCAGTGATGTTAAGCCAGTCACTTCTCCAGTGTGCTCCTGCACCCCTTCCCTGGCATCGCATCGTGAGGGGAATGGTGTGTAGACCTCTTTTACAAAGTAATTTGAGGTGTGTGGATGAAAAGAATTCGATTCAGGCTTTTGGTGTGATGATAAATGTTTAGTAGTTGGGTAAATGCCAATCTGATAAGGAGTTTAGTGAATTTAAATTCTATTGTTGACGTTAATCCTTGAAGGAGGATTAAACTGCAGTGAATGGAAGATCCTTCTCTTCTGAATGACGATGCTCACGTTTCTTTTATGTTCGTTACCTTGACCATTTTAATTAGTGCATTTTAAATTTCCTGAACATCCATCTATAGATGAGCACAAGATGTCTGTGGAGGGGTGTCTCTGTGCTTCTCTAAACTGGGCCTTGGTTTTCCAGAGCTTCCTTACATGAATGCAAAGACAATGCACAATAGAAAAACAGGTTCTTGTAAAAACAAAATTAACATCAAAAAGATACTTCTGATTCTAGTTCCCTCCGTTTGATCAGGGGAAGGAATAGATTATTAAGACTCAGTATCCTTATATCATCTCCTGCCATCAGTACAGAGAGGAAATAAGTATACAAATCACTAAATTGCTTCAAAGCTGCTTGGCAACTGCAAATTACAAAATTGATCATCTGACTCATTTATATTTCTTTCAAAGAGGAGCAAGGAAGAAAACCAGTAGAGGATTATCACAAGAAGTAAATCCTATTGCAGACTGTACTATAACGGCATCAGGGCTTTGTCAGAAAAATGACAAAACGCAAAACCTGGAATAGTTGTATTATTAATAATAATAATAATTTTTAAAAAGCAGCTGTACTTCCCTTCAGCTTTGTCCTTTTCACTCGCTTTCATCCCCAGAGCAACCCTCAATATTAAGGTAACTTAAAATTGGTTGGTTTTATCCATGAGTACTTCTGCATGCAAACAGATCATAGTGACTGGACTGGTTTTGTCTGTTTCCTTCTTTCTGCTCTCTGGTTTTAGTAACCTGGAACTGTAACAGAGGAAACCAAGTCATGTGTAGTGAGTTTGTGGGTCATCCATGTGAAACACTATCTGTAAAGGACTGCATGGAGAGAACCTTCTCTGGATAATTGAAAGTACCTTAAACTATATATATATATCTATCTATATATATTTGTTCTGCATCCATTAGCATATGTTATTCTGGGCAGAGATAATCTGCCAAGTTTTAACAGTCTATTTTTCTACCTGAACATTCAGTGACTTGTAGGTTAACAAGAGTGAGGTGGGGGTACAGTTTTCTCCAGCAGCAGTCACGCTAGGCTTGTCTGTGTCTGCGTAGCGAGTGATAATACACAGCATGGTGCTGTGAAGCGGTGGTGTTTCTGTTCGGAGACGTGCAGACTGCTTATGTGGGTCTCACTGGCGCCCCTGGGGCGGGTAAGGCTCCCTGGCTGCGGTACCTCTGCCATGCTCCCCGCTACGGAAGAGACGAGACTGAATGCTGTACGGGTTTAGAGCTCGGCCTGGGACCGTGGGCTGTGCAGCCGACAGTAAGAACAGAAATCCCTTGACTGCAGCTGCCAGAAGGCTTTCTGTCAGGAGTTCCAAAGAGAGTAATATATGTGTCTTCCTCCTGAAAAGCAAAACAGATTTCCATTCTCTGATCAACTTCTCTCATCTCCTGTGTTAGTTCTGAGTGCATTTGGTTTCCTTTTCTGAGTGTCACAGTTGTCTCTGTTCAGCTACTTATCCATCATGGCTTCTGTCTCTCTTGGGTTTCAAAATGGTTTTCGTTAAGCATTCTTTTCATATTAGCATTATCTCTAATTTAACTTCCTTCGGGTTCCTATCTGTCTTCTGCCTCGACTATTAAAGTCACGGCCGTGATCCGTGGCTCCTGTTGGTGCTCCGGTGAAGAGACAAGATGGAGGTGTCTGCAGTTTTATGGATGACCCAGCATATGTGGAGGGAATTATATTATTAATTAATCTCATTGTTCCATAATTAATCTAATTGTCCTATAAAAGTCCCATAAGAACAGGCTTGTGGCTCCCAGAAAAGAAGGTGTGTCTTTTTTCCTTCTAAAGTCAGTCCTCTGTGTTTATAAGGAGATCAAGAGACTTTTGACTTAAACACAGGCGACTCAAAAGTGCATTTGGAAGTTCCTCAGATGAGAAACTAAAAAAGAGCAAGAGCAGAGATAGCTTTTGAAAAGTGATTATCTTGTAGCGTATTGACAAGTTGTGATTAATGATTGCATTGACTAAACTGCCAATATAACACAGTGCTCCAGATAATCTTTCTCAAGTCATTAATTATGTTTGCAGTTACTGTTGGCAACAACAGCTTTTTCTGTACGTGTTTTATTGTTTGTAAGAGTATCATAACACTGCATTGTTCTGAAAGGTGATTTTTGTGGATGTTAGAATGCTGAATTCCCTTGGGCTGTTCTAAGATTATCAAATAATAGATTAGCTCCATGTAGAGTACTTTGCTTAAGATTTCGCTTAAATTCCTTTATTTAGGAATTTTTTTCATGGTGTTCCAAAGTGTTATGGAAGAACTTTGTGCATGGTTTAGAGGAGAAGCTGCTCTTGCCAATAAGGGACCAGGCTGAGATTTAGGAGTGCTCCATACCTGTCGTCTCTCTGCCACAGAGTTTGTGAGGGTCCGTAGATGAATCACTGATCCTCAGATTATTCCCATTCTCCAAATTCCATGTGCAAGGATGGAAAAAGGAAGGAAGATCTCAAAATGGCACTCTGTTTTCTGCAGGTAGCAAAGTGGGACATGGAAAGACTGACTTTTTCAAGATAGCAAAAAATGGAAGATGAGCTTTAGCATCTTATGTCTCCTTTCTGTACCCAGAGGATCAGCCCTCCTTTCTGAAATACACCACATGTTTTGTTCATAATGCAGGGGTCTCAAATGTTTGTGTGGTGCTAGCTTTCCATTTTTAAGAGCTTTTGAAATCACTTGTTAGAGGTATGAAATTGCTCAGGGTGTTTTGTCCTTTCTGTATTAAGTGTGGCACAAGGGAAGAGCACTGCACCCCAGCTCACTGTGCCGTCCCATCGCCTGTCTTGCTGCTGCTTCTCCCAAACAACTGTTTCTCTCGTGAAGTCAAAATTAAATATTCTGTGTTTATAGAAGCATCTTTTGGTGCAGCAGGTAGGCACCATCTGCAGGCTGTTAATGGTTTTTCAAAATAAAATCTTTGTCCAGGCACTCAGCTCTTAGAACCCGTTTGTTTCAGGCTGAATGTTTTCCCTGTTTCTTTCCTACTTTTTTCTTTTTAGTGAGAAACTTTTTGCTTCTTAGTCATCAACACGGGATAATGGAACAACCAGTATTTTCTGTGATTGGTAAGTAATGTAGAGCTTGAAGGGAGGAAATAGGAAAGCTACTGAGAGAAGTAAATGAAAACGGAATTACATTGCTTTACAAGATGCAGATACACCAAAAGTAGTTTTAGACATAAGAGGCAATACTTGCTGTCACTTGTATTTAGGTCTTAGGATGGAGTGATGCTTTTTGCTTTGTTTCAGTGTTAACTCTTTATTAAGATCTCTGTATGTCATGGTTTGCACTATTTTATACATTTGCTAAACATATCTGTACAATGCAAAGAGCTTTTTATTAAGCTTTTAAAATGAGCTGTCCTTTCACAGTGATAAGAAGAGGCAGAATACAAAATGGATGAGAAATAGAATTAAAATGCAGATTGTGCATCCTTGAAACTACATTAAGCTGTCATCTCCTGCCTGTGCAGCATGCTTGAGGTAAGGAGTAAAATATAAAGATTTTTCAGAGCTTTTTTTTCAGGTGCTTATCTAGACTCCTTCAGTGGTGGTGAGTGATGCTTCCTTATGGGCTTTGGTCATTGACAAACCACTTAGGGAAAATTGTATCATTTCCCATTTTGCAGAGATGTAATGCTGTGGCACAAAGCAGTGACGTGGCTTGCCTAGAAATGCACTGGAGATGAACGGCAGAGGTGTGTCCCAAGTTGCTGAGCAGAGATGTCCTTGCAACGTGCAGGTTAAATTGACCGCTTGATATATATCATAGAAATGTGAAACACTTACCTGAAAGACCTATTCCTTTACCTCAAAACCTGCATGTTCTTGCTGAAGACCCAGAGTTCACTTCATGTCTTGGGAGAAAACATTTAGCCTTCGGAGAAGTGTCAGCAGGGGAAAGCTTCTGTAACCTTGGCTGCACTTACCCCTCTGCTACTGCTTCCAAGAACAGAACAAAGAGCCAGAATTTGCCACTTACTGAGAGGGGTTTAATAAACTCCTGTTTATGTTTTCTCAGAAATAGCTCTGAACAGAAACATTACCAGGGAAATGGAATTTGCTCTGGGCTTATCTTTTTATTGTGACTTATAGGGATTCTGCCAGGTAAATGTTTGTGGACTCACACAGCTCTGAAGATTGCTGTTGTCATCTTGATGACAAAAACATGGGACTTTTATTTGTGCCTTCTGGGAGCCATGAGGTTAAGAAAATGACTTAAATTTTTTCTTCATTTCCTAGAGTGTCTTTTGAAGTGAGAAATATACACATCAGTCCTAGAAACATTGATCAGAGCCCTGGCCTATCTCACCCCTCCACGTGTAAAGACTGGAAAAATCAACAGCTGAGCTAAAGGAGAAGGGAATTAAAACTAGTGAGGTGAGCAAAGGACACTTAGCTCCTCAGAATTCAACCTGTGCTACAGGAACGGTTAGGGCCTTAGCTAACCTGTACTTTATACCCAGTTGTGTTCCTTGTCTGCCAGATCACCACATGTTCCTAAGCCTCTTGGATATTTTTATAATCACTTCCATCATTCTACATTTTGAAGTAAGTAGAGATCGAGGAACCATCCATTTGTAGCAGTCCAGCTCTGAGTTAGTTATAAGGAGTCAGATTTCCTTCTTGTGGATACATGATTAATAATTAAGGACTGCTGAAGATGATTCCTGTGGTCCCCATCTAGGAAAACATGGGTCATGTAGGAGAGCCTCTGTCCTGGCAAACTGTGTAATAGTCATGGCAAAAATCACCATCTCTGTTGGTAGAAGTGTAATATGGATTCCCCATCCTAAATATCTGTGAAATTTTTTATTTCTTCTTGTATGTGAATCTCAGATTGGTTCTTGGGATTTTAAAAGTCATGTAATAATGTTAAAGCCTCTACAGAATAGTTGCAACCTAGCTAGATTTCAGAGCATTTTTTATTCGTGTTGGCTGGGCTATTCATTTTTTAATCTTAGTCAAGAATGACTTACAAAATCAGTCAGAATAATTTTCCATGTACTGTTAATACTTGTCACTAGTTGGCAGTGACAATTCACTTTGAACTCCCAGTGAAGGGAGAAAGGACACAGTTCTGACACATAACAAATAATCTTTTTTTTTGGGGGGGGGGGGGGAATCCTTGTCTGCCTTTCTTTTAGCCTCTGTGTTTAAAGCTAAATGAACTACCAAGAGCAATTAAGGGACTTATATGTCCAGAAAGAAGGCGTGTAGGCGTTGGCAGTGGAGGGCTAAGTCTTCACTCTTTAGCAGATGGATGCTGAAGATACGCTCTTCCTCAGCACGCAGTTAGAAAAAAAGATAACCTACTGCGTGTGGATCATAGCGTAGGTCAGGTGTATAAAGAAAGCTTTTTTCCTTGTTGGAGCCTTCTGCTGTACACAGTTCTTCAACGTAAAAGAACCGCTTAATTTACTTGTTCTTCCATATCACAAAAGTAACAAACAGCAGCGTGCAATTCCAGCTGAGAATGGAGCTGAGAATGAAACCGGTGGTCCACAAGCCCTGAGAGAAGGAATTCGAGCGAGATCTGCAGATGGTTCTTGCGTAGTGGTTGGCAGCGTTGACAAAGCGTTTTCTGAGTGAGAAGGAATGATCAGGCTGTGTTCTGCACACATCTGTAGCTACTGGCTGGGAGGGTCTAGGTTTCTTCACTCATGCTAGTAATAGCAATGTGAACGTGGCGACATCCAGTCTTTTTAGAGGAATTGTCAAAAAATACATTTGACGTACCTGATGGAGACTTGTATTGTTCTGTAAATTGCTGTCACAGTGTCTGATTGCTTGGGAATTTAAAAAACTTTTTAATTGATACAGCATTGAAAAGTCTTAGAACAATGGAAGTACACCTTGGCTGTTGCCTATCAAATTGTTTAGTATTTTGGATGAAAAAAAAAAGACCAAAAAGTGGTAATTTAAATGAATTATAGAGTGTGGAAAGTGTGTTTGGTTTTTTTTTGTTTTCATTATTGTGAAGTTTATCTTGGAGCTGGAGGCAGAGGAGTTGCGTTGTGAAAAAAATAAAAAACCCTTGGGAAGAGGATAATTACAGTTATTAAGCAGTTGGCTAGTCTCTGCACTTCTACTGTGAAGCTTTTGTCTGTGGAGTGTCTACCTGTCTCACTGGTAATTAGTTGTTTAAGGTCTGAGCCCAGGTCTCCCATTTGAAATCAGTAGAAATACTGAGTCTTGCTGTAAATGTTTGATCCTGTAAGAGCCTTTGATTTATGGGGCTGCCGCTGGTTTTAGTGAGCATTCTGCAACCGTGGAGCTTCCAAGGAAAGTCTCAAGCTGTGGCAGTAGCTTGCATGTTAATTCAGCAGTGTGTTTTGGGTTGGTTTTAATTTATTGTTTTAGTGAACAATTGGAGCGGTACTGTGCTTGTATTAAAGATAAGTACTGGAGTTCAAAACCATCAATCACTATCTCTTGAGCAACTAACTGCTCCTGCAGTAACCAATTTTGCAATATATTTAACCAAACGTGATTTTCAAAAGACTAACACATTGCAACAATACATTTTCAGGAATATGAGAGGGGTTAGATTCCTGCCTTGGCTGCTTAAGAACACTTTATGTTCATGAACCGGGTATTCAGATTTACTCATCTCTGTAAGAATGATAACTAGGGTTATGTTCTTCGTATGAGTATCAAGAGAAATTTTCCTTCTTAAACATTAGGAAAAATGTTTTGCAAGCTCATAAAGTTCTTCAAGAGTCCTTACTAGTATAGCAGCAAATTCCCAGCACGTAGACTGTTCAGAGAACAATCCTACAAGTATAAAAATTAGAGGGGGTCAGAAACAGGCTTCTCAAAAAGGTTAAATAGGAATTTCACTGAAGGCAGTGAAGCCCTATTTCCCAAGGCACGTTCCTGTTGAATCACAAAAAAATAGTTTCATTTAGGGTTTTTAGTTTTTTCAGCTGATGTCGGTTTCAGAAATCTGTAGTTTGCTGCTGCAACTTTCCCAGATTTGTCTCTTAATTAGCTGGCCCATGTGATCTCTCACATTCTAGACATCAGAGATTTTTCCTGGAATAAGGAAATATTACAGTTATTTGCAGTCATTCAGTGTTTCCTCCCCTAATGGATTCTATGGCACTTAGCATGCACTTACCTCAGTTTTTATCTCGCTGCCCATCGCTCTAGCATCTGAGTTCTTCCCATCAGAAGTAAAATCTCTTTCCCTGAAATACTGATGATGAGAATGGACAGGTTGTTTGCTTTGAAAAAGCAATAAAAAGAAATCAAAAAAGGCAAAACTTAATGAAGAGAAGCAGTTGCATTTAGGAGAATTAGTCCTCACAAACCAAGTTGAAAAGATGGGGTCTGGATTTTAGATCTGAATGAGATAAGGACTTTTTCCTGCACTCATTTTCCAGTGTCATAGGCTTTAAAGGGGAGAGTCTGTTTCTCCATAGCTGGTAGGATTTCTTCCAGGCAACTTGGTTATGGTGATTTCTGAGAATTGCCATTGAAGCAGTGCAAGTCCCACAGAAGTTCCTCTTTCTTGCTAAGACAGCTTTCTTTTCATTTCCTTTTCTGAAGAAGCCAGGCTTCTGGGAGGGGCTCCAGCTGCGGCAGAACACAGCCATTCCCTAGGTTACTGGAAGCCATAGTCACACTTGGAGTGTCTCTGTGAAGACTTTGATTGAGGTTTTGAAGACCTCTGTTTTCATTGCTTTTGGATCGTGTTCTCTTATACCTGAGGAGCTATAGGCTCCTATGGAATTTATGGAGCACTTCAAGCCCGTGGTTTAAAAGTGAAGTGCCAGACGCTGCTTTGAAGACACCTATCAATCTTTTTGCTTTTGAATCTGGTGTTTCCAGTATCTGCGTATTTCTTCTGATAATTTGTGAGCTTGTCCTTTTGGCAGATCCTGTAAGCTAAACCTGTCCCGTAATCCATCCTCTTCAGCTGAGAGACTGAGGCACAGAGATTCTGAGTCGCTTGTCTGAGAAGAGCATGTGTGGCACTTGAACTCGCGTCTCCTGTTCCTTAGTCCTTTGAGTTTAACCAAAGCTGCTGCTTTAAACCAAGTCCTCTCTGACCTTTCCAAGAGATCTCAAAAGTTTACTTACCCCTAGGGGTGTTGTGAAGCTTAATTAATGTTTGTAAAGTGCCTTGAGTTCTTTGGATGAAAGCACTTTGGATTATTAATATTAATAATAACAGATGAGTCCCTGAAACATTCCAGTACAGTAGAATGAATTAGCATGAAGCAAGCAATCAACAACAACAAATCAAACCAGTAATGCCGTCGTAGCCTTGGGCAGTGCGTACAGCTGGTGGTCTGATAGATGTGACAGATGAATCCGCTGATATTCTCTTCAGTCATTTCCATTGTAAATTAAACTGTCTCCCGTGTCCTCATAACAGCAGCCTTTTAGCCACAAGTCACCTGCAGCATTAACTCACTTCTTTCAATTGAAGCTTTTTTAAAAAATCGTATTCAGGCATGACATAACCTGATACATAACTTTTTGAGGTACTTTTCAGGGACTTAGATAAGCTGGGGCAGATCGGCCACCATTCCCATGGTCACATTGGCCCATATACCCCAAGAGAGACTTAGTCCTTCTGCAGTGCTTTCACCACAGTTACCGGAGCATGTCCTCCTGAGGAGGGGTTGCTCCTACAGAAGTGTCAACAAGCAAAATAGACAAGAACAAATAAGGAGAAATGAAGGCACAGAGGCTGGATGACTCAATATATCAGAGGAGAGGCAGATAAGGGTCCCTGGTCCTTGTCAGGTATTCCACGTTCTGAACTATTGTCTTTCAGCGGTGGTGACCTCCTTTCCTTGCGCAGGAGTGTAAAAGAGCCCAAACATAACTAAGAGTGAAATCCGTGGTGCCCTTTTCATGTAAGTAGATCTCAAACTAGTAGGAAACAGCTGCTTCATACTCGCACAATCTTCTTTCAGTGCTCTCTTCCTTCCATCATCAAAATGCAATGACTCAATATAAATTTTTGTATGTGCATTACAAGCTCAAAAGCTGCCATAACCTCAGTAGATCATAATAAAACTCTGTAATGAAGAAAAATAAATGAGGAAGCCTTAGGGCAATTTTCCTCAGAAAAAGTATGGTAAGGAATGTGTATTTTGGACTACTGAACAAAGAGTTGGACTATTAAGGAAAGAGTGCTAATGATTTATGCAAGGGTTTTGGAAGAGGGACTGCTGCTGTGTATTTTGCATAGTTCACGTACCAAAGAGCGATTGGTACCAACTGCTGTTGGCCATAATGGAGTTTCACTCCATGGAAAATGGTGACCTTTCAGGAGACAACTTCATTTGTTGTTGGAACAAGTTGAAATTTGTAACTGAATATGAACACCAAAACGTTCTTACATTGGATTTGTATGGATATGTAATTAATTTTTCTAAGTAAATACCAGTATTCTCCCTGAATTTCTCAGAGACCTATTCAGTGAATTTGTATGAACAGCTAGGAATCCAGCAACCTCATTTGAGAACTAATTCTGTTTTTTCATCCTGGTGACTTTTGCTTCACTCTGTGCAAATCTTTTCTGGTTTAGCATGCTTGACATTTTGCAGGAGCTGCCCCTGAATTGTACTGTTTAATTAAGATCACATGTATATAGAGTGAAGATCTAACAATGAATGAACAATTGCTTTTAATCTTCATGCCTCTTCTCTTCCCGACAGTGTCTATATCAGCTCTCAATAGATGCTCATAAAGCATCCCTTGTTTTCAAGGGGTTGGCCTGGTTTTCATGTGTTTGGAAGGATGTATTTATTTATTTATTAAGTGGACATGTTTATATCTCTGCTGTTTTTACTGCCCAAGGATTGTTCTTGCTCATCTTGACTGCCGCCGGCAGCTCATTCAGAAGTGTGCAGGATGCGGTACCCCTCTCCTGTCCTGGCCATCGCTCAAGTTGTCCGATACTCTGGAAGCTGGGGTGAAGTGTCCTACAACTTAACATCCATTCCTGTGCTTTGAAAATTCCTTGTATCAGCTCTTCTGAACAGCTCTTAAGAGGCAGCACTTCACACCACAAAGTGTAAATCCTTCCTTACAGTGTTTTCCGTTGTGAAATAATTGACTTGTTGACATGTTAGGCCATTTATTTAATGAGACAGGGCAAGCCCTCTGCTGACGCATTTCACCACAAACTGATTGGAAATAAAGTCACTGAAGTGATGTGGCAAGATATTAAACCTGTAATTATGGTAGTGGCCAGCTTCTCACACAAGAGACTGCTGCCAAGCTTGTGGATTTCTTCAGTCAATGTAATTTCCAGGTTTTTTTTCTGAAGTCCAACTCTGAAATAATGCATTATTGTGGCTTATCTATTTCCACAGCCTGATTTCATCTCATATTTACATATGCAGCAATATGGATGGTATTTGCTTTCCTTTTATTTATTTTTCTATATTAAAGTTTGGGAGGAAGTAGTCTGGTGACTTGGTCAGGTGCTTGATTTTATTGGTTCCAATTCCTCCTGATAACATTAAATCTTGAGATATTGGATATTTCCTTTAGCTAGACGATTCTTCTTTTCCTTCAGGTGTTCTGGTAGAAACCAGCCCCTTTCTTCTTGCCTTTTAATACATAAAAATAATAATAAGGAAATGAAAAATCAATGCTGATTGGTTCTGATAATTTCAACTCATATTACAGATTCCTTTGCTACTTAGTTGACTTCAGCATGTGTGTCTTTGGATTTTAATTTAGTCAAACATGTGACTTGATTAAATTGCAAATATGTGGCACCTCTTGTTTGAAGGTAGCAATGTCACTTGTTGCTTAGTTTTGCAATGCCCTTTAATGTCTGGTTAGATCAAAATGTAAAGAGTGCAGCATGGAGAGGCCAAGTGGACTGCTCTAAGTCAGATATCGTATCTAGAGGGAAAAGCGATGGACAGTGAGAAGGCCTCAAGAGAATCATGGTCGTCTTGTAGATGCAAACACAGTGCTGCATCTGTATTTGATCCGTGAGAGAAGTGTCTGCCATCCCATTCCTCCATCTCTGACTTACCTTTGCTTGTCTTCTGGACAGCTTTCTGCTCTTCCCGGTACCTCCGCTGTGTATGCGCAGCCACTGCCTTACGCCCATGGTTCCCCTTCCGTAGACACACTCAAAGGCTCATCACTTTGCTGCTAATTTGCTCAATCTTTTTTTCTACTACATTAGCTAACACATCCTTTTTGTTTTTTTTTTCTTTTTATTTATCAAGCTTCTAGTTCAAGGAACTTTTCCCCAAATGTATCCTAGTTAATGTGTGTCAATGGTTAGCTTTTTTCTTTTCTTCTACTGCTCTATGAGTTGCTAGGTTAAGCGATTAAGATTCCCTATAGTTTGATTTTTATTCTGTCACAGTATGCAAATCAGTTCTTTTTCCTTTTAGGTCATGCCAAATCTGTCCTCTCTGGATTTTTTTTTTTTTTAAATAAAAAGTGGTAAATAAACTGAACACAGGCTAGAACAAATGTTGGAAGTAACTTCAGTTATTAGCCAGCATATCAACAAACTCTGGCAACTGCTGTATCCCAAGATGCTTAAGGTGCAGGTTTATTTTCTACTGATTTGTAAAAATGTATTCATTGAGTTCTAGCTGGGAGTTTAACAAAAAGCTGGTTCTTGAGTTCAGCTTTTTCTGAAGAACCAGTCCAACCATTTTTGGTATTTGAAACAGTTCTGAAGTCACACACACACTCCCACACACCCCTACAGCCACCTCCAAATAAACCCAAAACTCAGACTCCTTTTAAATCACCTCTGACAACAGTCCTGACTTCAGGCACTCCATTGTTTACTAGCTAAAAAAAAAAATTGCAGTTTGGAAAGAAATGGCTGTTATTTTAAACAATGCTGGCCAACACAGATCAGCTTTTAGCAACATCATAATTAGGATGCTTACATGAAGATCCAGTGTTTTCTATTTGAATATTAAATAACCTTAAATTCAGCAAAGGATCTTCCATTGCATTATCGGTAAACTGTTTTTTTCTTAATTTCTTACTATTTGAAGTGCAGTAGAAAAAAAATAAAGTGGGCTAGGACATGTCTGAAGTCAGAAACGTATCCCTCTCCTTCAATTTTGTGGCAAGTAATTGGGCCCTGAAGGAACTGGCTGTCCGTTCTCTCGGCCGTGGTACATGTGTGTTGGCTCTGTTCCTTAGAGCTGCCCCACAGCAAGACGTTCTGGTAGGAGCCCCAAGGACTGACACCTCCAAGGAGTCGGGGGAAAGACTGCTCTGAGTAGAGGGGTCAATTTGGTGTAATCCAGAACCCCATGCAATGGAGATACCCGCATGGGAAAAACCTCCAAACGTTTTAGTAAATTCCATTTTACTCTAAGGAAGGTAAATTCTCTATCAGGTTTATATTGTTCACCATATCCAGCGTTGGCTACATGTCACTCTTATTAGCCTTTAAACCTTTCAGACAAGCTCTTTTGCTCTTTTAATGCGTGTATAGTAATGTGTCTGTGTAAGCAGTATGCATTTAGTTTGTTGGGGTTTCTGGGTTCATTAAGGCGTCGCTGATTAAAATTTAGTCAGAATAGAGGGAAATCTTTCACAAGTACTTACTAATGTGGGAGCATCGGTCTCATTTGTGAATGTGACGTTGATGCTCAGGAGGCCAGAGAGGTTGGATAGTCCACATGGCGGTTGCAGGAGTAGTGAAGAACTGAAGAGACAACTTATTGCTTCCATACTTGACTGCTTTGGGCTAAATGATTTAGGTGTGGTCCCGTTTGCTTTCTGTTCCTTGTACTGAAGCCCTGCTAACTCTGGAGCTCAGTTTCCCCATTTGTAAAACGACAGGAGTCATTTTACTGACGACAGGTCATAGTCATCGTGGCCCTGCCCTGCCCAGCAGCTGTGGGTCCTGGTGGAGAGGCATGCAGACACACGATACAAATGGATTGCAGGTTCCTGGAATCTTAGGAGAATTCCGTTTTCTTACTGTTCAAGTTGTGTTTGACAACTGAAATGTGACTCCACAGTCACGTCTTTATGGAGTTAGAAGCAGAAAATTCTTGATCCTGTATAGTCGTCCATTTTGTTCAGTGAGTCTTAGCCCAGCATGAGGACCTGCTAGATAGATTGAAAATGTAGGCCTGTTTGAATGCTGACCGTTATAATAAATGTGAATATTGTTATACATTCAGGGACTCTTACAAACCTCTTTCCATGCAGTTCTTCCATATTTTCAAATAACAACACCCAATTAAGCACTTGAATCAGTGCTGCCCCCAGCAGAGATGTAATTAAGCAGGTGTTTAAATCCCTTGTTAAATTAGTCTCTTAGATTTTTCTTTCCTAATCTACCATTACTATTCATGTTCAGAAAAATAATGGGAAAACAAATGGGTCCTGAAACCTTACCTTTGGGCTTGGAAGGGTCAAACTAGATCAGCCATGCAAAGCAGGTCTATGGAATTTAATCAAATTTAGGTGAAACAAAGCAGATTTAAATAGAAGCTGCTGGATAACAGCAGTGAATGGCAAAACATCACTTCTCCAGGAAGGAAAAAAATTTAAATGGAATAAAAATCTGCTTCCAAAAGGGCATTACGTGGCACTTTTCCCAAGGAATGGCTTGATTGCTGTAGTGTGAATGCTCACAAAATGCATACATGGCCTGGCCATAAAGAGAGTAGGGAAACAAAGAGGTTGCTAATTCAACTACCAGTGTTACAGATCAAGCTCCTTACTATTCATCCACATGGAAATTTACACTAAATAACGTTATCATGAATTGGCTCGGCAACTTAATGGACTAATAATCTCACATCCAGTGGATTGCCTGGTCTCTGCTAGGTCTTGAAAACTGTCTCTCTTGTGGATACCTTTAACCAAGCCCCAATATACTCTTATTATGGAATAAACGAAATAAAGTCACATCATCATTTTCATTACGTTCACTTAGCTAATAAATGCATTACGTAGTTTCTGTGTGAAGTTTGGTCCTGTCTTGCCCAGGGCAAGAGATACAGGGTCTTTCAGAGGTCCGTACTTTGGACAACTTTCCAGAGATGTTTGGTAAGCCAAACATGCAGATTGGAGCTCAATATTTTTTTTTAAATATATATAAATATATATTTTTAGGATACAACGCATCTCATCTGGGACCCTTGAAAAATTTTCTGGACCATTCTAACCTTACGAATTGGTTCTTTTAGATTTCAGTACTGTGTATGTTAATAGAAGTACTTCCATTTTCATGTTCCTTGGTGCCAAGGCTGTTAGATATTTCAGGCCATTGCATTAATATTCATTAACGAGGGGAGTGTGTGCTGTGTGTTCTCGTATGCAGTTATCAGAATTTGCTAATGCGGCTTTCACCAGAATGGTGATGAATGCACAGCAGGATTGGCCCTAAGACTATTCAGGACTTAGTAAGAAGGAGCTTATAGCCTTAAGAACAGCGTATATGGGGAGGGCTTACGTAAGTAAAAACAAACGGGATGGAAAGGAGAGTGTGTGTATGCAGGTGTACATGTAGATGGGCCATACTGGTTGATGCTGTAGCAGCTCTGCCCGTGCTGTGAGGAAGTAACCTAAAAGTGAGCAAACTAGACATTTTCACGTGTTGTAAATGTGCTGTTTCTCGTGTGCTGGCTAACTGTGTTAGTTCAGCTTGATTTGATGGAGCAAAGTGAAGGGTTAGGTAGCACAGGGGCTCAGATGTCAAACTAGTATGAAAATTATATCCTGCATGATGTTGATTCACCTCCCAAATGAGGCTTCTCCGTTGTTAGTGCACCTACAGTGAATGTCACAGTATTTATAGGAGAATTTGGATGGAATCAGTTTCTCAATGGGTTTCTCTTTTGCCATGATGTATCATTCCTATGGCCAGCTAAACTTCTTTCAAAAATCTGGGTTTGGATTTTGGTGTCTTCTGCTTCGGGAAGTGACTGGGACTAGCTCTCTAAACTGGCAATTGATTTTGTATCATTACCCAAAGCCTAGCCCACAGGTATAAAGTTGGGCAGAGTCTGATAGCGGCTGGAGGGGGCTGCTGTCCAGCTTATAAGACCCCTCACAGTGCGTGACAAAATGAGCCGGCTGATACGAGTGGCCTTCATATCAGTGGCAACACAGACAAGTCCTTTGGACTTGAGAGACGATGTAGTCATCAAATATATTTTATGAATTGGGAATCAAGTTATTTATTGTCTATTTATTAAAGGGAACAAGAGCGGAGGTCGAGGCCCCAGAGGCACCATCGACCATCCTGGTACGATGGTCTAAACTATGAACTCTTAGTGGGCGAACAATATTTTATAGGATATTGTAAATTTTATTAACATCAAAGATAGTATATAGGGATATCTCTGGAATCAGGATCATGACGTGTCACTTGACATCAATTTGACACTAAAATATCGGTCTGACTTTATACTGAATTTGACACTAAATTACTGGTTTTGTCCAAGGTGGATGGGCCACCTATACTTAACCCGGAAAAGGAACATGTATAAATTATATATGTTCGATAAATAGCTGGGACTTTTTAGCCTTGCGAAGAGGAAGCTTACGGCACTCTTACCACCAGCATGTTACGTGGTGGTGCTAAGTAAAATGATGGAGTGGTATCCAGTCACAGGACTAGTGGTACTGGGTAAAAACTGAAATACAGGCAATTCCATTTAAACATAAGAAACATTTCTCTATTGTGAGAGGGCCAAACAGTGGAACATGTTTCCCAGAGAGACTGTGGAGTCTCCATCCTTGGAGATACTCAAAACCTTGCTGGACGTGGCCGCGGGCTCTGGCTCACCCTGCTTTGAGCAGGGATTTGGACCGGACCATTTCCAGAGGCCACTTCCAAACCACAACTGTTCTGTGGTTCCACCCATACTGCAAGGCAATGAAGATGCACGTCCTGGACTTTTGAATGGCTTTTGAAAATGAGACTCAAGCTCCTCAATCGGTTACAGTGCTGAGTGGAGGAATAATGTAATACCCGGAAAAAAATTGTGTTCAAGTTCTGCACACCTTTCGTAAAGCTTGCATGTAAATATATTGTTCTAGTGCTGGATATGAAACACTTCAAAACTTTTTTTAGTATGCTTTTAAATCCCTGTCCTGGTTTCAGCAAAATGCTTCCATTTGTACAACTATTATTTAAAACAGCCTTAATTCTTTTTGTTACATTTGGAATCCTAGATGAAGTAGCAAAATAACGCATTTCTGCTTCGTTCCATGATTATTAAATACAGACTGTGAAATACTATTGATGAAGAGTTCATTGCTTTAAAAGGTTACTTCCCTAAAAATAAAAGGGAACCAAGCAATGTCTGCTTTGCCAAGGCTCATTTCTCCTCCCTACGAGGGACAATAAGCGTGCCATTTGAAAGGTCATTGGTTCTTTTGTATGCTAATAAACAATTAGTGTGGCTGGGGGGGAGATGTGGCATCGGCCTCCTCAGAATGTATTTCGGAGCAAATTAGCTGTTTATGACAGGTTAAGAATACGGAGGCTACCATCTCCCGGATGATTTCTTAGCCGTCATTTCAGTCCCTGTGAAAATATTGCCGTTTAATCAGCTCTGTCTAACAATTATTTTTCTCCTTGACAAGCACCTTCTGGGACTTCAGTTCACCCCTGAGATTATTATTTTTTTTTTATTGTAACATTTTATAGCTGATAAGGAAAAAGGATTTAGAAAAAGAAAATAACTGACTTTTCCTTCCAGGCAGTTGTGATGTTGTATGCATATGAAATATATGTGTGTAGAATCTAAATTGGATGTTCCTCTAGTCATTTTATTGCAATGGTAGCGGTGGAGTTCCACACATTCTTGTAATTACAGTCCTTCACCCTCGCCCCCCTGGCCCCTCACACACACAAAAACTGACCATCTGGTCAACATTTAGCAAGCAAATAACTGTGATTGTGGATGGAAGCACCTAACTTGCTGAATGCCAGATACCGCAGTTTAAATCGTACCCGCAGAAGACTTGCTCTTTCTATTTCTGAATTGCTCGGGAACATCTGCAGGCTAGCAATCAATTTTATTTTTTTTTCCTAATCATTGGAAAACACATTTTAGACTTCTTGGAATGACTTTCACCTGTCCTATTTCTTTACTTGGCTTTCGTATTAGTTCTGCCTGCCATTTTTTGGATGCCAAGGGATATTCTCTTACTAAGTTTCCAGAAGACAGGAACACTGAGTGAGGTTTTCTTCCTGTTGTTTCAAATGGCAGAAAAGCTGCTGCTGCATGAGAAAGTGCAGCTACGTCGGGTGGCTGGGAAAGCAGCGTGTGGTGAGCAGGTAGGCTCGAAGCATGCTTTCTGCCTACGGTCAGGTTTCCCGTTCCAGTTACATCAGGGCAGGGGGGAGGCTGGAAACCCCCCCATGCAGATCTGCAACTCCTCTTGCTCCCGAGAGCATCCAGCTGACGCGGCCCTTCTTGCTCTGCCCCAGGCTTTCTCCAGCACGCTGCAGAGTCCGTCCCTTTCAGCTCAGAAGTCTCAGGAGGATTACCTGGCACAATGTTTCTCCCAGGCTTAGGAGACACGTGGCTCTGAACATGGGGCAAAACAGGGTATGTTTGCAGTGCGTTTTTTTCCTGGATGTGAGGTGAACTTCATATATCCTAATCCCAAATGGAGGAAAAAGCTGTGCATGCACTAGAGCTATAGACAGAGTGGAATGACTTCTGTGCCTGGGAAGTCTCAGACGAATGATGACAAGTTAGCAAACCTGCCTGGTGAAATGATAGGGCAGAAAACTTGCACATATTCAGATGAATGTGCACTTAGGCATTTTCCAGTTGCATCATGGTAGAAATGAAAAGTTAGCAATAGCAATAGCTTTGTCGAAAGTAGAACGGTTGGCTCAAGGAGATGACTGCTGCCAGTCTAGCACATTATCTTCTGCAATTACTACAACTACAAATACTGCTCAAGACAAACACTGGAAGTAATGATCATTATCTTGAATAGTTTCATATCTCCTTTATGCAGCTCCTTTAGTTAACAAAAATATTTAAGTACCTGAGTTAAGTAGACTGCACCCCATTGTTTGTGGGAGATGCTTGTATGGCATCTAAACAGCATCTAAAATATCTTCAGCTGCTTCTGTTACGTTGACGTTTTCAGTTTAAAATTGTCTGTTGATGGTACTAACTTCTCTTGCTTTTCTTTGTTTATTTTTAATTAACTTTTTTATTGTTTTCAGCACACAAAGCAATCAATTATAGCAGTTAGAGAACATTAGTGAACAGAGATACAATCTTCCATAGACAGTAAACAAGGGCAAGGTTTGCACCACTCGCTACGCTACCACACGTGAAAGCATTAGATTGCTCGTAGAGCATGACTGAGCCACCAAGAGAGATAAATGACTGGGGGAAGAGTGGAAGAGCCCCTCATTGAACAGCATTTTATAAATGAATTAACTTGGTAAACATGATATAACAAGAGGTAAAAAGAAATTGTTCTAAGTGCTAAAAGAACTTTCCCAAGTCCTCATAATAAAATTTGAATTTAGATTTCATTTATAAATAGGCTTTAAAGGATTAATACAAAAGTGAATTCCCTCCTAGCAATGTTTTTGAGATTGCTAAAAGTTTGCACATGAAAACAAAGCACATTTTCAAAACTCATGTAAAACTGGAGGATGTGGGAAGGCAGAGACAAACACACAGAGACCTGACCAGTTTCCATCCCCTGAACAGCACGTTGATCCAGGCACTTCTGTGGCAGTGGAAGACTGAACTTCGAGTCCTTGTTCAACTTCATTCAGACTGCTTGGCTTCTATGCTCAATCTAGCCAATGCATGCTTTTTAGCTACCTTAATAAACAGTTATTTATAGGTTTGAAGGCTACAAGAGAGCATTCAGTCATTTTGTCGGACCCCTTTACAAAGTAGGTCACAGAATTGCCATATTAATCTCATTTTATTGCTGTAATTAAGGGATCGAATCAGTGAAGACATTGCTTAGAACTGCGGGTTATACTCCCATCTAATAACTTTTCTAGGTGGGCTACTACTGATGCTTCCCCTTTGCTAATAAAATCTATTTATCATTGATAAACTAGTCCTAGAACCTCTTTTTCATGACTAATAATTCTTAAAGCGAATTTAGTATGGTCAAAGGCAGCCTCTAATTTTGAATACTGAATGTGCAGCCTTAGTCTAGGCCTGATTTCAAACGTGTTACTCCCTAACTAGCTCAAATCAGTAAGTGCGCACTACCTGCACAGGCTCCAACGACTGAGCACAAGGTGCTTTCTGCTGTACGGCCATTAAAGAGTGAACAGAAAATCTAGAAATAGAGCTGGAAAATGGAGGCAATGTTCAGCCTGAGATTTTGAAATATTGTTTCTCCTCAAAACAAAATGGCCACAGAAGATACTTCAGAATTTTCTGTGACACAGAATAGTTTGCAGTATGTTGATTTGTTCTTTCCTGTGTTTTAGAATATAATCCTGAAACATATTGGTTAGGATGAAAGTTCTGAATTTGCCAGAAACAATTTGATTCTTGGACAGTTCGTTCCATTGAAATGTAAGGCTGAAAACTTCTCATTCTGCTCTGGCTAGAGGCAGCCTGTGAGAATGAATTTACCCTGTTTTTATATATTTCTTCAGCGTCCGTGATACTGGCAAGGGCCAAGCGTGCATGTGAATGCTGGACAACGCGTCTCAGCCTTGGACGTCTGAGGGAGAGCAGTTTTGGTGTTGAAAGGTCAGTTCTCGCTCAGTACTTGCTTTAATTCTGGGTTCCTTTGCTGAGAACGACAAGAGTTCCCTAAATGGCTGAGATGTTCTGGTGCTTTTTGTACATATCAGTAGGTCAACTGGAAAATCTCCTGCAACTAACATATTTGATACAGGACACGTACGAGCTCTCTTCTTTTTTAACTTTCTGCCTGACCCACATTTGAACTGATGAGCTAGTTTTTAAAACACTAGGTAACAGTGACCAGCCTGCACATTATCCAGGAATTATAACTGAAACACAGCTACTGTCGGTGCTTACTCACAAGCCTTTTTTAATGGGCTTTTGTCTCCTGATCATGTGTGTAGAATTTAGTCAAAAAACAAATGCTGTGGAAAATTTACATTACACCCCAGAGTTTCATTGAGCAGAGAGCACTTTTCAATTCAAGAGTGAGCTGCAAAGCTTAAACCAGGCAAAGAATTCATTATTTTAATGACAATAATTTACACTTGCATGGGAGCTTTCATCCAAGAAAATATCACGTTAGAATTTTCCATTCATATTCTCTCCAAGATGGGGTAATTTCACCTTGATAAGTATGTGTATTATATTTGCCTTTGCTGTTTGGGAAGTTCAAAATGAAGGTTATTATAGTTTGCACAGTTGAGTGTTTGTTATAGAAATATTTTGCATTTATATTGTAGTTTTCTTAAAATCTGAATGTGGTTTTGAAACACAAGTTTAAACCTGCCAGTACTCCTATTATATAAAATTAGTCCACTGCTGTATACTTGGAGAAACTGAGGTAATAACCTCCTGGGTCTATTCTATTTCTTGGGGTTTTTTTTCTATTCAAAGTAAATCGAAGCAGTAAGTAGTTGGCATCTCTGGAAATCAGGTCCCATTACAGAGATCAAATCTAGTGGTCTACTCAGCCATGTCCTACAAATATAAAATCTTTTCTCTTGAAAGGAACTTCTCATCTGCTTGAAATGAAGTACCTGCTGAAGTGATTTGTTGAATGCAGAGGGTATGCCTAACGTTTTGTTGAACTGGAGGGCAAGTCTGTGGCACCAGTGGGGATGGGTGGGACTGTGCAGCTCTTATTCCTAGGGCCTGATCCAACACACCTCATAATCAGTGGAGAGTTTTTTCATTATTTCCGTCAAACTCTTAATGTCTTCTAATACATGCAACACAACATAGCTTTTTCTTACCGCTCATGGTAAATAGAGCCAATGTTGCCTCTTTTGATGTGTAATAAATTCTCCATACAGAACCTCTGATTTCTTTTAGCTATTGTCTTTTTGGAGGCTCTGCAGAAATATATAAAAGCCTATTTCTAATTTTATCATTTTTTCTTACGCAGTTCTCTATGCACTACTTACTTATTTTAAAAATGAAATGGCTTTCTTTTTTTTTCCTTTCCCAAAAAGCTGTGGGGAACCTTTCATTTAAATATGTGCAAGCAGCATAAGACAGACCAATAACACAAAGTCAAAGCCATTTCATAGAAAGTGTTTCAAAAATGCTCATTGATCTCAATGAGCTTAGAAAGCATTTTATAGAGAAAACATCCAAAATCCAGGATGGACTGCAGGATACGTTCCCTTACTAATGTATTTCTGCAGGGTTTTGTTGCTGGATTTATATATCGGGTTTAACTACTAGTCTTGTTTGTGTCATAAAGATTTCATAGATTATTATTGGGTTTTTTTTTTGCTCTGCCAGTAATCTACTTTATTAACTGGCAGTTGAGAGTGACAAATTCTGATCAAACTTCAACTTTTAATGTATTCCAATTAGTGGATGGATATTGTCTCAGTTCATCATTCTCACAAGTGTTCCACTGCTTTAAAAAAAACCCAACGCTTTGGCTCTGTAGAACGTGGAAAACACTCTACTGTCATCACTAAAGACAAAACCGTTAAAGCAAGTAATCATTTAAGTCACATTCTACTTCACAAAGAAAAAAAATAATGTTTTCAGTATTTATTTTCATGTGCACATTGAGTAAATATATTTAAGAAGGGGGAGGGGGAGCACAGTTCAGCCCGCTGCTGTCAGCATGGCGCCAGTGCCAGCACCGAGGGTCCAGAAGCTGAGGAAGGATCTCGGGTATGTGCAAATGAACCTAAACTGTGGTCCAAAGGAACCCCTGTCGCTCCAGCCAGCAGGTCGGCTTTGTCGGGGGCCCAGCTGAAGTGTCTCTATACCAATGCACGCAGCATGGGGAATAAACAGGAAGCGCTGGAGGTGCGTGCACGTGAGCAGGGCTACGACCTCGTTGGCATCACGGAGATGTGGTGGGACGACTCGTATGACTGGAGCGTCAACATGGAGGGGTATAGGCTTTTTAGAAAGGACAGGAAGGGGAGACGAGGAGGGGGTGTCGCTCTCTACGTCAGCAACTGGCTGGAGTGCCTGGAGCTCCGCCTGGGGATGGAGGAGGAGCTGACAGAGAGCTTATGGGTCAAGATTAGAGGATGGGGACGGACAGGGGACGTTACGGTGGGGGTCTGTTACAGGCTGCCTGGCCAGGAGGACAGAGCAGACGAGGCGCTCTACAGCCAGACAGGAGCAGCCTCACAGTCACAGGCCCTGGTCCTCATGGGGGACTTCAACCACCCTGACATCTGCTGGAGAGACAACACGGCAGGGCACAAGCAGTCCAAGAGGTTTCTGGAATGTGTGGACGACAACTTCCTCCTGCAGGCGATAGAGGAGCCGACAAGGAGGGGTGCCACGCTCGACCTTGTGCTCACCAACAGGGAGGGGCTGGTGGGGGATGTGAAACTAAAGGACAGCCTTGGCTGCAGTGACCATGACGTGGTGGAGTTCAAGATCCATGGGGCAGCGAGGAAACCACATGGCAAGCTCTCTGCCCTAGACTTCAAGAGGGCAGACTTCAGCCTCTTCAGGGACCTGATGGGCCAAGTGCCATGGGAGGCGGCCCTGGAGAGAAGAGGGGCCCAGGCAAGTTGGTCTATATTCAAGGAGCACCTCCTCCAAGCTCAGCAGAGGTGCATCCTGATGAAGAACAAGTTGGGCAAAAAGGCCAGGAGCCGGCGTGGATGAGCAAGGAGCTCCTGGACCAACTGAAAGTAAAGAAGGAAGCCTATAGAGGGTGGAAGCGGAGACAGGTGGCCTGGGAGGTCTACAAAGAGGCTGTGCGAGTGGCCAGGGATCGGGTGAGGAAGGCTAAAGCCCTGACAGAATTGAATCTGGCCAGGGATATAAAATGCAACCAGAAGAGCTTTTATAGGTATGTAGGGGACAAAAGAAAGTCCAAGGAGAAAGTAGGCCCCCTCCAGAATGAAACCGGTGTCCTGGTTACCCGGGACATGGAGAAGGCTGAGGTACTCAATGACTTTTTTGCCTCAGTCTTCACCGATAAGAGCTCTTGTCCCACCACCCAAGCTGTAGAAGTTGCAAGCAGGGACTGCGAGGATGAAAGAACCACCCACTGTACTTGAAGAGCAGGTTCAGGATCATCTGAGGAACTTGAAGGTGCACAAGGCCATGGGACCTGACGAGATCCATCCGCGGGTCCTGAGGGAACTGGCGGATGAAGTTGCCAAGCCACTGGCCATTGTATTTGAGAAATCATGGCGGTCTGGTGAGGTCCTCAATGACTGGAAGAGAGGGAACATAACCCCAATTTTTAAAAAGGGGAATAAGGAAGACCCGGGCAACTACAGGCCAGTTAGCCTCAGCTCTGTGCCTGGCAAGGTCATGGAGCAGATTCTCCTGGAAACCATGCTAAGGCACATGGAGAGCAAGGAGGTGGTTGGTGACAGCCAACATGGCTTCACCAAGGGCAGATCGTGCCTGACCAATTTGGTGGCCTTCTATGATGGGGTGACAGCATCGGTGGACAAGGGATGAGCAACGGATATCATCTACCTGGACTTGTAGCTTTTGACACTGTCCCGCACGACATCCTTCTCTCTAAACTAGAGAGGCATGGATTTGATGGACGGACCACTCGGTGGATAAGGAGTTGGCTGGATGGCCGCACTCAGAGAGTGGTGGTCAACGGCTCAATGTCCATGTGGAGACCGGCCACAAGTGGTATCCCTCAGGGGTCTGTGTTGGGCCCAGCCCTGTTCAACATCTTTGTCAGCGACATGGACAGTAGGATAGAGTGCACCCTCAGCAAGTTCGCCGATGACACCAAGCTGTGTGGTGCCGTTGACATGCTGCAAGGGAGGGATGCCATCCAGAGGGACCTTGACTGGCTGGAGAGGTGGGCCTGTGCCAACCTCATGAAGTTCAACCAGGCCAAGTGCAAGGTCCTGCACCTGGGTCGTGGCAATCCCACAAATCCAGGCTGGGCGGGGATTGGATTGAGAGCAGCCCTGAGGAGAAGGACTTGGGAGTGCTGGTGGATGAGAAGCTCAACATGAGCTGGCAATGCGCCCTCGCGGCCCAGAAGGCCAACCGCATCCTGGGCTGCATCAAGAGGAGCGTGGCCAGCAGGTCGAGGGAGGTGATTCTCCCCCTCTACTCTGCCCTGGTGAGACCCCACCTGGAGTACTGTGTCCAGTTCTGGAGCCCCCAACACAAGAAGGACATGGACCAGTTGGAGAAGGTCCAGAGGAGGGCCACAAAGATGATAAAAGGGCTGGAGCACCTCTCCTGTGAGGACAGGCTGAGAGAGTTCGGGCTGTTCAGCCTGGAGAAGAGGAGGCTCCGGGGAGACCTGATAGCGGCCTTCCAGTACCTCAAGGGGCCTACAAGAAAGATGGGGAGAGGCTGTTCAGTAGGGCCTGTTGCGATAGGACAAGAGGTAATGGTTTTAAGATAGAGGGGGGTAGATTTAGATTGGATATTAGGAAAAAATTTTTATGATGTGAGTTATAGAACACTGGAACAGGTTGCCCAGAGAGGTGGTTGATGCCCCATCCCTGGAAACGTTCAAGGCCAGGCTGGATGAGGCTCTGAGCAACCTGATCTGGTTGGAGATGTCCCTGCTCCTTGCAGGGGGGTTGGACTAGATGACCTTTGAAGGTCCCTTCCAACTCTATCCATTCTATGATTCTAAGAAAACCCGAAATGATTAATTTTCGACTACCTACAGGAATTCATTCAGCAAGGTAATATTTAAAGGCTTGGGTTCATAGAATCATAGAATGGATTAATGGAATGGGTTAATGGATTTGTTATTGTTACATCGGGAAAACCAGGGAGAAGTTTTTGTTCATATTTTCAGGAGCGTAACTGAGGTACGGAAGTGCTTAAAGGTAGATTTATCTATTAAAGAAGCTGGTTACCATTCAGCTGTAGGTAGACACTGGTCCAGGGAATCCGCTCTCCAGTAGATTGGCTTGTCTAATGCAGTGGGATTCTGTTCCCTGACCACAACGACAAATATTCCAGACACTGTCCAAAGGTATTCCAAAATGCCTTTCACTCAGGAAATCCCAGGTGTGTTTGCTCAGACAGATTTCCAGAACAGTGTGAGAACCACTGTCTCAGGAAGATGGCTGATTGCCACCTCAGAATTTTTCTGCCAACTAACTTGGGAGGAGAGCTTCACAGTTCAAGGATTATATTGTGTATCTTTGTCAGCAGGCAGCATCTGTCAGAGAATGCAGTCTGTTGAATTCCAGCAAATATCCCCAGTAATATTAATCCAGAGACCAAGGTTCAAGAGAGACTTAAAACAAATATGTGGACATTAACTAAAACATTACATAATGTAACATTAACTAAAGCTCTTCATTACTTGCAAGATAAGTTTATTTCTCCCTATCCCCACTTCTTTCCTTGCTTCCTTTCCACCAGTGTCCTTATTAATGAATGGTGAAAGCTGACATTTCCAATAAGGAACAATTAAATCTGAAACTAAATTAAATGAAGCCATTCATTTACAAAATAATAGCTAACTAGCATGAGGATGGTGAAAAATGATTGCAAGTCATGGGGAAAAAAAAAAAAGTAAATTAAGTCTGACTACATTAATGTTCTTTAAATACTTAGGCTGCTCAGAAAATTAAATGGGAAACATCTTATTAGCTATCTTGCCTTGAATGTACTAACACGTATATTCAGCATGACAAGTACGATGGGACAGAAATCCTTCACAGATGTCAGTGTAAGTAAGGTACTTAAATTCTTAACTTTCAGCACCCTTTTCTTACAAAGGTACTACACCAGGTCTGGAGCAAGGAATGTAACATGATAAGTGCATTTAACCTTATTTAATCTTCTGAAAGGCAGCAATGAGGGCTCTGCCAGCCAAAATGTTTCAGGAAGGCTCCAAAGCTTTGTCACCCAGGTAACAGTGTGTCCTGGTTCTGGCTGGGACAGAGTTTCCACCTGAGCTGGGAGGGGAACTGGAGCTGGTGGCCCCTGTGGCTGGGGACACAGCTGGGATGGGTTACTAATTAGCCAACAGCTGGGCCAGTTTACCCAAATTAGCCCAGGGCTGTTCCATCCCGTGGGGCTTGTGCTCAGTATATCAGTGAGGAGCGTGCTGAGAGGAGGTTTTTGTTCCTTGGGAGGAAGCTGGGCATCAGGATCCACCATGAGGTTTGGTACTGGAAATTATGTGCTTCAGTATTTTCTGTTATTGGGGTTGTTTCTTTGTTTTCCATCTTTGTTTTCTTTTCTTCTGTGTTTCTCTTCAACTTTTTTTTTTAAATCTTAACTGATGAGTTTTGCCTTCTTTTCTTTCCCATTTCTCCTCCCTGTCCCACTGGAGGGTGAGGGGAGTGAGTGAGAGACTGCATAGCTTGGCCCCAAGCAGGGCTGAAATACGACACAGGATAATAGGCATTATTTTCGGATGTCTGAGTTGCACGTAGTTAACCACATTGCATTATTTTCTCAGCCCCAATGGCAGGAATTTGCTGGGTCATTCTCTGTGTCAGCAGTGTGGAAAGTGCTCACAGAACAGGGACAGAAGCAAGAACTCCTCCCAGGGGAGTTAATTCAGCAAATACTGTGGATAGTCCTGCGGACAATTGACTTTTTCAACCTGTTTTCCATTACACTGTATAAGGACAGAATTCACTTGAAATATCAGTGGTTCAAAGCTTAAGTATGTCTGCCTCATGTTTAGTGTTCTGGTGGCTTTATATGGATGTAGAATTTTTTTTTCCTACATGAGAAACTTCATCCAAAAAGATAGATTTTTGAAAGCTAGTCATCCACAGCTAGTAGTTGGTTATTTCACATAAAATCCAGACACACACGCGATGCTTTTACAGTTGGATTTCTCAGGCAGCCCATCCCATGTATACCCAACATGCTGATCCCTTTAAAACCAAACCCAAACAAGATCTGCAAACACCGTAGGAACATAACAAAAAGGAACACACGTTGCTCGATTTTAATCGAATACTGATTTCCTGTGACCAGTGCCAGCCTAAGGTTTGCCGTGCTACTTAATGCATTTTTCTTTAAAAATGCTTGTTAAGTTTATTTGTGAATTTCTGAAGGCTCAAGTTGATTTTGCAATCAGATATCCTTAATGGGGATTTGTAGAATTCACAGCTCTTCTGTAAGAATTTGAGTTTTACTTGAATTAATCTAAAAAACTCTGACCTTCTTGCATGCTATCTCCAAAACCCTGTGTGCGTGCTGCTTTTTTTTTCCTGCCATGGGCTGAGGAATATTTGTAAAGGAGAATTAGAACAAGATTTGGACCCAGGCTGGAAAAAGCATTGATTTCCTCAGTTATATTTAAGGCTTTTTCCTTTTGTAAAACAAATAACCTGAATAAACATCTCAGGGAAGATTAAAACCTCATTAAAAAGTGTAAACAGAGTGCAGAGAAGAAGGGGGGGAAGCTTGGCTGTGTTGAATAATGGTACTAATAAAATCACTAAACAATATTGCTAGTTAAAAGTCCTGTTAAAGTGAATGTACCGTTGAGATGGGAAGCAGAGCTGCTGTTATCTGATGCTCAGGATGGAGATGTCTTTTCAATAACTTGATAACATTTTAATGAATAAATTAATAACATTATCCAGGAAATGGAGTTCATAGATAAAAGCAATTCCTTGCCAGTTCCCAAATCTAATCAGAGAAGTTCTGCTTGGGTGTGGTCAGCAATGACGCATGTGTTCAGCAATATTTTCCCCTGCCCACCTAGAAGAGATGCAACTGCTGAGGCTACCGTTATGGCACTGCATGCATAAGAGGTTTCCTTCACAATATTAATGCAAATTATGGCTTTAAGGCTGGCAGTTATGCATTTTTATTTTACTGAGGTGAGCAGGATCGTTGCATATATGCCTTAAAAATGCTAAAGAAAACAACTCTATCTTCTTTTTAAGTGATGTACTTTTAAAGATAAATTCTCAGAAAAGGAGAAGTATTGCTTCTCACAGAGGAAGCATTTTAGCAGATTTTGAGAACAGGATGAAGCTGTGTTAACGTATTGCCAATGCATAAGATCCATTCTCAGGATTTTTAATTTAAATAGGTAAGGGAGGGGCAAAGGAGTAGAGGGAAGAAGTTAATGAAGGACAAGGCAAAACAAGTACAGAAAAGTAACATTTTCGTAGCAAGTGGCAGGATCAGGAGAAGGAATTATATATTTGAATTTAAGGTAAAATTTACATAATACAAGTACCTTGTGGTGATCACCTTTGTTTCACTTTGACAGAAGACTGCAACAGTAAATACTGTAATTGTCTGCCTGGCCTTTCAGTCAAGATCGAGCTCTGGAATTTTAATAATAAGACCTTTATTCAAGGCTCCAGAGATACCTGAGATAGTGATGAATAAGCTTGTATGCCTTCACAGCAGAGTTCTGCGTATGCAAGGGTGCAAGCTTGAGTGCCAGAAAGAGTATAGCTGTTAATAGTTCACTTGCGCTAATTAGTCCTGGTTCTTTCCTTTAGCTTGTGATGGCATTGTGTGATGTAGACAGTCTCTTGATGGCACAACATAATTTATTAAATAGTGCCCCAACAGCACTCGTCATTTCAACAGCCCATCTGACATCTGGACAAACCCCCTCCATATCCTTCTGTAATAACAGGATGTAATCCTTGTCCTCTCCAAAAGATTTGTCAGATAGCTGCTCTTTTTCTAAGATAATCCGTGTGCTGTCAGACTGCTTCCTATTTTTTTCCCTTCACCACATCTCCCTAATAAGACGTTACAAACCAAACCCAGGCAGTGCATCCAAGGGTGTTAGTGAATAGCAGTACAGAAAAGCCTCACCTTGATGTGGGACGACTGCAGCAGGGATGCTGCTCCGGCACAGGACAAACTGTGGCTGTAGATGCAGTCTGAGTGCCTGCAGCTCTTACACTGACAGATCTTATGTGATTTGCTCTTCATTAATATTTTTTCCTCATGCGATTCTCTCAATTCCTTTATACACAATTGTGATTCTTAAGCTGTAATGCTAAACACAGAACATTACTTTAGCCAGCATTGGAAGTTATTTAATATTTCTGCCCTGATTGAGGAAGGTATTTTTTACTTCTTGTCAGTGCTTGAAAAAGCTACGTGGAGCCTGTGTGTTTAAAACTCCTCAAGAAGAGGGGTAGCTGCATTTCCTACAAAACCCAGTGAGGTTTCCTGCAGAGTTTTCCCAGGATTATGAAGATAAGATGCTTGAAGAGAAATCAAACCATGTTTAGGCATTCTTCTTCACAGCTTCATCTACTCAGTCATGTTTCCCAACCTTCTGCATATGATGCCCACAATCTCCCTGACAAAGTAGTCCACTTCAAAAAGCAATCATTGTATATAGCACGATGTATAGCTCTTCACTAGTGGGAACTCCAGAACAGTTATTTGCTTTTTGCTACCTCAGACGTGTTCGGTGTGACTGGGTGTCCAAAGCCTCTCTTCCCAGGCCAGAACAGTGCTTGTCTTATCATGTTGTCAAGTACAGCAAGTTCCCTGCCTCAGGCTGAGGGTTCTGTTTATAAAGAAAAGATATTTATTTTCCAGCCCTGGTTAAATATATTAACGTAAATGCTGTTGTTATACTTGTGCCTTGTGGACATGACTAGTTCTCTAGGGAGAGCGAGAGAAAGGCGCGTGTGAGAATTTGTTTTTCACTGATGACAACAGTAGATTCATCTTGATCTGCTTAATGGTATTCGTTTCCTGCTAATAAGTCACTATATTTAAGTTTATTCTGTATAGATTGTAAGCTGCTCAGATTTGATTGACGAGATGTCTCATACATGATCCTCCAAATGGATCAGCCTCTGTTTGAATGATTTTTTCAGTCTCTGTTAGGTTAAATTTTATTTAAATGATTACTCCATGAGAAGTGTATTTAAGCAAAATCTCCAAGTTTTGTCTGCATTTGGAACAGTATTGCAAAACGAAGTTATTTCACCTTTTTCTTTGTGGGGCATTGTGAAAATAAAGCCTGTGGGCCAGTAGCCTGAGGAGCCCAGCTGCGGCGGGTAAACGCTGTTCAAATTCCTGCTGGGTGGGGGGATCGTACAGGCTCCAACGGCTGCCGAGGGCGGGCGAGGAAGAGGAGTCAGGCCTGGGCTCTGGGCAGGGGTGATTCTGGAAGAGGAGAGCGCTGCTCGGGGTGCTGTGAGCCGGGAGGCAGCCGCCCTCCTGGAGAGGAGGCAACCAGCAGGAGTGGGTGGGCAGGGAGCGTGCATGTGTGTGTCACCTCCTAAGGCTGTTGTGCCTAAGAGAAAGGAAAACTTGTGTAAATTACTGAAAAAAAACCTGCTGCAAAGAGGGAGGAGAATGCGCTTTGAGTGGAAAGTGCTAGGCTGAGTGTGGGGACTTGGACTGGGAAAGGTTTTGTGAGGTAATTTTCTCCATACTGTGGCGGAAACTTGTGTTTTGTGTGCTGGACAAAATGGCTGCTCAAAGGAAAAGCTGAAGGCTTCCTCGGTGCCTGACTTTTATCCATAGCTCCCTTTGGAGTTTGGTAGCCGTATAGCAGCCAAGAGCTCAATCAGAGCTCAGTTTGGGCAAAGTATTTTGTTGTCATTGAATGAGAAGCAGACTTGTCTGAAAACAGTAAACATCAGCACTGTGAAAGGTAATGAAAGTGACTGGTTTTCATACAGGCCCTGTGCAGCAAAACAACAGCAGCTCTTCTCTGTCCTTGCCTTGGACTTCTCCTGTCCTTCTGTTAAATGTTTCTGTTTGTGTAACTGTGAAAGTCTGGCCAGCATTACTAGTTTTTTATAACTCTTGTCATAAACTTAAAGACTTTTTATGTTAACAATTTATAGATGTATGATACTGTGAGGACATTTATTTTCATTTTAAAAGAAATCCTTATTCCTGGTGGCTGCTGAGGAAAGCTCAAATATTAGAAGAAGTTGTTTCCTGGAACAGAAGGCAAAGCAATACCTAACACTTCATGTTAGTAACAGGGTAGAAACTAGCATGAAGCTCATGGAAAAGCTCAGGATATAATGCTGATGGGTAAATGAGATGGATAAGGAGGGACTGTCAGCACAAACTACTTTGGAGGAAGTCATTTCATGTCTTGCTATTGCTATGTATAAACTGGCAGTGTTAAACTGGATATGAAGAATTGTCCCCTGTACTATAAACCCCAGTAAGATATTTCCAAGAGCAACAAAAAACTGTTCTAATCTTTCATAAGGAAATACCACAGCTAATTAGGAAAGAAAGGGATTGGACAAATTAGAGATGGTTGCACAAACTGAGTAAGTCATGTTACTTAAGTTATGCTAATGTTCCAATTTATACTGGGGTGTTCTGGTTTTGTTAAGTGAGGGGGGGGGGGTGGGGGCTAAGGTGGTAGCTTCTGTAGGAAACTGCTAGAAGTCGCTCCCCTTTGTTCAGTGGACTTGGCCGGGCCTAGGGCGGACCTGCTGCTGGCCAAGGCCGAGCCGATTGGTAGCAGAATGTCCTGTCATAATGCCTCTGTGATAACATATTTAAGAAGGAAAAAAACAGGGGGGGAAAAAAAAAAAGGGAAGAGAAGATGTGAAGCAGCTGAGCGGGGGGCAGAGAGGGGGAGGCGTGAGCCTTGTGGGCCTTGCAGGCCTCACCCTCTGGCCTCCCGCCGGGCAGCCGACTGGGCCCAACTCGGCCCGGCCTGGCTGCAAGAAGTGGAGAGGAGATGAGAAGTGAACAAGATGTAAAAAGGATCCTGAGAGGCGTCTGCCAGCCTGTTGTGAGGAACGGCTGCAAACGCCAAGGTCAGTTCAGAAGGAGGGGGAGCAGTAATGCGGCTCCTGGCCAAGATTCCCCTGCAGCCTGTGGTGACGACCATGGTGGAGCAGGTTGTGCCCCTGCAGCCCATGGAGGGGGACATTGTAATGTGGAGAGGAAAAATAGTTTTGAGCCAGAGAGAATGTCAGATGATGCTACGTGATAAGGTAAGACTCTCTTCATACAGAAGAAAACAAATGAGTTTATGCCTTCCAAAGCCTAGAAATTAGATGGCATTTCATATTGCTTTTTGAAAATAGATGTGGTCTGCAATACCCAAAGAGAAATACCTTATTTGGCTTTAACTAAGAGAGCTCATTCTGGTTTTTGTAGGAATCTGGTATCATGTTTTGTAGTTATGAGGTTTATTGGTGCACGCTTAATTTTTGCATGTTATTACTGTTTTGATATTTTTGTGAACATGTCCTCAGAGAAGTGCTATGTGATGTCTAAAGAGTGTATCTGCTGTTAATTATAGCGAAGTGTAACTGAAGTGGTTCACACTCGAGAATGGTCTACTAGAAAGGCTCTGCATTTTCATAGGAGTTGGCAAGATTTGGTTCTCAGACTTTGTCTAGATTGATAAGAATAGCAAGTCTTCAGTGCTAACTTTTACTTATCTTCTTGCTTGTACTTAGCAGAGGTGTATTTTATCATTGCAAGGTTGGAAATTGTGACTGAAATTGAGATGGTACTGTCATGACTGCAACTGATTCTGCTTGTCTTTTTTTTTAGAATTAGAAGGAATACAAAGTGCTAACTAATGCATTTGCTAATTTTATGCAATTGTGTTATACAAGAAAAGGAAAAAAAAATTCAAATCTTCCTAAAAGATTGACTTTGTTATTGTTCTTTTTAATGTTGGAAATTGGCTTGCTGTTCAATTGTTCCTTTTTTAATAAAATACTGCAGAGTCCCTCTAGAAAGAGCAATACTGCAGTAATCTGTATTAGTCTTAAGAAAACAGCCTTACCTAATGTTGAAGCTGCATTTTGTCTAGGAATCTGTGGTAGGGAATCCTTATGGGCTGAAAATTGAAATTACAGGTGTGTTGAAAGTTTAGTTTTTGGAGTTCCCATCTGATAGCCTGTCTTGGACGAGTCAGTTGTGGACAGTGAAAGCCTAGTTAGTAGCTTAGAAACCATGTTGATAATGGTGCAAAATTGGTAGTAATGCAGTATCCAAATGAAAATAATTAGCATATTTGCTGTGCTGCTTAAGTAATTTGTTCCCTAATCAGCCGTCCTGGAACCTCTTTTTTTTTGCCATAGATGTATAAATTTACCCAAGGATTCCTTGAATTAATATTAGCAGCATTAATATTGTTTTTGATGAAGCTTGACAAGACTCATGAACTAGAGACTGGAGGTATGGCACAGAAAAATGGAAAAATACTGAAAAAAATGCAGTATGAGGGAATGTTGCTGGCTGTTTGGATCCTTTTGTGAACTTACAGGCATGTCAACTTTTTGTTTGCTTTGTATTCCCTTAGGAAAAAATGCAATTTTGTAATAATTATTTAAGAGCCTGGTTATTTTTACAAGTGCCTGTTAACCCAGGCTCTATTAAAAACACAGAACCAGAAGGCTGAAGTTAATCCTTACTTCACTTCCAAAGTCCAGAAGCAGACAAACCGATCAGGACTAGATATGAACTGCAAAGGAATCAACATTTGGAAACAGATTTCATGGAGCAGCTAGTGCTTGGTGGTGTTGGGACAGCTGTGGGTAGAGACGCTGATGTGAAAGTCTGGTTACATGGGTCTTAGTTTTGGTCCTGTTAGTGTTAATTTTGAAACATCGGTAGAGGAGGAGAAACCCTTTACTTAGCTACCTCCATGGGAGCATGAAAGCTTAGATTTGATGTTTGTATTAATTTATATATATTGAGATTAGGCTCTGATGTAGGCACAAATATTTCTTAAGTAAAAAATTCAGCATTCTCTGTTAAATATTTCAGAACAGCTGTAAACTTTTATCAGTCACTTTAATTGACAGGCTTCTTCAGTTCTTTATTTTGGATACTGAAATCTTTCTGTTTTCATTAAAAAACCCCAAACACTTCAAACCTTGTGAATGTTTTTACTATGTTCTGTCCCTTGGCAGTTGCCGGCTCTCAGTTTCTCTTTGCCTTACGGACTTGAGAAAAAGTTTTACTGACTACTTCCCTGAAGTTTTTAGGTCTTGGAAGAACTCGTATTCCCCAGTGGTCCTTCTCCTGTTGGTATTTCACACTTCAAACCAGTGAGAGAGGAGTGCTCTGACTTTAGCATTAGGCTTTAGTCTTTGCATAGTACCTACTGCTCTGTGAGAAGAATAATTAGCAGTATCATTTGAAGTCATTTGGATCCTGCGTGCTCTGCATGGGGTTGGCAAAGAATCAAACCCATCTGCTTGGTGTAATAGTTTGGGTTTTAGAAAATCTGAATAAAACTCTGGTCTTGCAGGCAGATGAGTGTTGTTCCTCGTGCCCCTGGAGCACTTGTGTGGATCTCACTGAGGATCCCAGGTCTACTCAATGAATGAATGCCTGGGTGTGCAAACGAGTGAAATTTTGGTGCAGTTTTGCAATTACCTTATACCTTGTGTCGGATACATTCTATTTTGGTTTTGTCTTATGTTTTCTAGTACAGCTGTTGCATAATGTAGTTGTTTTTCTGCTCCTTTCAAGAATAATAAACAGCTAACCATGTATTAAGTTCCTAAAGATACTTTGACATGTTGGCCATTGTGGTAAGCTCAGTTCAGTGTCTTCCTTCTGCTTCCAGAACCTTCAGAGGAAATTATATATTGCTGTCTTACTAATGGTTCAAGGCTTCCGCTACTTGTTAGCGTGCTTGGTCTTGGTGAAGTTGTGAGATGGTGTTGAAGCAAACAGCCTGCAATGCTTTCTTGCTATGATTCTTCTTGAAGAGGAAGTTTTAAAAGAAGGCCCTGCTTTGAGGTAGAAAGTAATTCTTGGTTATCCTGTCAGAAGGGCAGCTCTGTAAGTAATTACTAGATATAGAATGCTACAAAATGACGTGTATTTCACCTGAAGTTGAAGGAATGTGTAACAGGAATGTGGACTGTAGTGAGCAGAAATGCAGCAGCAATGGGAGCCGTGGTAACACTGATGAGAGGAATATCAGAGAAGAATCTAGGGTTTTGGCAGTGGCACCAGTAATCCTGGAGGAAGTCTGCAGCCGCTTGCACATTGGCACCCCAGATTGAGAGCAGCAGAAGAGTATTCTATTCTGGACCTGTTGTTAATGTGGAAGCAATGCTCGATGCCTCATGCGGAATACAGGTTTGCCGTGGCTTTGGCTGCTGTTTGAGACACGCTGCCATACAGTGAACACCAGCTACATCACTGCCTTGACCACTCATGCTAGTCTTTTCTTTCCTCTACTTAGTAACCTTTCTTGCTTTCTCAGAGAAATGGTGTTTATAAAAACTAGAAAGATCAGCAGCTTGTGGACACGTTAATAAAATTCAAGATTTAATGGTGTTTTCAGTAACTTGCCTGGTTTGGGTCTGCCTCGGACTGAAGCGTGGTAAGCCTTGGGCTGGCTGAGAGGTACAACTTCATATGATTGATTTTGTGGATGACACCTGATTCCAAGCCTAGGGTTCCTGCACTTAGGTTTTGGTGCTTATTCTCCAATCTATGCTTGCTTTGTATAATGTAGGGGTAAAAAGCTTGTTGCTTGTAGTGTAAAGAGTACCCTTGATTTTGGTGTAAATGGATAGTAGTGGCATAGTGTTTAGTTCAGTGACTCAATTCCTCAGCAAATAAATCTCTACTCTCAATTCTATGCCTGGTAGCTATGAGACATTCTGGCGGCAGAAACATCCACTTGCACCTTACTCTCAGGAGGGCATGGCAGTAAATCAGCCTTTCAAAAATAATTAGGGATCTTCTCATTTTTATCTGCCTGTGATGACTTGGAACTGTTTGACTCCATTTGTCCCTGTCTGTTTGTACCGCAGTGGGCTGCTAAACATTTTGTCATGTGTTCTGTAAACAGATCATCTGTGTCTGTAGTATTTAGCATTCTCTGTATGAAATTACATCAAATGTTCTGTTGTGGGGAATTTCCTTGTTTCTTTTTCTTTGTTGTTTGAGGAGACAAATTCTTCAGGGTGTTTTCTGTATGAGAGCGTCTACCTTGGTGAGATCATGCCCTTTCTACCTGCTGCTCTTTTTCTGGACTTAAACAAACAAAACAACAAAGAGAAAATGTATTTATTAGCAGTGAATGGGGATCCTGGGAAATAATGGGACTGGAGGAATGCTGTTAGAATAACCTACAGATGCAAATATAATTCAATGCATGTCAACTGTGTGGCAAATACTGTGTTATTGGGTCTTAGTTCAGATGCCAGCCAAGGTCTATCCAAGTGGATAGACACTGCATAATGACATACTTCTGGAACAGCAATAATTAAATAACTTCGGTTTTTCTTGTTTCATTATGCAAATGGAATTGTTCAGCTTTTTTTTTTTTTTTTTTGATGTTTTGGATAAGTTGAACTGTCTTGACGTACAGTTGCTTCCTGTAGATTCAGGAAAGTGTTTTCACTTGTGCAGTGTTTCTTTAAGACCTGGATTCCCTTCCTTCCTGCTATAATTCTTGTATTGATTTAATCTTATGGAGTCTAAGAGGCTGTAAGCTCAGAGTAAAATTTTGACCCTGTTCAAGTTGATGAGAGTTTTGTCATTGGCTGAAAAAAAAAAAAGATGGGATTTAATGCATAATGATTACTAGAGCATCAGACTCGATTCCTGTTGAGAAAAATGTTTCTTATCCCTGCTGATTCCAGTGTCAGTGACCTTCCTTCCTGTCCTCAAAATCCCATCATCCACAAAAATAAGGACATAAATACATTAGTTGAGGGAAGTTGGGAAATAAACGCATCCTCTAGTGGATCTCGAAGTGTTTCTCTTCCCTTATCAGCCCCATAATGATAGTGCAGCGATGGCAGCTTAATGATAGCAGGCCCAATGACGCCATTCATTGCCAAAGAGGTGAAGATTGCACATTTTATTTTGGAAAATAATTATGCAGCTAATTACAGCACTTGACTTTCGTCCTTCCCTTCCCTGTGTTCTTGGGGAGGCTGGTTTGCTCAGCTTGGAAAAGACTGCATCAGTTATTCTAAAGGTCAAAAGACTCTTGTGTTATGATTTGTAATTACTAGTAATAGTGAATAAAATAAATACAACATCATTTTTGATCATTTAACTCATTGCTTAACTTCTGTGTTACTAATTCTATTCTGTTGTGCGACTGTAAGTACGTACTTATCCAAGCGATTGAAAGAGGAGAAATAAACCAGAAGCTGAGATCTGAAATTCTGCTGAGAAATTTGGAATCTGAATTCCAAATGTAGTGATCAGAACATGTGGAAATCTGTCTTAGGACCATTTTTTAAAAAGTATTCGACTGTCTACTAAGGACACAAGTGAAGTTCAGGACAAAGCAGCTGCAATGCTATTTCAAAAGTACCGTAGCCAAGGAATCGTAGTAGATTTTGACTCTGTATGGCTTTGAGATCTCAACTAGCTTGCTAAAAATTATGAGTATGCTTGTATTTAAGTAAGCAAGCCTTAATGTTTTGTACAGCATTTTTCTCTTATCTGCTCCCCCACCCCCTGTCAAAACTCTGCATGGCAGCTATGGAGATGGACGCCCCCCTCTCTGTTTACTTGCACCATGATTCTTAGAGAACTCTGGAGGCCAAATACAATTTCCATCCTTTATCCTCTGGTCAGCCATTCAGTCCCAGGTTGTGTAATTGGCTTCAGAATGCAGCATGTTCCCTCACGCTTTGGGTCGGCTGTAAGTCTTGATTGAGTCTGATTCATTTCAATTTGCATAATCTCCTCAGCCCTCTGTATTTCATTTAGACACCAAAGATTTAGTTTAGTTAAAGTCTTATGTCATTTATCATTTACTTGTCTTCTTTCAGAGTTTGATTTAATCCCTTTGGTTTACTTTAAAAGACTGTTTTCTTATCCGCACAGTGCTTTATTTCATTGTGATTTTCAAGTCTTTGCATTTTCTATCTGGATCTTTCTTAGTTTGATATTTATTTTATACCTAGAGATAAACCGCCTTTGTCTATGATCTTGAAGAAAGTAATAAATTTAACAAGCAGTGTCTAGGCCAGAGACCCGTACAGGGACATTTGTGTACTGATGCTGTTCTTGCTGGTACTTTTTCTGATAATTGCCATGCTAGTGTTTCAGTGCAGCCAGTCAGTGTGAACTGCTTGTTTGGAATCCAGGATTTATGTCTGACCCTGCCACTGAGGAACTACATGGCGAGAGGCATGCCAATTCATTTTCTCTTACGCTTCGTCTAATTTTTTTTTTTAAAGATACTTGCTTTTTGAGTGTAGCACACTGCAGTTGTACATTTAGTTTACAGCATATGGCAAAGTATACCCACTTATCAGATAATGACAAAATGCTTGAACAAGTGGTGACCTGTAGCGTTGCACAAGATATCTTTTTCTGGGTAAATTTTCTGGATCTAATTTTCTTTATTACTGCCTGGCAAATATGACAAGCTATCTTACTAATAATTTTCTTTGTGATGGAAAAATGTATGTATGGTACTGATTTGTGGAAGTTTTTGTACTAATAATATGAACCTGCCACTTAAGAACTTTAGCCTAGCTCTGCAAGATTTTTTTTGTACTTTTTTGGCTTTAAAAAAATAACCCGTGGCAAGAAAAGCAATGTTACAGAAACAGTGGTTCCAATACATTCCTCCTCAGCTAATGGATTTTTTTGGTCCAATTTCTGATCTAAAATAAAAATCTAGCTACTGTACTGTTCCTTGTATCTACAGCTTTTAAGAACGTGACTGATCAGATGGGATTATAAATAAAGGTCTAGCTTTGTCGGCAGTCTCCCTTCAGACAGTGTCTAATTCTTGAAGTTAAGGAAAAATAATATGAGAGCAGGGCAAATACAGAATAATGAATTATCCTTTTCCTGAAACTTTTTCCCCAGCTTCTTTGAAATAGCAGTTCAGAAACTTCAGGAGGTGAAGGTGGCATCTAGACAGTTGTGTTTTTAATATCTCGCAGTTGATGCTGTGAGTCAATCTGTCCTTCAGGGATTTGTCCAGTCTCTTTTTAAATCCTATACTGCCTTCTATTTATTTTAAAATTGCTGTTTGGTAATTTCTTTACGTGGCTCAAATATTTGCAAGGCTGCATTAAAAATAATGGAAATTATCTGCTTTATGGTCTTTGGAGGTTTGTGATTCAAATCTTTTTTTTTTTTTTTTTTTTTTCAGTTATGAGGACTGAAAGTGTCCTCTTTTCTACCTCCTATTCAAAGAACTCTGGAGCTTGGGCTTTAGTAGTGTATTAAGTCACACGGCAGTGTGTAAATCACAGTGCCGAAAATGCCTAGTGTATTCTTAAAACAGCTAGTAGGATGCCTCTCCTACTGTGAGAGCTCAATCTCATGCTATCTCTTATGTAGCCATGATAAATATTTGCATTGTAAACCAGAACTTTATTGGAGGAAGAGAAGCCTGGCTGACTTGGCATGGGGAGTTGAGGGTAGCTTATTTAAGTCTTCAAAAAAGTAAGACTTCTGTAGTAAGGGAGAGAATAGCCTGTTTTCTGTGCCTATAAGAAATCAGACCAGAAGTGCTGGGTCTGAACTACCTAGAGGGAGGCTTGGTGCAGAGGTTAAAAGCAGCTCTGTGTCTGTAAGAGCAGCTGGATACCAGGCTGGCTGGAGCATACTGTAATTGTACACACACCTTTCTCATATGATTTTAAGTGAGGAACAGCCCACTGGAGGAGGGGAAGGTCTTGTCTCTTTAAGATCAGCAGCCAAGCAGGCAAGTTTATAACATTTTGTTGCTAATAATTCAACATTTCCTAGTGTACATTAAAGCCTGGATGCTTTCCATTTTGAACTGACAGAGCAACTTGTTTTTGCAGAATGTCTTAGGCTGGTGAGCATTTATAGGTGTGAAGGTTTTAAAAGCAGACTCCTGCTTTGTCTTTGTCAGCGTATCCAAGCGCCCTGTGAGGAGCTGACAGTGGAGTTACAATTTCTTCAGGATAATTGGTATAGCATGCTTAGACTCTCAGATATTAGCCTGCTTTATGTTTGACAGTGTTTTTCAAGTTTCTGCTGTCAACAGATCGGGTGCATTCCTTGATGTGGAAGGATTGAGCAGTTTTGTAGGCACAGAATGCTACAGTCTCCAGTGCTCTTTGATACTGTGTTTTTTCATGCTACCTCATCTTACTGGGTTGGGATACAGGTGGAAAGCTGTTGATCATCCATTTCATAGTGCTGATATGCATCTAGATAATCACACTGGTGTGGGCATCACCAAAAGTAATTAGCTAGGGGAAAGTGTTCTTGTTCGGTCACCGAGACGATGGTGTGGTATTCTTGACTCCTCTATGTGAGTTACTGACGTGTGAGGGTCACTATGTTGGTGAGGTACTGCGCGTAGGAAGGACCCAGGTGGTGCGTGGCACGGCCACAGGCAAGGCTGCGGTACGAAGAGGTGGGATGCCGTTAGTATTGCTGTGTTTACTCTGCAGGCCTCTGTTACGGTGAGCGATGACAGCTCTTCATAGTCCTGAGCAGAATAACGAGCTAAAACCTCATGAATATGTGATAGAACTGAAATCCTCCCCTTTGTGGTAGAAGACTACAAAGCCTTTTTGCTTCCAAATACTATTTGTTTTATCAAAACCTAGTTCCTTTATTACCAGGGTAGCGTGTAGCTGTTGTGCTGGTCCTTCGCTGAGGATGGATTTCAGAGTGAGTAACTGCAAAGCAAATGTGTGTGTCAAAACACTGAAATTCAAACCTTTTTCATTATTATTTTGGACAGCCACGTTGGGATTTTTTTTGAAGTCCGTTCTTCAGTTTGTCTAATTCCAGTAGGAGGAAGATGAATATCGGGTAGTGTTGAAAAAAATCAGTCCATTCTTCCCTGTGAACTTAAGTTAAAGCATCTTGCTTAAGAGGATAAATGAGGTGTCATAACCTGAACCCATACACAATGTGGCCAGAATGTTAATGATCCTGCATTGTTTTTCACTTGTTTTATATGAACACAGGGTACTTGCCAGCTCTCAGCTTCCACTGGCTCTTCACGATATAATAGAAATCTAACGCTCTTTAAGTCTTCCTCCCAGTGCCATCCTTCTTAACTGGCCTGCTGCTGTCCCTGCTGCTGAGTCATGGATGGGATAAAGGGGATAAACTCACCCAGTTCATGTTTGTCACTGAGAGGTGGTAAAGCGCACAACTGCCAGGGCGCGGGTATGCTCGTCTGACAAAAGGCAAAACTGTTCTGTGTCCTTCTGCACGTCGTTTAGAAACATTTCCTGTTACAATTAAAGAGATTAAAGAGTATAAATGGCAGAAGTTGTAGGTAATTCCTAAAACTTCTGTTAACAGAAGAAACAAAGTTTTCAGTACCGCTCAAATGCGCCATATTTAATGGGTTAAACATGCTATCAACCGCTCTGTCCAAGCTCTTTCGCATGGCAAATTTTGTCATGCTTAGACTTTATTTTTTAAATTCAATTTACAGTCATCTGGTGAAAGTCTGCACTAGCATTCTATCTAGACTATTTAATATGCACCAGAATTATTGTATTTGATATATATCAATTTTAAATCTGTTTCAACACAACCTTGAATGCCTTTCTGGCAGTATATCACTTCATCAGTCTAGCTTAACTAGAGCTGCTTTTTCATTTTTTATTGCCCCCATAAAATCTAGGAATGGAACACTTCGATTTTTCTAGCAGTAATTTTTATTACTTTTAGCCTTTTTTTTAAGTACTTGTCAGTGAGATACAGTGCTCTGTACAGAGTATATTTTTCAGCTATGCATTATGTTTTTATTTCCATTTATTCTAGACAGAATATATAGCATACATCTAAATAATACCGACCGTAGTTGAAATGAGTATATTATGAACGTAATTAGAACGGATATAAGCTGGGTTCATCCACCAGGACTGGTGTGTTTCAGTTGCCTGCGTCTAGTCACAGTCACTTTCAAGGCAGGCTTGAAAGGATAACTCATGTTGTAGTTTTAATGTTGCTCATAAAATCATATTGCAACAGAGGAGGGGAAAATGAATTTGCTGCCATTTTTATGTTTTTATTTTAATTTTTAGGTTTTCTAGATTTTTCCCCGGAGTGTGTTATTGCACTACTTTTTATTTTTTCCCCTAAGAACATAGAAATTGCTGTATTAGATCAGACCAGTGATCTATCTAGCCAGATAGCCCGTCTGAACAGGAATGTGTGCCAAGAGAAACGTAAAGGCCTACAATAGGCCTCTGCAGAGACAATCGTTACACAAAAATGTCCCTGATGGAAAAGCCTGTTTTAATGACCATTAGTTCAACATTACTCTGAGCTCCAAAGTGTTCGAGTTCATATCCTTTTGTTTAAAAAGGATGGGTTTGTTTCTTGTTTCCTTCTGCCCCGTGTCTGATCCGGAGTAGCTGCAGGGAATATGACGTGGAGCATCATCTGTCACTGTTTTACTCATCTTGTGGGCAAATTGTTTCATCCTTCTGCACCTTGGTTGTTTCTTTTATAAAACGATGTAAATGATAGAGGTTATCTTTCTGTAAAAAGCTTTTGATACCTGCGCATGGGAGTTCTAGTAGTGCTATTAGATTTATCTATAGTTAGGTTCTTAGCACAATTCAGATAGTAGACATTTGTGTATTTGTGTTTCTGTCGCGTTCTTTGTCTGGTCATGTCACAATATGTTCCGCAGCCAACTGGTGTACGCTCTGAGGCAAATATTGTCGTTGGTGGAAGTTCTTAGCTCCTGAAAGTTTAGGAGGGAGAAGTACAAAGGAAAGACTTTGCTCTTCAGTTAGTTGGAATTATATATGTAGCAGTTAGTGTTCATTTTTGAACATGCTTTTGTGCTGTTTCCATTAATAATGCTAAGCAAGAACCTATGTAACCTGAGTGTAATGTTTCTGTAAGAAAACAAAACTGATCAGGTGTGTCTAAAGAGCATTCCTCAGCTATATAATAAATGTCCCCTCATTATTTTCATTCTGCTTAATGAATATGAATAATACATTTTAAATAATATCTATAGTAATAAACTGTGAGAGGAGAACTGGAATACTTTTCTAATTAGAGCTTTTGAATGACATTGGAAAAGGGTTCTGGGTTAAATCATCTTTCTTTGCTCTGGGTTGAATTAGCATAGATTTAATGCCAGTGATAATTTTATGCAATTGTGAGATCAGTAGTTTAATGCAGCTGGCAGTGAGATGGATTTTCTTTCTCTGGCAGCTCTGAATAAACCCCCGTAATCCTTTTTCTTTAGCTCTCACACCCATCCAGACTTCAGCTTAATGAAAGGCCAAAGAAATCAGGGGTCTGCTGAGCATCTATGACTCAAACACAGGCAGAATGAGATGCTATCTTAGCATATTTTGTGGTTCAGAATCATTAGAAAGACTAATGGCTGGATTGGAGGGCTAAGTTTACATTTCCACCTCCTGTGTATTGCAGAAGGCTCCCATCATAGTGCAGGGTGTATACTGACTTAGTACCCTAAGAGCCTGCTACAGCAAAATGGAAAGTAAAACAGAATAATCTGGACCAGTTGTGATTTTGGCATTTTACCTTAAATATATTTGCACCGCTACTTTTTAGCTGGATCACAACCTATGAACTCTAACACGATGCCGTTTAATTTTAAGGAAAATGGGATAGGATGTGTTAAAACAGTCTTTGAGGGGAAGCCGTTTACAGTGTAAGTCCACAGATTTTAGTGATTGTACAGAACCTAAGAACTGCACAGTATAATTTTTGAGTACAGTTTTACTGGCACAAGAGTTGTTAGCTCTTTATATACCTATAAAGCTAGGTGTACCACTGCTGGGTGTCATAGGGTCTGTATGTATCACAATATCCACATCGGTCAGTCTGTGTGAAAGTCCAGATAAGGTGTAACTGCTGGTTCAGGTCATGACCTAGTTTTAATAGAGGAGAACCCACTATCTCTGGTCAAGTCTAAATTTGGCTTCAAACCTAATGAGTGTTGGACTAGATTCTAAATAAAGGGATGACACAAAAGGACTCGCAATCTTGTGGAGTTCAGAACTGTGCACATGTGCCACAGACTTCGTTTTAAGCCAGAGTATGCTCAGTTCTGCCATTGCTCCCAGTTCAAATTAATTCAGCATTGTCCTCACTTTGCAAAGGCAAGCATGGGCATATGGTGACCTTTCCACTTAGTTTTCCCTGAAGTTGTTATAAATTGGCAGGCAGGAGTAGATTTTTGCTTTTGTTTAGGTGACTGTTCCTTCAAGAGCCTAGTGCTTTGGCTATTCTGTTTTCCCATAAGGACCCCTCAAGCTGAGTAGTAATATATACTTGACTTTGATTTTAGACTCCTTTGAGGAAGATTTACTCTGAACGTTCAGCCTCAGCTGAGTTATTATCTAATGAAAAGTTGCCCATAAGCGTCACTTTTACAAGATTGTCCAATATTTCCCCAAATTGGACTGATTGCCAGTTGTATCGGTTTCTTTTCTGACCTGAAATTCTTGTCCTCAGAAGAGCCTCATGACAGTGTTTCACAGCTCACTTTTGTTTTATAAAAATGTATTACTTGAAAAGTTTAGTTGAGGTTTCATCTCATCCATATCCTCTTAGAGCCTAAACAGCTATATTTTTCCTCCAAATTTAGCATTTGAAGGACACCAAAACACTGCATGAGTTAGGAGCATTAGGGCAGCCTTATACCTGAAGAGTTGTATGGGCTCTTCTTTAGGCTTGGTAGGAAATGTGTATATGTTTCTATAGGGAATTTTAGACCTTTAAAGTCTGTGACTTTATGTTGAGACTTCAGTATTGTCAAGATAACTACAAGTTTAATGCTACTGTCTTGATCTCCTAACAGTTGGTCAATTGATGTGATTACACTGTACTTGTCATAAATCATCATCTAATGATAGTGCTGACCAAAACCAGAAAAAAGTATGTCAGAAATGAGTCAGATTTACTGAAGTTAATTCTAGACCTATTTTTTGTTACTAAGTGGTGAATTTGAATCGGTGGTGGTGGGGAGGAGTTTTGGGTAGGGATAGCTATGATGTTTTGTATGGAAATGAAGTTGAATAGTTTATTTTTTTTTGTTTGTTCTATAGAAAATGTGCTGTGGTGCATGTCAAGAATAAACAGCTGCTGCTGCTGGAAGTTCACGTAACCAAAATACAACGTGCAGCAGGCATTAAGACTTGTAAAGCAAAGTAAGCACGTAACGAAGTCCATGAGATCAGAGTAGCAAAATCCCAATCTTTAGACAGCGAAGGCTAAGCTTCTTGATATGCTGTGAAGTCGTGGTTAAACCTCAGCAGATTGATTCTAGTGCTTTTAATCTGAGTAAAAGCAGGTAGAGCAAAGGGAGCTCTCCAGAACTCGGAGGAAAATTATGAATGCGTTCCTTTGCGAAGAGGGATAGATAGAGACTTCAGATATGCACAATAAAGCTTGATCCCTCCCAAGTTTAAATAAAATACTGTATTTTAATAAAGCATTCAAGGATAAAGGCCGTTTGGGAGGTGCGCTGAAGCTGTTAGCTCCCAGCTCAGAAGCAGCACAGAAGACACTTTGATTAATACGTCAGACTTCAGATGTTTCTTATTGCTTGTTTAGCCTTAGCCTGAAGTATGAAAAGAGCCTGTTTGCACAAGGGTTTGTTTATTTACAAGGATTATACTTGTTAACTGACAATTTAAAAGGAATTAAATTGGCCTCCAACATGGATAGTCTAGCATTAAAGTGAGTATTAAGTGCTGACCTTGAATTCAGTTAAAGGCCGCCTTTTCCCTTCTCTCCTATCCGCTAGTCTGGAGAAGGGATGGAAATTTAAATATGCCAGAGTTGATAATCATCATGCAATTAGATGGATGATTGAAATAAAATTTCCACTAAAAATGAATATAGATTTTTGGAGGGCTGTTGAGCGCTACCATCCCACGGAGATTTGCCACTGATGCTCATAGCATAGCAGCAGGATGAAAGCTCTTGTACATGAGGGATTCACACAAATCTCTTCTGGGTTTTATATTCACCGCCCAAAAACGTTGACAGAAGCTCTTCTGTTCACCTGAAAAGAAGTGGAATGAGGGACAGCTTTAGTGGGAAAGGTCTTTACAATAGTCCTGGTAGAAAAACTTTCATGTGAAAAGAAGAAAGAGTGTCATAAGGGAGGTGATTGAGGTCACAGCATAACATAAAATACCACGCTGAGCAGGGTCAACTTGTGGAAGAATGTTGTACCCAGGGGCTGCTCAGGGGACTAGAGAGACTGACTGTTGGCGAGCGTCTGTGAGAATCTGGCCTTGACAAGAGCAGCACAGATCATAGCAAAGCAGCTAAAATGGAAACCGACTTGTTTAATATAAAACCAGTTAAAAATGTACTGGCTACTCTTACTCTGGTCAGTATTTTGGGTTTCTTTTTTGATGGAACAGTTTGACAGGGCAAAAATTTTTGATACTGAAGTTCCTCAGAGTATGTTAGCATTATTTTTTCAATGAAAAAGTTATGGAAATTCAAACCCAAATATAATATGATATACTGTACTGTATTTTAACGTAATAGAATTTATTAGTATAAAGAAACCAAAATATTTCAGAGGATTTTTTGGTGTGTTGAAATATTAAATTTTTTTTTTGCCCACCATTTTTTCAAGTTTCAGCATTTTGTCCTGATTAGGATGGAAATACACTTTGACACGACTGTAAATGAAAATAATATTTGAGCATTACTTCCAACTATCTTTGTTCAGTACCTTCTTACTGCAATAGAGCTGTGTGAAAAGGTCACATTGGACACGTCTTCTGTGATGAAACAATATGTGAACGAGAACTCCTCAAGGGAGCAGATGACATTAATGGAAAATGTAAAATGCTGCGTTAATATGCCAGAGTTTGCGGGGGGGAGGGTGTGTGTGTGTGTGTGTGTTTCTTGTTTGGTGGGTTTTTTTTTTTAGGTATAAAGGATAGCGAGGTCTTGAATAAGTATCTTTTTAGCTACCAAAAAAAAAAGGGGGCTGGGGGGAGGAGATGTTAGCTGAAGATTAATAAGAAACTTTCCCAACTTCAGTTAAAAACCAGTCAGTCATATTTGCAAATCAGTGAGTAAATTTGGAAATCTCAACTTTTGGTCTGTGTTCCTCTTGGCTACAAAGTGTTATCTCAGTTCCACTACATTTGCTGTTCAGACAGGCCCTGCTTGCATGTTGCATATTTGAGGAATATCATTATGAAATTTGATGGTCTATTTTTGGATGTTAGTTTTATTTCCATGTAGGCAAAGTCTTCCCGCTGACCCCGCCACCTAAAGTCTGGATTTTTCAGGACAAAGCATTTACGATAGCAACAGAAAGTGTTGTGATGCTTTTTTTTTTTTTTTAATAAAAAAATAATAGGGCTCTGATAGTAGAAGATAGTACAAAGAAGTCTAGAAAAGTTTGTGTAAGGAGCATTGTCATGCATTGTTGTTGTCATCTCCTACTTGCATGACTGCTTATTTGTACTGCTACAGATGCCTTGGAGTTCCAGTCAGGAAAGAAAATTCTGTTGTGCTTGGTGCTGTACCTACGTGAAACAACAAAACAACAGTCTTGTAGGTAAAATGATGATAATGTTGTTTACTTTCTTCATGAGGCACTAAAAAAATCTCTAGGTGGAAAGTTCAGCGCTCAGTCATGTAGCAGTAGTCATGACACTGAGCAAGAGTCAAGGGACTTGTGGAGGTGGGTTAGAGCCTGGTGCAGGAGCATACACAAAGTTGTCTTGTGCTTTGGATCACGTGGAACCTTGATAGAGATGAGAAATTGTGCCAGAGGTGAACCAAAATCAAGTTTGTTAGGAAGACTTTTTTTTTTTAAATTGCCTTACTGGTTTCCACTACAGCATTGTTACAACCGCCAACTGGGATTAGTGAGCTTTGGAATAGTTTTGAGGCAGGTGATGGTACTGAACTCTGCATTTTGAGAGCAATTAAGATGTTAAAAAAGTGATAATGAACTCTCTTCCCGCTGGTATACCTTGAACTTTGTCTCCTGTCTGTCAAGCTTGGGCATATTGTCTGTCAAATAGTTCTAAGGCATTAATTAGCCAAGGCCATCTTATCTGGGAAGGACTTTTCCTGGCACATACGGAAAGAAAAGCCTCTAATATTCTTAATCCTTCAAAAGTAGTGCATTCCTGATGAAAGGGAGAAAAAAAACCCTACCTCTGTGTGTGTGCGTGGGCTTTTTTGCAGACCGTTAAGTGGAAGGATTCTATGAAGTAACATGCCATTCGTACAGTACACCACTATCTAATTATTTTCAAGTTGACAAGAGTGACCTTTTTCACATTAAAAATGTCACTTTCTCAAGACCTAAAATAAACCACAAACAAAAATGACACTCTGAGTTATTCCTGAGCCGAAAAAAGTATCCTTTTAATTCTTCCATCACATTTCCTTGCATCTGGTAAAGCAGTCAGAAAAAATTACCAGTATTTCAGGGAACTGTAATTTGTACAGTTACCACACCAGTATAAAGCTGTTAAATTCCTTTCTTGCTCTGCTCCAAGATAATACTTCAGGATCACTTTTTTTTTCCTCACCTAGACTAGAAAGCAGTCCTGCGTAGAGAGACATGAGCAAGTCCGACAGAAGAAATGTATTCTAGTTGTTAGAGCGTGAGCACAAGGCTGGGCAACCAGGGCGTAATTTTTAGCGCTGTCACATAATTCCAGGATGATCCTGGGCAAGCCTTTGTCTACAGATTTGTTGATTAACACTATTGCAGTATACTACTATTTAATACATGGGAATTAATACGTGAGATAGGAAATGTTCTGATGTTCTCTGGCTGAGCAATGCAGAACAGAGCAAATACTGGCAAAGTATTTGTTTGCTAGATAAAGAAGAGTTTTGGATTTCTTAGAGGACAGAAGGAAGCAAATGCTAGCTGAAAAAAACGTAATAGTTTAATTGCAGTTTGATATCATAAATCAAACAAATCTGGTTTTAAATGGGTCTTTCTAATCATTGTATGTAATTTTTTCCTGGAACAGATGCTTCCAAATAAAAAGTTGGGCGGTGTTTTTTTTTGTTTTGAAATTTGTAAATGAAACACTAGCAATTTGAAAAATTTACTTTTACTTTTCTTGGCTGAAAACTCTTGCCAAAAATGTCTCATTAGACAAGTATGAGAGAGTGCAATATTTGCGGAACAGAGTTTTGGGCTGGTTTGTTTTTTTTAAGAAAACTGTCCCTCTAATAGCTAATTCTTAAATCAGGGAACACAGCTAATGGTACTTCATGAATTAAATGCTAGTCTATTCTTCTGTCAAAAACCTGACTCCTGAAAGGTCAGTGACAAGCCCCCAAATATGCTGCTTTTGTCCTTTACCCAGGTGTGTGGATGGTAGATTGCTCAAAGGACCCTCCACGGATCTTTTCAGTGGAGGAAATTCTAACAGAGTATGACCTGGCTAGCAAGAAAGGTTAAAATGATATCACTCAAGTTCCGTGTGAGTTTGAAGACACTTTAAAATTCTACTGCATTGAGTATTTTGGAATTGCGTAAAAGTGGTTGGCGTTCAGCATTCGCTGACTGATAAGGAATGTAGTTCAGGTGACTAAACACTGAGGTTGCTGCCTAAATGATGGGGGTTTAGGTTTCATGAAATAGACAAAAAATAGTTTTTAGTGGGTTCTGATGAAAACAAGTGCATGTCTAGGGGAAAAAAACAATCAGGCACGTGGGGAAAAACTAATATGGGATGAACTAAAATGCCTTTGCTGCTGCTCTTGATTTTCCTTTGAAGGCTTATTTTATCGTATACTAAAATATTTATTTTCAATACTGTGTCTGAAGAATACATACTAGCACTAGTTCTAATGGTAATAGACTCCCAAAATGTACGTATCAATGAGATTTTTACTGTGCCTAGATGAATGATCTGGCTGCTTTTTGAATGAAGATGACACCCTTCTCCAGGGGAAAAAACCAAAGCTCCTTGGCCTAGCACTGTGCTGTTGCTTGCTGAGATATTCTTTGTCCATTAGTCATCTTTAATCTGTGTTTTGAAAGTAATAAGTTATTCTATTGACTACATAATGTTGATACTTAAACCGTTATAAATAAATTTTAACAAAAATTCTTCCTTAGCTCCTGCATAAGGTGAAGTGCTAATTTCAGTAAATCCTAGTCTTAGATGGTGAAAGTTTTCTTGGAGAGCTGTATATGAATGCAGATGTTTTTCTGTGTCTCTCAATTACCTTGGCTTATCCCTTCTGTTTTCCTGATTTGTTATTGCCAAAGTGATGTCAACGTGTGTTGCTGAACTGCTTTGCTGTTTGTTTTCACATGGGGAAGTTTTTATTGCAGAGGAATAAGCTTTGCTACTTTGGGGTTATTGCTAGTTTAATAACAGTTTTTAAAAACTAGTTTTTATAGATGAGTTTACTGCAGTCAATCCATCCTGAGTGTAATTGGTAGTGATGTTCCTGTTTGGAGCTTTTAAAATACTCGAACAGCAGTCCCAAGCTGTTGGGAGCATCAAGGGATGTTTCACTGGCATTAGAAATTCCACTTATTTAAATTGGGCCTAGAGAGCACATCTAGCCAAGGATTCTTGGCTTCAGCAGTGAAAGAAAACTGCAAACATATGAAATAACCTGAAGAGAGAAAGTTAACAGAAGTACAAAACCACTTTTAGGATTAAAACCAGAGCTGTTTCCTTTATGCTGAGTCTTGTTGATTGGAATCAACATCTCCCATGTGGAGAGCTTGAGTTCTTCTTGGGTTTTCATCTGATACCCTGATGTGGAACATACATACAAATAACCCTTTTGTCTGGCAGCTAGGAACTCTGACCTTTAAGTAATGAATTAGGAAGTGTGGGTATGGGTGGGACCCCACAATGGAGCAGGGGAGGAATGTGAGGAGTTCTTCCCCCGACGATGATGCAGCGGCGTAGAACAATGCGTGGTGAACTGACCACAACCCCCATTCCCTCTTCCCCCCTGTGCCACTCGGGGCGGGGGAGAAGGTAGTAGAGATAATGTTAAGCCCAGGAAGAGGGGAGGGGTAGAGGGGAGGTTGTCTTATTCCCTGTCTCATTCTCCTGCTAGTTTTAGAAATAAATGAGTGTTTTTCCCCAGGTCGAGTCTGTTTTGCCCATAATGGTAACTTTAAGGATTTCTCCCTGTCCTTATCTCAAACCTCAAGCCGTTTTTCCTTATATCATCTCCCCTTGTTCTCTCGGAGGGAAGAGAATATAAAATAGAATATCTATTGTATTGTGCACATGAACCATGACAGCCTCTCTCTCTGATGGGTGGTCTTTCTGGAGCCTTCAGATTTCAGTGTTCTGTATACGATTGGTCATTGTATATGATGAACTATCTAGACTTTTGGCTATTCTTGAGGGAGAGGACTTGATCTGACAATAGTGGTGACTCTCCTGTCTCTGCAGGCAAGAGCTGTAGGTCAGCATCTTTAATTTACAAATTTTAATCTGTGAAAATATCAGCCATGGGAATAAACCAAGAGAAGTCTTCAGGATTGCGTAGTACCAAAACTATCTCTTTTCATTTCTAGTCTAAACTGTCAGAGATTTTAATGTCTCTTTTGAAGAGAGGTGAAGCACCTTTATTGTTTGCATCTTCTCCGAGAAATGTGCAAATCTTTGTAGGACAGAATTCCAACTCCAGAAGCTACCTTCCATGACAGTAAAGAAAGGAAAATAAAATGGCATCTCCCAAGTACCATAACTTCCTTTTTTGACATCAGGTAGCTCTGTGTAATACTCCCTGGCATGGATAAAACATTTTCACCTCATTTAATTTCAAATAATGAATTATTGCATTCACCCTAAAACGAGTAGCATCATTAGATTGCGAGATTTGTAGTAAGCTGTTGTCTTTTCACACATCCACTTTGTATCTCCCACCCTCGTTTGTCTCTTTTGTCAATTTATTGTGACTCTTCTGATACATGGACAGTTACACTCTTGTTTGGGGACTGAATTTTCTGTGTGTTTCTTAGTAGTTTCATAAGCAGACAAAGTTGATCCTCACTTGTATGTTTTTTAGGTGACCATGATGATACAGGTAATGATAAAACATTTATTGTTTCAGACATGTGGTGTGCTGTCCCGAAGTTTGTAGGTTAGACTGTTCTGGAAATTGTTGTGCCTTATCTTATAATAATGAAAGATACGTTAAACTTGATCTTAATTGTTTTTCTCAAGCAACATGGAACCATTCCTGATGAGCTGTACTAGCTCTGGCTCGAAGTGTTCAGAATGAACTTCTCTGTGACTTTGTCATTCTTTCTCCTTGTTTGAACTAAGGAGAGGTCTTATTTTCAATTCTCAGTATGATAGAAAGGGTTTATCATTTCTACAGTGCTGCTTCTGTATGAAAATCTCATTATGTATTTCAAAAAGAATGCGAGCAGTATGATTTTCAGGAAGTGTAATTACATTTGGAGCTGAAAGGTAGCTGTCTTTGCGACATTTGACCTTCCTAATGGGCTGGGCAGAACATGTAATGGATACTTACACTTTAATGGTCTTGGAGGACTGAGTAAAGGTGATCTTTAAATAGAGATCCTATTTAGTGCTTATACCAAGGATTTATTTAGCGTAGGCAAATTTATAACGGGGAACCCGTGCCTTCCCTCACCCCTCCCCACCCTCCCGTAGAAAGATTTGTAGTAAAAAAGGAGTACTGAAAAGCATAGTGTGGCAGTTGCTGGAGTTTGCCAGAGTGGCTTTATGGGAAAATCCTGGCCCATGAGAATGAGTGCCTGAGGTTTGACCCAAAACCCTCAGTGAAACCAAAGGGAATCTGACTACTAAAAACAAAGATTTTTGGGGAGGGATCAAGCATCACCATATCAAATCTTTGTCCTTATGTCCAGTGCAAGATAAATACATCACAAGTCATAATGCATTTTAGAAAAAAAACACCTAATATTGTTGGATCTTTTATATTGAGAATTCTGGATTCACAGTTTTATGCAGTCTAGCAAGTTTTCCTTTTTGGAATTTATTAAGAATATTGTTCTTTTAAGAAAACATGAATGTACATGTGTGTGCAAATACTAGTATTACAATTATTAAAGCTTAAAGAAATTCATTAGGTGAATGAGTTGACCCTTGATTACTGGACTGAGCAAGTAGCTCTCTGAGGTGAGAGGTACCTCAGCTGTCTTCAAAGGCAGGAATTTGACTGTGGAAAGTGTGTGGTGCGGTGACGTGACGGCAATACCCCAGTCCTTTCTGAGGTACAACAGGCCTTTCTGTCATATAACTTGTGATTTCTAGCAAGCTGCATAATGTCTGTAATGGATATTTTTAATGGCTCGTGTTTGTCACTGTGAGACTGGTCTTCTGGGCTCCTTTAACAGGCAGTGGGCAATGCTATTAACTGCACTGAGCACTTAGGTTGTGAAGGGAAACTAAGGAGATGATCTTAACGGGGTTAATGCTAGCCTTGGTGAAATCTACTTGTGTTTGTGTGCTTTTTATGTGCAGAAAGGTGATTACAGGACTGTTCTTCTTCATATGGATCCAGTGAGGGTTGTCGGCCAAGAGTTTAACAAACGCTATGTGTGAAAGCTCTACACAAAGTAGTGCTCTGTGTACTCTAACCATATAAATAACTGTATGCTGTATGGGTTGGTTCACTTTCGTTACCTTCACCGCTGAAGCAAGGTACAATGTCCAATATTATTTATTTAAAACCTCTCTGAAATGTTAACAGCGAGCAACAGTCAGAGGCTTGAGCTTTACTAGTACAAGCAAACCCTTTGCATCTGAGAAGTACAAGTGCTTGGAGATGTATTGTATGCCACATGACGGACAGACTATTTGACATGTATTTTATTTTTAAAATGTCACTAGCCGAAAATTAATCATACCTGTAATGCGTGTTTGAATTCATTTATATTGCTGTTGGAAGCAATATCTCGGGAGCCTTAGACAGATGTATGAATGCTGTAAGCAGGCAGTGTTCTCAGTGGAGTAGAAAATGCTTCCCAACCACCACCCCCACCTCTCCCGACTCCTCTCTGGGTTTGCCTACCTGACCTTTTGGGAGAACTGAAGCTTTTAACATGAGGAAAGAAAAAAAAAAGCCCCGCCATACCCAAACTCATGCCTTCTGCTGCCCGTCTCTAGCTTAGCAACATCAGGAGTTTTTCCTGCGAGGACTTCTGGTGACCTGTAGCTGTTTGTGTAGCCAGTGTGACCCCTTGCTGCAGGAGTACCTTCAGTAGATAGCGGGTGTAATTGAGTTTTCTGCCTGCTGAAATTCTGAGATGGTCCCATCTGTTAATAGTGTATAATACTAGGCATTGCCATTTGTTGAAGCCCTGGAGTTCATACTTTTCAGAACTTGTAAGTGTAGCAGCTGAATTGGGCATGATCATATACAGACCAAGACTGCAGCAAATCGCTCATCTGGACCCTTTTCCAGCACCGCGGGGTCGGTCTGCACGATTTCCCTCTGCCTTCAAAGGTGAGGGGGGAGGAATGGCTCTCCTCTTGGGGACTCTGTTTTTTAAATCATCAAGAAGTCGTATGTCCGTGCTTTAATTTGTGGCCTTGCTTAAATTATCTGGAGTCCTTCAAAAGGAAAAAAAAAAAAATCAATTTGACTTTGGCAGCTGTCTCCACAATGCCTGCCAATCACCATAGTATCTTGGCTATTTTTAAGTCTCCTGAAATCAGTCTGCATTAAGGCAATAGCTGTGCTTGGATTTAAGCCCAGGACTCTATCAATATAAAATGATTTGTTGCAAGTTTAAAGATGCTTCATCCCTATTCTCCCTCTTTTCATTTACATATTAAGCTTTCATCAAAATGTGGATCAACAGTACTAATGGAAATTTTTCCTCTATCCTACTTCATACTTTCTACAAAGAATACCTGAGACTGTATGTTCTTAACCTCTGTCTGATGCGATGGTCTTTTTCCTTCTTTTCGAATAAGAAGGATGAGTTTGTTCGCTGGAAGAACTTGCTGAGAGTCTTGCCAACCTTGTAGTGTTTGAATGTTTTACGGTGAAGTTCTGAGGGACAATGAAATGTGTGTATAAGAGTGATCGGAAAGAAAAAAAGAGATGATTCTTCATGCAATAGTTAATGAAAATAATAATTAAAGAAGAGATTTTTTTTCTTCCCAGATTTAAGACCCAGGTTTTCAAAGTCCTAGGTGTGTTAGACTGACCCTTCTTGGTCCTATCGACAGACTAGCTGTAGGTGTCTTCAGGACACTCGCCTGTGACCTGCAGCTGGGGAAAATGTTTGTGTTTCAGTATGCTCCATAAGCTCACAGGAATTAAGCTCACAAAGGGAGCATTGTGGGGTTGTTCAGTAATCAAGTTTCTCATCACTAATCTTGCCATTCACTTCTGTCATTTCAAACTCATGCACAACCTTTGTGTCCGTCTGCACAGGCTCTGTTGCTCAGTGAGATTCCCCTGGACTAAACCCATACCCGAGATTAGTCCGTGCTGTAGAGAACTGCAAACAGTTAAGTACCCCAAATCACTTGGTTGTGATAGAGTAGAGTAGCGTTGTTAGATTCAAGCTTGTTGTAATAATAATTAAAAAAATCATGATAATATTCATTGCTTCAGCCTCTCTTTAGTAGAAGGATAATTTCCCTGTATGTTTTTTCCCAGTTTTCAAGGGTTTTCTGCAGCAGCCAGCATCATTGTATTTGTGACATAAAGCCAATGATTCTGTCAGTCTCAGAGGCGCTATTAGAAAGTATTAGCTCTCTCCTCTCAGAGCAATGGTGTTGAGAGAGCTGTTAACAGAAATTAACAGCTATTCAATTAAATATGGACCATCCTTTATAAATACATTTAAAAAATATTTTCATATTTTCATGGCTAAAATTATGGTTTATTTGTAAGTAGCAGCAATATACTACATGTATGTAAGTGATTCAAAAGAAACCTTTCTCCTTAGTGCCCCTCCTACCCCAGGTGTGTAGTGGCCAGCTCTCTCTGCCTGAATAGAATCAGAAAATCACAGGATGGTTTGGGTGGGAAGGGAAGTCCAGTATCTTTCCCGAGGTCAGGTGTAGGTAGGAATTGCACCCAGGTACACTGATTTCCAATCCAGAGCTCTGTGACTTCCAGAGAAGCAGGTGCACTGCTTTGGTTTAGAAAGCAAAACATCCTTTCACCTAAATATGTGTTTCATCTCAGAAGAAAGTGAAGGGAGTAAACTAAAGCAGAGAGCTGGTTACCCAAGTCCTGGAGTGAAATACAGGGTGAGCACATTGATGGTATGGATTACTGGAGTTCCTTGAGGGGAAAGAGAAGGGACTTTCTCAAACTGAAGGCTGTATTTTGGCTTTTCTTCTGAAATTTTTCAAGACATGATGATCAAATACCTTACCAAAAATAAGATCTAAACTTTAAAACAAATAAAACCTGTTACTTAATCTGTGACAAAAAGATTGGACAGTACTTTTCCTGAAGCTGCAGCTTTCCTGGAAGTATTTCTTAAAAACAGCATCACTTTGTGTTCTAGCTGAATCTGATTTCCCACATATTTTTAAATATGTAATTTAAAGCTGAACTGTTCCATGTTCTCAGTGGGTAAGCGAGTGTCTAAAAAAAAAAGTGTTCTTCCATGTCCTGTACCAATATATGCACTAAATATTACATAAGTAAAAATTGTTGTAAATTTCTCAGTTCTTTTTTTTGCCTTCAAGGCATGCTGCAGTAGCATTTGTCTGTAGAAGAAAAAAAAAGTTAATTCTTATTCATTATTTAATTCTTTAAAGCTTCATAATTTCACGAGATGCCTAATCTGTGTAATTTTTGTACTTGCATGAAATCCTCTTCAGGCTGTATCACTGTTTTCACTTGTGGCTGAGCAATTTGAGCTCTTTAGTTTATCAGCAGCACAAGGAAAATCTTCCTGGAGACTTTCCACCAAAACCATTTGTTGATGAAGGAGGGAACATCTTTTCTAATTCCTTAGAACAGGAGCCATAAATTCTGTAGTGAACTTCCAGTGCCCCTATTAATAGATAAGTAATTTCTTGAACGTCACCCTGACCTGTGCAGGTAAAAGGGGACATGTTGGGAAGGTGAACGCTGTGAATGGGGACATGGACGTGATTTAGATACAGTGATTTTGCTTTGCTCCTTGGTACTTTGTGTGAGTGTGAGAGAAAAAGAGAAACATGGAAACTGTGGCTTCTGTACAACTGAGTAGTTCAGTGGGTAGCTAGAAAAAGAAGTTGCTAGTTCCTTGTCAGTTCTGGAACTCAGATTTACGTTAGTTCTGGATTGCCTTTCTCTCTGAAGCTTTGTGAAGCTGGCGACACTGGTACTTGACTGCTACTTAATGGTGCTATTTGGCACAGAAGATGATGCGTGTGGTGTCTGCTGCCCTGTAAACTCTTTGGTCCCACAGAACCACAGTGTTTCTCTAAGTCTGAAATACAGATCTTCCAAAAGCCTGAGGCTTACTCCAGAAGGAGGACGTTTCTTTGGAATTCAGTATGTTATATGTAGAAGAATGTAACAGTGTTCTTTCGAGAGGCACTGCGAAGGAGATTGCCTGGTGTGTTCTGTACTGGCAGACACCCGGTAACTTCCTACGGGGCCGTAACGCCTGCTGCTGCATTAGGTGTGGTTGAGTGAAGGTAGTTTGGAAATGGTGACTTCTACCAGCAGAGCTAACCGTTTCACAGAACGGGCAACACTGAAATATCTATTGTTAAATGTTTTGTAGGGAGAAAATAATCACATTTTTCAAAGCTCCCTGAGAAGGGCTGCTTTGAAAACAGCGCTCTTGTGTTCCATTCTTATTTGGCTTTAAAAAAAAAAAAGCCTTGAATTAATAAGATGTAAATACAAGGGGGGAGGGGGGGAACAGGTACCCACCAGTCATTGTCATAAAAATAACCAAAAGAATCAGTGTGATCATAAAAGTGTCCAATTACGATGTTGTGCTGCAGAACTAATAAAAAAGATATAAACAGCAAATAACCTTGACATGAAATAAATATATTCAAATGGCAGGCCCTAGCTTAAAAAGAAATAGTCATTTGGGCTTTGTTCCAGACAATTAAATGTTAGATTCTAATGGCGAGGAATATATAAGAGCCAAATCTCCAAATCCAGCTGTTCCTCCAACCCCACGATGTTCCTGCTGGCAGCTAGTGGATGTCCTGTCATTTATCATGAGTTATTTACTAGCAATCTATATTCTGATGTGCGTGGGCCATCCTTCATATCAGAGGAACTCCACTGCGGTAAGACTGACTGTTTGGGTTTAAGGACTTCTTCCTCTGTCTTGCTGCGTATCTTATGAATGCTCAGTATTAGGAGGTAGCTGTTTTTAAATTGGAGCTGGGTGCTGTGGACTCCTGCGCATTACTGGAACAGCCCCCGCTCGTTGCAGCGTGCCGTTAGCTGTGACTCCTCGAGTCAGCCGGAGTGAGATTGCCGGTCTCCAGAGAAGGGAGTGCTGCTGGTTGTTTGCCACCCAAAGTCTGGTTTTAGCACTTGCCAGATACTGAAGTGTCAGTGTGAAGTTTAATAAAGCATTTACTGTAATAAATACTTGAAAACTCTGATCTTGGCACTTAAGACTGTTTTGAGTTTTTTCTAAGATTGCTTGCACTTCAGTGAGCAGTCAAGGCAAACAGTCTTAAGAGGCCTCACCCACTCCCTAACTGAGATGCTATTTCTTTCATAACCGCTGTTACATTCATCTTTCCTTTCCTAAGGAGGGGTACTGAGGGCAAGTTTTATCTGTAAGATTAAAGTTTAGATTGAAATTCTCTCTAGGACTTTCATATCATTCTAAAGGTTTATTCGTCATCCAACAATGAGTTTTAAACACTTTCTACAGGGGATTATTGGTTTCTTAAGATGGTTTAGGTATTTCTCTCTGATTATGGTAAGCAGATAGTTTATGTTAATGTCTCAAAACTATAGTGTCACCTGGTTAGAAAAGAAACTATTTACTAAAAGTGAATGTGGCTTAGTTTTGCTATAAATATGAAATCTACCCGTGCAGGCCGGTAGTGCAGAGCTCTTCTGGCGTACAAATAGGAAATAATATCTTGCCAAACTAGCAGAGAATGCAGACAGCTGTAGGCTGCACTTTGGGAAGAGAGGGTATAGGATAGGGGATCCATAAACGTGACTTGCTGAGAAATGGCATGTCAGGGCAGTATATGGATCTCTTGATTCTGAAGGTTTGATCTGTCAGTGAAATGTGTTTGTTTCTGATGCAGAATTTGGCAGAGGCTTCCCAGATTGTGCCATAAATTGTAAGTGAATTAGCTAAACCAAGATGCAGTTGATTCCTATAGAAAGCATCGTGGAATCTTTTAAAAGAACACTGTTACTTTCTTCGAGGAGACATCTTGCTTCTTTTTATTTCCCTTGAAAAACATCCCAAATTGAAGAGCAGCTGCACAAACACCTCTCGGTGTCTCTTTGGCAAAACACTTTGTTTCCACGCTGCTGGCAGTACAGTCAGAGGTCTCGGACTCTGCCTTTTCTGCTCACTTTGCTAAGTCAGTGCTCAGTATCAACAAAGCTTCAGGCCAAGCCTTAACCCACAAGTTGCATGTTGATGGGCCTAGTTTATAAGCATTATAGTGTAGCTGACTTTTCATACATGTGTCTGATTGTATGAGGATGGCAAATCTCATTAGGACACCTTACTGTCATACATCATCATCAGTATAACTCCAGTGAGTTTGAAGTATATTAATAAAGCATAAAATAGAAACTTTTACCCTCCTGCCCCGCCCCCCCCAATATGTTTAAAGTTGTTTTTTTTTTCCAAGTGTAGGAAGTTAACACAAAGGGAAGAATGAGGATTAAAGTGGTAGGGACTGACTTTTATTTTCAAGAACTGTTGGAGCATAAATGCATTTAGGTGGGTGTCTGAACTGTAGGCTGTTACTTTTTATTATTTGGCTGAATAGGGAAATGAAGGTAAGTTATCTGGGACAGGCAAGAAAAGTTGTATTGGGACAGTGCAAATGAAAATAGGTAGAAAACAGTAGAGAAATTGCTGTGTTGGTTTTTAGGATCATTTGAATTTCATGTATGTAATGAGATAGATGATGTGAATGGGAAGGACAGAAAAAAGGGATCTAGAAGATGAGAATATTTAAATGCAGAGCAATAACTTCTTTAGGAGCAGTTGAATCTTAATATCTAGCATTGCTTTTTGTTTGAAAGGTGCCTAACCTGAGAGCAAACCTTACTGAAATTACAGTCCTTGTAAGCCATTTCTGCTCCTGTTGGAGGAAGATTATTAATTCCTCAGGACAGTGAGGAACTTAGATTAAATAAAATGCACAGGGAAGATGATTTAATAAAATAAGCTTGCAGATTTATAAGGCAGTGATTATTCTATTCTGGCCTTGGAGCTTAATTACCCAAGTTATTGTGACTATAGGGCACACATGAAGCTGTTGAACTAGCTCTTCTCTGAATGCAGTAGTGCGAATTTTAGTGGTTGTGTCTGTATGTATTTTGCTGACTATTCTATTTAATTTTATTTTCTTGATGCTTTCACATTTCATTGCTGAAGCTGTGTGTTTTTCAGATGAGATTATACCTTTAACAGATAAATGTGTTACTTTACTAACAGTCAGTAATGGTATATGTTTAAATGTGTGTATTTTACTCAGAGGTATTGCACGTGCCAATCGGCACGCGTTACGTATGCTGATAGTCTGAAAGGATTACTGTGGAAATGAAGTTTCGATGTGTTGCCAGTTAAGCTGAAAAATCATCTGTCAGGTTGTGTGTTTTAGACTTGCAACTGTGCAACTCAAAGGATGAAAAGTTATGTGCAGCGCTGCTTGAGGTGCACCTGGGGTGAGGCAGAGTACAGATGTGGAACCTTTCTGTAGCTTTGCCATAATTAGTTTTGGGTTAAACATCTTTTGCTTGTCTTACTATATTTGCTTATTATTTTTGTCTCACTATATTAGAACATTATAATTACTTCTTCAGTTAAAGGCTATTCTGTGCAAGAGCTGTGTTTTTATGCGAGTTCACAGTGCTTTCCGTGACAGAGCTTTGCTTTTGATTTAAGCCTTGGGCTCTGCTGTAATATAAATATTTAATAGCAGTGTTAAAAGGACAGAGCAAAGGTGAGCAAAAGGGTAGATGCTTTGGAAAATTGAAGTAGAAGGTCAGGGGGAAGATGAAAGGAATGGAGCACTTCAAAATATTTTTTTTTTTTTTTTTTAATTTTAAAAATCTAATGTAGTCATCCTGTCCTGCTATGGTCGCATCAGCCCAAGTGCTATGTTTTTTCTAATTAAACTGCGTGTGGCAGCTCAGATTTTGATGAACTTGAAAGTCAGCTTTTTCTTTCTCAGTGTTGTACAAAAAAAAAAAGAAACCTAGTGTGTATTGATATAGTTGTGTGTCTTTTTATGTCTGCAGTGGCAATAGCAGACTTTTTTCTCTTTAAAGTACCAACAGCTTGCAGATCCTGTACTTGTTGTTTACCAGATCAGATGATGATCAGTAGTCATAACTGCCAGTCATCTGCTATCCAGGGTGTGCTGGTCACCGAGACTGAGGCTTTTCGGAAAAGCAAAGCAATGTCTGTATACCATCAGTTTCTAACGCACTGCTGTGAAAATGCCTGGAAATTGGAAAGCTTCAGCTTTTTAAGCCTTTGAAAATTTCAACCTGTAAAATCTCTCTACTTCCATTGTCTTTTGAGGCTTGGTTTTGTTCAGCTGTAGTTGGAATTTTTCTGTTAAATAAATTATTCCTTAAAATACAGTTTTAGAGGAATGAAAACATTCATCAGCTTCAGACATGCTCACTGAAGAGTTTCAAACAAAAATGAATCAAACTGTACTGGCTTTTGATGGTTCAAATATACCAGCATCACTTTTCAAAACAGACGGAGCAAAATGAAGAGGGAGTGTTCTAGAAGTCTAAATGGAAATAATGATAAAATAAGAAAACCAATGTTGCTTTCCCCTCATGTTTCCCATTCTGAATTTTTATTGCGAACAAGATACTATGTTTGGAAAGAAGAATTTGCAGAATAATATTTTTTTTAATTCCTTATTTTTCAAAGGTTGTTCTTTAATTACTATTTCTGCTCCTTTCATTGTGTGTATTTCTTCTGCCAGCTGCCACTGGTGTTGTAGGTGCTTTAGGGTGTGATCTGTTACTCTGTGGCATACAGTGCCTACTGTGGTTTGGTTTCCAGTTCTAGTCAGGAACTTGAGACTTTCTCAAAATACAGGCAGTATTTAAAAGAAATATATTCAAATAGGAAGTCCAAGATTATTTAAAAAAAAAAAAATAATTATAGAGTCAGTAAAGACCTGGGGAAGTTTCTGTGTTGGTCCACGTAGTCTTAAAAATGTCCACGGCTTTTAGTTTTTAGAATTCATCCCCTCACTGTTAGTGAATATCAAATCTTGTCTGTCAAAAAGAAAATAAGGTTCAACTAACTGTTGATAATCATAGAATCATTGAATGGTTTGGGTTGGAAGGGACCTTCAAAGGTCATCTAGTCCAACCCCCCTGCAAGGAGCAGGGACATCCCCAACCAGATCAGGTTGCTCAGAGCCTCATCCAGCCTGGCCTTGAACGTTTCCAGGGATGGGGCATTGACCACCTCTCTGGGCAACCTGTTCCAGTGTTCTATAACTCGCATCGTAAAAAATTTTTTCCTAATTTCTAATCTAAATCTACCCCCCTCTATTTTAAAACCATTACCTCTTGTCCTATCACAACAGGCCCTACTGAACAGCCTTTCCCCATCTTTCTTGTAGGCCCCCTTGATATACTTGATAGTAAGGTAAATTTACAGGCTGAATCTGTACGGTAGTGTAGGAGCCAGGTTTCTTGCTTAGTGTAAGACCCCTGGAAATTAGAATTGTTTTTTAGGTGTCCCTGTGGTAAAAGGCAGCATCGTTACTGGTGCTCTGCTTTATTTGTTCTGCCAGCCCGGTAAAAAGGAGTTGTTGGTGGCTTTCTGTGCTGGTCCGGGCTTTATGATGGCACGCTCTCAAGCCTATAAAAAGAACAAAATGCAGGCATCAGATTCACTACTGAACTTGCAATTTCCTGCTGGAGTCTTGAATCTAATGTGAAGCTCAATGTGATCTCCTCCGTTCGATATCAAACCATGATATTCCTCTGTTCTTTCCAATAGCCAGGTGTCAGGAGGAGACGTGACAATAGATCCTCCAGCTGTTTTGTTGTATGTTCTCAGGACTTCCCATTAGCCTTGTAGGGGCGATGGTCTGAGAGTTCACTGAAGCAAGGAAATGAGTGACACAAGTTTAAAATTTCAGGTCGTGCATCCAATTCCGTGCCATTTCCCAAGCATAGTTCTATATTTGTACCAGAAACAAGCTGAAGGTATGTGTATGTGGAATTCTTATTTTAGTCCACTTCTGAGGGATATTGATCCTCAAACAGTAGTAAAGATCCTCTTTAGGATCTAGTTGCAGTCCAGTTAAAGGGCTCACAAATACAGCAAGGGCATGGGTATTTTCTGTGCTCCTGTTCTCGTTCTGCCACTCCGTAACTGTCAGCCTCATTAGTATTTAAATCTGTCCATAAGTATTTTGCATTAAATAAGCTTTATTTCTGATCAATGTAATGCCATGATTTTCTTTTTTAAAAAGCCTTTAGCTTAAAGTAGATGAGCTTATGATAAATACTGCAGATGTGTTAGGAGTTGATTAAATTAGGAGAAGTGGACCGTAGGCAAACAAGAGGAAAAAGGTCCAGATGAGCAAATTGTGCAATTTTTTAAAGCTCTATTCTCAATCTTTGTAAATGGATTCACTCTGCTGTCAAAAAAAAACCCAGGAATATTAAAAGACTTTTTTTGAACTGAGGATAAGCAGGGAGGAAAAAAAAAGCTCTTCCCCCGCCCCCCACCCCACTGTAAGAAGTGAGTGCTCTGTGAGCAATTTTTTCCATGTCTTCTAATATAATATATTTTTGATGTTAATTAGGAAAAAAAGGTGTAGGAGAAATTAATCTCAAAAGGCCTTCCATATCCCCCCAAAGAATAAAAATTAAAATTAAAAACCCCCAAACCCAAAAGCCTTTAAGACCCCTTCCTAATAAGATCACTTAAAAATGTACGTGGCTTACTTCAGCAATGAATGAGATGAAATGATCATTTAGAAATACATAAATTGCTTTGCTTTAATTACTTAAACTTTGTTTAAAATGGCTTTTGGAAGTTCAAAATAGATTTGATTGCCCATCTGCTATCAACCCCCCATGTTTCTTGAGAGTTCTGAGAACAGAAAATATAAATACCTGTTTATAGCCAGCCTTCTGGCAATAATTAGAAGGTTTTTTTTTCCCCAAAATGTCTGATCTATGGCCAGATTTCTGTCATCAATGGAAGATGGCCTTGATGGAGGTCAACAGAACAGAGCTGTGTACCCTAAGAGTAAATTTGAACTTAGAAGCTCCACTGAAAGGAGTGTCTCACCTAGAGGAATAGGAAATTACTATTGAAACAGATTTACAGAGAGCAAGTGCCCAGCAATTAAATATTACGATTGTGCATTATTCCACTATACTGGCTTTAAATAACTGGATTTTGCAAAAGAGGACAGATGTTATATCATCATCTCAATTGTTTGTATCTGAGATACTTTGGGACAAATTTGGTTCTGTTCTATCAGTATAAATCTAGAAAACCTCTCTAAATATAGCAGAGTCAATCAATCTGCTCCCTTCTGATGGGAGAGTAGAATTTGAACCACTTTGTCCTTGTTCTGTCTGTGTTGTAAATGGTTTACTTGAAAAAGCATCTTGAAGAAAATTGTTCTGTCTTACAATTATTCCTATGCTGATGTAGACTTCATAAGCAAGGCCATGTGCAGAGTACTCATTACCCTAAAATACTTGGATTTTAGTGTCAGCTTCTCACCCGTGATGTTTTTCAAAAGAGAGACAGGCTGTAGTAACTGAGATGAACTGAAATAACTCAGTCATCCTTTACGTGAGCTGCTGTTGAGCAGCGACTGATGGAGGTTGGTTCTCTGTGGTGGATAAATATTGACCTGAATCTAGGCTTTACAGAGACCACTGGAGTCAATTTGCAGCTTAAGCCAGTCTTAAACCTAATATCAGTTGGATTAGTCGGATTTATAATACGTAAGGATCTGTTCCTGTCCTGATTTACAAAAGCTCTAGAAACGGACCAGTCGAAGATTCTTCAGCCTTGAGAAGAGAACGTTTTGCAGGGGCACCTGGGAGGTGTGTATGGAACTATAGATGCCAAAGGAAAGGAAAGAAAAATCCATTGGATACTCTTCAGCCCAAAGATAACGCCTGTTCAGGAAGTCCCTGAAAGGCAAATCGCTGCAGAATAATTGAATGCACATATAGTACTCTAACTTGTTGTAGAAATACAGAAATTGAAAATACATGTAAAGTACATTTCTAAATGTTATACTCTTCTGTAGGAGATTGGTAGTGAGAACTAAGTGGAGCTATGGCACCAAACTAGATGTAAATTTGTTTTATCTAGTACAGCAGCTTTTATTTAGGATTTGACCCAATTAATACCTGTGCAAAGTTGTCCCCAGTCCATTTGGATTCAGTGTGCTACAGTGACATTCTCTGGCTACAGCTCCCAAAGGCTCGGGGGTTTTGTTTTTTAGAAATATCAATCTCCTGAGAATTTTCACAGAAATTCTGTGTCTGTATGGAGACTTAATATGACTTATTAGCATGTATATATATGATATATAAAAATATATACTTTATATGCATGTGTAATATACAGAAAATACTGTACGTGTAATGTAATATATGAAATATACCTCAGGTTTTGTAGGCTTGATAAAAAATAATTAGTATGTGCTGGAAAAGACTTTTCCTGTGTGATTCTCAGTATCTCCCTTCCCTAGTCCATCCTAAATGTAGGAGCAAGTATCTCCTTCAGTGTTCAGTGAACAGTTCAAGTATCTAAATCAAGTGAGGAGTCTAAAACACTAGAAAAGCAGTTACATGCACATGTAAATAGACTGTGCAGCTGTCAAAGACAAAATATAACCAGTTTCAAGGTAGTTCCATAAATAAAGAGAGGAAAGAAAAAACATTTCATATTGTGAAGCATCGCAGCCACCAGAGTGGGAGGAGTCATGGAGCTAGATGTTTATTTAAAAGAATAAAAGTGTTGGAATCTGTTCTGAAATTCATTACATATATCTTCCCTTAATGAAAAGGAATTACTTGTATTTTGTGTAGCTGTGCGTAAAACACTTCATATATCAAACTCCACAATGAGCAGTCTGGTAAAGTAAGAAAACGTTTAAGTTATTGCCTGACACCAGGTTCTGTGTTACTGCCTGTAACAGCAGCAGCAGCCCATCAATTGTTGGACAGGCTCGGAGACTTTTTTTTTTGATGTGTGCTAAGTGAAGCAGACCCAGGAAAGCAGCTGTAAGCCAAGTAGTTGCTTAGGAGGAGGTCATAAATGGGTTTATTCCAGTGTGCTTCTACTTACCAATATTTTACTCATTCATGTACACCAAAGGTTCATACACGTGGTCTGGTTCCTTCTCCAGTCAGGTATTACTCGAGTACACGCTGTGGTCGTAACTTGAGTTTTATTAACAGTGAAACTCTACTAGACAGCCTTTGACTAGATTGTTACAGCCCAGTTCGATTTTTAGAGGACTTAAATAGCGGAGAAATCTTTTCAGCTGTTCAGATTAAAGAGAAATTGCAAGTGCAGCCTATATTTATAACAGGGTTTCTGCCACTCATGCACGTGTACATAGGTGTATTAATATTACTGAGAGTTGGATGCAGGAGAAGAAGCTTTGATCAAATCAAAAAAACACTGCTGATGTTGTACATCCTGTGTGTTGTAGGCAAACCTGAAAGTACCTCTTGTGTTTGGAGACAGGTTCTGAGCTAGTGCCTCTGTTTGGGGACAGAGTCAGACAGAAGTAGTCGTCTTAGTAACCTGACAGGGTAAATATCTTTAGCACAATTTTGTGGTAACGAGTTTGCTCTCTTCTAGGGTCCTTGCAAGTAGAGGACTTTGTGCTGTCTGTGGTTGACTAGTGAGCCACAGTTTGGGGTTCCTTTCTCGCACATCTCGTTGTCTTTCAGATCCAGGAATTTCAGAGAAATATCTACCCAGCAGCTCTGGAGTTATGTTGAAATGATGTTGAAGGACAAGACACTATATCATTGTGCTTGTAGTTAATCAGTACTAATGATGTGTCTGGAGTCATTGAGTAAAATGAAATTTTGGAATCGATTCCAGGTGTACTCACCCAACTGCAGCCTGTGGGAATCCCAGAGTCGGGCTGCAGTTACCTCACCAGCTTGGATGGTAGGAATTCCATGCTATGGAATTTCTGTGAGAAACAAGCAAATTGAAGTGACTAAGAGTGCAGAAAAGACATGCTAGACATAGGACCAAACATGCAACAAGCTGAACCTAGTGTGTTCTGGCACTGGAAAAAAATACAGACAGAAATAAAAATAGATTTAGCTGCTCTTTGTACAAACATCATCACCAATGTAGCAGGATATTACATTTCTAGAAAGTTATTTGTTGTTTGTGGTTTTGTTCGAGTAAAGCTGATTTGAAAATAATCGTTATCGACCTGCTATTTGGAGTGCCTATATAAACATTTTATAGTGTAGTATTTAAGTATAACTAAAAAAGACTGAATTGCATCTGTGGAGACAGAAACAGCAGATTAAACTTAAGTGAGGTATAGAGGGGGGAAAGGTGGCAATTCTTGCTGTCTTGTGCAACTTAATGGAGTGAGGAGCAGCGGAAAAACTGGTAAGCACATATAGAGTAGAGAAGGGAAACGAATAAGAATGTCTCAATGATTCTGAGTTTGTGTTTTTTTTTTTCCCAAAAATCAAGTAGTTTAATAACTTGGAGATGTTTGTACAAGATGTTTACATATGCATTGATTTATATTAGCCAGAAAAGAATTATGGCCTGATTCTGCAAATGTTCTTACTGAATAAGTTTGGGTTTTTTTTTTTTTTTTATCCCTTGGAGTAACTCGTCAGACATAAGCAGTGCTTATGAGATTGTTACATTTAATTAGTTTATAAATCTATCTCCAGTAGCTGCATATTAAATTTTAATATGCCAACCTCAGAATGACGTGGTGCTTTTTTACTCTGCTATGAGACAGTATACTAGAATAAACCAGAAATAAAAGCAATAAAGATTGAAAACCATGAAAAATAGTACAGATGTTCCAGAGTTACTTTCACAGCCATAACAGGAAAGTGGTGATACTGACAATGACAGCCAGGTTTTGAATACCTGCCTGGATGAACTTTTCAGTGAGCTTTATTAGTAATTATTCCTCCCCCAACCTCATCCCCTAATACTGGGTAAGAATGGCAATATGTGCTCTTAGGTTTGTCCCACCACCAAATTCTTCATCTTCAATGTTTCCAATAGTAAAGATTTTTTTGAGTGAAGACTTTTTTTCCTTTCCATTTTTGAGCTGTGTTTGCAAACTCTACATTTGCTTTATGTTCCAGTGCTGATATATACCGTATGCCCCTCAGTTTGACGGAGGCAATTAGCTGTATGCAGGGTTTTTTAGTTTCAGATCAGAGCTTCAGTTGTAAGGACTACCTATGGACACGCATGCTCCTCAGTAATGTTTTTTTTTGTTTGTTTATTAAACTGAATTTGTAAATACAGTAATTGTTGCTGCTCCCCAGAACGGAAGCTCAGCCAGTGTCCGGGAGGCCATCACAAGAATATAAATACAATTATATCCTGCTCATGCAGCTCTGACTAGTACATGTTCCACATCTCACAGGTGGTAACAGCTTAAACATGAATTCATCTGAGAGCATGATGTGATAGAAAAGGTACGGAGTTAATTAAGCCTTGAGGCGTGCAGCATTGATCCTTAGTTGCTATACATTGGCTTAGCTTCATTGACTTTAAAGGAATCATCGTTATTTACACCATGGGAGGATGAAGCCTCTCCATTTTAAGATGGTTTAGATTTGAATATCTTCAATGAACATGTACAAATTCTTTATTAAAAGAATGATGTTAATCATTCAGTGTATAATAGGGTATGTTTCAAGGAGTAGATATTAAATAGTTTTAAATTGATAGATAGAATAGTAACCCCTTTATGAATCACAAAGGTTTGTAATGATTTAATTTTTTTTTTCCTAACTGCCTTTTGGACTGCACCTATTCTCTGAACAAACCAGATGGTTACATAGCATGGTCCGTGTCAGTATGAAGCTGACACCTGTGGAGAAACAATTACTTAATTTCTTCAGTAAAATGTTTCTTCCCCGTGCCTGAATCCAAATAAAATTAATTTTAAGTTCCTCAATAAAATAAGAGAAGGAAAGAACCTGCCCCACCGCAGGTTCCTGGGGTATCTGATGACTCCTATGGGTCAGGCCAGGCTGGAACGTGGGGCCTAAAGTCAGGCAAATAATACGTAGAATGGAGACGGTGAACACAGTTTGGAGCCTGTTTTCGCTATATAACAAGTGGTCTGAAAAGTAGGTTATTGTTGTTACCAACATTCTCTCTCACATTTTGACCAGAAGTTGTCAGATGTGAAGTCACTTTTGTGACAACTTGTTCTTGAAACAGATGCATTCCTGTGAAAAGTTGCAGCTTCAACCAATCAATATTTTTTGACAGAAAGAATTGCGCTGGGAAATGCAGTTAGCTCTGTTTCTGGATCTCGGGTGCTAACTAAGGCATTTCCTTGTAGGATTGCACGTCTGCCTAGCACAGTGCAGCAAAATGAATAGGGAGGTTCTAAATGGTAAGGATATTTTTATTTTTTTTTTAGGTATCAGACACAGAAAAGTTTTTTGCATGACACCTCAAGCTTACTGCATCCTAATCTGCCCTGTTTGAACTCTATGCTGTGACCCAGACAAGTGTTTGACTCAAAACGTCCTCCAGGCTGGTGAATTTGGTTCTTTCTGTGTATGTATGTTCTACACGTGTATGAACGCGTATGTGTCCACGTACAAACATCCTTATAAATGTATATACCTGTATCTGACTGTTTATGTGAGAGTATTTCTTGCTTCTTCACAGGAATTTTTTTTTTTTTGCAAAGGTACTTTGTGTGAAACTAGTTTCTCATGTCCAAATAATTCCTTTTAGTTTAAAGAAAATGTTGGTTTGGGTTTGTTTTTTTTTTTTTTTTTTTTAAGAGCAGGATATACTAACAGATTCAGACTATTGATTCCTTTCAAATAGCCTGAGATGCTAGCAGCTTTATCCTTTTTCTTCATTTGTTATGGGTAATGAAAAACAGTTGAATATCATTATGCTCATCAGATAGAGCTTAAAAACTCACTAAGGTCGAAAAGAAAGTCCTAAATAGATTGGGAGGCGTAGCTCTATGGATGACTCTGTCTCAGGAGAGCCATGTATTTTCCAGACTTCTAAATCCTGACACATACACACTCCCCCCATTTTTTATTTATTACTATCAGAGAATACTTCTGGATTGTCTTTTACTATGTCAAGGGAGAATTTGATTGGAGGAAGAACATTACAGGGTTAGTTATTCTGTGCAATTTTTTTTACTTCCCTAGATACTGGCATGGCACGTACTAAATAATGTAGCAATAATTTAGTTGCTCTTATTTGTCTTCTCTGCTTCCAGGGTGTTTGTTCTACTGTACAGTAAGTAGACATAGCTTTTTAAGCGTAACTGCAGGTCGCTGTCTCTGGAAGGTGGTGGAGAACTCATTGTTTGAGCAGGGATCTGCCCCTTGCGTCGTGAAGGACTGATACTGGGGGGAAACCACATTCTCCGTGAGCATCCTTGTTATTCCTCTGTATGTGCATAAAATATTGTATTTTTTTTCAGCATATGACTCCTTCAGTTCGTGTTATGAGTCCTAATCCTTACCCTTGTTCAGTCTGCCTGGTCATGGTGAAGAGTTAAATCGATAAAGATTTCCTTCTTCTGACTCTGCCTTGTAAACCCTTGCTCAAAGGAAGGCAGCAGGTAGTTGTGCATATAACCACCACCCCCCCATGCATAACCTCACACAGGGTATTGCGTATTTTTGTGCATTCTGGTATCACGTTTATCTAATACGTGAGGTACGGATATGTGAAATATTGTCCGTGGTGCCCAGAGAGCTGGAATAAATCCTTAAGTTTCTGGAGTCTTTATTGTTGAAAATTAAGATATATCGATACTGTGTGTAGGTCTTCAGCACGTCCCAGAGCAGTGGGGGGTGCCTGTGTTAAAGCCAGTGCAAATGTCAGCACTTTAATGAGCCATTATGGCACAAAATTTAGGGAATGGGTAAGACTGTCACAGAGGCATCTCAAACTTTTTTCTATTGTCATTTGATTGTCATTTTTTACATATGTCACATGCATCACCATGTAGTAGCATCATTACATAGTCAATGGAGTATATACTGTGATGAGGGAAAACGCAGGGTTGGCTTTCATAGTTCAGTTTATTAATGTAGCTTAAGAAAGGGTGCCAAGCTGTAGAAGGAACGGAAGTCTTCTCTCAACAAAATCTTTATATGAGCTGTGGAATAAATAATGCCGGTGCAACTTTTCCTGCTGGTCTTGGACATATACCTCAATCAATTTGAAGAAAAGAGGACAGGTTATTTTACCATCTTCATTCACAATGTAGATGAACCATTAGTATTCATCTGGAGGGAAATTATGCCGATTGTGTGACTGCGAAATCATGGAAAATAGAACTGGTGGGATGTGTGAAATTGTTCAGCCCACCTCCTTGCCCTGAGGCAAGAGTGATATGCATGAGCTATTCCTAACAGTTCGTTTGCGTGTGTTCCCGAAAACCTCCAATGGTTGGAACTTGCTGTCTTCCTAGAGTTTAATTCTGGCGCTGTTTCAGTGCAGCGTCATAGCAATTAAATGTTTTTCCCAATGCCTGATTTACATCTCTGACTTCAGTATAAGCCTGTTACTACTTATGCTATTCCAGCATGGACACAGACAACAGATTATCTTTCTCCATGCAGAAATATTTTTCTTATTTAAAGATGATTATGATGTTTCACTTCGGTCATTTTCCCGCTAAATTAATCCCTACCAATAATTTCTTCTGTATTTCCTTGTTGTCAGGGATCCAAACACATTCATTGTTCTCTTCTGCTTTCCTTTCTGTTGTTGCATGACTTTACTGAAATGTGGTGCTGAAAATGGAATACTGTATTTCATGTTCTTTACTGAGGTGGTCATTTAGAGCTCTGATCTGGACAGAGGCAAACTTGTGATGATTTTCTGGGACATGCAGGGCTACGTACAGAAGTAACGATACAAGATTTGTTTTTTAAAAAAACACTTTAAGTGGCTGATGCCTTTGGGGTGCCTCCCTAGGGAGAGGAAAGGGAATTTCACTGTAGATTTACCTCATGATATTTTAAGTCTGTGCAAAGTTAAAAAGTTACTGCTCTGCCTTTCTTCGATAATGGATTTCAATTTACTTGTTGTTTTTTTTGTTTTTTAAGGCTACCCTGACTCTATTCTATTGAGTTGGAACCGCTCTGTCTTTGATTCCGAGTAAGGAATTTCACCCTGAAGCTGAGTGAATTTCAGTAAGATGTTTCCATTGCAGTGAATTGTTATTTCTTGCTTGTGAAAGAGTACTTCCTCTTCAAAAGTTTCTGGTCAGTGGTATTGTGAGGTGGTGGTACACAGGAGAGGACTGCGTGGTGAATACAGAGAGGGCAGTTGGCTCCTCTTTCCCTGCTAGAGAAGAAGGTTGGCTGGTAGCTAGGGTAATATGCTCTAAAAATGGAATAGTAGGGAAGGGGACAAGGAGCATGGGTATCTCTGGGGAGAAATGTGTTTTGGAAGGCAGCTGGACAGTGTGGACAGCAAGTGAAGTGTGTACAGTGCTAGCATCACAGGGACTAGAAGAGAAAGTCAGAAACAAGACTTGTGAACAGAGTGGTACCTGTAAATTTACTATCACAGTCATAAAGAAGCAATATGTCCTTGTCCCTGTTACCCATAGATGTTTCATATGTGTCGTAGTTCAGCCCCGATCAGGACCAGACTACGCAGTCTCTCTCTCGCTCCCCCCACCCTCCGAGAGAACAGGAGGAGATGATATAAGGAAAACGGCTCGAGGTTTGAGATGAGGACAGGGAGAAATCCTTAAAGTTACCGTTACGGGCAAAACAGACTCGACCTGGGGAAAAGTATTCATTTATTTCTAAAACTAGCAGGAGAATGAGACAGGGAACAAGATAAACCCCCCTCTACCCCTCCCTCTTCCCAGGCTTAACATTATCTATACTACCTCCCCTCCCGAGCAGCACGGGGTGGGGGGGAAAAGGGAATGGGGATCGCGGTCAGTTCATCACATGTTTTACGCCGCTGCTTCATGGTCGGGGGAAGAACTCCTCACATTCCTCCTCTGCTCCAGTGTGGGGTCCCTCCCACGGGCCACAGTCCTTCGTGAAACTGCTCTGGCGTGGGTCATCTCTTCCACGGGGTGCAGTCCCTCCAGAACGGCTGTCCCAGCGGGGCCTCCACGGGCCCATCCTTCTTCACTGACCTTGGCGTTTGCAGCCGTTCCTCACAACAGGCTGGCAGATGCCTCTCAGGATCCTTTTTACATCTTATTCACTTCTCATCTCCTCTCCACTTCTTGCAGCCAGGCCAGGCCAAGTTGGGCCCAGTCGGCTGCCTGGCGGGAGGCCAGAGGGTGAGGGGTGCAAGGCCCACAAGGCTCGTGCCTCCCCCTCTCTGCCCCCGCTCAGCTGCTTCACATCTTCTCCTCTCCTCTTTTTTCTCTCCTGTTTTCCTCTACTTAAATATGTTATCGCAGAGGCATTATCACAGGACATTCTGCTACCAATTGGCTCGGCCTTGGTCTGCCCTAGGCCCGGCTGAGTCCACTGAACAAAGGGGAGCAACTTCTAGCAGTTTCCTACAGAAGCTACCACCTTAGGCCCCCCCTCACTAACAACACCAGAACAATATGGTATCACTGCATGTATTTTCAGTCCACAAATAATAAGTCAAGTTTGCTCTGTCCTTTCTTCAATACAAATTGGCATGACTTTCAGAAAATGAGAGATTACATGTCAAGGAGTCATTAGAGAAGAAAAGACTTCCTCATGTTTGTTAGTTGGAAAGGCAGGCTGGCAATTACCTGTGTAACTACTACTTCTTTTTCTTCCACTTCAACCACTAGTGGTCATCTGTTGGTAATAATTAACCTTTTCACCCGTACTCCAGATGGAAAGATTACTGGCCGCGATTAGATGGAAAGTATTCTGAATGCATGGGCTGATCTGGCATGCTGACTTTTGGATGCCTTACAGCAATTAGCACATTAGTCGAATGAATGACACACAATCCCCTACACATGGACAAGCCCTTCAGAAAATATCTTTGAAATCTGATCTCAATTCCAAAAAAAAAACCTAATTATCTTTGATATGAAGTTATCGTAAAGGATTCAAGTATGGATTTGTCGGAAGCTTTGTATGGAAGCTCAAACTTGAGCTTCAGGTAAGAGGAGACTAGTTCTCATTACTGCTTGCGGACTCTGTGAGTCCCTCCACCACAGTGGGACACACTAAAACCACATGCATCTTCTGCCTGGAAGAGCTTGTGAGCAAAACCAGGTAAACTGAGGTAGAGTAAGGATTGTCAAGTTTATTCCAGACTCCGGCAGATGGAGGAGCTGAACTGAGGACTCCTGACCCCTAAGATTGAAGTACAGTAGAATATAGAATATTATTTAACTCTGACTCATGAGTCTGTCCTATGCACATTATTTAATTTTAAGCATGTCTTTGGTAACTGTTGTTCTGTGTGCTCACAGATTACAAAATCCGAAGGGATCCTTTGGCTCCTCTGGGTTACAGTCCTGTGCTAACTCAGCTATGGGATTCTCTGAATGAAACACATGCAAAAAATCTTTTCGGGCAGGGATTTGAGGTGTGTGAGCTGAACCTCAAATTAATAGTCATGATGAATGGTCAACTTGACTTAATGACTAGTGGCAAGCAGGCTTTATGTGAAGTGAATTTTCTTTGGAGGTTAATGTTTTCAATTGATATAGGTCTTTAAAAGCAATGCACAGCTGACACAAATTATCTGAAGAACTATTACACAGAAAAAAAAATCCAGAACAGCTATTATTGTCATGAAATTTCATGAATCATCCGGTAGTTCTAATTAAAACAAAGAGTTTTAATACCACAGATAAATCTGAGAAACAAGAAGCTCTTTAATGATAGAGTAAGAAGTATTTCTCTTTTTTGACAGTGCTGTGTAGTTTAAGATAGATCAATTTCTGTAGAATAGTATGGAAGGAATCAAGATAGGAAATATCTAGAAGCGGGGAAAAAAATAACAAAAACTAAAAATGAGAAATGCGTTACATTTATAGCACTAAAATGGGTGGGAGATACGCTTGCTTTTTGTGATGGTAAAGAATATGAGGCACTGCTAGTGAAGTGATTTAGTATGCTAGTGGCAAAAGTAACGGACTCTGATGTAAAGATTATACTCAAAATTAGTCGGAACTGAGATCATCTTCAGAACCCTGGAGTTTATGGTGGTTTTCATTTGTCTGGCTCCTAAATGCCTAAAAATGTGAGGCTATCCATGTTCAGTGTGGGCTGGTTTAGCAGCATCAGGCAGTTCAAATCTGACCCAAATGTGCAGGTAGTCTGGCTATTAATGCAATAGTCTGGTGGCCACCTGTAGCTCAGGGGTCCCTAAAACAGTAATTGGTTGAAATCTCTAGGCTGTAGCAGAAAAAGTAGATTTTCTGTGTGCCCTGTTCTCGTATTCTCCTAATTATTGGGTTTTTGCTTGGTATTACAGACAGAACGGGGGAAACCGTTGGAGATGGTGAGATAGAATGAGCTCTTCTCTTACCAGGTTTAATAATGCTTGTTTGCAGTAGCTGTCAAAAAGTTATTTTGGGGTTAGCTGGGCAAAAAATTAGTGAGAGCTCAGTCCTTCAGAGCTGTTATTTACAAAAAAAATACATCTTTATAGCTCTGTAAACAGTGCTTATAACCTTTGTGAATTATTACCTTTCTGTATCTGTACCTTCAATATTTTATTCGGATTGATTGAATAAAATTGACTTGGATTGCAGACTCCGACATTGCTTTCCATGTTTATTATAATGTTTCCATAATAGGCCCAGCAATAAAGCAACATTTATCGCTTTCTTGGTGGGAAAGAAGCAGTGGTAAATCAGTTTGTGCCTTGCTTCTTTCCCTAAACAGATGTTTTGGTTCCAATTTTTTTTGGTTCAGGTTTCACGCTGCGGAGCCAGAGCTCCTTTGGTCTGTAGACACGTACCCCCAGTACCTAAGGCAGAGGCCCCCACCTCAGTTACAGGTGATCACTTAGGACCTGCCATACGAAACGAGTACTGCAGGGCAGCGCAGGGATGCAGCTTTCGCAGTGTTAAGTGCTGGTCCTCCATCAGGATCAGAATTTTTGATGCATTTGGTGTTTCTGTCATCCATTTCTTGGAAAAGGAGGGCTGAAGCTATGATGAACTATTGTGGTGAGAGGAATGTATCACGCCTGTTGTTACTGAAGAACACTGAACAATCTTTTCTGAGCTCTTTGGGAGGATGGGGAAACACTGCAAAAATCTCTACAGTAGCAGAGGCTGGGTTTGCACATTAGGTCTGGAAAATGATAAATGCGTGAATATAGTAAAATATCTTTTTCTGATTTATTTTCATATGTTGAATGTTAACATTGATTTCTACTTTTCTTATAGGATGAAAGATAGTGTCTGAATTCTTACTTCCACAGCGTATTTAAGACATCTTGCTAGCTCTCCTCCTCCGCATGTAACACTCAGGCAGAATTTCTGCATCTGTATTATCCTTTCTGGCAATCAGCGTTGCCCTCAGGAGGAGCGTTTGTGTGTGCGTATGCATCTGTGTGTAGTGATGGTCCTTTTGAATCTTCAGCCAGTCCTAATATGAAAATCAATGAGTCCCAAGGCATGTTTGTCTTCAGCAATAGATCTGTTCCATCTATAACCTCTGCACAAAATACCTTGACATGTGAGCAGTCTTGAGGCGGATGGAACGGTGTTTACTTGTTATACAGCATTTGGAGCAGCAGTATTTTTTTTTTGTTCTGGTTCTTTTAGCCTTACATTCTCACTTAATTTTATACAGTTTTCTTTTTTAAATTTAAGTTTTCAGTACTAAAGTTAAAGCAAAATATTAACAAAGAGACTTTTCAAAAAACCTTTCCTGTAAGCTTATTTGTACTGAATAGACACGCGTTCTCCTGGCTCATCGGTGCGTTCTCTGGGCAGCAAGAGGAAAGCAAATGGTCCAAGTTGTTCTAATATCCTGAACAGAAGCCTGAAGAATGTGTACTTCATATGATTCTTTGGAGAAAACAACTCCTGGAGAATGTGTCGTGGTTTAACCCCAATAGACAGTAGAAAGTTAACTCTAAGCAGCAAAAACTGTTTAGAGTAAAACCCCAGTACACAGTAGAAAGCTAACTCTGAACAGCGAAAACTACTACACTGGGAACTTCTTGGTAGATTTTAATAGACTGCAACTCTCCCACGTAGTTTGCTGAGCCACTTCTAAAATACGAAGAAAAAACACTCCGTAAGACAGTTCAATCTCGATTCATGTTTTCTGTTGCAATGTAGCCTACCAAGCGTTCAGTGGGATCTTAGATAACTACGTTAAACTGAAACCTAATGGAAGCTGAGTGCCTAAGTCCCTTGGGCACCATTAAAAACTGCCAGTTTTAATTTCTAATGATTCCTATTGACTCAGCCCCATGGACTTTGGGAACGAATGCACTCAAGGACTCTGCTGAACTTTGGAAAAGGCCTTGAATTTGCAGTATCTTAAATTTTTATGGCAATATGTATGCTCTTATAACTGGGGCCAGAATTTGATCGTATTGAATACATGTAGGTCAAAACGAAAGCCGTGACAGCATACTAATGCTAAATACAGTTTAGCATAGTCTGTAACACAGAAGTGTGCTACACTTGCACTGTATGAAAATAAATTTTATTTCCCTTTGTGTGGGATTAACTGTACCTGTATAATTATTTCATTGCAGAGTAGCCACGGCTTTATGGCTGTGACCATATCTGTTTGTATTATTGACAGATCTTAAGACCTCAACACACTACTGAAAATTGCACAGTTGTTGTTCATCATTACTGTTCAATACCGTGTGGTTTTACAAGTGAATTCTTCAATGCAATGAATTCTATGCATACTTTTTTCCCATTCATTTTTTTTTTTTTTCTTCCTAGACAAACAACCAGCTTCACTAATTCTTAAGCTTTGTAGTGAGACAGGGAATGTGGCAAAAGATGCCAACCTTTGGCCATTGGTGCTCCCTGAAACCAGGCCCCACTGCCATGTGTGTTCCTTTGCTTCCATATAATGCCAGCATAAAATAGGAAATACAAGATGTGATAGCACTGCATTGTGCTGCTTCAGACTACGGGTTTTTTTTTTTTTTTTCATCTGAAGATAGGGAGGGATGGATATTCTGAATGCGTTGCACAGGGAGATGAGGAACGTGCAGGCCTCGTGGCCTTGGAGGAGGGGAGCTGTGGTGTCCTGCTGAGGACACTGCTAAACTGAGACACGTCTGTATGAGCACGTCCCTACGCAGACTTGTGAGGGACAAGGCTTTGGGATTCCTCTGAGGTGGAAGTAAGTATGGATGTTCTTTGTTTTAGTGGGATGTTTTTCTTTTTTTTGCTTTTATGTGTGTGTGTATATATATATATAAAATAAATATATATATTATATATATATAATTAACTTGATCTCATGAGCTGAGGTATGTGGGAGCTGAGGTACAGTATTTTCTGTTTCAGTGATGCTGTGATAAATCTTAGGACCCATCTGGGATTTTTTTAATTAAACAATACTTCAGCAGAAAAGGTTGATGAAAATCAAAAAGTGTGAATCAAAAACCTCCTCACTTTTTTTACATGAAGATTCAAATTCATTTTGCATAGTTCAATGGAGATTAATATGCAAGTTAAACAGGCAAAAAAAATATCTTTTCCAGAAATGAGCACACATTAGCAAAGAGAAATGGAAAGAGTGGCCTAAAGCACAGCAGACAGATCCAGATCTTTGCCATTCGAAACCACAGTAACAAGGTGTTACAGGAGTGTGACGAGGGGAGTTTGCTAGAAATGGAAAAAATAATGTTGATGCTTAATCTTTCTGTCTGCAACCCTTGGACAGTCTCTTATAGTGACATTTGGCATAATACCGGCATAAAATTTCAAGTGTTCCTGCTTCCAGGCAGCTGAGTCAGATTAATCTGGAAGCTGATTGCTGAATCATGTGTTGAAGATGGTGAATTTCAGATAGATGGAGTTGCAAGGCAAATCTTTTTCCTCTGCCAGAGGCTAAATTACACTTGTTTCCCTTATTTGAAAGAGATTGGCCTCAATTAGTCATCACTATTTCTTAATCTTCACTGAGAAATATTGTGTATAAAAATGGTGAGACTCAGTTATCCCGAATCCTTGTTTTGTTTCTTTTTTTTTTTTTTTTTTTTTTTTTGTATCAAAGGGACTGATGGCACTTTTAAAAATATTCAAACTCAAGAAAGCAAACAGACAAAAACCTTGAGAGCATATTGTAGGGACACTAAGAGAAATTATATGCGGAATGAAGAGTGGGTGCTTTTGGTTTGCTTTAGCTGTTTCAGATTCTTGAGATTTGTTTCCATTATGAAATTGATATTTGCTCTCTTTAGAAGTATGTATCTTTTCTTCTCTATAATCAGCATTTATTCTGATCCTTCACACGCTAATGCCTGCAAATCCTGACATGATCTGAAAGCGTCCAAAAATAAATCAGACTGGAAGATGGAAAAGGTCACATGCAATATGAATTTGAATAGCGTAAGCCGGTTTTACCTGAGGTATGGTTGTGTGTCTAGTGCTTGTCTTTAGGTTTCAACATTTAGTAAAATGACATTGAGGTCATCTTTGGAAAGTAAAAATTAGACGAAAGTAGAAAAAATAGATTTATGCATTGAGTATGATAGGAAATGGCTCAAGTTTATTAGGAGGTTGTGTTGAAGAGATCCTCAAGCACCCTGAAAAAGGGAACAATTTTAAATTCTCTATCACAAGAGCACTTTCATTATGTAACTGGATCTTGGTTTTTTGAACAATAATTTAAGAAGGGTTTTGCTAAAACCTGTCAAATCTAATTTATCAAGTTCGTACACATGGACATGTAGTGCGTTCCCTTTATTTCAGTCAAGTGCATTTTACACTCGGGCTGAAACGCACGCCTGATCTGTCTGCTGGGTATCCAGTAGAGCATGTAGCATATGGATGTGTCAAAGTGTGACTTTCAGTGTATTAATAACATAACGCTAAACTCTGATTCCTCTCTTTCGTTGAGAGAATAGAAAGTTTTCTGCAGCTCTACAAATAGATGTTTTCCTACAAAGATCACAAATTTTTTGTTTTGATTTTGGAAATGAATTTTAAATGACTGTCTTTTTTTTCTGTAATGTTTATATGCTTGTTCTGGTTTTGTTTATTGAGGGGGGGCCTAAGGTGGCAGCTTCTGTAGGAAACTGCTAGAAGTCGCTCCCCTTTGTTCAGTGGACTCGACTGGGCCAAGGCCAAGCCGATTGGTAGCAGAATGTCCCGTGATAACACCTCTGTGATAACATATTTAAGAAGGGGAAAACAGGAAAAAAAAAAAAAAAGGAAAGAAGATGTGAAGGAGCTGAGCGGGGGCAGAGAGGGAGAGGCACGAGCCTTGTGGGCCTTGCAGGCCTCACCCTCTGGCCTCCCGCTGGGCAGCCGACTGGGCCCAACTCGGCCCGGCCTGGCTGCAAGAAGTGGAGAGGAGAGGAGAAGTGAATAAGATGTGGCGCCCAACTACAACAATGCTGAAGCCCCAATCTGAAAACAGTATATAATTGTAATTAAGATGAAGTGTATAGAAATTATTATAATGAACAAGTTTTAATTTTATTATCATGCAACTGTGATACTGTTGGGTTTACGTGCATTTCCCAGAGCAATATGTCGCAAATATCCAAAGCAGGTGAATTCAGTAGGATGGTTACTGGAATGGTAGCTGTAGGAGCTATCGTTGGAAAGATGAGAGATATCTGCATATGTCTTGGTAACAGGTTGTGCTGCTTGCAGCACTGGAAGCGGTCTGGGTGTTTGTGTCTGCTTTCCATGTCATTGCTGTGTATGGAGGAGAGAAGTCAATACTCGGTCTGTTCCGAGCTCCTGCCTTACTCAGCTGTTGCAATATGTTTAGATGGTGGAATTCCACATTATGTGTTTACTTCTACTTGGTGCTTGTAGGTCGGTTGGGAACCTGTGACTGCATTCCAAGAGCACTGCTTTTATTTTTGATTCTCAGTTATGCAAAAGTCATCTTCCTGCCTCTGTTGAAGGGCAATGGCACCAGCAAGTCGGTGTTGGTCTTCTATGAACATTTAACTCCTTTGTGTACACTCTTTATACCAGGCTGTTAGAAGAGAGGCTCAAGCTCCATAGTTACAAATGCAATTGGATTTCATTGTTGCTCATCTGATCTTTCTTGGATTTTCTTACTTCAGAGAGATCCTCCCAAACATAAACTTTCCCCAGATGACCATTAGGCTGTCTTGCACAACCTTCTTGCTGTTGCTGTACGTGCAGATGAAATAAAACCAAGTCTTTGACGTGGGTAATATATAAAGCAAATGATCATGGGCTTTTACGTTTTTTGTGACACATACAGGCTCTTTAAGATTTGTTCTGCATCAGTTCTTTGCTTTTGACTTGAGAAATGGTTTTTGCATTGGAATGAACTTTCTAATCCGGTAAGACCATAAGTTTACCATTTAGAAATTGACTAAATAAGCAGATTTTTTTCTTTGTCAAAATGAAAATAACTGTTCAGATTTCACGATACATAAATTTGCTTAAAATAGATAACATTAGCTGAATTAGGGACCAAGGGGAGGGATTAAGTCTTGTGATGATGTGGCTTTTTCAATCGTGTTTCAAGGGCTGATGGCACAATGCATCTCAGCAAGCTTATTTTGTAATCCTTTTCATGGTGGACATAGAGTGCTGCCTTCGTTTTGTCTCTGTGTGAGTTTAAAGATCGCTATGTTAGCTGACCTGCCAGTGCTAAGCAATGCTTGTTAGTCCGAACTTGTCATTACAATTTTTCTTCTCCTATGTGAAACTTGCTAACAAGATCTTTTGCTGTATTATCTGACAGAATTTTATTGAAATGGGATTTCTCATATCTACCAACCTCATTATAAACGAAGGCTGTTGTGCATGCTGCTCAGAACTTCCTGAAAGAATACTTTGAAATATGTTTTCCCTGCTAATTGTACCTTAAGTAGAAGCGATGCTTGAACAATTTCATTTTTACTTATATAATTTAGGGTGCTGACTTTGATCCTGAGTCACGTCCATTTAAAGTGATCTAAATCAGACAAGTCTGTAGTTTTTGAAACTGCAGTTTTGGTGGTGATGAATGGGTCCAGGTCTTGAAGTCTGTGCCTCTCCGTTCCCCCTCTGGAAAGTGATAAAATTTTCCCACCACTCAAAAGAATCTTGTAATGGTACATGTTATTTACAGGGTGGTGTACTCTTATAATTTTATTGCAGATCTGCTTTTCTGAAGGTGCTAGTGTCTGGAGCCAAGCAGTTATGAGGGTTTTGTCGTCGTCTTTCCTCTGAAGGACCTTTCTCCAGAGGATAGTTCTGTGCTTTACTTTCATGGACCAGTCCTGCTTGCTTCAAAAGCTTGAAGAATTGCAGTGTTCATATTCCCTTAGTTTGCTAGATTATTGCCTGAAATGAACTTCCTGTTGCTGTGAAATTTAATCAATTTCCAGGAGTCATGATTTATGAGGTTAATAATGAAGATCAGAAGTCCTCAAAAATGCTTTTTTTTTTTTTTCTCCATCCCAAAGTATACTTCCTCCCAGAGGGCCTATTTATTTAGAAGCAAGACTCCAAAAACTTAGATGATTTGTCTTCACTTTGTCAGCAGCCTGCAATAAAAACTGCTTGTAAGGTCTTTACCAAGCTGGCTGCAGGTTTTTAGTGTGCATTTTGTTTTTCAGAAGTCTGATGCAAACTTGGAATAAGAACCGACTTAGGACCGTGATGGAGGCACAGTCAACCATAGCCACTTACTTGCGATTCATAAACACAGACAAACCCAGTCACTGTCTCGTGCAGAATGTTACCCAGATAAATAGTCTGGGATTTGAGAGCTTGGCTGTGCCTGATGGAGAGCGTTGGGACTGCGAAGTTTCTGAAACTGGTGAATCCTTGATGCGTTTGGCAAGTTGAATTTGGCTGTTTTCGGAGCTGACTTGCTTCTGTCAGCCAGCCCCTGTCCCCAGCCACCTCTGTTCGCTGTACAGAGCGATTTCAGTTCGAGTGCCTGGCTGTAGGTGACGTGTGTGTGACTCACCGGCTAAAATCCCAGGTTACTGTGCTGGGAGCCTGTTTTGTAACTTATTCAAACACACGGTCCTTGCGTGAGTTCAGGTAACTCCCAGTCTGTTTCTGCTCCGAAGTTTTGGATCTAAAACCTCCACAGGAATGATTGAAGGTTTGTTTGGCTATCAGGGTGATAAGCCTTTGATGCCAAAGGAGACTCCGGAATAGAACAGCCTGAAAAACGCGCTCAGCGACTGGAAATAAAGTAGCTCATTTCCAGCACTTGAGATCATTGGTACTGGAGTGCTTTACCCTGGTAATGCTGTTTTGGTCTCACAGTGTGGGTGATTTTTGGAATGAGATCTTAAGACTCTGTTGGAGAGCTCTGTGAAAGGTAACTAAGAAAAACAAACTCGTTAGTAGCAAACATAGTTTTGTAGCCAGCAGTCCACACCGTTGGGTTGAAAATCAGTGTTGTAAAATCATAAGCATGGTGCAGTCAGTGGCTCTGAATTGATTCCTTGACTGCTTTCCCGTGGGGCTTTCCACTTAAATTAGGCAGCTTGGTAAGGGAGGGTACTGTGTAAACCTAGAAAAATTAAAATACATATGTGTGGCTGAGAGGAAGGAGTATGTCCACTCTTTTGAAGATGGATTGGTATGGTAGTGAAGCAGTTCTCTTCAAATCTTTATTCTTTGGAAGGTGGCTGTTGCATTGTTCCCGAAATTAATCCGTAATTTCAGTAGTAATGGATGAAGGTACATGCCCCTCATTCTCTGAGGTGCCAGGTGTTACAACTGCTGCCTGTCAGTGCAGGGGCTGCTGAACTGAGGACGTGGGCAAATAGAGAAGTCCTTGAGTGAGAAGGATGGCTCAGAGTTGTCTCTCCTGTCTCCTGACAGGAGAGCCTTTGCTGGCTGAAGTCAGTCTCGGTGTACACCCTAATATTCTTTACTGCCGCCATTTCCTCTCTTGATCAGCCTTCTGTGACGAAGGGTAATTAATGCTGGACTGCGATTGATGAGCTCTGGGTCAGCTGCTTACTCTGTCCAGGCATGGATTTACAGGGGACTTCAGTTCTTCCCTCATCTTAACCCCACTTGTGCGCAGTTCTCTCTGATACCACACCAGAGTTCAAGGGCTGCTTGACTCCACCAGTTAGATCTAGTCTTTTTCCTTCCGCACGCTGCTGATGTGATCTTGAGCTTCAGCTCTTAATATCTCTATCTGTGACAGAGGAGAAAGAAATGAACATACTAATTATACAGTCAGTATATTAAAAATACTGACTTGCTAGAGCTGTGATAGCGTGAGGATGGAAAGAGAGAGACTGCATCGTCTGTAAGGCAAACCCAGGTGGGTTCCCCCATTTCTAGGTTGTAGTTAGCTGTTAGGAGCCCGCTCCTCATCATCTGCTGTACTACGAACTAGCTAGAACTGGAGTAGGAATTTCAGCTCTGCAGCAGATTGATTACTAGATTGATAATTTCATTAAATATACCACTGTATCAGAAAGCTGTTTCCAGTTTTGACTGGATATTCCTAGATAGAGTTAGATCAAAACCACACAGAACTTCACGATAGGGAAGTCTTTCATCTTCGTGTTTTAAAATAGCTGTGCTCTGTGTCTGAGACAAAGGGAAATAATTTGTTTGCAATAAAGGGCTTGTGAGACACAGTTAAGAAATTACTGTTTTAGGGTTCGGACGCGCCAGCCAATTGATTTCAGTCTGGTTAGGAAGAATGGCATCTTCTTCATTCTTCTTTCTTGTGGCAGAAGAAAAAGCCTTACTTTTAGCTTTGCTATTTCTGGCTTCAGATTTTTGAGACAGTATAAGTTTACCTCTGTCATTTGAATATAACATGTTTATAGGAGCTTTAGCAGATCAATGCTGGGGCAATTTCACGTATGCTGTTTGGGCCTTGCGTTTGCAAGGCAGCCTATGAAGAATTCTGTTGAATACAAATTGATTCAAATTTCCCACAAGGAAAAAAAAATGTCTGAATTGGAGGATTGTAAAAGTCAGGTTGAGTATCTTTTTATACCTGTCTCCTCCCTATCAATTTCATTCATCTCTCCAGCATGGATTGTCAGTAACCTTGGCAACTCTGTATTTGTTTTCTTTTCTCGTCTGGTCCTCCGACAACGGAAAATGCTCTTTCTTTTCTTTTTTTTTCTGGTGGAGATAGAAGACTAGTCCGAACCATATCATGTTAAAGGAGGAAGAGGGAGGACTGAGAGGAAAAGGCTTAGAATGTCTTCGTAATGCAGATTTTATATCCCTATAAAGGAAAGCTTAGGAGTAGCTGAGACAGCTTAGCTGTGATTTTAATGTTTTAAAGAGTTATTTTGTCAATATATCTTGCTGTTTGGGAATTTTTAAATTCCGTCTTGAATGCTATCAAAATAAATTATTGTGCTAAAAATCCTGATCAGCTTGGACACTGATCGTGGCTGTCAGTGTTCCTTCCATCAAAAGTGATCTGGAAAGACAAGTGCCCAGTGAATCAGGTGAAGTTGAGGCCTTTAGTATGCTGGTTCCTTAGCTAAACCAGTTCTCTCGTAACTGGGTTACAGAGTCTTCCCAGCTCATTCCTGAAGTGAAAAGTTCAGATGTCAGTTCTGTTCTTCAAAAAACATGAAAGGCTTGAAATCTCAAAATTTACCTCAGAAGTGAAATTGTCTTCTGGACAGTTTCCGTGTCAGATAAAGTACTTTTGCCAGCATATCCATACATATCCTAAGGGCTGTTAGTAGCACCACTGTGCTGGCTGCAGATCACAGCCAGTACCAATTACACTCATCTAAGGTGAGAGCGAAATGTCTTGTAAACTTGGCCGTAATACTGTGTTCTACTCAAATACCATCTCAAGTACCTGTACTAAGTGCTTGTCCCAAGTCCTTCCATTAAGGTCATGCTTTTGATGCTGGTTTTAGCCACCGATTTGTTTATGGAAAATGATACAATTGATGATAAAACTTTTTGCTTCTTGGAAACGTGCAGTGTAGGGCCAGATTTTGAAGGGAAATAATGTCTGTGAATTTTTACCTTAACTTGTATGACCTGCAAAGATGAGGGTTTTTTCTAAGCATTCTTCTGGACATACCATGAGTTTTACAGAGCTCACACGATGCATGTCCCTTACAAAGACTGAATACACATGAGGAATTAATTATGTGCACATTCCTTTTCCAGGATTTAGGTGTTACATAGGATTGCAAAGTGTGCCATATTCAGATTTTTATCTCATTAGTCCGGATGCGTTATAAGCACTCAATACTTGCTTGTTAAAACTAGGATCCTATACTTTGAAACTGAAAATCCTCTGCTGTGTTGTTCTACAGTGTGATATATTATTCAGCTTTAAAAGTTGTACGCTGTTGAAGGACTCTGATAGAAGGTCAACTTTGTTGATTAGGAAAAAGTAATAGAGATTTGTTTTATTGGGGCAGGGGAAGGAAGGGAAAATTATTTCTAGATAATATTATGGTTATTTAGTTTCATTTCTGTAATTTAATTTCAAAGCCTTCAAGTTTAGATGTGTGCTCTGTGGATACATCCAATTCAGAAACTTTGTCTAATACTCTTGATCAATTTTAGTGATTGTATAGATTTCTTTCCAAAGGTTGATTCCCAGACTGTGGTTGAAGAGCAATCTCTAAACTAGTTACAGTATGGGCGGAGAGCTAACATAGGCCATGCTTCTAATTGATGCTGACAGCGCCTGCAGAACAGAACTGGTTTGGAACGCAGACAGAACATCATATCCTCCTTCTGCACAGGCCGGGTAGCATAACAAGCGTGTTGTTGAATTTGTAATTAATCGCCTTCTTTTTAACCTCTTCCTAGTCTGGGTGTATTTACTGAAACTCAGGAACCTTGAAATCAGTCGGCAGGACTAAATTTGAAATGTGAAGGATGTGTCAGGTTGAGATCTAAAATTTAGTGCAATCTGCAGGACTTGGCTTTGTATTCCTCTTCAGCCTTCAGATGGAACGTGCAGCCAGCTTTTCAGGTAAAGCAACGTAGCGTTACCACAGGGATGTCGTAAGGAAAGGAAAGCACCCTTGGGTCTTGATCTTGCAAAAACTTACCTGTGTTTATTCTATAACTTTGTCGATGTCCCAGACAGAAGAAAGCAGGGAGATGATGGCAGGAGCCAGGCTGATGAAGGCATCTGCTGAGGTAAGCGTGTGCGTTTCTGAGGACTGGAGCAGTCCCAGAGCTGACGGGCAGCGTGTAAATTCAGGGGACATATTAGAAACCTTGTCCTTCAATTTGACACAGCTGCTTTTGTGCTGATAATCTTTTAGTAGTTAGAAATGTTGAAACTGGCGATGTCTGACTAGTTTTCCTTCTGTTAAAACAAACCAATTAGCTATCCATGACAAGAATAGAAACAGAAGGTGGTAATTTCTTGCACTCTTTAATTGCCTCCCGAAGAGGATAAAAGAGTTCCTTAAAAAGACTGTGTCTTCATTTGCAGTGTTGAAATAAAGTCTTTTGAGGATAACTTAAAAGGACAGATGAAGATTCTTGGTTTGTTAAGGAAAGCCAGATCTAAATTAGCTACTGGCTTCAACAAGACTTGCCTATGATTAGGTATTCTCTCTGTGATATGAAATAGTGCAAATAGCAGGGGAATTACTGCATGGGTTCCAAAAGAGAAACCCAAAATGTAGGTAGCTGTTAGTTCAGAAGCTATTAAAAAGTTTTTGCAATAGAAAGGAATGGTTGAATAGTTAGGGAGCAGGCCTGGGATGTGGTTTACTCTGTAGGTACCCTACAACCTTCCTCTGTGATCTCAGGTCAAGAATTTTGGATGTCTGGGAATTCAGTCCTCGACTCTCTCCCATTAGGAGAGACTTATGCTGGAGGCTGGTTTCTTTAGGCTGTCTCTGTAGTCAAGGATGGCCCATGCATCTTTCCAGCAGGCAATACACGACAGAGGTCTAACTTAGCTGGACTGAATAGTGCTTTGAACCGAATAGTTCATCCTACCCCACTGGCGTTAGTGGGGTCAAGGGGAGATGTTCCTGTTTAGGCTTGTTCAGACTGAGTGTTACCTCACTGATCTTCCCTGTGGGAAGCAAGTGAGGGGCTGTGGTCAAAATGAGTTTCGTGTGTGCTTGCAGTAGTGCTCTCCACATGAAAAATGGTACAAGTACAACTGTACAGAGAGATAAGGAAGTGATACCTCAGATAATGCAGCATCCAGCAGTCTTGTAACCAGATCAGAGACAAGGTGCAGGCTGTTGCATTATTCTACTTACGAAGATCTCAGATCTGACTTTCTTGCCTACCCACCCAGCCGTAGGCTAGCCGAAATTCTCTCCAGCTTTGGTGTCTTTCCCGAAGAGTTCAGTGTCTGAAAATGCAACAGGAGTGGGCTGTGACTGTTATCTCCGAGAGCTGTGGGCAGCTGTGGTGGTGTTACGGAAATATCTACAGTTAATAAAGTTTCTACAAGCACTGTATATTTAGAAACTTCAGTTGTGCAGCTGGTATGTCTTAAAAATATATAGTAGAAAAATACTTTTTATTATGCCAGCTCCGAACAATCACTTGCATTAGTTTCCCACCTGTGGTCCTGTTTTCTTCTGGCTGAAGGGATGAAGATCCCATTTTTCTGTGAATAAATCTGACCTTCTAGGGGACTGGCCTTTCACTTGATTAGATCTGGGTTAATCCCCGTTCCCGCTTGTGTAGCTTCTCCTTTCTTTGTCATATCGACCTTATCGCCTGTGGCACTATGTGGGTTGTCGTTCTCTTTGTGTAGGTACGTGCCTTGGAAAATGGAATGTTCTGAATGTTTTCAAAAAATCTACTTGGTATATTGCACAGGTGTTTTTAAACTTAAAAATTATTTTTGACCGAAATGAAAATAAAAGCTTGAGCCAGCTCTAATGAGAACCTGCAAAGCAGAGTTTTTAGGACTGTTTCTTGGTGGATGTTTAGTAATGCCTCCATTTTATTAATGCGTAAAGTAGAGGAGTGAAAACATATTTTGCTGGTATAATTGCATTTTCGCAAGGAATTTTTCCAGCATAGCAATGCCTCAAAAAAGAATTACCTGATGTAGGCAGCATTGTTAAGGCAGCCTCCTGCAGCTGCCAGTCACGCTGATTGGATTGCCAGACGAATGGATGTGCGCTTACATGTGGATGTGTGGACCCCGCAACCTCCCTGATAGCAGCCACTCCGTGGAGGTAATTTGTGTTCCTCATTAAGAAAAAACCCTGCTATTTCTTTACTATTAGACTTATCATATTTATCACTTGCTATGGTAGGATTTATTCAGTTTTCCATCTTTTTCTGCGGAAGTTGCATGCAGTTGGTTTAAGAAGAAGGGCTAGCAGGGACCACACGACCAGGAACTGCTGACCGGCAGCGTGGGAAGCTGGGTGAATTTATGGGAAGTTGTATTTTCTTGTGGCTGGGGAGCATTCAGTAGAACTTCTGTGCTTTATTCTTTTATTTCCTGATGCTCTTGATTGATGTATGAATGGGGAGGCAGCCAGATTTAGAAAAATCACACTGAAATGCAAGAACATAACGAGCATTTTCTACCTTCAGCCTTTGCGTAGAAATATTTTGATGTAATTACTGTCAGATTGTACTGATAAGTAGTGTTTAATCAGTATATGAAACAGAGGGAACATATGCCTTTTTGTGACTATTTGGGTTTTCTCTTTTCTTGATTCTGTTTTTTGGTTAACCTGTGTGTTATCTAAAATACTCCTGAATGTTTTGAAGCATGGCAAGCTTTACTCAACACTTGTCAAAACAAAGTGATTTCCATTTTATTATTCTCTCTGATAACAAGTAGCAGGAAGTATGTTTTGAGAATGAAATAATATAAAAAAGCTAGTTATTTATGACTTGTCAGGCATGTCACTGAAGAATCTACCCTTCTGCTGCGGGATGCCCAGCTCGTGGCACCTGGTGGAGCAGAGCTTTGGGAATTTCTCAACCCTATGGAAATTATTTCATTTACTGCAATCAGGTGTTGTGAGCCATCGTGCTGCTTTGAAGATAATGGTTCAGGCTCCTAAACTGGATTGGGAACAAAGCCACCATTTCAGATCAGGGTGGCCAAGCTCAGTCTGGCCTAGGAGCGATTATTGCTACCTCAACACCTTCGTACCAGGAGAACGGTGAACGCTGGTCTGTACTGGGGAGTGGCCTGTGTGACAGGTCAGACTGTCCCAGGTTGGGATAGGATTTGGGACATGTAGTTCTCGGTACACAGGGATCCTGGGGAAGCATTGCTGTCAGGTGCTAAGAACTACTTGCAAGGAAAATCCAAATAGCCTATGTGTATGCATTTTCTTTGCATTAACCTTAAAATTCAACCCAAATTTTATCATCGTGCATAGTTTGTGCTTGCATTACTACTGATAGCAGAGACTGTGTAAATGTCAGCTTTGGGATGTCTTCATTTACAGAGCTGCAACGGTGTGATCCTTGGAAAGGCTAACAGCACTTCTTATTTGTACTGGAAATGTGCCTGATTTGGGGAGGGGCTACAGACCGCGGGTGACATCTCCAGGTCATCAAACCGTGGAAGGATTGTGCGTTACTTTGGGAGCGGTTTTTGCAGACGGAAAATTGAACACACGCCAGGGCGCTCAGCGCTCTGCAGCAGCAAACTCGGGAAGTATGGGAATAGAAGGACCCTGCTAGGTTTGGGTTTTTTTAATTTCATACAGCAGACATGGGCTTGTGTAGCTCTCACAGAAGTCATGTAAGAGGGACACAGGTTTAGAGATTGCAGAGCTGACTGCTGTGAGGTTTGTGTTTTGGAGTATTTTTCACTCTGGACAACTGGAGGGACAATTTGGCTGGAAGTGAGGGACTAGGGGAGGCTTTTCTTAACCTGAAGGATGCTGTTAAGGAAGAGAGGAACCACTTCTGCCTAGGGACTAGAAGACTTTCTGAGACACTCTGCAATTGAGAGAAGCCTTTTGAGGGTCTAAACTGTGACAGTAAATACTTGCATTGGAATACGGGTGAGATACAAGTCCCTAAGCTTTTTTTTTGCTTTCTTCTTTTATAGACCTACTCCTTAATTTATCTTGTCTCCCCTCTAAACTCAGCATGAAGTGAAGCACAGCATATCTGTTCCATTGGAAACTGGTGTACTGAAACACTTCTTGGCCCAAATGATAGTGAATAATCAGAATTCTCTATAAAGTAGCATGGAGGGAGAAAAAGGAAAAATTTAAAATTGAATTACTGTACTGAAACAATTTCAGTAGCTCTAAAAACTTGCACAGCCATTCATTGAACTGATGGAAAAGTTGATCGATTGGAGTGAAAAGTTTTAATTTTTTTCTTGTTTTAGCATTGTAGGCCAGATTCCATTGCAATTGGATATTTTTTTTGTCAATTGAATTATTGCAGAAAATTATTAAGCAGTGGTTCAGTACGTGCTCTGAGATAATGGGTTCTTTTTTAGTGAGTACAGTGCATATTCTTTGTGCCTCTGCAAATACCCAGGGTTTTATTTTTTGAGCTTCTATTGAAACAGGGAATTGTAAGCTATGGGAAGGTGCAGCACACTGCCAGCACTGATAACATGTCTGTGTAGAGTGTGGTGTTTGTTTGTTGTTTTTTTTTTTTAAGTGTTATGATAATAGCTGTCTGGAGAAGTACGAGCAGTTGTTAGTGCCAGCCAAGACCAGTTGGTGTGGCGTGGGAGCCCCCGGTTGCTGGCCGCGGTTGGAGCGGAACAGGAGAGGGAGCTCGCAGTGCAGCGCTGGAGGGAGCTGGGGCTCTGCACTGGAGGCGGTGGAAGCAGAACTCCGCTTTGCTTTTAGATTAGGAGGGAAAATCTGTTTCTAGTCTGTCCCTGGGATTGCTTAAAGCCCCTAATGACCTGAATTTGAACTGGTCTCCTAAACGGTAAAAGACGCACTCTCATTGCCAATCCCCAGAGGCACGCAGTTGCTCCCAACACAGATTTGAAACAAATCCTGACCTGAAGCCATCAGCCTTAGGTTTTGGTTACTCTGATGATAGGTGGCAATTTAAAGATTTTGCTTTCCTCTCCACTCTTCGCCTACCCATTGCACCCTATTCTTCCTTCAGCTATATAAATCCAGCTAAATCTTCTGAGAGGAGATTATGAGCTGGTAGATTTTAAACAGTGTAGAGCCATAAGAGAAGAAAACATGGTGGACATTCACATTCCAAGTCTTTCCCCCCAGCACTGCACGATAGGCAGAAGCGTCCTGAGCTGAATCTGCCTCTTCAAAGGAAGATTTAACATGCAGTCTCTCTTGAGCAGGGTATTTTCTTCTTGATACTAACACACTGATGTCTACAGCTGCTGTTGCATCGGCCGCTGACTGCTGTATTCTTCCTGGCATTTAGTGCTGTGTTATACCTTTCTTTTTGTTACAAAATCCTTATTGACTTCAGCGGGCTTTGTATCCGAGAAGACATTAATTGCTGTTTTCTACCCTTCGGCCTGGTTTCTGTCAGACTTAAATTCACAACCTATTCCTAGGGTAAAGAAGCTACAGGAGAGCTGAGCAACAGACCTTGGTTTCTCTGTGCGGTTCCTGCTGAAGTTTTTGGATTTTGGCGCAGGTGTTTGTTGTTTGTTCAGTGTTCTCGTGGACTTCATCAGGAGTTGTGCATGAATAATGAATTCAGAAGATGGCTGTGGCGTGTAGTGAGGTCCACCATCTGGGTCTAGTCAGCTGGCAATTTCTGATGGCTATTTAAAAAAAGAAAAAGACAAACACCAAAAAACGTTGACTATTAATTAGTGCAAATGCGTGTGTCTCTGCTGTCACTTTTTCTTCCAAGACCTCTCCAGTTTCTTATTTAACTCTCCTGTGGCATATTCTCCAAATGCTACTTCATGACCTCCTAAGGACAAGCATTCTTTACAGCCAATGTAATCCTTTTGTCTTCTATTTTTCTAAATGTTGTTATTGTAAAAAAAAAAAAAAAATCATCACAAAAGCTCTGGTCACATTAGGAAACTCCTAGAGATTTCTTTGGTGGTGTTCAGACAGAGTCAATATTCCAGTCTGTGCACAGACTCTGTCATTGCCCGATTGATTTATATTGCTCGCAGTAGTTAAGAAAGCTGAGCTGTGGTGGATGAGGCTTTCAGAAGAGACTGCTGATCCTAAGGTCTGTCTTTTGGTTTTGGGCAACCCAGTCTTGAACTTTGGAGCTGTCCTCACTTTTTGTACACGGCATTTACTTGTGGGTGTCTGAAACCAGGCAAGTTGACTCCCAACCCCCCCCAAAGATCACTCTAGTCAACTTGAATAATGTTCTAGCAATGTGATGTCTCCTTTCCTTCATGTGCTCTGCTGACCTGGGGCCAGCATGGGGAAGCAGCCCAGTACCAGCAGGAATACTTCAGCAGGCTCAGCTTCACTGACTGGTGATTTCTGCCAAGCTGATTTATCTCTTACCTTACCTGCCCCATTCCTCTGCTGAAAATTCAGTATGGGGAACATTCGTGGAAATAATAGAAACTTTCCTTCTCTAGTTTAAAGAAATGAAGAATCCTTTCTTGAGACCGGTAAGGTTTCCTCCTACATTGTTTGTGGGCTTTTTCCCATTTTCACCTCAAAGTCTTGTTTATGCAGGGGCAGGGAATGTCTTCTCTTCCTCTCGTCAATTTCAAATCGATATAACGACCTTTACTGAAGCTATAATTACATTGATCAGGAACACATCAAACCTCAGAATATTGGATTTGTCCTCAATCTGAGGTGAGGACTCTGAATGTGTTTTTTTTCTTCCCGACCCTTTTCAACTGTGATTCAGTTTAAATCTGTGGGCATCGCTTTAAGATCACGCTAATAACGGAGGCAGGTTAATATCCCTTGTGTCCTTGTCTTTACTGCAGACAGTAGCAACAAGGGGCCTAATTAGCGTTTGGGTTTGTTGGTTATGGAGGTTGCTCCAAGAGAAACTGGACTGACACCATGAAACTCATTAGACTTAGGTCTTCCAACACTGTGTTTTTATGTTAAAGAGAAAAGAAATCTAGCAAGGGGGAAGGCGAGGGAGTGCAAAGTAGAATCCTCATTAGAGTAATTAGCGTAAGTCATTATTTCCTAGAAGCCTCAAATGGCCACATTTATTCTAAAGAGATGCCAAGGGTATGGCTGGATGATGACATCTGCCTTTGGGGGGAGGAAGGGAGAGCCTTGTTTGCTGCCTGTGTTTACTTACATTTTCTGGCTTATGTGATACCTGATCCTATTAAGCTCTATATAGCTAATCCTCTTTCATGGTACTAATTTCTTGCCATTATCTTGATTTGGCTGCTAATTTCCCTTATGGTATTCTTCTACTATCCTACTGTTGGTGAGTGGCTTGAAATAATTCTCAAGTATCCAGTAGGAAAAATCTGTGTGCTGTGTGTCAAGGTCCCTGGAAGGAAAAGGAATCACTGGTAGGGCTGAGAAAAAGTGTGTTTCCTAATGAATCTTTTGCTGTTAGTGGCATCTCTTCTCTTGTGTTTCCATTGTTTGCCTCTCTCCTTGCTGTGATATGAGAGAGATTACATTCTGTGGTATGAACCTAGGAGTTATAAGTTTATAACACTAAGTTTTTACATGAAGCTTTTTATTGACTTACCTGGCCTCACCACTATTTATTATGTCCTTGTCTTTAGTAGACCTGTACCTAAGCCTGGCTGAGCCCCGTACATTACAGTTGTCCGCTTGCGTCGTCAGAGCACTGGTAATTAAAAAACATCAAACAAGTGAAAGGATATACTTTTTTTTTTAATTTAAGAGTGGAGATAAACTGTGGGACAGCTTTGAAATGAAGCGAGATGTCTACAACTGAATATAGGCGTCCTGCATCTCATCTCAGATTTAGCCTCCAGCTTGTACCCGTGGAAGCTCTTGGCCAACACGCAGTCAGGTGGCTGAAACTGCTTTCCATGTGCACTAGTCTCATTCTTTTAATCTTTATTTGTTGATTTCCAAGCAAATTGAACGAGATTCTTCAGAACTACATTTTTCATGAACAGTCTCTCCTTGTGAAGTTTTTCTCTTTCCCAGACGGTGAGGCGTTAAATGGATCCCATGGGTCCAAAGGATTTAGGCAAGGTGGACAGGGGTAAGTGGTCCTGGAAATTATGTATTGTATTATTTATGGACAATACATTTTATTCTTCATAGCAAGCAAAAGTTATTTCTTATACGTATAGCTCTTAAAACTGAATCTTTTGTTCTTAAACTAAAGATGCTTAAATCTGAAATATCCAGAACATTGCTTCTACGTCTGCCTAGAAAGAGCTCTTATATGAAAGATATAAAAAAAAATACCTTCCTGTGGCTGCTTATTACAAAATGACTGCTTGTATTCCTTTTTCTTTTAAGAGTTACTGTTTTCTAGCCGTAAACTTTTGGCTAGACAAATGAGGAATATCACAGCAAGGAGAGACAAACACTGTCTAAGCAGATAGGCTTTTTCAGGATCAAAAGACTATTTGAAATTTCCCTTTCCTTCTAAATTTCGGACAGAGATGACAGGGTAGCAGAAATTTCTTTCTTTGGATATGTCTTTTTATTTTTCTTGCTGCCAGTGATGAAAAGAGAGCAGTGTCGCTTTACCTGGCAGAATCAGCTGTTGGCTTTACCACAGACGCAGTGTGAGGCTGGGTTTCTCCATCTTCTTCTGGCCTTCAGGTAGAGCAAGGGCCCTTACTCTTTCCCTATGGTGGAAAGGTACCGTGCACCTCACACCCTGTCTGTGCCTGCAGCTCCGCAGTTTTTTGCCTTAATTCTTTTTAAGTAGTTTATTCTTGTCTTTGGTATTCTTTCATAATTTATTTCATCTTGTTTCAATCACTCTATACTGTCCTTCATGAAGAAAATAAAGAGGGTAGTAGTTCCATTGTGCAATTTTTTAAATTTGTTCTTGTTTTTCCTCTTACTGTGGCACTGCACCATACCCAGCACGGTGGTTGCAATCCGCGTTGCAAGTTGTTGATAACAAAGTGATATCAGCAGAGGGAGAAACAAATAACCGAAGCTGTGCTAGGGGTAATGACTATTTTTAAACCCAATTTGTCAGGCAGTATTTTCCCCCTGTGTTATTCTCTTAAAATCTCCCTTTGTTGTGGAGAGAACAGACGCTGTAAATGCGGTATGATTGCATTTGGAAGACATCGAAGTGCTGCGTCCTGACCTGAGATAAAATGTGTCAACTCAAACCCTTCAGCATGGAGATGCTGCGTGGTTTTAATGGAATCTATCAAGTACACATGAATAGTTAACCTACCTTTCATTTTCATAGCTTATTAAAATCATTAAAATACAGCAATAATTATGATACTTTGGTGTATTCAAATCAACCCCAGGGATCTCGGCATACCTGAAGAAGCGTTATGCTATTGTGTGAACTATTGCAGAAGGTTTGTAGTGCTTCTTCCTAACATCAGAATGTGAAACTAGCGTTTTGTCATTGCTGTCCATCTGTTGGGTTTTTAAGCATAAGTTCTGACCTTTAGAACCCCAAAAGGTGAGATTTTTGTTAAATATTCAATTAGAAATTGAAAATAAAGTCAAAACTGCACAGCTTCTCATGAGAATTGACTGGATCTTCACAGGTTTAAAATGAAGATGATGGGCTAGAAGATTACCTGAGGAAAGACCTAATCTTTTAAATCAATGGTCATGCACCCTTGCAATGACATTGATATTTATTCTCTATTATTTGGTCAGTAGATATCTCCATGTGTGCTTTCTCCACAGGTTTTTAGCAGGGGAGATTCCTGATAAGCAGGAACGGAGCTCTAACTTTTGATTCAGGTTGTAGGTGTTCATCCAGGTTTTTTCAAAAGTCTTGGTATTGGAGCTTTCGTTGTGAATTTTGTGGGGTTTGCCGAATCGTTTACAAACTGTGCTTCATTTTGGGGTTCTATTTCAAATACCTGAAGTCTCAGAAAGGTCTTTTGTTAGTACAAACTGGAACAGATCCGTGATGAAGGGCCAATGATTTTTTCAGGCTTAGTACTTAAGATGTTTTTCTATGCAAGTCATGTAGATCATAGAAATGAGCATAACTGAGCTAATTTCTGAAAGTACACAGATTTTCATGGAAATCAGTAGAAAGATTCCTCTTTGCTTTATACCAAGCCCCAAAAGAGCACCTTTGTTCCAGAGTTGCTATTTGATCTTCTGCTTGCCAGCCAGGGAGTCTGGTGTCAAAGAATTTAACGATCAGATCTGTGTCTTAAAAACTTTGGAGGGGAGGGGGGAGAGTCCCTTCACATGAAGAGCACTGTCCAGCTCTCTGTTGGGGTTTTCAAGCACTGACAAGGTAATCAGTATAATTATTCTTCAGCACAGATTATGCTGTAAAAGCGAAAAACTAGCATCGTTGATTTGATTTTGTAATAAGATGACAAGTTTGTAATGATCACTGTTTTTGGAGATCAAAGAAATATACTCTTCACTTTCCTGACATTATGTCAATATCCTTCTCCAACTGTTTTGAACACCTTGATAGTTTTTCTCTTCAAATCTGTTTTTAAGAAAGATAAGTAAGGAAAAAGCTAGATCTGCCCTTGAAACAGTGCCACTTCATTCTCTCTTCTAAGTTTTTTGGGTTTGATAAAACAGCAGAATAAAATAGCCTTATAAAATCCAAGCAGGTCAGGGAAGAACCTCTTGCTCCAAGTCGCATAGCTTGCCTGACCCTTCATTGTTTGCATGTTTGATTTTCAGGGATCAGGCTCTATGCAATGTCATTTACCTTTTGGGTTGTGAGGTGGATTGTTCTAATATAATTGCCTTGCTGGAAATGTTACAATATTCTTGAAAGGTAAGTAAAATTACATTTTTACAATGAGAACTGAGGCACAGCGAGGCTGATGTGACTTGGTCACAGCCAAATCTGTACCATGTAAGTAAACTACAGAGAGTCTGAGAAAAGGCAGCGGGGTCACAAAAGACGTGGAGTTGTTTCTGTTCAGGCGGCGCTAAACAGCCAAGGACTCTTCGTCTGAGAAAGAGATGACTTGCAGGGTATGACAAAGATCTGTGAAATCATTAATAACACAGAGAAACTGGATAGAGAGCAGAAGTTCTATCTGTTTTACAGTATAGGAAGTAAGGGTCCTTGCGTGAGAAGTGCGGGGAAGGTTCAGAACATTGAAAGGGCGTAATTTAACACTGGGTTTCTTTGCCACGGGACATTGTGAACGCCAAACTGCTACATAAGTTGAAAAAGCAATTAATCATGGAAGGGAAAAGGACAAATCTGTCAGAGGTTGTTCAGGCTGAAATCTATTGCTCGGATTAGAGCCAGACACTGACGACTGCATGGGTGTGACACAGAAGCGGTGTTGAACCTCCTTCCTTAGGCCAGGGCCGAGGTGGACTTTCTCCTCGTTCAGTAAAGCCATTTTTAACTTTTTGTGCTGAATATAACAGGAGAATTGAAAGCTTGAAGCGGGGGGGGGGGAAGTGTACGCAGGGGCTGCAGCTTCTTGTAACAGCAGTGTCCTCTACCCAAGTCTATTTCCAAGCATGGTCAATCCTTTCCAATTTAATCCTTCAGCCTCCTATGGCAAAACTCTAGAGAAAGCTTAAAGATGGAGCAAAAGGAATCTCTGTGAACTGCCGGGCTCATCCTCCCAGCACAGCTTTTCACTATTCATTTTTGAAATAGCAGTATTTATAGCGGGATTTTGAAGATATACATTCCTTTAATTGGCTCAGCGTGAATCTTGAAGCTGATATGACACTGAAACATCAAAGCCTCACGGTTCCTCGCTATGGGTTCCAGCAAAACTGCTGAAACATAATATTGTGCACAAGATGAATGTGACAACGTAGGCCTCCATGCAGTCAAGCCAGCGTGATCTGCAGGCCCTTGAAACCAGGCAGCTCCAACTTCAGAAGAACATTTCTTTTGCTCTTTATTTTTTATTTTTAGGGAGTTTTTATTTTTAGAAGGAAAGACTGGAGATGATCTCTCTTGCTGTGGTTGCTTTGTTTGAATGGGTCAGGTTAGCTTACAAGAGGATGTAGCAACTGATGAATTCCTGGTTAAAGGTGACAAAGTTGAAGGAGATGAGTAGTGGGGAAGCCAGAATTACAATTTTTATGATTTTTTTAGGCAGTCATTCCCGCCTCTGCCGCTGAATCACGAGGTGACCTTGAGCACATCCCTCACCTGTTTGAGTTTCTCCTGCACAGGGAGGTCTCTGGAGCCTTGCTGCTGCTGAGGACACAACAGTGAGGCCTCTCCCTGGTTGACAGCCAGTTAGAACCTGCTGTGGACAGGAACAGCCACGGCAATTGGAAATAACTCTGCCCTCTTTAGTTGATGTACAAAAAAAGAAATATCTGCAAGGTTGTTGACTAGCTAAGGTGAGTCTTGTTGTGGTTGTTGGGTTTTATAACGAGTGCAATTCCAACAGCTTTTCTCTCATGCGTTCATACCTGACTCTGCCGAAACACTGCAGAGAATTCGTGTTCCGCTAAAGTTAAGCGACCTTCAGCTTCATCATACCTCACTGAGGAAACGATCTATTGAAGTGTCTCAATTAAGACAGCTTTCCAAACTCAGGTCATCTGGCTGTGAAAATCCCAGGCTCCTCTGATTTCCTTTTGATGTTCAGTTTTGTGAGTGGCTCTGAGTAAATCAAAGCTTCCTTCCCTTGATAAAAGAGCAGGCAGGGAATCTGTTACTACATCCAAACTTGGAAATGAAGTTTTTCATTTGTTGCAGAACATTGTGGAATATCACTTTGATGCGCTCTACGCAGTTTTGTTTCCTGACCTGTTCACAGCCTGAAGCACTTTGATACTGTAAATTATTTATAAAGTTTTTAGTAATAATTATCTGTAAGTGTTGTACACCACAGTGTGTGCCAAGGGATTCTATAGTGAGCTGGTTGGAGTTTTTAAAACATACTAGGCGTGGAATGCCAGTGACACTTCCAGAATTGGATAATCTTTAGACCTTTTTAGGTGGTGTAATAATGGTTTGCGTTATTTGTTCCTGTTTTTCAGTGCATGTGCTCATCACTAACGCAGACTTGCCTGTTTGTTTCGCTGGGTCTGCTTCTGGTTTGACACTCTCAATTGCCCTGTCGATGGATTTACTCTGGATACACATTTATGGAAGTGAACTCTGGACTGGATTCATGACAAAAATCACTGCTGAAAATAGAGCTGATCTGTTAGTTCTTTTTATTCTCTCTGCGGGGGACACAAACCCTTGTCTTTTGCTTTCACTCTTTCTACATTCTGTAATAAAGTTCTGTGAATTTAGGGAATTTAGTTGAAATTCAGGCATTTGTTTTGCGTTCATGTCACACGTTGTTTCTGCCACAGTTGCTCTCCTTCCCCCCTCAGTGAGTAGCAAAGGGAATAAAAGGAGCTTGTGTGAGACTTGGCTGCGCGGACTGTGCTGTCGCTGTGCCAGGCAGCTTAAAGCCGCAGGAACCCGCTGGTGAGCCGTGGGCCGTGACTGCCCTGGCTTCAGCGCATCCTCCACTTCACCATTGCTTTTATTCTCCCATAGTGCTTCTAGTGGCTCTGTGAGAGAGGATGAAATGAAGAGGGTCTAATCAGAGTTGCTCTTTGTACACCTGGTAATGGGTGAGAGAACATTGCACTGGGGTATTGCAATGAGCAGGCGGGTAAGGTGGTAGAGAAGCGGCTGTTTATTGGGATTCAGCTTCTACTTGAAGACTCTGGGTTGATTAAACCTACATGGGGGTATTTTTTCTGTGCTTCAACTTCTACCAATCTCTACCCCTGTGGTTCTTTCTCAGCTATGCTGAAAACAGCTGTGACAGGGAGGTTTTGCTTTGCGTGGCGTAAGTATGTTGTTAGAACATGGTAATAATGGTTCAGGTATTACCTATGCTGCAGTTTAGTGCCTGAGTTTAACTTAAACTCACTTCAAAATCTCCTGGGGCTCCAGCTTCAAAGACAATCAGGTTATTAAACAAATTTCACATAGTACCACCGCTCTTTCCATTGCCTCACAGACATCAGCTGGAAGGCTCAGGCATCGCACAGAGCACCCACCGAGGTCATGCCTGGTGGCTCCTGTTCCTGCGGGTGCCGCCGATTGCCCAGCACTTCAGCAAACTACTCACAGTTCCACGTCTCATCTTGTGCAATGCGCCTTTACTGCCCAGGACATGAAGGAGCACCTGAATCAACGTTAACATCTCTTGCTGTGGAAAGGAATGACCTTTGCTGTTCAGAAATGTGGGTAAAGTAGGCTCATACTAAAATTTTTCAGGATGCCAAAAATGAACTGTTGTCTCCTTATAGGAAACCAACTGATAGCCGGCATCTATGAAGAGGTCTTTCTACGTAACAACTTTGTAATCCATCTTGCAATTCTCTTTATAGAAAAAACTCCTCTCCTTCATTTAATAGCCGCATTTGGCTTTGCGAGGAGAGGGGCCTGGTGGCAATGGAAAAAGATGCAGGAGGGCTGGCAGCCATTTCTGGCTTTCCTACAGAATTTGTAGCCTCGGGCAAGCCAATAGGTGCTTGTGCTTTTTTTAAATATATGTATGACAAACAGAAACAGCCTGCGTATTGCCTGTTACTGACTCTGGATTTTCGTAATTGCTCTTGAACAGCAGGCCGGGTGCAGATTTTCACGGTCCCTACCGGAATCTCTTCGCCCAGAACTTCGGAACTCTGTGCTGGAACCCAACCTGTGATATTTAGAGCACTTTGCTTTGGCTTAAGCTCAGTTTGAGTAATGACCGTGATGTTATCACCTGGGGTTGGAGATTAAATATTTTCATTACATCTGGATTCTTTTCCACTCCTAAGAGCATTTCAGTATTACTGTTTATGAAGCGCAATCACTTGGCTGTTGATGTTTATCAAAAAAAGATCTTTTCTCATGTTGTTAACTCACATTACCATTTTCTTCCTGCGATGACAATGGGGAGAATTGCATTTAATTAAAATAATGCAAAGCAGGGAAAATTTTGGTGGTTTTACTCAGTAAAGAAAAAAATTCAGAAGCAAGTAGATGGCTGGGGAGCAGGAGAATAAATAGGGCAAGAAAAAGCCTGATCTTTTTGCGTGTGCTTTTGTATACTGTAAAGAAATATTTGGTAAGACACATGGTGACAGCAGTTGTACTGTTTGTAAGGCTTTAAGGCAAGCGACACTTCAGATGGATCCTAGCTGCATTAGTATTCCACACCCACACCGAGCCGGTCATCGTCAGCGTGGCATGCTAATTACTACTGTCCCTCTTTTTCTCCTCCTTTCCCACCAGTCTCTTCCCTTCCCCTTCGCTTTCCAGTTCGGCCATCCCCTCCTTGCAGTGATATGTGGTTTGTATCTTCCCAGCCATTATGCTGATGACCCAGGGCACTGCCTGCCACTTTTGATAAACTGTCAGATTATTTTTGGAATGTCCACATATGCTTTTCTGGAGGTACAATTTAGCACTGTGATAATCTATTAAATTGCTTTCCGTGTTATGCCAGCTCTCACTTCTGCTGCTTTTTTTAAGGTTTACATCGCCAGAGAAAAAGCGCGGTGACGCTGCACCCCAAAAATGGGACCAGTGTGTTCTCTACCAGACTGTTTATGAAATACAGCATTAAATAACATTTCTGTTTTCCATTTTTTAATGGTGTATGTGCAGAATGTAAAATTCTGGGGAAAAAAACATGCCTTATGAAGTTCAACCAGGCCAAGTGCAAGGTCCTGCACCTGGGTCGTGGAAATCCCACAAATCCAGGCTGGGCAGAGAATGGATTGAGAGCAGCCCTGAGGAGAAGGACTTGGGAGTGCTGGTGGATGAGAAGCTCAACATGAGCAGGCAATGCGCCCTCGCGGCCCAGAAGGCCAACCGCATCCTGGGCTGCATCAAGAGGAGCGTGGCCAGCAGGTCGAGGGAGGTGATTCTCCCCCTCTACTCTGCCCTGGTGAGACCCCACCTGGAGTACTGTGTCCAGTTCTGGAGCCCCCAACACAAGAAGGACATGGACCAGTTGGAGAAGGCCCAGAGGAGGACCACAAAGATGATAAAAGGGCTGGAGCACCTCTCTTATGAGGACAGGCTGAGAGAGTTGGGGCTGTTCAGCCTGGAGAAGAGGAGGCTCCGGGGAGACCTGATAGCGGTCTTCCAGTGCCTAAAGGGGGCCTACAAGAAAGATGGGGAGAGGCTGTTCAGTAGGGCCTGTTGTGATAGGACAAGGGGTAATGGTTTTAAGATAGAGGGAGGGAGATTTGGGTATTGGGGAAAAATTTTTTTACACTGAGGGCTGTAGAAGACTGGAACAGGTTGCCCAGAGAGGTGGTTGATGCCCCATCCCTGGAAACGTTCAAGGCCAGGCTGGATGAGGCTCTGAGCAACCTGATCTGGTTGGGAATGTCCCTGCTCCTTGCAGGGGGGTTGGACTAGATGACCTTTGAAGGTCCCTTCCAACTCTATCCATTCTATGATTCTATGATACCCTATTTTTTCAGGACTCTACGCTGTAGTATTCCAAAAAAAAAAAAAACATTGAATGGGTGCTTTGAGTGGGCGGTATGGAAGTGAAGTGGAAAGATGTTGATGGATTTATGGAGCTTCGTCCTCCAAGGGCTTTGTTGTGCAACATTGTGCTTCATACATCCCACAAGCTGTTCAGTTGACAAAATAATATCCATTTTATTGGGACTGAGTTCCTGCACAGCCATTAGGCTCCCAGCACCACTGGTGATCTGGGGCTGAGGAGCAGCAAGGGCCAGATTGCTCAGCCTTCCATGTGAGGGCAAAACGGAGTCCCTTTGTTTGCAGACTTGTAGAGGATGGACTTTGTTGGATTTAATGTGAAGGCAGGGTGGCTCTGCAGGTGATGCTGTATTGGAGAAGGAAAACTCACTTGTAACCTCTCACGCTTTTGGATGATGTCGGTACTTTTCGATGGGTCGGAGTTGTGATCCCTGCTGAGACACGGAGGGAGAGGATTCTTCATTCTGTGTCATTCTTCTGGTGACTGTTCAGTGCGCGATGAGTCGAGGGGTGAAGAGGAACTTGGGACAGGTCTAACAAATCATACTTGCTCCTGAATAAGACGGCAAGTGTAGGCCCACACTTGATTGTATTAGCAGAGCAGATTCAAGGTAAAAATCTGTGAACCTGTGTCTGTTTTATTTTTGAGTTATGCCTTATTGGGGTGGTTCTTATTGCAACAAACTTCACAGTAGGTTTTTTTTTTCCTACTCATTTTTTTTTACAGAGTGTGCAAATGTCTTGAAATATTTTTTTTAATTATTATTTTTAAATAGCACTGTGCATACACTTTCATTTGGTTCATTTTGGGAAAAAATACGGCTGACCTAAATAGAAAAACTATCTTTGATCTTGCAAAGATTGAACTGTTAGCAAAAATTAATAACTGAAAAATGAACATGTCTGGCATCCCTCCAGGGGATAAAAATATATCTTTGAATCAAAGAATCGCCATGTGTAAGAAGCTAATTCACAAAGCTTGTACTTTTAAACAAAATTATTAGAATTTTTAAGAGGAATATGTAGGAGATGAATGACCAGGCTTTGCCAAGATTTTTGTAAATGAAAACTCTGTATTGTGCTGTTCCTCGTTTTGTGTGGTAAGTAAATTTGAAGTGGGTCATCCCTTACTTAGAGGTGCCACCTGTGAATAGTGTCACACCACTGAAAGGCCTGAGACTGAGTCATTCATCTCCGAGGGCAGTCTGTAATGGCAGGAGACGTGGAGAAGGCATTACCTGTCACTCAGAAAACTTTCTGATAGGCAGGCTGCCTTGCTTCTGACGCGGCACTCGGGTGAAGAAGATGGAAAAATAGAAGCTTACACAGGAAGCCTGAAATAAATGGCCTGATTTTTTTGGAATTGGCAAGTGCTTAGCATGTATTGAATTTGGTGTTCGCTCAGTGCTCTTGAAAATCTAAGTTAGTTACTACAATCCAAAATGCTAAGTTAGAACCTCAAATTTATACTCATTGTATTAAAATATTAGCTTTTTTTTTCTCTCCCCCCGCCCCCAGAATCTTAGCCTCTGTCTCTGCGTATTGGTTGTCCATCTGTAGGTAAGGACAATGTATTGGTTTTTTTTCCCTCCTGTCTGTCTCATCTGTGTTTAAATTCCCAGTTCTTCAGAAGTCCATCATTTACGACCATACGTACAGTCCTTAGCACCATGGACTTGGATTTCAAACAGGTCCTCCATGGGGTTCTTTAATGTAATTAGCAATGGCAAGTATGATTTAAGTAATAAAATATGTGTAATATTCTGCCCATGGAAGGCTTAATTAATTAAAATTCGTTTAATGTATCACAGAGCTTGTTCATTTCAGCTGGAAATACCAAGTATTTATTACTACTTGAGTGAAAATATGGATAGTAACTTCAGATTGGGGTTCCAATTTACAGGATTTGTATATGAACTCAAATTCCTAAGAGATAAATTGACCTCAATTTCCATTTATTGACGGTGTGTCTGGCTGGCTCACCCTCCTAAGGCATTGTGGTGTGAAATGGGAGATTAAATTAAAGAAAGAATCAAAATGATTGCTTCTTTCTGTACCTTGGATGTTGTTTATAACAGAGCTGAAAGGATATTTTATACTGGAGTGTGGATTATCCAAAAGAAATATCTCTTCCTGCTCTATGCTACTTCCTTCTGTTGTTTTTGTTAGCACTCACATGGCACATTACAATCAACTTTTATTTCTTTTTGATTTATAATTGTAGTTTTTAATCTAGGACTCCAGAATCTACACCAGACAGGATGCGTTAGGACCTGATACAGCAAACATCGGCCTGGCACTGCTGGCCTTTCCTTCCTTATTTACCACACATAAAGGTAATTATAGCGTCACCTCTACACTTACTAATAGATTTGAGAGGTAGGTTTTCTGTTCTAGCAGAAGTCTGTCAATCTGGTTTACTAAGTGTAGCTGTTGCAAACTCATTGAATGGGGAATTGCGCCCATGGATTCTTGTTGTGATGTCAAAGAGGAGAAATGGAAAAATGACCGATGGTAAAGCACCCGTACGGCTGGGTGTTGCAGTATATCTGAGCTCAGGAACATCCTGCTGTTGCTGCTGTTGGCTCCGTACCGTGAAGGTAGCGTCAAGGTTGCTGGATACTCGTGAGCTCTAAAGCCAAGGAACAGCTCTCTGTGCCTTTGCAATCGGTCTGAAATCAGTTCATGCTTTGGTCCGGCCATATTTCCTGATTAAGGATGTGGTGTCGGTTTTCTCTAGTCAGACAGTACAGTCGTGCTTACCGTGTGAAAATAATTGAACGGCAATTAAATCAATAGTATGCTCACATGAAAAATTTATTTTTGTGAGGTGAAATCTGAGCAGTTCTCTTGTGTGGCTGTACATTAGGCAAAAATGGAAATCTCTGAAAGTTGTGATTTCTGTCATTTGTGATTTTAGTTTCTTGGAAACACGTTAGTCAAGCCTAGTGGTCAACAATTTCTCTTAGAACAGGACAGGAGAATGTTAGAGAGCAGACTGCAGCCAAGAGTGACATAGGTATTACAGCTGAGTATACCGTAATGGAAATGTTGTTTCAAGATGTGGTGTTTTTTAAGCAGCCTGAAGATAGTCACTAGCAAAGGTATTATTATCTCCAGTATGGCAGTCCAAAAATACCTTAAAGTACTTTCTTTTTTAAAAAAGAAGCATTTCTTATGAAACACTCCGGTCTCCTCCTCCTGCCATTGTAGTGTGACAATGCCTGCACCCGCTTTGTCCCCGTGCTGCTGGTGCTCTCCTGTACGTGTACCAAGACTGGCGTGCACGCTGGAAGGTTGAATGTCTTCATTGTGCCTGAGATAACGACAGGCATTAATTACCTTTTCCGGTACCGTCAGAATAACCCTTCTGCGTAGTTCTGTGTCTGGAAGAAATGCACTGTGGATTACTCTGCCTATGTTCTAGATGCTAATCCTATTACCAGCAGCAGGATTAGTTCATAAACAAAAGAGCTGGACTAGTCTGTTCTGTATGTCCTGCTACGAAAGTTGGACAGGATTTACATGCAGTACACCGCTTTTCTACTCTTACACTTAGCACCACATCCAGAGCTTGCAGCTGCTGAAATTCACTGTAGTGAATTCAGTGAATTTGTACGATTTCTGGAAGAAAACTGTATAAAATTGTAGGAACCATCATGTCTTGTTAGGTTCTGAGGGCTACTCATTGTTAAATGTAGTGCCAGAATTTATTTCAAAGTAGACGTTGTTGTTTGTGACTAGTTTAATCACATAGTTGAGATCAGGCAGTGTTGCTGTAATTTGAAGCTATCCTCTCGTGTGTAACCGAGGCTTTTCAGAACTCCCTGTGCAAAGGACCAGCTTCTGCAGTCGGCATTGCTGAGGTAGATCGTAGCTGGCAGGGGCAGACAAGCAACGCTGAGCTCGGGCACTTCCCTCTGGAAGCGTCGAGGAGGCGTGAACACTGTACATAGGTGCTCTGTTTCTGCCACCGTGGTGGGACGCCGCAGCATCCCTGCAGCACAGGCGCTGCCAGCCTGGCTGAAGGAAGCAGGGGTGCTTGGTTGATGCTGGCTGGCAGTGAGCAAACTTTTTAATGAGGAGGATTTGTCCCACCTTGCTACCTGGTGCGGGAGCATTTCACAACTGCCGTTCCTCTCTTCCAGTCTCTGTCTTGATTCTGTTGAAATAGACTTGTGGGGGTGGGAAGCAATAACAGGGAACATTATTAATTATGAATTGGCTGTCGTTCTGGTATGAGGGTACTGTGCTTCTGTATGCCACGGCCTCTGTGTGGACAAGCGTGTTGGAAAGGAACCTGATTTCCTTCAAGTTACTCATCCAAAAATGGCTGTAATAACGCTAAATTATTGCTGGAGATTGGGAGATGCTTGAGATTATTTTATTGGTGTGGAAATCCTGAGCACTGTTGTTAATTCCAATCTAATTTGTAGCCAGTAATCAGATGTGAACACTAAACTTCCTGCAGTTTGTTATAGTTCTCTCTCCTTGTTCCAGGATTGTGTTTGGAGGTAACAGAGAAAGGAGTGGCGATAATGTGTGAGAGCTCTCAGATTCAGGAGCTGCAGGATAGCAAAGACACGTCTTTGCTTTTATAATTATGTCTGCAAAACCATGTTGGCAGATTCTCCCTGTAGAACTACAGCATATGCCAACAAAACTTTTTCTGTTGGCATTGCTACACGAGTTCCTCAGATGATGTGAACTGAGTTGACAAAAGCAGTATTTTGTCAGTGGTGCTACATCTCTCGGATTCAATATTTCAGGACCAGACAGTGTGTATATGTATTTTTTCACCCCTCCCTTATCTTCTTCCTTGCTGCTGTTTGTCTCTTCAGCTGATGTGGTTCCCCATCATTTTCTCTGCTCAAGAGAAGAAACAACAGAGAAGCCAAACACAAATCCTTCCCAATGCAACAATGCTGGCAGCATGTGCCAGCTCACTACAGATACTTAATTTCAGCTGTGTATAAAGGGCACAGAAATATTTTATCATTTTATGCAGCTTCTGACCCATACTGCTTCCACATGCGATTCAGATTTTTTTTATGCTGGTGATCTTTGCTTTCCAAAAGAGAGAAATACCTTTCCAAAAGAGAGCAGATGCCGTCACTTGACCTTTTCAGCCTTTGGATTCTCAGTGTATCTAACTTGGCCAGACAGGTCTGGGGAAGAAAAAAATTAACAGCAGATGGATTTATGAAAAGAGCTCAGTGGCAGATGGTGCCTACAGATATTTACTGACATGTCCTCGGCCTTAATGGGTGTGGGTTTCCCCTTTCAGCAGCACTGGTAGTCCAGTAATACTTGAGTATGTGCATTGTGAAGATGTGCTGACAGGTAAGGGTCTGCATTATCAGCAGCAGAAGAAACTCGAGGACCTCTAATATGTAGTTTGAGTACTTAAGAGTTCATCTCTGCTTGTGGTTTAACCCAATGGTAGGTGGCATCGGTAGGAATCTTTTCAGCCCCCTTCATGCCATTTGATCAAATCTTTAAATTCTTGTATCATCATTTTTTTGTGAAATCAGTTCATCTTCAATGTATGGGATTTATTTCTTCTGGTAATCAGTCACACATTCAAAATAAAATCAGAGCCTCCTGGCCATACTTGCATAACTGGAAACAATTTTATAATTTTTAATGTTTATCAACTGCATGTTTTTTAAAAAAAGATGCTTGGGATAGACTTAACCAAAACCCATTCTTAGTATTAAGCATATGAGCAGGCCCAGAGAATCCAGCCTGCTTGCAGGTAAGCAGCGTATTAAGTGCACTGTTGGATCTGCAAACTGCTAGCAGAAACTCAACATACAGATAAAGGACTTGCTGTGGAAAAACGTGTTACACCCTGCTATGGAAGCTGCCTTCTGGTACAGAAATGCTGTCATGGATCCATTTGGATTTACTTGACATTATGATCCTTTGAAACCTTTCCCTATATGCGTAATTTAGCATTTCTTCACAGGGAATGGATGCTTCACAGAAACCAGATCTTCAGTCTACTGACCCTTTTTAGGAACTTGTCTTTGCTCTGATGCAGACACTGTTCAGTATCTGGTGCGCTTCTTCGCTGGAGACCTTGGAGAGAACGTCCACAGAAGAGGTGATAGCAGCATTGAGAGAGGGGATCGGGTTGATTTGTTGTCTTTCAGTGCATCCATCTCAACAATTCCTATCAGCAAGGTTCCCCCAACAAGTGGAACTTAAGCTGCCCTGAACCTCTCCCACAAGCTGGAAATCTGCTATCTGGAATCTTTTCTTTAGAGTGATTTATTCTGCCCTGACTTAGCAGATGTAGACCTACCCAGTCACATAGTCCTAGACTAAACGCTGGTTTTGCCTTATCGTTCTTTACTGGGTTGCTTTCAATCTCTCCTTTCTACATCTCATGACTTGTTCGTTGGCTTTAAAGAAGGATTGTCTTCTGCAGTCAAAGAGAACGCTGAATTGAAAATGAGGAGCAAGTGTAGGGAGGTTATAACCGGCCCAGCTACTACTCTGGATTTTTTGTTTGTATAGAAATAAGGGTGGCTATGAAATACAACAAAGAATATTTGGCTGGAGACAAACTGCAGAAACCCCCTTGAATCTAAAGATCTCTAAACCCCGGTGCTGCACAGAGATGATGTGATCTCTGCCTGTATGAAATGTCTGGGTAAAATGTTGTTTTAACTGAAGTCAGGAGTGAATCAGGGCAGAATGCTGCTCAGGAGAGAATTGTCATTCCCAGAGTAATAAGAAGGCTGGATATTTGTATTTTGCCATTCGATGCCTTTCAGGACATTGCACTACTGACTGTACATTTAAACGCTGTGATGTGATGATGTTCCTCCTGTTGCAAGGGTTTTTTTTTTTTTCTAATGTTAGAACAGTCTTAGAAATTTTGAGTTTCTTTGGGAGAGGTGTGTCATTCTAAATCTCATGAAATTTAGTGCTTTGACGGCTGCATTGCTCATTGGAAGTAATTTTCTCACTTTGAGAAATCCAAATAGATGAAGGGATTGGAAGATAGGTATGATGAGTCAAACTTTTGGAGAAAGTGCAGTGAGAATGTAGTGGAAAAGATGTGATTTCTATTCTTTAAAAGCAGATTAGAGAGGGAACAAGCAGTTAAGTTAGAGGAAAAAAGTAATAAGTGATGCAGTTCCAGTGTTACTGAAGTCTGAACGGTATGAAATTCAAACACCCTTTGATCTAACACAGGTGGAATTTGGAATTGAGGTAACTGACGTGGCGTGAAAAATCAGTATCTGGCAACGCGCGGTTCAGCTCTGAGGGACTGAGGTCTGGGATTCACAGACCTCAATTTTGCTGGTTCTGCCAGTGTCCTGCTGGATGACTTGAGAAAGTAATTTTGGGGTGGAGCACTCGCATCACTTAATTTCAGGCACCCTCAACTGGAGATAGGAAGCTCTCTGTAACTCACAGCCTCTGCCAAAGGAGTGAATTTTGAATTGCTTCTGGAGTTGCCCATCATTCCTTTCACTGACCATGCTATGTTAGACTTGCTTCCTGATTTAGGCACTTTGTGTCTCTAGAGTTAGGGCTTGTGACTGCCCTTCCGCTAACGCTTCGGGTTTTGTACTTCAATCATGGAGATAATGATGCTGGACTTGTTTATGAAAAGAGCTGAGATGCGCAGTTTAGAATGTTTCTATGTATGAACTAGATATAATTGATTTCTTTCTGTCGTTACATGCAAATTTCTGTAACAGACTGGTATCATTTGGCAAATAATTCATCTGACACTTCCCTCATCAATCATTAAACAATTGGTACATTGTGCGTCAGCTTTCAATCCTGTTTTGTTGGCTGTTTCGCAGCACGCTGATGGGTTGGTCTAGATCCGCGGACATCCATGAGCAGACTGACTTGACCAGGCCAGGAGTCGGGCCCTGTGTTTTTGTGCCAGGTGATCTCAACAGGTAGCATCATAATTAGCGGTTGGGGAAGGTCTGGATTTGGTATCACTTAGCAGTGTCTGGCTTTGTAGCGTTTTTCTCTGTGTCCCTCTGCATCAAGCACGGACAGGGATGAACAGAGCTTTTATTTGAACTCTGGCTGTAGGAGCCCATGTGTGAGGGCATGTTCCTGCAGATGGTCTGTGAAGGAGTACGAGATCGTGGTCTCGCTACTGAACTCCACTTCAACCTTCCCTTCCCTCTCCTTTGGCAGTTGAGTGCTGGCAATGTCTGCTGCTGCAGGGAAATTGCATAATATTCAGTAGTTTTTTTACTGTCCAGGCTACTTGATGTATATTAACATCACTCCACCCCATGGCAGTGATTTTTTTTTTTTTTTTTTTTTATCTTCTGTGTAATTGTAGGACAAAAACTGACCTAAATGAATCCCACTGGCTCGTTAAACAGCGGCAACCGATAGATCTTTTTTAATAGTCTCTTGAATTTTTAAATCTTGGAGTTGGTAATGCCCATACTGTAGATGTATGGAAATGGGTATTTCAAAACTGGACCCTAACTTTAAGAAGGGTGATTTGGATAAATGATTTCACTTTTCTTCCACCTTTTAATTAAAACTACTGTGCCATAGACTGCGCACTTCAACAGATTTCTTTTAATAAATGGCATGAGGTGCTATTAGCTTTCAGAGTATTACTCCAGGTTAACTCTCTCCTTTCCAGGGTTCCCTCAGCTCTTTGCCATATCAGTCATAATGAAAATAGCAAATTGCCAGCCTTCTTTTCCTTCTTTCCCTCTTTATTGCATCAGTATGCATTGCAAAAGCAGTGGCTTGTGCATCCTAAGCTCAGATAGTGAGTCCAATATTAATTCCACTACAGCTGCTACAGGCATGTCAATGAACCTTTCATCTGTCCAGCGAAGCGGCTCCGAGACGTGCGAGGAACGCCCGGGCCAAGCAGCAGGTACAGCCAGGGAGATGGCAGAGGTGAGGGCGGGAGGACAGGGTACGCTAAAAATGGCTGAAATTCGAATGTCTTGAATTAATATTTCCTACTCAAATCAATGCCCCTGTTGTCCACCGCATTAATTGTTGCAAAGACACATTTTCCTGTTTGTCCCTGCTGATTGGGATGTAGCAGCTGTCATCCTGTTAGCACTAAAAGGACACTTCGTGACCCCCCTCGCACGATTTTCTTAACATCTTAGCTTCGCTCTCTGCCCAGGGCCATGTCTTCCAGGTTGTGTCCACATTGTGTAAAGCAGGTTAGAGCAGGCTGCCATGTCTAAAAGCAGGACAGTGGTAGTAGGGCAGTGCACGGGCTAATTAGCTCTTCCTCTCCTCAAAGCTAATTAATCTAGACACAGTGCTGTGCTGACACAACTCTGTTGCTTTGAGTTCTGGCAGGAATTAGTTTGTGGGTGATGTGTCTCAAATGTCTCTGCTCTGTTTTTTGCGTGCGTGGGTCAGCCATGCCCTAAGAAAACGTGCACTAGTGCTTGCCTATGATGGGAGGAAAATGTTGATCCTGGGCCGCGTATTCTCTCTTGTAATGCATATATATTTTACCAATGAACAGAGGCTTCCCAGAGCTCTACAAAGTAAATAATTCGATATATATATATTTTTTTTTTAAATCGTATTGCCTCTCTGTAACAGCGCAATAAGGAATCGTCTGTGGTTATAATAACAGGAGAGTGAATAGCTCCACGTTGTTGTAGAAAGCCAGACCCACTCAGTACGTACCTGGTATTTCTGCCTTTCAAATGTGCTTACCTCCAGCCCTCTTCGGTATAGCACTTAAGCTGTGTATGAACGGCTTCAGCGGGGTTTCACCAGATGGTAAAGGTAGGCATCTTTGAAATGCTCTGCTGAAATGAGGCCTAAATGAAAGCCGTATTCAGAACCTTTTGACAAACATCTGATTTCTCTGAACTCAAGTGGTCCGTTATTGCAGGTTTGAAGTCTGCAGGGAGGCAGACGATGTGTGCAGAGTAAATTGCAGCGTGATCTGATTATTGTAACGAAGTCACTCTGCTGTGAGGTGACTCAGAGGTGCCTGTGCAGGGTGTCCCTTTCAGCCACGTTCTGTGCTTGCGGCAGCAACAAGGCAGTGAGCTTAGGCATGGTTTTACCAGTATCTTTTCAAGTAAAAAGCACATTCAGAATGCATATATCCCTGTTTAATATAGTTAAGCCAGAAATAAGCAGGGACTCAATTTGGCAAGTACTCCTGATCTCTGATGAAGCTGGAACCCCAGATGCCCATTTTCTTTGGATCTCTCCTGTAGCTCTTAGGGTGATAGAGCTGTTGGAGGGGCTCTGCTTGTTAGTAATCCCTTAGGAAACTACATTTTAATGGAATAGGGTGTGAAGGGGTGCATGGAGTTTTAGGGGTTTGATCTGAGACTGAATTTGAAAGTTCAAAAGGGATTCTTCATCCTTACTGTTAGAAAATAAAATGTTGCCAAAACAGTTGTGGTACAATTTGGAGATAATATGGAGCACGTCAGGGAGGGTGTTCTAGTTCTCCAAAGCTCCAGACTGGGGGGTTTTCCTGAGTCATTCAACCGGTTATTCCTCAGTTGAGCTTCCCTTTGTTCCTAGATCCTCAGTAATCCAAGATATACTGACATCTTAAGTGTTCAGTGGAATGCTTGGGGCCAAGAAACTCTGGAAATGGCTGGTGCTTTGAAGCCCACCATTATCGTCGTGTTTGCCTTGTGAAAGTTGGGCAGAGGAGGGACTCGAACACTGGTGTTCTGTGTTCGGCATCCTTTTTTTTAACTGAGAGGGAAAGAGTTTTGCTGTTTCTTGATCTTTTTCTTTTTAAAGTTTTCCTTCCTGTTTTAATCTTTTTCAAGACAATAACTAATTTTGACAGCTGGTTTATTTTAGTTACTGTGTTGGCATGTGTTTTGGCCTGCTGCGTAAACAGTGCAGCGCTCACCCCCCATTTAAATGTGTTGACTAGATGATGAGTATTAAGGCCAGGTTTTATATTTGATCTTATTAAAAACCTGTAAACCCCAACACAGTTGTAGTAGGTGCTTCCAGCCTCTCAGGTAAATGTGTTAACAGAAGATATTTCCTTACGCTTTGCAGGGTTTTGGGCATCTGTAGCCTACATTTAAATAGTAGGCTAAAGCAGCCTTTTCAGAAGTATTTCATCCTCAGTAAACAGAAATTTTTATATATGTGAGAGAAAATTATTTACTTATTAGATTTTGTTCCCTGTGGAAGAGCTTTCCTAGATTCTTGTGTAATTCTTTATTTGGCTCCCTGATGAACATACGCTTACTGAGCAAGCACAGTTGAGAAGAGTCATGTTAATCAGTTCTCAGCGTGATACTGTGTTTGCTTTGCTTCAGTTCAAGGGCTTTATTGATAAGGCAGCATTAACAGAGGTCAGCCAAGATCATAGGTGTCCTGTGCCACTTTCTGTTGAGTAGGGAACGTCTCCTGAGGTTCTCTGGACACAGTCTGGTTTACGGTCTGGGATGCCAGCACAGCATAAATCATACATAACTAGGTGCAAGAGAAAAACCTTGTCCCAGTTGGAGGGAAGGTGAGAACAGACAGGGGAGGTAACCTGTCAAAATGCAGCCAGAAATAGAAACCAAATTTCCAGGTTCATCCCACACTGTCTGCTGAATGATGTTTTTTTGCTGTGTGTTTTCTCATACTTTATTTCCTAACTTTTTTTTTTTTTCAGCTTAGTGAAGATCAGCATTTTTAGGGCATTCATAATCACAATTGAATGTTGACTCAAACAGTTATGGATCAGATAATTTCCATAGTTGATTCTTGCTTTTTCCAACCTCAGGGCATTTGCTGCTGAGCATAATCTTGAATCACTCTCATGCTCTGTGAGAATTTAAGCCCAAATGATGAGCTTCTGTAGCTTGACAAACAGCTGTAAGGATGGGAAGTAGCGTTATAAGCGATGAGTGAGATTTTCAGAGGTGCTGGAGCATGCAGCGAGCCCCCCTTCTCTGGATGGCTTTCTTGGAAGGATCTGGAGCATCCAGGTATTTACCTGACCTGCTAGAGATCACCAAGAAATTCAGCACCGCAGAGTGGGTGAGACAGCCCCGCAGTGTTGCCTTCAAAGGATGAAGGAACTCATCGCTCTTGAACGTGACACCCGCCAACTGCGGTTTTTTTGTGAGCCCGAGAAGGATGCAAAATGAGACGGTCAGGTGCTGAAAGTAATGTGGGAAAATAATTCATAGCGTCCCCCTCTTTGTCAGCTCTCCGATGCATATGCCCAGTGCTTAAATATTGTGACACCCTAGGGAGACGTGGCTGCTGTTCGGAGGGTGTAGCCCAGAACATTATTTCCTTTGCTGCTTTGAGAGGTAGGGGCAGCAGTTGTGGTAGTTGAAAATTGTCATGGGAAAAAATTTCAATTGAAAAATATAGTCTTATCATCAGGGAAAAAATAGACTCTCTTTGTTCAATTCAGGAGATGATTTTGGAATCTTCCACTCCGCTTTCTCCTTTCAGATTCAAGCGCAAGCCCACATTGCATTATTTAGATAAGTTGAGTGTTTCTGCACTGAAATAATGCAGGGTTTGAGCTGTATGACACTTTGACTTTTCTTAATTTGAGGTTTTTTTATTTGTCCCCTAGAAGATTGTCATTTCTAGGAAATGCATATCCTGTAGTCCTTGAAGAGCGAGTACTTGTATACTTTGGAGGAGTTCTAAAGATAAGTAGGAAAATGTATTAATAGTTAGAATAAGAATCAGTCCCTTAAAAATTGATGCTTCCTGACAATGCACATATTTTATAACAGTTTGACAATTTTTTACGTGTTAAAATACTTAGGCATTTTGTGCAGACTAAAGGACCTCAGTAAAGATAACCTCTCACAACTTGCCCTAGTCTTATAAAGCACAAACTAGGATAAAAATGCATAAAGAATAATTGGCCTCTTGAGTCTAATGGTTCTGTCTGTTTCTAAAGGACGTTTGCTTGTGTTAAAATCAACCTTTTTCCTCAGCCAAAAATGCACATTCTACACATCTCTATACAACTCTACACATTTCTTCTAAATACAAGAAGTTCACATTTCTGTGGCGCTAAGGGAGAAATTGCTGAAGTTATTTGTGTCACAATAATTTATTAATCTGTAAGGATGAAGGCACTACCCAGAGGTCATGTATGACCTGGTAATGAGACATTCAAGCATCACCATAAATAATTAAACCAAGACACATTACTTGAGAACTTTTTCTTTTCCCCTTCCTCAGGCACCTTGAAATTCCTTTGTTATCTGTGTAATTTGTATTATGGGTGGATTGCCAACACACAGAGCTGCAATTTTAATCCTTCTCAGAGAATGACAGAACAGTTGTGGCTGGAAGGGGCCTCTAAAGATGGACCAGTCCCAGTTCCCAGTACAAAGCAGGACCAGCTGCAGCGCAGGTTGCCCGTGACTGTGTCCTCTTGAGTTCTGAGTGTTTCCAAAAATGGAGTCTCCACACCCTCTGTGGGCAACCTCTTCCAATGTTTGAGCATCCTCACAGTAAAAAGGTTTTTCTTATTTTTAAAAGCAATTTTCCATATCCCAGTTTGTGCCCATTCCCTCCTACCCTGTCTCTAGGCAGCAGGAGGGCTCTGGCTCTGTCGCCTTTACTCCTCCCTGTCAGGCACTTGGATACATGGATCAGATTCTCCTGAGCCTTCTCTTCCTGGGGCTGAAGAGTCCTGGCTCTCGCCTTGCCTCTGCTGACAGGTGCTTCTGATTTGATCCGGCTTTCTTTTCACATTTCTAGCTTCAAGCAGAGCCCAAACATTAAAATTGACATATTGACATGGAATGTAACTAAAACTGGAACAACGCTGTACTTGATTGAGCCCCCCCACCCCTCCCGGTGTATGAACAGCTCTTAAAAAAAAAAAAAAAAAATAGAAATCAATGAAATGTAGAGGACAGGACGGGGTTGTGAATCGTGTGTCCAGCAGTGGAGGCTGATTGTGTGAATGGAAAGGGGAATCATCTGGGCTTTTTAGATCTCTAACAAGGTCTGGCTGTCAGGGTGGGAGGCGGTTGATTCGATATCTTGTGATTCGATGCTTCGCATTAGCCGAGATGACAGTCATCATGTTTACCTGAAAGGCATAATTAATCTGAGGTTAATTGAGTAATTCTGTATTTAATCTGTTATAACAGAGAATTCAATTGACTTCCTGAACCAATCAATTTTTCTCTCTCTCTCATTGTTTTCCAGGAGTGATTGGATCTTTGGTGGTGGTTTTTAAGTGTTGTCCAAATCCACTTTTGTTTCATCCACAGCAGATAGACTATTTCCTCCGTTGCCACCGTGGACAGGCTAGCGTGTACGTTTCTGAAGCAGTTCCTAAGGGGTTTTGTCAGTCTATCCCGTAGCATTGTTGCGATTAAAGTAAAGCCGTGTTGTAAAAGTCCAGCAAATATCTTTTCACCACCATTTAATGTGCTTGGTTCCTAAACAATTGCAATTGATTTTGTTTGCTCTTGCAAACACAAATTATCCCATAATCATCTTAGCCTTCCAGCCATGCTTACATTGACTTGTTTGTGTTTTAAAGTGAGAAAATGCAGCCGTTGTCATGAAAATAAGAAGGGTTAGAGGCAAATAGAAGGTGGGGGTTTGCTCCTGGTTGGCAGGATGTGCATCCGCTCCAATTAATTGTCACCCTTACAGCTTATTTACTACAATGCAAGGAGTGAGGTAAATTTAAAAATTAATGACCTTTATTTTTGCTTTTGCTTGTGGTTTCTGCTAAATAGCTGTTTCAGGGTTCATCAGTGACAGTCTCAGACTGCGTGATTGCCTGCTGTTACTCAGACCGACTATACACAGCAGAATACTAAAGGGGACGGTATTTTTAAACTACAGTACATTTCTTTACAAGCAAGCCTTTGTGTCTTAGTGCGGTCTAAGTCCTGGAGAATGAAGTTGTACTCACCATTTTTTAATAACAGCATTTCCTCTGATACTCGCGTAGATAACGGGGCGAGCACTGCTGGTACTTTGACTCCCTTTTCTGGCTAATATGTTTTATTTTTTAAATGGCTTTATCCCCGTTTTTCCAGACTCTTTAGCTATTTATATGGCCTTAATTTCTACTATTTCATGATTAAGCAGTTACTTTTGATAATTTGCACTTCTTTACTCTTCTGTCCTACAATGTGTATCTACAGGCCCATTTTATATAAATTTCTTGAAAGACTCATGAAGTACATTAGCCTGAAATGTCTGGTCTGTTCCTAGTTATCTTGCAGGGATTACAAGGCTCGTTCTCAGTAGGGGATGAACGCCCGGTGTCTTAGCACTGATGATGATGAAGCGCAAGGGAAATGAAGGAAAGGATGCAGGGTCTGCGGTTCAGGAGGAGTGCTGTGGTGTCTGTCCCGGAGGATTGTGATGAAGATGATGATGTGCATGGACCTTCTGAGGAAAGGGCACATGTTGTAAAAACCTAACACCTAGTGAAAGCCTGCCAGCTGCTGTTGATGGTTTAAATGGGTCCTGTGTCCAGCTGTCCCACCCCAAACTGGCCTAAGAGGAAACACTGATAGGGTCAAATTAATAGGCAGCCTTGCTGCGAGCTTGCAGCCCATACCCTGTTACGTGTTTTGTACAGTTACAGATCTCTAAGGCAGCTTTACCAGAAAGCACTTCCTGCCACGAGGACAGTGGTTATGATGGCAGGTAGGAGACTAAGCAGTAGGAGTGGATGAGCTGCTTCATGCCAGTGACCTTAGCAGTAAGAGAGAGAAGCTGGAAAGCCTGTGGTGAAACACACAGTTATTTCTAAACAGAGTTGAGTTTTTCCACTGCTTTTTTGAAGACATGGCCGGGGGGCTGGCAGGGTTTGTCATGAGCCACTCTGGATTTACTCCTAGGTAACTCAAGTCAGGATGTGGCCCGAGTTGTCTTCAAGTGCATTTCGTACGTGATAGCAGCATTCCAAAATGCAGATTAGTGATTCTGTAAATCAGCCTTAGGTTTTATTATCATTTTTGTTCTGCAGGCATTCTGGGGCCTTGCAGTAAGACCCCATGTATTACTGTAGCATTATAAATTTTATAAATTAGCTTTAAGTTGAAAAACTACTGCCTTAAGTGTCTCTCCCATACATTGAGTTTAGTTGTTTATTTCAAGTGCAATCCCTGTTTCTACAAGAGGCTTCTCTGGTAACTACTCTGAGGAGGTAAGGCTTGATTTTGTGAGGTGCTGAGTGCCCTTGATGTCAATGGGTTTTACGGATGTTCAGCCTCTGGACAGGGCTTTAGCCTCACTGATAACAGCTGTAATAATGAGGAGTGGCAAGGGAAAATCTTCCTGTTGGTGCACTTGGTAATTCTTTCACATCTCATGCCTCCTGTGGGAACTTTCTCAGCTTTTTATTGTGTCCCTGTTCGTAATGACTTAAGCGTTCAACCAAAATACATTTTACATAAGGAAACTTGAGAGAAGTGTTGCCTTTTAGGACTTGCTTGTCCTATAAGGTCCCTAGGTCCCTCATGAAAGATACCTTTCCAAAACCTGCTGAATGATTTTTTTTTTTTTTTTTTTTTTTTTTTTTTCTCCCCACAGGTGAATCTCTGAGTTTAGACAGGATTTTGTGGATTATTTGTTATAAGATTGATCACTTTTTCCCCTTGAAAATCTTTTCTTTCTTTTTTTTTTCTCCTCATGGAAAATGTATAAATGTGATATTACTATGTATTGTGCTGATTGGTTCTGTTTCCTACTTTTCTGTGGTAGGAACATATGTTTGTTTATATTCACCTCTTACTTTTTACATTTCATTTGTATTATTAGCACCTCGATCAATGCTATCTTTTAATCCATCTGCACAGCAATTGTTACCCTTTTCCGTGATGGTGACTTCTAAATGCCGTTGCAATGCAAACAATAAATAATGTTATACTTAAATAGCAATCATATAAACAGCAGTGCACAGAGAAAGTACTCTGGGGGCTGGTAAGCTTGCATACCCTCAGTCAGGTTTTGCTTTGGGTCCTGAGGTTTTGCTTTGGGTTGAAGGCTCTAGGCTGCACTGCAGCCTGGAAAAAAATGAATAGCATCATTCTTCCGTAGCCAGAAAAATTTCTAGTAGGACACCTACAAGTGCTGTGAGTACATGAAAATTAGTGATGTTAAGGCCGCATGCTCGTTAACACTGATCAGCAGGTATACCTGCCACAATGACATCAGTGGGTATAGAGAGAACAGGATCAAAAAGTTTTCATACTGCAGACCCTTCAGCTGTCATTCCACTCCACTGTGCAAGAAGGAAGTTAATGATGCGGGCAAAATGACCAGCAGCAGCAGCTGGATGCCAGTGGCTTCTACTAATATTTTCAGAAGGGGAACAGCTACAGGCTGCCATTCTCGATCTGTCCTGCAGAAGCCAAGGAATAAAAAAGTACATTACCTTTGCAGAGATTCTGAATGCTTAAAGGAAACATATTTCATACTATGATCGCTATTTGGAAGTGCAGTTGTGGGAGAATGCTGATAGAAGCCTTCATTGACTTGTGGTCGGGCCCAGTCGGCCGCTTGGCGGGAGGCCGGAGGGTGAGGCCTGCAAGGCCCACAAGGCTCGCGCCTCCCCCTCTCCGTTCTTAAACGTGTTATTGCAGAGGCGTTATCACGGAACATTCTGCTACCAATTGGCTCGGCTTTGGCCAGCAGCGGGTCCGCCCTGGGCCCGGCAGAGTCCACTGAACAAAGGGGAGCGACTTCTAGAAGCTTCTTACGGCAGCTGCCACTGTAGACTCCCTCACTAAATAAAATCAGGACAAAAGCCTTTCTGGATTCCAGAAGAAATGAAAATCATAGCAAGAATTAGTGCTTATGGTTTTTCAGGTTGTGTATGTCAGATGGAATAAACACTAATTTAAAAATTCCTATTTTGGGGGTACTTCCTGTTTTGAATACACTTGCATGGAGATCCAATTAAATTATCATATTAAAATCAGTTAGAATCTTTCACTTAAATGAGAATTAACTGTTCCCAGTATCTGAAGAGTTAATTTGTTCTTTATTTACCCATCTGGTCACTCAGAGTTCTGGAAGAATGAAACTTAACTGAATTCTGAGGATTTTCTTTTTCCATTTCAGGTTCCAGTTGCAAGTACTTCACATTTGAAAACCCGTCCTTCCATGTGAGAGCGTCATATGAGGAACTTCAGTCCTGATTTACAGAGTTGTTTACTTGCTGACCGGTGCCTGGTAGAACTACACAAAAGCACTAAGGTATGTATCGAATTCATTCTAAAAGTTCTGGGTGCTTAGTTTCCTTTTATAGAGTAATTGATGGTGTAAGGGATCTCTGGCCATCTGTAGTCCAGGCCCTCCTGTTCAAAGCGGTTCAGCTAAAGCAGGTTACTTTGGCCTGTGTCTAGTCTGCTTTTTAATATTTTCAAGGTTAGCAATTCCACAGCCTCTATGAGCACCCTGTTCTAGCGTGGGACTATCCCATGATGAAACCATGCTTCCTTCCATCTAGTTACCATTTCCTGTGCTGTGACTTGTTTTCATTGTTTCTTGTTCTGTCACTATGCATCTCCTTTTTTATGTGGCTTATGGTTAGTATGGCTTTCCGCTTATTTAATGCAGTCCACAAGTGGGGATACTTGACTATCCTGCGGAGATTTTCTTGTTTGCTTGCACCTTGAGAGCTTGGTTGGGCTACAGGAAGGAAATTGGTTCAGGAAATCAGTTCTCTGTGTATATGACACTGTGCACACAAGTGGGGGAATGATATTGCTGGTTGTATATGCTGCGTCAAAATTGGCAATACCTTAATAGTGTAGAAACACATTCAGGAATCCAGAAAGGATTTTATTGTATGCTGCCTTTAATGTACCAGCCAAATGGCAGTGGTCATGAATTGTTGACAATTAAACACTTAGTATGTGAAGAGCTGAAGAGGAGAACTTGGATTGTACACATTTCCATCAATAGTTCACAGGACATTAGAGCCTCAATGTCAGAAGTTGTGCTTCTGCACAGGATCACAGTGTATTAATGAAGTTGCTCCAGCCATTACACTCCAATTGCTAATTTATTCATTGTTTACTAGCAGTGGGGAGAGAGGGAGGAAGGAAAAGCCAAGGTCTGAGTTCAGTAGCCCTTGAAACAAAGATGTGTGCTACCTTTATTTGCAGTATTTGCTTTCTGAGTCATATGTCTATTTCAGCCTTGGTGAATGAGACTAGAATAAAAGGAAGCAAGTGAATACAGCCAGATCAGTTGACTGGAAGTAGGCCTTATCCCCAAATCGTTCCACTGCAGCTGAATGTTAACAACAGTAAGGCAATCGTGTGTTCAAGATGATAGGGTGAAACATGTTCTCATTTCCCGAAAACCCACCCTGAGTTCGTAGTGTTTAATCCTGTGATTTGAGTTGTTATTGTTGGCTGGTTCACGTATCTCTGTACTGAAGACCATTATCCCTACTCAAATGCTCACCATGAGTTAAAATGTTTTATTGAGATAAAGATATGCCGAAATAATGCCTAGTTCTGCTAGCTGCTGTGTAAGCGAAGAAGTGAGACGTGGTCACTTCTCATGGATCTCTATTAACCAGTGTGTTCTGGGAAAGCTTTACTAGTTATGAAACACAGGCAAAGGACACAGTTTTAAAAATCTGTTTAGCTGTGCTAAATACCTCTTACAGAGGCTGGCTCTATCTTTAAAGAGGCCAGGTGTCATCGTTTACAGGAGGATTGTGACAACCCTTCATAGCAGAAAAACCCAAAGGTTTAGGAGCCTTTGCGGGTCAGAAACGGCAGAAGCAGAATTTGGATAGATTTGGCTCATGCTGTCACTGAAGTATGAAAGAGTTGATTACTTTGGAGAGCTGAAAGGCATGCATGCACACAGCCTCTCTGTCTGTCCCTGTCCTCCTGCGCCTGCTGCTGTGCCCACCCCCAGTGCTCAGTTTTCCAGGAGACTCTCCTATAGAATAATTTAGCCAGGCAGGGTCCAATCTCCTTCTTGTTCTTCACTGGCACTTATTTGAAGATACATTTCAAAATTCGATATAGATACCTTAGACATCACAAAATTGTGCCCCCTAATTATTGTTTTGCCAGTAAATTGCATTGAAGGAAGTCACATTTTAAAAGGCTTGCCAATTGACTTGATGCAAATGTCTGCAGTCCTCCTCATTTCAGTGGCATTGTGCAAAGTACGTTAAGCAGAATTTGATGTGCAAGCTAGTTCATGAAATACATACGCACATTTACATAAAGACTCCTGTTTGTCTGTGTATGTGCATTACTAGTACACGTCAAATATGGACACATCTCTTTTCATTCAAAATGTGCCAGATTAGCTTGGAAAATTTATACACGTTTTTAGTCTATAGAATTTGCAAGCTCATTTTGAATGCAGTGACTTGAAGATCTTTACTTGAAAACTAAACAGGCTAATTGGAGGTGTCGGTAACTTCCACCGGGGATAATGCTAAGCAGTTGGAAAGAGTGACTGATGGGGGAGTGGTGTAGCTGAGGCCAAAGAGGGCAAAGCGTGTGGCTTTGTAGGAGAACATAATTGTCCTAGATGTTGAACGGGGCTCTGAGCAACTTGATCTGGTTGAAGATGTCCCTGCTCCTTCCAGGGGGGTTGGACTGGGTGGCCTTTGAAATTTCTTTCCAACCCAGACCCTTCTGTGATTCGATGTCTGTGCAAGATCTTACATGAGCAGGCTGTGTGCATTGATGTTCCATGCTGGGGGCACAAACCCAGTTTTCCCTCCCTCCTCAGTGCTGGGAAACAAACATTTTGATATGTGAAATACTTCGCATGTTTGGAAGCAATGATGCACCCATAAGATCCTTCATTCAGCGGTCTCCTTGGGCTCACAGTGTGGAGTGCGATTCCCTTTAATGAGTGGGTAATTGCAATGGCCCCTGCCTGATAATGGTCACCTCCTCACCCTGAATCCTGGAGCTGGGAAGAAATGTGCTTAAAGGTGCAATTTCCAGGAACATGGGCTTAACTTGTACCCTGACAGTCTCTTAATGAAATGCATAGCCAGCCCTGTGTTGGATCATTCTCCAGCTGGAGTAGTCTCTGGCTTCTTGTTATTTTAATTAAAACCTCTCTGCCTCAGTAGCGCTTGGGGATTGCGTTCACGCAGCCTTTCACAGGAGGTCCTTGGTTTGAGGCCAGGCTGCTCTCACTCCAGCCAGGGCTGGCCAGTGGCACTCTCATGCTTGGTGTGGAAATTAGTTGGTTGTCCTCCTTCAGGGTCTGCTGGACAAATGCACATGTCGCAAACCCACCATTGTGACTGGCACTGCTGAGCCGTCTCATTGACCCTTTGCTGGCTCAGCCAAGGGTTTGATTTGTGCTTTGGAGATAGAACAGTCTTCCCAGCGCATGGTTCCTGAAAGGAAGCATGTTGGTAGGACAGTGTGGAAGATTGTATCGCAACTAGCTGTGATGCTGTTGGGTGGAGGAAAAAGGGCTTAATCTGACCTTTTTTAATACTAAAAAGAGGAGAAAAAAAGTAAATGCATGCTATTTCTTTATAGTCTTTTCTTAAATTAGGAAAACCGCGAAGAGATTTTCAAGAAGCTTCATTCCACATTACCGATTTTCCCCCTCCCTCTCTGATCTCATTGATGAGTAGTTTCTCTGAATTACACTTCTCCAGATTCGCAGTGCTGTAAGCTTGCTTCCTGCTATGCAAAAGAGCTTTGCTGTGCTCAAGCACTTTCCATGGATTGTGCATAGCAGTAGGATGAAAATTACACATTTAGAGTGAAGCCAATTTTATTTCATAGCAGGACTGAAGTTATATGTAATTTTTAAAAGGCTAACAAATGCTAAATAGCCATTGCATGCATGGTTTATAGATGTTGAGAGGTCATTATAAATCATATGTTAGAACTGCAACTGCCAATTAAGAGAGTATTAACCCTTTACAAACTTCCCAAAGTACCATTTCCATACGTGATACTAATTTTTCAACCACGCTTAGAAATAAAGTGCTAAATAAAACTAGATGAAGAAGGGAAAGTTAATTCAGGTTGCAGTAAGGAGTTTTGGTGAGAATTTTTCCACAGATGACAAATAATTTCATTCAATTAGATTAAAAAAAAAATACTAGGTCATCAGAAGGAAAAATCCATAGATTCATTAAGACTGCATGGAAGTAGAAGAGATCGATAATTTAACTGCAGATAAGTCCTATTGGGAGCGTGCAGATGGCTCAAAGGCTTTGAACTTACAGTCTGAAGATGCTCTTCCTTTCCTGCTACCCCCCTATGTTGTCCCACAGTGGACTGTGAACACGGGAACATCAGAACCTTGGATTTTCAAAGTGGTTGTCACCCTCTCGACCCCCTCTCCCTCTCCACCAAAACAAACAAGGTTCAAAACCAAAACCCTCTGGAAGATGATAATCTGACTGACTGTTGATGGACATGCTTGGATAAATCATCCAGAGGAGTATGAAAATACCCCCTCTTTGGCATAAAATGGGTTGTGTTACAAAGTTTAGGGACATGTTTAGTAAATCTTGTCTCGATTTAAAAACCATCACGACTGCTGTTCCTGAATGCCAACACATTTATTTTTCAGATTGAAACAGAAATGACCAAACATTGCAGCGACCTAATATTGCAAAGCTTAGATGTTTCCATCTCTGATAACATTAGAGACAGACAAGTGACTTCTTAGCCTCTTGATGATTCCAAGGATTAACCAAATTGTAGGACTTTGAATTTATTAACAATTGCCTGATTTGAATTGCTTTTATTCAATTAACTAACTCGAGTAGGACTTTCAGTGTAAATGATGACCTTAAACACAGTCACTGTGGAAAGGAGAAATGAGATGTAGGTAAATGGCACATTGTTATATGCTCCAGCATTATCTTGAGTTTAATATGTGAAATTTAAGTAGAGGAGAGAAATGTCTCACTAACAAAAGTTGAATTTTTTCTTGCTACTTTTGGATATAATATGTGCTGCTTCTCTGACGAATACATTAGGCTGGGATAGGTTGGTGGCTTCTGCAACAGCTGGTCCAGCTGTGGTCCAGGTCACCTTTCAGCGATCTGCTTTTGTTTAAAAATACTGACTTTTAGGGGGGTTAGAAGGCGAGATGCCTTCAAGGATTTGGGTCATTAGCCTCTCTCCTCCCAGTTCCTTCTCTTGAGATGGGCAGGGTTGTTTTCAGAATGCGCACTCAAGATTGGCAGGTGTCAAATGGTGAGAGGAGGGGGGGAGAATGGTGAGGGAATATAAATGCTAAAGATTATCCATCTGATAGATAAAGCCTCAGGATTTAGCTGAATAGAAATTTACTTTGGTATATAACAGATGTCCAGATGTCCTTTGGGATGAATTAATTTATTTAAATCCTATCTGTTTTAATGAAACACTTTTTTAAAAGCTGGAATGAAACCTGACTGAAATGCCCACTGAAATGTCTGCCAAAAGCCAGCTACTTGACAAGAGTGGTCTAACAAAAGTGCTTCAAGGTATTGTTATTCTGTGGCTGATCAGGACTTTGGTGTTGTCTTTAGTAGACGAGAGCTTAGCAGCTACAAGTTCCTCCCCTGTGCTGATACCGCTCTGCTTTCTGCAGCCACTGCATATCTCAACAGGCTGATCTTGAGAGCAGCCCTGTCCTCCTGGAGAGCTGCTGTGGCTCTGTACGATTATCACCCGAGTCCTACATTCTTGTTTAACCTCCTCCTCTTCCTGTACTGAAAACTGTTGGCTCAGCCCTGTAGTCCTTCCTTTTCTTGCTGGAGTTCTGTTGTGTTTCCAAACATTTGAATAGTCTTAAAAATCCTCCTTCCAGCTGCCTAGCACCTCTGGGACTGTTCTTACTGCTGGTGAGTCGTGCATCGACAGAGGAGCCACTTGCTGTAGCACACGTGAGGGAATACACCTTCTGCTAGGAGTACGGCACAGGGCAGGGGTTTCCCTTTTTATTGCAGCCAAATACAACAAAGAAGCAGAGGTTGGTTAATCTTGAGCTCGTCGGCGCAGTTCCGTGTTGCATTCAGTTACTGTGTGTTGGCACGCGTGTGTGTATGTTATCTTTTCTTCTGTTTGTTGCTAGTTGCAATGAGTTGATATTGTACCTATGATACTACGCATTGATTACCTTCTCCCTGCTCAATCAGTTCCTTGATGAGTTGTTATTTGGCAAATAACAGTGATGTGAATTTAAAAAAAAAAAGAAAAAGAAAGAAAAAAACATTTGTAATATCAGATTAAATTGACCTAGAGGATTGCTACATGGGCAAACCCCACGGTGTTTACCCCAGTGCTGTGATCCCACTGGCAGGATGTCATCTAGCTAAAATTTCACAGCATATAGGTCATTGTGACAATTCCTCTGAAGAGGAAGGATGTGAGCATGTACATCTTATTAATTTCCTTGGCTTTTCTGAAATCAGTCCCGTCACTAATGGTTCATGTTCTAGTTTCCTACTCCCTGCCAAGACTAGACTTTTACCCACTCCAGAAAAAGCCTCTCAGCATTTTGTTTTCCACTTTGTGCAGTGCAGCACACACCCAGCTAACATCTGACGTGGAGGGTGGTCGGATGGTTCTGGTTGCAACCATCTTTTCATCTCAGTCTCCCAGATATTCACAGCAGTAAACATCGAAGTATCTTTGGGCTATATCATACTGCCAGCAGATTCTGATACATGATCCTGCAAACTCTTTGTTAGAGGTGTTAACTAAGGAACTGGCATTTGGGTAGCAAAGCAGGGCTTGCGTTTGAGGAGGAGTTATGTTCTAGTTAATCTTAGGATGTGCACTATCTGTATTGTTGGGCTGCCTGTTTTATATTTAGATTGGGTTTGCTAAGGCTGTTAGATGTTTTAAAAGCAATTAGACCTGAGATTAGACATTTGTCACTAAGGAGATAAATTTATAAATAAAAATAGTTATTAGATGTCTGCAATAAATTTAAATAAAACCTTAATTAAATGAAGAGGAAATGCATCTTGGTGAAGATGATATGCCTGTGAAAATAATGATTTGGAAAGAAGCTGGTGAACGTTCTAAAACCAGTATTTGGGCTACTGTGGAATCCAGCTTGCGCTGGAGTGTTATCTGCCATCTGGAATGTGATGCAGAGGCCACAGCGGAGACAATCTGATTCCGTGCTTTGAGTCCTATCAGCCTTCCTGGTTACACTGAAAAGCAAAAATTCTCTGGTCAGAGGCTGTGCCAGGGCTGTGTCCGTTGTTGCACACGGGAGGGAGGATCTGCCATACGCATCGGCAGGTTACGTTCGCACCTGGTAACAAAGGAGATGTGGGGAGCAAAGGCTTGCGTGTGGCTGTTGTAAGGTTGGAGTTGGTCAGGGGAAGAGACTGATCCGGGGCTTGTGCTGAACGCAGGCTCTTCCAGAGAGTCCTGACTCTTGGAGATCGATAGTGGTGCAGATTGTTATATGCAGCAGCCAGCTGCACAGGAATGGGCTGACTCTTCCATCCTTTGCAGCTTTCAAATAAGGGCCACTCATCTTTATGAAATGGACGGCATAGCAGAAATTATGGGTCTGCTGTGGGAATATTTGGGGGAGGAGTCTTGTTTTGTATTCTGTCTGGGTGACTGTAATTGTTCTTTTTTGTGCCTGAAACCTCTAAATCTATCCAAGAACTCTAAATGATTTTGTAAAGCCTTGAAAATGCAACTCAAGTACAGCCTAATGGCTGAGTAGATCAAGGGGAAATAAAGTGCTGTTTGCTGCCTGAGTCACGAGCTTTGTAAACTCAGATCTGGCAGTACCGTGGCCAGGCCCAAGCATCTCTTAAGTTTGTTTATTTTTCTCATGAAGGAGTATTTTGAATAGAGCAGTGTAAACCTTTAGAGTTTTCTGTAGGCAGAAAATAAGAATTGGCCAAAGAGCATTAGCTCATTTCCTTCCAGCAGCAGTTCTGCCACTGGTGCTACTGGGAGAGGTTATTCAGGGCTGTGAATCTCCAGTAAGTGAACAGCTGGTACTGCAGAAAAGTGTAGATACGTTCTTCTCTTCCTTATAGGTATGTTGCGAGGGCTGCTGGTGGTGCTTTATTTTGCAAAGTCAACATACCATGTAAAAATATTCATTTTTATTGTTGTTAATTTTGAAGTATTAGTGCATGGAAACGAATTGGTAGGCTGACAGGCTCAAGGCTACAATTCCAAGCATACTTGATTGCTTGTGTGTGTGTGTATATATATATATAAAATAATCACAGCTGTTGGTATTGATCAAAAACTTAATTAGCGACCTACAGATCTATGATCCTGGAAGAGAAGCTGTGGATCCCATGGCACATGTACTTTTTCGTACAGGTAGGGCAGCTAGGTAGCTCTTGGTCAGGTGGCTGGAGACTTTGCCAGCTGGACGAGGGTCAGCCGAGCACGTAGAACATTTCAGGTGTCTCAGCTGTGTGCACAGATCCTGTACCTCTCGCTGCTCTAAAGAAATGGAACAAAACCACAAACGGGCATTTTCATCCTCCTTTCTTCTATGAGGTTTTACCTTCTAGAGTCACTTACTTAGACCGATTAAAACCTTCCCATTTCTTCCTCTTTGGCAAGTATTCGAATAGGTTTGTTTTCTATTTTGTCAGAAACTGGAGGGGGAAGGGGGAAGTGTGTGTGATATTAATGCTGTTGAGTGAGAGCTTGCGTGGTTTTAGCTCAGGTTTTTTTAGTGAAAGTTTTCTGGTTTGGAGTTTGTGAAATATTCCATTACAGTATCACAGGATTTTTATGAAAGCCAAATGTTTTAAAACTTTCTGTAAAAGTGTGGAGGTTTTGAGTCTCAGTAAGGATATGGCAGTAGGACAGCTTATGACAATGCTGCTTCAGCTCTCGTAGGATCAAAGGATCCAGGAAAAGACATCCCCTGAAAATCGGTACGGTTCCCTTCAATACCGCTCTCCTCAGTTCACTCACAGATCTGGCAGGGTTTCAGATGGACTCTTCCTGGAGAATTATCAATACAAGGCACAATAACTGCACGCTTTAGCTTTTACCTTTATTAGGAAATTATATCATGAATAAATATGAATGTTAGCTAAAATGAAAGTGTAATGCAGATGCAGTTCATAGAGATATTATCATTTCTGATAATTAAGTTCTGAATCTTCTTTGAGGGAGATGTGTGTATTGCTGGCCAATTCAGAATAAAAGTAGTTGTTAATTATGATTTTTTTTCTTATAGAAATCAATCTCTGATCTATAGATAACAATGAAGTTCCATAACAGGACAAACAAAACCAGGGTTTTTATTCAGAAGCTTTGAGATGTTGCAGTCTGGATGCAGATATAGGGTACGAAAAATTGGCATCTATGGATTGTTTTGTGGAAATTTGGTTTGGTTTGGTTTTTTTCTCTTTTAAATGGAGTTGAACTACTTTGCCCATTCTGTGTACCAACCTTTCTGCTCCGATGCAGATCCTGGAGGCGACCAGAGCCTGGGGCTGGGCAGGGGTGACTTCATTTGGAATGGATTGCAGGGACACGCAATGGTCTTTTTATCTGAGCCAGGAATAAGGAACTAAAATAAAAAAGCTCAGAATCTGGCCTTGAGTTTCATGCAGTTGTTTTTTGTTACAGTAGCAGAATTGTGAGTAGTAGTACGCAGAAACCTCAAGAGGTCCAATGCTGTAAAATGATGAGCAAGGTACTCTTTAGTCATAAGGGGAAATATTTTAAAATATTTTTAAAAAGTAAATAACACATAATGATTAGCTCATAACAGACTTTATAAAAAGTGCTTCCACCATTTTGGCATCTAAACTCAAGCTTTGGGCAGGGAGTTGTTTTCAGAATATCTGATGTGTGTGTAGCACAGGGAGAGGAGGGACCAGCAGGACAGAAAACACACATAGAAGCTTTAGGAACCCAGCTTAGAAATGTTTGGGAATGGTACAGTACTGCCCTCTGAACAGCCTGAGTTTGCTTTGAAACCAAAAATAGTACGTGTGTGTGGGGGGAGTGAGGGCTCCGTGAGCCTCATGTTCTCCGCTGCTTCTGGTGAACAGGGCAGGCGGGACTAACCCAGAGCTCTGTGTGCACGGCACTGTCTCCACGTCCCCTCGGCGTCTCTCTGCTGACCTGGGTGGGCGTTAATTCCAGCCCTAGTAAGCTAGCTGGACAAACAGCGGGAGGCAAACACCGGCTCACACCGCAAGGTCGGGGCTGCTCCACTGAAGTTCAGCCCGGCGCTCGTGACCGGGAGAAATCACTGCTGTCAATGGGGCAGAGCTGGGGGGAAGAGGAGTTGAGGAGGAAAAAGGTGTCACCAGTTCTGCAGCTTCAGTTCTGCGTTGTTCACCAAACTCAGTGTTTTTCTGACTAAAAGACACTTAGATGGCAAAAGAAAAAAACCAAGCTGTTTCCAGTATGTTTACATTTGGATGGGATGCATGCAGTTAAACGCCTTTTGCGTGGATGATCAGTTTGTGCGTTTGCTGCCCCCCCGACCCTTTAATGCGACTTTCACTTTTAATCTGCAAACATGCCTTTTCCTGTTCTCGCCCTGTGAATACAGGAAAACAAAAACAGTTTAGAATTTGCCAAGAAATGTATACAGGACAGGTGGATTAGAAAAAAGATAAATACCCAGGAAAGAGGTGTGTTATTTAGTGTTTGACACTGTCTGCCAGAAAATCCAAAATACAAACATTCCGTAAGCTAGGGAAGGCAGAGGGGTCCGGGGAGGGATGGTGGTGGGCAAGGCAATACTGTGTCTTTAATTTTCTTTTCTGAAGGAAGAAAGTCTGCATAGCAATGACAGGCTCACTTGTTCGTGCCTTTAATGTGCGATCTGTTTTCTCCAGTGGAGGGCACTCAGTGTATCACAAACTGGAGCATTAGCACCAACAGGCTCCAAAGCAGCATCGCTCTCTGGAAAGCCTTCTGAATTAGACAAGAGCTGCCTCTCAGCACAGCTACAAAACACTTTAAACCTGACCGGCTAAATGGATAAACCTATCCTGCGTAGCTTTTAAACTGGGCTCGTACGCGGCACAGGAGGCCTGCCCGCCTCGGGAACTGGGAAGCTGGAGGATGGATTGCTGTGTCTGGGAATGGCAAAAGGCAGCAGAATGAGAGATGCTAGGTACCGGGAAAGATTTTTTTTTTTATTTTTCCCAGAGAAGTTGGTTTACCTTCGTGGTCTGCTATAGCTGTTACTTGCTGATTGCCACTTAATGCTGATGGTTCTCTGATGACTTACACAATGGCTCTCAGAGCTTAGAGTCCCTCCCTACCCCCCCACTCCCCCCCATCCTTCGTCCTTTCTTCCCCACCCCCAACCCCTTCCCTATCCTTTCCCTTCCTCATCCCCAAAATTCTCACTTGTCCTCTCTAGGGAACTTTGTGGGGGTTACTGGCATGCACGCTGGATGGTGGTGATTTGAGTGGCAACCGTGCTGTGACATGAAGATGCTGATGGTTTAAAGAAAAGAGACCAGTTTTAAAAAGCGAGAGAGAGGCGAAGGGGAAGCAAAAAAGGAAGCAGAGAGAAGAAAACAGCTGGAGAAAGGAGAAGGAGGATGTCTGTTGATGACAAAAGGATGGGTAAGTGAACTTTTCTTGTTTGTTTGTTAGCATAGCTGCGGCTGTGTGGTATATTTTTCAGTTGGATTATTAGCTGTTCGAGAGGAGGAAGCAGTCTAAACAGCAGCAGTGCATTCCTTTGCCAGGTGACTCACTGTGCTTGCTATTGTATTTTTAGATCATGTATTTTCCCCCCACCCCCCCACGCACACACACCTTTCCTCCTGCAGTGGTTTGCTATGTAATTAATCTGTAAATGCATGCACCGAGTTAAGGACGGCGGAGAGTGCGCTGGCTGTCTGCACAGCCCGCCCACGCACCTGCACATGCACCGGTAAGTGCATGTATGCATGAGGCACGCTCGCACAACATTTCTGCTGGGTGTACGTTCATGTTCCCTCAGCCTGTAGTGGCATTATTCAGGCTGTCAGAAAGGGCTGTTAACACTTTGCAGTATGTGGGAAGCAAAGGAGAGGGGGTGACTTTCTTCTATAGGTGGTTTTGAAAAGGCTTGTTTGAAAAGAGACCCCTAATCTTGCTGCTGGATTGCCAGCAGTCATTTGCCAGTCTTATTTTTTCAAGTGTGACAGGTTTATTTCCCTCCTTCCTTCCCCCCAGCCCCCAAGTCTGGAGCAGCCAGAACATATTTCTAGCTGGCTGCTGCTGGCACATAGGCAGTAGCAGAAGATGAGGATTTAAATTAAAAATCTAACTGTTCAAGTGAAAGATGGAAAGACAGAGTTGGGGCATTTTAGATTAGGAATTATTTTGCAGGTTGCCTCCTGGTTTAAAATTGGATTAAATAACTGCAGCACAGGGTTGCTTTTGCGTCTGTGGCAAATAATAAAGGAATTATTTATTGAGGAGATACTCTCCTTTAAAATTTTCCCTGTTGAAAGAATGCGTTTTAATTCTTAGCGAGATTGCAACTCTGGACAGAGGCACCAGTCCTAAAATTATTACAGGCTAAGGAGAGCGTGCGTGCGTATGTTGGATTTTCTGACAGCCTCTCCGCTCCCTTTCGTAATTATTCAAAGAACGTGGAAAATGTGACTGTCCTCACATAACGGCATTGCTACTATCTGATAAATGTGACATCTCAAATGCAAAATCTTAAAATCAGTATTCCTGTGAAAGAGGGGAGTTGAGATGGAAATATACCCCTTTAAACTTTCTATGTTTTGCTGCTCCTAAGGCAGTGTTTATATGTAAGTACTTGTGTGTAGGTTTTCATAGAGTATATAATGTATATACAAAACAATAAATGCTTAGGTATTCACATCTACACGTAGATAATTTTAATATGCGTTAAGATTACGCTTCATTTTAAAGAAATATGTCTTCTGCCGTTACCTTGGTATTGGGGTCCCATACTAGCATGATATGGTATACTTCTCTACAGGGTTGAACTTTGGTTATGTGCATCTATTTATATATTTTCGGTACACAAAATTAATGAGTAAACCTACTTAAACCTACCCTTAGAAACAAATCACTCAGTACAAGCAATAAAGCCTTTACTTACTGTTTAATTTTACAATAAACACACGTTTTACAGGTGGATCCAACTTTATGATAAGTAAATTTCCCACTTTTTGCAGTAATTTTTGGTGGAATTGGATTTGCAGTTGCTTTTATTAAAGAACATGTTTGGCAGCACGTAAATACCAGAAGCTTTGGCTCATTTCCTTTCCAGCACTATGGAGCATTCAGCACGGTGACTTGACAAATATGTTTATTGTGAAAACCTCAGCATCTAGCGATAAGGATATACCAGCTACGTTCAGAGATGATGTACAGGAGAAAAGCAAAGGGAGAAGAGGTTCTTGGTCCTTCTAAGTGATCATAAATCACACAGAAGTAATTGAATAACGAGAGTAGTACTGGTGACGGTGGGGGTAGGAGAGGTGGCAAGCCAGAAACTCAAAGGAACAGGCATTTACACAACAAAAAGTGCAAGACGAGAGGCAAACAGGTTGTATTCAAAGACCACTGCTTCACTAATGCTTTATTAGGAACCCCGTTGACGTTAGTAATCTGTTGGCGATTTATTTTAATAGCTTTACAATGCACGTTTGTTTTCTTTTTAATATTGTAGGTTTCCATATAATTAAGCAGCTGAGAGGCATGAGTGTGGTGTTAGTGCTACTTCCTATGGTGCTGTTTGTTACACTGGCGGGGGCTCAGCGAGCTTGCCCGAAGAACTGCAGGTGCGATGGCAAGATTGTGTACTGCGAATCGCATGCGTTCAGAGACATCCCTCAGAACATTTCTGGAGGGTCTCAAGGCTTATCGTTACGGTACAACAGCATTCAGAAGCTTAAATCGAATCAGTTTGCGGGCCTGAATCAGCTCATATGGCTTTATCTTGACCATAATTACATCAGCTCCGTGGATGAGGATGCATTTCAGGGGATCCGCAGGCTGAAGGAATTAATTCTAAGCTCCAACAAAATTACCCATCTGCACAACAAAACGTTTCACCCGGTCCCCAACCTCCGAAATCTAGACCTCTCTTACAACAAGTTGCAGGTGTTGCAGTCCGAGCAGTTCAAGGGCCTTCGTAAACTCTTGATCCTGCATTTGCGGTCAAACTCGCTGAAAACTGTGCCGATCCGAGTTTTCCAAGACTGCCGAAACCTTGACTTTCTGGATTTGGGCTACAACCGCCTGCGGAGCTTATCCCGTAATGCTTTCGCTGGCCTTTTGAAGTTGACAGAGTTGCACTTGGAGCACAACCAGTTTTCTAAGATCAATTTTGCCCACTTTCCACGCCTCTTCAACCTCCGCTCAATTTATTTGCAGTGGAATAGGATCCGGTCTATTAGCCAAGGGTTAACGTGGACTTGGAGTTCCTTGCACAACTTGGATTTATCAGGAAATGACATCGCAGGGATAGAGCCTGGGACCTTCCAGTGCCTCCCCAACCTGCAAAAACTAAACCTGGATTCCAACAAACTCACCAACATCTCTCAGGAGACCATCAATACGTGGATCTCGCTCATCTCCATCACTCTGTCTGGAAATATGTGGGAATGTACTCGGAGCATTTGCCCTCTCTTTACTTGGCTTAAGAATTTCAAAGGAAATAAAGAAAGCACGATGATATGTGCAGGCCCTAAACATATCCAGGGTGAAAAAGTGAGCGATGCTGTGGAAACATATAATATCTGTGCTGAAATCCAGGTGGTGGTTACGGAGAGATCGTACCAGGCACCCAAAACCCCCCCGAGACCTGTCTTCATTCCTAAACCCACCGTTTCCAAACTGGAAAGCAATCAGCCAACGTCTGTGATGCCAAGCCCTTCTGCAGACCTGCCAACACCTGGAGTGGAACCAGAGTACGAGCACGTTTCATTTCACAAAATAATCGCTGGCAGCGTGGCCCTCTTTCTTTCCGTGGCCATGATCTTGTTGGTTATCTACGTGTCGTGGAAGCGCTATCCAGCCAGCATGAAACAGCTCCAGCAGCACTCGCTCATGAAGAGGCGCAGGAAAAAGGCCCGAGAGTCTGAAAGGCAAATGAACTCCCCTTTACAGGAGTATTACGTGGACTACAAGCCAACAAACTCTGAGACCATGGATGTATCAGTTAACGGATCTGGGCCCTGCACCTATACCATCTCTGGCTCCAGGGAATGCGAGGTATGAACCATGATCCTCCTAAAACCATTTCAGCTGCTGGGAAGGAGAGGTAAATGTTTGAAGCTCTTGAGGTGTCTCTAAACGCTGGAAAGATTAATGAGATTTATTTATTTATTTATTTATTTATTGCTTTTGGGTTTCCTCGTTATGAAAGGTTATCTCATTAAATAACAACAGTCAGGGAAGTGATGGTGGTATTTTGAATAATTCAAACCTGTTGAAAAAATAGATTAAGTTGAAGTAAACAGCTATGATAAAGGCATCTGGAGTGTTATTCTCCATTTCATTAGCAGTGGCTAGAGGAGAACCCGATTTTTAATGTGTTGGTGGAAACAGAGGAGTTAAAGAACATTTTCTGGTTTAAAAATAAATACAGCAACCTCTTTACTCCAAATCTTGAGGAGGTTATGGCCTATTTAAAGATAGTGCCCAAGATTTTCAGCATTTTCTGTCTGGTTCAGGAGTAAACCAGAGGAGAGCAGGACTGCAGCACAACCACAGAGTCAGGCACGTACTTGTTTTCTTTATTAGTGCTGCTCAACTTGAGCATTGGGAAGGCCCCAAACAGTACATTCGCAAATATCTGGGTGATTCTTGGGGGTTTTTGATTTCTTTTTAGTAATCAGTAAAGGTTTACCTTGAGAGACAGCTGTACTGGAGTTAACAGTTTTGTGTGTGTAAGGCCGTGTTATGATTTTGACTCAGCAACATAAGAAATACAAATAGGAAAAGGTCTCAGTGCTTCTTTTGTGTCCATTGTTCAGCTTTGTCAAGAAAATACCACATTTTTTCATTGCCGTGTTGTCAATGACTCTGTTAATGCATATGTAAGGAGTGGTTTTGCTTTTGAATGCCGTTGTGTATACCTGGTAAGGAGGATTTGTGCAATTACATTTCAGTACTTGTTACTTAACCCTGCACGTGATGCAGTATCAGGGGACCGCGGCTGATTTTACTTTCTTGGTTGGGGACATCCTACCTGAGTGCTTAATGTGCCTGTTGGCATTTATTCATTTATTCATATCCGTTTATGCAAACTGAGTTTGACTGTGGTGGATTTGGACCCAGGGCTGTGGCAGCCAGGTCGTGTCAAAGGTGTGTTAAAGACAAGCAGTGCTGAGCAGGCTGCAGTTCTAGAATCCTGATTTTTTAAAAGTGGATGTCTGACAATAGGGCATCTTTAAGATATTTCATATTTGACACCTGAAATCTCTAGCTGGTTTTGGACCATGGAGCTAAGGGGGAAAAAAAAAGGATGTATGTTTTGGGGTTGCTTTCTCTGGGCAGTGTTGTCTTCAGAAAGGAAAAGCACCTGTTAAACCCGTGTCATTTCTACCAGTATCATGTGAATGAAGGTGTGGGATTTTTATTTTTTTTTTTCCCAGTTGGCAGCGTGAGTAGAAAGTAAGTGATGCTAACAAAATTATTTTGAGTTTTCACTGGCTGTCACAAGGAGCATTAATTTGACCTGACTATCTCCTCTTCATGCTCAAGTTTAACACTGCTGAAGTTTCATTAGCTTGAATAAAATGCTGTTTAATTTACACCAAGATGATTTGGAAGACAGCTGAATCTGCAGACCACAACTGAAAGTCCTTCTAATGAAACTGTATTCTGTGATGGAATCTGGATCAGGATTGTGGTGCACAGAAGATGGGGAATGTGCGATAGGTTAAGTTGAGCTGGTGCATGACTTTGCAGAACTCGAGCTGTTTATCCTGTGGTCTGTGGGATTCTTGGTTGTGGTGTAAATCAGTAAGACTGTAATGAGGGTGACAGTGCTGTCCCCGGTTGTGACTGGCACAAAGTCCTCTCCGAATTCACCTGGTGATTGGCCATTAGTATGGAAGGCTTCAGGAGGCAGAAGCCAGCAGGTAATTGAAGGCATGTGTAGCAGGCATAAGCCCCCACTGAAATACTATCTTCAGCCTGGATTTAACATTCTTCGTCTCCATAGCTACAAGATTCCACTTGTAAAAGGATAGAGATGCACTGTACAGTACTTAAAAATGGTAAGGAAAAAAAAAAAAAATCCTTGTAGTATCTTCAGCCGTGGAAAAGTTTTGTATCTGGTCGGGGGAAAAAAAGGAACATCTCATTATTTACTGATTTACCCAGGTGTCCATACTTGTGGGAGACCTGTTGTTTTGTACAAGTGAGACAAGGCTCAGGCCCGGCCTCTCGTCGGGCTGACTTCCTTCTTCCCTCTGCTCAGAGTGAGGTTTCTTCGGGGAGAGAAGAGTGTCTGGTTATAAAAGTGAAGGTGGGAAGTTTCAGAATTCATTCTTTACAAGCCTATTAATTTTATTTTTTAATTTATAACCTCAATTAATTTTCAAATGAGTGGCTGCTTTCACATGTCTACCCGCCCAATGCCTGTAAGCAGCTAAAGTGTCCAAAAATTGCATGCCTTTCAGGAAAGAAGGGATGGCTTAATTCCATTTTAACCTGGGAAAGATGCCTGGACAGGCTCTGTTGCGGGTGGTTGGTGATAATGAATAGTTTCTGAGTGTGGCCCGAGGTCATGTGAGAATGCCGGTTATGTTCACAGTGATGGTTTTGGTTTTAGAAGTACCCAGCTCATCTCATCCATAAGCCACTTGTTTTCCATGGCAGAGCTGGCCTTGAAATAGCATGCTTAGGCATTTGTACAGGTTCTTTTTTCTTCCACAGCACAGCAGCCAGGCACGTGAGCGGGGGTGGTGTTTGTTGTTGGTTCAGTGAGGTTTCCGGCAGATAACAAAGCAGCACAGGCGCAGGAGAGCTGCCCGGTGTTGGGTCCCTGTGCCGCACGTCGGGGAGCGGCAGGGATGGCGTGTATGGCCGCCTTTTCAAGTCTGTGCTTCGTGAATTATTTCTCGTGCTACAGAGAGAGCGCCAAAGTCAGGCTCGCTGTAAGCGGGAGCGACTCTCCTGGCATCGTGGGGTTATAATCACTGACACCTGGCCTGTGCTATTCCATTTAGTCTGTTGGCAAGGGCTGCTAAAATAACTGCATGCTTACGGTTTTGGCTCTCACCATCCCGTTAGCAGGCTGCCGGTATCTCATTTTGGTATTTGCTTTGTGTATGTGCATCTTATTCCCCTCTCTCTTTCATATTTATTTGTGCATTTGCTGAAGATCTGGGAGCTATAAAAGGCAATTTCATAAACCAAGCTACAGTATTATGTATTTCATACATCTCACACACAAAATATCTGTGTCTAGCACGCTATGAAGGTGTACGGGGAGAAGGAACATTGCTACTAAAATGTTTTCTCCTTCCTACTGGAAGGTTTTTCATCTACCATTTCTCAGGCTGGCAGTTACAAAACAAACAACCACCAGCCAAACAAATGAACGTCTTTCCTCTGTTAGCTGAGCGCAGCGGATGGGAAGCCCTTGGAGAGAGGATTGACACAGACCCTGGGAGGTTCCTTTTTGCACTTTTGCGTCTCAGTGTCTAACCAGTCCCAGCACTGGACAACAAGCCCGCCTGTTTGCATCCGAGGACGTCTCCGCTGTGATGCTCCTGTGGTTTTTCCATCAGAGTGAAACCCAGGGCAGTTGTCACTTGTGTTCATACATGCTGAATCAGTCACACAAAATTATGTTCACTCTGAATTCTGCTTCCACCCCCCTTGCCAGTGGGAAGAAATAGATTGATAAAGGAGTGCAGCATATGCAGACGTGGTGGGCTGCTGTTGGCCTCCTCATTTGAGCCTGATCTAAAAGGAAATGTTGGCATGTTGATTATTTATTTATTAAAAACTGTTACTGTGTTGTTTTGAACAAGATGCAAAAAGGAAAAGACAAAGCAGTCCCCGTGGCCCAGAGAGCGTTTAGTGCAAGGGTCCGGTTCTGAGAGGATGTTCCTGGTTCTGTAGCTCAACTTTGGAAGGGCTGCCCAGGGGTTAGGAATGAGCTTACGGGGCGTTGCAACCTTGGGAAAGCAATTGCTCCATGATTTGGCAGAATTTTTTTTATTTCTTTTTTTTTTTTTTTTAAGACCAGTGATCGTATTTCCTTTGGTCATCAGCCTTACAAGGAATACTTAGCAAGGCCTTCATGGCAGAGGTGGTGGCATTTCAGGGCCGAAGCGGCGCTGTTCTCTTTCCAGCGACTCTGTTTTGGAACACCACAGGATGGGCGTTGTTTAGCTTTCTCATAACCCGCTGTGCTATGGCTCCTCCTCTGCCTCTCTTTCTCCACCTCTCTGTGATTATAGATGGACCTTAAATTCGTGCTTGAGTTGTGAACTGAAGGGTGAATCAATGTAAGGAAACTGTCGTAAGCTCTGTGTTTGTACTGGGAGAGCACACAAAGGCAAAGCTGACGGTGCCTTCCTCAGTGCGGTATATCTGGAAGAAATATGTCAGAAGTGGCTCGGAGGTGTCAGAGGTGAAATCTTCTAGGCAGAGGGCCAGTGAGAGGTTTGAGGAGAAGGTAAATTTTAGAAATGTCTCCAGTATTAGGACCAAAGGGAGAAATTTGCATTTGTTACTATTCAGAGCCTTCGTTAGCATTGCATGCTTGTTCTTGTGCTGTAGAAGTACGAGTGATGTAGCAATAAATGCACGGGGGCAGATTTTCCTGGGCTCAGCACTTGTAAAGTGTGAGATTTCCCAGAGATACTACCAAAATGACTGGCCGTGTTTCCGGAAGATCTCAGCCAGCTGTGCATCAGCAGCAATTGAGACACTGGTTGTAAATTAGAAAAGGGAGCTGCAGAAGGATGCTGAATGCTTCTGAAAGTCTCACTCAGTCCTTATTCAGGCGCCTAGGTAAGAAATTAGCTTGGCTGAAATTTGGGCTTGCAATGCAGGTGCTGCTGAGACCTTGGAAGAGATTTGCTCAGAGATAACGCAGATTAATCGGTGGCAAAGGAAGAAGCTGAAACCACATCTCCCAGGTTTTTACTTAGATGTGGAACTTCCCTCACCATATTTCAGAAATTACATTTTCTCCACTAAGTCTCATCCAGAGGCTGACAGTTAATTGAAAGAACTCTGAAACTGCGCTGAGGATTCGTAATGTTAACATCCAGCCGGGAGGGTAACTGATGGACTGTCATCCTCCTGGCCTTCGCATCACCCGGTGTTCTACTTGGCACTTTTGCAATTTGGCACTTTCTAGGAACTTTGTGGTTTGAGTTATGCACGGTGAGGACTGCTCCAATGGAGAGGATGCTGCGTTGTAAAGGCTTTGTACACGAGAAGAAAACACTTGTACTCCTATTGTAATCGTTGCTCGGGCCCCCTGAAGGATTCCTGTGTTGCTGGAATTGTGACAGACGCTGTTTGCCCTCTCCATCTCCCTTTTCTTTTCTCTCACCCCTTCTTCTGCTTTTGCTTAAACTCTCTGATGTGCTGCCAGTATTTGAAAGAGGAAAAAAATATCAATTTTAGTCCATTATGTAGCTCATGCCAGGAGGGAGAATGCTGACAGAAATAGCAAAGAAATCTGTTGAACCTATTAATTTGGGTTTTTGTTCTTTTAAACATACACCAATTTTTTTTTAAAAGCTCCACACTTTAAAAAGGGGAAACAATCCTTATTAGTAGGTATCCTGCTGCTGGAAACGTTCCTCAAACTCTCCTCCAGAATAACGGAGTTGACTTGATTCTTGATGTTAAGACTGCGCAGGCTGTGACAGCACAGCGCTGCCCGAGCTGGGCAGGGTGCTGGCAGTACCAGAGCCAGGTTTGTGCTGGTTTACGCTGCCTCTCGACAGTGATGCTCGTACTCCTTTTGGCAGACAACCTGCCCTGGTAGGAGAGCGCTACGCGTTTCAAAGCCTTTGGGATGGCAGTTCGGGCCTCGGCTGTGCCGGTGGGTTACCTCCGCGGCGATGCTCTCGTTCCTCATACTCAGGAGGTTGCACGCTGTTCTAGCGGGAGCTGCGTGGCATAGAGGAGTGTGCAGCCCTCAGTTGTGCTATCCATGTTGTAAACATTCTGACACGAAAAATTCCTGTTATTTCTGTTGATAGCACTACTAACGTCCTGGGCTTCACTCGTTTCAAGCCAGGTATTTTAGGACTGAACACAGATGGGCTGCAGCAGTAAATATTTTTTGACGCTAATCAGCTTTATCACATCTGCCTGTTGTGCAGCCAAATAGGCTGAGATGGCTGGGAGATCTCTCCGTCCCCGCAGAAAGGTGACTGGAGTAATGCTGAGGGATTCCCAGGGAGTTGTCTCTGTACCTAGCTGCAAAATTCCAGCTCTGCTAGAAGACAGAATATGCGGCGAAGGGATGGCACGAGAGGGTGTTTCTTTGTGGGAATATTGACTTCCTGGCCTAATGAACTTGTTTTGCCGTTGCCTTTTTAAGTCACAAGGAAATAGAAAGCTCTTCCTGGTGGATACATCAGTCGTACTGTTGTCACGGGCACTCAAATGGAAATTATCCACCTGCAAGAATGGGGAAGGCAGGAAAGGTCAGAAGGCGCGAATCATCTCTAATCTCTCACCAGCTGGGCCATGTTCTAGCTACAGCAGAATCTCCACCTTTGTTTGTTAGTTCAAGTATAGATTTATTTTTGTGGTTCTTTAGATGCGTTTTGGCTAGAATGAGTTCTCAAAACTCATCAGGTAAGTAACATTATCCTAATTTTTATTTCGTCTGTCACGTAAACAATCACAATCTCATGCAACAGCTCTTTGCTCTGAAGGTTCTATTTTTCTTCTGTTCTTTCACCATCACCGTATTACTCAGTTTCATCTGAAAAACACAAGAACAAAAAGAATTTCTGGGTTTAGCCTGTGGGGAAAGGCAGCGTGGTCAGTTTGTTTGTGTCTAAAGGTGGGCCGTTGATGTTGTGTGCATGTGTAGGTTTGTGGTTTGGTTTTGTGAAGACCTCGATGAGGAAGGCTGACCTTAATCTTGATTTCGATTCTGAATTTTGGAAGTTCTTTTCTGATATAAAAGTTTTTAGTATTTTCTGTCCAAACATTTCAGCTGCACTGCAAAAGTGTTACATCAGGAGAAAAAGGAGATGGTTAAGTCACTTTGTGTTAAATGTGTTGTGAGAGTGTGGCGTGTCCTTCATCGCCACAGACCGAGCTTAGTGATTACATGGTGTACAAAGATCCTTTGGGTACAGTCAGCACTGCGTGTGTGCGCAGCGCTTCCGGCCGCGTACTGATACAAATATACGTTGTCGGAAAAGCAGTGTTGAGCTCCAATTTTTGACAGACAATGAAAGAACCGGTTTTAAAGCAGAAGGTTTTTTGGGTTTGGGGGATTTTTTGTCTGTATAAACTCTGGTCAAGATTTTTTTTTTTTTTTTTTCTTGTATGGAAGAAGTAAGCTTTTCCTGTATGTTGCTTGTATTTTAATCCAATTAAGAAGCTGGCAATAGAAAGTGAAAGAAGGTAAGCTCCGTGCAATGACAGTATTACTGTGACTATTTGGGTTTGGGTAGCAGCTGGCAAGTGCCAAGTTTAATCACCGTATGGAAATATTGAAGGAATCATTTTGTGCCTGGCAGAATAGGACAGAGCAAGTAATCTAAACAAGTTGGGTGTAGAAAGACGAGATGGAGATGTGAAGAGCAGTTTAATTGTGGGAGATGAGTTGACCAATGAGTGCTGCAATCCAGGTTTTGGGAAACCTCTGACAATACTCTGTTTATTGGATGACTCCAGCTCTCACTCAGGGCAGAGAAAGGCCGTCTTGTGTTCTGTGATTGCGCTGTGCACAGGTTAAAGCTCACTCCTGGGCATCAGGCCAAGGAAAGACCTATTTGGCGCTGAGTACAAGCTTCAAGTTATCCATGGGAAGGTTAGTCTCACTCTTGCCTTGCACTCTCGTACACCCTAACTCAAGTTTTTCTGGACCTTTGCAATGCATAGAGTGTCTTTGATGAATAGACTTGAGTTGTGTGGTTTTGCTCATTTTCAATCTCAGTTCTCATTAAAAATCAGCTGCTTCTTCTGTGTGATGGCCTCTGAAACCCCAGATGATTCTTCACTGCTCTCATCTTTCGCTAACACATCCATTTAGATTATCTTTGTGCTGTGATGGATGCTTTAAAAGGAACCAACAAGGCCATCAAATTCTTGCCCTGGTTCAACTGGCATTTGTTAATGTTCTAAATCATCTTGGGCCTGAAATGTGCTACTTCTTAAATTTAGAATGATGTGATTGCCTCAAGCCTCTCCATGTGTTAATTAAATCATCATAATTGTGGTTTCTTGAGACCGACAGGTTATAAATAGTTTTTTTTTTTCCCCCGTTCCTGCAGTACTTTGGTATGAATGACATGCACAACAGCTATTGTTTAAACGTCCTTCTCATTCAGACTCTATTTCTCCGCTATTATTTGATTGTCCTGAAATAATCAACAGTGTCATTCTCAAAGGCTAGTTAATCGCCATGCACTTCTCACATTATGTGAAGATGAGAAAAATTATTTTTCTGGGTCATCGTTATCCATTTAATTTAACAGAATGCGTATTAAGGAGGACTAAAGGTCAGGGCAGATGTTCAGTGTCTGTGCGTACACACACACACAAACGTCTGTCAGAACACACGGAACAAACCCTAAGACTAATATATTTTAGTAATAATTTTACTTCCATCTATATTGCTGTGTCTCATCCAAGATTCTGTGGAAATAGAAGCCTCAGTGTTCTTATCGTCGTTTTCCTCTGCTCCTGTGGGATGGGCCTTCACCTGGCAAGGTGTGCGATTGCTGTGCTGTAGCTGGCAGGAGGCAGGACAACTTAAAAAGATCACACGTAGTTTGGAAACAAACTCTGATTACAGTTCTTTTCATTCTTAGTACCAAGAAGGATAAAATGCCAGAAATACGGACGTTGACCAAGAATTTGTGCAAAGCTTTCTACTCGACCTTTGATCTTCCTTGGCTTCACAGCAGCTCTGTCCGTGTGTGTGCGAATGAGGTAGAGATGGTGTGAGTGGGAAGGTCCTCAGGCTTGCATTATGCATAATGCCATTGGGCAATTACGCGTCGCTCCCCTTTAATGTACGTCTGCGTGCTATTTACAGCTCTAATTCGTGGAAGAATCTAAGGCTAGACCTTTGTCTGCTGCTCTGGATCCTCCTTACTCTTCCAGTTATACAGAGAAACCGTGCCACTTGAACTCTTGAGTATAGAGCTGTGTCATGCTGACTGGCGTAATTCAGAATTAAATAAGATTGAAGAACATGCAGGGGAGAGTTTCTACGCAGGAAACTCAGCCTTTCTTCCCAGGACTGGAGGATGTCCTTCCTCCTTGTGAATCTGGAAAGCAAGGTGATCCACCAGCCCACTACGGCTGGAGGCCACAAGGTTTAGGAACCGTTCTAAACTAATTTATTGCGTGAGCTGGGAGAAATAGTTTCATTGCAAACTGTCATACTTCAAAAGAAGAAAGGAAAGCAAGGTCATGTTGACTTCAGTTAGCATTCGAGCATTGAAACCAATCTTTAAATCTTTGAAAACGTCTCCTGCCTTGTAGTCTTTGCCCTCCCATCTACTTACACCCGGGGTCAGCTGGTGATTGCCTTTCACTCTTCCTCCGTGGAGGCCAGCAGCACAGGGTTGGGGCTTTAGTGTGAAAGAAAAAAGTATTGTCTGGAGCCGCAGGGGACTCCTACTGCGCCTGTTTTGTTCCTAGCATCAAAGCCGGTCTGAAGTGGTCTGCTTTGTCTTGGCGTGCCATTAGCACATGCCTATTTAGTTCTTTTAAAATGTCTATACTGTGTTCAGTTGCAACAGAGAATAACTTACAGCCACTCAGGTGCTCCCTTGGCCCAGTGGTTTTCTGCAGCGCAGTGAAATTGCATGATTTTAATGTAAATTTTTGATCCATTTCTTTCCTCAGCATTATAATTTTCTTTCCCAGAGCCTCTAAATCATATGTTAGGATTCTGACTTAAAAAGCCACATCAATGTCACACGCAAAGTGAAGTGGAGAAATGAAGGCAGTTCGTGTGTTTTTGCAGTTAGAACACAAATTGTACAAATCAAAAAAGGAAGCAACCCACTGGCGATTTTGAATTATTAGAAATTTTTATTTGAAAACAAAATCTCTGGGTATTTTCTTTGCTGCCTTTCCTTTGTTGAATATATGAATAGTCCCAGTGGGCACGAAGCTTTGACAGTCTGAGGAACTGATTAACCTTTTCCTATTTATGATTAGCTCCCAAACATTTACTATATTAGCTTTTGAGAACAAGGTACAGACTTCTTTGTCTCTATTCGACAAGGGACTAGAATTAACATTGCTTCTGTGAGTTTTCCACCTGGGGTTATAAGCAAAAGGTGGGCATAACGTTTCGTATTTCGCTACTTCCCATGTCTGGTGAAGAGTGGAGGGGACCCAGACACACAAAAATTTTTAAGTGGAGAAGCAGCAGGTAGGTATCTGCTCCGCCTTCCTGCATATCAAGGGCCACAGAACTTCACAAAGTTACACTGTTTATAAAACCAATAGTTTGTTTGGATTAAAAAGTGCTTCCAGAGAGTCACTTCAGCACTTAGAGAGAAACCTCCGCTTCTCTGGTAACTTATTCCAAAGGTTAGTAGCCTTCACAATGAAAAATAACTTGTCCAGCTGTTAAAATCCTTCCTGTATCCACAACGACGTTAGGCTAGTCTGGGAGGATGACGTATCTGCTATTTAACGTGTGGCTGAGGATATGTGTGTGTGTTATCCAGCTCAGTGAGGAGCGGTTACAACCAAAACCACAGAACATCACGTGGAGGCTTGCACACTGAAGTAGCCCCACTCCTGGCTTTCAAGAAAATTACATTTTAATTGAATAATTACAGGAAAATATGTATTTATCCAAACTGCTGAAGTAAGCCGTTTTCAGGACATCTCCTGTTCCTTTCGCCCTGATTTCGACTGGGACTGTGGCTGCTGCCCTGGCTCACGGCCCTGCTCTTTGTCAGAGCTGGTGGTGGCAGGGCCTCACTGTTCCCGAGGCCTAGAGCGAAAAACCAGAGCCCTCTCATGAGCTCGGCTGAGGTCCGTGACAAGCTCCACGTTTAGTTCAATAGAACAGCGTTAACAATCTCGAAGTTAAAATTAAAAATGCTGGTGGTTTATCACGCTACGAAATACCGTTGGAGGCGCGGCGCTAGAGCAGTGTGATATGAGTTTGTGTTAACTTGGATGTCACCACAGAACGTGTGTATGCCAAAGTCACTGCTTGTAAACAAAGCCCAATATTAGGTTATTTTATCTTAAGATTGATATGAATTCTGAAACTTATGTTTCCTTTATTATCCAGTGTAATTTAACAAGTTGTTGTATGTCTGCTGTCCAACGCTAAAGGGCCTTTCAGCTCGCTCGCCTTAAAACGGCCGGGAGAAAAGGCTCTTTCACCCCCACATCGGGTGGGTTCCTGGCCTCAGCTACATGGAATTGTATTGTTTTGTTTGTAACGAACTGCTGGAATGCAGCGCTGCAGTGATTGTTAATGACTTCTCCGGTTAGCTGCGTTACCCGTAAGAAAGCAGGCTCTTGAGGGATAGGTATTATTCTAGAGTAAGTATTATAAGATCTTCTGTAAATACAGGGTTTTGGTAATTGAGCTGAAGAAAAGGCATTTGTCAACGATCCCAAGTCTGTCTTGTTCTGCAGAATTAACAAATGTTCCAGTTATAGGTAATTAATTAAAAATCATTGATGAGTCCTGGATTTGTACCAGTTTTATTTCTCCCATTAATTTGACATGATAAACTGCAGAGGATGGATTCAAAGCTGGTGTCGAAGAGCGTGGTAATTTACAGAACACTTCTGGAGCCAGCTCAGCTCTGTTCAGCAGTCAGGAATAACTGAAAGCCACGCAGGGTGGAGCTCCGCTTGAAACCGTCTTGTAGTACTTCAGAGCTGCTTCTGTGCCCAGATCTTCCTCCCTCTCTCAGGTCACCACGCTGTTCTCTCCTTAAAGCACCATCTTTCCACCTTCCACCTAGCAGCGCCTGAATTATATCTTAAACATTGTGTGAGGCAGGCCTGGTGAAGGGAATAAGACTTATGTTCTCATCCTAGGTACGTGCAGATCTGTATAAAAGTTGAGAATTGCATTTCAGGTTTTATTTTCTTAAATTTTTATCATGCGTTTAATTGCAGGTCATACCCTGGACAGTAGAGCTTGGAGGAAATTATTGCAGGACAGCAAAATAGACAGTTTTTGTGAACTTTTTTTTTTTCAGAAATATCTTGGGGTTTTGATATCCTCATTAAAACTTGAACTTGCAAAATTGAAGGAATTTTTTTTCAGAAAAAAAATAAACCCAGCCAGCCAGCCAGCCACATTTCTAACCCAAGAATTTTCTTTAAGTTGTTTTTTAATTTTTTTTTTTAAAAGTACTTATCTAAAGTTTTATCATGAATGGATGTTTCCTATGGATGCCTTCTGAATGGAATATACTTTTTTCACTTAAAAAAAATCAGTGACAGTCTTAGTCGGGGCTGCTAAAAGCTTGAGTTAAATATGCTGACTTCTTCCTGCCTCTTTCCATTACAGTAGGAGCTGGAATTCCTGTTCATGGTCAAGGTCCTGCTTGGTGAGGTATCTTATAAACACAGAATATTACTATAAAATAAATCCTTACCTAAAAGGGCTTACAATCTGTCTTTTAGTTTTAGATGTGACACCGTGTTAGATCATCACTAAGCAGAAACATCAGGACCTGAAAGGAAAAAATGTTATTCCGTTTGAGAATGTGCCAGGTGAAAAAATGGAAAAGATTTCTCTTCGTTCCTAGCAAGTGTTCACTCCCTGCCTTCAGCTGGGGGATTCGCAGAGCAATTTTAATCTTACCTGATATTTTAAAAAAATAATGTATGTCTGTGAATGATTTAACTATTTCATGTTCTCCGTGTTAAGTAACGATTGAATATTAATAAAAAATGGCAGCATACAACTGAATTCAGCTCAAAGGAAATAGACACTTCTCTCACTCATTCCCATATATATATATATATATATATGTATAAAATAGCAGTATCTGCATTTATAATCTGGTGTTGCACTGTTTCCTGTTCATTTAGCAGCATCACTCTGACTGTCAGCAGCAAGGTTGTTGTTTTGAGGTACATTAGTTTCCTGTTACTGAATTTCAGCTTGGATTTCTCTTTCTCTTGAGATCCTCCTTGCACCCTGCCAACACTGGTTTGTTTTTGTTTGTTGTTTTTTTTTTCTGAAGGAATACTCCTGGGTTTTTGATACACAGAGTTTTCTTCTTGCAGCTTTGCTGAGCAGGGCGGGTGCTGACCTCTCCATGCCACCATGTGCCATCCTCTTCCTGCTGAGCTGTGCCCTTGGCAGACCCTGCAGAGAGCCCTGCTCCAGCGACAGCGGCTCTGACCCCAGCCCTGGAGTTAGGAAGTCAAGGAAGGGGAAGAAAGATGGATGGTAGAAGCAGGCTCGGACTAACAATGCTCCTTTCTATTCTAGAGGATCTTGCGCAAGCGGACAGAGCTCTTCTGGTGTCGGGATCAGTAAAGGCGCAGACCCAAGGTTTGGAAGCGTCAATCTTAACACTGCTGTTAAAGCCGGGTGTTAACAGCGGGAGATGGTTTACACTGTATGTACCACGGGGGGTGTGTGTGCCCATCTTAACAAACAGCAGCGGAGGAGAAAGCTGATGTGTATCTTAAATATACGGCTACTCGGAATGTCTAATTCAAGATCAGGAGTGCAATAAAGGCAATCCTTTAAGGCAAATGGTTTGTCAGGGTGACAAACCTGGCATTGAGATTTATTGTTTTGCACGTCTTCTTAAGAATGAGGGTGTCCTAGTGACTTCACAAGTATCGCTCTGACCTTCAGATACAGAGTCAGCAATCAAACATTCAGACGATGGGCACAGCAGAACTTCCTTCAGAGTTGGACGAGGAAAAACCAAAGTGATGTTCACAGAAATTTCTACAAGGAAGCAGTGAGAAGAGTGCCACTGGGTTACAGACACAGCTATATTACCTCATAATTCAAGAAATAATATTGTCCAGGGACTCCGGCAGTGTTGGGATACAGAATAAATGATTACTTGTGAGAAGGAAATGTAAGCAAAGGAAGTAAGGAGGTGAAGTCTGTGCTGGGAGGAGGTGACCGTACTGACCACAGGATCACGCTGGCCACAGGCTCTCCATGTCAGAGTATTAAAAATGAGAACAGCCATAAAAAAATGAACTGAAAACGCGGGGAAGATTGTAAGCAGGCAGTTAAGTGGAGAGGACTGGAGGGACTTCCAGCAACATTCAGAGATCTGAGTAGTGCTGTGAGCGACCCTAGTACAGATATAGTAAAATCAGAGTCTTGTCTATATTAGAGACTTTTTCATTTGTTTGCTCAGTTCTACCTACAAAATTTTCAGTAGCAGGATTCTGTGGATGCTTCTTAGTGGTTCTGCTTGACTATAGTAGTAAAAGGATATACATCTCTTAAGAAAAGTATATGAGAGAGTTTAATACCTTGTTGTGGTTCTAATTCATGGCTTAAGTGCAAGGTTTTGTTACCCGTGAGAGTGACTGATGTGTAATGACCTATTTTTATACGTTTGGGTTTTGTCCTTTGAGCTTCTAGGAGAACATCTTACAAACCTGGCTGTTTTGTCAGGCAGTCATGCGTGTTACCCTGTAGATGTGCACAGCGTGTACCTCGTTTGTGTACAGGTGCTCGTGGGAGCATAAATGCAGATACAGCAAGTGTCTGGGCCAGCTTTGTGTGTTCAGAACATACAGCATTGCTCTTCAGAATAATTTTCATCTTGTTACTGGCTTTTATTTCCAAAACTAATGCCCTTGTGAAATGTTGTGATAGGAAATCATTTTGGTGGTATTTTCGAGAAGCTTTGACTGTGGTGTCCACAAGTGGTTTATCCCTGTTGCTGAGAGCCGAGGAACAGAGGCAATGAGTGACATGAAGATGTTTTTTAAAGTGTGTTCCGTGTAAGAACTGAAATTAAATGGTTCTCCAGCCTCTAACCCATGTTTCTTAGCAGCCTAATAGTGGTGATGTTTAAGTTTTGTTGTGTGCTTATCATCAAGGATGTGAAGTTAAATTATCACATGAATACGTGCTTTCACTGACATACTCGAAATTACACTGCTGAATTCCAGTTCGGTTACATCAAGGCCTCTTTGCCAGCAAAGGCTCTAAAAAAGAGTAATAAAACGTAAGGAAAATATGTTTAAAATGAAAAAAAAAACAAAAAAAAACCAAAAAAAACAAAACCAAAAAACCCAACAACAAAAAACCAACCCTAACCTTTTCCCCTTAACGTTTGTTTGTTGGTTCTGGTTGCGTTTGGTTTTTGATACTCTGTTTTACAGTTCATCTCTGTTGGTTGTTATTTTGAATCGCCGCTGGGAGGGCAGGTATGGGCTCACTGTATTTCAAACGTAATACGACAATTAATTAGTCGCGATGTGTACATTTTGTAAGAGGTTTAACAAGTGCTGGTTAATCATTGATGAATTTTAAAACAGGATAAGAACATAAATAAGAGGTCACATGTGATTTCTGATAATGTCTTAGAGCGTGCATTATTTATTAATTCTTTATAAGCTATTTACAAATGCATGCCAGATCTGAAACACGCTCAAGTGAGCTGTAGTCATAAAGCAAATAAAAACCTCAGAAAACGAATGTCTGCCTCACAGAAACAGCAGTTCACTGCTTCAGGGAAACTAGGCTGAAACATTCAGTGAACAAAATGTAATTTATAATTGTTCATATTTGATGCTGAGATTAGAAGTGGAGACTCCATCAGTTAGCCAGTTCCCAGTCTGGGAAACGGCGTTGTAAAAATCAGCTGTCAGTCCAGAGTCCTCGTTAGTCAGCTAACAAGTCTCGAGGTTTTATTTGGGATATTCTGCATCATTCAGGACTTTTTAAACACAGGAGTTGTGTGGTTTTAAATAACTTCTTGCAGCTGAAAGGCTGGCTGCCTCACCCTTTGGCATGGAAGCAGTGGTGCCTGTCACAGCTCCCGAAGTGCCACCTCCCTGGGGCACCTTCACACCACCAACGCTGTTTGCAGCGGAGGTCACTGGGGGAGACGGATGGGACGGAGCGCTCCTGCTGCCCAGAGACTCGCGCTGACACAGAACCCGCAGAAAGACCTGAAAGGCACAGGGGACTTCTGAAAAGGTTTGCCTACTTCTTTCGTGTTATGCTGTGCACGCACCTATGGTGGAGGTCCAGTTTATGGCATAAATCGGAGCAAGATGGGGTTGTGGGGAGCACGTGAGCCCTCCAGTGAGACTTCGTTTCCCTACAGTCAGGCAAGATCTGGAAGCATTAGAACTGGAAACCACAAAACCAGTGCACCTGCAAGACCGTCGTTCCTCTCCAAAATACTGGAAAGGCTATGTGGTGTTTTGTTGGGTGACAGAGACGATTCAGGTGGAGCAGTCATGGCCAAAAATGCCCCACTTGTAAGGAGCTGTGTTTACAGAAGAGCAAAGCGCCTGGTGGTGTGTGTGTGTCGGGTATGTATGGATATGGCACTTACAGATAACGTGCACAACTTGTTCCTTGAATTCCAAACTCTTTACAGAAATTTGAAGAACAGTAAAAGAAAAATATCAGCTTTTCTCTCTGCTTATGCTGATGGAATCAATATTTATGTATTGTGATCTCGCTGAAAGCCGGTGTTTATGGCCAGTTCTCCATAGACTGTGGCTTTGTTTCGGAATGCTGCAATATGCTCTGTCTTTCAGGTAGACATTTAAATATTTTTTCCTCTCTCCTTGTGTTGATTGCTAATTATGTGGATGCAGGTTTACTTTATTTCCTTTTAAAAGCGTTTGCTTGGGACTGTTCCATCATCATCTGTGAATCAGACACCAGCATGAATATCAAACAGAGAGCTGCAAGAAGCTTTGCGTGCCACCTGTCTCCCTTCCAAAGCGCCAGTTCTGACTTTTCTTTTTAGTTTTAACTCCATCCATTTGATGTTTTAGCCTCTGAAGTGTTTCTTTCCTCCCTTTCCCCCCTCTTTTATTTGGCATGCCTTTTTACCTGCCTCAACCTCAGCTCATTTCTTCAAGCAAGGTCCTTGAAATTGCCAGGTTTCTTTACAGTAAGGATCCACGGAAAAGGCTGCTGCTGCTCTACTGCTGCCCATTTTAATCTTTTTTTAAAGGCCATTTGAAGTCATATTTCCCTCCTCATGTTTTACAAGGCTATCTTAAATTTTCTAGCCAAAAAAATCACTTTATCCATGAAGAGTTTGATCATGATTTTCCTGACATTTTTGCTTTTCATGGCAATGATTTATATTTATGGTAGTGTAGCATCATGGAGACTCTGCTGAGCATGACTGCACTGTTCCAAATGCTGTATACCCTTTTAGGCTGCCTCTGCTACGGTGAACTGTCTACACAGCCTGGAAAAATACTCACAAATTATAATCAGATTGTCCCTCAGTTTTGTTAAGCGCAGATCTGTACAGGCAAGTGGAGACAAAGCTGAGCTCACTCCGTGTGCTCCGTGCTAGCACGGCACGGGGCAGTTCCAGACCAATTAAAAATACTGCTGCTAGCGTGACCTTGTACCTGAGCTCGGGAACAGCGTGCTCTGGGCTCCAGTGCCCTCCCGCATCCTCGGTGAGAGGAGCTGTTCGTTCTCGCTGCTGTTTCCCCCCTCCCTCCTTTCACTGTTCCCAGCTTACACACCGCACAGCAAGCCTTGTTTTGGCAAGAGGTGGGTTTATCCGCCCGATCCCGACTGGTGTGATCCTGGCCATGAGGTGTGATGTTTGTCTCGCAGCCAGCCAGGTCTCCTGTCTGCAGAGTGCCTCTGCTTCCGTTCCTTCCTCTGGTGACTAGGTTGTGTGGCTGCTGTGTCTTTCTACAACTTTTCCTTCTTGTGCTGTTAACCAGACCTTTGCCCTATAAATTTGATTTTTGTAGTCTCCTTTCTCATGTACAGAATCCCGCTGAAGCCAAAATACTGTGTAACGGCTTTAACCGTGTAGACAACAGGATCAGGACTTACCAGATTTTGACTAAGTTTTCCCTCTGAGCCGTCCAGGTGCCCAGTATCTCTAGTCTGATTCCCATTTTACAACTCATGTTGTATAAAATTTACCAGAAAATAAATGTTCTCTGGAAAAGAATATCTTCCAGGACACTTACAGAGCCACACTGAGACATATTGCTGTCTTCCCTCAGAAGCTTTTGAGAAATTCAGATTTACCCAGCTGGGTTTAGCACTCCATTCGTATTCATTATCCCAACAGTACGCTTTCTGCCGTTGTCCTGAGGGATCCATTTAGCAGACAGCTGAGATAATGTCTGGGAGCGTTGGAGCCTACGGTCTGGTAGGCATCTGGGGTAGGTGTGAAATGCCATCCGGTCTGTCCGGTCATCGTTGCTTACTTCGTTAGCCGCGGGGCTGGCTGAAGGCTTCGGACCACCCCCGACTCCCTCTAATTAACACACAGGAACGTGCCCAGGGCTTCACTGACCGATGCCTTTGGTCCAAGGCCAGGTCTCCTGCCCAGCTGTTCCTTCAGGTACCGTGCAGCAGGGTGTGCAGGAGGATCCTCTCAATGAGCACACCGTGGTGGCAAATGTGCCAGTTAGGGGGTTATCCGCATTTTCCCAAGACCTGAAGAACGAGCTGTTCAGGAGAGGCATGCTCTTCCCCTTCATTTGAACTGCTGTAGAACAGGCTTACCGTAAAATTGTAGTCTTACCTGTTTGTGCGATAGCAGAAATGGGACACAAGAAGTGGTCCTATTTATGGAAATGGAGCCTAGCAATGAAAATTGAGGTGTGTAATTCCTCCATTCCGGAATTACAGAAAGACCTTGAAAACCTTTTTATAGTGCTGGCAGGGAGTACCGGTGTGTGCCCGACCCATTTTGGCCACGCTGTTTGTGTGGTGCTGTGATCAACTCATGAAACGGTCATGGCAGCACAGAAAATAGCTTAATGGGAGCAAAGTATCAGGCAGAGAGGAATGGTATAATTTTTCATTTCACTGATCTCCTGCAATACGTTGTCATCGGTGCTTTCTAGTACAAACTGTAGGATCTGAGAGAACACAGAGCCTGGTGGGAAGCGCTCAGCCCCTCTCATGGTTGGAGTGTGTGCCAGGGTAGTCCACTGCCCACTTGATGGGCTTGCAGGCGCGTCTGTGCGCGTAGTGCACAGGATACGGTTGGGTTGATGAAACCGTTTATCGGCAGGACTGGTAAGCCCAGCTGAAGCACCTCAACCGCACCGGCACCCTGACTGCTTCGGGTGGCGTGGCAGGGCTGTGAGCAGGAGTAGGGAACACGCGGGGAAGGACGGGTGCTGAGTGCATCTCTGTGAGTGTAATCTGAAAGACAGGAGCCTCTGCCACGAGGCGGGCTGTATCAGATCTTACCGCCAATTTGTCAGCTTAAATCCAGCCACATTGACTACAAATGAAAAGACTCAGCGCTCTGTGGTGTTCTGGCCTGTGCGGAAAGCACTTGCTCGTTCTCAGGTGGTTTCTTAAAGGATGAGTGGAAACATTTTTCTGTGTTTGTATTGCACCCAGAATGCTAAGTTCCTGATTCACGGGATCACAACAAGAAAAAGAAATAATGCTTGCAGAAATAGTCCAGTGCAGGAGCGACACTTGAGCAGCTTTGGCAGACATACCAGGAATTAAAGACTCAATTATTCCTTCCACCTCGGGTCTGAAACGCTCTGTGGCGGGGATGGCACAGCTGCTGTACCTGTCTGGTGGCTGCAGAGAGGACGCTTGTCTCTGGAGCTGGCAATCTGGAGTGCTAAATTCCCCCACACAAAGAATCTGTCTGCTTCTTGTAATGCACATCCCAACTGTGTATGCGGTTTTATTCGATCTCTACTAAATTACATGCAAATGAATAAACAAAAGAATACAGCCTGTCCCAAGCTGTTAATATTTATTTCAACGTATACAAACAGAAGATAGCTGTTTTCTCTTAAATACCCCTTATGTCATCAAGAAAGTTGAGAGAAAATTATATTCTGAAGTTTTTCCTTTTGTACGGAAAGAGGAAAAACGTAAAATTGGGAAGCAGCATTGTTCTTTGGAGAGCGCTGACTTGGGAGCCACAGGGTCTGGCTCCAGCTCTCACATCCCTGTTCATGTCTGAACAAATTCCTTCCTTCCTTGTAGTTCAGTCCTCCCTTTCACAGTTTCTCAGTTGGGCAGTGAACTTCTTTGGGACGGGGCCGTGCGCCACTGCTGTTCGAGGGTCTGTGAGCCCGGGTCTCCGCTGGGGCCTCTAATGGCTGCTGCAATAAAAATAATAAATGTGCCCTTTTCACATTACTCTTTAGCTTCTGCTGTCATTTAGAAAAGCAAGCAGCACGTAATGGTATGAAAATGTCATTTGCAAACATTTACCTCTCCAGCGCGCAGTGGTTTCGTGGGATGCTCTCCAGGATCAGGTAGCTAAGAAACGGGAACGGTGCTGTGCGCTGGGATGCTGGGGCTGCCTGAGCGGGACGGGAGCAACGCACAAGGGAGACCGAGCTAACCAGCTCTTGAATGAGGGGCTGTCAAAGTTGTTTAAAGGAAAATTAGGGAGAAAAGAGACGCTTACAGAGACTTCCTTGTCAATATTCCCCTCTCTTTTCTGGCCTCCCATGACTTTCATGGACCTAAGCTGCTGTTTTTTCTTTTTGCTTTAGTTGTGTGATGGGCTGTGGCCTTCCTTCGTCCAAGTAACATCCAATATATTTTAACTAAACAAATCTCATTTTCCTTAATGCTTAATAAAAAGATTTAAGTGCAATCTGGAAATAAAACTGGTGTTCATGTGGATTTTAAGTAATTAACAGGGATGCTCCCTTGAGTGTGCGGGGAGTTACAGTGCAGACCTGGTGGGAAGCTGAATCTGGTTTTCAGAAAGCTTTGAGACTTGGTTGAAACGTTGGAGCTGGCAGCACTCGGGCCCTGGGTTTGTGTAAGGGGTTGTTCCTGCTCCGTGGGTGTGCTGTACGAGCAGGAGATCGCAAACCTTGGTCTGCCACTCTGCCAGTTGTTCTCCGAGTGCTGTGTGGGTTGTTTCTTTCACTTTGTACACAGATTAAATAAATGTATTTCTCCCTGTTACACACTGAGCCAGCTGCAGTCGGCAGGGGGTTGAACTGAAGCGAGCTGCCTTTTTTACAAGGGAAAGCTAAGTGTGGACACTTGTGATTTCAGCTGTGTGGTATCACATTGGCCTTTGCAGGAGTTGTATCCCTGAGAACATTAAGAGTTAGATCTCACCATCGCCCTGCGGTTTGGGTAGCAGCGTGCCGCCACCGGCCACGGCCAGGGCCTGGATCTCCCCCCGGCGCAGCGCTTTGTGTGGCAGGCTTGGCTTTGACGGTGGTACCGTGTCGCCGGTGGGCCTATGCCGTCCTGGGTTTGCCGTGTGCGCGGCGGTGGTGCCCGTGGAGTCCCTGATTCTCCGCTGCCTCGTTACGCGGGTGTTGGTTCTGTTATTGCTGCAGCAGGTAGCACAACGGGAATTAAGCAAAGGGTATTTTTTGTCTCTCTATAAAATTCATTCTATTTATTCTTATTATTATTTTTGTAAAGTACTAAACTCAATTGCAGACAGAATAAGCCATCTGGTTCCTGTCACCGCTACTGTATATTACATACGAATGGGGAAATTGCTTATTGATTTAGCCAAGTGTGAACAAGTGCTACTGGGAAACCACCGAAGTATTAATAATGCTAACGGATACTATCGGAAGTGACACGCCGCGCTCGGTTCTTGGCTAGAGGGCATCAACTTTTAACCAAGGATTTTTTTAAAAATCAGTAATTTCTATATGGATGATTGTCTATTAAAGCTTTACTGAAAAATTTCTTGGCGATAAAAAGGCAATACACTTAAAGACAATAACGTGTGTATGTTTTACTGACCTTACTGTAGTCCATGTGCCGGAACTAGGCCTGGCTCCTGCAAAGTCGTTACATGATTTACGTCAGCTGAATCATCAAGAGAGCATTGGTGTTGACTGCATACTGTTGTTACAGCATCCGTGTGTGTGTGTTTAACCCGTTATTTCTGTGACCCGGACATTACTTTTAACCAATTTGACAGATGAAACCACTGCAAGAAAGTGGTACAGGGCAACCTCAAACTGGTGTATTCCTTCAGGGATTAAAGCATCTCGGTTTTCAAGTGAACTGCTCTTGTAGGACTGAAAGACAATAGTTTTTTTTAGGAAAATTGGAACAAAGACTAAATTTGAGGAGGCTGATTTGTAGTGAGACCATTTCAATGAGAGAATGACAAAAAAAAATAAAGTACAGAGTCAGTAAAAATGGCCAGATTACAGAAACGCTCTGGTTTTGTTGTGTGGAGTTCCTTGGAAATTCACAGCTGTGACCGTGACTTCCTCGAAGTCTTTTCTTTGGGCTGCTGGAGTTGGAGCTTGTTTCTGCATTTCTGCTACGACTGTGCTCATCTCGCAGATGTCTGTGTGTACTGTATTCTCCTAACGTTTGTATTTTAGAAACTGTTATCTCATCTTGAAGTATTGAATCCTGTGTTTTTGTTGTCACTGTACCTGAGCGGGAAGCAGTACTCACTCACAACCAATAACGGCATTTTGCGGTGATTTCCAAACAGTATCTGTTTAGACTTTCTTGAGGTGTGAACCGTTATTAGTAGAATTGCTTACATAGCAATATATTCCTATAATTGAACAAAGTTTGCAAATAAAAATGCCAAACAAATACCAGGGACGTTGTTTGATTGGATTCAGCAAGGAGGAATTGCCTAGCGCGGCGTGAACAGTGTTGTCGTGCAGCCTTCGTCGCAGTTTTCAGAAGAGCAGAGATTCTCCCAGCTGCGCTCCATCTTTTTTCTTGTTCATCATCTTGTTTTACATTGTCTGCTCTTTACTTTAGAATTACCTTCAGCCTTGTCACTGTTATTGTCTGTTGTTATTTTCTTGATTGTATTTGAAGATGGGCGCTCCTGGCTTAAGTGTTCAGAGATATTTTCACAAGGCCGAGGTAAGAAACCTACTTAAGGATGCTCTGGATTTTTCATATTTAATTTAAGAAGCAGACAACTGTGGCTCGTAGCGGGTATAATCCGATCTGACTCCTTGCAGAATGAAATCTCTACGTTTCTGTAGGATTCTGTAGCGATTTTACTCAAAAAATCATAAGTAAAACAGCTAATTAATTTTGTGTTATAATCTCTGGTAGACACGACTGAACTTAGCCTTGTCATATGCACGTAGAGAAGGAGGATTGAATTTTGAGTGAAGTGGTTCAGGACTTTTGGGTCTCTGCCTTGTTCAGGTCTTTGCTCTCCCACACGATTTCTATGCACACTCACCGGCTGTGTTCCCGTCGGGGTGGTAGCACCGTCCTTCTTCAAAAGGCTTTTCTTGGGGGATAGCAGGGAACGCAAGGTTGTGTGGTACCAAATTAAATGATGCAATGTGAGGAAAGAGATTACAATAGATTGTAACGGCGATATGGCCAGGTGTGTATGAATTTATGTATGAATTGGTCTGTGGGCACTGTGCTATCTGTCTTCCTGATTTTTGTGGAGTGGAGTCTGCTCACAAATGGACTAAAGTAAGGGAAAGGAATTGTTCAATATCAAGGAGTAATTTTGACTCCTAAATTAATCCCAGTGGCCTGTGACCTAGTATCTAAAATGAACAGGGGTGTTTGAGCACAGAGCTATTGATCCGGGCTCTTGGCGTACACGGACACCAGCGCAGATCCTACAATCTGCTCAGCTAAGGTGCTGCACCACTGGATTAAGCAGGTAGTGGCTGTGATGCTGTTGAATTAATAGAAGCTGCATCGATGGCTATAACATATCAATGAAAAATTGAGGGGAAAAATGAATGTATTTGCTGCGGACATACGCAAGTGCAATTTTCGAAAGTCTTAATTTGGCCTTGAAGATGTGCCAGCTCATCTCTTTCCTCAAGCGAGAGCTCCTTGCCATTGCTCACTGTTTGCATGGTTTAAACTGAGCAGCTCCGCGCTGAGCGTTAGTGCATCCTTTAGCTGGCAGTTGGACCAAACCTGCACGTGTTAGCGTGTTGGGATCTAAACTTGGCCTTGCAGTGAGAGATGTGCCGTAGCGCAATCCACCACTCAATTATGGTCGTTTCACATATAATTAAAAAAAAAAATACTTTGGAGTTGGACTCCCAGAAGAATCCAGATACAGGAGATTAAGAGTAATGACTCATCTAAACATAAAATATTTGATTTTCATTTTCACACTGCACTTGATTTAGGAGACATTCATTTTAGCATCTGTCAAGAGTAACGTATGTACACAAATAGACTGTCAGGAACTGAATGTGATTGCAGGCTGTGTAATGAATCTCCTCTCTGACTTCATAAATGGAGGCCAAAACCCTTTCTGAAACCATGCTAGAGGGTTTTGTCAAGCTAGGTGTAACAACTGTCTCTATTAAACGTTCCTCTGAACCAGAAATAGTTACACGTGGCAAAGGCACCTGTGAGATCCAGACCCCTCAGACCCAGAGATTTTTGGTGTGGGGTGCTCCTGGAGAAGTTTCAGAGGCAAAACTCAAAGTGCTTGGCCTTTGCAGATGAAAACTGATACGTTTTCTGTGGATCTTGCATAAAATGGATGTGCACTGTGTTCTCTTTCATGGATCATTTACCCAGGGCCTAGAACTATTAAAAAATTGCAAACGTTGAAAGTTTTGAAAGAAAGCTCAGATGATTTTTGATGAAACTCCTCATGAAAAATAATCCTCTGTTCTGTTAGCATAAATATGCAGGTGTGTTGCCTGCATTAGTGTCCTCTGGACTGAGTTTGGCAGCTGTAAATAACAATATGCTGTCCTCCAAATGATACTGGGCTGCTCTGACATAGAAAATTTCCACTAGCTTTACTTCTTGTCTCTGTAACTGGGGGGAAATGAAAGCAATGTTCTATCTGGCATGGTTGTTCGGAGCATATTAACCTGGGATGTTTATGGGTGTTACATTTGTCTTGAGTGTAGTGAAGATTTTATTAAATTAATAGCCCTTCCTAATGGTGATGCTGCACATCTGCAGAGCTCTTTCTTCCTGAGTCCCAGAGGCAGATATTAAAGCTTTTGATATCGAACAGGGTTGGGCTGTTTGTTTTTCTCCTTTCTGCAGTAACTGAGCAGTAAGGTGACCAGGCTTGGGCAAGTGCAGATCTATCTGGTGGTGGCTTTTGGGTTTAGTAGCCTGGTTAGCAGAGGTACCGAGCATCTGCTGTAACACTTCTGTTCTTCTGTCAAATGCAGGGTCCGTCTGATCTCACCTGATGAGCTTTAGCTGGTGCCATCTTGTGTGTTAGATAAAGTCACGCCTCTGCTTTGAGGAAGGATCCTTTAAAATGGCAAGAAATCATCTCACTTTTAATCTGCTCAGCAACCAGGGAGCTGTTAATACTTCCTCCTGGTACCTAATTTGTGCTGTGAATTTTACTTCATGACAGAAGATCAGCAGATACCATGTTCAACTGATCACAGCTCTTTGAAAGTGTAGGTGATATTGCTCTGAGTTATGGTAAAAATAATTTAAAATGGAATGCTCCGCTTAGTTAATAATAATGCTTAAGCATGTTACATCTTGAAGAAGCTGTAGAAACATTAACTAATTAGTACCCCCAACTAATACATAATACTCCATCATGGTATGTAATTATGTATTACTATTAGAGGTGGAGGAATTATTCATTGTGAATAAATTATCCTGCAAGTTTTGCTTTTTTTCCTCTTGCTGTTGTGAATTTGTTTGCAAAATATTCTCAGATGATGTGGTTGTAGTTGATCTCACCTTTGCCATGATGGTGGTCAGAGCGGTCCTTTATGTTATCATTTGATGCTGGCTGGGGACTGTTATTGCGGCAGCCCCCCAGGCCCAGCTGAGTGTACGAGCTCAGGGTGCAAGGTGCTGTGTGGTTAGGCTTGTTGACCTGAATGTGAATCGCTGTGGAGAGGAGGAACACAATGGTGAGAAGGGAAATGGCGACAGAGGGAAGGAACAAATGGACCCGTGACCATGGAGCGTGTCAAGTAACTATATTGGAATTAAATGCAGGTTTCTTACAATCCCTTCCCTTAGAAAATACCTTTTCTCATAATTTGATCACAAGAATTTATCCCAATGTCACAGAAGCTGCCTAAGTCCCCCAAACCTCAGTTTTCTTATCTCTAAAAGAGGTCGATGTTTTCTGTTTTGACACGGGGGTGTTATGAGGCGTGAAGATGGCATTGGCACTGCAGGCACGTTGCTTTCTGAACAGAGGGAACTATGCGGATTGGGCCCCTGCGTTTCCCAGGCCCGAAGTTGCTGTACTGTGTTGAGATGGCTCGCCTCTGGTTTTACAAGCTGTCTGCACGTAGCCAATGTGGCAATGTGCCTGGGCGTCCCAAAGCAGTCCTGCTGACCAAGGTCTGGAGTGCCTCCGTGAGACGCCGTGCCGTTTAGCAGCGTGCAGCGATATGCACTCAGACACATGTATATATACCAGGAGTGAAGCACAGTCTGTCCGTGCTTCTTTTGCAAATGTCTCCGTATTCATATTTGCTGTTTGATTGTTGTTGCTTTCCCAGCATTTTTCAGAGTGTGAGTGAGGTTGGAGGTGTTTAATCTTAGAAAAGAGATGACTAAGATGAAGCATGATTAAAGTATTCTCAATAATGACTGATTTGGAGAGTAGATATTTGGAGCTTCCCTTCTGTTTCATTACTCAAAAATTCGAAGATAGTGAAACTGAAAGACAGGAAACTTTAAAAAAAAAAAAAAAATCAGTTTTTCACTGTAAGAAAGAAATCCGTGGAAGTCAATGCCATGAGAGGTCCGTAGATCACGATTTCCTTGCTTTAAGGAAGATTTAAACAACTAAATGTGTTCTAAGTATAATGTTTTAAAAATATTCACAGATCTTCACATTTCAATCCGTCTCAGTTCATGAGGGAAAAGATTACTTTCTTGTTTGGTAAATTATTTTTCATCTTCTTGCTGCAGAGTTTCCTGTGTCCTCAGCTGCATTTGTGTGATGGAGCTGAAAAGCCCTGGCTCTGAAATGCCATGGTACTTCTGTTGTGTCAAGCAAGGTTGTCCCTTTATAGAAGATGCTCTATATATGCATTTCTTATGGGACCTCCTCTCCTGTCTGCCATATTCACACTTCTCGTTAACAGTTGCTCTGATTTTGGTCTGCTGTTCAGAGCCGTACGCTAAAAATTACCACTTTAATTTTATGTGTTGGATGCAGATGGAACAGAAGGCCAAGGGTAAGAGATCTGCAAGGAAGTCTCTCATTTCTCCCTCTTGTCATTTTTTTCTACTGTGTTTTAAAGCAGAGGAGGTGAAAATACAAATATAGTCCAAATGGAGTATGTTAGTCTGTGAAAGCTCCGGGGATTATGGTGGTGGGCATAGCATCGTGAGGGTAACCACAGCAACTAGGTGGTTTTTACGTTCTTTGCAGTGAATATCCAAAAATGCCACTTTCTTGTCAAATGCAGTGAATTTTTAAATATCTGCCTGGAACGTGCTTTTCAGAATTGTTCCTCATAGTTTGACACTGACTGATTTTAATGGTGTTCCGTTTTTAAAAAAAAAAAAGTATAAAAAGATTTTATTGAGAAAATAAAGGGAAGGGCATCCATGCCTCAGAAATAAATGTCTGATCTGCTTGCAGAATTCTTGTTCACTCCATACAGTTGTAGTTAGCTGGCTGATCTTCAAAGAATTTCAAAGAAAAAGCCATTAATTAATCCTCAAAGTAGCTCTCATGCGTGAATCTTGTAAAGAAGTAAACTGCTCTGGTACGTGACGATGGGTCAGAAGTCTCTGTGCCTAGGTAATTTCCTCTCCTGAGTCGGAGGAATGACATCTGGAATCACGTAATTAGAAGCCAGGGCATATTTTGGCTGTCACCCGTTTCTCTGAGGGTTATCGGTGGAAAATTTACTGGTTAGTGGCCAGAGTAGGCTTTGGCTGCAATGACTGAGCGCTCAGACGAAGGCATCGACTCATGTGCCTTTGGGGAGCAAGGGCTGATGTCCTCGAAGCCCTGGCTGAAAATAGCAGGGCGTGGGCTCTGCAGACGGAGAGTCGCCAAAACCCTGCGCGGTACCGGGGTAGGTGCTGCCCTGGGCAGTGCTGAGAGTCGTCAGGTCACTGCTCTGCCCCAACGCGTGAGCAAGGCCGGTGAGGAGAAGGTCTGGCTGGCTGCTCTCCTGCATCTCAGTTACAGTTGTTTTGGCATGATGTGTCTGAAAAAGAGGTTCATAAATGCCTGTTTCCGTGACAACCAAGACTAACAGATGATTGGTCAACTGATAAATATTTTTAGGATTAAGCACAGTTTATAGCCCGTTGCCAAATTTCCCAAGAAGACCTGTTCATAGCTTTTGCACAGATGATCTAGACTTGTCTAAATCTAAATTTGTTTTATCTTAGTTTTTACTCCTTACTGGTTGTTGCAGCTATCAAATCCAAGCGCACTCTAATTAGTAACAAGAAGAAACCTCCACGTATTCATGTACGCGTGTATGCATAGGCACGCTTTGTTTCTTCCACTTACGGACGTCCCAAAATGATCATGGGAATATTACAAAGGGCTGCTTCTGACAAAGCTAAATTGAAGAAATGGATGGTTTTTAATTTCCCTGGCTATGAGATGAGAGCAATCAGGCTTATTTCCTTTTGTACATAGGGAAACTCACTGTGATGTGCATCTGTCATGGGTACTAATGAGGGCTACTTTAAAACTTAGGCTTTTGATGAAAAGCTGTGGTAACGCTCTGGATGTCATGGAAAAAGGGGGAAAAAGTAATAATTTGTGCATTGTTTTCTATCTTGTCCTGTTCAAATATTTAGTTAATAATATGTCTAAAATTTGGGATGCCTGCATTTCCTGGATGTAGGGAGTCCTTTGAGTCTAGTTATCTTCTAATTATTTAACTCAATGTTAAAAATACAAACTTAACAATAACGAAATCCAGACTTCTCTCTTCTTGTGCCCTCTCCCTGCCTTGTGTTGGTTATGTAACTGATAAGTTACGTGGAAACAGAGAAATTCTGACCGTGTGAGTGGCACACAGGGGAGTGCTAAGCTTGTTGGGTGATTTAAGTCTACCTTAGTTAAAATAGTGTTTGAATAATCTTTGCCCGTTGTGCTTTTTTTTTTTTAATTACTTGTTGGTTTGTTTGCGTGGCTCTGATCAAGTGAAGCACGGGGAAAAGGAGGGGTGAATCTGGAGTGGTGTCTTGGTGCCTTAAGTCCTGGTTGGTTTCAGTGGGATGGTGAGAGCCCAGAAAACGAGGGTTATTTGCCCGAAGCTGCGGCGGTTCTCGGATACAGCGCAGAATTGAATAGCGACCTTTGAAGTCAAAGCCCGCTCCCGAACAAGCGGGCCATCCTTCTTTTCAAGACACCCATGCGATAAAGAATTTTTTAAAACTTACTGCAGTAGGAGGTGAAGGGGATAGGCAGGGTGAAAGCAGGAAGATCTGTAATTTTACGTTCCTTTAACAGCTGCATCATTTTTTCTAACAGAATGCTTTGGCACAAGGGAAGATTGTATTCTTTCTGTGCAGAGCACAGTGCATTGATGTTATTGTTGCGTCTTGTATATTGGGTCAAGCTGCTTTAACACCTGCCTCAGCATTCAGCATAGCTGAGAGAATAAAATCACCTTGTTTTCTTGCATGAGTCAACAAATGGATGTCATCAAGTAGGCCGAAGCAATGCACAAGAAATTCCGACTGCGTAAGGCACAGGAACACATAGCTTAAACTGTTAAACCGTCTTCTGTGCGTTGAAGGGCATGTTTAATCAAGTCTCTCTTCTTCTAGCGTTTAAACATTTAAACATTTCTTTAATTGTCCTACAGACCTTAGCTGATCAAAAGTTCATAGAAGTGGTCTGTGTTGGCCAAGTGGAAATGCAGCTGAGCGGCAGCGCTGAAAGGTCATTTTAATTAAGGGATGGAACTCGGCAAAGGTATCTGAAATCGTTTCAAGCTAATAGAGTCATTGTCATAACAAATTAAAGCACAGCTCTGTTATCCAGGACCAAGCTATCATTTGTGGAAGGTTCAGAGTTAACAGGGAGCCGTGAGAGTGAAAATAAGATTCCTTTATTTGCTTTGTTATATTATTGCAGATTATGATTGGGGGATTTTTTAAGAACAGGTTTACAAACTTCATGTTGAGTGCTTAAAAAAAAAAAAAAGAAAGCTGTGTTCTGTATGCTAGGTGCCAAGCTTCAAGACTGCGGATTTAATTGACTTTCATAACCTGATTTTGTAATAGCTTAAAATCATAGACACACTGTTTTAATTTAATATTTTATTTTTACAGTGGAAAATATGTCTAGCTAGGGAGAAACTGTACCGGGTCTTATCTCGCTTGTTCCGATTTAGTCCCCTAAACAGTCTTGTGGGATCTTTTTCTTCCCTCTGGCTCTCTGACACCAAGGCACTGATGCAGGAGTTGCGGAGGGGGAGACTTCAGTTCCCTGGAATCAGCTTTTTTTTTGTGTAGCAGCTTTTCTTCCCAGATCACCAAGAGTGGAAGTTGGAGGCTGACCAGAGAGTACAGAGGTGGCCACGACAGCCGTGGCCGTTGGCCCGCGTGGCCTTTTCTGTGACAGCCAGGCGTAGCAAAGCTCTCCAGCCTTGTGTTCTCAGAGAAAGCTTCTTGACTTCACCAGTGAAAGGCAAACACAAGCATCAGAGTTGTCTGTTCAGTTTTCTTATTAGGCTCATAAATATGTAAATTAGATGGCACCTTTGGGCACAAGGAGTATTTATATGAATGTCTTAATTGGAGGATCCTATGACAAGATCTTCAGAAGAGTTTATGTGACTGAGTACAAGTCCTTTTATTCTAATCACGAGGGATTTTTAGCACTATTAAATTTGGTTTATCTGCCATTTACTGGCAGATAAGGCAGTCAAGAGTTAATAACTAAGCAAGGGTCCCATGTACCTATTTACTGTGGCGCAGAGGAGCCTTGCTGCCCTGCATGTGAGTGCATGGCCGAGTCAGGATCTCGGTTCCAGATGAAAGGTCAGTTCCTGCAGATTCTCCTGCAGGAACCCATAAACAGTATTTTTCAAGCTGTTTTGTTCCCTTCCCCTCTCAAAGAGCCTTGGATAATGAAATGCAAATGCATAAAAACATATGGCGACAAGTAGGAAAGAAAAAGCAAGTCCAAGAAGATGGTGTGAGAAAATCTGCCTTGGAAGAGCAGCAGGCATTGCAGCCCGGTATGGGAGCCCTTGCCACAGTGAAATCCGAAATTTTGAGGGTTTTTAGGCACTGAAGCCTCGCAGTGCATGAGCGCAAAGTTATTTAGCCCAGGCCTTTGTATAATTGGGATGCATTTAGAATAAGCACAGTGTTCAGTGACCCTCACACTTCTGCCAGTGCCTGTGCTGCGCTCCCATCCCAACACCGTTGGCTAGCGGTGTAAAACACTGCGGGAGAACACGGAGTGGCTGAAGGCAGAAAGGAAGGACTTGCGTATTTGTTATTACTGACCCGCTTGGTTATTGCAGAATAGAGAATCCATTCTACAAAGTGTAAGAACAAGGACTGGTGAAAAAAGTGCAGATGAAACACATCTTAAATTTTTTAATTTTTTTTTTTTTTCCTCTGAGGCAAATGGAAGTTTTGGGGTTCTGAAGTATGAATAAAATGTTTTCTTTCAAAATGAGCCACAAAGTTCTTGAGACCTGCTGCCTGGCAAGCGTGTAATTGGTCAGAGCCTACTGGGACTTCTGGGGGTCGACCGGGTGACCATAGTCACGGGTGGGATGAAGTCCAGCAGCAGAAGGGGACCATCGGAAAAAGTGGAGGTGCAGAGTTTCCCGAACTACAGGCTCCGTAGGGGAGTGACTTGAACTGCAGTACTTCTGGCATTTTGCAGCAGATCTTTGCTGAACTTCTCGTTGTATTGAATGTTTTCTTTCTTTGGTTTGGATCAATAACAAATGCAAAAAAAAAAAAAATTGAAGTCACTGCACAGCAAAAATTCTATTTATCAATCAGCCGTAATTACAATAGATTTTCATTTTAGCTGGTGCTTCAGGGCATAGAGTTTGGAGTTGACATAAGCTGAATGCTGTGATGGGGAGAGACGGTGCAAGGCAGGAGCTTGACCAGTTTCCTGGGGCTCTGGCTGGTGCCGGGCTCATTCCCACGGTAGCTCTGTACGTCGGTCAGCTCTATTCACTGGTGTCCCACCTGATGGAAACGGCAGAGGGTCCTGCCTGTTACATGGCATGTCATCATGGTGTCACACCGGATCTGAGATCAGAAATGATTGCCTGATTTCCAGGTGAGCTTGAAGTGTCTGTTTTGACCTCTAAAGTCTTGAATGGCCTGAAATCTGCCTGAGAGATCACCTCTCTGCCACCGTTGCAATCAATAGAGGAACTCAAGCTTGAACCCTCCTGATGTAAATAGGAGGGAACTGCTGGCAAGAGCACATTTTCTCAGACACAATTATTATTACAATCCATTCTGTTTTCATCTAAGGCAGGCAGAGTTTATTAAGAATTGGAATACACTGCAAGATCTATTTATTTCACTTGTGCAGGGCAGGAGCGAGACTAAATGCTTGTGTTGCTCAAATTGATTTTGATGGTCTTAATTCTGGATAATCAGAGATTTTCTTGGTAGCTGCTCTGACTGACCCTGCTCAAGCAAGGGGGTTGGTCTTGATGATCTTGAGGTGACCCATCCAACCCAAAGATTTTGTGATTCTGTGGTACCACCTCTGTCCTAGATCTGGGGTGTTACTTTGGGAATCTGTTGGACTAAATGCTCGTTCTGTCACCTTAGCACGTCGGGATGCGTGTATGCACACGTGTTTGTGTTTGGCTACCAATTCATTCATGTATTCTTGCCTTTACGTTTGCCAACATGAGGCAGCTGATTTCACTGGACTGATGCCTGCAGTAATCCCAGCCTTGTTAGAGAAATGGTAGACCCTTGTAGAGATGAAGCTGACGACACGGTAATGCTAATGAGTACCTGGACAGCTCACCTTCTCTGCTCTCTCCCATTGCACTGTACCTGAGATTTTGCCTTTTGGTGCACCTGTTGTTTTTCAGTGATGGTTGTTTACCCACCTCCTCATAGTTTCTTCCTACTTTTACGTCAGGATACTGAGAAGAAGCTTCTTTTCCTTGGAAGGTATTATCCACCTCTGTTTCCTGGGTATGTAGAAGACAAACATAAAAGCGTGTGTCCAAGAAGTTTTGTTGTTGGTTTTAACGGAACCAGTATTCCATTTGAAGTGCGTACAGGTACAATAATTGTCCAGTAGGGAATTCTGTGAAAGAGATTTATGTGGAAGGGTATCGATTACCTGCCTGTCCTTGCTTCAGAGAGCACTTGCTTATTTTGAAGCTGGAGCAAATACCTGTTGGATGTCTTGAGCTATATTTGCTTTCTTCGATGAAGAGATGCAAAACTCTTATTTCCCTAGTAGCTGCGCTTAAACTGGCACATCAGTGTTACAGCAACTCATTTTTCCTGAGCATAAATCATCATTTGCATGTGGTGTCCCAGGTATATCATTGAGAAAACTCTTATGCTGTTAAAATGATAAACGAGTTACGTTTCAGAAGCTAGAGAAGCAAGTTACCATGCTTACCAACTAAAATGTGTTATGGATGTAATTCTTCATGGCTGACTGTAGATATGGGTTAGACCATCATTTTTACACTTACCCGTGTCTCTTACAGCTCACCTGCTATTAACTTCATTGGTATTCATTTTTGTTTTGTCATTCCTTTATCAGGAAAATACCACTAAAAAGATGAACATCTGCAAAATCAGAGTAAAAAACAACACAAAAGCATCTATCTTAAGTAGAATATAGTAGAAGAGTAAGTATGACAACAACAACAACAAAGAGATAATTATGTTACTGAAATCTGGGCTGGGCATCATTTTTGGGGGATGTGTGTGAAATTATTGCTTGTGTTACATTAGCATTTCAGGGTTCTACCTCAGATTGAATCACAGAACAAAAATAACCCTGAAATTGCCAAAAATGAGGGAACTTAAGCATACAGAGAGCCTAGGCGAGATTTTTAAACTTGAGAACTGGGGGAGCTGGTTATTGGTCCCTAAAAGAATGTAGTGCTTTGTAGTGAATGTACTGCTTTGCTTCTGAGCAGCAGCGGAACCTGGTTAGTGGGTGAGACAGGAGTCTTCCTCCATCACTGTAGCTTCACTATTTATGAACCAGTCAGCTTTTCATTATAACTGAGACTAGCTCTTGACTCAGATTTCTCATTAATCCTTATTGAAAACTGAACACAGTTTCAAACTTGATCTGAAGTGATTTATTTAGATTTAACAAGAACGTGCGGCTACCCAACAAAAAAAAAAATTAGCAGTAAGGGCCTAGTTCCTGCTTTTTCCCTTCTCCTGTCTTTTATTCCTGCTCACGTGCTGCAAGCTTTTATTCCTCTTACAGCTTGCTGTGGTGCAGGAATTTACTCCCGGGGCCTGGCATTGCTGTCCATAAACGCCACCATTTAGTCAAAGCCACTTCAGCTCAACACACTCTTTGTTTTCCCTTGCTTGATGTGAAGTCCTAGGGCAGAAAAAGGTGTGAAATTTGTGTTCTGTCAGAAAGATAATGATTAACAGCCTGTTTTCACAGCTCTGAAGCAGAGCTTGAAGTCTAAGGGCAATGAATAACATGAATAAAATAAATAAATAAATGAGATATTATCTCAACTGCTGCTGTTGTATGGCAGAAGTGACTACAGCCAATGCATTATCTTACAGAGAGGTGCAGAGGCCAAAATCCTCAAGTATTTGGTGAGAGAGACTGTAGGAATGAGGTCTTTCAGATACTTTAATGTTTTTAGTTGGTCATTTAAAAATAAGTCTTGAGCATATATTTGGTGGATATATGCAGCTGTGAAAGATGAGGATTCCTTTATGTCTCTGGGTCGCGTATCTTTTCCATATTGGGGTTCTGTGTGTGCAGGTAACTGGCTTAGTGTTACAGGTAGTTTGGATCTAAGCTAGACTTAGAATCGCAGAAGGGTTTGGGTTGGAAGGGACATTTAAAGCCCATCCAGTCCAACCCCCCTGCCAGGAGCAGGGACATCTCCAACCAGATCAGGCTGCTCAGAGCCCCGGCCAACCTGGCCTTGCAACCTGGACTTGCATTATAGCGGACACGTTAAAACAAAACAAAAAAAACCACCAAACCAAAAAACCCAAAGAAACAACCCCAAAACCAAAGGCAAATAAACCCCAAACCAAGCACATAGGTAAGGCAGAGAAAAAAGCAGACTAAGTCAGTTGTGCTCAGCTTGCATTCAAATCTCTGTCTCCACAAACCTTGCTTGGATACCCTGTGCCTCAGAGCTCTGTGTTTAAAATAGAAAGAGCAACACGTAATGGTCCAAAAATGAGTGTTTATTAATATTGCAAGGCTCTTAGTTGATGGAGACCGTAAAAGTACAGCGTCTTTAAAAACAGGCAAGTAGAATGGAATTCAATAAAGGAAAAGGCAAAAGGCTTGTTTGCTAGCTTGCATGTGTAAATTTAGAGACTTTTTGGATTTAGTTACTTTTCCAAGGCTGGAGGAGGATAGTTGTTAAAAGAATATGAATTGTAAAGTCTGTTAAAGAACACTTAGAATTCCTTTTTTCTTTAAGAAGAAGGAACAGAAAGAGACCTTCTATAAATTTGATCTAATGGGCAAGCTGCATTCCAGAATCATAGAATGGTTAGGGTTGGAAGGGACCTTCAAAGGTCATCTAGTCCAACCCCCCTGCAAGGAGCAGGGACATCCCCGACTAGATCAGATTGCTCAGAGCCTCATCCAGCCTGGCCTTGAACGTTTCCAGGGATGGGGCTTCCACCACCTCTCTGGGCAACCTGTTCCAGTCTTCTACAACTCGCATCGTAAAAAATTTTTTCCTAATTTCCAATCTAAATCTATCCCCCTCTATTTCAAAACCATTACCCCTTGTCCTATCACAACAGGCCCTACCGAACAGCCTCTCCCCATCTTTCTTGTAGGCCCCCTTGAGGTACTGGAAGACCGCTATCGGGTCTCCCCAGAGCCTCCTCTTCTCCAGGCTGAACAGCCCCAACTCTCTCAGCCTGTCCTCATAGGAGAGGTGCTCCAGCCCTTTTATCATCTTTGTGGCCCTCCTCTGGACCTTCTCCAACTGGTCCATGTCCTTCTTGTGTTGGGGGCTCCAGAACTGGACACAGTACTCCAGGTGGGGTCTCACCAGGGCAGAGCAGAGGGGGAGAACCACCTCCCTCGACCTGCTGGCCACGCTTCTCTTGACGCAGCCCAGGATGCGGTTGGCCTTCTGGGCCGCGAGGGCGCATTGCCGGCTCATGTTGAGCTTCTCATCCACCAGCACTCCCAAGTCCTTCTCCTCAGGGCTGCTCTCAATCCATTCCCCGCCCAGCCTGGATTTGTGCCTGGGATTGCCATGACCCAGGTGCAGGACCTTGCACTTGGCCTGGTTGAACTTCATGAGGTTGGCACGGGCCCACCTCTCCAGCCTGTCAAGGTCCCTCTGGATGGCATCCCTCCCTTCCAGCGTGTCGACGGCACCACACAACTTGGTGTCATCAGCGAACTTGCTGAGGCTGCACTCTATCCCACTGTCCATGGCGCCGACAAAGATGCCGAACAGGGCCGGGCCCAACACGGATCCCTGAGGGACACTGCTCGTGACCGGTCTCCACATGGACACTGAGCCGTTGACCACCACTCTCTGAGTGCGGCCATCCAGCCAACTCCTTATCCACCCAGTGGTCCGTCCATCAAACCCATGTCTCTCTAGTTTAGAGAGAAGCATGTCACGTGGGACAGTGTCAAAAGCTTTGCACAAGTCCAGGTAGATGATATCCGTTGCTCATCCCTTGTCCACCGATGCTGTCACCCCATCACCCTCTATAGGCTTCCTTCTTTACTTTCAGTTGGTCCAGGAGCTCCTTGCTCATCCACGCCGGCTCCTGGCCTTTTTGCTCGACTTGTTCTTCGTCGGGATGCACCTCTGCTGAGCTTGGAGGAGGTGCTCCTTGAATATAGACCAAAATGCAGATGTACTGTTTGATGCCTCAGGACGGCATTGGAAACACTGCCATCGTTACCAGTGTTTTTCATTTTTTCTCCTTACTGTTCTGTTAAAGCAGTGATAGGAAAAAAGACAAACCTCGGACAGTTTTTTGAAAAAAAATCTTAAGTACCATGCTCCAGTTCTATGGGCTGAGTTTTCCATATGTTCTGACTCAGGCAGGCTTTGGAAATGAGAAGAGAGTGTTAGAGGGGATTTATCACCATTAATTAGGAGTATCAGACCCTGTTGCAGAGCACTGGAAATCCTGGGTATTGCTCCTGAAGCTTCTTTACGTTCAATAGAACTTGGGGTTTTTTTTATTTTTTTTTTGCAATCGACTGCAGCTTTTGTGTCACCGGATATTCAGGAAGAGGCATCGCTGTTATGAAAGCAATTTATATAATGATATTTAATGCTGCTAGGATTGCAAAGGAATTATTTTTTCCATGGAGTCTTTAGGTACTTTTGAAACATTAAGTGTATTAAATGAGCTTTCAGAAATGCCTTTTCCTCTTCGCCCCCAGAGAAATTAATCTGAATAGCAGAAAAGCAGGTTTCTATTCCAACATACAGCTGACTTCTGTCTCATGGGAAGAGAAAGATCTGATGTTCAGATGCGTTCCCTAGAAAGATCTGCGAACCAGTATCCCATGGTGCTGATGTACTGGAAGATCAAAGAAATTATCAACGTGTATCAAAGCAGAAGGAAGCCTTGGTCGTACAGTGTAGATTCAGATTTTAAGCCACCCTTAATGAATGATTGGGATAAAACATGGGATGGGATATCCAGTTAGGCAAGAGGAAGTAATTAAGCCAGAGACCAAAATGTGTTGCCACAGCTTGAGTTCTGGTTTACAGAGGATCATTCTCTTTGCAGAGCAGTTGAAAAACACGTGATGATGTACTCTTTACGGTGTTGGGAATTAGCTGTTGGATGTTCTGAATGTGGAGGACTTCTCCCATTCCCACCCCTACAAGTCAGAAGTTCACGTTTTCAAGATTGGATAGAGGAACTAGGCAGGTGACAAAAGAACGGCTGAAGTGTCACTGTCGGCTGTAAGACAACCCCGCATACAGAGAATTTGAGGGTTACGAGTAGAAAGAGTGAAGAAATTTCACGTCTCTGAAGCAGTGCGTGATACTGTTAGACCCCTGTCCTTCTCTGATCAGTGCCATGGTTTAGTTTGGTGTCTAACCATGGAAAGGAAGCGTGTCATGAGCGACTCCTGATATTCAATCCTCAGGAAAAAAAGTAACCTAGACTGGTCCAGGTACTAATCCTTATCCCTGACCACATCTGCTCTTGTCTTATGAGCTCCTGTCGTTCTTCATGTTGTCTTCTTTGAGGTGTTAAGACTTTCTTTAGCAGAAATCCTGAGATCAAAATATTTGGTTTTTGCAACTAGTTGGGCTGTTGCGGTACAAAAATGAAAGCAGATCTGCTCAGCAATGAATTCACATACCATTCATAAAAGAAATCATTTTCCACTCATCCGTCTTTCCTCATCACCACTTTTCAATACTAAGGCTTATTTTGTTTTTGTAAAAGGTTCTGCGTTTCTGATTTTTATGCATGCATTAAACAATAGTGCCTTGTGAAAATAAGGTGATAAATTTTTTAGCTTCACAATTAGTGGAGTACTGGGCACCCAGCTGGACAGACTTACCAGGCGGTGACCACAAAATGCAACTGTTAATGAAGACCCAATGTGGAATGCGATTCGACTTGCTAATTATAAAGTCTCTCATAGAGATTAATATTTACTTAGATGCTGGCTGTTTATCAACAGTTTTGCAGTCATGACTTGAAAGCCTACACGAGTTAGAGGACAGTATGAGAAAAATGCTCTTCACAAATGAATCAGAGCACTAAGAGTGTTCGGTTTTACTGTGTGAAGAACAGGGACTGATGGTGCAGGAAATTGTGTTTTGGCATTCGTGTGAGTGGAGTGGTTGTGAGGGATTTCTGTTGGGTGACTGGCCTCGGGGTACGACTTTGTCACCTCCAGTCTCATATTGCTAGTATGAGCATCCCTACCCTTGGAGATCTCTGGGATTTAGGCCTTTATTGAAGTAGAGTTTGTCAGTGCTATCGTGAGTCCAATAAAAACAATGAACGAACCTGTGCGTGCACACCTCTGGGCTTCCAGAACTAGAAAGCTTTCAGTTACTTGTGAGCACAGACATGGCTTCTGTGTTTTTGGAATGAGAGTCTCTAATTCAAGTTATGGTCCTACACGCTTCTCTGGAGTCAGGTCAGCAATGCCAGGTCTAGGCCTGCCTGCGCAGGCTTTCTGGCCCCTTGACAATCGAGTATTCCTTTGTGTATCATGTGAATAGTTGAAAAATAAAGCAGTGCACTTTCGGTAGCCCTCTTACTGCAGCATATGCAATGTGTCATGAAAGAAAGGTGATCCGAACTGTTCTGTTTAATTTGTTCTATTTCATAACTGCGTTCATGTTCCCCATTTCAGTAAAAGCCGTTTGCTAGCAGCACAAAGTGAGGCAAGGAGAGGAAAGAGAGAGAAAGCAAAGTGGCTTCGTAGAGCTAGAATTAGCATTCTCGGGCAAAGCATGATAAAACGCTTTGCAGTGACAGCTCTTCTGCGTGATGCCATCTCACTGAGGTGTTACTGAGGGTGTGCCGGGGGGAGGGAAGGAGAGGACCTGCCAAAATGGAGGCGTTTGCCATTGTAACCGAGTCTGGCATCCTGTTCTCAGCCCTCCTCTCAGGAGCACAACGTGGCAGGAAACATCAGCGATGAGATGCAACTTGATGTGAAAAGTCTTGGTGTTGGAAAAAAGGGTGGTTTTGCTTTTGATGGTTTGTGTGTATATGTGAGAAGGAAGGAAAAAGCTGCTTTGAAGGATAGTAGCCCTCACAATAATTAAAGTGATTAGGATCACTTATTCCTGGGAAACTACCACGGATCAGCAATATAGGTGTGGGGGTTTGTTTTTTTTTTCTTTTTTTTTCTTTTTAAGAAAGGCACTTTCTGAGCTGGATCAGTTGCCCGATCTGGTTAATGGCTCGCCCGTAAGCAGTGCTGGCACATGGCAGGTACCACGGCTGGAGGGGACGGTGAGCGCGGCACTGACGCTTGCGGGCACGGCTGCTACTGCGCACAGTGTGTCAGTGAGCTGCCCTCTCATAGACCAGCCTGGGTACAGAGCCGTGTGACCTCATGGTCTAAGAAGTTCAGGACTTTGAGGTGAAAGAGAAATTGATTAGATGCCATACAGCTTACTGGTGCAACTCTGTAATACTGTTTTTAGAAAATAGACAGATGATTGTTTTGACGCTCACCGCTTCCAAGGCTGCATTTTCAGCAAGACCTTGCTTCCCTCCTGCACACATTCCTGCATTTTACCCCAGTAGGCATAACGCTCATGTAGCTTCTTGGGGTCAATACCTTACGTTTGCCATCAGTCCCTAAGGAAATCCTGTTCACCTGGCCTAGCTTCTGATTAGCCTTTGCCATCTTGACAGTGCTTTGGGTACTGGCGTCCAGTATTTTTCTACTTCATTAAATTTTGCAGTTGCTATTCCAATATTGGAACAGAGAATAATTATGAAAAATCAGATCCCATAAAGAAAAAATATTTCCCCAGAGAATTCTACTTAGAATCAAGAAATTTAGGGTCAATTTTGTATCTAGACCTGTTTTTTTTTTCTGGTAACCACATGTTCACTGCAATATCCACTGCTTTGTGGGATGAGGGATTAAATTTGTTAACAGTACTTGGGAGTATTAAAGACAGCATTTAAAACCGGGACGTTATCTTAGTACTTTCTTCTATTTAGTGTTTCTAAAGATGCTAAGGGAAAAACGTCCCAGTTCATCTAAATAGCCTTCGAGGAATAACGGCATCAGTTAACATAGAATCAACAGGTAAGTTGTGCACTTCCCAAACTTGTGAGGGTGACACTTGTCAAACAAACTCAGTGCATTGTTTTTTCCTCTCTGGTACTGCACCCCACGGGGGGAGTGTTGTGTTCTGATCATCCTGCTGTCAACAGAAAAACTACTAAACAAACACTGTGTGGATGTTTGTAAGTAATCTGAGGTGGGGTCAAATGTTTTGCTGAAGGATCCATAAGTGAGTGGTGATGCGTGGCGCAGGTATTTCATTGCTGCCAGGTGGCCCATAGCCGGAACATGTTCCTCTGTTTGTTCACGCTACTGTACGTGATTAACAGTGCCGTGGTTTGTGCCGCTTGAATCAAATCTATTCCATGCATATTGCCATAATTAGGTCAGATACAATGCACAGGCAGAACACAGCTGGTTTACAAATTAATCACGGTTGAAAAGAGCCTTTCTTGTGAAAAACCTTGTGTACTGCATTTTTTAATGGCAGATATTTTAATATCTATAATCTCAGGTTCTCCAGTGTTCTTTCCAGAGCAGTTCCCTGCTGGTGTGATTCAGAAGCAGTGCAGTCAGTCACATCTGAGCGGCATGAGGCTGCTTTTCCCGTCACGCTCCGCCCGGGATTGCTCCTAGCTCCGTCCCGACAAATCCAGCTTTAGGAAGGGAGGACTCGGACACAATGTGGGGACATACGTCGTGCTTTTACAGAGTTTTTCGGTTGATAATGATGTAGACCAGAAATGTATCAGCCGCATCCAGATATCAGGGATAGAACATGTTCTGAGTAGAGCATAACTGAAACTAATAGTACTGAGCTTGGCTGAAACAAGTGTTGATTGTGTGTCCACGAAGTATTTTCTGTGGTAATGGGTTACACTGGAAAAATTCCAGTTTTCAGAGGTTAAGCACCACTAAATATCAATGGAAGTTATGCTCCTAACCCATGTAAATATTTGAATTTTTTTTTACCTAAAGTAAAAGTAATTTGTCTATGTCATGTTTCTTTTTTAAAGTTTGTTTATTCACTGTGCAAATCCAGTAATTAATTACAATTTTACCAGTAACAGCTGCGCGTGGATCTTGTCGGAGAGCCGTGTTCTAGGGAACTTCATTGCACGTTGTCAACAAGTGTGTTTAAGTCAGCACATTCATTCCAGATTAGAGACGTTGTTTAATAAAAGCACAGTGCTTAACTGTTACATAAGTTATCCATTAATTTACTATAGGGAGTATTTTGACTTGCATCTTTTACAAACACTGATGTAATCTCTAAATAACATCGTGTTTTAGATGAATGTTTTAGGTTACAATGAATACAGCGCTGTTAAATGAAATGAATGGGAAGTGCAGAAGCAGACCTGCAACTGTCTGTAATCCGGAGGCTCTGACCGTGGAATGGAGGCGTTACAGCCGGTCTGGCTGCGGGTTTGAGCCCAGCATGTACAGTCCGTGTCAGTCACGGAAAAGACCGAAGACAAGTATGATTCAGCGTTCATGTGTTTAATTGTATTCCATAAAATCCCATATACAGTTTAAACCAACAAACCCAGCAGCATACAGTCATGAATCTGAAGCCGCCACCACTTCTTTTCATGTTCTGAGCATTTGGAGGACTCTCCATTCATATTCTCAGAATTTTCTCCGTATGTGTAGAAGTTAGACCTGGAGTAGAGTATGTTATGAGATGGAATTAGAGCTTGGGTTTTTTGAAGCAACATTGACTGTGTAGGCCTCACTTGTAGGGAGCAGATAAAATGTGGGCACAGGTTCATTACCGTTTCATTGCGTGTTTTGAACATGCAGATTCCAGGTTGAGAGAAAAAAAAATTGCTACAATTTTCTTTAAAAGTCATATTGCCACCATGAGTTTTGAATTAAATTGGTTAAGCAGAAATGAGATGAGTTTCCATACATAGCAGGTGTAAACTTACTTTATATTATTCTCATAATGAATCTAAAAGCTCTGTGTTAAACACTCTGGTTCCACAGATGTCAGAGTCAAAAGCTTAGATTTATCAACCTCAAACTAATTAAAACCAAATTAATATAATTGAGTTTTTATATGGAAAAAGAAAAGATAATTGAAACAAAAGATAAGGTTGACATCAGTTGAACAGGACAGTGTAAGTCGTGTCAGGCCATTTCCAGAAGTGGAATGGATCCCAAGCTATAATGGCGTGCAAGTCAAACAGGGAGATGGTGTCGGGGTCTCATCCGTTGACCTCAGTAGTCAAACAGATCGGTTTTATTAGGGTCTCTTCATTGCCTTCACTGGTGAATCGGATCAGGTGAATAAATTCCAGGATACAGCCATAAGCTGTCTACACTGCTGGTGTCAGAGCAGGGTGAACGCTGGCATTGACTGGTCAGTACTCTAGGAAGAAACCATGAAAGCCAAAAAAAAAGTACAGTTACAGAAAAACCTGCAGATTTAACTGGAATTAAGTCAGTTCTGGGCTCAACTGCAAAGGGCGGGGGGGGAGGAATCTTGTCTTCCCTGCTAGCACATATGAAAATGTAATTTAGAGACATACATTTAAAAATGCTTTGTGGTAGATGTTGTCTGATTTGCATTTATAGGACTACAGCAAGACATTGTCTAAATTGGAATGTTGCTGTTTGGTCCGAACTTGAATCTGGTGTAATCAAAGTACTGCTGTATAAAATGATACAGTGGAAAAGATTGTTTCACAGGCTGTATTTGGATTAGTATTTTTCAATGTCTGCTATGGATTCTTTTTTAAGGGCAAATAAGTTGCTTTTATTTGAAAGGGAAATATTTTTTAAAAGTAATGTTTTTATCCTCTCTCAGATGTTCCTGATGAGCCCATGATTTCCCACTTGATCACAATGGTACTTATTTCTGAAAAATATTGAGAAAATTGTTGAGTTGAACCAGTTCCCTGATCCAGCGCACCATGCAGCTGCAGAAGCACCTGTGCCAGCACAATGAGAGGGGCCCCGCAGAGGTGGGACAAGTGTCCAGGAAGTCAGGGAGGAGGAGCAGCTTACGCCAGCACTGCTGTGGTGTCAGCCTCGTGTCCGGAGTCCAGGCTTTCTGTCTGATCCGCTCTGTTACTTGGGCTTTTGAAAAATTAGTAGTACAGTACTGCATTATCCCTGGCTTTGCTTGCTTTAGTTTTCCTTTTCAAGTGCTGTGTATTCTTGAAGTATGACTGGGTATGAAATGCCGGGTTCCAGATGCAGGGCTGCCATGTCTGACTATCTAGTCAGTTCTCAGTAGTCTTCTTGCACCACGTTCACACTAGGCGTTGAGAAGTAAAACTCAGAAGTCTGGAATTCAGAAACTGTTAAGCTTCACAGGGTGAAGAAGCTTAGAGTAAGTTTTCGTGTAGGATGTCTGCTCTCAGCTGCTTTTGACCCCAAACAGAAGTATCTTCAGAGGCCTTCATTTCATATTTTCATCTTTTTAGCTTCAATTCCAGCTGTAGTGATGTAGCCTTTGGCAAAACAATAATTTTTAAAGAAACCTCATATACACATTTCAGAGTTTGAAGGGAGGGAGAGGGAGCCCAAACCAGCTTCATTTTAAGTTTGCCTCTTAAAGCGAAAGGACATTGAGGGTATTTCTTGTGACAAAACCTTATTATCGAATTCACTGGCAGCGATGTCCAGAGGTTCTTCTCAGGCAAAATACCCAGCGAAGTGAATGGGGGCAGGTGCCCTCACAGGACAGAATGCACTGCGCCAATTATTTGCATTAGCAGTTGTATGCAGAATGACAGTAACGGTGGTGTTATGTGAGCTGGCGTTTTACAGTGGATGTGTCAGCAGGGTATGATACAACACCACTTTCTGTTGGGGAAAGCAGAAGTTGCTAGACTGCATATGCAGGGACTTGCACTTCAGACAGATTTCCTTCGTTCGCCAGGTGGCTGAGTGAGCTCTGTATAACAAGAACTTGAAATATGAAGGGTCGTCTTCTGCTTTAGGTGTGGCACAGTGGAAGTCTGAGCTATCAAGGAATTGCTTGCAATAGTGCTCATTTTTCAGAGGCAGCTAGAGAAGGGGAGGACATAATTCTCCATGAATAATCATAGAATCCGAGTGCATAAATCTTTTTGACTTCCTTAAATTCCTTCAGCAAAGAGATTTTTTTTTCCCCCCCCCCATTAAATTCTTTAAACAAACTATCTGTATCCTTTTGGTCAGTTCACTTTTTGGATGCATTGTGACCGAAGTTTAGTCTGGTTTAAAAGAGAGGGAGGCTCTCCATTATGCCTAGGGTCAAATAATCTGATTATAGAACTCCATTCTTTCTACTCCATTGATCCAGTTTATTTTCAGTTCTATCTGTGCTGAATGGATTGAATCCATTAGTCACTTCAGGGAAGACTGTAAATGATCTGTTATCATCTGCGTAGAATTGCTGGGTTGGAGATTGTACACAAAAATCAGAAGGCGAGGAATAGAAAATGCTGTAGGTAAAGCTCAACCATTGCGTCTAAAAAAAAAAATGCAAGCTATTCTATGTGACTTGAGTTCAGAGGTTTATTTGAAATTACCTAATTTGATCGTTTACAGTTCAGCACACAAATTCATTCCTATTCAACAATAAATAAAATATGAGGTTTTGCTGTACCTTCCTCTGTCACTTAGGCCCTACTGCACATGATCCTGCTTTTGGCCTGCATAATATTTAACAAATACCATGTGTTAATTATGATAATTCAGTTATAAAGTAACATAGAAAGGGTAAAAAATCCAGATAAGCTATCTAAAGCTTTTGCATGATCTAATTTGCTTGAAAAACTGTAACATGCTAGATCTCGAATCAAAATGTACATCAGTTCTTCATCTGACATATAATTTGTTAAGGGCAAGTCTCTGCTCGTCAAGGAGGGCAGTTACAGCATTGTGTAGTACTTTAATTTCACTTAAAAGCCCAAAGAAGAATGGAATCTTTTGAGAAGCTGACAAGAAACATTTAAAACAAAAGCTTTTCAGTGTATTTTTTTCATGTTATGTAACATGAAGTAATTCCTTGGAACTCATGACTCTGAGATGGCTTTGAAATCAAGAGAGCGACAAGGTGTAAAAATAATGTATTTTCAAAAGACAGGTATATGATTAATGGGGATATTCAGGACTAAAGTTATTATTCAAAGAAGTCGTGATTTTTTGGTAGGGAGGCCAAGTCTAACGTTCAAGGATACTAGCTAAAGAACAAGGGCTAAAGTCTGGAACGTCATTTGTGTCTTTATAGGCATATGATAAAAAAATAATATCCAGTAAATTTTATCCCATACCAGTTTCCAGCCTACTTCACAGTAGGCCACACGTGTTTCATGCCAGATCCAGTTCGTCAGCTGCAGTTTGGAGAAGTGCAACCTTGGCCTAAGTTTCAATTCAGTTTTCCACTTGATCTCTTTCTGCCTCTGTTCTCTTCGTTCTTTTTCCCTTTCCTGTTGTGTGGTTTAAGACTGCCAATGTGGAGATGAAATGAGCTGATACCAAAGCATTTTTAATCTCGGATATATTTAATGTCAGTGAATAACACAAGGCCCTTGTTCAGTGGCAGAGATGGTGCGATCCTGGAGAGAAGCGAGGCAGGCCAGTGCAATGGTTTCGAGCACAACCTTGGTCTTGCAGGGGTGGCAGTGGGGTCCAGAAGAAAGTCGGGTGGCTCATCGAGGCAGTTCCAGCTGTGCTGTGCACAGTCCAGCTGTGGGGCCCTGAGGTGGCAGTTCTTAGCTCTCCTGCGGTCCCACTGCCTCTCATGGAGTCGTCGTCAGGTCTCGACCCCAGACCACATCACTTCTCGGACTGGATAGGCAACATACACATCTGATTTGTTCAAATTCCCGTGGTGTCTTTGCTGGTGCAAACAGCCTGCCCTCTGGAAGGTTCTCCTCGTGTTGGCAGTGACACAGCGTTTAACAGCGTAATTATAAGGAAGTAGTGTGAGGGTTAACAAAGTTTAATCAGTCCTGGTGCCAAACTACTACAGCTGCTCCGACCGCAGACTCATCTGATGTGTATAGCACAGCAAGGACCTGCTGAAATAACAGCAGTAATGATCGCCCCCGTCAACTGCCTCTTGTGGGATATTCTAACATCACCTCTAGCTTGACACCTTTCATCCAAGGATTCGAAAATCATAATAGCAGTAATAATTTTTTAAAATAATATAAAAATTTACGTATTTTAAGCAACCTAGGATAGACTGTCCAAAGGGGAGCTCTCAAAAGCATTGTGCCTGAGAACACAGCTCTTCCTCCTCTCGTTTTCTGCAGCAGTCGTGATTCTGAGCTTGCCTTGTCCCTCCTCTCAGAGTAAGGCAGAAGATCAGCTGATGTTCTCCTTGCAAGCACTGCAGTGTGTCAGGCTGACCTTGTGCCAGCCTCTGGAGCGGAGTTTCTTTGGGTATGTTTGGAGCAAGTAGAATTGCTTTGCTTGATTAACTCTTAAGCTCCCTGCCCCTCTGTGAGCTGGCTAAGTATTTTTTTTCACCGTATAAACAGAAGTAAACACTGAGGTGCAATGACTCTAAATTTAATTCTAAACTGCTCCCAGATGAAGACAAAGAGAAAGTGTGAAAGAACGCTCATGTAAATGCATGAGCTCCAAACAGCAAGGAAACCAGAATGAGCCATTCCAATAATCATCTTAACCATAATGTAAGTTTTGCTTAGTTCTCATCCTCTCCATAAACACTTGTGGCTGCTTTCTCACGATCGGGTAATTGCAAGCCAAACAGAACCAATCTTCTATCAATCTTTGCACAATGCTGACTTTGCTCGTGAAAGAGGAAGGCCTGAAGTACTTCCTGTCCCCTTTGAAGCCACAGTAGCATTAAACTTTCTAGAAAAAAAATTGTGCCAAAGGGTGGGTGGACAAGCCAGATACTAAAAAAAAAAAAAAAAGCATTTGGCTGGGACTGAGCACAATCTTCCTCTTCTCTGCCAGTAAATCAAAGAGCTTTTGATGATAATTGTGCAGTATTGTGTGTGGAATAAAATAAGTATATTTTTGCAGTTTTAGTTGTTTGTGATAATGCTGTTGTAAAGAAAAAGCTTAATTTGCATGCCACAGTAGATAAAAAATGCTACTGAACTGAACGTGTCTTTACTCTGGGTTGCAGGACAAGGCTGAGCATTTGATTTGTATTAGAATAGTATCCAACTGAGAACATGTGACTAGGATTCAGGGAGAAGATGACAGATTGTCTTCCACAGAACTTAAAACCAACAGGGGCGAGACAGAAGAGTCCATTATTATGCCCATTTTATAGGTTAAGAAGTGAGGAACATAAATGAAGAATCCTGTCTCCTGGGGTTGTGTTCTGGGCACAAGTGGGTGCTTCATTCAGCCAAGAAGTTTGGCCTAAAAACCAGTGAGTGTTGTCTCCTGTGTCCCGGTGATGAATCCACTAGGATCCAGCCTTCTCCACAGTCGTCTAGTTTTGTTTGGTGATCCACAAAACCTTATTTTCTAGGGCCAGAGGCAGCTGGGGGGGAAGATGTTGTGACAATTGTTGTGACAATTGTTGTGACAATTCCCAAACGTTGTGAAGAGAACCCAAGAGTCTTGGTTTTACAGTCACAGGGATTTTTTTACTATGTACTTGCTGTGATTTGGAAATATGTACAATTCTAGTTTGCTGGCTTTAACCTCTGATCTTTACTTTCTAGGCTTGATTTGTAATTGAATACCTTGCAAGCTAATCTCATCTGTGTAGTGCTTCTCCAGATAAAAGGCTTGCCTTAAAATAATGAGGTAGTTTAAAACAAGAGTAAAACTATCTCTGTCCTTCAAGGTACTAGCACACTTTAATAGGTGTTTCATGCTTGCTGGCAGACAGATAATGTGTCAAACATTTCAGGTAGCGGTGCTGCTGCGGCTTTGCTTGCTGCCTGTACACTGTTAAACCAGGCAAAAAGCCTCAGACTGAAGCTGATGAATGGTGGAAATGAGCTGGTTTTGCTGTTCTGGATTGAAATAGTCTGTGCTTCCTCCACCGAACCATCCAGTCCTGGATGCAGCCGGAAAGCAGGTACTGGACAGGGCAGATGTACAGATCCTGCTATTCCTGTTAGCCTATTTATTGCTATTTTTCAAACATAACATTAGGTTCTCGGTAAAATTTAAATCAAAATGTATCTCAGAGAAAATGACAGGGTTGGATTTTGAATCACTATTCAGGACAGACCAAGCTATTTTGAATAGAGGCCAATATTTAAGCTGTTTTTTGGCATTTACCTTTTATTTAACATGAGCGGACAGGAGGCTTGGAGTGGCAGAAAATTTACAGCCAAGATAAGTGCCCAAGCACTGGCTTATTTTGTGTTGTTCGAATGTTTCAGGTATGATACTGTTGGTTTGGTTTTAGTTCTTGGCTAGGAGGCTTGATTGACCGTCCTGGGCACAGTAGCCAGGCCTGCCCCTCAGACCAAGGAGCTCTCAGACTGATGAGCAGAGCTTTTATCTGCTACCGGCCTCATTGTTGAGAGTGCCAATTAGTACTAATCCTGAGGTGGCTACTTACTTAGGAAGAATGGGCAAGATAGCCCTACTTTCTTTTCCTTCCCAAGCTGACTTCAAATCAGATGCTTGGAAGGCAGCAGTCTTCTGTTCAATCTCTTTCCAGTTCGCAAGCGGTGACCCACGGAGGAATGACTCTCTTAAACTCCCAGAGCCAGCGCTTTCCCATTGTGTTGTCCCTCCTCCTGTGTTTTGCTTCTCCTGCAGCGTAGTCCTACGACACACTAACAAGTACCTTGGCTTCTGTTCTTTATTTCACTTTGACTGCTCGCTTCTGCAGAAGTAGGTGAAGTTTGATTTGGATTGCTATATGGAGCATGCCACTCTTCAGTAAGACCTGTGTCAGTTGGATCTGTTATTTAATTTCTGCAGGATGAGCAGTGCATGCCAGCCTTGCAGCAGATTGGGTTTTTTTAAGTTCTGCTGTGAACCAGTGAAAATACTGGCATTACAATTCCACTGAATCCTAAGGGCTGCCAAAACTGTGTCACACAATGCCTTGCTCTGTGCTCGGTATTCATATTAATTTGCACTGAGACTAATTAGCTATGAAGACTTGATCCTTGCAAAGCACTGAGGACTCTTCTCTCGATTCTAAAAATGCTTCTATATAAAGTTCTTTAGTACTAAGGCAAACATGTTCTGAGGGCCAGTTCCACCGTGTTGTACATTAATTCCTCTGGGGAAATGAGTAACTATCACAAATCTGGCCATTTTCCTGTCAGGATGGCAGAGACCATTCTTTGATTTATTTTTTTTACCCCCCCCCCAACTCTTTAGGCACTGTAGTAGGTGCTTTACACATCCGAAAGAACTGCCTCACAGAACTCACTTTTGAAATGTATTACCAAGGCAATAGATAGATTCTAATAGGAACATAAGACAGCATTTATGTTACTAGTGTTAGAGGAGACAGAGCTACCCATCTTGGCTAGTGCTAAAATAGTTCAATACCTGCCGGAAGAAGTTCAGATATTACTATGATGAGAAATACAAGAACTTGTATAAACAGTAAGCGCTTAGGCATGTGATTTGAGAAGGTTTACGCTAGAAAATAGAATAGCAGTGGGCATGTCACTTTGAAACAGACCATAAAAAGAATAGCAAGTTTTCTTTCTTTCTAATAAACTGTGAATCAGAAGGCAATTACTGCCTGTGTGTCCTGTCAGAAGGAACCAGATGCCTGACCTCATCTGAGAAGTCATGGAGGTGACTGGAAGATAAATGAATTTTCAAAACTCAAAGCTCAACATAACTAGGTTGCGTAGTCATCGTTGGTTTTATATGTGGCAAAACAGGATGCTTCCAGAATAATTAAGCACTTTAATACATATCATACAATAAAATGAAAGTGTTGGTTTCCATCATAGGGCTATATGCTGTCTCTTTGGGAGATCTCTGGGGAGGGCTTGAATTGAGTGTGAGATAGAAAGGCCTCCCTAGGTCTCGAAACAAAAACATCCTGCCTTAGTAATGAAAACAAATAGTGCTGCTTGCAAGTGGTTTATCTGCAGATTTCAAAGCATTGATCAGAATAATTATTAGTGATGGTGTGTCTCAGAAGACTTTGTAGAGAATAATTAGGTGTTTTTCTTGTTTTATGAAGAAGAGTCCAAAACAGGAAGGTTATGGCCAAAATGTGATTGCTACCCGCTTACAAGTAGAAGCACAACCAGAATATTTAAAGAGTTGGCTTCTGCTTATTACACTTAAGGAAATGACTGGACATATATTAAAAAAAAAAATGGGGAAGGGGTGGTACCTCTTGGAGCTTTTTCCAAAATCTCACCATTCTGTGCAGGTATTTAAATAGGAATCAATGGGCACTCTTCCATATTGAATATATGAAAATACGGTTCTTCAGGTTGCCAAGAAGCTGTCTCATGTAATTTCAAAGCTGACAGAACCAGAACCTCTGAAAACTACATGATCACTGTTCCAAGTTAGACCAAATAGATCCAGTACAAACACTGATCTTACCAGTTTGCTGAATAGCCAATTAATTGTCTGGTAAAGTGCTTCATTTTGTATATGTGAGTTTTGGTTGTTAAGACCAATTCTGCTGTTGGGGTAGCTGTGTGAAGATGAAGGATGAATACAGCAGGAATCAACACACTGGGTTTTCTGTGTTTATAGCGTGGCTCAGTTTGTCTCTTCACATCTTCGTACATCTAAGGCGTGACAATGTCTTCAAGTGCAGCAGTAGCAATGTGGCTAGTCTGCAAGAAGGATGACTGTTAACTTACTTGCAAAGGCTACTGGAAAATGACTGCGTTTTGAAACTTTAGTGGAAAATTTAGCATGAACTTGTTAGATCTTGAATAGATCTACTGACTGGAAATCTTAGGTAGTGCTCTTCCTGACTCTTAGCAGTAGTACCTATCTTTTGTGATTTATACCTGTACTGCTTCAGTGCGCCTGTGTTCTTATATTGTTGTATTCAGTGCTCACTTTAACAGATCTGATCCAAGACCCTGAAGTCATGGTCCAAGAGCTTGAAGTCACTCCTCTCTTGGTTTTGTTTGGGCAACAATTCAGTCCAGGCAGTGCTGGGCACTTAAATGAGGCATGTTAATAACACTTCTGTGAATATGCTGTATTGTTAGAAGAGATACCCACATGTCTAGTGGAAATAGAGACTTTTAGCAATCACTGACCTGTTCTCTGGAGATAAAGAGCTTGGAGTGACACACTCCTGATGTGTGTGCCTTGAGTTCTTCAAACTCCCTCAGCACGGAACTGGAGTCACATCCAGACACACGTTCTGTTGATCGTATTCATTAGTTTGCAGGGGCTCTAGGTCAAGACTGATTTATATGTGGCAATGCAATAATAAATTGTACTCATCGTAATTCTGGTAATAAAAAGGTAGTAATTAAAATAACTAGAACAAAACAAGGTTCTTGAGACACAAATGGATAATCACCATTGGTTTATCAATTGCAATGCTGGTTGCATAAATCCACTAGCAAAAATAACAGCCAAACGTACAATGAAGCTAAGCAGTAAGCTGCTCACTTATTATAGAACCATTAGTCATTTCATCACACCTCCATCCCTTCTTATTTCTTCTTTTAATTTCTTTTGCATAGACTTATTTTTAGAGGAACTTGCTGCACTTGGATTCATGCACAGCAACACAGCTTAAAATACCATCCTTTGAATTAATTCTATTTTTTTCCTTCTACATCAAAACAACTAAAATTATACTGCATGGCGTATCCCAAGCATTACTTCTACCCCCCCTCTGCATTTTATGTATGAAAAATACATGCAGTCAATGTGCAATGGCTTGACTGGGCTAATTCTAGTTAATGGTGTTGAAAAATACTTTGTAGCTCTCTTTTATACTGCACTTTCAAGTTTTAGAGTAATTCCTCTGGATGAACTGCTAAAAATGGGAGGAGGATCTGAAGTATTTAGCTCCCTGAAAAGGCAGAACCTTAAGTCTAAGACTGGCAGGGATCTCTTCTGGTGGCTCCAGCAGTCAAGCAGGTGGGCTCTGTGGGGAACTCTGGGCAGATCTTTGCATACCATCATCTGTGGGGTTGGGAGACCTATGAGTGTTCTTTGCTTATGCAGTAATTTGGAAAACTGTCTTGAGTTCCTTGAAGTTGAAATATGTTATTAGATGTGATGCTGAGTCAGTTATTAGTCATGCAAATTATAGAATCATAGAATGGTTAGAGTTGGAAGGGACCTTCAAAGGTCATCTAGTCCAACCCCCCTGCAAGAAGCAGGGACATCCCCAAGTAGATCAGGTTGCTCAGAGCCTCATCCAGCCTGGCCTTGAACGATTCCAGGGATGGGGCTTCCACCACATCTCTGGGCAACCTGTTCCAGTGTTCTACAACTTACATTGTAAAATTTTTTTTTCCTAATCTAAATCTACCTCCCTCTATCTTAAAACAATTGCCCCTTTTCCTATTGCAACAGGCCCTACTGAACAGCCTCTCCCATCTTTCTTGTAGGCCCCTTGAGGTACTGGAAGGCCGCTATCAGGTCTCCCCGGAGCCTCCTCTTCTCCAGGCTGAACAGCCCCAACTCTCTCAGCCTGTCCTCGTAGGAGAGGTGCTCCAGCCCTTTTATCATCTTTGTGGCCCTCCTCTGGACCTTCTCCAACTGGTCCATGTCCTTCTTGTGTTGGGGGCTCCAGAACTGGACACAGTACTCCAGGTGGGGTCTCACCAGGGCAGAGTAGAGGGGGAGAATCACCTCCCTCGACCTGCTGGCCACGCTCCTCTTGATGCAGCCCAGGATGCGGTTGGCCTTCTGGGCCGTGAGGGCGCATTGCCTGCTCATGTTGAGCTTCTCATCCACCAGCACTCCCAAGTCCTTCTCCTCAGGGCTGCTCTCAATCCATTCCCCGCCCAGCCTGGATTTGTGCCTGGGATTGCCATGACCCAGGTGCAGGACCTTGCACTTGGCCTGGCTGAACTTCATGAGGTTGGCACAGGCCCACCTCTCCAGCCTGTCAAGGTCCCTCTGGATGGCATCCCTCCCTTCCAGCGTGTCGACGGCACCACACAGCTTGGTGTCATTGGCGAACTTGCTGAGGGTGCACTCTATCCCACTGTCCATGTCGCCGACAAAGATGTTGAACAGGGCCGGGCCCAGCACGGACCCCTGAGGGACGCCACTCGTGACCGGTCTCCACATGGACATCGAGCCGTTGACCACCACTCTCTGAGTGCGGCCATCCAGCCAACTCCTTATCCACCCAGTGGTCCGTCCATCAAACCCATGCCTCTCCAGTTTAGAGAGAAGGATGTTGCGTGGGACAGTGTCAAAAGCTTTGCAGAAGCTGAACCACATTATGGTTCATTTCTGATCTATGAAACCTAAAGAACACAAGCAACAGGACAAAATTAGCAGCGTATGGTCTTCAGCAGCTGAAATATTAATTGATATGCCTCTTAGTATTAATTTAGATTACAGTAGAAATAGTTTAGTTTCCAACTGATATGACTGCAATCTCTTGAGCACTGTGCAAATAAGAAGGGACACTCTTATTTTTTCTGAAGTAATTTGTATGCTGAAAACACTTCTGCTCCCAAGCTGGTAAGAGCAAAACAAAGTACTTAACCTCAAACATTTCTGAAAGAATATCTTGAGAAGAGACACTACTTGTCCTGGGAGTATTTTTGTTAGATATATCATCTCACTTTTGCAGTTACATACAAAATCATAACACATCTTTTGTCCAGTGTTTTTCTAGCTGTGAGTGCAACATAAACCATATACTCTGAGACAGTTGAGTGCACCATGTAGCAACAGCGGGATTCTCAGATGTTGAAAAGCATCCAGACAGTGACCAAATGGAGATTAGGGGTTTTCCATCATCTTTGACATCCCTTAAGTTTCTGCAGTCAATAGTATGTCTTTATTTGTATGCAATGATAGGCTAAAACCAGTTTCCTACTCCGATCACAAGCTCACTTTTTGTCCAAGTAAACTTCTGGTCTGATGTGAGGAAATCCTGTGTTGCCTTCTCATATGCACCTTTCTCTCCTCAGTCCTATGCAGGGTTATTTATTCTTTATCATACAGTATCATGCCATATTAAAGATTTTCCCCTGTCGTTGGTTTTGCAGGTTCAGTAACCATCTGGTCTAACCAACTATCCGTAATTTCTTTGTCTCAGAGTTTAATCATTGATGATTTAATACCTTGCTTGCCTAGCTGTAATTATCCTTTTTTTCCCCATCTTTTACCCTTGATTGATTTGATTGACCTTGATAAGCAGCATGCATTTGAGGTAAATGATGACAAAAGGAAAGTGGCAGCAAGAACATTTGCACGGAAAGATTTGTTGGGCACTCAGATCTGTCTAAGAATAGCTGGGTGAGATCACTAGGGAATTGCAAGATTTCATCTTATGAAGAGATCTGCTGATCAAAATCTCAGGTCAATAAGCAGTCATCTCTTGATTTTCATTTTAGGAAGTAACCAGCATCTCCAGCTGTCCACAAGCTAACTTTGGAAAGCCAGCATCTCCTCCACCTCTCCTGTTTTTCTTGGATGTTCATTTGGCAGTTGACAATTCTGATGAACTTGCTTCTGTCATTCCCTGCTCCGTGTCATATGTACCATTGCCGTGTATTTAAATTGAGTATTTATGTCCCCGGGTGCATGTGTATTTGTTCCTGTGAGTCTCAAGTAATTCCTGCAGAAAAAAAATTACTGAAGTATCCATCTAGCAGCTAATTGTTGCACTTTTCAGGAGCACATCCTTGCTCCAGTGTGCAGTGTACACCTGTACCAGTTTCTACCTGTAGATAACTCAGAATGGCTACTCAGTAACAGTTCTGCAAATACTGACAAGGCTGGGCATGCCGAGATGATGCGGGTGCATCTTGCAATACTGAATGCCTTTCCTTTGGCAGCGTGGTTTACTGCTTAGACCCACTTCCACCTGCCCTTAGTTTTTCCCTTTCTGGTGCTGGGAGTGGATTCCACAGGGGCCTGTATATTAGGATTTCTGTGGTGGTTTGCTTATGGAGTTGCTCTGCTGTTATGTGGTGTATGCCACTGTATGTGTTTACTCAAGAGAAGTTGATTTATATCCTTTGTTTATATCTTCATCTTCCCTTTTCAGCTATATAGTAATTTAAACAGTGCAATCAATTTACACCGGTGAAAACAGGAGATGCCCAAATGGGGAGATTCTCTGGAGGAGCTGGTAGTGGTTGCTTTTAATTTCCTACTGAGGTGTCTCAGTGCTGTAAGGTTCAGTATGGACGTGGAATGCTGTACAAGACTCTGGTTCCAGCTTGTAATATTACAAGTGGATCACTGGCATAGAAGGCAAAGACTAATTTGCAAAGTTTTTGGGTGTTGAAAGAAGCAAACAGACTAGGCACAGTATTTATGAAAGTGGTCAAGCAGGGTATGTGCTTAACTGCCACTGAGATCTCCCTGTGCTGCTGCAAGCACTGGCTTAAGGCTCTCTGAGTTACATCCGAAGCAAACACAGCCAAAGGATAAAAACCTGAGACTTCAAGTAAAGCTAGTTTGCTTATGTTCAGTACCAAAATAAGTCAGGCCCAATTTACTGCAGCTGGTAGCTGAATCTCCCATACAGAACTTACTTAGTGAATTACATGAGTGCTAGTTAGTGGAGCATGACCGTACTTCTCACGCTGATCAGTTCTCCGACGACAAGCCCTGCTGCCTGCTCTCAGAAATGGCTAGGAAAGACCCATTAATCACAAGTGTTCTAACAGCCTGTTTATGCCCACTGCTAAATAGAGGCAGGGGCCCTCTGTTCCACTTCATGCTTTACTTGTCAACAGAAAACGTGTGCTGCAAATCAGGGCTCCGTCTTCTGGTCTGTGGAGAGAGGCAACCTTGCTAAGCCTTGTTAATAGTTTCTCAGACTGTTTGTTCATGGGTGGACTTTTGTTTCATGTCCTGAATGTTTCCCATGCGCTCGTTATTCCAGTAGGGAAATAAGTCTGAATCTGTTTTAAATGCAGCACAGTTCTGTAGCAACTTTACAAAGGCAGCGGTTTGTTTTCCTTATAAGTCTGTGGGCTGAAAAGTAGAACTGCACCCAACATAGAGTGCTTCCTGTGGCTTGCAGCTAAATAACTCGAGGGAGAACGCACCCCAGCTTGTAAAGCCGTTTAACCCTGTGTGTAGAAAAAGGGCACCTGTGGATACCTGTCCTGTCTGCTAAGGAATAATGTGAAGAAGTAGGTAGAGGCATCTATCTGTGCTCTTTCTCTGCCACAACTGGGGCATGAACTAGACAGTTCCTGAACTCCGTTTCCACTCCTGTTTGCCAGAATTAGACTGGAGAGCAAAGCGCTTCTGGTATCAGCTAACAAAGAAGAATTACACAAAGTTGGCAGTGAGAGAAAGTGCTTCTGAATTTCTCTGTTGTTTCTGACATAATGCATCTTGCACATACTACCTTTTTTTTTTCCTCTCCACTCAACTCCCAGAGGCAAAGCCTGGTTCTCCGAGGAAGCAGGGTATAGCTTTATTGACAGTTATGACAGACACAGTGTTTCCTGGAATCAATGGTAAATGCAATCAGTAGTGACTTGAGGATGTGCACTGTGTATCATCTTTTTTGATGTTGCATCGTCAGGAAGTCCTGATGAATCTATGACTGGAATTCAAGAATCCTACGTTTCATGTCTCTCTGCCACTGGTTCACTGACCTTGAACGAAGTAATTATATTTCTTCAAATATCTCTTTACCTACTTGTTAAGTGGGGATAATAATAATGATTTTCACCATGAAGTGCTTGAGACCTGCTGCTGCAGATTCTGTCTGACAGTGATGTGTTGGAGTCTGAAAAACATTCCCCCCCATCCCGTCAAGGGCAGCGTGTGGGTTACTTTGCAGCAGGCACAGCATAAGCATAGCGGCAGCTGAACTTTAAGAAAAGAGACATTTTGTCACCCCACATGTCAGATGACAGCAGATGCAGGTGGTCAATTAGCTAGATGTGCCAGGGATCAGGAAATCAGACAGATCTGAGGACACGATAAGATGTAATTGTGGTGCAAGAGGAAAAAGAGCACACAATTAGAAGTGGATTCTCAAATTAAAGCACAGCATGTGATGTGAAATCCTGTTCATACTCTAAAAGAATATCATATGCCAGTGGGCTATAGCATGTGTTCCTTTTTTTCCCTCTCTTCCCTAAACCCTGCTGCTTGGTAACGGCAGTATTTTTGGGACTGATTCTTTTGCTAATTGCTAACCAGAAATAGCACCTAAGTTTGGCAGAGCTTTCAGGAGAAGAAGAATGAAGGCTTTTGGGGGGGAGAAAATTCAGATATGCATAAAACTTGCATAAAAACCTGTTTTATTCGTCTCTCTGAAAATTCATCGCTCAGGCATATGCAGAATGAATACGATTATGACAAATGGGAGAAGGTCCAAAAAAGCTTGACTGCTTTAAAGAGGTTAAAGTTCCAGCCGTTATCTTTTCAGGGCTAAACACAAGCCTTACCTGGTGCCAGAGCCTCTGCATGAACTTACGGCTGTACTATGATCTGTGTGTCTCAGACCTGCGTTGCTTGTAAGCTCCCAAGGCTAGCTTGCTCTCCTTCTGGGGAACGCGATGCTGTTGCGTTGAGTGATAAAGAATGAAATGAGGGAGCAGAAGAGGATGGGAGTCTTGGAATCTCTCTTCTTTAAAAAGTGCTATGTAGTGGGACTTGCGATGATTAGACTGAAGACTGCTTGGCCCGTACAAGCGTGCTCATTTTATCCAGCAGCTAGAACGGTGACTCAGAAAAGGAAATCTGCGATTTGTGTAGTTTCTGGATCTGCCAGGGTGCTGCAGGTCCATCAGCCTGTGCTGGAATTTGGGATGCTCCTGGTCTCTCAGTCTTGGCTTACAGCACATCATGTTTTGTGATGAAATAATGAAAGCTGGAGAGTGGAGGCCCCTTTATAAATCATTGGCCTGTGTCTGTTTCTTTCTGTTTATGTGTGAAAAACAAAAGCAATAACTATTTAGGGACCAAATTATAGACATTTTACTGGTACTGGTGAGCATTTACTCATGTGAGTAGCCTCATTGACTTCAGTAGTTAAATGAGCTGCATCGTTAAGCTTTTAATGCTTATATCTCTCTCTGATGGTTCGAATCAGTAGTGTCCTTCCAGGCCGTGAGAAGGCATGGCAGCGTGGGCGCAGAGTTACTTGGAGCGTTGCAGTTGGGCACAGCGGCACCTGTTGTTCGAAAGCTAATAGAAATGTATGTGATTAAATGTACAGGCTGTGAAGCTTTTATCTGAGCCCATCACTCAGTAGGGAATGCTATAATTATTTTGTACTGTAGAGTGATATAATATATATCCATTTTTATTTTTTCTGAGTCACATATTTTTTATGGCAACTGCAGAAAAGGAAACCAGATAATGTACATAAAGGGGAAGCTGGAAATGAAGCAGCTTTGAGCTGTAGCATCTGAAGATGTACACTTAAAGTAAAAGTAGGGAAGAAAAAGGATAAATTGAGTTGTATAATGTTATGCCCAAGAACAAATCAAAAGACCACAGGACTTTGTTGTCCAAGCGTCTCCTAATTAACATCAGATCAGGTGACACAATTGACTTCTGCAAACTTTTATGTTAAATTTTTTTTCTTAAAGTATTTTTTTTTTTCATTTCTGGATTGATTATAACAAGGAAACTGGAATTACACAGAGTATGCCTCTTAGTTTTACTTACCTATTGGCAGCTGTTACAATGGTGCTAATCCACCTCCACAGATGCTGTGTTATTTCAGGCTGCTTTGAGTGTTATATTTTCTCATTCGTTTATTGTTGTTGTTATTAGTTGGACACTTTGTCTCCAACCAGAGAATGAGAGCTCCTGGAAGTATATCCTGTATGCAGATGAAGAGTCCCTGTTTGGGAGGATTTGGAATTATAGCCAGTCAGGAAATGTATTTTTTTTTTTCCTTAGGCAAAAAAAAAATATGAGAAAAGTAGGGGAGATTTTTTCTTGTGTACCCTTTTTTTCCCCCATCCTGTATTTACATCCTTAATTGTCAGGGAAAAAAAAAAGGCTTTGTGAAGCAAAGGAAAAAGAAAAACAAACCCAAGCAAATCCTGATATATTGTTCTAGAGCAAAGCAAAGGTAGTATTTTTTTTTTATTTTTTAGGTAACTCCTTTCACTACCACCAAATTTTGTGAGATCGTAATGAAAATTCTGTTGGATTTTTTTTGTGGTTTGTTTATTTTGTGGGACTTTTTTGTTTTGTTTTTGTTTGTTTGTTTAAGCTAAAGCTTTTTGGAGAAGACACAAGTTTAAGTAGTGATGTGAGATGGTCATTTTACCTGTGCAAGGAAAGGTATGTGCAAGGCACAAGTTTATAAGTCAACATGACTGGTATTGTATGCGTGACGTTAAGCACATGTGTATCAGTAGTGTTAGACCCTAATGAGGCTGTAGAGGAGTTAAAGGGTTAAACATTCTTGGGAAGTGGGATTCTGTATTTGAGATCCTTGAAAAGAGAGGCCTTTAAGTACTCTAGGAAATGTCGTTATGTGGGGCCTTATGGTGCTGTCCTGTGCAAATGGAAAATCCTGTCTCTGCTGTTTGCTACCACTGCTCAGTGTTTTTGTGAGTTCGTTGGAAGATGCTGAGTCTTGGGGGAATGTGGGCACCACCACTGTGACCTACTGTTACGAGGGCTTCAGGGGCAAGTGAGAGGCCCTCCCAGCTTAGGCACCTAACATAATAGCGCTGAGTATGACATGCCAGTTGGAAAATGAAACTGGAGAGGGAGAACTATGGAGAGAAAGCAAGGGTAAAAGGGATAACAGGCAAATGTTTTGGTTAGACCACCCAGAGGTAACTTACCTGTCGTAAGCCTAAAAGGGATATAGCCATTTAGCACAACTCTCTCCAAACGCTTAGTTTAAAAGAAGACAAGTAGAGTTCTGGCCAGAAAGCACAGCATTACGCTTGCAAGTATTGCTGCTTGCTATATAAAAGCAATAAAGGGATGCTTAGTAGAACTAGTTGAAAGATTTGTATGTGATTTTGCATCTTCTCTGTCTTCCAGGTCAAATAGAAGTGTAAGAAGAAAAACCTGTATTCAGAGAGGGAGATGTATATACAGGCAGAGAGAATGCAATGGTTGAGTGATTTATGATTTTGAATTAAAAGCTTTTTAAGATTTATATTAATTGACTTTTTTTTTTTGCATCTGGGAAGGTAAAAAACCAAATCAAACAAACAAACAAACGAAACCCTGGCTCCTGAACTTGCATCAATTATTTGGGAGAGAATACGCAAAATTAACTTTGAGGTCTGCATGCTCTTTTCCACATATTCCTGTATCCTAACTCTCTGCCCATAGGCATGTATGTGAAAGGATGTATATGTGTGTATGTGTGCAGAATTTACACCACCTTTCATCACCAGAGATAGGAGAGAGAGAGGTCATCAGGTCCTCCCTCCATAGGGCCAGCAGCTAGTTTCTTAACACAAACAAATTCTGCACATTAATTCTACAACTGATAATTGTAGGATTGTCTTCTAAACATATTCTCTGTGCAGGGCTGACTAACTGTTATTAGTTTGATTTTTTTTTTAGTTTGATTTTTTTTGACATTATGCCTTTGAAACTCCTGTGGCTTTTCAGCAGATGAAGGTTCCCTCCAATCATCTGGTTTGCAACGTTCTCATTATATGTTCATTGTCCAGCAGATGAATTATTTGCAAATAACTCATATAACTGCGATGAAAAATTTTTGAACCCAACTCTTGATTATAGAAAAGCCCCTTTATATTACTGTAGTTTGTAAAAGGGCCATCATGTGGATAGAGCATTAATTTAAGAGAGTCTGCATTTAAGGCAGTTTTGGAACTGGATAATATATACTTGTCCATCTTTTAATAATTTGCGTAAGCTTGACTCTTAAGGCTAATTTTTCTTTAAAAATTTAATATAATTGAAAGCCTTGTTATATACAATAAATCAGTTTCTCCCGAAAGGCAACTGCCTCTCCAGTAGTGTTACTGCTCTGGTAATCTTGATTCAGTGTAGTTGTATTGACTTGCATGTCAGACTCTTTTCATAGAGCATGCTATGAGTTCATACAGAAGAGAAAAGGACTTTTTCTTGGGTCAGTGCAGGGACTCAGGCACTCAATGCAGGGAACTTCAGTGCCTAAGACTTAAGTTAAAAATGTATTTGGAAGCCTGATTGCTCAATGGTATTGAATGTGCTGAAATATTCAGATGACTTGCCTGATGGAATTTCTAAAAGTACTTGAGTATCCTGACCGTATAATGCAGAGGGATTCATAGATGTCAACAGATGTATGGGATGATATGCTACATATACCAAATGAAGGATAATCAGAGCCTGTTGTGTTTGGATCTCCTTCCTGAAGCTGTGGCTTTACTGGGCAGAGAGCTGTCCGCTTAGTATGTTGAGTTAAAGTTCTAGAGCGTTCAGTGTTACTGTCTACTGGATAGCAGGGGGTACATGTTGTATGCTATGCTCAGCTGCTGCAGAGGTCTGTGCATAAGGGATGCAATTGTTTATGGTAAATTTGCCCCTTTTAATGAGGACACACTCTTAATGAGACTGTGTTTTGGAGAAGGGTTCATTAGTCATTTACTATTCTTGTCACAGCTCAGAGTTAAGCTGGAATGGCTGCCTTGGCATAAATGCACACTATTGTGCTTCAGTGTTAGAATGTCTCAGGATACATCGTGACACAGGGCAGATAGGTGTATTGGCTGGGAAGAGAAAATGGAAGCTAATTTCACATTGCTGTGGGTATTCCTGCACAGCAAATTAATGTATGACTGGAATGCAGGTAGTGATACATGCCTTCGTCTTTCATCTACATAGTTACGGATTGCAGTTTTAAGAGAGGATTCTCCTGCATTGGACTTTTGTCTGGATTGGATGAACTTGCTGGGGTCTCTGAGTACTCCAGTTACTGACTTTAGAGCAAATGGGAAAAATCTTAGTAGGAGCCATATGCATACTGGTTTTAATCTAGTTAACATGGAGGACAATAGTAGTGAATACACAGTGACAGGATTTGGAGCGTAAAGCAGTAATCTGAGTATCTACCCACAGAATTATTCTGCTTCTGTATCTTGCAATTGTGTTGTGCAGATAAGTACTGTGAAGACTGTGACGTATTTGGTTACCATGGTAATGGAGGCTATGTAAGTAAAACAGAGAGGTCCATTGGAGATTGAAAACATGGAAGAAATAGGCTGTTGCTGATTGAAAACACTGTCTGTGTACAGCAACTCCTGGCATATTGTTTGGAAAGGCACTGGTATATTGTTCATTTTTTGTTACTGTTATTACGGTGACACTCAAAGGGAGCATCTGATCATAAGCCCACTGTGGTAGAAGCTGTACAGACAGTGACCAAAGAGGTGGCCCTGACCCGAAAGGCTCATAATGGACATACTTCTTGTGTCTCTGCACAAATACCTACTTGACTCAAATTAGTCTGTCTGGTTATCGTGCCCATCCAAGATGAGTATGAACAAGCACATTTACAGCAGAAGAAACTAAGGATAAACCAGTGGCTACCTCAGATGTATGTGGAAACAAATAACGGAGGATTTTCTGATTGTTTTTCTAGCAGGTGCCACAAGGTGGGGCAGGGAGGAGGTGTTACAGTCGGGGGAGCCCACTGTGTTCTCACTGTCCCCGTGTTCTGAGGCAGGTAGTGCAGAAGATAATTATGGTGACGTGGGACGCAATGAAGGATGACAAACTTAACAGATTTTTGCCCAAATGGAGAATGACAGACTTGGAACGAGACGAAGCATTCAACTTTGATATGATTAATTAACATACATGTTAATTATATGTTTAGACAATTTAGACATAAATGTTTAGACAATTTAAGTTCACACACTGAGTAATGAGCTAAGCCCCCCCCCGCCCCGCCCCAGTTTGCTCTGGTGGGGCAGATGCAACAGGTGTTACCGTAGTTCCCACTAAAGGAAACAAATTGCTGTGGCCTGACCTTTTCTATATACATAGTACCTTGCTGGAATGCCCTGTAACTTCACTGGGGCTTTCTAGGTTTTGAAAATCGTGTCTTCATTCGTTTGTTTTGGGAACTGTCAGAGCAGGGGAAGCATTGCAGAAAAACTTGCCCTTTGCTTCACTAAATTTTAGTAAAAACAAAACCCAATTCCCTCTAGATTTTTATCTGTTGACGTAATGTGGTATTGTAAATCAGACAGCTCCCACTGATAAGTAAAGTACCACAGAGTATTTTCAGAAAGCCTGAGCGTTTTATGTGCATCCTGCAGTGTTCCTCACTTCCATAACAACTTTATAAGTTTTGTAGCCCTTTGTTAATTTGCCTCTTTTAAAAAGTGCAGATTCTAGTTTTGTTGTTACTTTAAAAGATATCTTGATACCTAATAATGAAAATAGTTTTTCATCTTGAAAGTGTTTTAATGAAAGAAGCTATGATTTAGTGTTTTGCTAAAAGCAGTATTGTGTTCACTGATGTTGCAACAGGATAGTGGCCTCCGCAGCCATGAAATAGGTTTCTATTAAGATACCTGCATTGTATAGACTGGTGAAATGAGAAAACTCAACTAGCATACAGCTGATTTGAGATGCAAAATCAGAAGCTATTTTCTGGTTCACAGCTAGTGATTGTATCACTCCAGCTAATGTTGTCCTACATTGGGACAGCTTAAAGATTACCATGTGAATGGGGTTGTGCCTGCGTTCATGCACATATAAGGAAAAAGGTTCTCTCTACCTCTAATGTAAAGGTGTTTCTGTGGAGACCCATGTTCCTCTTGACTTTCTTTTTGGTTGTCTCATGGAAGTAGAAATTGTCCTGGAAGAGGAAAAAAAAATGGCACCAATTTAGAGTTGAGAATATTTTATCTTGTAGGAGGACACTGATGATTCTGGCTGAAAACCACTGAATTGGCAACCTGGGAGCAGAGTAGATGAAATATTCATTAGAAATCTGTTTTCTTAACAAATGCATGACCTTTGAATGTCTAATTAATAGGTTATATGTTGTTTCTGTTGCTTCAAAATGTGTTGTATTTGAATCAGTTGGATAAAGCAAACATTAGTGAACTGCAGTGAGAACACTGACACAGCAGTGGAAACAAGGACCTGACTTGCATGCTTTTATCAATGGAAATACAAACACTATCTATTACCTGTTATTTGTACGGCAATACCTCAACGGTGTTTATTGTGGACTCTGCAAGCCTGCAGTAAATGGGATTCCATGTAGCAAGAAGCTTACGTACCTTAGCAATGGATTTCCAATGGGAGGAGCAGCAAAAAAAGAGAGGTGAATTTTCCAAATCACAAAGATGATTAGCACTAAAGAGAACAGACCTTTGAAATCTCAGTCTAGTGACCTGTGGAGCGGACACACTGCCTCAAAAAGGCAAGGTATTTCACAAAACCTAGTGCTCAGGTAGCCTTAAGGTAAGCTTTACTGCAGTTATAGAAAAATCTAACACATGTATGCGGCCTTGTGTAAACTGCTTTCCCTTTCTTTCTCTCTCTTCCTAATATTATTGCAGTCATGATACTGGTTTTGACAGAAACTTCCCAAAAAATCTTGTTTAGCAGATGGTATGTGCTGGTGAACACAGGAACATAGTGCTGAAAGGAGCAGTGGGGTCTTACAACCCCAGCCCCATGACCTTAAACGAGCATGCAACAGAATGATTCACAGGACCATCTGCTCCTTCCCTAGAAGCCTGAACCATAGGTATACGTCCTATTAACTAGTTTAATTTTTTAATAAGATTACAGGTTTGATAAACGCAATAACATCCATAATGTCAATGTTTAGGGCAATTGTTTGACTTTATGCAAGGAGAACTAAAGTTGTCCTGACCTCGCTCGTGCAAGCTACTGAAGCAGACTTTCTAAATTGCGACCTGTGCTCTGTGCCTACCATATCTTGTTATATCTCCGTGAAATGCAAACACCTGGAATTGCCATTGCTTTGGAAATCACTGTCCTTTGCCAAATAATTTAACACAACAGCGCACATTGTAAATAAGGTGGGTCATGCAGAAAACTAATTGCATTTCCAGAGGTTTTAAAAAATGTTGTAGGGGTGACAGAGATCATAGAGTAATTGCCACAGTAATCTCTCTCCTCTACTCTAGGTCATTGAGGGGAATCTTAAATTTACTTTTCATTGCAGTCAAATACTGGAATCTATCTGCCCCCGCCCCTCCCCCCCCCCCCCAAACCATCTGGCATGCTATAAATCTAGCCAACGTCATGGGTCTCTATCATGAAATTCTAATTATTATTCAAACCTCTATGATGAGGCCTAAACAATAGCTTCAAGCAGGTACAAATCTCAAGGGAAGGTTAAGTACAGTATCAAAAGAACACTACTAGGTCTAATCCTTGAAAAGATAAACAGAACAAAGACATTTTACCCAGCAATAATTTAATCTTCCTTGATTGCTGATTGATTTGATGGACGTCACTAAAAATATGACACATTCACAGCACCTTAGCCTCTCATCAGTCATTTTAATTTGCACTCTCACATATTTCAAATATGTTCTCAGGGTGACTCTATGTATTTTTTTTTTCTTTTCCTCCTCACAAATTAGAACTAGAAAGATGAGAGGACTGAAATTCAGGAAGTGCTAAACAGGTTGGGATTTTTTTATGTTATTAGTGTAAAAATTAAATGCTTTAAGTCTGCAGTTTTTGCTAGCAGAGAGGAAAAAAGCTTTTTTTGGGAGGTGAAGATTCTTTGCAAGGTATTAGTGTCATATAACCAGCTTCTCCAAGGCAACATGAATATAATAATACTCATAGGGCCTTTCTTCTAGAGAGTTCAAAGTGCTTTTCACACAAAAAGTTTTGTGAAGTCTTATGAAATATAAAGACTTCTTTTGGGAATCTTGGGTTTGTAGGCATCAGCTGAGGGAAGTCTTCCTCTTCAAAACAGTGCTTAAGATTATCCTGAATTTTTGGCATGCACTGAAGGCAAGTAGAAGTCAATGGGCTTTTTGCTGAAGTGTGTAACAGGGTGCTTCCCTGTGGTGGGATTTTGATAGAGTGTGATACAGGGAATCCTATTTCAGATGGTCATCCTGAGAAACAGGGGTGAAGTTAATGTTTCGGATCTGTAGAGTATAGCAATGACTAATGTAATACCTCCTGCTGTCTGTATATTAACCTGGAAAAAATGACACAGTACCATTGGATCATATTGTGGGACTTCAGGAGAGACATCTATAGTCAACACTGAATCATTCCTCCTTCTGGAAGGGAGCAGTAGCTCTTTGATAGAACAGAAAATCAGCAAGGGACACTTCAAGATGAAACTGCAGAAAGAATTTAAACAGGAATGTCCACTTTGACCAGGATTTTGGTTTAACACTTGAGCTAGAAGAGATGTCCATACCAAAATACAGAGCTAGTAGAGAAACAGTCAGCTCAAGGGAAAAAACTTCAATTAAAAAAAAAATAGTAAAACTACTACTTTGGCGAGCAAAATTAAGGCTGTATCTTGAGTGAGGATGATGACACTCAAATAAACAATCACTTAATCAACGGTGTTTTAGTGATGCAAGTCAAGCCAGGTCTAGGGACTGCAACATAATGCATAACATAACATAATGCCTCCTCTATAGGAGGCCTGTAGAGGGTGGAAACGGAGACAGGTGGCCTGGGAGGACTACAATGAGGCTGTGCGAGTGGCCAGGGATTGGGTGAGGAAGGCCAAAGCCCTGGCAGAACTGAATCTGGCCAGGGATATAAAATGCAACCAGAAGAGCTTCTATAGGTATGTAGGGGACAAAAGAAAGTCCAAGGAGAATGTAGGCCCCCTCCGGAAGGGAACTGGTGTCCTGGTTACCCAGGACATGGAGAAGGCTGAGGTACTCAATGACTTTTTTTTGGCTCAGTCTTCACCAATAAGGGCTCTTGTCCCACCACCCAAGCTGTAGAAGGCACAAGCAGGGACTGCGAGGATGAAAGAACCACCCCCTGTACTCGAAGAGCAGGTTCGGGATCATCTGAGGAACCTGAAGGTGCACAAGTCCATGGGACCTGATGAGATCCATCCGCGGGTCCTGAGGGAACTGGTGGATGAAGTTGCCAAGCCACTGGCCATCATATTTGAGAAATCGTGGCAGTCTGGTGAGGTCCCCGATGACTGGAAGAGAGGGAACATAACCCCTATTTTTAAAAAGGGGAACAAGGAGGACCCGGGTAACTACAGGCTGGTCAGCCTCAGCTCTGTGCCTGGCAAGGTCATGGAGCAGATTCTCCTGGAAACCATGCTAAGGCACATGGAGAGCAAGGAGGTGGTTGGTGACAGCCAACATGGCTTCACCAAGCGCAGATCGTGCCTGACCTTGGTGGCCTTCTATGATGGGGTGACAGCATTGGTGGACAAGGGACGAGCAACGGATATCATCTACCTGGACTTGCGCAAAGCTTTTGACACTGTCCCGCACGACATCCTTCTCTCTAAACTGGAGAGACATGGGTTTGATGGACGGACCACTGGGTGGATAAGGAGTTGGCTGGATGACCGCACTCAGAGAGTGGTGGTCAACAGCTCAATGTCCATGTGGAGACCGGTCACAAGTGGTGTCCCTCAAGGGTCCGCGTTAGGCCCGGCCCTGTTCGGTATCTTTGTCGGCAACAAGGACAGTGGGATAGAGTACACCCTCAGCAAGTTCGCCGATGACACCAAGTTGTGTGGTGACGTCGACACGCTGGAAGGGAGGGATGCCATCCAGAGGGACCTTGACTGGCTGGAGAGGTGGGCCCATGCCAACCTCATGAAGTTCAACCAGGCCAAGTGCAAGGTCCTGCACCTGGGTCGTGGCAATCCCAGGCACAAATCCAGGCTGGGCAGGGAATGGATTGAGAGCAGCCCTGAGGAGAAGGACTTGGGAGTGCTGGTGGATGAGAAGCTCAACATGAGCCGGCAATGAGCCCTTGCGGCCCAGAAGGCCAACCGCATCCTGGGCTGCATCAAGAGGAGTGTGGCCAGCAGGTTGAGGGAGGTGATTCTCCCCCTCTACTCTGCCCTGGTGAGACCCCACCTGGAGTACTGTGTCCAGTTCTGGAGCCCCCAACACAAGAAGGTCATGGACCAGTTGGAGAAGGTCCAGAGGAGGGCCACGAAGATGATAAAAGGGCTGGAGCACCTCTCGTATGAGGACAGGCTGAGAGAGTTGGGGCTGTTCAGCCTGGAGAAGAGGAGGCTCTGGGGAGACCTGATAGCGGCCTTCCAGTACCTCAAGGGGCCTACAAGAAAGATGGGGAGAGGCTGTTCAGTAGGGCCTGTTGTGGTAGGACAAGGAGTAATGGTTTTAAAATAGAGGGGGATAGATTTAGATTAGATATTAGGAAAAAAATTTTTATAATGAGGGTTGTAGAACACTGGAACAGGTTGCCCAGAGAGGTGGTGGAAGCCCCATCCCTGGAAACGCTCAAGACCAGGCTGGAGGAGGCTCTGAGCAACCTGATCTAGTCAGGGATGTCCCTGCTCCTTGCAGGGGGGTTGGACTAGATGACCTTTGAAGGTCCCTTCCAACCCTAACCATTCTATGATTCTATGATAACAGAAACCAACAATTTTCTGAAGCCATACTTCTGATTATTGTTATGGACATGGCCGTAACATGAGGTGTCAGTAGACTGCTAAAAATGTAGGAAGGTTTTTGCATTTTGTAGGCTTTCATAACTTGTGGCATGTGGCTTCCTCAGGCAACTCATATTAGCTCCTCACTGGAATTAGTGTATCTTGAGGTGACTGGAAATTCTGTAGAGTAACAGACAGATGTTTTGAAACTCCACAGCACAGCTTTATCAAGCTCACGATCACTGTTGTGTTATAATAATAATACTTTGAATACTTCCCTTAACCACTCTAGGGCAACGCATGAATGAAGTTGAGTAAATTAGAGAATTTCTTCAATCTCTGAGGTCTACAGGGCCAGTCTATAGTTCTGCAGTCATTTATACTCCATCTGTGCATTACCATTAGTACCAATTTAATCTTGATCAGATGTGAGTTCAGGATTGCATCTCTGTCAAGTAGGAGAACAAGATAATGACCTTGTTCCAGCTTTGCCAGTTGATGTACGCTGCTGGCTGTGGAAGGACAGGCAGTACCCAGTCTGGCCTAAATTTGGAGCAGCACGGATAGGAAAGACAAACAGTATCCAATCTAGCATAAAGCCTTTAAGATTCAGATGGTGAGAACATGAGTTTTTTTCTAATCGAATTATACACACAAGATGAGTTTCTACCAAATCGTTCCTTTGCATCATGTGGCCACAGTGGCTTTCATCTCCTTGTAGAAGCCCTAAAGCTAGATTTGCTGTATCGTTGAACTGTGGCCTCAGTGTTAGCCCTTTCTGTTTCCCTGCCAAACCTCAGATTATTTCCTACAGGTCCTATAAGACTGTTTATGCTGCCTGAGAGAAAAACAATGTGATTTTAGCTGTCTGGGAGGGAGGGAAGGAGATGTTTGAGACACAGAAATTTTACAAAGCTAAAAAAAAAAATCCAGGAAAATAATTAATGAGATTAGAACTTCAGCACTGCAGCCATTATCGGCTTCTTATAAACTCTCTCTCTTGTGTTCATTCAAATTGATAATGGCTACAGCCTTCTAAAAGATCATTCACATTCACATGTATTCAGATCAGCACTTGTAATATAAGTATAGATTTAAAACTTGGTTCACTGGTGTTTTAACTTTGCTTCTGACAAGTGCTTAACCACGTTTTCTTCCAATTTTTGTTACACCTTTCAGAATAAAAGCTGATCCCTGTTGCACCATAAGAAGCTGTAGGCACAACTTTCCCAAATTTAGTTTGAATTTGATTATTATATGTTATTTGTGTGGCAGGAACATCCAGTGATTCTAAACAGACTTTGGAAACCTATTGTATTTTATGCTGCCCAAACAAATATGTATAATTTCAGGACTTAAAAAATAAAAGCACTAAGGAAATCTAGTGGATAGTAGAAGAAAAGTGAGAGGTTTTTACCCAGCTCTGCTGCTGATCTGTCATACATGCCTGGAAAAACCCCTGCACAAATGTGTTCATCTGATTCTTTTTAGATTACAAACTCTCTGGAGAAGAAATTCTCCCTTACTCAAAATTTGCTTAGTAGCTCTTGTGATAGATGGGCTTTTGCTCTTTAGATACTAGTTTTATTTATAAATAATAAATGAAAATGGTATTTTCTACAGTTTGCATTAGTTTTAATGAATGTTCCTTTTCCTGCTTGTATTAAGAGAACAAGTAAATAGTGATATCATTTGTCTGACTTCTGTGTAATGATACATCAGACAGCTCTCTCCAGCAGTCATACACAGAGTCTTGGTTTCCCAACACTGTAAATGAATAATGCCATTCTTTATTAATTATTCCTTAAAATGCAGATCATTTTCAAGATGCCTCATTGGCTTCTGGTATTATATTCCTTTGCTGATTTTTCCACTGAAGTTTTAACAGTGTGTTGATCATTCTGGGGATATATGACAGCCTTGTGAAACTCACTGGGAAGCAGAAAAATGGTGAGGAGGTGCGTTAATGGAGCTTTGAAAGCCAGCACAAGAGTGTTGTAAAAGAAAGTGTCTTGACTAATAAGAAGCGTGTGGATTGATCAGGCAGGAGTTTTAGTTTTTTACTTGGTCCCTGGCTCCTTGTGTGACCTTGAATAAATAATCTGGTGTGTTCATGTCTCAGTAGCTGCATCTTTAAAATAACTGTAAATAGAAGTCAGAAAGGGAGTGACAGTTTAATTACTGCTGGTAAAGTGCATGGTAGTATTGCAGAGAAAGGTGCTGAAGGAACGCAAAATACTCGGTATGTGCTATCAGTCAAAGTGAGAGGTTTGAAGTAGTTCTCAGGTGTCCTCCAAGGTGGCGGCTGAGGAGAGACAATGATTGAGGCCTGTAGGGACTGTAGTGATTGATCTGTAGGTGACTTCTACAATGTGTGGCACAAGTGCATGGTTCATGTATTCTCTAGGCCTAAGCTGAACCCGTGGAACTTTTCAGTGACTGTCAAAATGGTTCACAAAGCAATACAAGAAAACTTGGAATCTTGAGAATCTTCCTTAACTCTGGTTCTACAGAACACTACAATTTTTAGCCTGAGTCCCCACATGAGATCACTGCCAAAAACCAATCATTATCAGCAAAGTATAGAACAGGAGACTGAGGGTGTCTTAGGGACTTCTCACCAGACAAGTCCTGTTCTGAGTAGTAGGAATTTATTAAATCAAATTATTTCTGGAAAAAAAGTGTACTTAAGTAGTCTCACCACACACAAAACATTTTTCCCTCTTTGAGCTGTATCTATGCTCTCTTTTATTTCCCCACAATTTTCACCCTGTCAGTGCATGAATACATTTAGTGGCTAAGTAATATATGGGAAATAAGCAAAGCAAGACAATAATTGCCGTGATGAAAAGGCAGTAAGAAACCCGAGACACTGAATTTACGTGTTTTGCTTCAAAATTCGAAGTTATTTGAAAGTTAGGAAAGACATTGGGTTTACATCTGATGTGTTCCTGTGTGACTGGTGGTATAAAGCCACCTATGCCCTTGGGTGGTTGTCTCTGTAGGCTGGAATTTAAACAGGAGTTTAGACTGTGTGCATGTTTGAAACCTGGTAGAGAAACAGCTGTAAGAGTAATCTTACAGTCTTTAAAATTTACTCTTTTTTAACGCTGTCAGAATGCATGTGTGTATATGAAATCTACAACTCAAGTTTTCCCGTGATGATTTACAAACTACATACAAGACATTTTACCACTGAGAGTAGCTTACAGGAGGCTGGGGACACATTGAGGAAGAGCTGAAGTAAGGGAACAAGAATTAAATCATGTTCTGACACCATTTATGAACTGCTGGCAAGATGGACATTGATGTTTCTGAGTTTAGTACTCATTGATAACCAGTAGATGGAGCTTTTAGTAACAGAGTTTCTAGGTGTTTCTCAGCTATGAAGGCTTCTTGAAGCACATTTTAAATAGACAGAAGTGTATTAAGTATATATGGCTATAAAAAAAGAGTATTATTTATATGAAGGGCATCTTTATTTGTTTACACTGATTCCATGTTATGTTGAGAAGAAACTCACGAACTTCCATGCAGATATCTTGATAGAAACACTCAAAAGCATTTATGCCTAAGTTACTAGGTAACAAATACACATGGGGAGTTTGAAAGCGCTGAGTTCTACTGTGAGCCATTAAGCCAGAGATTGTAACAATTGTCAGATTTTCGAAGAGCATTCGGATACTTTGAAAATTTGCCTTGTAAATAAGCAATCAGAATTAAAAAACTACTCAGCATTCAACACACACACTTTGATTACATTTTATCACTTTGTTTAGATATGGAAAGTGACTACTGTTAAAACTGTGCCTGTAGTTTTGTATTTTGAAGTCTTTGCTATGAAGTAGTATATGAAAAGGAAGTTTACACTAAGTTAAATTTCTTCCCAGTATAATTTTTTCGGTATCATTAGGTTGGTAAACTCAAGTGACTGCTTCTATGTAGAAGAAATTATTTTTTTTTAGACATAGTATATGATCTGGCATGGAAGATGGAGTTATTTCTGTACTTCAGTTTCAGTACAGCATCTGATGTCCAAACATTTCTAGCGGTGATCATATTCTGCTTTGTCACGCTATTTATGATTGTAGAACTTAGTTCGTTGCTTCCTGACAGTGAAATGTTCTCATGATTATCGTATTATCCTCTACATAAGGAAATGCCAAAGACTACAAGTACGTACTTCAGTGGAGAGATTTTTAAGACCATGCAGATGTTTTGTTTGTTTTTTTTTTTTTTTTTCTAATTTCATTGAACATTTTCTCTAGGCTAAGTCTAACACATCCCTGTATTTTCTGGCTTCTGGGCAGTGGCGAGTGTTGTAGATTCTGCCAAGTTTCTGTTGAAAACAAAACCAGCTTTAAACTCAGTGATCTCAAAATGTAAGTTCTGACCTCCTTTTCTCATGTTTTGGTCTATTCTCCATCCTGTTGAAGATGCTTCCCCATTGCTCTGTTTATAGAATTGATTTTTGGTTGAATGAACAGTGAATTCTGCTGTTCATAATGCTTTATAGATAAGAATTACGTGATCCAATCAATATAATTTTTCTGTATTAAATTGTATCAGGTAGTTTTCTTGTATATGATTTGAGGAATGTGGCTACTGTGACTAGCTGAATACTGAAGGATAGTGCCATTTCTGCTGTGCATCATTTTAGAAGAGAGCTAATACATAACAAGTGAATGATAATGCTGTACCTCTTGATTTTAGGCTATACTTTTTTAGGCTATAGTACAGATGATTCAGTTCAAGCAGAAGTTCCCAATAGGAACTGGTGCATCTTATTTCTATTTCAACTGAAGCCAGTGCCAATTTGGGCAGTGATTCAGAAGGTTAGCATTTGGCTCCTGTGGCTTGGATCTGTGCTATAGAGATCAGAGGTGTTGCCTTCAAAACCAATGCTCAGTGCTAGAGGAACTAGTAGTTCATTTTAAGGAGCAGCGAGCAGATCTGGGAAGTACTGCTTTCTTTTTACGAATACAAAAGTCCATGGATGTTCTGATATAAGGAACTGAAAGAATCAGAGGAGAATAGTATAAAATAGATGCAATTTTGTGGAGTCTTGGAAAGGAGCAGGCAGAAGGATAGAAAGACCTGAGTGTTAAAGAGCCAAACAGCAGAAAGGGAAGATAATTTTTAGTCATTATGCACCAGATTTTCCAAAGAGAAAGTATCTTCTGGATAAAGACTACTGAAAGCAAATGGGACTTGAGTATTTTGAATCGTAGAATTCCACTTTGGATTTTCAAAAGAGCTTAGTATGTGGGATGTTGATTAGAGCCTATCAGAAAATGAAAGGAGGTGGGAAAAAGGAAATTATTTTCCTCTGCTGAAAGTTTTCATGAAAATGAAAAGCGTTTTGCTTTCAGATTTGATTTGCTTAAATTTAGGAAATGCAGGAAGGAACAGGTTCTTTAGGAAGAGGAATAATCATGTACAAGCAGTATAAAAAGCACCAGACATAAGAAGGAGTACATTTTTTGACAAGCAGAGAAAATTGATCTGATCAAGTAGACTTTTTTTCCCCTCTGGGTGATCAGATAACAACATGGTGCAATTGTTTGACCTTGGAGCACCTTAGCCATGAAGCACACAAGGATGTTTTCAAACAGTGCTCTTCATTTAGAACAACGCTGAAATATGTAACACCTGAAATGTCTAAGATCAATGTTTCATGTAGGGTGTAAGACAGTGTATAAAACACAGATAAGAGTTCATTTTTTCTTCAGGAGTCAATATGAATAGTATGTGAGCCAAGCTTCAAAACAGTATTAACATATTCTTTAATTTCTGTGTCATCTCACAGCCTGTCTGCCAGCAGCCAATGACAAGGGATGGGCAACTCTGGGCTGTGGTACAGAACTTTCATAGGCTGCAAAATTTATAGATCCACAGAGATTTATAGTACCGTTGGCTCAAATCCTCTCTGTGGGGAAGGTTTTCCAGAGCTAGGTAATTACCTGAGTTCTGAAAGCACTGTGCCATCATCAAATACATCCTGATGTTCTCCTTCCCCTTACTCTCTTTACTGTAACTATCTCTAGTTTGAAAGACAGTTTCTTTTTTTGTGAGCCTAGAATAGCTTCCCACAGTGTTTTTCTTGGGTTGTGAAAGAATTCCAAATGCCAGCAAAGGGTATTGCTAACAAGAATTTACCTGTATGATCCAATGAACAGAACCATCCTGCAAACATACGATCATGTAATTACTGCTGTCATATATAACAAAATACAGGTATGAAACATCAAGTGTTAATTTCTCACTGGAATTTCTTGATCCACGGAAGCAGCTCCAAGGGCAGCCAAGTCGATGGACTTGTGGCTTGCAGTCTAGTAGATCAGCTGTGTACTTGGCAGGCAGAAGCAGCCAATTATTGTCAAGTTGTTTTGGTGGCCTTTTTTCTTTCTTTGCGTCATGTTCACATTGTTACTTGAGTATTGTGAAGTGTGGGCTTGAAGCTTATCAGGGTAGTCTTCGTACATGCTTTTATATTCAAGGACATTCTCAGGACTCTGACGCGTCTCATTTTGCTACCTAGAAAAATGACCACGTGCGGTAGGGCGGAACAGTACTTGGCACAGTTTGAATTCAAAGGCGTGTACTCTGTAAGCTAAAAACCAGGTCCAATTATTAAAAGCATCTATTAGCAAACTGGCAAAGAAGGTGTATATAATGCGCCCTTTATGTCAGTATGTCTTTTGCTGTATGTGACTAACCGTCTTTCTGTTGTCCCTGGAGTGTCCAAGAAAGAGGATCGAGGTGCTTTTTCCTAGTCCTTTCCATCCTTTTATGTTTCTGAAGTGAGCATTTAGGTAGATCATGAGATCATTTTATTGCAGTCTTCCCCACAGAGAGCTACCACATATGTTAGTGGAGAAATTTCACCAAGTGAAAATTCTCAAAAATCAAATCTGGAGTTTAAATTCCATTTTCCAAAACAACTTACATGTACAAGACCCAATTTCACCACTTCTTATGCTTATAACCTGCAAATGAAATCAATGGGAAAACAAGAGTCTCTATTGAATCTGGCCCAGAGGACCCAGAGACTTCCCAGGAGTTCCCTGGATACATAGTAATTAGAAGAAGAGAATGTCATCCTGTGTATGTGCAAGAATTCACCAAATGGGGAAATCTCTGTCATCTGTTTATAGTCTTTCTGAGCCATCCAGTCGCCCTTTGTTCTTTGCTCCTATCTTTATTTCCACTGCAGCCATTAGGCAAGCTAATAGAAATAAAACTTGTCCTTTTTGCCCTCTGTTTAGCATTGTGCCTCGAGCACAAGAGTCATTGAGCATAATGTTCATCCAGTAAATACAAGTGAAAAGGATACTATTCATTTGCAGTTCTATTAGTGGAAGCTATGGTTAACAATTCAAATCTAGGGAGAAAGATAATTGCAGGAGCTGATTGCCAGCCATCCTCCTATGTTGACTCACAGGGCAAAACGAGTGAGAGTGAGAAAGAGAAGCTAAAATTATAGTACAACTCTCTGAGGAATATTAATGTAATAGTTTTAACATGATCCTGCTCACATTTTATCACGTAATGTTAATAAAAAGGATGTCTCTGGTAATTTTTGCAATATTACATTTTCCTTGGAATAATTGTGACTCGACACTTCGCAAAGTAATGTAACTTTTACATTTCTGAGTGTTTTTATAATTTTTGTTATTTAGGTGAAGATTATACCTTCGGGCTGAGTGCATTCTGGAATTTGTATCTTGTTTGCTAAAATATTTATGTGCAATACTCTAAAGATACTGTACAGTGAAGGATTTTTTTTTTTTTTTGGTGGGAACGTGTTATGAAATCTCTAGGATTGCTTTGAGAAGCTCATTAGCTATGCAAAGTAGGTTCAGTTGGGGTTAACGCAAATATAAAATTTTCATGATAGCCCCAGTCAAGAACCTGGGCCCCAGTGTGCCTGGCATTGCCCTTGCTTTGTAACAAACATATAGCCATTTCCCCAGAGAACTAACCGTCTGCTCACTAGATAGATTGCTGCAAGCAGATGAAACACATGAGGAGGTAACAACAGAACCAGCGGAGCTTGGCTAAAAAGCAGAATTAACAGTTCACTGCCTGCACGGCCAATTGTTGAATGGTTTGTAGACACTGAACTGAAAATAAGTTTTAACTTACTGTTAGACACAATCTGCGTGCTCTGTGCAGTGTTAATATTCAGCCTGTGCTATGACAAGGAACAGAGCCAAGATACAGATACTGTGAGCTTCAGCAGGAACAGTCACTGATTTAGGGACCTGAACCACCTCCTCAGTTGCCTTAGAGGTAGGTCACGTAGTGACTCTGTGAGAGCCTACAAGAGTCCTAAAGAAATAAGAACCATCTGTAAGTCTGATCTGAGAACAAGCAACTGAATAACAAAGGACAATGTTCCAGCTATGTCCAACTTGATTGATTACTTGTAGTTTGGCTCTGCTCAGCCAGCGCTCTGTAGCCTCTTTAGTTCCTCTGCTGTGGTGTCTTATGTTCTGCGTGTTTTATTTCTTCAGCTGGAGGGCTGGCCTGTAGGTATAATATTGTTGGCCAGGCATCTGGCACTTGAGCTAAAGAAGTGCCACTATCCAACGAGCAACTAATAATAAGCTACTGTTCTCTCAGCTGACTTACCTACAAACCATAAACCCTATGTGTCTAAGGCAGACATTAACCCTTTCCTATAGTGGGACAGTGGGCTTTTTTAACGCTGTCATTACTAAGTCACACGATACTTTTCTCCATTCCCAATGCATTTCTAGGTAAACTTATTTTTAGCTCTCCTGCTTTGCCCCTTGTCTTAAACCCAGCTTCTTAGCTAATGCTTCCCCCCTACACAGCCAATGTGTTTCGTACGCAAAACCTAGAAAACAGAACTAAAAATTTTTGTTAGGTTTACTTCTTCCCTTCCATGCTAGGCAGCTTAATGAGGCCAGTCCAGGATAAAAAAATATTAGCATCTGCTGTGTGGAGCAGCACAGAAAGCTAATGCAGTGCATTCAGGTAGGTCTTATGTATTCTGTCAAAAGAAAGTACCTCCTGGGTGTTCATTCCTGCAAATGAGATATAAAATAGTTTCACATTTCCCTGGGGTATCGGCACTGTTCACTCCATCAGACTGCAGTGGACAGAGATCCATTAAAAGTTTTAAAACTAATCATCTGTTCGGTTATGATAGCCTCACCCTGCTTGGCAAGGTATTGTCAGCTTTCCATCACTCTGTCAATAGTGCTGGTTTGCAGTGGTTAGAAGGGTAGGTATTTTCTGCAGCTATTAACAATCTAATTCTTCCAGTCTTGGTTCCTACCTGCCACCTTCTGAGCATGTGTTAGATTCAGTTTTGTAACATGCACAGTACCCATAAGAAAAAGGTCAAGAAAGGGCTTTTTTTTTTTCTTTCCCAACATATATCTTCAGTAGAAGTATATAGAGATATATAGAGATAGCACGGTTGAATAGTTTTCATTCTCCAGTGTAGCTGCAATGGTACCTGCGGAAAAGCTGATGCGGTAGTACATTCTATGTTGTAAATTATACGCAGTTCATTAGACCCCCCTAAAGAGATCCAAATTCTTTCCACAGGGTACTGAATGCCTTCCAGTTGTCATTGAAGTAAATAGAAATTATATTTTGCAGGATCTATGTTACTGGAATTTACTGTGTCTCTTGCTGACCTTGTGCACGATGCTGTATGACACAGAACAAATCCAAGTGGAGAAAAAAATCAGATGATGATTGAAGAAAGGATCATAAGATAGGCATGGAAAGTACAGTATTTTGACGATACTAAGTTTTTTGAGTATAGCTTTTTGCTTAGCCACATGATCTAGAAAATGTCTTTTTTTTTAAATATAAAAGCTTGAATTCTCATTTATTAGATGACCCTCAGTTTAGATTTGCGTTTTCCCATTTTCATTTATGCTCTTACTTGACTGACTTTGAAAGCTGACTGATACTTTTAAACAGCTGATATTTTACCATGTAGGAGCACGTAGATGATGCCCTTTGACACCTTTAAGGTGTGAAAGATATTCTGCATCTACTTTTTTCTCTAAGACATTATTTTCTCTTCTCATGAACTCAGCTCTCAGCTTTAAAAGTCTGCACATCATATGCTAAAAGACGAGTGACAATACTGTCCCTAGGAATCTGCAACTCCCAGTGAGACTTTTTTTAAGAAATCAGGGAGATTCTTATTTAAAACAAAGGAAAAAGATGCCTCAATATAGCTTGTATTTCAAATGTTGCTTGTCTTTGAAGGGAATGTACTGATTCCGATCAGGACAGCACAACATCTTTTAAAGAGTTTATTTGCCTGTTATTATAGGAAGGGATATTTTTAGTTTGTAAGGAAATTATTGTTTTCTCAGTGTGTGCATGTGCATGCACAGGGAAAGGAGGGTAGGAAGCCTTGTTATCTTGATTCACAATGAAAGTAATCTTCCTGGTTGGGATCCAGTAATATAATCCAAGGTATTGTTCAGACAGAATCATTGCAGAGAATGCAGTTCGTAGCTGTGTGGGAAAGACATGCGCGTTCTAAACATAGGCATACTATATATACATGTATGTCTATATAAGAAGCATTTGTATCCCAGTCATATAATATTTCCTTGGACTGTAGTTTTAAAACGTCTGCTACCAAATGTATTGCAGAGTCCAGATATGCTGAGAATTATGGAGAGAAACCATTATTATAACAGCTAGCAGTAGTTCTTACCGTAACATAGAAATATCCTTAGTGATTTACAGCTATATTTAATCAGTTGTATCATAATTGATCTTTTTTTCAGTATGTAGCCTGTATTCAGAAGTTGGGGCAGCTAAACTGAATTTGGAATTATTTATTAAAATGCACAAAGGAAAGGGAGAGGGAAGCACCATATATTGTTAACATGATTAACACTGTGCACTCAATTAATACATTCTAAGGCCAGAAGGGACCATTAGAACATCTAGCCCTTCTTCTTGAATATGCAGGCTGTACATTTCACCTGGGGTTATTGAACCCAGTAACTTACGTTCGATTAATGCATATTGCCCAGGCAGTCGTTCAGTCTTGATTGGAACATTCCGAAAGACAGAGATGCCCCCACATCCCTTGGCAGTTTGTTCCAGTGGTTAACCACTTTCACTGTATAAATAACTGAATAAATCTTGACTTCTAGTTTGTATGAGTCTGGCATTTCATGTCTAGCTACTGTTTCTTTTGATACCTTTCTACACTTGATTTTAAAAATCTCTTTGGTACGTTCTGTTTGCTTTCTCAAAAGGTATGTATACCTGATAAGATAGTCACTCTTCTTTTTTAATGGGATAAACAGATTGAGGTCTTAAGGTCTCTTGTTGAAGGATGTTTTCTCAAGCCTACCAGTCATTTTTGCCTGTCTTGCTGTACTTTTCCAGTTTTCCAAAATCCTCTGTAAATTGCAGTACCAAACTGGACATCACTGTCACATAATTCTCCTCCATTTGGTACTTGCTTTTCCTACATACTCCAGGATCCTACTGATCCCCTGTGTGTGGGCCAAGCCATTCAAGCACAGGGTAGAAAGCAATGAATATGGGAGAAGATGTATAACTTCACGTTTTACAGGGGAATTTGCTCTCCAGTCAGTGAGAGCAGTTTAACCAGCTTAATTGGCTGAAACCTGTAAGCCAATTGTGAAGGAATTGTGCATATCTACTTTTGGCCTATGTTGTGTGGGTCTCTGAACAGGTGTAAAGAGAGAGGGGGTAGGTGAAGGTGTACATTTCACATATACCTTTCTCCTCAGATAAACCCATTCACTGTTTCTGGTCATGCCATTTCACATCCTGTCTGCGTTTTCAGAAAGCTAGCATGTGGATTACTGATGAAATGGCCTAATACTAACCTTTCTTGTTCAGTGCTTTGGCTGGCATTTGCAAAGGAAGTTCCCTCTGCAGGACCTTCCAAAGTCTCAGGGGTCTCTGTTACTTATGGAGTCAAATTGTCTCTATTGAAGAGTTTTGCCTTTCAGTTTAGTAAGGACCCCAAATGAGCACAAAGATCTGGATAGTTGCAGCAGTGAGTCAAGACAGACATTGATTTCAAATATGCTCTTAACATCCAAGAATGTTTATATTGTAAGAGGATAAGTCAATAAAGCCATCTGAGGTGCAGTAGTATTAAGAAGGGGAAAATAAAAGAAAAAAAAAGAGTAGGCCAAATGTCTGAATGGATAGTGGACTTTCTGCTTGAGTGATAATGATTTTAAACTAGCCCTGACCCAAGTGGCTAGAATTTATTCTCAGCAGCAGCCAACAAAAGGGCTGTTTTTTAAGGAAGCTAAACAATAGTAATTCCAAACTCTAGCCGTTTTGTGTCAGCACCATGCGAGTCCAGTTTTGGGCTCTAATCTAAATTTTTCCCATGAGGCCTGCACTCCCGACAAATCCTCTTAACCTTCCCTTTCCTTCTCTTGTTTGTTCCTTCCCTGCTCTGTGGTGGAATTCAGTTGTCCAACTCAAGCTTTACAGACTTAATTTGCTTGGAATGGAGAATTACACTGTGGCAAGAGTGACGGTCACTGAGTAAGTTACTTAGTGTGCACAAGTCGTCCCCAAAGGGTTTGCTTAGAGTAAGGTATATGCTTAAATACCTTGCCGAGTGAGGCAGATAGGTCAGGCAGATGCTGGAAACAGGCACCTTTTTTTTGATTCTTTCTATTCATTCAGGCCAAAAGAAACATTTTTGCGGGGCAGTGACTGTATTGGACAGTGAAACCCTGGGGGTCCTGTCAAGGTTCAGAAAGTTTATTGGTGGTGTTTTCTTTATTAAAAAAGGACATTACTTTTACCTTTGATTGCTCTAATCTACAGATTTTCAGTCAGAGAAGTGAAAATGAAGGTTAGATAGAGTCAGTGCAGATAGAAAAAGGTGATCTGCTTTCATAAGGGGCAGACATCAAAGATGGTAGTTGGGAAAGGCCCTACTCAGTGCATTACAATGTCAGAGTACAGGGTTAAGTTCTCAGGATTTGGTATTTGCCAACCTTCTCTATCAGCTGTTAACAGTTAAGTGAAAGACTTGTTCCTGCCTGATCCCTGATAATTTCTTCTCTCTTCATCTTGTCATGGAAACAGTGAAATCAAGGACATTTAGCAACATTTAGGAATGTTACAGTATTTTTATATTTGTAAGATGAGATGGTTTTAAAACATAATATCCCTGTGCAATAAGAACGTCATTTTTATTTAGCACTTTGCAGAAACCAGGATAGACCAAAATTGTCACAGGTGATCTCAGTTTTGGTACCTGGTTTTCAGCTCAAACTGCTTTTGTCTTGACATCCAGGTGGAAACAGTGCTTGGAGCTCCTAGCAATGAGCTGGCACTTTGAGTGCTTTGCATTTGAGATACTGAATTTGCACCAAAGTTGGACACCTGAGAATTTCAGAGAAGTAATAACTTTGCAGAGAATTTAAATAATTCTGATAATTTGGTTCAAGGAATGCAAAATCCTGCCTGAAACTCAAAAAGCAGGTGTCCAGCAGTTGAGCATCTCCTTGTTTTGATGTGCTTCCAACTCTGAGCACTTTAGGCCAGGAAAAGAAACCTAAGGAAAAACAGCACCTACCTCTGTTTATAAAGACAGAATAAAAGGGAAAAAGGGGTTTATGGGAGAGAGGTTTGCAGAAGATCCTTTAAAATAAACAATTCAGCTGCAAGAGAAAATAAAAGAGTATGGGGAAGGGCATGGAACCCCTACAAAGCAAGCTGCTTTATGAATTCAGAGGCAAGATAGAGTCTTCATGCTCAAGAGCTTAGGCTAAAAAAGCTTAATCAAAGTCAAGGGACAATTGTAATGTTGGAACAAATTATGATAAAATACTGGATCTTGAAATTGGTCCAAGGGAAGACAGAAGAGCCTAATGTTTTCCATAATTGATTTCAAGGCTCAGATGGGGAATATTGTGTATTATAGAAACATCAATTGTTCTGTTTTCTTAATAATTTAGACTGGCTGTTTCTTTGATAATTCTGTTCTCGGCAGCTGTGAAAATAACATTCTGGGTAAACATAGAGTAAAGGCCCATGTAAGTACTTGACATCAGAAACCGTTAAGAAAGGTTGCACTTTTTGCAGCAGTGTTAGGAGTAAATAAAAGAAAATACAACCATTTGGAGTCCATTATTTGGTAATTTGTATGCGGACGGTTTCTCAATTACTTTATGACTGCCTAGGACTGCAGGAGACACACTTAGGGATTTCATATTCTAACTGGATATTGTAAATAATACCTAACCTTTTTTGATAGATCTCAAGGTATTTTATAAAGGAGACCAGTGCTCTTATCCTCATTTTACAAAAAGAGAAATTGAGGTACAGGGGCATATATTGATTTGTTGACTGATTTTAGCCATGTATTGCCTACAAACATAGAATGTCACTCTCTTGGTCAAATAACTATATACTAATAATTTTTGGAGGCTACTTTAATTTGTCTCTTAAAAGTAGCACAAAAATGACTATTTTCACCTGTAAAGTGATAAATTTAGATGGTAACATCCTAAGAATGTGTAAGCAGGTGATACCAAGGACGCTGTTAATTGCAACATATTGGTGCCAGAAGTTAAATATTTCAAATACTTAGCAACAAAAGTAGACATACTTTAGAGCTGTATTTATATACAGGCTTAAGGCCTAGATCTTGACCCCCATCTTTGCTGTAATTCAGGAATGGCTGCATCCATGTCACAAAGGTATCCCATAGTCAAAACAATGTGATGATAATAGATATCCCAAAAGTTCAGACTGATTATGAAATCAAGTGTCTCATTTCTGGAAGAGCTGGAACCCTTAGAGCCAATGGCAAAATCACAGATTTTCATAAAAGTTCAGAAACAATTTTTGAGTTTGTCAGTTGGGGCTTTTTTTCTTTTTTCATTTGTTTTGTTTTCAAATAAAACAAAACATCTCCGAGAAACAAAGGAGAAAATATTCGTTTTTTACTAGACAACATTGCAGAATATGAAACCCAGCCATATTGAATAAATACATGGACAGCAGTCTAATTGCCCTAGATTTTCCAATAAATTATTTCAGAAGTTAACAACAACAACAAAAAAATCCTTAGTATATTACACTATGCAACCCAGCTCAATATTGGGTTTCTTGTTGCCATAGCTGCAGCTCAGGAAAATGCATTTTTCTCCAGGATTTATAAACAGAGATTGCAATATTTTAGCTCTATGTAGCCGCACACAATATCCAGTGTCCCCAAGTTGCATATAAATTCAAACACTAGGGAGTCATTCAAATCACATTTGAGCCTCGGTATACATGTCGCACGAGAACAGCATCTCACTGGTTGTCCATTAATGTATCTCGTACTGCCCACTCAGAAGATACATTTCACCAAGGTAGATTCTGAGAACAGAGGAAACAGTTCCGTCATTTGAAACCTTAGGAATTATACTGTTTTGCTGGGGAGTAGCCAGGACATGCAAAGCCAGCTGACTTTTGGTTTTTTCTTTCTTTCTTTTCCCTTCCCTCCAGCAGCAGCTCTGCACTTCTTGTGCCAGCCTCAATTTTAGAAATCCCATGGGAAGCTTGATTCAGCAATGCTGCTAACATGCTTTGAGGCCCAGGGTGATACAGTTTCAGAAGACAATGCACATTATTGCAATTGTTTCTATAAATGTAGCATTTTTTGGTACTTCCCTGAAGTGTATGTGAACAGCCATTGTCAGTCAGTTGGGTTGTACAATAGTCTAAGAAGCACTAGTAACTCACCAGCGTCAGCCCCATGTTCTCCCAAGAGGCTGAATCATCTCCCGGTCAGGAGCTCGCCTAGCTTCAGTGTCTGTAGGAGGTAGGGGCTGTAGTTGTAGGACACATGCTGAGCTACAGCCGTGCTGACATTTCCACGGGGAAGTGCTCCGGGTCATGACAACTTGTTTTGAAATTCTGGCCATTCAGGCTGAAATTTCCAGAAACTCTTTGCTGTCTATTAGCTTTGTTCCTACGGAAGTAAATGGGTAGAATACTGTTTAGTTAATGGAAGTGGACTTAACTGTTTGAAATCTTTTGAAAATCTTTCCTAAGTGTTTTGTTCTGGAGTTACCTGCAAGTATTGAGATAGGTATTTTAAAGGCAGCTTGAAGGAGCTAATGTCAGTAAAAGTGTATACAAGTTTGGGGTGCATTGTTCTCACTTTTGCAAATGCAAATTTCTTTCCTATTCTCATACTCCATTTTTAACAGTTAGCCCTCTGTTTCAACACAAAATTCTCTTAGAGAGATGTTTCTTTTAAAAAAGAATTCAGCTTAGTCGAATCACAGTTTATTGCTTGTGTCTTGTTTTATGAGTCTGAAGCCCTGCTATAAGAGGAATAATGCAGAGGCTGGAATATGAAGGACAAACTGGAGACACTGAACAGAAGGAACCATTGTTTACTGTAATATACATCAGGCCCCACTGATGTGTCTTAAGTGTTTCCTCCATTTCTTTGCCCCCTTTTTAAAAAGTTAATGAGCCATAAGGAAAAGGCTGATAATGAGATGTTTATTTTCAGGATCATGGACTGAGGGTACGGTCTGCCGATGTCTTGTTAGACAGAAACATTTATGTTCTGGAGTATGATAAAATGTTGATTTTGAACAACACCTTTTGTATGGTCAGGGATGGGTTTATTAACAGGCTGTGCACTAAGACCTTTTATACATCTTCTTAACAACAGTTTGATTTATGTAGGCTTAGACCTGGTACATTTTCATTCCTGCCTTTTGCTTTATTTTTAGGGAAAGCTCAGAAAAAAAACTGTATGTATTTTTCCCAGGAGCTAGGGATTTTTGATCTAATTCTTCACTGGCTTCTGATTTTACCTGTTCAGGATTAGTTTCTGTTTATAATAAATACGTCATCGGATTAAGAGGATGCAACAGTTACTTCTGGCATTAAGCTCCAGGAATTGGGGCGAGGGTAGGGGAGTAACCTTAATCAAGCACAGAAATGACAAATTGAGAACCAGTATTAGCAAACATAACTCGTAATGTATGCACTGCAGCTCTTATTCAAATTTGGATGCAAATCTGATGTTAGAATCCAACATGTTATTTACGTAAGGAAACAGCTTTTTTTCTTATGTCTGCAGTTGCACAGGAAGGTTAGAATTGTGTTTCTCGAGCCTCGGATCATTCTTTAAATTTCTCTGTGCCCAGCTCCTGTTGATGTTACTGTCTGCGGTGGGACCACTCATGTAAGCTCCAGCTCTTTCGAGCTGTCCACTTCTTACATGCCTGCATTTCATGTCCTTGACATGAGATTTATACCACCAATATCTGTCAGTCCATTAATTGACCAGATAAAGAATGGACAAAATTCATTAAAGTTACAGAACAATGAAATTTTCTTCCTTATGTAAACATGAAATATTGCAAGATTTAAATAATAGAACATTTCAGGCTGGGAGGACTCCCTGACAGATGTCCATATGGGAGTTTAGGGCAGTTATTACTCTTTTCCAGAGAATAATGGGGTTTGGAGTCATATCCTCAGAGTTTGATAACACTTTTCCAAAAGCATATTTGAACAAAATAATAGTGTGCCTTCCAATATATTAATATAATGCCAGACCTTGTAATTTCTCCTCCTTTCCCTGTTAAGTGAAAGCTTTTTTTAATTATCTGGTGGATACTATAATGGCTCTAGAAAGGAAGGGTAAAGCAGCAGTCTTTAGTATCAATTCTAGTGTCTGTGTTAACTATTAACCTGCATTAAGCATAGAAGTTACACAGAAAGGAGCTACTTTCATTAATCTGTCATATTTTCAAGAACTAAGTGTTGCTGATTCATACGCACAATTATATTGTTCTTTCAGTCTTTTTTATGTAAGGGAGAGAACAGAAAGCAGATCTGCTCTTAGGAAATGCCTGAAATAACCTCTATGCTAGCTTTATGTTTCAAGGGCTGCTTAGAGGTTGCTCTAAATTTGTCTGCCTGTCCCCTTAAGACAACCTAGCACCTCCAGGCACTCACAGAGCACAGCATGTGCTGGCTGCGTACCATCTCACCCACAGGATAAATACTTCTTTCCTACAGCATGATTCTGAGTTCTCTTTTATTTCAGAAGGAGTGAAGCGTGGCCTGGTTCATATCGGTAGCAGATTGTCATCTTCTTTTCCAAGTCAGCAGAGCCAAGGTCACTCGGCACCAACGAACCACGGGCCAACAAGTGCGAATCTTGCATATGTTTTTCATTATGCTGTCTTTACTGTCAGTCTGCAAACTACCTAGAGCTGTATTTACAATCTTGTAGTACCACTGAGTAGAAGTAGGTGATGCAAAGTAAGACAACTGAATAGAAACAGTTTGGGAAGTTGTTACCCTATGGTTGTATCAGCAAAGGGAGTACGGATGACTCATAGGGACTGCTAAGTAGTTCTCAGTAGAAAAGAAGAGGGAAAAAGAGAAAAGCAGAAGTGTTTCTTTTTTTTAAGACTTACTTGACTGAGGAGGGGGAGTAGCATGGCAAGACCACATATTCTGACTCCCTGAAACAGACACTCACAGAGCCTTCTGTATTCACCTTAGAATGAGAAGCTCTTCTTCTTCAAATTCCATGTGAAATGGACGTTGGACTGGTCTGCTGGTCAAGCACATACCGCTTGATCTGACTGTGGGCTTCCCTTGAGATAAGAGCTGTTGAGAGAGGTGATAAATGCTGTTTGTTACGTTCCCCCTAGACGATGGGAACAATTGCTGATTGGTTTACTTGATCATCTCTGTGTACGTACATCGGAGGGCAGTGATGCCTAGTAGCTGAGCATCAATTCCTGGCTTTGCCACCTATAACTGCAGAGTGTCCCTGGGTACGTTTGTATTCTGGAGACAATCAAAGAATTGCAGTGAAGTGGTACATATGGTTTGCAGCGCAAATGACCTTTATGGCTTTTACTAAATACATGCACTAGTCTGTTTGCATTTGGGAGGGGAAGCCAAAATCTCTGCCTAGCTACAGAAATCAGCTTGCCAATAGTCTTCATATATGACAAGAATAAGGTGTCTTTTAGGAAGCACAAACCTAAAGTTAGAAAAAAAGGCTATGGAATGAAACCCCAAATGGAGCAAGCTTCTTGAATCCCATAGTTGGATTAAAAGCTACTTGAGAGTCTAAAAAATATGTAAAAGAATGTTTAGAAACAAACTAAAAGAAACCCTATTGGTTGACCTGTTCTTGCTGCTGGCCAGGTACAATAAGAGAAGGAGCTTTGTGAGTATTGCAGTGAATAAATCCTAGTTTCCAATACACTGCTCCATTGATTTTCTGATTGATTGTACAGCACTTGTTTCTAACTTTCGAGAGTCCAGTCTCCAAAGAAACCTAAAAGGCAAATCCAAAATGACCCAAACCATTTTAATATTTCGGAGATGAAATTGTTTTGTGTTGAAAATGTCAAAATTGAATGTTTTTATCTTTTAAAAAATGTTGTGTCCATTTTTGATGATGAAACTTATTACTTGAGTACAATATAGCTTCAAAGCAGCTTCAGAGCTTTAAAATTCTCCCCGCCCCTTAGTTATTTAATTATTCACTGCCTGTAGAAATCTTTATTACCTTTACAATATCTGAAGCTATACCAGCACTTAGGAGTAGGACTCATTCCTTGCATGTCTATCAGCATTTTGTACTTTCTAATTTTTTAAAGTAATTTTTGTATAGTTGTGGTAACAGAATCCTATTTGGTGACAAAAGTAGTAATGTATCTCGTATTTGTTTCTTCTGGGGACTTCAGATTGCTTTAGGTGAGTACAGAAAACTATTCAGTATGTTTGGAATATTGCAGACAAAAAGGTAGCATTGCTGTATCGACTAAAACTGAACTGTCGTGATCTAATAGTCAACATGATAGTAATTTAAAATTGTGCATCATGACAAAAGTAGTCACTATAATGAAAAAACTTGTAAAATTGTATTGGATTCTGTAAACACAGTATCATCTTTTAGAAGTCACTCTGCCATTTTGTAGTGAGGAACCTCTTCCATAGGTTGCTTTGTCAACTGCATTCTGATTAAGGGATTCATGATGTAACAGACTTAATAGACATCTATGGTTAAGATTTTCAGTTCAGTTCTAAGGAATAATCCCTGTCTCCTATTTAACTTCAGCTGGACTTGTCCAAGAAAATCCCGTAAATTCTCTGAAAACCTTGCCTGGAAGAATATTCTGTGTAATAGTCTGTATATTCCAGGGCATGTTTAGAAGAGAGAAGATGGCTTAAAATGCATGCAGCCCATTCTCCAGTCTAGCTGTGACAGTGCTCTTGTCATGCATATGTGCATATACACATCTTTGCCACTGGAGATCTCTGACCTTCACTTCAAATTGAGATAAGTATGTGTTTACGTATACAGAAACAGAACCCCAGTAAAAGTACATATTGTTATCTGCAGGACCTGGATTTAACTCCATTTACAAGATAAGCCCTGGTACTTTAAAAAAAAAAAAATTCCTGATTGTGCATTCTGTATCTTACTAATTATTCTCTTACAAGTGGGGTGAACTTCATCTCCACAACTTCCCATGATAGCTATTATTTTTACGTTTTATCCTTAAATGCTTGAGTTTAGTGGGGCATCCACAATTTCCCCCCTCTTTTTTGCACTAAACTGCTAAAAGGTTTCACTTCAGCTTGTCTGAAATTAATGTTCCAGTGAAAATAAATTGTCCTGTTCTTGGGTTGATTAAGGTGACAGATCCTGTAGTATATTTGTCCCTACTGCTCAGCTGTTCTGAGCAGGAATAACCAACACTTCACCAGCTGCAGACATGGAGTTTACAAATCACTAGACAGGAACCTGCTCTCTGGAAGCCTCTCACGGGGGGCACGGCCCTTACCGGTGTCACTCGGGGGTGCGGGGGCCCTCACGGCAGCAGCCGGGGACAGGCCCTGTCCCGCCGGCAACACCCGCTCCCAGCTCTGGCGGCCTCGCGCCGCTTCCCGCGCAACGGTTGCGGCGCACGCGCTCAACGGCCGGGCGCGGTGGTTGGAGCAGCGCGCGCCCCCCGGCACCGGTGAGGGCGGGAACGGGCTGGGGCGGGGCCGGGCGAAAGCCTTTCGTGCCGTGCGGACGGGAGGGTGGACGGGTACGAGCCAACCGATAGTGCGCTCAAGATGTGTCCCGGGAACACGGTGGAATGTCCACGAGTGAGCTTAGGGACGGCCCCCCTGCAGGAGCAGGTCAGGAGTGGGTGTCTGTAGTGGTGGAGCCGCAGCTCTTCCTCCTCCCTGGCAGTGGACTCGGACTGGGAAGCCTCTTGTCTCTCCCCCATCTCTTTTCTGCCACCTCCTGTTTCCAGAGTGGAGCACATTTCGTTGTTACGGAAAAAAATTCGTCCCTCAGTTTTCTGGGAACTGTGTGATCCTTGGGTGGAAGGTATTGCATATGACGTGTACAGTTTTTAGCAGCTCATATACTATATACTCCCTGTTAAGATGAATACTAGTTTAAAGGGTAGTCACAGCAACATCCAAGCTGGTTTAAATTGAAATGTCAATGCATTTTAATGATATGCAAAGGAATAGTCATATAAAAATGTGTGGTTTATATAATGCAGATAATAACTTTTCTGTCAAAACCTATTGACGCACCTTAATTTCGACTGATTAGCGTCGTGTCGAAACGCCTGATTGACTTCTTAAATTCCAGGCTTTGAACCTCCTTGAAAACAATCTGTAAGTCAGAACGAGTCATTCAGCATCGAACTTGAGGCTTCGAGCTCGTTTGGAAATGTTTGTGTGCAATCACAAATGGTGATCAGTGTATAGACAGACAAAAAGATGGTTGTGTCCTGTGCATGTTTGACTATTGCCTTGTTGTTATAAGAGGTAAAAGGAAAAAAAACCCCACGGTCAGTATTACCTTTCATTTCTGTTTTTGCTTGCATACTGCTTGCAGATGGATTATGGTTTCTAGGCAAATAGGTGTTGTGCGAAGTTGTTGAACATCTAGTTTGTTAAATAATTCTCATTCTTTGCCTCTTTCAGAAATGTTTGAAGTCTGAGTCATAGTGAGTGGAGCACAGAGGCCATTTAGTGTTGATAGTGACAACTGCTTCAGTGAAGGTTGATTTTGGAATCAAATTATGATAGCTCATAAGTGCAGCTGTGAATTGAACAGTTGTTTGCCTCTGAATAGCTCCCTTAAAACACTTGATACAATTTTAAACTACTTGGGTTTTATCCTAGTGCAAATGGGTCCACAAAGAAAGATTGCCAAGTGCAGGAAGGCAGTCTCAGCACTCGGATTCCTCTGAAAGTCGTTAGGAGAGGAGACAAAATTTAATGCTTTGTCTTCCCTAAGTGTTCACTACAGAATAACAGATAGAGGCTATCTAAATTGAGCTCTCGGGGCTACAGGAATTGTGCAGTCTTAACAATAACTTGAATGCAAAAAAAAAGTCCTTTCATATTTTTAACATGTTGTCCAGTTTAACTTTCTCCCAGTTACCCAGACACAAGGAGCGAATGGCAAGAGGCCTGTTGAGATCTGTCTGCTAGGGCTTGCTATTGGTAAGAGTATAATGTTTTAACAGTTGCTTAAAAATAAGTCTTTTTTTTTTTTTTTTTCTTTCTCCTCTGCCTGTTCTGTTAACTTGCAGAAAGATGCCTATGGGTGCTACATGCTTGTTATTGTAGAATTGCAAGGGTTCCCGTGTCTCTGACGTGTGCCTGGATTCTGACTGAGCACAACAGTAACAGCTCTGGATCAGAAAGATTGCCGCAAGAAGACAGTGTATGCTTACGATGTTCTTATGCTCCTTGATAGCATGTAGTTCTTCTAACAGAGATGGGATATTGACTGAATTGGCTTTTGACTTGATTCAGTAGATCTGTTCTTACCCTTGTTCTGTTCCTTAGGCAGGAAGTTTTCATTCTGGCTGTATAGCAAAGCAGGGAGAAAAGCTGCATTTATGACTCTCCCTTACAGAGTAGTAACAGTTAGGCAGGTTAAATATAGTATACTACCCTCTTCCATCTATCCTGGCGTAAGTGGGGAGACGATTTGCATCTTTTGATCACTTGTGTGCTGAAGACTTGAGGACAACTAAGATGTGGTGCTACTTACAGAATTGAAGTCTGAGATTTTCCCACTCACGCTTGTCTAGATTAAGTTAGCACCACAGACATGTAGCAAAGATACTGAGCATATACTGTTGGCAATGTGAAAGCTGCATGAGATTAAAATTAAGCTTTTGATTTCTTTAAGAAAGCAGTTATATTATTGTTCCTAGATTTTCATTTTTAAAAAGAACAAAATAGTCTTATTAAAGAGTTTAGAAAATGAGCTTCCAGAAGAAACTGGATGTATCTAGACTCTGGCAACAGTTTCTAATGATGGTCAAATGGTTCTCTCTCTGACAACGGCTTCCATTCAGAATGATCCTTTAATATCTCTATTTTATATTCTCTGTGTCTTTTTTTATTCTTTGAAAAGTGACAAATTTTGTTCGGTAGCAATGCCCAAACAGAAAGATCCATGAGACCTCTCATTAACATCATTGATACTTACGTGGTACAGAAGACGATCCTGAGCCGGTGTGGTGATGGCCAACAAAACAGACCTCTAGGTTAGAGAAGGCTATCCAAAACACTTAGCAACCTCTGGTAGAACACAATTGCATTGATAGGAAATAGACATTTTGATTAACGAGGCTTCCCTAAAATCCCATTTTCTGAGGGGCTGTGGAAACTAATAATGCTGCAAAATGTGAAGTACTCAAGGGCAACGCTGCTGGCTTGTTGTTCTCTTAGCTTGCATTTACCAGAGATGCTTGACAGCTTAACAAAAATGTGCCATAATCTGCACTAAAAGCTGAAAGTGTGCCTTCTGCTTACTCTGGGCCAAATTGCCTGCTATGTATGCTACAAAGCTCTATTAATTTCAAGAGGATTGCATGGGATGTAAATACAGGCAGCCCATGATTTTCAGTGTTCTAAATTTTAAGTGTAGCTGAAAGCTGGAATGGAGGTCATTTGCGTTACATGCCTTCATTAGCAGCAAATGTGTGTGCCAAAGACTAGGGCATAAGGCATTTGTTTTAAATGCTGAGTCTTAACATTAGCAATCACATAAATAATTCAAGTGTTGTGATGTCTGAACCGAAGTTTAATGTTTGAAACTACAATTCAGCCCTGGAATTGAGTGCCTCTTTAAGATGTAAGCCATAAGTTTTCTATGTTCCTGTTGAACTTTGAGCTATTTTCCAAAACTAGAGTCCCACCATATTTAGACACACATTGCATAGGCAATATTTGATCCCAAAGCCCTGAAGAGCTAAATAGATCATATGTGCATGTCAGATTTCTTTCTCCCCCAGACCCTTGCCATTCCTGCTCAACAGTTGGTAATGGGGCGTGGTGGGTGAAGGAAATGAGGATATTTATCACTCAGTACACTGGGCTGTGCCTGTACTAAGCAGAGCAGTGAAGTGCAAAGGCTTCTATGCTGTATTCTTTGAGACTCCAGGTAATGTATTGCAGTGCATTTCTTAAAGCTAGGTCAGCTTGGGTGTGGTGCTGCGCTGAAGATGTCCTTTCTTTCAGCAGGGGCAAGTATCTTGCAGATACCCCTATGCTGGAACCTGTATACCTTTCTGGAACTTGCTTGTCTGTTAAAGTAGTGATCCTGCATATTGACCTTGGGTAATATTTTGGATAATAGCTCAAAGTTTAACAGGAACATAGAAAACATCTTATTCCCTGTTACTTATGCCTCTGAGGTAAGGGAGACAACTGCTTACCCCTGCGGTGCCTTTTCAAAGCAACAGTTGTGAATCTGTCTGATCCTAGCTTTTTAACTTACTGTAAAAAAAAACAATTACAATGTTTTTCCAGCAAGTTTTCACAGAGCAATGGTTTATATTCTTCAGCATCTTTCAGTTTCAACTCCTACTGTTTTTTCAGTGAAGACCAAAACCAGTGTATGCAGCTGTTGAAAAATGTGATTTCCTGTTGTATCCATCCTTAATTCTGTCCTGATGTGTTTTTTGTTATTTCTGTTTTGCATGTGAGTACCTTGATATGATGAATGTCTCTTTATGTACATGAATTTACTAACGATCAGGAATGGCTTGTGCTGGGGGACTGCTGTAGCGGTTTGCAGCTAGTCCCTCTGTGGTTCATCTTTCCACAATGGCACAGCTGCTTCCAAAGCAGTCTGACTGAAGTTTGTGGTGATTCAGCAACTGCTGCACGTGCAGCTGAGCTCTCCCTGCTGCAGAAGTGAAACAGGTACTCTGAGACAGGAACTGGTTGGAAACTATTACATCCATACTACTTATGAATCTGAGTCATGAGTATTTTAGAAAATAATCCTTAGTGTTCATATTCATAGCTAGCTCTTTTAAAGCTCTTTCATGAGGGGCTGACCATATTTTCCTAAGACTTTGTTCTTCAGAACCTGTTAGTACAAATAAACATAATACTCCTAATATTCTACAAAAGCAAATTAGATTTATATGAAAGAGTTCAATGAACAGCATTTTGAATGAGATCCATAATGGGCTTTTTAATTAAATGAATATAGTCATTTCATAGAGGCAGTTCTCATTAGTGTGGCAATATTGAGATGACCATTTCTTTCTAATTGCATTTTGTATTTATATGAGAGGCTCTGGTTTAGGTTTGATTTGAATAGATTGGTATATGATTGTGTCTTGACACCTACTGCACATATAAAAGGTAAAATAGTGCTGCTTTCTAAATGAACCTCTTAAATATTCAGTAAAACAAATGACAGTTGTTTACTGTAGCATGTCTTAGTGGTGCATGTACACATTGCAGTGTGTACCTGTTGCAGTATATATAACTAGCTATTTAAAATTCCTTTGCCCAGTAGAGTGAATTTTATTAAACTACATTGAGTTACCACTCTAAAGATGAGACACATTTTCTATTGCATGTGAAAGACTTTAAGGGACTGTAAATTTCCACCACCGTTCAGAAAAAAAAAATGGTTTTCCTAACAACCTTTTTTTTCTTTCCCCTACTTGTCGAAGTATAAGACAAAACTGTTATATCTTTTCCTTTACTGTTTTAGCAGAATCATTGTTCTGTCTTCAGAAAATTAGATTTCCTTCTTTTCCAGTGTGTATGTCTTTCTGTTCTGTTTTTTATTACTCAAAGAAAGGAAATTACCAAAGAGAAGTATTGATCCTCTCGGGATCAAAATCTGTGAAACTGTCAAAGAGTGACTTATAAAAGAGGATAAACTGCTGGGAGACAGGGGATACATGAGGAACTCGGCACCTCAAGGTAAATGTTAAATGTAGTTCCGAGTTGAATACTGCAGCAGCCATGCGCAATTTCTACCGAAATCCACAAAAAGCTCCCCTGCAGATGCATAAACTTAGGTTAAAGAATTGTCTTGGATGGTACTTGGGAGCTCACGAGTCAGCAAGAAAAAAGTGTGCTCAGTTGTACACGAGGCTCTGAGCAACCTGATCTGGTGGGAGATGTCCCTGCTCCTTGCAGGGGAGTTGGACTTGGATGGGCTTTGAAGGTCCCTTCCAACCCAAACCGTTCTATGATTCTCTGTGTTCCATGGAATCGTTCGTACAGCTCCTGCCTACGAGAGTCTGTACGTTGAACTGGGCATTGCTGGCAGCAGGGAGGAGAACAAGAGTTGATCGTAGGCCCTGCCCTTTCTCAAGGAGAAGAAACATTTATTTCCCATTCCTCCATCTTCTTTGGTACTGATGCTTTAATTGGGAAGCTTACCTGTGAAATTTAATGAGAGCAGTGCACAAAAAGTTCTTGGAGAAGCTTCAGTTCCTTTCTCTTCTTACCAAAAATACATGTGTTATCAATTCAGCAAGGTCAAACTTACTGTACTCTGGCATCGAAACACAGTATTTGAACAAAACTTACCAAAGTTAATACCACATTTTGTGTGTGATTTAATCCTGTTTCAGAAGGAGGGGTCCAATACCGGTCACTGAATTACTTCAGTAGCTTGTAGCAAGTTCTTTAAATGCTGATATACCTTGCTAATGTTCCAAAAGTTACATCTGGATTCAAAGTGTCAGAAGTCTTAAAAATGCAGGCAGCCTCCAGTGGGTGAGTGGTTCAAACAGCCAAAGCTGTGGAGCTTCTCTGTTTCAATGCCACAGCTGCAGAAGTGCTTTTATAGGAAAAGCTAAAAATGTCAAAGCACAATTTAAAAATGTTAATTAAGTTTCAGTCTTTGTGGACAACATTGTTAATCACAGTAACTGAGTAAAACAGCAGCGCTTGGTGTTCTCTGTGTCACATCGTATTGAACAACACTTCATTCCCACTCCTGTCACTTGAGCTTACTCTATTCAATCTTCTAATGAAAAACAATAATTGCTTAATATTGGTTCTTTGGTCAGATACTTTTGTCAAACATCAAACATTAGTTGGTAAATTGAATCTTCTTAATTTTTCCTCTTTCTTTTCCAAGTTTTAATTATTATTAATTATTATTACTATTACCTTGGTGATGTCTCAAAGGCTATATGCTCTTCAAGAGTGAAGGTTCAGTGTTTTAAATAATAAGCTAGTCTGGAAGAGGTGTCACACTCCAGAAGAGATCTGGTGGTGTCTGATCCGTGTGTGTCATGCTGCTTTGGTGTTGGGAAAAGTCAAATGCTAGTTCCATTTGGGGTGTGAGTGGGCACCGATTTCACTCTGACTTCTCGGAGTAGAGTTGCTTTAGTTGGGCTACACAAGAGCCAGTATGAGACATCCTTCGGTCTTGGGTAGTTGTGTACTTTGTTCATCTGATTCCAACCTTTGGTGCCTCGGTAATATGCAACCTGTGTGCCATAATGGCATGTGGAGGTAAATGCAAGGTGTCCTGGTTTCAGCAGGGATGGAGTTAATTTTCTACTCAGTAGCCGGTGTGTTTTGGATTTCATGTGTGAAGAATGTTGTTAAAAACATTCCGATGATACGAGTTGTTGTTAATGAGACCAAGGACACTGTCTGGCTTTCCAAGTCTCGTTAACGTCTTGTTAACGTGCAGATGCGGGAAGCTGGGCGAAAGACAGACAGAATAATTGATCCAAACTGGCCAAAGAGAGTATTCCATGCCATCAACGTCATGCTCAGTATGTAAGTGGGGGTTGCCCATGGGAGGGGGTATTCCTTTTCTGGCATTCTCTTCGGGTATCCGTTCGGGCACCCTTGGCATCCTTTTCTTCTCCCTTGCTTGCTGGCATGGTTCCCTCTCCCTTGCTGGCTTGCACCCCCCTTTGCTTGCTGCTCGGTGTCGTTCCTGTGATCGCTGCTCAGGACGGGCTGCGTCGATCATTCGGACATCGGGTGGTGAGAAATTGTACATTGTTCATTTTGTATATTTTGTATATATTAATATCCTTATATCCTGGTAGCTTTGTAGTTTTTAGTATTTTTAGTAAACTGTTTTTATCTCAACCCACGAGTTTTCCTTTCTTCTCAATTTCTCTCCCCCGTCCCACTGGGTAGGGGGAGGGTGAGTAAGAAACTGTGTGGTGATCCGGGCTAAACCACCACACAAGGCCTTGTCCCCTCTTGCATCACCAGAACTAGCTGAGATATTCTTTATTCCAGATACCTGCTAGAAACTCTAGGCTAATTAGTAGTGGGTCCACAAAATGAAGAATTTAAAATCATGTACGTCATCCATAGCTGCTTCATAGTAAGGAAGAAATGGTTGTTCAAATGGTGGTTTCTGCATTTCTCTGGCTGAGGTACCACCAGTTTAGAGAATACAGCTGTATGACATGATGATGACAGCAGGAGACTCTCACTATGTACTGGGCAGCAGTGGCTAGGGGCTGCATACCTACCCAGTTTTGTGTGCGTACAAGCAAAGACATGCAGCTGTTTCCCATCTTCAGGAAAAGGAGTGCGTCGCTTCATAGCACCTTCCTCCACGTGTTTATCAGTGTCTCGGTTAGGGAATGCTGTGTCTTTGCCTGTAATATCTCAGTGATCAGCAGAGATGGGAGAGGAGGGAGAAAGAAGAGGCTAGAAGAGAGCATTCTGTTTACTTTTTCTGTTTTATTTCAGTTTTCCTAATCCTTTTACTGCACTTTCAGTGCCACTCAATGTGTCTCAGCATCTCTTCACACGCAGTGTGGTAACACAAGCTGAGACTGTCGCTCCTTCATCCTTTTCTGTGACCTCACAGGTGAGCTTGGCCGTACTAACTGATACAACACTTGCTTTCATCATCAATCACATATTGCGTATGTCTGTCTTTTTTTCAGGCTGCTGGCCTGGATGAGAATGCCTCATGTAGCGCAGACCTTTACACTGTGCTGATGATTCTTAAATTACTTTGAATATACTTCACTTTGCTCATTATATCACCTCCATGAGCTCTGAGCTAGGCCTGGATGAGCTTTTTGACATACATAGTAGCTCACTGACACATCCAGAGTTTTACTTACAGAGTGTTGCCTTCTAATATTTTCCCCCTTTAATTATTTCCATTACTCTGAGCCAGCGCACGTTATTTCTCTCAGCTGTCAAACCCTTGCAGAGGGTTTTATCCCACTAACTGTAATAATATTTTTTTTTCTTTTTATTGAAGTTGCAGCTTAAATCATACTTGCTTTGATCTCACCAAATAAAGGAGGGTGCTAACAAGGCTTCCAGTGTGTGCATATGTATCCTAAATGCATTTTGCATGTATACTTCTAAGCTGTCTAAAGGATAAATTAAAAAAACAAAACCCCACCAAACCAAAAACGACCACCAGAAAAAACCAAAACAAAACAAAACAAAAAACCAACAAAACAAACAACAACAAAAAGCCCCAAAAGCCCACATCTTGGATTGTCCTTTAGTTTATATCAGGCTTTGATTCATCTGTATATAAAAAGCTAAGTGTGCAGCATGGCATTCATGTTAGGAATTTTCACCCCTTAGTAGGGCAAGAATTACCTTTGCACAAAAATGTCTGCCTTTCCAAAGCATTGTGTATTTCTTTCTGAAAGTCAATGCATGAAGGATTTAGATACAGGGAGGCAATAAGACTAAAGCTGTAGTGCATAACAGGAGCCCGCTGCTTCTGTGTGATGCCTAGGGCCATCAAAAAGGAGTGCACTGGCAGGAATGGAGAGTGGAGAAGGTTTGTGTGTGCCTCTATGTATGACTAAGTAATGGTTAAACCCTGTATCCTATCCTGCTTATTTAGGAATTGTGCAGTAGCCACAGGCTTTCTGCAACTTCAGCAGTAGATCTGTGGTCTGACTTAACCTAGCTTCTTTCTAAATATTTATTTACTTCTGTGGTACTTACCACTGTGACTCTCAGACCGTAAAAGTGCTTCAGTGGGTAGTTTGCAAAACCTTGTGCACCTGCACAAATTTATTCAGCACTACAAATTAACTGCTTTTGTAATACCGTGACACAGAGTATGAACTGTGGGTATTTTTCTGGCTGGTAAATGCTGTTGGACAAGCCATTTCTGTTTCATTTATTTGAGTGAAATACAAAAGGATAGATGTGTACCACGTATTCAAACTACTGTTTTGCAAATGTCCTTGTAGTGCCCAAAACACTTCTGGTTCTGCTTTTGGTCTGTGTGGGCAGTGCCTGAATCTCTCTAATAAAATTATACAGGGCCTTAGGAAGAATTAGATGTACTGATTCAGCAATGCTGGTGTGATAATCCATGCCATTTTTTTCCTTTCAGTTAATAAGGTGGAGATTATTGCTGCTGGGGTTTCACTTCTGCTATTTGGGGGTTTTCTGGTTGGGTTTCTCCCTCACCCCCTTCCATTTTTCCCCTCTATGCCAGAGAGTGTTTCCCAGAGCTAGGGACTTCCTACCTGGAAACTGGCTGTAACTAGTGTTTCACTGTGCAGCTTTGTCATCCTGTCTTGCAAATTAGATGCACATCTATAAGCCTCCACTTAGGAAAGCTTCAATCTTTGGAAATGTTGAAATGTTTGGAGTTTGATACCTCAAATAGAGTCATTTCAAATCAATGTATAACTTTGAAACTTTGCTTTTGGTATCATTGCCTCCGTGCAAGTTTTTTTTGACATGTATATAACAGCCTTCATGCTTCAAGGGAAACGCAAATGCTAACAAACAGTTGCCAGTCCTGTGGTTGCTCATTGCTACCCAATGACTTCAGTGGAATTTCAGTACTTGGATGCTGCAGGGGAGTTGCAATTAATATCTCTGTCCTCAAGAGAACCACAGTAGAGGAAAGATGACACGTTAAGCATTGTGTGTGTAGATCCTTTACAAAGTGTTTATCTGTGTTGATGTAAGAATCTAATAGTCAATTCTATTTTAGAAAAAATGGAAAAGGCTAGTACAGGTAAAGAACTTTATAGTAGTTAACTGATAAAATATGTTACAAAAATGCTTTTTTGCAACTTTTTGTTTGTTGTCCAAATTTGAGGACAAATTTTTGAAAGCTATCTAAATAGAAAGCTTTTAACTAATAAATTTTTGCCTCAGTCAAATTTTTGCCTTTAACAACTGAGACCTCAGATTTGTATCAGCTTTAACTAAATATTCTCAACACCTTCATAAGATGGCAAGGCATGATAAGGAATATATTGAATATGGGATTTCCAGAACCCACTTTGTTGATCCAGCTCTGCTCTGACTGAAGTTGACAACTACCATTCTCGGTGACTTGCATTATAGCAGATAGAAGTCAAAACTGAATGTTTTCTTGTAAATCTTACTCTAAATGAAAACTTTAGCTCATGTGATGTGCAGACAATGGTCAGGGATGGAAATCAAGAATCTGGATTCTGATCCTTCTGTTCTTACCTACTTTCTTCTATTTATGCAACCATTATTCAGTGGAATTGAAAGAAAAGAAAACAGAGATCCAGTGAGACCATACAGAGGATTCCTTCCCCCTTTTAGAAATACAAAATTAAGAAAAATACATAATACAGTGCTGAGAAATTCTGAGCCAGAAGTCAGAGGCTCCATGCAGATGCTATGAAGAAGACAGCATCCAAAAGATGCTGGTTTTTGTAATGTGTTTATGTTTACCAGTGAGGGGTGTAGAGAGAGTTACCTTTTAAGCCATTTCCTTTCATTTCTCTGTATAAAGATCGCTGTGTAGTACATGAGCTAGATTTTTGACCTAACTGGAATTTTTAATTACAGTAAGTGTTTAGGAAAGTTGGATTTCATCCAGGATCATATGAGGCATGTTTAAGACTGCAAAGTTGTTGTCCTGCTTTGACCTGTACACGGCAGTGAATCTCACACTGTAAGATTAACGTCAGTAGGAAGGATTCCCTGTGGAATTATATACTGGGTGGCAGCTTGCTGGGTGTATTCCTCTATGCCACAATTTTCTGTCTGTCCAGTCAGCGATATCCTCATGCACACAGCAAAGCATGTGGCAAGAAACTCTGTGCTCAGGTGGTGGACTCATTGGTGGTAGTGCCAGAGTTTCCTGTCTCTTATCCAGGTGCAATATTAGTCAAAAGCTTTTTGAGACTGAAGTTGTGTTTGTTTTGTACTTCTGATTGGGTAGAAATATAGCTAAAATGATGCTGAAGACACTTCTAAAATTGCACTTAAATTAAGTCACTTCCTATGAAATACTGAGATTATGGAGAATTAAATGCTAAATATTTTGTTATAGTGCTTAAAAGCAATAAAGGAAACAGTACTGAAATAAAATTAAGAGATGAAGCATCAAATCTACATTGGAGTAGATAATGTACTCTAGCCTGGGGTGTAGGACTGCCCCAGGAGGCCGTGTTTGGAACCTGATGGTCTTGATGACCTCACTGGAGAGAGAATATTGCAAAACGGAAGCAGCAGTACTGAGGGCAAGCTGATCTTAACTTTGTCGGATATAAATGCACAAAGATATAGTAGAGGGGACAAATCTGTATTTGGGGGAAATTAAAAGAAGGCCCTGTGAATGAAAAGGTATGATGTTTATCACTGGTCCTCCATGCCTGTGGTGATGTTTCTTCACTTCAGGTGTGTTTCCTTGTAGGAGATCTGCATTGTCTTGTTAATGGAGCAGCAGAAGGGAGTTAGATGCTCAGTGCAGATCAGATCTACTCTTGTTCTGGAAACAGCAGATTAGGAGTACTGGAGAAGAGAACTGAGGCCAAGGGCAGTGACCTCTTGAGATCTGCTATAAAACACAGCAGTGGAGGGGGCGGGGATGGAGGAGGATTGTTTTGCAAAACTGACACTTGCGTTATTTCCTTCTGGTTTTCTCAGGGAGAAGGTTTCCAACTTCCATCTGTTTTTCAATCATCTGAATTACTGGCATGTGTACAGAGGGATTTTTATTTGGTTTTCTCCACCCTAAATGGCTTGTTCCGATGTATAATGATGCTGTAAAATGATTAGTAGCAATAATGCTTTCTGGAAAGATCCTGTAAGCCTGGCTTTATTTAGAATGCATCCATCATGGGTGATGCTAGCATTCTCCAGCTCTGTCTGCAATATAGAAGAATCTTCTGTGCAATGGCCCCATGTTATCGATATAATTATGGATGAAATGCAAGCATCACCCTTTTTTGTACACTTTACAACACAGAGTTTCCTAAATTGTGATTTGTAGGTCACTAATGGTTCATGGAGAGCTAGCTGTTCCAGTAAGATCAGCTCCTCCTCCTTATTTTCAGCAACAATGCTACATACATAGAACTATATTTATCTTAGATACGTTCTTAACATCACAATACAAGCAACTGCTATATATGTAGCACTGTCATCTGATCGTCCGTAAGAGGAGTGACTGAAGGGCTGTGAAAAAAGAAAAGGAACAGAATTGTTCCTAATGATACAACAGCTGGGTCCAGAACAGGAAGATTTCCACTCAAAATGTGCACTGTGCTAAGAAAAAATACTAATCTTTTTGACAATGGAAACTGACTAATATAAATAAAATAGAATAAAATTTAAAGCCACTGAACCACTGGCAAGAGTGGGAATTATCTGGAGAGTGCTGGCTTGTTTTGGCTGTTCTTGATTGTCCAGAAGAGCTTCCCCTTCCCTTATTCTTAATTCATAATTTCTTCCCCTAGAACTAAAAATGGAAATAACTACAGCAAAGGGTTGTTCTGGTGTTAATTACAAGTGCAACAGCTGGAAAACTGTTTGGGAGTGTTGTGGTTTTGTTAAGTGAGGAGGGGCCTAAGGTGGTAGCTTCTGTAGGAAACTGCTAGAAGTCGCTCCCCTTTGTTCAGTGGACTCGGCCGGACCTTGGCGGCCAAGGATGAGCCAATTGGTAGCAGAATGTTCCGTGATAACGCCTCTGCGATAACATATTTAAGAAGGGGAACACAATAAAAAAAAAAAGAGAGAAGACGTGAAGAAGCTGAGCGGGGGCAGAGGTGCAGAGGAGGAGGTGCAGGCCTCATGGGCCTTGCAGGCCTCACCCTCTGGCCTCTCGCCAGGCAGCCAACTGGGCCCAACTCAGCCCGGCCCGGCTGCAAGAAGTGGAGAGGAGATGAGAAGTGAATAAGATGTAAAAAGGATCCTGAGAGGCGTCTGCCAGCCTGTTGTGAGGAACGGCTGCAGACGCCAAGGTCAGTGAAGAAGGAGGGGGAGGAGTAATGCGGCTCCTGGCCAAGATTCCCCTGCAGCCCGTGGTGACGACCATGGTGGAGCAGGTTGTCCCCCTGCAGCCCATGGAGGTCCATGGAGGAGCAGAGATCCACCTGCAGCCTGTGGAGGACCCCACGCCGGAGCAGGTGGAGGCCTGAAGGAGGCTGTGGCCCGTGGAGGGCCCGCTGGGGCAGCCGTTCTAGAGGGACTGCACCCCGTGGAAGAGATGACCCACGCCGGAGCAGTTTCACGAAGGACTGTGGCCCGTGGGAGGGACCCCACGCTGGAGCAGAGGAGGAATGTGAGGAGTTCTTCCCCCAACGATGACGCAGCGGCGTAAAACAACACGTGATGAACTGACCGCAACCCCCATTCCCTCTTCCCCCCTTTGCCGCTTGGTAACTTTAAGGATTTCTCCCCGTCCTTATCTCAAACCTTGAGCCGTTTTTTGTTATCTCTCCCTATTCTCTCGGAGGGTGGGGGGAAGTGAGAGAGAGACTGCGTAGTCTGGTCCTGATCGGGGCTGAACTACGACAGGGAGATAAAAATAATGCAAAACTTTTTGGACATATGAATCTTTGAGGTCTGTTGTTTAGGGCAGTCGTGCATAACAAATTAGAGTCTGAAACCTTAGGCTACTAGACTGTGATCTGCTAGAGTCTCCTTCCACATTTGGGGAACAAGTTCCCTGCTTGTAATGGTTCTAATCTATTCTTTAGGAGATAATTTTGAATTGGCATTATCTCCCACTGCGTTAGCAGAGCTGCATATGATCTGAGCTATGGCGTAGAGATATCTCAGGTAGAAAACCTGTTGCTGTGTTCTACTGAAGCCTGGTTGCACGATGGGTGGACCTGTCTGAGCTAGCTCTTATAGTGAGGGCAGTGAGGGCACAGTGTCACTGATTTCAGTGTTGCGAGAGTTCCTAAATGCCACTGAGTGCTGATGAACTTATACAGAATGTATTACTTGTTTCTTCACAACACTTACCTTAGTTCAGGTATGCTGAACACAATTCCTCTTTGCAGCAGGGATGCAACCTTTGAGTTTAAGACAGCTGGTTAATGAGAGAACCTTTATTTTCTACTTTGATGTTTAGAGACTGTTTCATTGACCTTGTTGCCTCGTGTAGCAGAAGCATGTTTTTATGCCTGAATTTGTGGTAAGTTTAAATGTAACTGTCAAGTAACTATTAAGAAGGCATGTTATCAAGTCATAAAGAGGAGGGATGATTTACTGCTAAAAATTATATTGCCGATTAAGCACAACTTTATAAGCATCAGTCTAAAAGTGAATCTGGGAACCACTTAAAATCTCACCAGCATCAGCATCTATTTAATGTTAATGGCATAATTAGATACTGAAAGGAACTGGATTCAGTGTTTGGTAAGAGCATGAAGGAGGCAATGGAGCATTCTGAGCTACAGACTGTGCTGGACAGTGTGCTGTGGGCTGGCTGATGTTCTCAGTAAGTTATGGTCTTCTTCAGTACTAGCTATAGGGAGAAACAAAACTTAAATTCAAGCCTGCCCTGAAAGTTTTCTAAGCTCAGAATAGTTTTTAGAATATTTATGAGAGTTCTGGTTTCAGAAGGAGAATGTGCTGCAGATATTTTAAGGGAATGGCTAACAGCTTGTAACAAATCTCTCTACAGAGTGAGTCCTCGTTTGACCTAGGCAGTAGAAGACTACAGACAACTTTAGGGTATTCATTAACCATTTTGCTTTTGTAGATTGGGTGATGCATTTCTTTCGGAGTTGAATCCACATAACTCTGAGTCTATCTACAGTTGCAGCAATCAAGTTTTAAAATATGGCCGTGTGAGAGAGAGAAGAAGAACCCACATAAGTCTGTAAATGTTCAGCCTCTCCTTAGCCCTAAGAACTGAACCATTGATTAGCCTCTCATACCCTTAGGAAACAAGTAAAGAGTGCCTACTTCTGCAAGTATGTGCAGAGCATAGATTTTGTGTTCTTACAGAGGTTGAAATCCTATTTCCAAATAGGTAGACAAGTCTGCTGAGGCATGGATAACAGAGCATGGAAGTAGCAGGAGCACAGGTGAGCAGAGATGCTCTGAAATCTCATGCAATTACAGCCAGCAAGACTTGTTTCTTTAGAAAGTAGAAAGATGATGACTGTGATTACTGAGGGAGATTGTATCACTTCATAGTTAATTTCATGTTTCTGATAGCTCATATACAAGTATCACAGTGCCTATTGTAATTGAGAATAGATGGTGCAAGTTTAATGGATTTAGATAGTGCTTTCTTCAGGCTGGTGTCTAGTAATGATACTATTTTATCTTATTTCAGATTGGCTTGGTGCATTTCAGTTTAAATGAACCCCAGTTTTTCAAAGAGCCACATCCCCCTTGGTTTATGTGTATCTTTTTTGACTGCAGGGAGCGTAAGTATATTCACAGCATATGGCAAGCACTCTGTCTGTTACAACCGACATCTTGCGTTTGAAACATCCTAGCAAACTTCAGACTTAAAGTACTACCGTGTCTCCCAGTAAGAGCAGGAAGTAGTTGTTAAAACATGTTTCATGTATTCCAGAAGGAAGCTGGAGATGCAATTGTAGATAGTAGAGAGAAAGTTCTCCACTTCTCACTGCTGCTTGTCATCCTTCTTACCTGCACAATGTGTTGGAAGAGCACATAGAAAATCTTGAATGGGAATAGTAGGCATTCACAAAGCATAAATGACACACATTGCAGTGCTGAGAAGACATGTTTTTCTGTTTATTTTCCTCATTTTCATTCAAACAAGTAGAATGATGAAATTGCAATTTATTTCTCTCTGTCTCCAAAATGAATTGATCTCACCATATGTTCTGCAAAGGTGGGTCTCTAGCTCTGCTGTAGGGCAGAGGAGAAGAAATTGCAAAGTATATATGGTAAGTCCTCTTCATTATAGGAAATAATGGAAACAGGTCTTGAAAAATGCAGACAGGCACCTGCTTGCTGAAACTTTTAAAATTACTTTTACAAATACGTCATATAACTTCAGATCTCCCATTGAAAGTACACAGGAGTTGGACAATTTAAATTGCATGGTGTCCTTGTAAATGGCATGAAGATGTGACATTACAAACATCAAAATATCTTTGCAAACTTGGCTGTAGGTCTCAAACTTTATTGCTGATGAGGTTTAATTTTATGTTATTCTTTTCTTTACTGAGTAAATAGCCTCCCAGATTTTTGGAAGGAGACGATAGAAAATAGCTCAAGTTGAGTATTTATAAGATGTCTTAGTGTATTTACTGCCTCAGTCCTTAGATACCTGGAAGCTTTTTCTTTTCTCCACTGCTAAGGCCCTTTTTGCAGTTACTGTCAGCATTCCTGGTTGATCTGAATAATTTACCCTTTTAAACTGACAGCAGCTGTCATTATGAAAATTGCAGGGCCACGTTTGACAGTATTCACACAATGGGGGAACTTAAACTTTTAACAGGCTTCGAGAAAGCCCAGACTTTTCAGCACATCTTGTCAGTCAGTACATGAGCTCATCTCTTCCTTGTGAAAAGTTGGCAGATTAGAAGATTATATCTGACAGATCTGAAACAGCACTGATGACATCCTCCAACAATAATATCTGTGTGAGGGATGGGGGAAAGAGGGGAAAATGGTATAATGAAAAGATTGTTGTTAAAAATTTGGTTAGCACTTTACAAATTGAAAGATGCTTGGTGTTCATGGCTATCTGTTTATAATTAATTCCTCTTGTGTGGGCTAAATATTCGCAGTTCTTAATTATCCAGAGATTTACTGCTGCCTGCAAAGGAATCTTTCTCGGGTTTTAAGGCTTCTTGTAGTTGGACGAGTTGTGTCCCTTTGTATTCATTAGCATCTAGTATTTTGACATTAAGGATTAATGGTGGCACATGTCTTAGGGCAAGTGTAACGCAGAAGTAGGTACATCTGGAGTTTTTGGATTGTCTGACACTGCAAATAGTCTCTTAGCAAGTGAGTCTTTACACTGGCAGAGCACGTGGGACTGCGGTGCCTGGCCATCCTAGTGGCTGTCCTTCATTTGTTTTGTTTTGGTTTTTTCCCAGTTGTGGTGAGGTTAGTGTCACAAATACTTTTTTCTGCTAGGGTTTATTGAATTGTTTTACTGAAGATTATGGAGTTGTTTATGTCTGTCATGAGGATGGGGTGGGAAGGAGACCAAAAAACATAGAAAATTTCTACTTTCTGCCGTTCTTATGTGTTCCAGTCTAAAATGCAAAACGTGGCCTAAACTGAGGAATATAGTGCAAGTGAAAGTAAGAAGTACAAATTGCTTTAGCATTCTTGTCAGCATCTTAAAGTTTGTCCTGTACTGTGTCATCTTGTTTCTTTTAGTCTGTCTTTAGCCTTGCTTCCCTTTCTGAGCCAGCAGAAATACTTTTTTGTTGTCACTAGTTACTGTTCAAGAGCACACTGGGGGAGGGGGAAGACTTTTTCTGACCGTGTTCATGCTGGAGAATGAAGAGACTGCCATTTAGAAATGTGTATTTGTGCTTTGTCTTGCAATAGTCTTGCAGTAATTCCCTTTATAACAAATCCACTACTAACTCTCATACCCAGTATCATCATTCTTAAACTCAACAATGATACAAGAAATCATTAAGGGATGTTAATGTTAAAGATGTTCCATGTTGGAGTCCCTTTTTTGTTATTTTAGAGCTTAAATAAAAAAAAATATATTGTGTGGGTTCCAAGTTGTGTAAGCTATATGCAAAAGCATGGAACGCTACTGTACAAGCAGTGTCCATTGGGCCCGCACTAAGAAGTGCACTTAAGCTCATTTTGAGATCCCCAAATGTTGTACAGAAAAAGGCATCTTATTTAAAATCTGTTAGCCCGTGTTCTGATTTAAGGTATAGCAGTCATCAGGATGCAGTATATACATGTCCTGAAAACTCAAAATGTCATTGCAGCTCAGCTGCTCCCACATACTAGCAGCAGGCCAAAATAACTATCCATACTACTTCAATTGCAGTAACTGGTATTCTGGAAGATGGAGCCAAGGCTTTCTCTACTGCTAAGATGGAGTGAGACAGAGCTGTTGACTCAGCTTTGTCCTGTTTGTGCAAGTCTCTGTTAATTCTCTGTTCTGTTCTATACCTAGCGCACCGCAGACTGACTTAAATCCACACCTCCATCCCCAGGAGCTATGAACGTGTAGTCCAGTAGCTGGCATTCTCTGCAGGCTATTAGCGTTTGTTGCAAGGACAGATCAGAATTAGGTGTTTCGTTTGCTTTGCTTGTGAAATAAATTCATCCCTTTCAACTGAACATAAGCCAAACATGTTTTATTTTTATGGAGTAAACTTTAAAAAAAAATCCCACCTAATCAAACTGATATTCTCATATAATAGAAATACTGAAATTATTGGATTGTAAATGCTAAAACTAAATTATTTCATCTCAACAAAACTTGTTCTCTGGATATTCTCAGAATGAAATGGGAAACCTTGAACAAAACATTTTGACTTACAAGGTTGCTCTGCCAGTACATACATGTTTTCTTGAAGTGCTTTTGATTTTAGCAAAATTGTACATTCTGACAGCAAAGTGTTCCCTGAAACGTGTGCTCATCCTCACTCAGTAGTGAAGGCTCTTAACACCCAGGATTGGGAGATTTTAAATATTTTTCTTTCAAGTGCATAGTGTAAAGCCCAAACTGCCACCTCCAGTTTAGCAGTTCCAGATAGAAGCAATGTCCTTTCAATAATTAAGAGAAGGAAAAAAGGTTACTCAGTCTGCCCAAGATCTGCACAGTGTGTATCAGGCACTAATGAAACCAGTTATGCTGATGATTTTGCTGACTATCTCCATAGTTACCTTTTTCTCATGAGAAAGAAGAAACTGCCTGATCATATCATGGCTGCTTCCCCTAACCATCAGCCTTCGTCTCATTGAGGTGAATGGAAGAGGAAGGTTTCTCATCCTCCAGAATGTTTTTAATGTATCGATTGTTTTTATTAATTTTATTCTTTAAGAAAAAAATAATCCCTGTTCAGTGCAGAATGGTTATAAAGTGCAAAACTCATCAATTATTGAGGCTATTTGTGCATGTTTTAAACTCAGAGACGTTATGTGTCTTCCTTTCCTTTGAGAGAAATAGAAGAGAGAATTAAGATGAGTAGAACATCCAGGGATCTAGATTGTCTCATTGGATCTGATGTTTGACACAGAGCGCAGAGAACAAAACTAGGGCACAACAGATATAAATTGTATTCCCAGCTCCAGTTGGATTCTGCTTGATAAAATTATTTCATCTTCTATTTCTCCCTTTGTAAACTAGTAATAAGACTTTCCTGTTGTAGAGATGTTAACGGAGTAACGAACGCTGATAATTGGGTGCTTGGGTGCAATATTGACAAGGCAAAGCAGTTCCCCCCTCTGATAGGCGGTTCCCCCCTCTCCTATAAAAGCATCCCCCTAAGGAGAGTAGCTGGAAAGGTGATTTCAGTGTCCTGAAGATTGTTGAGGAAGAATTGGTAATGAGATGTTCCTACCTATTTGGGATTTACTGTACCCAGAAAAGATTACTATCATGGTAGCATTTGGACAGATATGTCCAAATAGCAGAATAGCTAGAGTCTGGCTGGGGACAGGTTGAGCAAGCATGCTTCAAATAAATCAATTAGTATGGACAGAATCAGAAGCAGGTAGCTCTTACCTGCTACCGACACTGTAAATTGGCAGCTGTTAGGAACAATTCATGTTGCTATCGTGAAGTGATGAGTGTGCTCAGCACATTGCAGGAGGTATTCATTATCCAACTGCACTGGACTTGAAGTGATTAAGATCATGTAATGTATTTTAGAAGTATTGTGGCAATTTGAACGGGTCTGTCTTGGATAATTGTGTTTGTTTCTTTATGTTAAATTTACAAGCACTTTTATGCCTTCTCCTCACATGCTTGCAGATTTTTCATGGTAATTTGCAAAATAACCCTGATTGCTCTTTCAAATCTTCTTCCAACATGCTGTCTGCAAAAAAAGTCTAAAATGGCATTTGGGCGGTGCTTGGAGCTGACAGTTCATCACGCAGACTCCTGCTGCTTCACCAGTATTCCTGTGTTTTCTGTCTTCCTCAGTCTCTAAATATTAGCTTGAAAAAATCTCTTTGTCAAGAACGTTCCTTTGTGTTAGTGCATTACCAAAAGGTACCTTGATCATCTTATGACTGCTGTTGCAATATACCTGGTCATTTGCTAAATTGTTCACTGTTATTTGTAAATACTCCCCAAAACAGCTGTCTGGTCTGTTTCTGTAGGTCAGGTCGATGAAGACTGCACCTTCTCTTGTTGCTGTAACCACTGCATTATGGTCTCCCTGTCCATCCCAAGTTACAAAGAGAAAATGTTCTCTTCAGAATGCTGCCAGGGTTTTGTACAATATGACAGTCCCTTTGGCCCTCTGAGTGATGAATGGCTCTACTTAGACTGTATTGTATTTGGTTTAATTTCAGTGGACACACGTGATTCATTCTATTTTGTGCTGCAGAGTCCCTGCAGCACGTGAGGTATCTGAGAGTTTCATTTTGGCAAGCTGGTAATTGCCTGCCCTCAGTATGTCTGTTGTAGTATTGGTCCGTGTCGGTGTCGTACTTCAGCCCCGATCAGGACCAGACTACGCAGTCTCTCTCTCTCTCCCCCCACCCTCCGAGAGAATAGGAGGAGATGATATAAGGAAAAACGGCCCAAGGTTTGAGATAAGGACAGGGAGAAATCCTTAAAGTTACCATTATGGGCAAAACAGACTCGACTTGGGGAAAAACACTCATTTATTTCTAAAATTAACAGGAGAATGAGACAGGGAACAAGATAACCTCCCCCCACCCCTCCCTCTTCCCGGGCTTAACATTATCTCTACTACCTTCCCTCCGGAGTGGCATGGGGCAGGGGAAAAAGGGAATGGGGATCGCGGTCAGTTCATCATACGTTGTTTTACGCTGCTGAACTCCTCGCATTCCTCCTCTGCTCTAGCGTGGGGTCCCTCCCACGGGCCACAGTCCTTCGTGAAACTGCTCCGGCGTGGGTCATCTCTTCCACGGGGTGCAGTCCCTTCAGAACAGCTGTCCCAGCGGGCCCTCCACGGGCCACAGCCTCCTTCAGGCATCCACCTCCCCTGATGTGGGGTCCTTCACGGGCTGCAGGGGGATCTCTGCTCCTCCATGGACCTCCATGGGCTGCAGGGGGACAACCTGCTCCACCATGGTCGTCACCACGAGTTGCAGGGGAATCTTGGCCAGGAGCCGCATTACTCCTCCCCATCCTTCTTCACTGACCTTGGCGTCTGCAGCCGTTCCTCACAACAGGCTGGCAGACGCCTCTCAGGATCCTTTTTACATCTTATTCACTTCTCATCTCCTCTCCACTTCTTGCAGCCGGGCCGGGCTGAGTTGGGCCCAGTTGGCTGCCCGGCGGGAGGCCAGAGGGTGAGGCCTGCAAGGCCCACGAGGCTCGCGCCTCCCCCTCTCCGCCCCCGCTCAGCTGCTTCACATCTCTCCTTTTTTTTTTTTTCTGTTTTCCCCTACTTAAATACGTTATTGCAGAGGCGTTATCACGGGACATTCTGCTACCAATTGGCTCATCCTTGGCCAGCAGCAGATCCGCCCTAGGCCCGGCCCAGTCCACTGAACAAAGGGGAGCAACTTCTAGCAGTTTCCTACAGAAGCTGCCACCTTAGGCCCCCCCTCACTAACAAAACCAGAACAGTCGGGTTGCGGAGAGAGGGAAGATAGGGGAGGAAATCTTGAGCGTGACTGAAATTAAAATGTAGGATGCAAAAAAAACAGATACGGCCAGAGTTTCAAGTAATTCATACCTTTGATGAGGCCAGAAAGGAGCTCCAGAAACTAGCAGTCACCCAACACTGCTAGCTCTAGTGCTGGGTGCTGAATTCTTTTAAAAATCTAGCCTCCAGTGCTTTGCTGGAGGTATTTCGTTTGAATGCTTAGGGATTTCTTCTGTTTGTTTGGTTTTGTTTTTTTCTTTTTTTGCTTTGTGTGTGTGTTATGGGGTGGTGGAGGTGATTATTTTTAAAACAGTTCATCTTTGGTGATCCAGAGCGTTACTTCTTCTGTCCTCCCCTCTCCTACCAAAGCCCCCGATTTTTTTTATTTTTCTCCCCTTGTTATCTAGTAAGCTGACTCCAGATGCTTGTATTTCCGCTTCTTCCTGGCTGACAGGGTAAACCCGAATACGTAGTAGTTTACATGTGTAAAGCTAATATGGTGAAAATAAATCAATCTTGGAAATAAAATTAGCTCAATCTTTCACTTACTCTTTTGCACAAGTGAAGACCATATCATCTGCAGTGAGGCAGTTTTACAGCCTAGTATTTTAATGGAGTGTAGACTAGCATGAATCATGTGGGGAGGGGACGGCATATCAAGCATAAATCCCCTAAACCTCGAATGGTGTTCTGTGCATCTAACCACATAGAGATTATGAAATGCTGACAAATTAAAAGAAATTTTGTACTGCACTTGTCAGTTCAAAGAACAGTTGCTGATACTCTCCTTGCATTAGTCAGTAAAAATATCATGAAGGAGAAGAGTTAAATGTCTGACGGTCTGCTAGCTCAGCACTCCTGTAAGGACATTTATAGGATTATGTGGCATTTTTGGGCACATCTGCTGATCATATCTCCTGTAAGACTGTGTGGGGTGATTTTTTGTTGTTGGTTTTAATACAATGTGACTTGCTCGCATGTCAAAATAAAGTAATTGCTTGATGACTTTTACAGTGTTATGGGCTTGGGATGAATTACAGCAGAGCTTCTGATGTTGAGTTGGCTGTAGTGTAAGAATGCTGTCCTGTACTGGAAGTCAGACTCACGCAGAGACAGGCAGAAGGAATGGTGATGATTGGCTTGTTAGATTTGATTTTTGAAAGATCTGAAAAGAAAAAAAAAAAAGTATTAGTGGACTACTTTTCCTTGATGATACTGGCAATCCTTCCTTTACTTCAGTGGGTATAAAGTTGGATGCATTTTTTTCATCCTGGTATGATTTATAGAATACAGTAAGCTGAGTGATGGCCTCACTTCACTACTGACTCATCTGCTGACATTGAGAAATCCTTTTGTGCACTTAAACGCAGGTGATAATTCCTACCTACTTCATAAAGTAGTCCAGAGACTTAATACAGTTATGACTGGACAGTGCTGCTGGAGAGCGGTTTCATATGTAAAGGAAGGTAGAAGAAGATGTTCTCATGAGTTTTCCATTTTTTCTGATCTCAAATGGGCAAGGCTTTTGCCATGTTTTGAAAATTTCTGTTGTTAGTATATGCCTTTGATCTTCATTTGCCAAATTGTGTTTTTTACAGTTTCTTCTCTATATACTTTACAGTTTCTCCTCTTTTTGTGATTGCTGCCACGTGTCCTGGGGATTGATGATAGAAGAACAGAATTCTCTTTATTCTACTTTGCACATACTCAAGGATTTTGTGTGTGTGTGATCCATATTTGTTTTCTTTCTCTGCGTACCCATAGCTCCAGGTTTGCTTAGGCTAACTCTCCCTTCTGGAGGAAAAAAAAAAAAAAAAACCAATACATTTCAAAGTAGACTATGACCCATTTTTCTCATTAAAAAAAAACCTGTTTAATTTCAGGGGCTCTGTTTCATCTCATGTTTGCACATTCTGTTTCTGCCTGTTCAGTGTCTTGCATTAGACCTTATTACTCATTGGGTTCCCTTTTGATGGTTAATTTAATGGAAACAAATGGGTAGCATAGAAGGAAGTAAGCCCTGATTCTCTTCTTTGTTAGAGTGTAGCTACCAGGGTAGAGAACTTACTTCTGAGCCAAGCCATTAAGTGAATGTGTGTTCTGGGGCCAATTAAGCATTTTCCATCTAATGGGGATTTTAAAAAAAATTTTAAATGTCCTATTTTCACGGAAAACTAAGGTTAAAAGTCACTCCTATGAGGAAATCAAATAATGAATCGAATAACTTCTTGACAAATCTTTCTGCATAATTGTAGGGTTTACTGTTAGGGAAATTTTGGCAAAAGTCAAAACAATACGCAGAAGGGGTAAAGAACTAGGTGCCTGGGGATGTCTATTTTGAATATGCTGTATCTTGCCTTTGGCTACGTTATGAAGTGGCTGTCAGTTGTTGACCAATATAAGCTTTTAATAGTTAAATGCTGCCTTTGTCTGTGGGGACAAAAATGAACTCCTTAAATCAAGAGGGTAATTAATTTTCCTGACAAGCTTTCAAAATGCTCGATTGAGATTTTAGCCCTCATATATATGACTTGACAGTTTGCATTTGCCTTCTTCCACCCCCTCGTGAAAACTGCATACCTTGCTGAATCATATTGTTAATGTGTACAAATCCCCGTAACACCAAGAAATAAGATTGTGGTGTAATAAAAACTTTGGAAACTAGTCCTTCAAATCCGTCTAGAGCTTGGAAATGCATCTATATATATCTACTTTATGCATGAAGTTTCAAAATCTTAGTGGAAAAGGTCCTTTATTCTAAAAACTGTCGTTAAGCTCTGAAGCCAAGGAAACTGCATAATGTTTTTGATATGATGGTGACAATGTTTGCAGTCAGAAGCAGTGGGAGAAATGGAGGCCCTGGACAGTGACTGCAGTATTGGCCCTTTGCTCCTATCCGTTCACTGCATGGCTGTGTAGCCTGATGTCTCTCCTCTTACCTGTAATACCTCCTAAAACACAACTTCAGTGATGGGTCCTGTGCAGTGCTCCTAGCCCTCGGCAAGCTACCCATGTCTGTTAACCTACAGTTCTCGAAGTGTGGCCGTGTGCTTGGAGGTTCACTTGGAAGCCAGTAAAACTGTGCTGTTGTGTATCTGCAGAAATTCTGGCCCTGAGGATTTTTTTACTGAATGCATCTGTTTTGTCATGTATAGATCCCCTTGAGCCAAATTATTTCACTGACTTTTTCACTTTTCACCTTATGTGAAAATTGAGACGGAGAAGTCTAAAGTTTTATTCTAGTTCTGCCATTGCCCTTCTGTGGTAACTTTGAGGAAATGACCTACCTTCTGTGTGCAAAATACATCTGTTTAGAAACGGTCAAAAGTAGATGGTCAGCGGGTTACCCTCTGGCTCAGTTTACCCGTTACTCTGTTAAAGGTCTGGGACTGTTTAGCCAGACTTACTGTTTGAATATCAGTGTTGCTTTCCATTCTTGCAACCTGTCTTATAAAAAAAAAACTATTCTCAGGAGCCAGGAGTATAATGGCTTAATACAAGCTGAATGTAATAAAGATGGTACCTTTGTTTTGTAATGGGGTTCAGAATAGTTGGGAGCCAAGTTACATTAGGTATATTGTAAAATAGGCTAATAAAAGTGACTTATTTAATGAGAGAGAATTTAAGTTGTTTAATTTAGAGAGGGAAATCTCACTACAAAATTAATTGTTATTTTTATGTTTCATTATTCATTAAACATACAACAACAGTTTTTCATGAAGATTTTAAAAAGCAGGTCAAAATATGCTATGTGGAAGTACAAGGAAAAAGTGATGAGGATGTTGCAATAAAATAGGGACTTCTGTGAAGTAGAAACTTTGAGTCGTATAGAAAATGTCAAGGGGAAGAGAACTAGTTTCTACAGAAATCTGATTCCAGTGCTGCCTTCCCACAACACTAACAGTAACTTCTGCTTTGATTTTAGGGAAGTAGCATTTGAGTTCTGAATACGATCAGGCAAGTGTCTTAACTCGTAAGAGTTGTGACATTGGGACATCAGCTTTAGATACGGCACGTGCTCTACAGCACTACGTAACGTAGTATTCCGCCTGCCTCAGTAAAGAGGGAGTCCTGGGAAGGGGGTAGGAGCGTGTCGTGAGTCACTGAAGTAGATGATCTTTTCAATTACAGGTATTTTACAGCATGGATATGCATCTTGAGAGGTCAATTTAGATACAGGATTTTTGTGTTGATCTGTGCTAGTATCCTCTGTATGATGGCCAGTGATTCTCTTTTGTGTTGAAGGAATGACTAAGATTTATGATAAGTGGCTTCAGGCTGGTGCCATCCTGTTTGTTACCCGGTATGGATATCTGTAACAGGACTGCTGTAAAACCACGAGAGTCAATATTCTGTCACCTGTGCCAACCACTAAGGTTCACATCTCGCTATTTATAGAAATTGCATCACTGCGCACATGGGCCTTTGTCAAGGCGAGGCTCTTTTGATCTGAAAGCATTGCTGAGGGAGCTAAAGCAGTCCAGTGACTGGAATTGTAAAACGGATCAGGGCTTTGATCATTGACTTGCTGTGTAATTGTGTCACTTATCTCCCTTGTGCTAAAGGTGCTTACTTTTGAAATTCAAGAATTGGTCTTCACAATTGCCAGGCAGAATTGTAAGTCTAAACAAAACTGAAAGTCAGTAGAACGTAACTGCTGCCGCCTTCTGCACATTAAAAATGCAATTGAGTCCTGCAAGGATCAGCTAATATGATTTATCTGTAGTCTCAAATGAAGACCGTATCCGAAGAGCACTTAGCATAGCAGCGGTTTCAATTCTGAGCTGTCTTGTGCAGCAAACCTTAAGCTCCTGGCTTAGCACGCACTGTCCAGAAGGCACTGTACAGCCCGCTCAGGGGACTCATGTTTCAATGCCCTGTGAAGTGACCAAAGTTACATTTCCAATAGTTGAGTTTGGTAAAAGGAGAATCTAGGATTTAGTGCAGCCTGGCACCAACTTCACAGCGGCCAGGTTGGATTCTGACACTATAAACTGTTTTGTTGTCTTGTATTTCCCAAGAGCATTGGGAACTGACGTGATTGCCAGAGATCAAATCTCTTGGTAATTGGATTCTTCTGTCAGCTAATCAGTAGATCTGTGAGTTAAGTTACTTTATGATTTGTGATAGAATGCTTACACCAAGCATTGTTTCCATCCACACACCTGGAAGTGCAGCTAATGGTATGTTATGGCCGAACCATATATTACCTCGGTGACACTTTCTTCATAACTGTTTGAAGAAGTTCTGTTCTGAGGGAGGATTTGATGGGCTGGCATGAGGCAAATGAGGTTGAAATTAATTATCACCAAGTGTTGTTGTTCGTATATTTTACACCTATGTACTCCTGCACAAAGGACACTTGAGGGTCGTGCTTGGAATGGTTTCCTGTAATTCACCGGGTGAGTTTTAATGGCCTTTTCAGCACAGTAAATGTCAGTAATATAGATCAAAACCATGATTATAGTATAGTAAATATGGAAGAGAAATGGTATGACTTCTCCCCTTCAGTTCCACGAGCTAATACCTCAGAATTATCTATGCCTTTATTGTCGGTTTTCATTACCTTTCCTCCTTCCCTCATACACTGATAAGTAATACTATAATCACCATAACAAAATGACTCAGGTTAATTTCATATTAATATTACTATTTTACTGCCTAGGACACTTCACATCTGTAGACTACATACCTTTTATTTATTCCTCTTCTATCCATTTTCATTCTAAGCCTGTGGTTGTTGAATCTCTCAGATTTTTAGGGAAATAAATTGTATGTGACAATCTATGTGTACTGCATTTGGTAGCAAGGAGCTATATTTTCAGTGAGAGACTCTAGAACTTATTGTTAAACTAACAGATACAGTAAGATTATTTTGAAAGAGTAATTGAGTCTTGATGCTCCTGGTGCACATTGCTAAGAATGTCTTCGGAGTGGGCAGAATGACTCAATCTATTTGCTAAAAGGTATGGTATATTTAGAGGTCATGTGCTGACTTAGTAATGTGTGAATCGTCACAGTCAAGCTGATTTGGATCATACATATCTAATTAAAGGAAACTTAACTGCCATGTGACTATCAGAAACCGATGGTTTGAAAAGATTGTGAGTGCTGTGACTGCCTAGATTTTTTTATTCTGAAATTTCACTGCTGTTGCTGCTGTGAGTGTGGCTGATACCAGTAATACCATCGTCCTGTTGTTTGACGAGCTGCTGGAATTCCAACAGAAATAGAGTTAGTCAATGAGGGTTAAGTCTCACTGGTATTAATTATGAGGTTTCTATAGCAGTGAGGCATTCCAGCATAGGGGTATGTTTTCACACTATTGACTGGAGGTTTTATTTCAGGCAGATGTGACTGAGCAGACAGTGGTCAAAAACTGAGTCTGCCTCCTGGCAGCAAACCTGAAAGGCAGGAAAGGGAGATTAGAAGCAAGCAGTGTTAGCTCTCAGGTTTTGGTGTCAAAGTACTAGTTGAATGCAGGGCTGTGTTCATAAGAGGCATTTCTGCCTGGAATCTCAATTTTGGGGCTTCTCTTTCTTGGAGTTCTGCTTCCCATTTCCATTGATCAGTAGAAATTATGCCTTTCTCGTTGAATGGCCTTTCAACTCAATGTAAGGAGCTGATGGTTTTTGTTACACAAGGTAGCAAATTTCTTTAGGTGATCGCTACTATGTTGTCAAAATACCTATGTGATTCCTGTCTCAGATCATCATAGAAAGAACAGAGAGAGCTAAGGTTGCTTCTTGGAATACCAGTGAATGAGATGAGGTGTAAAGTATTTTTCTTAACATGTACTGTGAACTAAATGATGCATGTATTTTTCTATGAAATCCAGAGATATCCTGACCCGTGTCACCGTTTTGACATTTGCCATTTTGCAGGGAGGAAAGATGTGATTTGTAATTAGCCGTGCAGTGTGGACGCCTGCTGGATTGTAAACACCTTTAGGAGAAACACAGTTTTGTTCATAGTTTACTGTGATGCAGGCTGCAGACGAATTAGTATAAATTGCTTAGATTACATGCGATTTGTGAATATCAGGGATTTGTGTACATGAAACTGAAATATGTGGTGGTTGTGTTAGTTTTTGTGTTACTCATTCTTAGAAACATTGAAAACCTTTTGTCTACAAGGCTGAAACAAGTTCAGATCTTTTTTGCCGAAAGTGCAGGTGTTTTCTTGTTTCTTTGTTAGAGGAAAATTAGATTTGAAACAGCAGAATTTCCTTGGGAAGGAAATTCCGTCTTCTGGGGGCAGCTGTAATACTGACTGGTATGTGTTTTCATGTATTCTCTAGTCTGTGTTTTACCTCCTGGCTCATGGCTTTTACCTTGAATATAGCTGTTCTGGGTCAAGGAATCAGCTTTCTGATTTGTCCATATGATATCTGTAGGTCCTGATGTGCAAATGGAGGCTGATGAAATGTAAATGCTAAATAAGCAGTGCAGGTGTTACGATAGGAGTGCTGAGCTAGACTCACGTGAAATGACTGATGTAAACAAATTTGACTCGCTTCTAACTGAAGAAAGACTTCACTCTAAAATTTTGATTATTCAAAGTGATCTGTTACACAGGGAGGCAAAACAGCGAGCTTATTATTCATAAGGTAAATATTAAATCTGTAGACATAAACCTCTGTGATGTAAAGCAGCTAAGTTCCTCATACAAGGTAGACTTGAAATTCTTTACAATGCAAATAGGTCAAGTCTGACAGAAAGGCCAGTTGTCCAGATTTTGTGTTGTTCCTAGGTGAGTGGTTATTTTATCACTTTGATTTTCTGTGTACTCATGATTTACTTTGTTAATGTTGTAGGGAAAGTAGGAATGGTCGAGCTGTGAAAAGAGGCAGCTGGTGAGAAACAATAATAAAAACTTAATAAAAGAATTAGGTAGGAAAGATGATGTGAAGTTACAGAAGAAGTAGTGTCAAAACTGTTAAATTCTGAGTTATACTAAATTCTATTCTATTCTGTCAGCTCATGCTATTGTGATTAGAGAGCCAAAGGAAAATCTAGGAGTGTGACTGAGACTTTTGCCTTCTGTCCTGTTGTTCTGTCACTTCAGTTGCAGCCTCCGTCACCTTACTCTTTTCTTCAGTGCCAGGTCTGGGCCTTTTACAACAGGCCTCTGAGCAGCTTGAGCTTCCAACTTTGTCTCCCTCCTTTAACAAAGATTGTGACTTTCCTGGGATTGCTACAAGAAGCAGACTTTAAGCAGGCAGCATTGCCAAACAGATAGTTGCTTCCATGTCCCTTAAAAGAAATCTCTTCTTTCTGTACGCAAAGGCATACCTAGATCATGGTGTGCAAATCTTTTCTAACCAGTTTTCTCAAGTGTGCATTTAGCAAATCAAGGCATGGATGAGCCCTGCTGTTCTCACATATTCTATTCCCCAGCCACCTCTAATGTTTTCCTCAGCATACAATACCAGCAGTACCATCTTTCCTACTAGTATCTCCATTTCTTCTTTATAAGTATCCTGCAAAAATATTCCCACTTCTGTGGATTGTTACTCCTCCCCAGTGGCAGACTCCCTCTGCACAGTTTTTAATATAAAGAATTGGATTATTAAATATTTGACAAGTGCATTCAGCACTGAAATACGAGTAAATTGCATTGTCTCTTGGGGAAGAGAGTTTTTTTTGTCATTTTAACAGCAGAACAGAGTAATGATGCTTCTGGAGGTGTGTGGGCGAAAAGGTTACAGTTTTGCTGCATGTAAATGCAAGCAAGTCCTCCTTTCTTTTCAGTAAGACTTTAATATAATTTGCAACCATTGTTAACTTGTCATATTCCCCCCTACACCCCCCAAAAAAACCCCAGCGGTTTAAATATTCAGTGTGTGTATATTAGCCTCATCATTTTAAAATTCAGATTTTTATCATTGAGCAGATTTTAATTCCAGGTTCACTATAGCAAGAAAAATAAATCTTGAAATTGATATTAAAGGAATCTCTGGTTCTGTTCTCTAGTTTCTGATAGAAATTAACTTATTTTGGAATTCAAAATATAAATTTACTTTCTCTACTTGCATTTTTTTGCAGTGTGACAACTGTGTTCATTGTTCTGGTCTGGTTTTCTGCCACTGCCATGCCTATGGTTATCTGAACCCCTGCTAAGAGAACTAGCTCTCTCTTACTTACCTGATGCAGCCCAGCAGAGCTAAGGTAGTAGCTATGTACACATGTGTGGTTCAAGGAGAGGGCATATATAGTCTGGTTATGAAGCAGCTGTGCTTCCATGGAGTTTATACCTTAGAGACTGAATTAGCTGCTGTCCCATACCTATGTCCCTGTTTCTATCAGTGCAAAGTGAAATTAAAATGTAATCATTTGACTTGGAAGCCTCAGTCCGCCTTCGCGGACTGAGTCAAAGTGCACGTTAATAGTCAATCTGTCATTTAGGTGTCAGTCAGCTGCGTTCTGCTTGGAATTGCTATTGACTCTTCCTGTGACCTTGAGAGATTCATTTAGTTTATCGTGTTTTCACATTTGCAAAACAGAATGGTACTTCATCAGGATGCCAAGTTAGCTACTCTGTATGAATTTGAGAGCTTTGTCTTTTCCTGAATCACACCAGTGGTCTCTAGTGTGCTATCATACAAAACTCTACACTAAAGCTTCAGAACTATGAACTTAAGTTTCCCTTTGTGAAGGCACGCAGGGTAGACTGTACGGAATAAGATGCCGAATCAGAGTCTAAAACCAGGAACGTGGGAGTGCCAGAAACGAGTATAAATTATTAAGGGAATGGTGTTGGTGTCATCATGGTAGGTGTGATACACTGAACTGGGTTCAGTTGCATCTCTGAGCATTAACGCGCTAGCTGTCATCAGAGTTGTTTCTACAAAATCCTGTTGCTTGTGTCCACAACCCTGATGATCCTCCTGTCTGTTTAATGGTCTGAGCCCATTCCAGAGTTCCAGTAGCAGCAAGTAGACTTCATGATCTGGGATGTGTTTGCTGCACAGATGCCTGCGAAATAGCCCAACTCAACTTGCTTGTAAGATCCAGCAGAATAAACAGGATTCCTTCTGATAGCCTGGTTCTCTAATGGTATTGGGAACTGGAAAGAAATGATCATCTAGCTAGTGTTTCATGGCTGCAAAGTACCCAACAGAGAGATCAGCATTGCTGAGTGGGAGCAGTGTTTTTGAAGTTGGGAATAGACAAGTAGATTTTTCTAATATTCCTGGGGATTAATAGTTTAGCTGCATTTTAAAGGAAAATGGGCTCAGCATTTCTTAAAATCTCTCTGTCAGAACTTCTAGGCGAATGCTGGGGAACCTTGAGATGGCTTTGTCACTAGGCACTTTTAGGTCTGAGTGATAGTGGATATCCCTATCCACCGCAAGGATCCAACTTCTTACAGGTTCATGCAATGCACAAAACACCAAATGCTTTTCTGACAGGTTTTTTGTGTTTGAGGTGAGCCTGTTACTCCCCCATTTCGGACCAAAACAAAGACTAAGAGGCCTGATCTGTAAATCACTTAGGTAAAATTTTTCTCGCACGCTGCACTTAAAGTGAAATTTAGACCGTATTCTTTAAGAAGAAAATAGCTACTTATTGCCCACCTAAACCATTTTAAAAAGTGGGAATGACAACTCTTCACTGGTTTATGACAGATTTGAATTCTATTTTTAAATGTTGGTTTATGTCTACATATAGACTTTTCTGTATCTCCTGGTCAAATGTGTATTATAGCTCATTGGAAGCTTTTGTTCTGAAGAGAGAATATCTTGAGCAAACTGAAAAGTATTTTTGGTGACTGAAGAGTTAACTTGGAAATCTGAGCTTCAAGGTGAAATTTCTCTTTTTGTGGAAGATTATTTGTTTTGAAATGAACAAGAAATATCACAGACAGGAATTTGGTCCTGCTGATTATGCATTATCCTAACCTGTTTTATAAGGCGAGTAACATTCGCAATAGCAAGAAATCTTTGCGTGATTTAGGAACTTGGTGTCTCGTGGAAGTCCCTCTGCCATGTGTATTTTACATTAGCTAATCAGTTTGTTATGGGGAGGTGATATTTAAACTAGCAGAAAATCATTAGATGGTTTACAAAATGGTGAAAGCACACGATGAGACCATGAGGCTTCTTTTGGAATAGAAAATGATTTAATTATTCTTTGCCGTTCAAAGCATTCGTCTTGGTAAAAATTAAAATGATTGTGTCAGGCAGAAAATTGTGTTCCGTATTAATATTTGCTGTAAATGAACAAATGGCAGAGTGTCAGTTTGTTTCTCTGGTGGATGAAAAAATGAAATACATTCTGTGGGCTTTTTAATACACAGCAGTTTTTCAAAGCTAATAAGGAAGTTCTATAAGCCTGCTTCTGCTTTATATTTTAATTTAAGGAAGTCTGTATCTTTATCTAGTGGAATTATTCTCTCATTCCTTTCACCCTCAGTGCTAGAGTTCCTGCTTGTAAGTATTTGCATCTGTGTCAGATACGTGTGGTCACAGTGTCTTATCTCACTGGACAGATGACACTGTATACTCTCATCTGTTTTCTGAGGAGACCTAAGGACTTGAGTGGGTTTTCCTGCGTGTTGTCCTGGGGTTTTCTTGTACTTTGTGTGGCTGCCTACCCCTGAGCAAAAGGGATGTAAAATACATACTCCTTTACTGGTTTACCAGTGATTTGTACTCGTTCCACGTAGCACAGAAACAACAGAGGGCAATAATAAAACTCCGGCTTCCTAAAAACTTGAAATACTAGGTGGATGTGCATAAAGAACTACTTTTTAAGAAAAATTAGCTAAAATTCAGTAGAATCTGATCACGCCAGTCACAGAAATGAAAAGAGATTGCACCAGACTGGAGGCACAGAGGATTCTGGTTTTACCTAAAGTTCATTTTGCTGCCATGCAGTTGTCCATGCGATAGAGAGCAAACAGGAGTGTATAGCATGGCTAAGGACAGAATTTGTCTGGCAGTGGTAAAAATAAACAAGTAGAAACCTTTCACATACTGTTGTATTTCCATTTCATAAGCTGGTGTTTTGAAATTGTTTCTTCAGTAGCCCAGTGTTTAGGCTTAGGATGCTGAGCCAGATAATCAGCTGTCTCGCTCAGATTTCTACATATATTTTTTTTTTAAAGCCAGAAGGAACCTTTAGATAATCCAGTTTAGTCTCCTCTCTAACTGAAGTATTTCGCTGGTTAACCCTGGATGGAGCCCAGAGATCTTTTTAAAGACTATTCTGACTTCTTGCACCTGAGGATCCAGTCAATTTCTTTCTCTTCAAAAGGAGATGAGACCACAGGTTTAAAGATAGCCAAATTAGGACCCCCTCAAAAGCACGCTGATGTGTACGAGTATTTCTGTACGAATCTTCCATCCTCCCACACAGTGGATGGAAACAGGGGGAGAGGAGGGGGGGCGAGGTTTCCAGCTGCCTGCATGGCTCTAATCTCACCATTTGGGGTAATCCATGGGAACGTTAAGTGAGTGAAGCAGTTACATTCTGCACGTTTGACCTCAGCTCTGAGTCATTTTTGAACACAACAAATCAAGTACGTCCAGTGGGCAGGCAGGGGGAGGGAGCGAGGAGAGGGCATAGAAGGCAAACTAGATTAATGTCTGTGTGGTCCCATATGGCTTTCAGACCTTTATTTTGAATCTCCTTAAGGTGATCAAACTACTCCACCATAAAAGGGATGAAGATTAAAATGGTTTCTGCTCGTTTTGACCTTGTTACTTTAAAAATACTATAATATAAGTAAAAATATTATGTGCTGCAGTACAGTCTGCTAAACTCTAGTTTTCAGGCTATATCTGATGATGCTTGAGGGAAAAGATGGATACAAACCCTCCCTCTGGTAAAGGGAGGCACGTTTTAACCTTTGCATGTTACAAGGCATCTAGTTTTAAACTAGGAATCTAATTTGCAGCACTTGGTAGATAAATATTCTTTTAGGGAAAACATGGGCCAGTTATGGACTGGGATACTAGGATTAATGTCTACTCAGAAGTGAAGTACAGACTTAGAACTGCCTGACAATGTTGTTGGCAACTATAGTTATCTTTGTTTCAAACCTTTAGTTACAATAACTTTTTTTTTTTTAATGAGGGGAGAGTGTTTGCTTAATTACAGATCTGATATACTAGGCAGCCAGGAATAATGACATTAATTAAACTTAACCAACACAGCAATTTAACTAGCATGTCCACACCTGTTCTTCCCTGTTCATTTAATTGTGTACTGTACAGGCAAATGTCTGGTCTTACCCATTGTCTCTCATTTTTTAAAATCTCTCTTTGCTGGGATATCTCGAACTTAAGTCCATATGGCACCACACAAAGAGGGCTCTAACTCTGCTTGAACGAGGAGGAAGGATTGGAGTTTTTTAGCTTTGAACTTCATTTTTCCTCCCTGATTATGCTATTCTGTCATATCAGGCTATTCACTGACATTTGAAGTGCCTTTGGGGAATGTGAAGTGTCCTATGGGGAATCTTTTTAGCCTAGCAGATCCTAGGGACACTACTGTAATGTTACTTCACTTCTGTTATTAGCAGTTAGTTAACAGCTAGGAAAATGGAGTGTCCTCTTGTCTCCAAGTACTCAGATGTGGGATATGAGCAACTACATATTTGCTTGCTGTCTTTTCAGTTTAGATTTTCGTTGTAATGTACATACACACATGTAAGGGGTTTGATATGTATGTATGTACATAAAACAAAGAAGTACTGAGGAGTATCTTACATGCACTTTAAGTCATGAGTTTCACAGTAAGTGGGAGGATGCTTAATTACATTCAGGCCTCATAAATCGGTGAGGCCAACCCTGTTTTCAAGGCTTAAGCCTTTAGCCTGTGCTCAACCACGGAAACAGAGGTTCCTGATGGTGGTGTAATCTAAATCCACTACTGTTATGCAGAAACAATATCCCCTCAGCAGATTTGTTTAAAACTGGTAATACATTAAAAGCTTTTATATAATGAGAAGGAGTTTAGCACAAAGCTTTTCTGTATATTCTTCACAAAGTGTTTTGTTTGTCATACAGGTTTACAAGTTCTGTAAACAGTGCTGTGTTTGCAGTGGAAGATCAGAGTTTTGCTGAAGTCTCTCCAATAGGCAGTACCATAAAATTGTAGCTGCTGTTCTCCTGTGATAGAGCTCGTTTATGAATCACGGGAGTGATCAATGTGAAGAGTTGTTGATTGCTAAGATAGAAGATGTTTTCTGTAATAAAGATTTTATTATAATATATGAAGATTAAATATAATATCTAGTGTTTTCTTCCATCCTTTCCTAGGGCTAATTTTCTGATAATTTCCTAACCGCAGAAGTGGTGTGTTATTTCCACTTCAGAAGCACCTCTGGCCACAACCTGGTTTAAGGCAATGGAAGAGAAAGAGTCAGCAGGAACAAGTAACTGCTGTGATACTGTTATTTCAGACCCAGGTAGATAGTTTACAGCAGGTAAAGATGTACACAAAAATAAGCTATTCAAGTTGATTTCCTTTACCCTTTAAAAACAAAAAATGGGGAGCCATACCCGTCCTGGGGCTCAAGTTGTGTAGAATATGCAGGCGAAGTGTGGGACCAGGCACCTTCGACGGTTCACCTACCGTTAACCAATCCCTAAGAGCTTACACTGAAACAAGATAAATATTTTTTCTTAGGTGCCCTTTAGATGAGTAACAACATCTCAATTACAATGGGAAAAAAAGTTCCCAACCTGTTCTTTTTAAATTTCTATCTTAATCATAGTATCATCTGTTTGCTAGTAGCTCTCAGAATTATGCTACTGACATTCCCTTCTTTGAGAATATCTGGTTATTTACAAATTGGCAAAGCTTTTAAACTAGAGATACATCTTTTTGAAGTATTGCTGACAATTGTAATTAATTCTCTGTCCAGACTTGTTTGTACTCTCTGCAGAGTGTTTACAGTGTTTAGAAATTTTGATTATATTCTTATAAATTGATGGGAATTAATGGGTGTTTAGTTTAACTTTTGCATAGATCAAGAGTGCATTTTCCCCTGTTTCTTGCCCTATTGATTTTTGGCTCAGTAGTAAAGATATTCTGTGTTAGTGCCACAGTTTGAAACCAGATAGGTACTCTTTCAGTGCAATTCCAAATGCATTCAGCTCAAAGTGTTTTTTTCATGGGAAGGAATATTAAACTCATAACATCAGAGTTTGTAATGGAACAGTTCGGTCTTAGCTGTAGCAACACTGCTTATGCACATTACAAATCTGTAATGTTTACCACTCATCTGATTAATTCCACAAATACAATTCAGAGAGTTTCCTGTGAGACTTTAAAGAAAGCATATGGATTTTGCTCCGAACTCCCATCTGTCTGCGTATCCTGCATTTTAAAGGAAGAGTACAATAGTGAGATAACGAATTTGCGTTAGCTTGTCTGCTTTCTCTGTGTGTCTTTACTCTGCCAGGTTTTGTTTCTTTAGACTATAAACAATGGAGCACCAAAATAGCCTCCTTGCTGGTGTCATGCAGTCAAATCGACAGGTGCATTCACGTGCTTGTATAGAATCCATCAAAGTCAGGTATTTGAGAAACTCCTATTATGTTAAAAGTTAAATTGCATTAGGAGCATCCTGCCCTCTGCATCTATAAATGACTGCTGTGCACTGCCCCACAGTTATTTCTGTTCTGATTTCCTGGACCAATAATTCTCCATTTCCTAGAGTAGCCTGTGGAATTGTTTCTGCAATTGCTTGCCTATTGAACGTGCAGGCCTGTGGAGACAACATTACATTATCGAGATGTGTTAAGTGGAAGAGAGATAATGGGAGTCTATGGAGAGTTTGCTGTGCTGTCAAAACAGGGAGCAATTGCAGGTTCTATCACCTCTGCAGAAACAAACTGAACTGAACATGTGCAACAACGACGGACTTGGAGAAGTGAAATTTTATCCAGAAACTTTCACAAGTCCCATGCTTTGGAACGTCCTTACCTCTGGGGCCAACAGAGTGACCTCTCTGTTGCTGGGGTTTGTTGACTCTTAGGCCGACCTTCTTGTAAAGTCTTAAGGCAATAAATAATTGTAGTAGGAACAGGTCTTCTAGGAGCTGATTATTGGATAAGAGCCTAAGTTGTCCATTGAAGAGTCAACGAGTATTTCTCTGAGATGCTTGCAGGTGAAGTGTTTACGTGCCGTAGTTGAAGCTTACTTATGGAGTGCTTACAGCTGGAGAGAGATAACTGGATTTAGCTTATGTGTGAAGCGCCTGGGGCAAGTGGGTAGCCCTGCAACTGCATGTCATGGCGAAGCGAAGGAATTCTATCTCTGTGTGTGCGTTTTTTTGTTACCGGAAAAAATGTTATTTGTTGGTCTGAAGATTTAGGGTGCGTATGAGCTGTAGCCTTTGTAGTGCAGTGAAGTTCAGGCTGACACCTAGAGCTGACGCTCTTTCATGAGCTTGAAAATCAGGAAGCTGAACTAAACCAGGTATGATGGATTTGTAACTGAAGATGGGAAGTCTCCTGATGCTGCAGAATTAAGAACAGTGTGTTTATCTCAAAGGAGGCACAATTTCCAAACTAGCTTGTCTACTAGTATGGGGCTATGTTTTGGATTTGTGCTGAAAAAGTGTTGCTAATACAGGGATGTGTTGGTTACTGCTGAGCATTTGCACAGAGTCAAGGACTTTTCTACTTCTCACCCCACCCCACCAGTGAGTAGGCTGGGGGTGCACAAGCAGTTGGGAGGGGACGCAGCTGGGGCAGCTGACCCCAGCTGGCCAAAGGGATATTCCAAACCATACAACATCAGGCTCAGCATATAAAGCTGGGGGAAGAAGAAGGAAGGGGGGAACATTTGGAGTTATGGCGTTTGCCTTCCCAAGTAACCATTACATGTGATAGAGCCCTTCTTTCCTAGAGATGTCTGAGCACCTGCCTGCTGATGGGAAGTAGTGAATGAATTCCTTGGTTTGCTTTGCTGGCATGTGCAGCTTTTGCTATATTTATAAAACTGTCTTTATCTCAACCCAAAGGGTCACTTTTACCCTTCTGATTGTCTCCCCATCTCACCGGGAGGGGGTGGGGGGGTGGTGAGCAAGCAGCTGCGTGGTGCTTAATTGCCACTGGGGTTAAACCACAAGTATTTACCTGTATACTCAAATCATAGTAAGTCCAGCTACCTCGACCTGCAGCGTGACTGTTCTGAACTCTGTCATTCAAACCAGATGCACACATGCAAACATCCAAGAACGTGGAAAAACAGAAAATCCAAATCTGAATAGGAACTGAGTGAGTCTGTTCCCATTCCCAGTTCATAGTAAGACTGGGACAGCAGTTCTGTGTTGCGGATTTGACCTTTCCATTGCTGACGCTGTGGGCTCTTGAGTGGGTAGTCATTATATGTGTATGTATTCAGTGTGTATATGTCCTTTTCAAAGTTACTGGGTTGTTTATTTTGCTTCCTTGTCAGAATGATCACAGATAGTGCATCTGTTTGAGTTATAACAGTGAGGGTCAGGACTGATAACAGACTACTTTAAGCTACTCTTAACAACAGCCTGTGAAACTGCAAGGTTGTGTGAAAGATAGCAACGGAGGTTTATGGAACTGTGGAGTGAATTATTAACTGATGCTTCTAGCACAACATGACAAATAAAATTCTATTGCAAAAAGATACTCAATTGTGTCAAGCATCGATTTTTGAAGATATCTAACAAATGGCTTCTGGGTAAGCACAGTATCTTTCTTAATTTGTCTGTCTGATCGGTGAAGCTGAATGGAGAGAGCGCCACTAAATAAAATTAGCATTTTCTTTCAGTCATTATCTGTGCTTTCTTAATAAAAGACTTGGAAGCCCCACTAATTTAAATATGTAATATAGACATATGCAAACTTCAGATATTTTTATTTCCGTTTCCTGGTAAAATCAGGGAAGGACCATGAATCAACTCCAGACATGGCAAGCCAGATATTCATCTCAGTAGTGCTGGGTTTTGGGTTTGGTTGATTGGGGCTTTTTGTGTGGGTTGTTTTTTTTTTTTTTTTTTAATCATGGTAGATCTGTTAGTCACACTATTGCTGCTTACCATGTTATTTCATCTGGCAAAAAGCATTTGTTCTGTCCACTCACAGTAATTAGCCAGGATGATGTGAAAAGGGGTGGGGAGAGTAACTGGAAACTACAATAGCTGAGTTTCTCTTTTGCAAGGCTTGATCCCTGGCTGTGGATCAAAACCAAGAAAGAAGGAAGAGGAGGTACCAAGTCAGCCAAAGAGCATTGCTGCTCCGTGAGGTAGATAATGGCTCCCAAGGATCCAGCCTGCCTCCAAGAATATCTTCTTGCCGATGGGTAAGATGAGTAATGCATGCTTATTGCTAATAATGTGGCGTAGGTCAGCTCCTGGAGTCCTGTGATTTCTCACATCTAGTGCTGCTTTTGGTAAGATGAGAGCGCTCTCTCGGAACACTTCTTTCCAAGCCAAGCTTTCCACTATGTGTTCCTTGCCTCAGCCTGCAGTATGAAACCGTAACTCTGGGGGGGTATTAGCTTCACCAGTTTAAATGCCAGATCAGTTGAGGGATGGATCCACCTGCTGCTTTTCAGCAGCAGGAAAATGGCAGCACCTTTAGTATATTTACAGTATTTATACTAAGTTAGTAGATTTACTTCAGTAGGTAGGGCTGTACATGGGAAAGGGGAAGCCTTGCTGCTGTTGGCAGTTTTTAACCCTCTCTTGTGTGGCTACAGGACTGCAAAGCTTAAGGGTATAACGCCACTTTTCTGCGAACACAGATACGTCACCTGTATTGCGCATGATGATACAGATGCAGTTTGTCGGGGATGGAGGAGTGCTTTTATCAGGCATATAGATTTATGTCACAAAAGAAATCATTAGAAGTTTTAAACTCGGAGGCATCTTTATCCTACAGAGAAACGAGGCATCTCATCGTTAACGCTCAATGTGCAGATAATTCAGTAGTATCTTACTACAGAAGTAGGATGCACAGGAGTTTTTCATAATAATTTGGTAGATGAGAGACCGAGAGAGGTAAGAAGATTAAGTACTTTACAGATACCATTGTAGTACTTACCGTTTGCAGTGGTCTAACTGAGGAAGGGTATGCAGAAAGACTATTCAGTTGAAATTTAGATGTAAAGACTGGCTTTCCATCATAGTCACATCTCATTGTTCATTCTTATTGGTGTGCTCAGAGTGTTAGAGAGAATGTAATTCACTGTTCTGGAGCATCTATGTTCTTTGTAACTAGTGTAATGAATTAAAAATGGAGTGTGTCTTACTTTGGCTTTTCTTGTTCAAAGAAAGTACTGTCACAACTTTCTTAATCATGGTGACTTGAAATCTGTTTTGAACTTTAATCTCCTCTGTGTTTGAGTGTCAGAAAAATACTACACAGGTGGTAGATATTGGGTGTTAGCATTGACATTTATAATGTTATTTTTTATATTCAGTATTCTGAATTTCTGATTTGATCTAACGGGCAGAAAAGGATTTCGGGGGGATAAAAGATAGTATTTTCAGTTGTGGCTTACAGCATAGGTATAAAATTAATTTCTAATGTAGATTAACTGCTTACAGCCCCGATTATGTTTTTCTAGCAATCGATATTGCTCAGTGTAGCTCAATATGATAACGCATCCTGAGACGTGCCTTAGCAGTTGCTCAGCCAGGCAGCATAATGCAGTACCAACAGAAGGTACCTGGCCTGAGTCTGAGACCAATACGACCACACTGATAGAGCCCAACACCCAAGAGACTCAGGCTCAGCATGGCGCTTATCTGGCTGTTGCACCAAGTAGCCTCTAAAGCCTGACTCATCTTTGAGAGGCTCTGGTTTCCAATCTGCAGTAGCAGAAGCAACCCTCAGCAGTCAGGCTGCCCTCTTACCTTCCCTGTGGAAGCTCATCAGCTGCCAGCTTGCTATGTGGCATGTTCATGTGGCTGGAGATCAATGTGCTGTACCTGAACCTTTCCGTTTGTGAGCATTGGTGGCTTAGGAGACACACCATGCTCTGGTAGCTTGCTAGGGAGGGCAGGGCCCTGTTGCTACAGAGTGGTGCCAGGGCTCAGTAGACTTGCAGATATGACTCAGTGATCGTAGGAGCCATAAATTGACAAGACCATGGGCTCAGAACTGTCTAAAATGTTTTTTTTGCAATGACTTTCAGAAGCTAAAGCCAGGTAAGTCCTTTCAGCGGTTTCGTCTGATGTAATGAGATTCTGAGCTAAGGCCATCGTTCAAGAAAGTGCTTATGCACATTCTGTTCAAAGAAGCACTTAACTGTATTTTGCTTAATCTACTGCATTGCTTTTCCCTCGTTCTGGTTTATACCTTGCTCTGTAATGGCCAATATCTGATTTCTTTTGTTGCAGAAAAAAAGCAGTGCATTGAGAATAGTGGTGTGACCTCTGCATGCTCAGAAGTGTTATTAGGGAAGCTACAGAGAAGTTCATGTACTCTGCAATGGAGGAGTTAGAGAGAAAAAAAGTATTGTGAACAATTTCCTTGCAAGTTTCATTACAATGCGTCATAGGAAGGCATTCATGTGCCCAATTCACATATTCTAGAATAAGTGCTAATCATTCCTTTCCCTTAAAGCAAGCCATTTGTCAGGTACAATTACTTCCTGCTTGGTTTTTGAAGTTTTTGAGAGTGATGGAAGGGTATGTCAGTTATGGCATCCTTTTTATGTAAGCTTTTCTTACAGAAAACTTGAAAAATATAATAGATGAGCAGAAATATGGACAGTTTCAGAAGAACATGAAAATTTACGTTTTCAGTCTTCTTAAAATGACACAGAATGCTGAGGTGAAATCTGCGAACTCCCAAGCATCGTAGAGCAAAATTTCTGACTGCTTTCACTTAATTTTTTTTTTTGCACGCTACTAATCATGTCTAGCAGCAGCTATGAGAAAAGGTATCACAAAGATGTAAATTAAACCTCTGGGAATTGCAGCCAAGAGAGAATTGGCAGCCCTGGGCAGCTCGCATTAAGACAGTGGCAGTAATTGGAGTAAGCTTGGTTCTCCTGCATGTGAACACTCTCTCTGTTTAACCTGGTTCATTAGAATTGGAAGCTCCAGCTAATTTCTGCAAAGCTTTTCCATGCAATTAGGGTTCTGTGCGATTAGGGTCAGGATTACAGTCATCTTCAGTTTCTGCTTCAGGCTGTTCATTCCATGAAAAAGAGAAATTGTGATGACAGAAGGAAGAGAATTAAAAAGTCCCCATAAACCAAAAAAAAAAAAAAAAAAAAAAATTGCTGTCTTTAAAAAGCATGAAAACTGATAAAACCTGAAACTCATTTAAATAGCTTATCTTTTCCTCCCCTAACAAACAAACACAAAGACCAGGAGTCCGTTTTGCTATAATGCCAAAAATGAGATTTCAGTCTACATGGTTAAGCTAAGTCCTGATGGCGATACCACTGACTGTATCCTTTAGAAAGCTGTTGTGCTGCACCAGCCTCTCTTGAAATCTTGTCCCCAGGTCTGTCTAAATAGATCAGTTCAGGATCTTGTAGTTCTTACACAAATGGGTGAATGCATACTAATCACATCTAAACATTGTTGCTTCCCAAAGATGGCATCTTGTCTCTTGAATATTAACAGCCGATATATTTCTTGGTATTTATATTCATTTCTATTCTTGGTTGACTTTACATAATCTCATGAAGCCTTTTTATTTTTCTGTAAAAGAAGATTACTATGGTTAGCAGCAACTTACGCCAGCACAGATGAAATGTCTTGAAATAGTTCACAAAAAACCAAGAAAGACAGTAGCTTGTATAGAGAATGTAGAAAGTTTCTCTGCATTTACAACTGATTCATAACACTGAATAATCTGACTTTCCTTCCCCACCGCCTCCATGTGTTTTGGCTTAAGACACAGAGACTTGGGATTTTGGGGCAGGATTTCCCATTGCTTTCAAAAAATTAGCAAGGGCCCTTACCCTTGTGAAATGTCTCCATCGTGTATTTGAAAAATAGTTGGGGATGTGTTACAGTCTCTTCCTGTGTAAGACGATTTCTTGTGGAGCTAGGAACAAGAAAGGAAATTTAAGAGTAGAACTGTTAAATGAACAGACTAATTTTTATGTTGTCTTACCTACCCTTTTGAAGCAGCTTGAAGACACTGTTACCCTCAACAAAACAGTGAGCTTGGTAGACCACTGCTAAGACCAGAAATGTAAATTGTGTGTCCGTTCTTGAGAACCCCTTGGTGATGTCAGCATATTGGCCTTCAGAACTGTACATACTCTTTTCTCATGCATGCTAGTTAGATTAAATTAGTGCAGGAAAATACAGTCACCCTATGTTCGTATTCTGTACATATGCACCCCTGGAACTCCCTATATAAATCACGTATGTGCTCTCAGTGCTTTTCCAGATCAGCAGTGGAGTGGCTGGGCAGTCTCGCAGGATCTAACCTTAAGGAGCAAGCAGTATTGCAGATCCTTATATATATTCTCCAGTACAGGCTTTAGCATCACTAAAATTAATGGAATTCTCCCTTATTATATCAGCATCACTGGGAGAATTGACACAACCATTTGGTGGGATTAAAGCGTGTATCTGTCAAACTAAGATTAATCCAGGTCTTTTGAGATCCCCAATTGAGCATGCTCCCCACAGTACCACATGAAGTCGTGAATTTTCAGGGCTGGTTTGCAGGTAACTTCTCTGCTGGAAGAGAAAAGGAGATAAGTGCTTCTAGGTTCGTATTTCTTAGTACTCCTCATGGTTTTTAGATTAAAGCTCCTGGATGCTCTCCATGCTGTTGCATCTGTACGAGGGACAGAGTAAAACGGAGTTGATGATGATTGTAGTATGTTTGCTGTTACTTGCTTTTGTTGCAGTGGGGCTGACTTAATAAATTGGAGTAATGCTAGAAGGTGCTTCTGTCATGACAGGGGTTTGTAGTCCTGAAGGAAGTATTTATGTTGTAAAATGTAAAGCATTCATCATTTTGCAGTGATTTCTCTCAGTGCATGCCAGCCTGCCTGCTGCAGTGAATTAATGTGTGCCCCACTGAAATGGTTTACACGACAGTAATTGTCACTGGCAACACAATGTTGTTTTTAAGTTATTATGCAGGCACAAGCCCGTATGTCATACAAAATTGATATGCTGCATTATGTATACTACCTTCAATTAACTTGGTATAATATTTGTCTTGTTAAGAACCAGCTATTCTGTTGATGTCATAAACAAATGTATCTCCTAAATTTTCCTCATTCAAAAGAGGAGAAGAAACCACCCCCCCGGACTCCCCTGAAGAGCTGAGGTCAGATTTAATTTAGAACAGATACCTGGACTTTAATTATTAGCATTCATCCAGGACATTGCAGAGTGAACGCTAATAATTCAGAGACAATGAATTAAAAATTAATAGAAGGAAATATGGAAGGACATAGTAGGCTTTTTTTCCTATATAGTTAATACATCTACTTTGAATAATCTGAAAGAGGAGAATAATTAGCTTAGCTAGGTAACTGCACTTGATTTGCCAAGCCTTTTGTGGTAGTTTGCATACTGTGCTGCAGTCTGGGCATGCCTTCCTTTTAGGCTTACCCTTCATCAAGTAAACAAGTTCAAGAGGGCTTAGCGCAATCGATGATGATGTATTGTTCAGTCGTGTACTGTTTTGTTATAGTCTTCTTTTTGTGTCTGTTTGCTGTTTTCTTTTAATGAATATTCAGTTATGAGAAAGCATAGATCTCTCTGGCGCACACTGGGTAAACGGTATTTCGGTGTAGCAGTCTGATCCAAAGCCCACTGAAATGAGCCCATCTCTATCTGTTGGTGTCAGTAAGCTTTGCATCAGGCCAGGCTGCAATGAGAATTGAGCCTTGAAAATGTGAATTTCAGGCACAAATTCCCCCTCTCAGTACCTTTTTTGGAGATCATTCCAGCCAAGATGCTTTCTTCATTCTGACCATTCCCTGCATTAGACATAATTTACAGATCCATTTACATTGCAGCACTTTTTCTCTGAGTAAGGTAGTGTGCAAGAGCAATAGGTTACAGGGAAATCTGAAACAGTGAGATAGTTTACAAGCCTCACATGGCTCTTTTTCATTAGCTTTGCTCATTTACAGCGAGGCTTTTATGTGTTTCTTCTTGGTGATAATAATGAAAATGATGGAGTAAGAGAGAGTCCTGTGTTTAATCAAGAGAGCAGCTCATTCTAACTCACTGAAAGATTTAAGGCTAAGAAATATGGCTGAAGAAAGATTTCTGCTTTCTCTCACTTAAAGAAAGCGACAGCAGCGACGAACCAAAAACCAGTGAGAGCTACGGGCTCTGCATACTGAAAAGATGTCTCGCTGGAGCGTCAGGGCAACAGGTACGAACTGGGGGCCTCTTGTCACCAAGAGAGACAGTGTGCGGGGGATGCCGCTTTTATCTCGAGCCATTGCAAAACCATTAACTGACCTTTATGCATTTTACTAATATTTGCTTCCAATTACTTTTTGTTGCTGCAAGGCCCACATTATTGTAACTGTTAAATGAACTCCAGGGTCAGAGGAGTGGATGTTGGGGGATTTTTTTTTCAATTTCAAGTTTTCCGTTTCCTTCCAACAGAGGATCAGATCCTGTTGTTTGATTCTTTTACCGAATCCAATTATATATAAGCAATGAAAAGGCTCCTTCACTGGGCAGTTTTGTTTCTATAGCACCTTTTATTTTTCAGTTTAGTGGCAGTGTTTGCATCAGAAAGATAGGATGGCTGAGCCTTGCTGTAATTTGGCTAATTCCCACTGAATAAAGTGATTTCTGTGGGATTCTTCTAGTGGTATAATATAAAGACTGAACACCTGTAAGTGTGTTACAGGTGTTCAGACTTTATATGGAAGACTGAACGTACCAGGCTTGGGCTAACAAATGAGTCCTCTGAAGCACCTTTTACCGAACAGATGGGTAGGGTATGGCACGGCTGGACAGCGCTAGATGGGCTGTTGATCTCAGTACAGAAAGTCCTTTCTACAAGAAAAGATCTGCTGCAGTTATGATTCACCTGCAAACCCCAGATCATTTTAGTGATCAAATCTAGTAGCAAATACATTCCTTTATTTCCTTTCTGTCTAGTAACTCTTCATTTTTTTTTGAAATGTCTGGAAAACACATAACCATTATATTCACTGCAGCAGTGAATTCCAGAGGTTGGTAGTGCTCTCTGCCAAAAATTCACGTTTGCAGGTATAATTATATATAATTATATTGTTTCAAGAGAGGTTATGTTAAAGAGTTCTTAAAATGATGACTTTTAAGATTGAACTATGACTTTTTACATTATGTCTGTGAGACATTTTAATAACATTCATTTTATCTTTTATGTTTCCATATAGTTTTACACACCTGCAATACTGTGTGTGTTCTAGTCATAGTCAAGCCTTTCTGATACCAAGGGCACCTGTGATCTGGTAGCTATTGCAGCTGTTAATAGAAGCAGTTACTCAAAGCAACAGCTATTTGTGTTGTCACTAGGGTTGAATTACAGACTGAGCAGGGGCAATTCCTGTTGGTTTTTAGCAAAGCTGAGCTCACTTAATGCAGGGCAGAGCCTGGTTTAGCATTTAGAGTAGAGGAACCTCTGTTTCTGTTGCAGGCTCTGCCAGGCAGTGGGGAGATTTTACACAAAGGCTTCGAACTCTCTGCTTTGGCTTTTCTTCATCCGTCAGAGGTGAGTGATCATCTCAAAATTCAGCAAAATCCTAATGAATACGCCAAATGTTTAAGCTTGTTTCTTTGGATACAGGGCAGAGTTCTTCTGTAGCTTTGTCATCTTGAAAAAGTTTTGAAGCTTACAGCATAGTTTGGTACCTCTAAGGAGACTTTCCTTCCTTAGCTGAAGTGGTGCGTCATTCTAACTGATGCAAATAGCAGCATGGTCTTTGGTTAGAACAAAGCTTAGCTTGAACTGTGTTCTGACACAGCGATGAAAGTTCTGATTGCTAAAAAAACAGGCAATGTTGTTCGATGAAAGATGTGATTTTAAATGCAGGCTGAGCTAATTAAACTATAGCTGTTATTTTCCTTCATTTACAACAGATACAGTATTCAACAATGGAATACACAAAATGAAACAAAACATGACAATAATGAAATCATTCTTGCTTTGTCTTTAAACATACAATCACATGCAAAACGCAAAACTAGTTTCAGATCTGTTATGGGTTCACTGTTAAAAAATGTAAGCAGTCCTTCCGTACCTGTCATCTATGGTGTAGAACCAAAGCAGAACCCTTCCTTCTTCCAACCTTTGAGCTGTAATACTACAGGAAGGCCTGTGTAAACACGTGTGGTGCCACCATAGTGAATCTCATCTGCATGGGAAGGAATGCTGTGCCATGCTCATTGGTTTGTAAGGTGAAAACTTCAGCGTATGTGGACAAGGATCAGCTGTTGTGTTCTCCACTCTGGTACAAGAGTGTTCTTACGGCTTGGGTTGCTGAAACCCCTCCTTTTGCACCTTGTAGTTGCCTTCAGCAAGAATTTTTAGTGTTGGCAATGTGAAAGTGTATTTTTGTACAGAATATAATATTTCAAATTAGGTAGTTAGGCATGGAAAAACTTACTACTAATTTTTGAGGCTTTTTCCTTTCTGATTTAGTAGAGCGTAGCTCTAAATATGTAGCTCTTCATGGCAAATGAATTTTGATCTGCACAGTGCCACTCAGTGTACAGAAAAGCTTCTTGTTATTGCTTTTGGCATTCTTTGGGAGTTGCTGTTTGTTTTGATGTGGAGAATTCTGGCAAATTGTTTATACCTCCAGGTGGTTGGTTTTTTTAAAAAAAAATAAATAAAAATTAATTTTTTGCCATATAGCACCTTTCAGCTGTGGAACTGTGTGTGTGAGATGGGCGTCATTATTCCTAATTAATGTATTGAGAAACAACATGAAGTGGCTTATCTGTTCATTAAGTCACTGGCAAAAGCTTGGAATAAAATCAGGAGATGTTGAATTTGAATCTGTTGCCCTTCCAACAATTTATTCCTTTTATTTATTTCTTTGTTTTTAAAGATGTCTGTTCCCAGCATCTCTGAAAACTGGTTCACTTTCAATTTAGAGGTACTAACATTATGGCATTAATCTAAGATAATACACTTGTAAATACATGTTTGCATACTTTAGGAGTTAAATCTGCATGAGTTAGCAGTGGGGATCAAGGATGTGCTGTTTCTTGATCCAGACGTGTTGATGAGTTCTTCTCTTCATTTCAAATTACAGGAAAGTAAGGTCTTGCACTATTTCAGTTCCCTTTCAGGGGAATGCTTTTGTTATAGCGGCGAACAAATTGTCAACTCACGTATTTTCATGTGCCAAGAATAATTTCCCTAGAATATACAACTGTACTTCTAATGTTTACTGGATTTCTTTGGAGAAACAAGTGGAATAGTATGATCTGGGCAAGAAAGTGTCTACTTGCCTACCTGTAAAATTGCTGTAGTTAACAGCCAGCCGGTTTAATCTAGTATTGAAATGTCTTTAGCAGTGATGTACCTCTGTAGAGGAGTAAAATTATTATGTAATAGCATAATAAGCTGGGAAACATCCCCCTTACTTATACCAGAACAGTATTTATATCTGTGCTTTATAGCTGCAAAGATGAGACAGCCTGTATTTAAGTGACAGTTGCATCTTAATATCCCTGTGTGGACGTGCAGCATGCAGTGCCTGCAAGCCTCCTGTAAGCCTTTTCTCCGTAAGTCAAACAAGCAGCTCTGCCTCTTGAAGTCGTGTATGTGGGACAAAATGACAATTATAAGGAGGACAGCACCAGTATAGGCTGGTGAATGGAGACAACAGTGCAAGGCGGTGGGTCTGAGTTCGTTCTTGTGCTAGTAGTCCACTTTAGGCTGTGAAAGAGCTTATTATCCCCTCTGTGTGGGAACAGTTTAAAAAAATGCCTTCTTGAGATCTACCGAGCTGTATTAGAGTTAAGGTATCATTGTCATCTTTCTTGGCTTATCAAGTAGCTAGAAGACTAATGTTAATAGCTTTAATTTCCCTGCAAACTGTAAATCTCTTATCAAGTGAAGTGCTTTGTATGCCGCAGTTCTGTCTCACAGTGCACTGGCTTGACTTCCCTTAGGTGATTTCAAGGAGAAAATTACTCATTCTCAGTACATGCTCCTGAGCTCGTTCATATATATACACACACACTGTATATATGGATATATATAAAAACGGTATTGCCATTGGTGTATCACGGCAAAAAGGAAACTTGACATAACTAGAAGTCACAGATCAATAGATTCATTCAATAGCAGTAATTATTGGTATTATAAGGATGGTGAATACCTCTCAGCTGTAAAAATTTTGACTCTTGGGAGTCTGTTCTGTTTTCAAAAAGCAAGAAACCTGTGTGGAATTAAGATCATTATTACAAACTTTAGTCCATGTAACATAGATAATTTTTTTTTGTTTGCTCTCTAATGGTGGCTTTTAAAACTGGTTATAACAGTTTAAAATATTTCCTGTATGCAACGATTGGCTACATATAACCATCTGAAATTAGTTAGGGTGCACACTTTCAATTGAAAGCGATCCCTCTGTTCATACTACCTCGTAGGAAGAGGTTCATCCGAGTCACTATCAGCCCCTGGTCTGTGTGGGACTGAGTTGCATTAGAGCCATCCAGCACTGCTTGGAGCTAAAAATATTAGATTTTTTGAGATAAGCAACCTTATAGACAAAATCCAATATTTTAGGAAGCAGACATTTGTTTTTTTTTTTTTTCTGTAAGTGGAATCAAAAGCCTGTGTTGCCAACATCCTTCTCCCTTCCCCCTGTTCTGCCCAGTTTTAGTCACGGGCGTGCCTTCTCTGCTGAAGGAGAGGCTGAACTAGATCTGCTCATTTAACAACACTTAAAAATGTTCGTAACTGGAAAGATGAGTTGAATGACTGAGAGCACTGCCCAAAAGACTTGCAAATGTCACAGGGAATGTACTGTTATTCATTGCTTTGTGCTGAAAAAATATGTTTAAAGCTACACAGCCCTTCAGTGTGTTGGAGGGGAAAAAAGTGAGACACAGAGAAAGTGCTTGAGACAACGGAGTGTTTCCTTGTGAGTGCAGCGGGACTGGCACCAGGGCTTTAAGCTGAGCGAGTTGTGAGGCCTCTTGCTTTACACAAATTAATGTTTCACAGGTTTGATTTTTCTTCTCGTATAGCCAGATAATGACAGTGTTTAGCAATGTAAAAGGAGCTTTTTGTTTAATGAGTCCCTGGGATGTACCCAAGGCTCAGAAAGTACTTTTAAACATTTAGGTAAAAGGGAGCGTATGTTAGTTGTTAATTACTGGATATATAGTTCTACACAGATTTTCTTACTGCTATATGATCAAGAGCACTCCTTGCTTTCATGGTCAGTCTGAAACCAGAAAAGGCACTGAAGTTCGACAACATTTGAGCAGTAAAATCAGGCTTTATTTTTGTTGTTTTCTGATGCAGATGTTGTGATGCTTTGGAGCTCTGATCTCAAGAGGGGTAGACAGAGCTTCAGTTCAAGAGAGATCCATGCCTGGAAAGAGCTTACAGCTCCTCAGTATTATTCTGCTGTTTTGCTAATTCATCTTTGGGTTTGTGCTTAGCAGCAGCACTTATTTTAATAGAGTTGGATTATGAATTACTCTGTGGAGAAGTTCTCAGTAGTGTGGATTTTAAAAGGAGGCAGGAAGGAAGAAAGAGAAGGGAAAAATAGAATAGAAATTTCTTTCTGTCCTTTTCCAGCTGACTGGGAACGGGTTGAAAGTAGTCCCAAGGCATGACATAGCATCTATTAATTCTGGGAGCGACGCTCTACACATGGCTAATGATCCACTGTATGGATTCATTTCCTTTTGTTTCAACAGCTTAGTTCTGAGCTTTAGAATGATGGATTTGTCTTGATCCTGAAGGCTTCCATTTGAAAGTCAAAACTTCTTGGGGACGAGTGCTTAACCCCGTTAGCTCCTGGAGTAACCTTTCTGACACCCAGAAGGCAGGCAAGCAGGCAGAGGAGCTCAGGAGGTAGTAAGCCCACCTAAATTCTTACCTGGGCGCAAGTAAAAATGGCAAATTTAATTTGGTAGGAGTCCTAGACAGGTGAAAGAAAATAAAGAGGAGAGGAATTTGTGTGGACTGTCTCAGTGTTTGTGTTCAAGTTTCCGCTTGGCCTTGTTCAGAACTGACATAGAGAATTGGTTAATGGCAGAGTATTAAAATAAAAGCCATGCAATCATATTCTGTGGTATGAAATAACTTTGATAATGCTACTACAGCAACCCAAGCTTTAAATCAAATATTACATTAAGCTAGTGCTGTCTATGTGACTGCCTAGTGTTTTATTTGTTTGAAATAAATATATTCAGTAGTTTCTTATTTTTTCTTCTTCACTTCGGCTTTCAGTGATGCATGTATGCAGAGTTGACAATTGCAGTGGTTAAATGTTAAATATCTGCTGCTTTTCCCCTGCAAATTATGGATTTGTGTGCACTGTATCGAGTTTATTGAATGCCCTAGAATATTTTACAGATTCAAGATGATTGTTCTCATTATCCATTGTCTAGCATTGAAGAGGAAAGCCGTTTTATTAATTTAAAAGTCTAACAAATTTAAAAGCGTAGACAAGTTAATACAAAAGCCCTATGAGTGTTACTGCTCTGGACTTGCCAGAACAGGGAGCTGAGTGTGTGGGCAGGCAAGCAAGCCGCAGTCCACAAGGTAACCAAGATGAGGATTTACCCTAGGTCACCTGTCTTGTCCCTGCTATGGTCCTGATAGCACTGTGCTACTTCCCTATACGTGAAAGGTACCACTAGAACTCACCATAAGATAAATGCACACACATGGGTGGTTACCGTTACGTACAATAAGTTTAAAACTTAATTTATCAGGATTCATGAATTACATTCATTGCTCAGCAAGTTACTTTTCAAAGTAGCTGTGGGAAAACTGGGTAGGTCTTGTCGGTGAGGTTTTAAGGGATGAGTCTCTGTTTGTTTCATAATTTTCTCAGTGTAATGGTGCTTTAATTTGATAACTTTTTATTTTCATTTTTATAAAGGAAAACACATTAAAGAACATTCTCATACTCTAAGACCGTGCTTTTTCTGAAAAGTGCTGTCCTGATTTAACTGCACTGGGATACTTAAAACAATTCATTTATTTAGACAAAATCTTAGTCTGCTTGTGTCTCTTTTGCCCTTCTTAAAGATGAGCAGTCAGAATGTATACAGAGGGAGACCTTGGAGCAGCCACAGTTCGAAACGTGACACGGTACCACTCTTTTCAATGATTGTTTTAACTAGGTCAGAGTCTTATCTCAAAAACTAAAAACTCGCATGGTAGATGCAAGCACAAGCTTGGGTGAGCTGAAGCTGTGGTTATGATTTTCTATTTACTCATTAGCTGGATACAGATGTCCTGATACCCTTTTGGTTTGGTATTTTTTTTTCCTTGATGGGAAAATCGGGCTGTAAATAGATGATTCATTTTACCGATGTTAAATTGAATGTTTTTCATTGAAGACAGTGGGCCAGATGCTGACCTAATGGGAGAGCCTTCCATATCTGGAGAGCTGGTTCAACTGTCTGTAGCAGCTGAAGTGATCTGAGTTAGGTGCATATATAAAGTTGAACATGTACTCTGTTGTTTAAGGTTGAAGATCTGGAAATTGTACTGGGTAGAAATAGAAATCTTATCAAAAGAATTTGGATTTTCGGCTTGACCTGAATATGAGAGCCCTTCATCTAAATGCTTCTGATTTATGATGTTGTGGCCAGCTGCTGTATGCAGGCCTTTGGTTGGTTGGGTTTTTTTCCCCTTTCCCTTTTTTAGTGTTTATTTCATTTGGAGATTTTTTTGTTTGCTTGTTGCGTAGCTGGGGGTTTGGGGTTGTTTGGTTTGTTGGTTTTTTTTTTTTACGGAGTGACTGAAGCAGCTGCTGTCTAGCTGGGAAGAAAATTGATAACTCTACACTGTAGCCAACAGGGTGCTTGCACTAGAGTCATTGATTTCTTCCCTGCCAGGCGGTGGCTGCTCCGCTCTCTCTGCAGAAGGTAGACCGCATCCTTTATGGACTTCATTATCAGGGCAGTCGTGCGGAGACTCCACCAATAGAATATAATGGCGTTATTATGGAAAGGGTAGCGCTTGATGAACCCACGCAGTTTAGAGACCCTGAAGCCCACTTGTTCCCTTGAAATGGTGGCGGTGGACTGAGGCTGGAAGCTGTTTCGCTGATGCGAAGGTTTCTGCCACTTTCAGGATAGACTGTTTTGATGCTTTTCTTTTTCTAATTTTTTTTGCTTACTCATGAAAAAATCAAGAAGCTAGCTGCAGCTTTGGCAGTAGGAGCTGAGCTGCAAAACTTAGATGAGCTCTTTTAAAAATGTGCCATTTGTTTTGGACATAAAGGAACAAATTCTGTTCCTTGAACAGACAGACACTCGACCCCACGAGATCCAAGTAGCCCTAGCTATTGCCCTTGTTCTGGCAAGACATGACTGACTTTAAAAACATTAAATTCTTACATTTTGAATCCATATTTAAAAAAAAAAAGTCACAGCATGTATTTTTTTTCATGAAACAGAAGTGATTACAAAATAATGCCATTTTGACTTAATTTGACCTCAGTAGAAGCAAATACTTTGATATTTTCTTGTATTTTGACATGACATGTTCCTGTAAGGAGCTCCTACTGAGTCAGAGCAGCCCATTTTGATGCAGAAAAAAGGATTTGTAGGAATATTTTTGGCTAGCTGAAGTGTGGAGTTTTAGTTTGGGTCATTCAGTGTGTAAATATTTGCATGAAGATGTCCTTTTACATGTCTGAACCTAACCAACCTTCTAGTGCCACTGAAAGACAGGGAAAAATGTTTGCAAATAAAAATTTTGTCAGTCTCTTTTTAAAAAGGAGGTGTGCAGATATAATACAAGGCATTAAATCCTTGGGGTGTTAAAAAAGAAAAAAATCATCTTTTTCAAGGGAATTATTTTTCTAAAATGCAGAAGAGAATCTGATGTGTAATTTCACTCTCCTTCGAATAATGTGCTTGACTACCAGATAGGGACGTAAAGCATACTATTCATTAGAAAAGACAGTATTAATTGAATAATATAAATGGTTAATAATTGTCTGGCTTTGCAAATTAGAATTCTTGGTCCAGGTCATTGATTTTGTTTTGTGGTTGTTGGTGATGTTTTGTTTTGATTTTTTTTTTTTTTCATATCCACCTTGAATCAGCTAAAATTAACATTGTCATTATTAACGTCTGGCTATTAGAGCTGATGGTAATGCTTGTTTTTTATATTCTCCAAAAATACTTCAGGCATAGTTGCTGTCTAGACGCTATCATTTTCTATTCAATCCTAAATTGTTCCCAGTGTGGTTTCTGGTTGTAACATTCCGTGGAAGAAATACCATGAAATGAAAGAGAAAGCTATCTATAGAATCTTTCTCTTCGGAGAATTCACTTAGACTGGCAAACATGGTTCGGCTTTTCGTCTAAGTTAAATTTTGTGTGTTAGTTGTTTATGATCAGACAGCTACAGGATGTCCAGCATTGCCAGGATTCAAGGCATTCAGGGTCTTTCCCTTTTTATAGCAGGGAAGACAAGAAAAATATCACGACAACAGTCCATCTGCTGAGACATTGTGACAGCTGCTTACCATGCTGATCGATATTTACTTCAGTCATTCTTTTTGTATGCTGTCTGAGGTCTCTTGTTCTTGCATGAGCTTGCTGAGGAGGGGACTCCATCAACGTGTAGCACATAAGCATCCTAGCCAGCGGCAGGCTTCCTTTAGCTGGTGAGAAAGCTGGTAATGCGTCCCAGGAAAAAATAACCGATGGATTCTGCAAATAGCATGGTGAGCCATGCCACCAACAAAATCTGGCTTTTGGGGGGTGGCACAGTTGTGATTTTCTTGGTCGTTTTTGCTTGGTTTTTTGAATAATGTGTGTCCACCACTGTCCATCAGCCTCACCAGAGACCTGATCCTTGCAGCTCTCTGAAGGTGAGGATGGAAGGAATGGGGAACTGAGGAAGGAATAGGTTGCTTCTGCCTGGTTTTACACTTTGGATAGACTCCTGCCTATGTACCTTAAATCCCTTCAGTCACTGGAGAGGAGTGCGTACTTTCAGAGGCTAATTTAAGCTTTAACTGGACTTCCTGATTCTCTGCAGATGTTTGTGTCTCTTCTCTAATTTAGTCCTCATCCCAGCTAGTGGGAAAGTTTGTGGTGACAAAGCAGAATTTTAGGAGTTTAAGACACATGGTTTGAAGTTGTAACGTGGTGCAGTAACGGTTGCACTATGCTCCTTACCTCCTTACGGACACTGTGACAGCCTTGACACCTTGGAAAGGACAAACAGGATCGAGTGTCTTCTGGCTCTTGAAATGGAAATTGGTCTTAAAACATTGTAAAAAGATGCAAATAAATTTTTCCGATCTGTTTTAATTGTGAATAGATCGGATTGTAAGCATCCCTCTAAACATACAAACAAGCAAGAAAACAAGCAGAGCCCAATTTCAGGCAGATTTAACATGCCTGTGGACAAGTGAATTTTTAATAGCTAATCTTACCCTGACAGCTCATGGGAAATACCAATCTATTAAGAAAGATTCGGGTGTTGAATTTTTAATGCGCTTTTAGTGATTTAAGTGCTCTTTTTCTCCACTGCTTGAAAGAGATCACAGTAGCTTTAAAGAACAGTTTAAAGTCATACCAACAATGGAGAATTAATAATTGTAGTTGACCATATTTCTGTCTGGGAGAGAAGTGCTGTTTCTCTTTGCATACAAGTGTTTAGAACATCAGAGACAAAAGAAAATCAGTCGTTTTGAGAGTAGCAAATGAGCCAGATCTACTTGAAAAGCATCCTATGATTTTGTTGTCTCTGATAGCAAGTGATTGGCCATAGTTGTGGGCCTCTAGTGAAGGGAAGTGAGGCTTGAAAAATGGGAGTGAGCCTGACACTAATGATTTCAGTCAGGGCTTTAGGCTTGGCATTCAGCTGAGGATTATTCGTGCAAATGGACGTGTAAGGATGGAATCTCAGCGTTACTAAGGTGAACGTGTGACGGACTGCTGATCTCGGTGAAACCAGAATTTGCAGGCAGAGAGGCCCAAATCCTTACAGGTAGTTGGATTCCTTGCAGCTAAAGCAGAAAGGCGTGATAGTGTGAACTGTGTTAGATCCTTTCAACTGGTACGTGTATTGTACTATTGAGGGGGGGGAAAAAAAGTGCTTGGCCCGTAAGCCATTTGCAAGGCTGCAATGTGCAAACCAGAGCATGGCTTTCCAACACCACGGCTTGTACTTTCCTGATAAAATGAAGGAAAACAAGGCTCTTAGTCCAGGCTGTTCTGCTTGACTTACGCACGCAAAGACGCGTTTGCCTGAGTTCACTTTCCACGTGTGCACCATTCATGCCCCAGAGCATTTTCCGCCATGCATTATGCACATCTGTCTACAGGCCCACTTTTAAAATCAGTATATGACAAATCTAAATTTAAAAAGTACTTTCAGAGGTGCTGCTTAGAATTGCCCTGTCTGCCCTGAATTTGTCTTTTAAAGAAGCTTCAAAATAAGCCATTGCTGGAACTTTTCTTCTCTCTTTCTTCTTGTTTTGCTGTTGCTAATGGATGTGTTATTGTACTACCAACTGGCCCACAGCAGTAATGAATGACTAAATTTAATTGTGAAGCTCAGTCTGGGATTTATGTTGCTGTGCTCTTTGTAACAAATCAATAGCAGACTAAGAGTCCTGTAATCAGAGGAGAGAAGCTCAAAGCAGGCACATTTACATTGTGTCTCTGAGTTTATGGCTGACAAGTTGAAGGAGTGTTGGCAAACCTCTTCACCTCTCCTCTGCCTGCATTGATCATATATGAAAAGACCAGAAAGTAAACTGGGAGAAGGTGCTTGGGTTAATGAAGCGTTTTATTAATACTTAACATCTGGGAAGCTTGCAAAGACTGTATTATAGTGTTCCTTATCTGCTGGCCTCTCGACTGGAAGAGGTTTCTCAAGCACAAACTTCTTCCTCCATCTGCTTCAGTTCAGTAGTTAGGATAAAACAGTGTGCCAGTGTGCGTTGTCAGATATTTGAACTGACAGAAGTTAAAATGTGACCCACTTCCCAGTCAAAATGTTCAGCTAATCCTTTATCTCTCTCTGCCTTTAGTGACACTTCCACCTTACCATCTTGAATAATCTGATCCGACCTGATCCAGCTAGAGTACGTGAGGTGAAGGGAATATTAATGTATATTAAATCAATAGTATGATTGAACAGATGAATTAAGGTACATCTAGCTTCACTGGGAATCTGCTTTGTAAACCCTTTGAAATTGGTAGGGAAATTCTCTGCTTCCAAGTTCAATGAATTAGATAAAGGGAAGAAAAATACAGTTATCAGACAAGGAGAACATAGTGTCCGATAGTGTAGAATAGAATGATGTTGATTTGCCATGATTTTGCGTTCACTATTAGAAAACATATTGCATGACAGCACTTCATCCATCTACAAAAAAGAAATGTTAGTTACATACCAGTATCCTTTGTGGGTAGGTGGGTATCGCTGCATTGAAGTCATTAGAGCTGTCCTGTGTGCAGCAGGCGAGGGATCTGGCCTGAAGAGTTTGTATGGAAATACGTGTCTGTAACGTGGTTTCCTCTGGTGTTACCTGATGGTCTGTCTCACGCCAAAAGAATTTAAATGCACTGGATCTTTCACTGTTGTAATGGCAACAGGGAGAGATAAATCAGTGTACAGCATCTTTAGGTGTGACCATTGTACTTTCTGGATGTTAAGTACCTGAGTGAGCAGTGCACAGCCCACTGTGATTGTAAAAGGCAAACAAAGCAAAACAAACCCCACACAAAAACCAAAACATAAAGATGGAGGTTAATTTAAAGCCAATGCTGGTATGTATGGATATGACTCCAGTGACTTCAGTGGCTCTGTTTTGAATTGTGTCTCTATATTTGGCTTACTATGTTTAGTAGAGGGCACAACCTTCAGACTCATCGTAAAATGCAGTGATGAAGAGGGATCTTCCATCCCCAGAATTCCTTCACATTTCCAATAGTAATTCAGAGGGTCATCTTCTGGCAAGTGGTGGTGCAAGGAGGGAGCTACGGAGCTGTGAGGGACGGGGTGAGGGTTAGCTGGGTCCCTTTTCTGTTGGCTGTTCCTCTGATCTCCGTGTATGGAGATAGCTTCTGTCAGAACTGGGAATGAGGAGCTGAGTCATGCGCTCAGAGCTCAACAACAAAAATGGTGCTGCAGCTGCACTTTTCATAAAGCTGGTTTTGACGTTTAGTGCTTTAAAATAAGCAAATAGAAAGCACGGAGTGCTTAAGTCAGAGCATTTTTTTCTAGATTTCATCAGTGTTACTGTGAAAACTCAGCTATCTAGTAATTAAAAAGCCACATTGGGTTCTTGCCTGTTCAGTGCCAGTAGAAACTGTAAATTAAGCAATGCTTCATACTCAAACAGGTAGCTCCAGTTAACTTCTGGAGAGACTGCTAGTTTAAAAAAAAAAAAAAAGAGATTTACTGTGGAAGTAGCAGAGCAGAGGAAGGCAGCTGGGCTCTAGATGATGTCTGGTGTCTGACAAGAATGATAACAGCGCTACTGCAACTGTGGAGGGGAGAGGCAGGGAAAGATGATTTCCTGAACCTGAAGGAATGCTGTCACTGTTGTGGGGCGAGGGCTTCACCCTGTCCTGCACAGGAAGCAAGACGACATCTGGGAATGTTGATTTATCAAAAGCGTCACACTATTCTACTTTAAGGACACAGAACATTATTTATAACATTCCTCTTCACAAAGTGCCCAAAATAAGGATGATGCTACCCCCAGGGACGTAGAGATTCGAGGGATTTGCTTGAGGTTGCATTGGAAGTTGGTGGCAGAGCTCAGAATCAAATGTTTGTTTTCTCCTACTGTAGTGTTTTGGAGCACTGTTGCTAAGTCTTGAAAAAAGATGAGGAAAGCCATTATTTACAGATGTTACTTACTACAGAATTTCTTATTGATTGGTTATAACACATTTCTGTAAAAAGCATTGAAATTACTCTTCCACAGGATGGGTATGAACTTAAAGTCGTTGGTTTAGAGTGTTAGCTAAGCAATAAAACACTTGAGTTAAGTTGTTCTACAAATTTCCACAGTTTATTTTACTCAATGTTTGAAAGGTACTTTCATCCTCCTTCCTCAAAACAGTTTTGCTCAGAGCTACTCTTAACAGCACAGAGGCAAGCAATGATGTTTTTGCAAGATATTGACCATTAACTTTCTTGATTTATTTTTAACTACTTAAAGCTTTATGTCAGTAAAAGGTGCTTTGAGATATTTGGAGAGTCATACATAATCCCACAGTCGTTCCCTAATCTCTCATTAGGTTCTTTTAAACCGGGTTGGAGGGATACTTGGGGAGCAGATGTGTGGTGCATGTATTTAGTCTGGGAGCTGGTGAGGAAGGATCCCAGAGTGTTTTTGCAGTATTCTCAGGTATTTATAAAAAAAAAAAACATACTGAATGCGTCTCACTCCCTGGTGCAGGCTAAGGCCTGGTCCCAGTCTTCTGTTTCTCTGTCACTGTGCTCAGAATAGGTGGGATACCAGTGCTGTGCTTTGAGGAGAGGAACGGGAGAAGATCCCGTGTCCTAAATAAAAATCTGGGATAAACTTCTGTCTCAAAACCGTGCTGTAGGATACCAGAGAAAATACCGTGAACTTCATCATTGTCCTAGCCAGCTTGGGACAGCTAAAATTCCCAAGAACTGCAATCTTTAACAAATACTTCAAGGCCTGCAGCAGCAGTGACTTAAAATTAGAACATATTATCTGAAAGAGTTTTCGGGTGGAAGTCTGGTGTGTATGTCTGTTCCGTTGTGGTTTATGTTGTCTTACTTGAGATGACTCACGCCGACACAAATGGAAATCAGTGCAGTTTCTAATTTCCTGGTACGGCATATGCAGAGATGCAGTAAATACTTGGAGAATGCAAACTGTGTTCTTCACGCATGCAGTACGCTGGAATGGACGCTCCAGGGTATGCATTCATCATTTAGATTGGGGCCTCCTTGTGCCAAGGACCATGCCACACTGGCATTTCTAGGAAACGGAACTGCCTCCAGCAAGAGTAGCTGTTTACAGAAGTAGGAAGTTAGCACTACAGAAGGCAGGCAGCCCAGATGGCCTGCTTATCAATGGAGCTGGATATCTCCCGTGGTGTCAAGAGAGATGCAGTATTTTCCTTGCTCCATCCTGCCATTCGAGAAACAGAGGAATGTCAGCTTTTTCCTCTGAGCCAAAATTTCTGGAATGCCGTTGGTATGATATTCTTTTCCAGCCTGACTTTGCTAGAAATGGTATAGTCCAAATTGCACATCGGCCAGTGGCTGGCTTGTTTGAGAACGGCAGAATTTGGGCTGACTTTGTAAATTCCTCCATTATCCATTTTCCGGTTAATTTGTCCATCGCTACAGTATTGTCCTCTCTTGCCCTCTGGCAGTTAAAAGCTCAGTGTACTTTCAGCAGGCTTTATGTGGAACGAGAAGCAAAAGTATCTGAGAAGGTGCTATTGTCACTGACTAGGCCGCAGAACGCCCCTCACCGCCTGTGTTTTGTTCTTTATCCCATGAATTTCAGCTGTTAAAGCGCCTAAAAGAATCGTACATGTGGATGAGTAAATGTAATATATGTGAGCAGTCTATTTCTCTGGAAGTATTTTCTGCTGATCTATGAGATTCCTACTCCTACCATGGGGTATGTTTTATTGCGAGATGATTTCAGTTAATTCTTGCCATAGCTCAACTTCCAGATATGTTTTTCCAGAACAAAGTAACAGGATAGGTGAAGACTGATTCTTGAAAGTGGCTTTGGCACATAACATATGCTTTCATTGAGATTTACCTTCTGGACTGGCAACTGTGAAGTCTCTGAAACTGCAACTTCAGCTCTTCGCTTTCATTCATATTCTTTGAAAATGTTATTACTGACTGGGATTGGTAGCTCTTTCATTCATTTTCTTCATTACAGAGGGATTTCTTTTCAGAAAATTGACAAAGTCAGTCTTGTCTCTTTGATCCCATTTTTCTTTTATTTGTACCTACTCTCTCTCATATTTCCCCAGCTGGCATTATTTGAATTTTTATTTATGCCCTCTTTTCTCCAACCCCTCGCCATCTTATTCCATATGTTTATTATCTTTTCCATCACCAAGCTGTGAACAGTTTTGTGGGAAATCATGCAGCTGCATGGAAATCAGCTGTTTGGCACCAGCACTATGCTGGCTTGCTGGAGAAGTCCCAGAGTTAACAGACGATTGCTGCTAAAGTATTTTGGAGAGCACAGAAAAACATCCTTTACCAGTGGTGCCAATCTCAGGCTTGTAATAATTGTGAGTTATTATTGCATTGACTGAAAAATAGCGAGTTTAAAAAAAAACCCAACATTCTGTATATTTATTTGCTTTCTGTTGCTCTTAGAGTTGCAAAGCACTGTTTTTAACTCCAGGATGAGCTAAATGTTACATGTTTGATGAAACTCTGGATTCTTCCTTAAGGAAAGGCTTAAAATTGGTACGGTCACTTTAGTGCTCAGCGATTTTTCAGTGGCTGGATCAGATCTGCTTTCTGAATATCCCTTTGGCCTAAGGAAGTTAAGCTCCTAAACTAGGAACAGAGTTAGGCAAAACAAATCCCAGTGTTACCTCTGTTCCTATTCATGCTATTAACCTGTCTCTCTCAGGTCCGACTCCTGTGCGCTCTGCGATTCCGGTACTGCACCTGACCAGCCACATAAGCCTCAGAGCATCGGCCTACTTTGCCAGCTCTGCTTAGTTCCCGTCAAAAGTTGTATTATTCCTCTTGGCCTGAGCCTCATTAGTAGCACGCCGCCAATACACACATTTTGTTGCATAGATGATCCATAGCAAGCAAGACAGCATTCAAAATGACAGTTATCGGCATTTATCTTTAAGGAGCTGCGAGAGCTAATTGTTATGCTGAGGAAAGTAAAGCACAAATTCTGTGCAGTTGGTTTCTTCAGTCTTTCAAAGGTGGCAGATGAGGGAAACTGTACAGGCACGGAAATAATTGTTTTTGATTTTTGCCTGATCACCGAATCGTTCAAATAGGCAGCAATCAAAGCAAAGCTCTTTCTGTCTGTAAATAATACTTTAAAGGTTCTGATGGAAGAATAGCATGAAGGGTTATCATTAGCTAGCTTTAAATATCTACGAGATCGGTGAATTATACAAATTATATAGGAATCTACAGAAAAGTAAAGAGGCTTTAATGTTTGGTACTGCCATGTCAGAGGCAGAGGATTTCTTAAGGCTGTTGAGATGTTGCCAGTGTGTATTGACAGCTTCTTGTTTTTCTGAAGGCACTAACAGTCTGCAGGCATCCATTGTTTGAAATCCTGTTAGCTTTTCTAGCTTGGTACTGTGTTAACTTATTTGTGTTGCCATAGGACGTGACATTTTTCAGGTTTTTTTTTTTTTATGGCAACATTAGGATTTAACAGAATGGAAAAACTAGGATTGAAGAAAGATTTCTTTTGGAAGCAGCTGCAGGCGGGAATCTCATCCCACCTCCTGCTCATCAGGGCTAATTTCAAAGCTAGGTCAGGTTGCACAGGGCCTTGTCCAGTCCAGGTCTGAAAATCTACAAGGATTCACAAACCTTTCTGGACCACGTTTCAGTCTTTAACCTCTCTCTTGGCAGCTTTGTTTCATTTGCTTTTGTTGTGGGTTTGTTTTTTTTTTAATATGTACAAACAGAATTTCCCTCCGTGTAACTTGTGACAATCGCCTCTTTGTCTTTTCATTCTATCTCCCTGAAACAAGTCTGGTTCCATCCTCTGCAGACCTTTGCTGTAGACAGAGGATTGCACCCCTCACCCTCATTAGCTTCCTCCTCTTCCAGCTAAACCAGCCTAATACCCTCACCCTTTTCTCACATGCCATGTACTGCAGTGTGAGACAGGTCCAGTTCTGCCTGATGACTTAGATGAGTGTGCTGTCTGGGCCAGGGTCGGAAGCTTTTGATGTGTATTAATTCATCTCTCTTCTCTCTGTGTCGTGTGTGTGTGTGTCCCCCACCCCGCCTCCCATGTTTGGTAACCAGTTAGCAGCTTGCTAAAAGATCTGCTTAGCAGGGTTGCTCCAGGAGAGATATCTGGAGTGTCGTACCGTACATAGGTGTACGTACATCAGTGTCTTTAATTCTTTTACAAGTCCAGCAGAAAAGCTGTCTTTCCATGCACTGGATCCAATGATGTATCTCTGCTAAAGCAGCTATTCTTCAACTCAAACAGTGGCAAAAGCCGCTGCTTCATTGCTCTCAGCCAGCCAGGCTTTACTATTAAGCTGTCTCACTCTGTAGTATTACAGCGGCATAAGAAACGATTGTGAGAGAGTACTCTGAAGTGGTTTTCCACTACTACTTGTTTCTGTTTCTGATGGTCCCCTCCATTAATCCCTGCTGGAGAGAAAACACACTTGTTATAATAATCTTGAAGAGCCAACACAATCTCTTCTGCTTTCTTTTTTTTCAGTTTTATACACTTAGTTTAGAGCAAGTCCACATTACTTTGGCTCACAACAGATTTGAATGATAAAGCAGTTCAGATAGACCTATTAAAACAGAAGCAGCTGAGAACGGTGTTATTTGCTGAAGAGTACAATTTGTACAAGAAGCTCTAGATAACCTATTCACCTTCCCCTGCAGAGCTGTAATCCATGGGTTTGACCATATGGAAGCTGGTATTCACACAGAGTGAATGTAAATAAAGCTTTTCAATGCCTTTGGTATCAAAGCTATTTATGCCTCTCTCTCAGCAAGTGTTTCCATTCTCTCCCAGACATAGTTAGCATAAAAGAGCAACCTACTGTTTAGAGTACATTTAGACTAAAAAAAAAAACCAAACCAAACACACACAAAACCTCCCAAACCCCCAAACTTGAATCTCTTGTTCTCTGACTTCAGAAGATCATCATGAAGTTTTATCTTACAGTTGTTATTTATTGGGTGGATGTTGTGTTTTAACCACAGCCGGCAATTGAGTACCACACGGCTGCTCACTCCCCCTCCAGGGGAATGGGAGGAAGAGTCAGGAAGAAAACAAAACTTGTGGTTTGAGATAAGGATAGTTTACTAGGATAGCAAAGGAAAAGATAATTTTATATATTTATATAGATAGATAACAAATAATAGGAAAAACAATAGGAATAATAATAAGAAGAACAACCATTTATGCACAATTTCTCACCACCTGATGACCAGTACAGCCCATCCTGGGCAGCAATCACAGAATGAAAAAAACTGTAAGTGATCCCAGAACAATTCCAAACAGGAAGAGAAAAGAGAGCCAGCTCACCAGCCCACCCCCACTGAAGTACTGAGCGTGGCATTTCTGGCATGGAATTCTCTCTTTGGCCAGTTTGGGTCAACTGTTCTGGCTGTTTCCCGCCCAGCTTCCCGCACCTGCACATTAGGAGAACCTGGGAAGCCAAACAGTGTCCTTGTTCTCTTCAGCAACAGCTCATAACATCAGTGTGTCTATCAACATTCTTCACTGACTACTGAGAGGAAAATTAACTCCATCCTAGCCAAAACCAGGACAGCGGAGAAGCAAACAGTGAAAGAAAAGATTAGGCAGCCAAAGCCCACAGTCCGTCACTAGGAAAATCCTGATTTGGTCATCCAAAATTATATTAGTGAATATTTGCAAAGGCTGATTTTAGACACTTAGACAAACATACGTGTGTGCATCCACATATGTGTATGTGTTATAGAACTGGATGAGGTCAATCCTAGCCTTGAAATGAATTGCTAATAGTCTGAGCTTTGCACACTGTGCTTTGAAATGAGAAATTCTTAAAGTGTTCTTTCATGTAAAAAAATGTTCAATTGAACAAATTAACCTTATTTTTATCTGAAAAAATCTCTACCATCCTTATTGAATGGAATGAGCTACTCAGCTGAGCTATTGTAAGACAGGATTCTAAAACCTTGAGTAATTCCTACAGCATGTTAAGAACCCTTTGCAATTTCTTCCCCATCATGAAGTTTCCATGCATATTAAATAGTACTATATATAGATATACATATATTCATTAAAGATTTGTTTTGCTGAAAGAAATTACGAATTAACATTCTGTCAAAGCATGTGAATGTTTACATAAAGATACAACATAGAAAATACCCAAGTGCAGCAAAGGAAAACACTGATGCGCTACAAAAATAAGTGATTTGGAAACGCTGTTTGGATCTCTTATATACTTTGGACATAATGAATGTTACCTTTGGAATATGTATTTACTTTACAAAGATTAAAAAAAACCTTAGTGAACTAAAGGGTTTCCAATAGATATATCTGAGGCAGTTCCAATGAAATAGATGGAAGGTTATCTGAAATAACTTACGCTGCTCCACTTAGTGCTGGGATATAATTCAGAAATAAGTGTTATAAACCTGAGTTGTGGGGAAAGGATCACAAAACTTCAAAGGGAGCCCATATACAAAGGATCAAATTCACCACCGGAGCAGCTGGAAGGAGTCTCTAAGGTCTCAGAGCAGCAGATTCACTGCTAGGGTTATATAAAATCAACATGTATAGTTAAGCATATTCTTATTTATACTAGAGGAATGCTGATACGTCCTGAGAGAAGGGCCCAGTTGTGCTTAGTGGTGATCAGGTGCCTAAGGAGAATGCAGTCCCTGCTCTGAACAGATGATCGAGGTGAAGAGGGGGATGGTATGGCCCGGTGAAGTGATAGATCCCGGAAGAAATAAGTGGCAAAGCCAGGTTTACCATTTTAATTAGATGCCCCGTCCCCTTGTCTGCATTGCTTCAAGCAAGCTTCTGTGCGTTGGAGCATGGCTGAAAGGGAGCAAAGTTAACTCATGGTTGTCAGAGAGAGAAGAGACATGAGCAGTTACCGCAGTACACTTGTAAGTGTGTTCCCTTGCTTTCCAGGGTCCGGTTTGTGTGCTTTTGTCTCTTGCGTGCATCTGCTTTCCCTCTGCTGTCATCCTGCCTCCACTTTCCCACGTGTGCTGGCTACTTCATGTAGAGCTGTGCTGTGCTCCCTGGCTCCTCCTGAGACGGTCCCGTTGGTCTTTGCACAGTGAATCCCCTGCAGCCACTCTACAGCAGTGGAGGTCAGCAAGGTGCGGAGAAAGAAGAGAGAGTGTTGCTGTATCCATTTGTTAATGCTTGGCCAGAATTTCCAAGAGCTGTGGAGGGGTTTGTTTTTAATCAAAAGCACTCAGCATGAAGCATCAAACCCCAGAAGAGTTCTGTGGGAACTGTGGAGTTCAGAGCAGTTCTGGAAAGCTGACTCGCCCTGTAGGTGCCTAAAGCAGGTAGCGATGGGGTATGGAGCTCTTCGCAAACCTGGACTGTAATGAGCATGATTCACGTACACCGTTGGCTGCAGAAGCAGCTGGTCCCTTTATTTCTCCTAACCAGAAAGGAAGATACTCCTCTTGATGGATCCTTCCATAGCAGTGTGTGTTGCTGTTATTTCTAGAGCTGTCTGAGCGGGAGGTTTTAGGATAGCAGAGAGGGAGGGCAGTGCTACAAGCAATAGCTTTTATCTTTGCTAATAGTAATCTAATGGACAGAAGAGTAAGCCTGTAATTGGATTTTGCTTCAGATTGTGATTAGGAAGATTACTTTGCGAAGTGTATAGAAACTGCTGCGAGAGTTACGCACATCTTTCTGTGGTACTGAGCAAGAGTGATAGAACAAAATAAAGCTGTGCTTATCACATGGATCTGAATTTGAGCAGTGAAGGGTAAAGGCAAAGGCGAGGCTTCAGCTCTTCCGAAGTTCAAGCACAGAGACACAGACGGAGGCCTTAGAGGAAGAGATGTATGCAAGCAGTTACAGCTCAGTTTGTGCCCTGGTGTGTGCTCTGTAGTGGCCATTTTGCACACAACAGCAGCGTTCACTGGAGAAAAGGTGCAAACACAATATAATCCTCATTAAAACCCTGTTTCAAGAGACAGTTAAATTCCGTTTGACTTTCAGGATATGTGAGGGTAGTCCCTTTTGGAAACCTCTTCTAGTGCGCTTGTCTTTGAAGTACCTTGCAAAATCAGAGAGTCACTGTGGCTGGGAGGGACCTCTGGAGATCGTCTGCTCCAGCTCAGGGCAGGGTCACCTGCGGCTGGGGTTTGAATATCTCCAAGGACAGAATCTCAAAAGCCTCTCTGAGCAGCCAGCCACAGTGCTTGAGCACCCTCACCGTAAAAAGTTTTTTTTTTCACATGTTCAAGTGAAATTTTCTCTGTTTCAGTATACCTCCATCACCTCTTGTCCTTTCGCTGCATGCCAGAGTGTCTGGCTCCAGTCTTTACCCCCTCCTTCTCTACCACCTGTCAGATAAGTATACTTAGATGGGATCTCTTCTCCAGGCTGAGCAGTCCTACCTCTGCTGACCTCTGATATGTCAGATTCTCCAGCCCCTTACCCATCTCTGTGACTGTACACTGCACGCACCCCAGTCTGTGCATCCCTGTCCTGTCCCGGGGAGCCCAAGGCCGGACACAGGGCTGGTTCGTACGGATCCACGTGGTCTCACCAGTGCTGAGTAGGGGGAAAAGGCTCTGCTGAATGCAGCCCTGAATGCTGATGGCTTTCTGTGCTGCAAGGCCACATTGTTAGCACGTGCTTGCATTAGCTATACATTGGGTCCTCCAAGACAGGACACAAATCAGCTGTCCACTCCTGGGAGGTGCTGGTCAGTCACAACCGTAAAGCATATGTCGAATCGCTCAAGATTTGAACCTGTTATTAATCACTGCCCTGTAAAACTTCTTAGACAGCATAGCCTGGGAAGGTCACCTGAAATAAATCAGCCGTGATTCACAGCAGATCTGATTAATTACCCCTCAAGGTCACACAGATAAAGTCCAGCATGTGGCTGATTGTTTTTCAGGGCAATATGTGACTGTTTAGAAAGCAATCCTGTGTGTAAACTGGTCTTTGTTTGTTTATATGTGTTGTATAATTAATAAATCACAATAGGAAGGCTGGAAATTGGTGGACTAGGGACTCAGCCAGAATTGCAGGGGACTTGCATCCACAACTAGAGAAAGGTGAGGTAATTTGTGATGTAACAGTGGTACAGCAAGTTTGTCTTTCACATCTTTTCAGTATGGCTTTAATTGTCCCATGGGGAGAAGTCCAGAGGAGTCCTGGGTTTAAACACAGATGTTTCTTCACTGTTGGGAGAGGGGAAATGAGATCAACAAAACTAAACCTGTAGTAAAGTTGTGGAGAGTACTTTTTTACTGAGCTAATGGCAAAGTGTTGTTATTTAGTTCTTGCTGATTTATTTTTAATTAAAGATAAACTAGTAATCAGTTTAATTAGAATAGCACACAAAGATGTGTGTGTTGTGCTGCGGTGCTGTACGTGCCCAGTTGAAGACAATCGGTGTGTTAAACAGTTTCTGACCTACGTGGTGCAGGTAACAACTGGATGGGAGGAAGGAAGTGTTTTCATCTGTGCATTACAGCTGCAGACTGAGGCAAAGGGAAAGCTACCAACTGCTCATTTGCTGTCGAACTTCCGTGATTTTTAAGTTGCCTCGTTTCTGTCTGTCACTTCAAAAATCTCACTAAAGAGAGAAGGGGTTTAAGTCAACTGTTTAAATAGATTAAACTGAAAGTTTTCTCCTAGAAGTCTTAGGCAAAGTTTAATCCACGTTTTCTAAATTCTTGAAAGATAGCTCGCATGTTACAATTATTTCTGCAGCAGAAATGTGTAGAAATTTCATTGTGGGCCAGATTTCTTAGGTTATTTCAGGCCTGTTGACTTCCACAAACCTATCCCAAGGTTGAGTTAGGTCTCGTGCTTTCATCATGCAGCAGAAGTTAAAGAGTAAGTTGTCAGTTTGTTCTTACTTTTGAGAACACTAGGCTTAGTACAGGTGAAATAATAAATGCGAGAGAAGGCTTTTAGGTAGCCAAGGCAGACATGTAGCCTGCATTGCCTTCAGGCATCTTAAGCAATAACATTCCATGTAGGGTCACAGCGTAGAGAAATTTGTGCCAGATAAGTAAGGAAAATGAACAAAAAAAGCGCGTCTCAGGTAGCATTCAGACGTTCCTGCAACTTAGACTGCAGGGCTATCATTCCAGTCCACTTGCTGTCAGGGTGAATTCCATTAACTTCAAAAGCAAAATCTATGGATAACTGCAAAGTGCATCTCCAATGTCACCTTCAAACTAGCGAAGTCTTAACTTGATTCTAACTTTGTCAAACTGAAGAGAAGACAAAATTCATTAAATAGTTTTCTAGCATTGTTGTGTATCCAAACCCCCCTTCCGCTTCAGAGAAACAGAGATTGTGTTGAAGTTTCTGTGGGATTTTTTTTCACATTCTCTTCAGATAAAACTTTGTGGAAGTGCTGGATATTGCGCGACTTAATGAGGTGTCCAGTAGCACCGTAGCGTCACTAACTGTAGTTACTTGGTGCCAATAAATTGTGTGAAACTTTAAGGAACAAAAAACCTGGTTTTCTCTTACAACCTTCGTGAATAAGTAGGCAAGAAGGAAATTGGTGGCGTAGGTTAGCTGAATGGGAAGTGTTGAGTTCGGCAAAATACATTTGTTTGGAGGCCTGATTGTTTGGGCCTAAACAACGTAAGGGGGGAAAATTCTGCCTGATGGTTGTTGTAGGTGAAGCTAAAGGCTGTCTGTTCTGGCCACCACCATGAGTGTTCATGAAGAAGGGTTTAACAGGCCTTTGTGCCAGGGTTTATGACCAGTAGGACCTGCTGCTCAGATCTGTGCTGTCAAAAGCTGTAACGTATTTTACTGGGCTGCGTCACAGCCTCTGGCTTATCAAAGGATGTAAGATAAGCAATCTGAAATCTGGTTCCTTGCCCATAAAGTGTATGTGTATTAGATGGTTGTTTTCCCTCGTGAGGTTTTGGTACCTGTCTGCGAGTGCTGAGTACTACGAACCTCTTGGTCTACCTGAACCTGTGCCTCGAGGTGCGGTGCCATTTTCTTGGTTCCGTTTGACTCATGTATGTATTAGCTGCCACTTCACCAGTTTTTTTCTGACCGGATTCTTTGTACAATGAAACCTGTATCGGCCCTTCCGTGACACAAATGTATTGTATTTTACTCTAACTAGCCCTTAAAGAAATCCATTTTGTGATCCCATTGAAATGAGGAAAGATTTTTTTTTTTTGTCTGTTCAAGTGGAAAGTCTTGGCATCACCTGAATCACAAATAAGAAAGGCTGTCTTGTGGAGCGGTGTCATTTATTGAACGAGAACTTGTTTCTGCAGCTCGCGGGCTGAGAGCGAGAGCTGAAGTGGACCAGAGGGCTGAGTTCCTTTTCTGGTGTCACCAGAAAAGGACTTGGCTCACCAGTTCAGCTGAGATATTTGGGACTGAACTGGAAAAGAAAAAAACAAGAATCTATGAATAAAGGTCTTAGAAGTTTATACTTGTTTTACATGAAAGGTATGTGAATACCGTTCAAGTTAATGGCAAAGGATCAATTAATAGAAAATAAGGTCTTTGTTAATCATGCTCTGAATCCTTCACACCCAGAATTGTTAATAATACAGTCTTTATTTTTAAACCTGTGATTTTCAAGGATTTTAGCTAGATTAAAATCATCCTAACACCTCATGATTTCTGGCATGCACATCCTTCATTATCTTGATGAATTTGGGACTCACTAACATGAATTTTAAAGACTATGAAAGTAAGGTAGAGAGGGAAAGTAAGTTCTGGGCTCAGATGTTTGAAGAATTAGTTATGTAAGTCTCAGCACTTTTCGAAGGGAATCACATGGAAATAACCTGTGAACATAAGGGCCTACTTAAGCTATAAAGTTTTGCAAAGACACGGAAACCAACCTTGGTCTCTCACATCTTAGATGGGTGAGGGAATGACTGAGCAGCTTGTCTCATTGAAATGCTATTATAACACTGCTTCAATGCACTTGAAATTGCCAGAATAAATTTATGCCTTTGGAGTGGCAAAGAAAAAATGTGTGCGTGTGTGTATTTGAGGAAACCTATGTTAACATTAGAAATTGGGAAAGCTTATTCATAGATCTAGTCAGTGACGCTAAACAGTGATGAATGTCATGAATTCAAGCTAGTGCTCTTTAAGTGGAAAAGGTGAGCATGTAAAATAAGTCCTAGATTTCCACAGGAACACTGCTCAGATTAGCCTTAATCTTTCAAAGTGAGAAGGGAGTGGGGGAAGGAAATCCTTTTTGTACGTTAGAGTAAATGCGTCCGAGAAAGCCTGCAATGCTCAGCTGTGCCCAACAGCATGGGGGCAAAAGCCTGTCCTCAGCGGTGGACAGCATAGCGAAGGAAAAAACCCTCCTGTGACGTGAGATTGAAACACCGACCCACGGAACTGAGTTCTCTGAAGACGGCCGGTCTGTGTGCACGTGGGTGCTGCGGTGACGGTGTGGCAGAGGCTTCGCGGTGCAACGGGCGCTTTCCTTTCTGAGCATTGCATTGCTGTGCAGAACAGCTCTTCCAAATTGCATGCACGTTGATTAGCTGTGTTACATAATTTATACTTCTACTTATTTAATCACTCTGGAGTTCTGGTATTTGCTGGCAGTTGCTAGATTGCTTTATTAAATTTAGGCTGTGTTGAAGGAAATTTATTTTTGTGTATTCCTCCTTCATAATTTTTTTTTTCTTAAATGCTGTCACATAAATTACTGCTTTATCGATGAATCTGCATAGAGAGCCTTACTATTTAGTTCTTATGCCAGAATCCTCTAAATCATGTATGGCATATGTATTATATCTTACTTCACGCTATCCTTCTCAATGATGGATTTACTTTCTTTACTTTCTTCTCTTTTATATCAGATGAAGGCATTCAAACTTGAAAGCAGTGGAGGAAAAAAATAAAATTTAGGTGTTGTCTCTTTACTCACAAAAGCGTAAGACCTTGAAATCATAAAGATCTGTTAAATAGCATCATAACATAAAATACAGACATCTCTTTCTTCCCTTTCGCAGAGGAGAATACGATGCCTTCTGTGTGCGTTGGTTAGAGGGGTTAAGTTGAGGAGCCGGTTAAACAGTAGTTGCTTTCTCTAAGGAGGAGGAAACTCTAATAGTCACATAAAGAACTCAGAAAATATAAATTCTTTTCTCTGTTTTGCATTACTTAGTCTCATATGTCATTTAGTCACATGAAATAATTAATATGGCAAGGTAAATAAGATAAATATTAGAGAAATATTGTAAGATGCATAATTGCCCATAACACTTTCTTAGGCTAGGCGTCTGCCTTGGCTGTTACTTTCCTGCATCTCAACAGTATAACCTGCTCGTAGATGCATTGGTTTTCTTTTTTGAAAAGCTCCTGCTGATGCCATTACTTGTTATACATACTTTGTGTGGCATTTTGTCCAGTTAAAACAGTAAGACATTAGCAGGCGTACATTTGTGACTGCATAAATCAGAGTTAAAACACCCCAGCAGCAACAGCCTTACACAGGCAGGCGTAGTAGCACATCTGAAAAGTCACATATGCTTCATTTATAAGGGCAAATAGTTCTTTACAAAATTAAGTATTTGTTAGAAAATAACATTTTTCTGCTTTAAATTAAAATAGATATATATTTTTATGCAAAGAGAAAATATTTTTTTCAAGAGTTCTTACAGGAAGCAAAATATTTACTGAGTTGGTGTGTATTTATTGATGTCTGCTAATGAGTACCTGACACGGGTTTGGATTTAATTCCCGACTTGTTATTTGTCTGAACATACTTGATTTATGAATGTGTGCATGCATATGTGCAGATATCTTTCAGCTGGTTGAAAACTACCTCATGGAACTATTTTTAATGGAAAATTGTTTTCCCAGTTATTCATTTCATTGCTAGCATCTGCTTCCAGTGGTAAAATTAAGTTTCCACCAATAATTTTGAGACAGCTATCAACATCATCCTGGTTCTGCTTTTCCCTGCCAAATTTACATTCTTCCTTAACAAAATAAATCCCCCAGAAGTTACAGGATTTTTTTTAATCTCTAAAGCTCTCTCTTGGATATGTGTGAGCAAGTAGCTGTATCACTGTAAATCCTACAAAAGGAAAAAAAAAAGGCATTTGAAATTATAGCTTTTTAATGAGAAAATTAACTTTACAGTGGTTACTTTGGGTTTTGAAGGATTCTTAGCCACAAAGATTGCATTTAAGGTTTTAAAAATCTATTTTATTAACCATCTGAAGTGGAATAGGCCTAATCTTCCAAGATTAAAGTTCCACAAGTTTGAGGGCCATAGTACATGCACAGATTCTTTTGCACTAAAGCACTCTCATCCTCAGGAAAAGTGGGCATTAGACTTCTAGTATGGAGATTCTGTGCCGTGCTGTGGTTTACAGAGAAACTGCATGTGAACTCCCCAGGAGCTGGGGGTCGGAGTCAGAACTTCCCAGGCCTGTTAAGGAATGTTTAATCTTGGGTAGATAACCTGTGTATTCACTTGGAAAACTGATATCTAATACTTTTTATTTACCATATATTTGGAATACTTATTTGTGTGAAATGTGCTTATGTTCATGTCTTTCAAGAAATGAAAATCACCTACGTCCTGGTTGTTATTTTCTAACATAGCTTTGTGACTGAAGTTACAGACCACAATTCATTAGGAGCTGTTGAAACCGTTGGCTCTTAACTTTCTCTCAAGGTAATCAGTGCTTTGCGTACAAGAAGTGATGTCGGGGCAGCATTGTCTGGCTGCAGCGCGGCAATACACAGCAGCGTGGGAGAGCAAGCAGGGCGACCGCTCGGCCTCTCCAGCCCTGGGTCCGGCTGGAGCAGGGAAAGGCGCTATGGCAGTGCGGCGTGTTGGTACAGCTGGGTGGGTGAGAGGAGTACAGTGGGATATAATGTGATGCAGGCTCTGATGGCACAGTTAAATTCCTTGTAGATGTTTTCCAGCCTTCCTCATAAGAAGGGACTCGAAGAGTCTAGTTCTTCTTGTGCATTGGCTTTGAGAGAAGCAACTGAACTGCAAGGTGCTAAAGCCTCTTCTGTTCTCTCCACGCTGGTGTTTCAGCAGAGCCTCGTCCACACCCTTTCGTCAGGCCAGAGGCATGTAGGTGGCAGGATTAGGGCTTTCTCTGAGAAGAAAAAGATGAGAATCTCTGTAATTTTAGTATTGCTTTAGTGAATATGAAAGCAAACTAGGCTGTCCATCTGTGGGATTTTTCTGCTGGGACTGCAAATAACTTGTGTGCTGTTGAGGATCTCACATGTCCCTCAGCCACATCCTCCCCTCCATACTGACTTCTTATCTAAAACTTGAAACCCAGCTGTTCTACATACACTCCCGGCAGAATTTCCAAATTACAGCAGCAGTGTCATGGAAAATTTCATTTCTGAATTGCGCTAATTCGCAGAGGAACAAAAAGTGTCGGATCCCATTACATTTCTTCAGCGCAGTGTTCTGTAGTCAGGGCTGTGTCTGCAGCTAGCATGGTTTAGCTCACAAAACGCTGAGAGTGACAGTTATACTGTGACACTTTAATACTGCATTATAAATCACTGTCACCTGGTCCCGGTCGCACCATGAGTTTGATAGAACACGTTTCTCTGTTGTCTTGTTCTCCTCTGTCTTCTTTTTCTGCCTGGCATTGCCTTTCTCATACAGGTTTATATCCAGTGAGCTGAAACGAAAAATGATATGGTGGCATAATATTTCTCCAACAAATTTCCCCTGTGCACTAAGCAAATGTTGTCCACTAATAAAAATGTAATAGGCTGGACTTAATTTTCTAGCAAAGAGAGTGTGGTAATTTGGAAAATGTCATCTCTTTCACACTTTCCTTATGGTAGGATGTTCTGCATTTCAGCCTGGATCTTGCAGGGCCAATGACTGCACTGTTACGCCTCAAAAATATCCTTGTGAGGAGCTCAAGGCATTTACTCATCTCCTGCAACCAGGAGCATGATGTCTGGAGCGCGCTGCGCAGGCTGCTTTTTGCTCTGCCTGGCCGGTTGTGCTGGTACATGGCATTCCAAACGCCGTGCTGTCGTCAGGCTCCCCGTGAAATGTCACACGGTATCGGAGTCTTGATTTAATATCAGAGGGTGCTGTTGGCACATTCAGGGCTCTTCCCTTGCACACCTATCCTAATCATCAAATTGGCAACCCATTAACAGGGATCCGCAGGAAGGTACAGCCAACAAGGAGATAATCAGATCCACTGGGAAGCACTAGACTAGAGTTCTTGTGTGGATTGCTTCCCTCTTTAATGCCTCTGTTTTTCTGGGGGGAAAAAAAAAAAAAGTAGTTAGTGCTATTTTCAGAATCTCTCAGGTTTTGATAATTGTATCATTTGTTCTGTTGAGATTGTCTCAAAGTGCTCTCTAAATATTATAAATTTAAAAAGAAGAAACATTTCTTTGTCCTTAAGAGTTTGCAATCTTAAATAGTTGTGATAACAAAACTAGTAGAAGAAAGTTGGTTTTTTTTAACAGGAATGATGAAGGTCTTTTTTGCATAAGAACTCTTCTTTCTTAGCAGAGACTAGAATCCAGATAACTGGAATTAATTAATATTAATTCCTTATTTATGTAATATAAATCATGTAATTACCATGTGCAATTTCCGTTTCAAACTTGGTTAATTTATCATTTTATGTCCTTGTAAACCATGGCTGAATACAGCGTTTCAGTTTTATCTTAATGTCGCTTTTGTTAATTAATTTTTCTCTAACACAACTTTGAACTTGTTTTCCAACTGATATATGTACAGTCATGCTTCTAGATGCGGTCTGTGCTATCAAAATGTAACGTTAGAGACTCCTAATCTGTGGATTACTGACTGACTCGGTGGTTCCTCCGAAGGAACTGTGAGCATCTATTAAGTCAGGCTTAGGTAGCTTTGATCTGTGTGTTGAGCGCTAACACCCTGAATTTGTATAATGCAGATACAGTGTTTGTACTGCAGCCGCTAAGGAAGCCTCGTTATTGTGACTGCATCTTTTTCTGAATGCAGAACTGGAGATCTTGGCTGGAGGTAGGAAGCATGCTGAATTGCAGCTCCTTTTGTGACTTCCACGGGACAGTCTGAGCTCCTCCTCATCGTCAGTGTAGTTGTGCAGTGTATTTGTATGGAACAGGGCATCGCTGCATCTCTGAAGTCCCAGGCTCGCTCTGTCTCTGTGCGTGCGTGGATTCACATACGTTACTTAATCTATTGAAATCTCCGTTTTACTGAAGCGCCTAGTGTACAGTATGGTACCTGGTAATAATTTGGGTCGCTTTTCCATGCTCGCTCTTCCTTCAAAGAATGGCTTATCATTTTGAATGAAACTGATAAAGCTGTTTTATTGAGATGTTTTCCATCTGGCAGAATCACAGGAGAAGGACTCTGTCTCCGTATCGTAGGTTCAGAGATGTTGAGGCAAGAGGTACCACACAGTCCTCTCATTGAGCCTCACCTGCAGGTACAGCAGTCTGTTAGTCTAAATATGCCAGGCCTGAGCCCAGGAACCAGACACTTCCCTGACAGAGTTTTTTAGCAGCCCTGAAATCTTCTTTTACAAAATTTCAGTTTGTTGATGTTACTGCTGCTGTGAGCAACCGATGGTTTTCTCAGCTTCTTGCTTCCCTCAGCCTCCTCTCCAAAGGCTCCTTCTCTCCATTCATGCTGCACTGAGGTACAGTCCCCGTGAACGTATGGTGCGCTGAGCTTATGGCACAGGGTAGCATGGGTTTGATTTCTGTGAAAATACAGAGCAGCTGATAATTTATGGCGTTCTAAACTTAGGTTTTCAATTAGCTGTCTATGAGTGCAATGTATCATATAACATACAGTGACAGACAGTCGAAGCTGTATGTTTAGTTCTTGCACTGTAGTTTTCCTTCTAGCTGCTCATACACTTTTTCTTTCATAATGTAAAATATTAATTAATGAGAGGCTATCATTCACACAGTGACACTGGCTGTCAGTACCTAACGAATGCAATTTAAAAAAACTAAATAATAAAACTGTGAACACATAGCAGAGATGGCAGTATGATAAGGGGGATGAGAGAAGTTAATTGCTGGACTTTAAAATATCTTGGGAAGGGAGGTGTTGAAAAAGTTTACAGCAAAAATTAATGATGTATAACAAGTTAATTAGAAAGGCTAAAGCTAGAAATGAAATCCTAATTATACAAGAAGCCAAGATGTGGACTGCAGTCTCAGGGAAAGTGATTGTTGTACGCTGATGTTAACAGGGCAGCACCGCTCTGCATGAGGACCTTGTGGCAGGTCACTTGGGTGTGTGGAGCCGTGGAAGGGCACTCGGTCTTCTGCTTCATCAGAGCATAAGAGTCTGCGGTGCAGCACAGCAGGTGGAGGTTAAAGCGTTAACTCAGCCCTGCTGAGACGCCTTGAATGGTCTAGCTGTCAGAGCTGATCTTGTTGATGGGATGAGTGGTGTTTGGGCGTCCCAGGGGATGGAAGGGCACGGGTATCGTGTGTGTGTCGGAGGGTGCAGGTATCACTGCTTTTTTCTCTATTTCCGCCTGCAGTCTCCTCTCCCTGGTGTGATATAACTGTGGGAGCAAGGCAATGCGTAGGTAAGAGAGAGGAAATTTAGATGTAGGGAAATAAAAAGATGATGTGATGCAGACTGCTATGGAGATCAAGCACTGAGGTGCTGTTAAGAGGCATTGTCCTTAAAGTCTACTCGTCTAGATCTGCTCCAAAAAGAGTTTCTCTTTTCTGTTGTGTGCAGTCAGAACCCTCTAAATGGTGGTGGTGTGCCTTTCTTGATGAGGTCACCCGGGGACAGCCTCACTTGAGACGTGTCCTCCCTCCTCTGTTGGCCTTTGACTTTGTTCAAGTGCAGCAGCAGTTGAACATGTGATAAATTCCCTATCACAGGGTTATCTCTGTCCTTGAAAAAAGAGATCTGAGGAGTGTAATGTCTTTTTCATCTCTGAGCATGATAATGTTCTCTATCGTCTTTCCCTCAACCCTCTTTGTACCAAAGAGAATTAAAAAATGCCCCTTGATTTCCTCAGTGAGCTCTGGATCAAGCCTGTACTTCTTACAGTATTTTGGTTGTGAGGAGAGAAAGATGAATTAACAGACAACTGTGAGATGGTGTTGATCAGAGTCCCCGAGGTATTCTTACCTAGGTTTTCAGATCGCGTGCTCTATTAAGAGGTCATCTATTAATGAGTTACAAAAGATTAGTTGGTGATCATTAGATGTTTTAAATAGATTCCAAGTCATTTGTTTGATGTGGAAGTTCCATGCAACAGGTCAATAATCAAAGCAGTGCTCTTTCTGTATTCAGGTTTTATCTACACATACAGCTGTGTAATCAATTCGTAGTAGAGTTGCTTTCTTAACACACACTCAAAAACCACATGTCCCGCAAAAGTTTTTGATAAGCAACTTCTAATGATGTTTAGATTTTTTACAGATAACTTCTGCTCTCATATGAGGAGTATTTTAATGTATTTTAGTAATCTTTTAGGCAGATACTTTTAACATCACCTGTGCCTGATTTTCTGTTCCGTTACATGTGAGTTTATCCTTCTATTGTCCTTGTTCAGCATTCCCTATGGACTTTTGGAAGTTTACTTTAGATTTGATGTTCTAAATTTTGTATATGACATTGCCTAGTAGGCTGCTTCTCTCTCTCCATGTGACCTTTTAATAAAACGGTTTCAGAACTGAGCCTACGGTCCTCAGGATATCTGCGAACGTGGCTGCATGTGAACACGGGTCTTTCTGCTTAAACAATAACAGTATTCTCTTTTCAAAAAATAAGTGATAGAGGACATTACCATTCATTTATAGCCTACTTCTTATTGCATTGCAATGTAAGTACATTGAGGAAGTTATGAAATTGCTTGTGCTGCAGTGTAATAAGCAGCATGTAGATTCTTTTTTCAATATCATTCTCCAAACCGCAAGCCATACCAGCGTGCTGTACCAAGTCAAATTACTTATCTATGGACTTCTGCAAGATAAGTCTGATGTACAGCACTGCCTGTGTAGCTTTCATCACTGTAACTGTCTGAGTGTGCCTGCTAAGTAGTTACAAATATGATACCTCATTCATTACTTTCAGCTTGTTCGGCATTTCGTAGCAGTGAGCGCAGTAGGATTTAATTTACTCGAATTGCTACTGTACGATCTTTCGCTGGGTACTGCAACCAAGGCGCTTCAGTCCTGACTGCAGCGCCTCGTGTACTCCTCCCTGCGCTCCGCGTTGGGTGGAAAGCCCTCGCAGAGCTTACATGACAAGGTACTTCAGCACTGACAAGGCTGAGAGGACAGAGCCCCAGCAAGGCTGGCCTAGAAGCTTTTGTGGAGAAGAGTAAAATTTTTTTTCCTCTCTGTGGTATTTGCTTTATTTCTGCTCCTGCGTTTTCTCTGTTGACTTCTGTGAGGTTTAAAATAACGGTCTGAGACGGACTCCAGTCCCTAGGCAGCTGGAGAACGGCAGAGAGCTTGTGTTGTGTGTCAGTATAGATTAAATCAGAATGTTATCTTGCCTTTCGAGTCAAATCTTTTCCTTTTGTATACTGACTAACAGATAAAACAGAGCACTGTTTTAGCTTAGGCCTTGTTTTTTTTGTGGAGCCCTGGGTTACCAGTAGAAGCTTACTGGAATGAGGCAGCCGTCTCACGCTGAGGAATGAAGTTCTCGCAGTCTTTCTGGACTGTTCCAGTTTGCAGGCCGTGTTTGTGCACATAGACAAACACGAAGGATTTGTACGCTGAGAACCTGGGCTTCGAATGGTCCTCAGAGAGCTGTTACCTGTGCTGCAGGGCCCTGCTTCCCTGCTCCACAACGGGGGCTAAATGGTCCCATGATGTACGCTGGCACAGCTGTCTTCCTTGCTTGAAGTGGAAGGAGTTCATCCCTGCCAGCCAAGCAGCTGGCCTTAGGGCTTTGTTTTGGGAGCTGGGAGACATCAGCTGGGAGACAACATCTCAACATGGACAAGGTCTAAAAGCGGTTCCTGTCTTGGCACACTGCTGGAGTTGCTCTTTGAAGGTGAGAATCAAGTTCAGTGTGTCGAGCCAGATGGCCTAAGAGGAGCTATTTTTCTCCTAAATGATGTTACAGATATTTTATTAAAACTAGCAAAGCTTATGCCCCAGTGGTCTTCATCTTCAAAGCTGATGTTACTGCAGTTTCATTATTCAACCCATCAGGCAGCAACGGTTTCATAAATGAATACGATTGCGTACTAGAGTGGTAGCATTACTGAATAAACTGGATTTTCATCCAGCCATGACCATTTGGATTATAACATTTAGAATCTGTCACTTCAGTGACTTCTCTTAAGCAAAGATCACAGCACAACTTGAGCTGTTAAAGCCACAGGAGGGACAGAGGAAATGTTGTAAAGGGCTTCAAGTTGCATGTACAGATTAAGGGAAATCCAGGTGGGAAAGGTTAATAGAGTAACGCCTTTGTTAGCAGTGACTGTGAGAGCAGGAAAACAATCCTTCGTGTGTCCTAGATCCAGCGTTTATCCCAAAGCTCCTGATAGAAGATTTCTGCTCAGTGCTATTAACGACTGAACCCAAAGTGGTTCAGAATTCACCAAAATGTGCACACGCTTGATGTCAAAACAAAACTTACAGTTTGAGCTTAGGTTGTTTGAAAGATTGGTATCTCTGTGATGGACATTCTTACTTTGGACTAAACTGGAAACTCCTCTGATCAAACACTGGGACATCCACAATCCTGCTGTTATCAATTAATTATTCCTATGGTAGCTATCAGAATGGTTGAAGGAACCTTATAAGATTCTCCATGAAAATACCATTTTTTCCTTCTTTTTGCTGCAAATAGGAATGCTCTTTTCTAACTTGTTGATGTAGCTGGGAGGATAAATAAGTTTGTCTCTTTTCTTGTGTCTCTTCTGCATCTTAATTGTATTTGATTTGAGTTTGAATGGAGAGTGTTCAGTTACAGTACTTGCTGGTTCTCTGGCAGAAACCTGGATGATTTGGGATAATTTACTGAACATTTTTGTGCATCAGTTACCTATTTTTAAGCGAAGATAATGAGAGTTCTGTTCTACCTGTCTGTTTGTGATGTCTCCCATTACATGTTCCTGACCTTGCCTGGGGCCCCTATTTATAGAATATTCAGATTGCGTTATAAACAATTATTTTCATACTGTATTTATGTTTACCCATCAGGCTTATGGGGATTTTTTTATTCGTAACCCTTTTACCTGTGTTTGTTCCGGTAGAAATGATGTGTACCTTTGAAGCAGGTGAGAGTTTGGTTCTGTTGTTTTTCTTTATCAGACTAGAGGAACAGGCCAGACAGACAGAAGCGCCAAAGCATTGCTACAGCTGCCTCTCACCTTGAAACCATCGGTGAAACCCATAAATTTTAAATATTGGATTTAGGGTTTTGAAGATTCTTGATAGAAATACTACCAATGGAGAGGCACCCTTGGGATTTACACCATACTTTGGTTTAATTATTCTTAGAGAAGCATTATGTCCTGTCAAGGCATTTGTCCTTTGCTGTCAGAGCTGCGAGCACCAATTTCACTTTTCCAAAAAGGACCCATAATAGTCTGAAATAAGTAAGTGCAAAAAATTGTGGATATAATTATTATAATTTTTGGTGTCATGAAATGATAATCCTTTTAAGTATGCTCCAAACAATATATTCATCCATAATTGCAGATATTCAGGCTTTCCTGTGCAGTATTTTATTTGCCTTTGTGTCGGTACCAGTACCAGCAGGAAAAAGCAATACTGTTGGTGAAATACCCCAAAGTCAGCATGAAAATGGTGGAGAAATGACATAGGTGTGAAGAGAGCAGTTGTTCTTGCTGCTCAGAGGAAACATCATTTGCTATCTTGAAACGCGTTGTGGTTTTGCACGCGCTTTTCAGTTCTGCCAAAAGCTCCTTAGAGTTAGGAGAGCAGCGAGGAGTTGCAGGCGGCGGCTGGGGCTGCTGTTGTCGTGAAGGCCATGGAAATGACTGTTCGTAAAGCCACCCCACCCTCCCCCCCCCTCCCCGTCGTGCTGCCAGTCCATCTCCCAGTCAAGGGCTGCATTAGACAGAGTGTAAAAGCTGAGCTCCTGACCGCTCTGGAGCCTTTGTACATCACTCAGACGCTTTTGTGAACCCATGTAGTTAATTCGGATGTTCTGGCAATTCCAGCTTGGTACCAATTGGGTTTACTAAGAGGAGGCAAAGGCAGCTGCCCCTCCTTCGCTGCCCTGTGCAGCAGGCGTATTTCTGCAGAAGGCTGAAATTGGAGCTGTCTGTCTCCTTCAAGCACCCACTTCACCTTCCCAGGTCTTCCTGAACTTTTGGTCGGCTGTGTTGTCGCTTTAATTTCATAGCATCTAAGGCCGGAAGGGGCCGTTGGATCATGCACTCTGAGCTTCTGTGTATCACAGACCGTTAAGTTTCACCCTGCTACCCCTAGGTATTCTTCACTTCGAGTCTTTAAACTTTTATGTGGTGTTCCTGTGCCATGTTTCATCACAGAGGTAGCTACATTTCAGTGAAATGTATTCTGTATAGAACAAGTAATGCTTGTAAAGTGCTTTAGGAGCCTTCAGAACGAGTAGAACTTGCATATATTTGGTCTGAGATGTTCAAAGATGCTTAGGGAATTGCGAGACTCAGTTCCTGTTAATTTTTATGAGAATTTACCATCTAAATGCCCTGGGTGGCTTTGAAAAATCTTCTCTTTTAGTGGGAGGCATAAAAGTAACCATTTAGAATTAGTTGAATTGTTTATGTAGTTCGTTAGCGGTAGATACTTCAGAATAAGATGATTAAAAAATCCTGGTTTGAACAATTATATAGTGACCTGCTCTGGTGGTGATGTTTTCTTCCTGACTCTGAGCACTTCACTATTGGCTTTGAGCTTGGGCGTTTGTACTCCTTTTTAACTCCTTAGCCCACTTGGGCTCAGGGTGTAACTCAGGAAGTTCTTATAAACCATTAAAATGTCTAATGGTATTTTAGGTTCTACGACTTCACCAATATTGGTATTTATGAAGTAGGACAGAACTCCTAATTGTTTCACCGTGCATTGACGTGTGAACTACAGTTCTCATTAGCACCGGCTTTCGCTGATAGGGGAGCTTCTTTAACAGTAAAGAATTTTCTCCAGGATAGTAGTACTGAAGGTTTGTTAATGTTAGCAATAACTGTTCTTGTCTGATGTTTTTGAGAGGATTAGGGGGCATCAGAATTTCCAGAGGCTTCCCTGGTGGTAGGTGTGGTCCCATTAGTCAGGATTTTCTATTCAGAGTCAGAAAGATTTACAAAAACTCAGCTTTGCTTTCTGCAACAATAACTTGTAAGACATTATGACATTTTGGACATGAACCAGAATATGCTACTTCCAGTGTATCATAACAGCTTTTCTGGAGATCGTTCTCCACCTTCAGGGTGCCTAATTGCATTCAGTAGCTAATTGCATTTGAAAAATACCTTGCATAGGATAATTCCCTGTTACACTTCAGAAAACCACTCTGTAAGCTCCCATGATGTTATCTCACATGGGTTTGGTTATCCTGGTCTTCTCCACTGCGAGCGTGTGTTACTGTCTCATAGTCTTTAGCAGGGAGATTTCCCCCACTTTCTCATTTCCAGTTCCTCTCAGTCACTTTACGTTGCTCTTAATCATACTCACCATAAATAATTTTTCTCCAACCTCTATTTTGCATCCTTTGGGTATCTGTAAGCAGTTACGTTCTGTCTCCGTGATCACTTAACCAGGGATGGGCTAATGCAAGACAACAGCTAGTAAGAAATGATGTAGTATGTATCGAGTACACCTGCCTTCCTAATTATTACATGCCAGGTTTAATTGTACGACTGCAAATATCGGATCAGACTACTCCCCATGACAAGTTGTGACTAAAACAGCCTACATTTACTGCGAAGGTACATGTTGCCCAAAATTGAAATATTTGTCTTATTTGACACAAATTATAATTATCCTAAAGAACTTGAAGGTTCTTCCTCCTCCCCTCCCTCTTTTTTGTCTTCCTAGTTATCACTGTAGCTCCCAGTGAAAATGATTGGTATCACTGCTCATTAGCCAAATAATTTCTTTAGCAATTATCAGAAATTTAGGCAGGCAGTTTGGAAAAAATGCAACTGTAATGCAAAGCAGAGCTTTTCCCTTGAGAAAATTCTCAGATGCAAGTCAGGTTCTCTGTTGGTGTAAATGCAAGAAACTGCACTGCATTCCTGTGGAGACAAATTTAGCTCTCCTATTTAAAATCAAGACACCAAATTTTATTGATTAATACTGAAACTATAAATTGAGCCTGACTTTAGGAGGTACAAGTCTGTACAGCACCAAGTGCTTCCATGGAGAGACAAGATTTATACTGGCTGAGTATCTTGATGGAAGTCCTGTGACCTTTCATTATCTTGTGGTGAAGTAATTTAAGCAAAGCAGTGAGAACCCTGGATGTTCAAACACCAGCCTCCAACCCCAATGAAAATACCATGACACACTGATTTCTTCTGAGTCCTTAATTTCTTTGGAGTTCCCCAGGGTTTGCTTTATGGTCAAGGTTTAGGTGAAAGGTCTGGAAACCCTTTTTTTTTTCGATGAAAACCGTGGTAATGTTGTAATTTCACGGTATCAGAAACTGAAGTATTAAGAACATAAACAAATATTATGAGATGTGATAAACTCTAAGCGTCTTCAGCGCTGTAAGCAGAACAAGACTTGGCACAGGTGGGGATGTTGTTGCTTACAGGAATTACAAATGTTTTTAGTCGACCTTTTCACATCACAGATGGCCCAAGGTGCAGCTGGTTAGCGGATGGACAGCTAAAACAGGACCTCGGCACCACGGCCTAAGGAAGTTCTTAATTCCTGAGTAAAGATTGAACAAAAAGAGAGAGTTTGTTTTCATTCAGGTGTTGTTGTGACCAGGTATCTCAGTTTGCTTTACTCTCTGCAGGAGATTTTCAGAATAAGGGCTTCCAGTTTTGCAGCTGTACAGAAGTGCTAATGGTGGGCCAGTAGTTGTTGTAGCTACAGCCCTGGAAAGAAAGAGGGAAGACAGACCCTGGAAAACAAGAGCGAAGGGTGTCTTAGGAGTTAAGTTCATGATCTGAGGCATTGGCTTTGTTCCCAGCTCTGTCACAGTTCTTCTGTGTGACCTTGAACAAGTCGCATAGTCATAGACATGACTGTATAGATAGTTCTATCCTATGTGTGTGTGGAGCACTCGGTAGGCACAGAGCTATATAAATACAGATATAATCACATAAAAGCCTGCTGTATTCCTTTATTCACACTGCAGTCCTGACAGATGTGTTCTCAGCAAGATTCCACCATATTCCACAGTTGAGTGGAGACCGTATGCTATTGAAACAAAAGAAGAAGATTAATTAGGCTGTCATTGTGTGAAATTGGGTTTGTGGATGGCAGACTCGCTCAGTAGCCTGCACGGAGATTGTCCATTTTTTTAAATTATTGAAACAGAAAGAGGGAGAGAAAGAGAGAAAACTGGCATGAGTGCTAGTCTGTGAGTGGCAGGATGTTTACCTGAGTGGCTGTGCACTGTTTGTTCGGCAGCGGTGATGCAGTGAAGGATTCGGTGTGCGGCTCCGCTACCTGAGGCGTGCACGCTACAGAGAGCAGGTAGACGAAGTTGAACGAGTAAACGCCATCTCTGTATGCTTCTGCAAATGAATTCGTTGGTTTCTGGAAGTCACTGGTCCATTAAAACCTAAAACTTCTTGCATTTCAAGTCAGCCAGTGTCGTACTCTCTGGGGTCCCCATGCATAGGGAAGGCTTGACTTATCTGGCGGTAAGCTTGGAGCCCGTTTGGCAGCAGGAGCGGGTGCAGCAGAAGGAAACAGACCCCGAGGGCAGGGCAGATGGTGTAGGCAGTACCTCTGAGCCCTTGGGGCAAATGGCTGTAGGACCAAAATCAGCTGAACGTCCCAGGTGCTGCTGCGTAGGTGCGCACAGGGCTGGGGCTGGCGTGGCCTCTTCCGGGGTCTCCAGGCCGCGTGGTGTGGCTGTTCTGGAGCAGTGTCCGCGTGCTGCTCCGTGGGTTCCAGGTGTGACTTACACTGAGCAGCTTTTTTCCCAGCCTGAACTTGGGCTTATTTATCTGAGCGCTGAATTGTGCCTGCAGGCAAATGAATTTTTGGTGTCAATTCATTAAAATCAGACAGTGTCTAGGTAGCAGACTGGAATGCAGTTTCTCTGTTTAAACAACAGCAGCAGCCACCTGCAGGAGGAAAAATATCTTCCTGTGTGCAACTTGAGACCTGCTGTATCCTTATAAAGATCCAGGAGATGAACATTGTATTCCAATTCTTTCTCATTTAGTTCTGGTCCATTATATGCATCTCAGAAGTGAGCACCTGCTTTATTCTTGCCTTCCTTTAAAGAGAAGGAGGGGAACTGCTTTTGGGTGTATTCCAGACCAGATAACAATATTCCAACTCCCTCTCCTCTGCTTGCCGTTTCTATTGGAAAAGAAAATCTTATTGTGTACATTCATTTGCTAGAGGCAGAGTTAAAGTATGTTCTGCCAGAGATGAGGACTGTGTGGTGGGACAAATCTGTGTGTAGGGGCCTAGCTCCTCTCCTCTGCAAAAATAAAACCGGCTTCCAGGCTGAGAGCAGAACCAAACTAACAGCAGATCTGGCCCTTCCTGTGCAGGATGAAAGGCCGGCAGAGCAGAAGCAGCACCTTAGGAGTGGCAGAGCTTGCAAACAGGTAGGTCTTTGCTATCTGTTGTAGCGGGGTGGCATTAACCCCTGCCAGTGCAGCCCATCATCAGCCCTCGATCAGATGCAGTGCACTGACGTTAAGGAATTGCTTAAAATACTTAATATAGTAGTTCGTTTCTCTGTCCCTGCAGAACACTGGTTGTTGATGCTGCTGCCATACACGGAGAGAAACATACAGTAAATCCTTCTGTCTTGCTGTGTTAGAATAGATATGAGTGACAGGATTTTGAATGCTTTTTCGTGCTCTCTCTGATGTGCATTGCCAGGCTTCATTGCTTGCTTCTGGAGCTGTGCTGCTGCGCGGGGATTGTCCCAAGGACGGGCCGTCCCCTGGGGCTGAGCAGCTGAAGGCTGCACTGAAGTCCCGGAGGGTTTTGCAGGTACTCGAGATCCTCAGAGACAGACCCCGTGAACCCTGCAATCCACGTGCTGAAGAATATGGTATGAGTTGCCAGGATCCCACAGCTTCTGTCAGAATCAGAGATGGGGAAATTTTGCTTAGACTGGTGTCAGGAAGCCGTTTGCGTGTCATTATAAGGTGTGATGCAGCGCTGCTGGGTTCCTGGGAGCAAGTCTGAGCTCTTTGTGCTTGGCAGCACTTGGGTAAGGAAAACGTAGAACAATGCTGCAATTACTGAATCAGCACTCCGTTACAAGGCCAGAAATAATTCTTTGTTTACTGTTAATTCACATTTGTGAAGAGTGATTAGCATGACAGTTAGAAATACGTATTGTTTGACCTTTTTGAAAAGCGTGAGGAGGCAAAGGAGGAGGAGTGGAGCGGGGCTGGGGTGAGGTGTCAAAGGTCTCGTGCGTAGTAGCTGAACAGTAGCTTGCTGGAGCCACAGCAGATTTTCCAAAGGTGTGCAAATTGAGTATCCTAGCCCAGTAGCTGGGATTCCTTACCTAGCCTCTGGCCTCTTCAAACTGGCAGATACTGTTTTTGTGGGTAGGGTTTATCGCTCAGAGAACACCTTTGCTTGTCACTTGGAAGCAATATATTCTTTATTATCCCTATGAAGAGATTCTCATGAGTACTTCAGGTGACATTCATAAATAGAGCTTTAATTATTTAAAACCTTTTTTCCCCTTACTTACTTAGGGATGATGCCTTTCATCCACCCAAGTTGAATTTATTGCAATGAATAATAATTTTAATTTCAATTAAGTTTTGTATGTACACATCTCTGAATCTTGTATCCATCTGTTTGCCATCTGCTGATTGGTTTGCTATTTCTGTAAAGCTGCTTTTTTTTGATTGTAGATGGTCATGTACTCATTACCAGCTTAATCATCCAACTCATCCTGGAGACAACACGTAACTGTATTAGTCTGTGAGTAGATGGCCAAGACAGCTAAAATAATCAGATTGTTTTAATTCAGCTACTCTTCTGAGAGTGCACTTCCTCTGAAGATGCATGTACTACCTTTTGAATGGGACTAAGTTTAGTGGACTATAGGCAGTGCATTAGCTGGGAATTCGCTCTTGATCAGCTGTGACTATGACTGTGCTGAACTTGTGCATAGCACTCTGTCGCAGTTCATGTTGTGAGTCGCTGTACAAATGCAGTCTTGGATACCTTACAGGTTCCAAAGACAACCGGTACTTCTTAACAGGAGGATACGGCTTGCTGTACCACTTCAGAGCTTGCCTGACGTACAGCCTGGTAGTAACCTGGGCCAAAATTCTTCCAGCTGAGTGCTTGATAGCATTTTTATGGGCAGAAATGATCTGGCTGCGTTTGGTGGGTCTGAGGATGGACATGTGAATCCAGTTCTCTGTACGCATGCATTATTTCCATTTAGTGGTCCAGTTTGTTGGTCTCAGCATAGCTCCAAGTCAAAAGGCGTTCGTACGATGCGTGTGTAAGCTCACCCCTGTTCCTGCTGGAGGCTCTGCAGGCAGGCTAAGGGACTTAAATCTTTGTCTGGATAAACTTAGGTTTATGAAGGTGAGGTTGGATGGGAGTTGAAGAGAGGGAGAAGTGCTTTTCAGAAGCACTCAAAACAAAACGGAGAACTACAGGCACACAGTGTATATTAAATGAGATTATATCTTCTCCATAGTAACAAGCCTGAGCTTACCATTTCTCTTTTCATTGTTTTGTTGCTCAGACACGGTCCTGCTTGGGAACATCTCCTGTAACTGAGAATATGGTTTAGTAGCTGACTTTGAAACCACCGGCGTGCCTTTACGTAACACCAAGTGCTCAGGGCTCCCCATGTCTCCTGCTCCACCGAACAAACAGTTAAAAAAAGGAAAGAAAGATAAAACCTACACCAAAATCAGCAGCTGTTCTGGAGCCAGGAAGAACTAATTAACTTGTAGCGGGTGCTGCTACAGGTTTCCATCCAGTTGCAGTCCAGCAATCTGCTGCCCTGCTGCAAAACACCTAACAGAGATTTGGGGAAGCCCAGGAGGGAAAAAGCCTTCCCTTGAAGCAACATGAGCCTGCAGTAGTGGAAGTGTTATTTTTGTAGCTGTTGCCGTGACTCAGTGTTTTAGATGGCTGTGGATGGCTTTCTCTGCACTTCTTACATCCAAAATGTCATTCAGCCAGAGGCAGCTGTCACATTGATGATTAGAGGACAGGACTTGGAGAAAGCAGGTCTGAGGAAACTGCCCCTGGTTTGCTGCGATTCTGAACGGGTCACATAACCGTTCTGTCCTTGTTGCTAGACCTAGAGACCCCAATTAGCATCAGGGCTCGTTGTGCCAGGTACTGTAGAAACACCTAAAGAAAAATAGTTGACCTGAGGTGTAATGCAGGCAGTTGTTTGAATGTCCTACATTTTTCCCTGGAGTACTCTTACCTGCCTATTTTAGATAAGTCAGAGCTTTGAAAGCTCTTGAGCTTTTAGAAATTCTATTCTAATGTAAGTTTTCCAAGTGCTGTAGAATATAAAGGTTCCTTTTCAGATGTGCTATAGGCAGTTAGTAGCCTCTCTGGTAAGAAACAAACAACTAGAAAAACTCTGAACTCCCAAACCCTGAAAATCTCAGCTGCTTTCATGCAGCTAGACACTCAAAATTCCAACTGAAGTTTGAGTGCTTAAGTCAGGTCTGACAACCAGACTAAAGCTTTTAAGCCACAGAGATGCTTTTTGAAACGTTATCCCAATTTTGACTCCCAGTAAATAAGTTGTTTTAAAGATGAAATCTTACAGTCCCTAGGGCTTTCTGTGGCTGCTTCTGATTTTTTTTTTCTCCCCAGCCATAAAGCCAAATTATACCAGGGTATATCCTGTGTAATTCCCTTTCTGGCCCTATCTTATCTCTTAGTCTTAGCCAATGTAATTGAAAAACTCTGCCATTCCGTGACAGAAATCCAAATAGCGTGTGCTAAAGGCCATCGCTGTTCTTTCAGGAGCAGGCCCAGGCACTTCAAAATGGGGGAGGGTGTGTACATATTTATTCTTTGTAAAAGGAAAAAGATCAGGTTGCACCCTCTAATGCAGTGCTGCAGTAGGTAGCTGCAAGTCCCGTGTGTGCCTGGCAGCAAACCGACACTCCAGTGCGTTAGGATTGCAGATGCTGAGGATGGAGAGCACCAGTGGAATGAATCTGTAGAGGGACGTGCCCGGTATTAAAGTGGTTATGATTTATTTAATGTATTTGGGATTCTAACTCTCTGAAACCAGGTGTTTAGAACTGCATTCTCTCGTAGAGTGACCTAGGAGAACTCGGGCGATGCAGCATGACTTGCTCATACGGACTCTCGCTCTCTGATGCTGAAGTGCTTGTTGAAAGCCACTCAGGCCATCAGATGAACTCTGCTCTCTAGAATAGTATCTTAAACTCTGGATACTGACCCGTGCTCAACAATTTACAGATTAACACAGATTTAACAGAGAGAAGACTCTTCCCCAGCATATTTAATAAGAATGTTTCTGAGGTAGAATTTACTTGGACTGAGTTAGATATAATTTTTGCTGGCATGACAACGCGAGATAGAGGTGATGTGCCATGGGCAGGATTAGTGCTTCGTCTCTTTGTATTCACCTCACTCAATATGGCAGGAAATTTATTTACTATCCAGAGGCAGTTAACTGTCTGTCTAGTGCATTGTTTCAGCAGCTGAAAATGGCAATACATCTATAGATCTATTTTTAAATGGATGACTTTCAGTAGCCAAGGAGAAGGGTGAGAAACCCTGTTTGTTCTGGTATTGACAGAGAAATGAATTTCTCCACCAAGTTGAATCTCAGACACAGATTGGATTATTTTTCTTACAGAAGGTTTCAGCTGTGGTTGTTAAGTTTCCACTGTTGATCCTAGAAGAAGCAATTTAAAAGAATTCTGTATTCTGTATCCCTTTCTCTAGCATGAGAATGGCACGGGGTGAGTCTCTGTGTCATTAATGGAATCATAGAATCATAGAATGGTTAGAGTTGGAAGGGGCCTTCAGAGGTCATCTAGTCCAACCCCCCTGCAAGGAGCAGGGACATCCCCAACCAGATCAGGTTGCTCAGAGCCTCATCCAGCCTGGCCTTGAACGTTTCCAGGGACGGGGCTTCCACCGCCTCTCTGGGCAACCTGTTCCAGTGTTCTATAACTCGCATTGTAAAAAATTTTTTCCTAATATCCAATCTAAATCTACCCCCCTCTATCTTAAAACCATTACCCCTTATCCTATCACAACAGGCCCTACTGAACAGCCTCTCCCCATCTTTCTTGTAGGCCCCCTTGAGGTACTGGAAGACCGCTATCAGGTCTCCCCGGAGCCTCCTCTTCTCCAGGCTGAACAGCCCCAACTCTCTCAGCCTGTCCTCATAGGAGAGGTGCTCCAGCCCTTTTATCATCTTTGTGGCCCTCCTCTGGACCTTCTCCAACTGGTCCATGTCCTTCTTGTGTTGGGGGCTCCAGAACTGGACACAGTACTCCAGGTGGGGTCTCACCAGGGCAGAGTAGAGGGGCAGAATCACCTCCCTCGACCTGCTGGCCACGCTCCTCTTGATGCAGCCCAGGATGCGGTTGGCCTTCTGGGCCGCAAGGGCTCATTGCCGGCTCATGTTGAGCTTCTCGTCCACCAGCCGAAATGCAGTTAAGGGGAAAGATAGTTCCCGTGTGCGAGATCTGAGGCTCCTGAAAGGAAATCTATTTGGGGTGAAGGGAGAGGAGGGGGTGGACAGTTAGCAAATATCCAAATGGGACAATCTTCCTTGCCAGGTAGGGGGAGTGAAGAGCCCTTCTCTTCACCAGCACAGCATTGTTTTTGCTGTGGTGTTCTCCCCGCAGGCACACCTACCTGGTGACACGCTTTTATCCTTCTGCATCATTGTGTGTGCAGTTACATAGAATCATAGAATGGTTTGGCTTGGAAGGGACCCTCAAGGGTCATCCAGTGCCACCCCCCTGTCCCTCCCTGGAGGGACATCCCCAACCCGATCAGGTTGCTCAGAGCCCCGGCCAACCTGGCCTGGAATGTTTCCAGGGATGGGGCATCCACCGCCTCTCTGGGCAAACATCTGTTAGACTTGTCAGAGATTTGGAATGAGAAAATAACCTCATGCAAATTGGGGTCTGACACTTCTTTCCTTTACCTCTGGCAGGTGATTGCGTCTCGTGGAGAAGCTGTGGCCTGGAATTAGTTTATCCACACGCTTCATCTGTCAGGCCCATCCCAGGCCCTGTTTGAAGCTCCTGGTGAAGTGGAGGGAGGGTACAACTTTTTCTTAAGTCTTAATTGAAGGGGTTTAGATCTTACAGTACTGTGTATAATATATTAATTAATATATAGGAGAATTATTATTTAATACATAAAGTTAAAAATAGGTTAATTCGGGAAGCGTAATGGGCTATTTAGAGCAGAAAATTATTATCATCGAGAGCTTTGTCTGGAGCTGTTGGTGCATTACCTTGCAGTCAGATATCTTGAAGTTTCAAGTGTGTTTGCGATGTAGAGAACATAGATACTGTGCCTTATTTTAAGTAGTCTTCAGTGCTGATTCTACCATGTATGTTGTCATTCCATCCCATCCTGCCCTCATTTCCCTCCTCCCTACCCCTGTACGAACGTTTTTGAGCACTGACGTAGCAAGGAGGATCAAATACAGCAGCTGAACAAATCTACTCCTCCCCTGACAGGCCTCTGTAGTTCCACATTAGCGATAAGAAGGTCAAATCCTTCCATTTATCTTCAACTCTGTAGATCTTTCCTTTAGGTAACTGGGTTGTATTCTGTGTAAGTCGTGCTATTAAACATGAATGAATATCCAGGAAGAAAACACGCGTGCATGCATGCGTCTTTGCAGCAAGCCCCGACCAGACCTGAATGCTGGCTACAGATCCAAAAAAGGCAAAGTAGCAGTTAAGTTTTTCAGCTTGAGCGACATCATTTTCATTATATTTGGAAAGGAAACATCAGTGGCACGTGCCCAAAATCATGAAAAATGCAAGTAAGAGGCTCTTGAAGAATACAAGGTTTAGGACTGGGTTTTAATTGGAAGCAGGTGCAGAGCATTGCTCAGAGACACCCTGGTGAACCCTCAGCGTGTTCCCAGGGTCTCCGGACACAATTCTGCTGTTGAGCCTAACATTTCCTGCTACAGCTGAGGTAAAATCCAGGTCCTTGGAGAAGGACAGACTTTTGGTACTGGGGCTAAACCATATAGGTTCCTCCCTCCTGGATACACTCTGTGACGCACAATTAGACGTGGCGTCTGGGAGACATCAGTTACTCCACTGGAGTCCCTTTACATCTCCATTGCCTGCATTTTTGCAGCTACTCGTAATAAAAGCTAAAAGCATTCTGTGTTTCTTGTCAGCCTAAGGTATGGCACAACCCTTTGCATTGAGCTAATGAGAAACAGCAGATGTGCAGAAAAAGTTGGTTTTGTGACATCAGGAACTTTATCAGGGACTACTGAAATTATTCATGTGGATAATGTTTTTGCAAGATATTTTCTGAATTTTTTATTCAGTTAGTGTATCAAGAAAACTAATACAAGTATCTTTTTCTTCATATCTACTATAAAACAGTATCTTTGAAATAAAATTATGACTTTTACTGCTTAAGAAATTAATCAGGATTGATGCATTCCTTTGAAAGCCTTTAATTTTTGCAGAAATAGTGGTTTTCAATAGAAAATTTTCCTGGCAAAATGTTTATGTTCTCTCTTCTGTATTTTGCCAGTTGTTTGTTTGTTTGTTTGTTTTTTTCACGAGATGTTCAAGGCTATCAGCCAAGCAATAGAAATGGTCAGTCTGAATGGAAAACTTGCAGCTATCAAGACTGTAATTCTAAATGATTCGTGGAATCGTACAGATAGTAACCTTTACAAACTGAGCTGGAACGTTGTAAGGTATTGCACGGTGGTGCGTCAGGGCTGGTGGCAGCCAAGTCAAAAAAGTTTGAAAAGCACTGTTCTGGAATGCAGCTTGTGAGTGTTAGCTTTGATGGTCTGCTCTCTATAGCCAGGAAGGCTAAATAATCATGTTCCATAAAAGCATAATTAGCATCACATTTTATTTTATGAAGCATCTTTTCCAATCATTATCCTCAGAAGTGAATGCAGTGGTCTGGTTTATCCCATTTGACTGTGCTTTATATGTGACGTATCGGTACCCAGCTGGGTAATTTTCCAGTCCTGTTCCCCCAGTTTCAGTATAACTTCAACCACCTTGCCTAGTGAAATCTCATGTGCTCTAACACATTGTGTTAGGCTTGCAGAGTCTTTTATAACTGCAGGAAGGGATGCAAGATTGCCATGTCCCGAGGAAGAACATCCCAGAGCTGAACTGGGACCATATAATTCCACAAACCGAGCAAAAAGAGTGAGCTGTCGGAGCTGCAGGGCTGGAAGGAGATGTGCATCATCCCCACTCCTGCGTGCACCCTAGAAACCTTGGTGTGGTGCAGTGGTGAACTTTGGATCCGTACCAGTGTAAGTGAGATCATCCTCCTCTCTTTCATCAGAGATCAGTTCACCTCTCGTGGCTATGTTTTACGTCTTACTTCGTCTAGGGATCACTCTTTCTTATACCATAATCACAAATGTGTATTTATACATTGTATTTATTTGAGATCGTCATTTCTGTATCACATGTGCTCTTTATTTTATATGTAGTACATGGCGTGTACTTCTTTATGTAAACCACAGCACTTCCTTTGTGGCCATGCTGTTCCTTACGGCTGGATTATATGCCCACAAGGGACTAAACAATCAATCCTCTGCTTGCCTGGGTTGTATGAAATGTGAAAGCGTTCCTGGTCCAGCTGGACAAGGAGCAAGGAGAAGGACACTTGGTTCATTTACCTTTTATTGGTGTAATAGATGGCTACATGCAGAGAGGCTTGTAATTTGCTGCTAATGCAAGTGAAGGGGGATGTGAGAGTATCTGAAGCCGTGTTTCAGACCTTGATCACTGTTTGCTTCCCAGTTCCTCCCAGAGGTTAAGTCCCAGTCCTTAGCAGGTCTGGGTGTTTTGTCCGGACAGCAGAGTGCTGTGATCCCAGGTATCCGCACCAATTGGCATGGTCTTGGGCTGTTTTTATCACAGGAAAATTTGTCCTCCTCTTGTTTTTTGCAGTTGTGAAATTTGAAGGGCCGCAGTTGGAGGGGATTTCAGTTACCTGTGACATGAGTAACACTCGTGTCTTTGGTCTCTGTTGGTACTGGGGTTTTTTGGTTTGGTTTTGGTTTGTTTTTTTCCCCCTCTCTGTGAGATCAATCATAACAGAGCAGGGTGTATTGTTAGACCAAATGAATTCCATCTTATTCAATGCCTTATGACATTAACATTGGGTTAGTTGGAGCAATGCTTCCACACACGCATTTTTATGGGTTTTCTCCCGAACAATTCCTTCCCAAATACAGTAGGGATCTGCAACAATCAAGTTTTTCTTGCCTCTTGTTGGATATTCACTTGTTTTCTGTGTTTACTTAAAGTCCCAGGACAATTTAGTGGCCAAAAAAAAAAAAGGTTATTTTTTAATAAAACTGTAGAGTACCTACTAATTTTGAATAACCAAGACTGTGAAATGTGGACTGGATTTTCAGTTCTCCTGGAGCGGAGTAGTCCCATGGACTTTGATGGAGCTGTGCAAGTTTCAGCCATCTGAGGATGCCTGGCTATTTTTATTAGTTAGCACTTACAAACATTACATATCAGTCTCTATTGATTTGCAGATGTGATGCCAGATGAGTTTAATTCCCAATTGCGCTAATTACCCCATGCTGCTGTGTTTAATCCTGCGCTGTGGTGAATGCAGAGCATAGCTTCGGGCTTTATTAGAGCCATACAATCATTACAAGCTTTATGAGTTTTTCACTAATGCGAAAGATAAGCACTTCATACTTTCTAGCAATCAGGTACTCTGCCTGTGTGGAATCATGTATACATTATCATCCGTTAACAAGCTGTAGTTTGAAAAAACTAGCAACTACTCTTTCTGCTCCACTGAAGCCCTGATTCCCCATGAAGTTTGAGAGACTTTTTCCTTTGCTTAAAAAAATAAAGGCAGAATTAATTGGAAATGACAAGAGGAAAATGATCCAGCTGAATGCTTTGATAAGCAATCAAGGCTTAATAGATTAGAAAATATAATTAATTACTTAATTATACTCAAAGTGATTGTTGTTGGTAGATTGTTCATTGAAAAGCCATTGTTGTAGAGAAGGATATGCCGGGTGCATGAATATCAGTCTCCAGGAAGCCGTTGCTGCTAGCTGGGACTCCCAGGGAGCAGGTTAGTTGTTCTACCGGATACCTACCCCTGCACACTTACATTGCACATCTTCTAGAAGCTTTACAAGCGTTTATCTGTCATTTGTCCTCACAGGTAGCTGCAGTGTGACACTGGGGACCTCAGTGTTCCCAGAATTACTGTCATTCAGAAAGGCACTGAAACCAAGGTCTTGCTTCCTTTAAATAGCCAGTGCACTTCCTAACACAGACATGTGCATTCTAGAAATTCATATGAATACTTCGTGTGCAACACTCCTCTTGGCATAACTGCACTCTGTCTTGTCACCCAGTGTTGACGGGTTTTTGCAGTAACCGGTGCCGAGGTTTTACCTGGTAGAATCATCTGAATATGCTGCTAAGCTCATTTTGCAGGTCAGGCAGGTTTCTCAATTTAGTGGCTGCAGAAGAAGCGTGAAATGATGGTGTGGATAAACTCCAAAGCTGTCCCACTGTCCCCCATCCGTAGGGGACGATAGGAAGAATACAAATAACTGGGTTTAGAAATGGTGGTTTTCCCAGGCCAATGTGATGGGTTTGGGAGGGTCCAGTTCATTACTTCATCGTCTTTGAGCCCAGCAATACCTGGTATTAATTTGAAAAAAACACATTCTAGTATATAACGATTATTAAGTGCCATTGTTGCAATCAGTGAAATAAAGAGAATGAAATGAAATGGAGCGTGGATTACGTAGCCGAGTTACTTTGTGTGTCCTTGTGAGAGTACAAAGCAGATAGCCGATTTCCTCGGTTCTGGGTCCAGATCAGTGGTGTTGCTGCCTCTCCAAGTGCTCTCATGTGTGATTCTGTCGTGTGTTCCAGAGCAGCTGCTTCCAAGGCAGCCTTGACTCCTGGCTGTGTCTGACACTGGGACGATCACGAGCAGGTTGTCTTGGTGTCTGCTGATCCTGGCAAATCTGAAACAGCAACGGAAGAAGGCTGCGGGGTGTCTGTAGAAAAAACACGGAAAAAAAAAGAATGAGTATGTTTTGATGATGCCTTTTCCAGGTTTACTAAGAATGATCACAATATCTAGCTCTTCACCAGTATATCCCAAAGCACTCCGTAAAAAAAAAAAATGTGCTGTTTTGAAAATCTCAGAGCTGAAGAAGTGATGGAAGAATGGATCTGTCCAAGGATACGTGGCAAGCCCAAGACACAAGGCAGGTCTGCCAAGTCCCAGTCATGCTTGCTAGCTTGTGGTGCCATTAGAAACTATTTCTTTAGAGCAGAGCAGGAAAGCGGAGAAATTTAAATAGAAACCTTAAAATGTACTTATTGTTATTATTTAAGGAATTTCATGTTTGGAAAGGGTGTATTTTAAATAAGAAACTCTAAGATCAGTGTTCCTTCTTAAACTGTCTAGGTTGCTTTAATTCTAGAAATTTTCTTTCCCAGTGTATGCAAGACTGCAAAGGAAATAAGTCAGTCACTGAAGAGCAGCTTCTTACCAGTAGATAAAAATACATGGGTTAAATTTTTGGCAGTGACTAGAAAATTGTGGTCTTCAACTATACAAGAGAAACATGAGCGGCTGAGTGAAATAAATATCCATTTTCTGAAAATTAGACCCCTCGTAGAACTTTTTTAAGTTGGGCACACTCACAATCAACAGTTCCTAGAGAGGATGTAGGTTTTTACACTTTTACTGATCTTTAGTTTTCTATGTCTTTTTCTAAGTTTGTGAAGGCACTAAAGCTAGGGAGCAGATGAATGTGAGAGTTCACTTAACAGAAGAGCTGTGCGTTCGCTCTTTTAAGTGCCAGAGTCAGATGCGGCAGTAGCAAGCAGTGATGGAGTGACACACATGGAGCTGAGGTCCACTGGGAGAAGTTCCATTGCTCCCACGTGCTGCAGCGTTACCAGCAGAAGACTGCGGAGCCCGTTGCGCTGCGTCGGAGTGGCAGCAGCCTGCAGCCGCAAGAGGAAGCTTGTTCCGATGGTCTCCATTTGACTTCCTTAGCTCCCGCGGTGCCTGGGAGTGGAATGGATTTATCCCTCCCTCGCGGGGCAGGAGGCTTGTGCGCTCGCTGTCGTTTTGCCTTCCTGGGAACAGAATGAAATTAGCTCGCTAACAGATTGTCAGATACTTCTTGCTGTACTCTGCGCTGTGTTTCTGTTCAGCTGCCGCTGTTTCATTTAGCGATGCTTTCCATAAGTTAAGGTCTCATGCTGGTTTCTTTAATTGTACTTAGGTTTTGTTCTTCTTGAACATTTCCTCGCTGCATCTCTGTAAGCGCGTTATTTGCTCCTGTTGGCACAAACCTAAATGTAGAAACACTTTCCTCAGGAGTTGATGTGGAGGAGAGCAGCATTTTTTACATTTGTTGCCTTTGTAACGTCACTGATCCGACAGTTGTTAAACAGGCGTCAAAGTGTGATGGCTGCAGTGGGAATGTAGTACTTGGACTCAACTACTGAAAAAAAAATCAAAGATGCAGAACAGTTGAAGATAACAGTTTTCATCTTTATCTGACTACGCACTACAGAATATTCTTAGCAGAGTATAAAGGAAAATCTTCACTCTTTTTTCAAGAATACAATCACAAATCAGCTAATCCCAACGAAAAAAAAATATTTAGAGAGGGATTTGAGCACCTGTGTGTAGGAAACTCTGAATGAGACCATCCTCAACTGGAGACGGGAGCGTATCATCCTTGTTAATGTACCCTGGAGAGCAATTCCTCATTCATAGGAGAATGTCGTGGTTTCTTATCTCTGATTTTGGATTCTGTGATGTGGTCCTGACATCTGTAAGACAGTTGCGGTAATCTCTTTTGTGCCAGGTCCTTGGAACGGCTCATTGTGCTGCTCCCAGAACAGGCGTGGGGTCTAAGGCGGTTGCAGATCGAGGCAGGAATTGCTGAGCACTTTTATGGCTTTGAGCACAAACTGCAGTTCGAAGTGGCTTTCCATTTTCAAGTAATTCCCTGAAAAATTTCAACATGCTCACTGTAATTGAACAGGAGTTCTGAAAAAAAAAGTTATTCTGAAATTCCAAAAATAATTTTAATGTGAGGTTTTCTGTACTGGACATGTTTATACTGAAGGGACTGTGAGTTACTAATGGTATCAGTAGCTTTTCCATAGGTTGTAATGGGTGACTAGTTTGGTTTTCTTTCCTGAAAAACATAAACATGTTTCCGATGTCTATATGAAAATGAACTGAAATAGACATGAGGAACTGTTTACTTTCCAGCTTTAGCTACAGAAGAGGAGAAGTTACTTGGAAATGCGCAGTAAAATTTCCGCAGCACCAAGTGAGTAGTGTTGTGCCTCACTCATTTACACAGCGTATTTTCCAGCCAGTTTTGTGAGGAAAGAGCTTTCCTTGCCTAGCTAAGGAATCCAGCGCTCAAGGCTAAATCTCGGTCAAACTAGCAACAGGTAGGTGTAGCCTGTGTGATTCTGTCCGCGTGCCCGTTGCTTCCTAGGAAAGAGAGGACTGCCTTTTCCCTGGGTGTTGTTCAAGCTGTGAGCCAGTGTTGCCGTATAGAAGAGACAGCAGAAATCTCAGTGACAAAAAGACAAGAAAATACGGTGCCAGGGGAGTTGCAGTGTCTTGGTTTCAGTGAGCTGAAATGTGTTCTTGGGAGATGCGTTCATCCCTACAGAGGACAGGTCTTCTGGTGGTGTGGTGTCAGCAAGAGGAGAGTTTCTCAGAGTAAGCATGTGCTTGCTTCCAGTCACTGTCAGATACAAGTTTGCTTTTCCCTGTGCTCTGCTGGGGCTGTTGCTGGATGTGGCATGTTGAAAAGGGCATTATCCATGAATATCAAATTTTGGAAAGCCTTCAAATTTATTCTGTTCCACTTGCATTAAATTCTGCCTATCTACATTACTGTGTCAAACCTAAAAGCTCTTTTCAGGGTTGTTTAGGGGACTGGGGCTGGAATTACTTTGCTCATTTTGTTTTGTTCTTAAGTTTAAATCAAGGACTGGAAGGAATTTAGAAAAAAAGTAGAAACCTTGCTCCCAAGTTCTGGATTGAAGCCTTTCCAACGACGATTGTGGGACAAGATAGAAGAGCGCTGATCTGGGGATAGAGATGTGGGCAGGGGATACAAGAAGGCCATGGGTACCTACAGGTTAAAGATGTGCAAGGACAGCTGGGTATTTTGGGTGCAGTGTATGATCTGATAACATCAAAAGAACACAAATGAATGGGAAGCAGATTTTTGTAGGAGACAAACAGCTGGTGGAAATGAGCTAAACTCAGTGGGGTCAAACTCGTTTTTGAAGATAATAGCTCAGCTCCTTACAACTGTGCTCCAAACCCTCCTTAAACATCACTTTGCTGTTAGCTTCTGTGAGGTACAGCACAGTTAAAAATAGTTTAAGGTACAAAATTCTGTATTCAGTTGCATGATCCTGTTTACAAAACCTTGGTTATGGTGATAATAGTGCTAGTACCCTTTATGACTTCAACAGCCTTCTATTCTAACCCACAGCTGATGAGGAAATGTATGTAGCATTCTGACATAAAGTACTGCTTTTTAGGATGAGCAACCTTTCAACAGGCTTCTGCATTTAATAAATAATGTTAAAAATCAGCCCTATGAAACAGATATCACGTTACCATGGCAAAGAACAAAGAGATGCAATGAGCTGGTTGTAGTTAGTAAAGAGATTGTGTAGCAGTGGGGAACTCACTAGCCCTCATTTTACTGCTTACGCCATTTCCTACCATCAGTACTGGATTTGTAGAGACATCAGATTTTCATGATAGAAATCTAATGCTGTTTGCAGTTTTCCCTGCACACATCAAATATGTGTCACGATCCTCTTGTTAGTAATACTAGTGTAAATCAGGAGAAAATCTATTGGCATCATCAGAATTAGCATAACTAAAGGGAGTATAAGGCCCATATCCCTACCTCTGTTTGTGTGCATAGCCAGTAATATGCACACGTTACGTATTTATGTGGAAACAGGCTCAGTTATTTGTTTCTAGTTTGATAGGTTCAATAAAGGTACAGGATTTAAGGCTGTTGTTGCTATTTCCAATACAATTAAGTACCGATGAGCTGCGATGAGATCCAGCTCAACAGAACAACCTCGTTGAGAATTTAAAAACCAGGCATGTTTGTGCTGAAGCTCTAAACCAGGCGTTTCTGGTGCCAGAGTAAATGGCTGTACACCCCCAAGCTGTTAGCGTGGATTTAACAGAATCATTAAAGATGCTTTGTGTTCAAAGAAATTCCTGTAAAGCAAGCACCTCTGTGGAAACATCCACGAGATGCAGTTAATTTTACAGATGTTTGAGCAGGGTTTGCATGCACTTGCGATTGTTCAGTTCGTGCCTGCAAAAGCCAGCTGTACCCTGCTGATCTCAGGGCGTTTACACTGGGTGGTCGTCATTGTGTCCCCTCTTCAGAGGAAGCCTCCTTCCCATTAAGTTCAGTTTTTTATTTGGTTTTATCAGAAGCACTAGAGATGTCTTGCTAATCTAGAAGTCCAGCTTCTCTTTCTGCAGTGGGCTCTATGCTACAGATCTGAAGAACAGCAGGGCAGAATATCATTTCTAGTAAGTTTTTAAAAATTAATCTGAACTGCCTCCCCTCTTTAAGCACATATAACATTGGAGCTAGACTCCCAAAGGCTTTCAGGTATTTCAAAGATATTAGAAACATCATCTACAGGATTTACAGAAGTGTTTCAGAAGGCCAGGAGCCAACTTCCTTATTTTTCAACAATTTTCGTCACTGAAAACATTTTTGAAAGTCACGAGACGAGTTGGTTTCCATCTTCACACAGCTCAGTATTTTGGTTTTCCGTGTTTTATTTCAGCCTTGTCTAAAGTTCAGTAAAAGAAAGAACAGCCAACCTCTGGAAACAGAGCCTGGAGTAGTAGGTGAGTCCAGTGTTGTTTCTAGACAGTGTTTTTGCCCACAGAGTTTATCCACAGCAAAGTCTGCGGCAGGCCTGTAAAGCACTTTTCAGATGTTTTCTCCCTGAAACGCTAAGTTTGAAAAAGTTGGAATTGGTAGGGAGATACAAGATAATTGGAATTGGAATTGGTAGGGTAATTGGAATTGGTAGGGAGATACAAGAGACCCAAACCTGCAAGTGCATAAGGTGTTTCCGCTCTTTCTGATCTTCCTGAAACAAAAGTATCTTGAAAGTTCTGTGATACAAAACTCAGGTTTTATACAGCTAAAGTAGTTTAAAAAACTCAAAACAACACAACAGATAAACCAACAAAGAAGAAAACTTCCTGCAGTTTAGTACTGATTTACGCTGAGCTGCTACATTAAAAAGGAAAAAAAATTTATAATTTCAAAATAGGTGGAAGCGTTCCAAGCTTTCTGTATGGTTTGAAAATATGGAAATGGGACGGAGGGGAAGACATTCACTTTCACCCAAAAAAAAAATGTAAAGCCAGTATTACTTTTAGGGAAAAATTTCAAATAGTGGATTTTTCCTTAAGGGGAATAAATAATTACCAGTTTGAGATTAAATGACACTGAGATTTTTGAGAGCAGAGACTTCTCTCATCTTCTTTCAAGAGCTCTGAGAAGTGGCGTTACTGGCGGCCATAGCTGTCTGGTGACAGTGAGTGAAGAGAATTCTGTTAATGCAACCCGGAGGGCAGAAGGCCCCTGTTTCCCTTATCTTGGTAGGCTGAGTGTTTGGGAGACAAATGCCCTTCATTACTCCACGCCAAGAAGTTGCCGCTGCTCTGTGGATCGGGTTACGTAAACAGTTTTTCAGTGCCACCAAAGATTGTACTGTCAAAGCTTGTTGTGTGTTAATTAGTAAACACATGTTTAATTTTACGTGTGGAAATAGGTCTGTGTGCTTCACGAAGTGATATCTCAATTTACTTTGGTAGTGCTACTTCCCTTTATTTAAAGCTAAACAAATTACCTGGCTCCAAATTAGATGAAATACGTCTAGATGAATTGCTGTATCCAGTCCAAGCTGGAAATTGGTGATGATGTTTGATGGAAATGGCTGGCCAGAATCTTCAGCTCCCTGGAGCAACTGGGAAACTTTGTGTTGGTGCAGGATCAGACTGAAGTGTTCTGCACTGGGAGCTGGTGGATCAGTAGCAGGGGTCTTACAACAAATCTATAAAGTGAATGGCAACAAATTACTGAGACCAGATGGTGTTCACCCAGACTTGTGAGGTCTGTTGTAATAAGAAATTGCTAAGCTAACAACGGTGGAGTGTCTATTGCTTATATAAGTCACTGAATAATAAAAGTAGCAAATAGATTTTTTTTTTTTTCCTCCAAATAAGGGTCTAAAAAACCACCTAGAAGTCAGAGCTGCCACTCAAGGAGATGTTTGGATCGCTGTGCATAGTTCTCTGAAAACAGCTCGGTGGTGATGGGAAGGGAAAATACCTGGAAAAGAAGTTGAGAACACAACAGAAAGCATCACTGTTCCACCCTACTCACTGCATGTGAGCGTTTCCTGAAGCTCTGGTCACCCCACCTCAGGGAAGATTTAGTAGAACTGGGAAACAGAGAGAGAAAAGCAATAGCAAGGTAAGAGGCAGGAAAAGGCTTACGCAGAGGGAGGTGGTAAATGGACACCACACCTTGGAAGAGAGATGACCGAGGGTGAGATGGGATGAAGTCTGTAACATTCTACAATGCTATCGTAGCAGTAGCCAAGGAAGCCACATTGATTCTCACAGTACAGGAAGGGTAGCATCATTTCATCCAGATAAATTAAAAAGTGCTGTAGAGTAGAAAGCAAGTTGAGCAGAAATGTCTGAGAACAAGTTTCTACTGGTTACAGTTCTATAAAAGAAGGTCCTTGCTGTCATAGTGTCTCGGTACACTGGTCTCTAAAAATCACAACTCTTACCATACCTTTTAGCGTGTTGACCTGTCCTCTTTGGGGACAGAAGTATGTTTTCCATAGGGTTTAAGAAAATGGAGTCATAATCTTGCCATGGACTCTACATACGGCTGAGATTAAGCTGGAGATTTATTTAGTCAAAGTAAACCAGTGCAGGCTAAAATTACCATGGAGTTAGTTTGCTAGACAACAGAACAGTGATTCCATAACCGTACTAATTAAATTAGCATACCTGGGCTCTCAGGCTTGGGTAAACACAGACACCACAGGAGAGTCCGGATAGGAGAGATTTGCTGTAGTTTGTATTCGCAGTGATCCTTGAATGGGACAAAGCTTTCCCCAAGTGTATTTTGTGGACGTTGTTTTTGTATAAAATGAATTTACAGTCAATACTTGCTTCTGAGAGCATGTGCATGGGTGGGGGAAGAGGAGTTTCTGTTGTGCCCCATCACTGAGGTTGCTTACCAAATGAATATTCACGTTCATGAAAGCATGAAGGTTGCGGTGTTGCGGAATGAGGATCTTGTGTCACGTCTGAGTTGAGTAAACTAATACTTGTCAGAACAGAAAAGATACTGCGGCTTAGTAATTGCATTTGCCAGTACTTGAAAGGTCTGATTTCTGTAAAAAGGGAAGGGAGAAATGATTTGTTCTTCTTTCTTGCCTGAGAGGGCATCCTGCAGCCAGGCACATCGATTGCAAAGATCCTTTTAGTCTTCAACAGGACCAGAATTAATTGTTTTGTACCACCCAAGCTCCTCAAGGTCTCAAGCTGGGATCAGAGCTCTGGTGTGGCGGCCTCTGTGCTGTGGGCACCAGATCCGGCATCTTCTCTGAGCTTGATCTGAGCAGTGTTTCAGACCAGAGCAGCCGTGACTCTACAAGCTAGGCAATTCCGTAGTAGTGGTTAATGGTTAATTGTCCCTTCCCTCCCTTGGTGCACAGCCAAAAAAAGAACCAAACGTGCTATGCCATGTGTTTGTCTTCCTGGAGTTTCTCCCTAATGCACTTGAGTATTAGAAGGTTTGTGTAATGTTTAGCTTGCAGTAATAGAGTCTGAGAACACCTGGAAGACCAGTGGAATGTTTTATGTGAGCAGGTCCTTCGGTTATTTTCTGTCCTAAATTTGTGTCGACTTCTAATGTTTATTATTTTGTTGTGTTGTGAACTTTTCTCCCCCAAATTCATACAGTTCTAGCAATTGCATATATCACAAGGGGACCATAAATTATCAGTATTTTATTCTGTTTTTTAAAAAGTAGACTTAGGCTGCAGTACAGTTTGAGGTTTGTTTGGTTTTTTTTTTCCAGACTATCTCAGGTGACACATGTAGGAAAAAAATGTTGGAGCATTGATATATGTAGAGCAGACCAGGCGGAGTGTGCTATTGCAGAAATCTGTAGACCTGACCTAAACCAAAGTCTTTGGAATGCAATATCCAGTAGCTTGTGTTGAAGGAAAAAGATGAAGAGCACTCGCTCTGAACAAAGGCTGGAGGATATTGGGATAGGAAAGGGGACTGAACATCAGCCTTTGAGCAAGAGCTGTCATCACACCGTAAGTGCACACGTTCACACTGCAGCAGGTACGCCGAGAGAACCGCCGTTCGTGTCAATAAGGGGCAGCAGAGCTGCAATGAAAGGATGTTTTGTGATAATGCACTTTATTCTTTTCCTTTTCTATTGTGAAACCTCGGCCCCCCTTGCAAGGAGGGGGAAGAAAGCAAGCTATTCCCCTGATTTGTCAGACAAAACCCAAATGGTTGAGGCTACAATTGTGCCATGGGTGATCACATTCTCCTGTGATCTGCAGCTGCTTTAGTTCTGATAGATAAATATGTGTTTAAGTCATGCATCCTACCTAACTCTGTCAAATTTTTTTTAAATGTTCCCTTTGACATCTGAATGTTTCCATTATGCCCAATAAACATCTTGGAGCCTGACCCGATCCTGTTTTAAATGCACATCAAGCCTGCGTATCCTTTGTCTCACCTTCCAAAGGAAACACTGCAGCTGTTCGTTATTTGCAGCACTTACTGCAAGAGACTCATTTTCAGGAGATAATTTTTTTCCCTTAGAACTTCATACAAACGTTTCAGTTCCTGACCACAAAGACGCAGTGAATAACTATTGCAGAGGAGTGCTGCGAGCTTTGATGTCGGAGCTGTTCTGCTTTCAAACGGCACAGGAGGCTCAATGGCTCATTCTTTTCTTCCATGGAAATGGGAAGAGACCGCGTCGCGTTGTGCTGTATTGTAGGAAGGTTCTGTAGCTGAACTTACTACATACCTGTAGCACAAAAAGGAAAAGGGTAACCATGTCAACCATTGTCCAGCTGGCGACCAGTACTTTGCGCTGCTATCATTCACCGTACTGTCTTACCTCGGCAGCTTGTTTATAACGAGGAGCTGAGGGCTCTTCCTCGCTTGTTTCAAGGCAGTAAATGGCTGGTTTTATAACCAGGGATGTGTTGGTCTTTCTGATTGTTTTTGTGTTTTGATTCAAGTCCATGTATTTTGTTCCAGGGTAAAGAATAGGGAGGGTGTCGTGGGTTAACTCCAGTCAGCAATTGAGGACCATGCAGCTGCTCCATCACCCTGGATGAAAAAAAAAGCTGTAGATGGTCGCAGAATAATTTCGAACAGTGAGAGAAAAGAGAGCCGGCTCACTGGCCCACCCCTACCAAAGTACTGAGCGTGGTGTTTCTGGCATGGAATTCTCTCTTTGGCCAGTTTGGGTCAACTGTTCTGGCTGTTTCCCTCCCAGCTTCCCGCGCCTGCACATTAGGAGAACCTGGGAAGGCAGACAGTGTCCTTGTTCTCTTCAGCAACAGCTCATAACATCAGTGTGTCTATCAACATTCTTCACATCTGAAATGCAAAACACCTTGGCTACTGAGAGGAAAATTAACTCCATCTCAGCTGAAGCCAGGACAGAGGGGAACAAGATAATTACTGGGAAATCAATCGATACTTAAATAACCTTCCCTTGTTTCTGTTTATATGAGTGGGAGAATGCACAGACCAAAGAAGGCAGCTGTATTTATTATGTAAACTGAGTTGGCACCCAGTGGACTCAGTTTTTCCCAAGGACCCCATTGCTTGTGTCCCTTCTGTTGGACATTGTGGTTATTAGTGAATTACAGCAGATGCCGTGAGCCTCACTGCTATCACCGCCCTGCTCTGCCGGGCGCTGTGTGGCTGGGGTTAGGGAAGAGTCAATCCCGAGAATGCTTACAGGGCCTTATAGGGAAGTCCAATTGATTTGATAAAGGATAAAACCAGTTGAATTTGATGGAGATGAAATAAGAGGGTGTATATTGGGCTGCAGAAGCTGTCTTGAACCTTCCCTGCCCAGCGCAGGCCGCAAGCGAGATGTGCCAGAGCAGACAAAGGCTGGAAGGAGTGTGCTCGCAGACGTGAGGCAGCAGGCATGCAGGGCCAGAAAACAGTGACAAACAATCACCAGAATCTCCATCTAAATATTTAATTAACGTAGAAAACCCATCGCTTGCTTTGTGTGAAGGATGTAGCAGTAAGCAAGCACAGGGGTGCGTTCAGTGCGATAAACTGTTGTGGTTGTTTCTAGATGGATCTGATACTAGCTGTTAAATTGGAAGACGACTCTCAGGTGGGATTATCTTAGAGACCAAAGATCCAGAGCCAGTTATCTGATGTTGGGCTAGCAGCTTCAACTCTTGTCTCTGTTTCCTTCTCTTTTTTGTAGGAGTAGTGATATCAGTCTTCGTTAAACCCTTTGATGTAGGTATTTAACTCTCCAGACTGCCTTGGGGGAGTTCTTTGACCTCTGTTTGTTTATCTGTAAAGTGAGGGTAATGATACCTGCTCATCTCCAAGCAGCAGCACAAGAGGTATCTGAATAATATTGCAGAGCCCTCGGATGAAAGGTGCCGCACAAGGGCAAACAGCGGATATTTGTTGTTGTTGCTGCCACGATTTGACTTATGAATGTGGCTGTATAAAATTTTGCGAAGACGTGATGGGTGAACGCCGATGGGACTGCAGCGCGCTTGCTGTGAATCGTGGCTGGTTAGTGTTATTATCCCTGGTTTACTTTGTGGAAGAGACGTATGCAGTAGGTCTCGTATCGTGCAAGTCTGAATTATTTCTGATTGCTGAACAGAAACCATTCCACCAGTGTGAAGAGGATGGGTGATCATTTGGCTCCTGAAATACCCAATAATCTCATGAACCCACTCTGTTAGTGACTGAAAACGCTGTTGTGTGTAATGTTACAGGATAGGGAGAAATGGCCGGTGCTTTATGCTCTTTTTACCCAGCTCAGATCATTGAGATAAATTGCCTTTCTGGTATTCCACATTCATCTTCATACACCCATTGCTGTCCCTCATTTGCTCCATCCTTGTTCTGGGGCAGACAAAAGATAAAAAGTGTCTCTTTAGCCAGCATGCTCTGTATTTCAGGAGGCCTGCCTGGTCCCCTGGTGAGAGTGAAAACAATCTCAGAGATGTTTTGATTGGCTTTGCTTTCCAGAGGCCCTGTGGGCGGTATGCATTTGATCTGACCCCTTCTGCTTACTGGAGGTTTTTCCGCGGCTCACTGGTGGCGGTGCAAACCCTCGCTGTAGTGTCTTCTCAAGAATGTGCTCAGTGCTCCTGGGAGAGAGGCCTTAGTGCAACAGAAATCCAATGTCTCTTCTGCAATCCTTTATCTGTTTCCTGCTGCAATTACTGTGAGATCATTTTTTTCACCTTCCCCTTTCTGCATCTTCACCAGAGAAGTGTACAGGCTGTGGCCTGCAGTCGCAATGTCACCTTTGTTCTCTTTTCATTTTGGAGTGAGAAGACGGGAAAGGAGCAGAGGGCTCTGAGCGACCCTCGGGGCGATGGCAGCTGCAGTGCACCGGAGATGCACGCAAGACTCCGGTTTGCTCAGCTTACCTTTGGCACCTGGCCGGTTTTGGGCTGCAACTCCAGTTCAGAGGGGCTCTGCCAAAGAGCTGTTCTGCTCGCACTCTGGGATGCAGTGAGACCGCTGCGTGCTCTAGAAGGAAGCCCAGCATGACCTGCTTAAGCATCCATCTTTGCAAGTGCTCAGTTCTGCAAGGGCTTTGTTGGCCATGCGAGAGTAAAGAGGGCTCTTAAAGTAGCAGGAGGCAAAGCCCTCGTGTGAAGTTTGACACCTTACATTCTGGTGTCAAAGTCAAAACCACCTTTAAACTGGGAGGTTTGAGTTCTATTGTGCTGTCCTGGGATACTTGAGAGGTAAATCGCTTCCCTGGCCCCCAAAGGATGGATTTACGTTGGTGTTTTAGTTTGGGTCAGGATTGTACTTCTGACGTGGATCTCGAGTTTGTCCTCCCTTAACGTGCTCCAGTTAACATCCCAGGGCGGTCACTGAGAGCAGAGAATGAATCTTTTTGGAATGAAGCTAAACTGGATCTGCTATGGGAGTTCATGGGACCAGACTGGAGGTGGTTTGATGTAAGCCCCCTGAAATGTGTATGTTGTGGACGCTGTGTGCTCAACACCAACTCCGTGCTCTGCAGATTTGCTCATACTGGGCTGTATTGCTTACGAATACTCACACAGGCACGGGGGCCACGCGATGAGGGAAGTCATTTAGGGATAAAAGATCTGTATTCATGTGTTTAGCTCGTAGAAAAATCTGTCCCTCAATCTGTGCATCAGTTTAGAGATCTTTTTCTTGTTTGCTATTTTCCTTTCTCCCACCTTTCATCTGTCACGCCTGTCTGCAGTACAAGCTCTTCAGGGCAGGGACTCTCAGGAAATGCGTGAGCACTGGTTACCACAGTGCAGTTTCAGTGTTGGTCGAGTCCTCTAGGCACTGCAAATAAACAACAGATTTTGGATCATGAGAGGCTTATTTATCTCTTTATATTTCTTCTTCCAATCTGTTTCACCCTTGTCTAGTTAGGGATGGGTCGGGATACCGCCCGGATCTCGCCGATGAGCCAGACATCAGGTATTTGTTCTAGGTGGCTGCAACTGGTACAGACCCAGCAAAGGCAAAGACGCCGTGCGGGAGACTCTTGACGCTTACAGCCCCACGTTCCTCCAGGCCAGTAATGCACCAAAGTAATAATACGCTTCGGAAAAGTTTGGTTACTTACCTCTCTGCTTATCCCTTCTGACACACTGGCATTACCTTTCCTGAATAAAACAAGTTTAAGAAGTATCAGAGTAACTGGAAGCCATTTGGCTCATGGTTGGCTGGTTGAGAGGCTGTTCAAGCATGCTATCTCTTGTTGACGTGAGCCGCAGATATTTCTAACAGCGATTCCTTTGATTTTCAAAATCTAGCTCACAGGGCAGATTTTATTTTCCAGCAGGATTCTTTGAATCTGGTTCCTTTCATTTACACTCCATCTCCACTGCTGTGCTCAAGCACAGAAACGGTCCAAGTGGGCAACAACGGGTTTTGCTTATTAATGCTCATTGCGTCAGAATAGGTAGGAGGCGGCTTTGTTTTGGCTTTGCTGAAGCGCCAGTGTCTGTACAGAGCGCAGCGAGCAGGCACCGAGGTCCATGTGCTCTACAGCCCTCTCCTGGCTGCATTCAACAGTGCTCAACTGTGCAGTCGAGGCGCTTTATTTCTCTTGGTCTGAACGTGTCTGAACAGTTTTGTTTTGCAGAGCTAGTCTCAGGCTTTCCGGTCAGATTTACGTGTCACGATCTGTTTGCCAGACAGCTGTTCCAGAGGAGAGAGTGGTGATCCCGACACAGAGGACTCCCGACACTGTCCCATCCCGGCCTGATGTCTGGAGCTGCTCTCCGTTGTGGCTTAGAAGTGGGGCAAAATTGAGAAGACTTGCTGCTTGCCATCTCCACAGAGAAAAGACAGCTTGGAGCATCTATCCTTTCCTCTCCCTCTTAACCATCTTGACCAAATCTGTGCCAAATCTCAGAGAATTGACCACTAAACCTTAATTTCTGGTGTTTGTGTGGTTTTTTTCTGTGCAGTTGCTGCACTCTCTTATTTTGTACAGTGGCTGTTTTGAGGATTTACCATGTGGTTGGTTTGGGGTTTGTTTTTGATGTTATCCAGACATTCCTTTCTGCTTTAAAAGTATCCCTGAACTACTGTTGCTCAATTATTATTTCCATTGTTTTTGCTTTCATGGAGAAATTGAATTGATTCGCTTGGTTTTGAAGCAGCAAAGATTGCTAAGCCAAGAATATTTTCTAACCCATCTTTCTTCCAGATTTCTCAGGGATTCTGAGTGTGTCTTTACTGATGATTTCCGTGCATATTATAAAACCAGAGGAATGAAAGAGTCATTTGTTTTCTGTAGGGTATTAAAAAATAATGCTATCATTGTGAAATGTCCTTGCCTGCAATGCTGGACAGCCTTGCATTAATTTTCTGCTTGCTTGAACTCTAATACACAAAGATTCCATGGAACATGACTGAAGCATGAACCCGTGGTTGCTATTAAATTTCTAATACTGTGTGCTGCGCGAGTCCCAGCCCTGCCTTTGCTGTTCTCCCTGTTTGCCATTCCAGAGGAGCTGGGAAAAGAACAGGCTGTGTATTCCCCGTCGTGTCAAGGCCGGGCTGCCTCCCAGGGTCAGGGCACGCTCCAGCCGCTCCACTCTCTGCTGCCTTAAAGCCACTGCCACCAAGGAGCCCCGACACCGGGTCCTCCGACCTCGCACCAGGCAGCGTCGCCCACGGCTGGGCACCCTCCTGCCAGTTCCTCATCCTCATCCCTAAATTATTTTCTCTCCCTAAACCTGAAACAGCCATTTCCCTCTAGCTCTGCCCTGCTGTACCTTAGCTTACAGTGCTGCAAGATGCAGAGACCGTTCCTTAACCTTTCAGGGGAGACGGTGGTTATGTAAATCCTCACCCCAATATGAGTCATGTAGCAGTACCTTTTGGAAACTGGGGGGTTGCGGTTTCCTCTCGGCGTAGGCGCGCTGCTCCCATCAGCGCTAATGGAAGTGACATACGTGCATCAGGAGAAGCTGTTCCTTCTGCTGCTGGATTAATGTTCTTGCCAGTGTTTGTGCCACCGTGTGCACTGATTCCTCTGCTAGGAGACAGTGGAGGCAATTAAAATCTTGTAATTTCTCATGGATAGAATCCTGCTGAGACATTCAGTATAATAGGAGCTCCCTCTCATGTCTGTGAGGTCTGTGGTGCCAGCGGTTTCTTTCTTCTCTCTAACTTGGGAGAGTGGAGTGAATTTGTCTCACTGTTTTCTCAGGAGAAATGAATAATTCCTTGATGCTTTTCCTGCTTCTTTTCTTTTAGTGTAAGGCATTCCTGATGAACAGCTCTTGATGGTCCGATGTAGACCATCTGACCCCCCCGATCAGGTGAAACAACAGTAGCATGAGCATCTTTTTTCTTTTTTTTTTTTCCCCCAGTAATTCTTCTATTTTGCACCCATTTTCTGTAAAGAAGGACCCTTTCAACTTGTCTTGAGATGACTGAAAAACAAAACAAATTATCTGCTTTCATAGATCAATGCCATAATGTTGAGTATTGGATTTTAAATTATAACAGAGGAGTTGTGTTATAGCTTATTGGGGATGCAGGGTCTGACTATTGTCTGTATATTTAATATCACCACATTAAATTGAATTAGTACTAATTACAGATGTGGCTATAAGTATTTTTTAAAATAAAAATTGGTTTGAGACTGTCATCTGACTCCAGCCAAAACCCTTTGGGTATGGTATGAGTAGATCACGTGGAAGGAATAACTCCCATTTCTTTTATCGGCCTGACAAGGCAGCCAGAGTCCCCTCTCCTCTAGCCCTGGTGTGAGGTTTAATCCTAAGCCATCCTCTTGCCTTGTTTATACCTCCTCGTGTTTTAAGGCCGAAATACTGTGCAATTTGAGTCATGTTTCCCCAGCTTTAGGAAGCACATTTTTGGTCTCTTAATGTACAGAATCCGTGTACAACTTCAGTATTTAAAAATCTTTAAAGAAGCCGTCGATTCCTGGATAGCTCTTGCATGCTGTGAATTCTAGGCCGATCCAAAGAAAAGGCAATATTTTAATGGGAGACAAAGGCTCCTTTCACTCCTTCTCCAGTGCCTTCGTTTGTCGCTGGCAGCCACGTTATCAGATGTTCCTATTTAATACTGTAATTAGTTATTGTGAGCAATGGATGGAGCAGGTTACTGTCTCTGTGATCACTGCATGGGAGAACAACTCCACCTTTTCCCTTATTGTAGTTCCTTTCCGACAGATGCAGTGTGCTCGGTTTCCCACATGCTGCACTGGACCTGGGGCCTGTAAGGATGTCTCAGGCTCCAAAATACATTGGAAGGTCCAGCTCCATAGCGTTCCAGGCCTGAAATGGCAGCAATTTAGACAGCTGACTGCAGCCGGGCGTGTTGGAGGTCAGGAGAATGCTCTCTGGAAGCGATTACCAGGTTGTTGATCTGTGCTCTGCTCTTTCTTCTCGATCCCTCAGAGAGACTTGGCCAGGTGGACCTTTCACTTGGCCGGATAGGTTGAGTACACATAGTCTGCGCTCTGCGGCTCTTAATGCCATGCGTAGGGAGCAGAAATTCCTGGTGGGAATATAGCTCTTTAAGGTGTCTGGATGAAGGTTGAGTTGCCTTAGAGGCGACTGCAGTTGTGGAGGTATGTGTATTTAGGCACCAGAAGATACGGAGAGGCACCCAGAGGGATCCTTTTGCATCTAGAGAGGTAACTGCGATGTACTGCGTCACTTTTGAAAAACTAATCTGTCCTTAAGCAATGTAAAAGTCTTTTTGAACCACCTATCTATTCCTATCGAATTCTATCGGAAATTATCCTAATAGCCCTGAACCCAATATTAATGCTTTCCAATTAGAATATCTGGATAGTTTGTTTATTTTATCGGCCCTCCATGGCGGAAAGTCGAAGGTTACTGTGAATCTCGCTTTAAGTTTTTCATCCTGGCCTTTTTGTCAGGAGCCAGATACTCCATAAAAACAGATAAAGCAATTTAAAAGAAATATTTTGCCCAAGGAACAATAACAAGGCTTAGAAGACTTTCTTCTTTCAGGGAGTTTCTTTTAGGGAAACCTTTTCATTTCCTGATTGAAAGATCAAATCTGCCCATAGAGGGAGCAGTGGGGCGTGCAGGATTTTTCTCCTGGTCTCTGGAAAAGGACACTTGGTTAAACCGGCCATCGAGAGGCTCGCCTTGCAAGGGAAGGGCACTTGTGTGGCTGGATGGAAGGATTCGGAAGTTGCTGGTAGAGAGGGAAAGGAAAGGAAAGCTTCAAATCTAGTTTGTGGTGTCAGTGGAACTGGCAAGGTGATGTTATATCGAGGTTTAAAGCATGAAATAGACTCTGCAAGGATGAATAAATCATAAAATTCTGCCTTTACAGTATATCCAGTATAGCTTATAAATGTTTTTAAAAGTTGGTGGATGTTTTAATGCCACATAGGGAATTAATAGATATATTTAATTAACTTTGTTTTATATGAAAACAGTCCATTTTGTAGAGAATTATATTGCCCCGAATATCCCTAAGTTGCTTATTAATATACCATATAATTTATTAGGTTAATATTCTTATAATTGTATCTAATACAGTGATGTTTGTTTTATTCCTGTAGTTGTTAATTATCAGTTAACTTTTTAAGGACTATAACTAGTCCTTTAGTAGGACATGCACAAGTAACTGATGGCTGCCCTATCTCCTGCCCCGTGTCTCCTGTCTGCTGTTTCTCTACATTTCTCACACTAAGACCTCTCTCCTGACAGTCTGTGCCAATTTTGGGATCCCATTTTCCTGGCCAGAAATATAAGAATTGAGTAAGATTAATGACCCAGCTGTCAGTCATTTGTAGTATTTAGGCTCTAAATTTCCACTGATACCTTTTTTTTTTTTAACTAGGAAATGATGTGAGACCTGCCAACCACAGCCTTTTATCTCCAGGTTAATTTTTGAGAAAGGCTTCCGAAGGATGCTGGATGTTTGTCCCCAATTTCTTGGGGAAAACGGGTGGATACAGGCTTGGTGGTTCTTGTTGCGATGCTGGTGATGCCAGGGCAGTGGGCTCAGTCCCGTGGAGCATGGGACCTTCAGCTGCAGGCTGAGTCTTCCTCGTCTGTCTCGGCTCCTGGGGGAGCTGCGCAGACCATTAATCTGATTTGGTAGGAAATAGATAGGGGAGGCAAAGAAGTGGTTTCTGTCTGGAGTGGGAAGGAAATTGAACATGAAATTGCAGGAAATTGGTTTTGGGAATTGCACCTACAATTCAAGCTACCAAAGCGTCCTGCTCAATGCCTCATGCCTAATGTAGGCATACCAACCTCAGGCAGGCTTCCCAGTGGGATCTGTAACTCCTAGAGAACCTGGGCTAATTACAGATTTTGAAGACCCTCACATAAAAATCAAGTTGACGGTTTTCCTGAAATGCTCGTATATCACACAGCCTCAGTAAAAACAGCATTCGGAAAATCCTCATGCCACCTCCTAACAGAGCACTCAGAATTCTGAGTCCTGAATATTTTCATAAATGAGATTTCAGGTTTTTTTGTCAATAGGAGAATTACCTTAAGAAACATGAATTTCAGAACAAAAGGCTTATTTTAAAAAACAGGCAGGCACTTTTGTGTTTGTTCCAGTTGGAAACAGCAGAAAACGCATACCCATTTGTATTTCAGAACTAACCTCAGTGTCTGCATTTGTCCCTTTGAATGGCTTTAACAGGAAGTGTATGATTGTGCATTTTCCTGAATAGAAATGTTTTTCTGAGCTGACTCCAAAGGGATGTCCCAGAGTTGTTAACTCTGAATTTTCAGGAGCATGAAATCCACTGTTCATACCATCTATATCTGCCTAACGTGCCTAATCAATCTGTCTCTAAGGTGAAGCTGTGTGCTCAGTAATCGTAAAGCTATGCTAGAATATCTTGCTTATTTTTACTCTAAATTATGATAGGGCTGAAAATGAACTCTGAGGTTGATGTATCAACAGCTAGGATGCTAATTCAGCAATGAAGTCATGGTGTTTTGAGACTAAATATTAGCGCTAATGAGAAAACACATCTTCCATATTTCGTAACTCTGACTTTCTGCACATACAGACAACTTCTACAGTTGCATGTAATTTAATCATGTAATCATTAACTAGGCAAGCATTTACACATAAATCACTTTACCTGGGTTGTAGAGTACCAGCAAGTGTGAAACCAGATCATGTTCAACTGCCCAAGAATATTCATGCTTCAGTTTGGTTTAGTAGAAGGAAAAGGCACCCATTCCAGACAGCATGGCTGTCCTATCGCGTCTTCCATCAGGATGAACAGAGCATGTCTTCAGTTTGAAAAAACAGTGTGTTCTTTCTCTTTGAAAGCAGAAGTGAGAGAATTGAAGACGTACAAACTACAGTGTCTGTACAGGGAACGTCAGAAGCCAAGGTGCCTGACCTGAGCCAGCTGAAGCTGCCTGGTTCTCAGAAAGGTCATCGCTTCTGCTGGGCTCCAGAGTTTAGGTTCTTGCCAAAGCAGTTACTTGTCTGAGGATCCTGTGACAGGTTGTGCCCTCACACCCTTCTGCTCTTAGGGAGGAGATTACAGAGCACTCTGTCCCACCATGGACCTCCCCAGGAGCTGTGCTGGGATTGTCCTTCCTTCCTTGTATTACATTTCTGTCCGTTTGCTGACAGTTCTGATACTGTGTGTCACTAGACCTCCGCGGCCATTCATGTTTCTCAAGAAAGAATGTCCTGCTCTGTGGGATAATGAATGGTGGGAGATCTTTCTTCAAAATTGAGCATAAAGAAAAAACTCATAGTATTTCCAACATGAAATAGATCTGTTCTGCAAACCTGTGTTTCCAAAATTTTATTTAACAGTGCACCAGAAAAATGATTTCAACCTGGGACTGCTAGTAATTAGATCTTGCTGAACTGCAAGCAGTTCTGAGTGAGACAGAGAGTTAATCTCTGGTGCTCAACTGGTCTTCACTACAATCAGTCCGTTGCAGCGAGCACAGAAGAAAATACTGAAGCAGGAGCTGCAGTGAAGAACTTGGTGTTCTGTTAACTCTGATGGCTTTACTTGATAGCAAGGTGTCGTACCTTGGAGTTCGTGTCAGGGCTGAATTTCAGGTGTCTGAAGTGTCCTGTTAAACAGCAGTGCAAGCAATTACGTGTGTACGAGGGTGTTTAACATGCTGTGAGAGAAAAGTATTTTAGAAATAAGGTCACTTGATGCTTAGACGTCAGTCGTCGCTAGATTCAGTGGCTGTATGGTAAGGTTTCCTCTTTACTGACATACTTTCCAAGTTCCAGAATAAGGATTGTTATTGATGTTTTGGTAAGTATCTAGGTTTTCATGGCTGCACCCATGAGAAGCAGAAGTTTGAGCTGAATTCTTATCACTGAAGTTTTTAAATAGAACTTTCTTATGTAGTAATCATCAGAAATGTACAGAATAAGTTAGCTCATTTACCATCCAGCATTTCTGACATAGGTAAGAAAAGCTGCTGATAAAATTCAGTGTAGTATAAAAAAAAAATTTGAAAGACAAAACACCTGTTGGAATGTGGATACATGTATTTGCATGTTGGAATGAGGAGGGTTTGACTGAACATCGTTGCTGAATGTCAAAGGAAGAGTGGACAGGGAATGTTGAGGAAGATGTTGTTAATGCAGGCCCGGGTTTCACAGAATTCAAGGTGTGCTCAGGTTGGTCCAGCTTGTTTTGAAGGGAGCTGTTACTCTGCAGCAAGGCTTTGAGCTGTTACCCTCTCCAATGTCAGTTCAACTGCAAGAGGGAAGATTTGCATTCTTACATTTTCACTGCTGTATCTTTTATCTTCCTCCTGTAGCTGGGGTTTTCTGTAAATTTTGCTTGTAGTACAACCTCTGCGTGAAGTGCATGTCTGCTAAGATGCAATGTTTATTGCATTCAGAGTGAAAAGCCATGGAGATGCAGGCCTCAGAAGTCAATACTGGCTGACTAATGCAGGCCGTCAGCCCAAACCCGGACACTTAGTGTTTATGAGACAAAAAAGCTGATTGTGTAATGAAGTCAATGCTTTCTTCAGAGCACAGAGTCGTTCATCAGCTCAGTCAACTGTCTGCCACACTGCATAGGCCGTCTGCTCCCTTACAGTAAGGCGTTCGAGCAGAAGACAGTCCTGCTTGGTGCCATGCGTGGGCTAAAACCAAAATGTCCGTCACATCCTTGACTCTGGAGTGCCTTCTCCTATTGATTGATGGCTTTCCTACTGTAAAAAGTTTTGATCCTTCAAGTGAGTATTAGGCAGTGTCATTTTTAGAAATTAAACCAGAAATAATTCAGAAAATGCTGTGAACAGACAGAGGCATCATCTCCTGTTAAACCTCTTGGCCTTGTGTACCTACCCCTGAGCTCCAGTAGCTGCACCGGGCCCTGCCGCTGTGGAGCGTAACCGTGAGTGTGAAGCCAACGGCTGAATCAGATGTTACAACCGATCGCATGAAAGAGAGAGTTTTGGTTTGTATCTGTTGTATTTCCATGTGAGCAGCTCTTTATGCTCATGTACAATTGAACTTCTTCCAAAACTAAATATGAAGAGTTTTGTAGCACAAGTGGCTGTGGTTGGTGGCAGCAGCATGGCACGGAGGGCACAGCGAAGGACACCGTGCTAGAGCATCACAGTTGTTTTCTTGGCTCTGCCTTTGAGTTGCTGGCAGGTGAATTCTCAGCCTTACTCCCGCTTTCTAGATAGTGAAAAATATGTCTTGCTGAGGTATTTAGTGACCTGTTTGGATGTTTTTTTCACTCTCAGTCATCTGCTTTTTCGTATCTAGGAGGCCATAACGGCTGAAAGGCTCCGGCTTAGGTCAGAGTTGTGTTGTTTCAGTCCCTGCACAACCAGCCCTTGCCTCCAAGAGCTCTACTGTCCAAGGGCAAGCAGAGGCAAGACTTAATCTTCTCATTTTCCAGCTCATAAAATGACTTGTCCAAGGTCACATCTCTCAGTATCTCAGGCATTAGTTCCATAGCAATAATGAAACAAAAAGGAGTTACTTCATAACCTGAGCAAAAATACTTATAAAATGAATTTCCAACAACTTAGATGTTCTTAAACGTGCTTTGTTGATCTCTGCATCAGAAAAAAATACAGTAGTGTCCGCTTTCTTTAGAGTGAGCGATGCCATCAGTATTTTCCATCTTTTTTTCCTTGCACCAGACTGAGTGCTGGTGCCATTGCCCCCTTTGCGGTAGTTTTGGCAGCCAAGGCTGTGTCCTGAAAAAGCTTCTATGGGCTCGGATTTCACTGTCAGTGAAAACTGATCCCTCATGTCTGTCTGAAAATGCAACATTATGTTTCAGAGAAGCCGTTTCAGGGCAGGAAAAGACACTGCAGTTTGTGGGGCAGTCCTCTGGAGGCGTTCGCTGTGATCAGGAAGGTTGTTTTTTGAATTGTTTGTGTGGTTGTTACCTCGATTCTAGAGGCATCGCAAGAGCTGACTTGGGCAAGGGGGGACTGTTGGTATTTCTTCATTCAGTCTTCCCTGGAGGTACCTCAAGGGTAATGCTTCTTGCAGTTATTTGGCACAATTATTATTTTTTTTTTATTTCCTTAATGGGATCTAGCACCCAAAAGAGGGAGAGGGAGAGGAGTACAAGGGCCAGGCCTGAGAACAGGGAGGTGCAGGTCCATTGCTGGTCTTCATTATCCTAGAAATGCATTCTCCAAATTAACCTGCAACTCCTTAGTCGCAGGCATTGCCTGGTACACCTGTTTTATTTTATTTTTTTTACACTGACAAAGAGTATCCACCTCCCCTCCACGCGCATGGCACAGCGACCCTTATTAATATGATTTCAGACATAGGCAAACCTGACTTTTAAGTGAAAACAAGCAAGAGATTTTACAAAAGGAAGCGTGTTAATCCACCATTCAGGGATGTTATTGAGATCCTGGTCCTTTTGACTCCTGTTTGGAGAAGGGGAGAAAACCAGTGAGCAGTGCTGCGCACAGGGCTCGGGTGGTTAATGTACTGTGTGTTATTGCTGTAAAGCCGGGACCTCAATCTCTCCATTATCCGGAACACAAACAGTCCTTGGCTTTTATAGAATCATAAAGAGCTGCCTTAAAGGCTGAGGACAAATTCCAGCCCCAATAGGAACTGGCGTCGATATCACTGTATCCAGAGGAACTTACTGGTTCTTGCACTGCGGCGGAATTGGAGCCACAAGTGAACGCGGTTGTCCCATCAAATCCGACTGAACAGCTTGTCTTCTGCATTCTTGCCGTTCAGATGTCACGGAAAATGAGGTTTTCAGCTGAATTCCAGCTAGTGGAAGTTCTGGAATCTCTCCAGCGTTCTGCAGAGGAGCAGGGGGAGGAGATCCAAATGCACGAGGAACTCTGACCCTGCAAAACTTACAATTACTGTTAATGCCTGTGCTGTTCTCGTACCTTTTGCAGTGAAGTGCACCATGCAATGGAAATTTGTGATAAATTAGCTCTGTAGTCTTCATTTTAAATTCAGCGTGGAAAATAAGCCAGCATTTGTTACAAGATGGAATTATCTGTAGGATATCTCCAGCTATAATAAGCTCAGGTTTTCTAGCAGTGTTAGAATAAACCCCTGCCTCTACCTCCTGCAGTGTGTGGTTTTTTCCCTAAGAGCATATTTATTTCTACTTGATCAGCTCATCTCTTGCAGATGATAAAATTATCTGCAAAGATTTATATCTGATGTTGTGCCATAAATCATATTTAGTTGTAGGATTAACATTTGCAAGCGTACAACATTTATGGGAAGAAAAAAGAAAAGGTGAGGGGCTGGCAATTCTGAGCATTTCCGTAAAGAAGTGAGGATGGATCAGGATTCGGGACAGATCTTGCAGACTTTTCAAGCACATGGCCATTTTTACAAGGTGTGCATCTGCTCAACTTCATGGTTGTGAGATAAAGAACCCAGGAAGCTGTGACCTTGGGCGCACAGCTTTGTCGCAGAAGAACTGAACACGTGTTCCCGCTGTGCTGAAAGTCGCGCGTGCTGGCAGCCAGGGTTTCCAGTCCTTTGGCGTGCTCAGGCTGGTCTGAGGTTTGTAGAAATGCTGAGCCCCCTTCGAGGCACTGGGAGAAGGGCCAGTTTTTAAAAGGCTTGTATTCCCAGTACCTTCCAGTTTACCCCTCATAGCCAGATTGTCCAAAAGGGGTCAAAATTCAGCACGCAAGACCACTTTGAAGATCTGCCCACAAACATAGTCGCTGAAATAGAGGGCAGCCCCTTCTGATCTGGCTTCAGCACACGGCAAAGGCCAGAACGGGTCGGTGATTGTGTAGGCTTGCAGCAGATGTAGTGTCCACCCACAGGTGGGCACCCACTGGCCAAACGCGAGTGTCAGCGGTCCCGTTCAAGGGGTCTGCATGTGCCACAGACAACCTGGAAGCCTCCAGGGTTTATCTGGCTGCAGGGACCGTGTGATGAATGCGGATGTGCTGACCACCAGTGGGTTTGCGGCTGTGTTGTGACAGATGCTGTACAAAACGCCTGACCAAGCACATTATTTACATGTTTTTTTTTTTTTTTTTATCTCTCTTTCTCTGGTGCAGGTTCCTCACCACATGAAGACTTTACCCTATTACAGTTACGACCAACCCGTGATCGGATACTGCCAAGCTCATAAGCCTCTCCATGTAAACAAGGGGTACGATGCCATGGCCCGGGAGCAGGCTGAGACGACCAACCTGGAACTCAGTCGAGACCACAGCTTCATAGCCACAATCGCACGCTCGGCTGCCCCAGCCATTTACATTGAGAGAATACCAAACTAACGACAGAGGAGACTTCTTCAGGGCGCGGAGTGGGGAGCTCTTCTGAGGGACCTTTCATCTCGGAAGAGACCAGGGCAAGGAACTAAAATCTACCATTCCAGTTACAGATGTTCCAACACAGACAAAGGGAAGGGGACAAAGTGAACTCCGCAGACTGTGGAAATGCTGTCTTGCAGTACACACTGAGAACTTCAGGATTTTCTTTGCTTTAAACTTTCAAACAAATTCCTCAATGTAAATATTAAAGAGAGATTGTCAAGTTCTTATTAAAAAAAAATAGATTTCACTCTAGCTACATAAAGGGATGGATTAAGAGTTTTGTTTGTATATTTGATTTTTCTACATTGCACGGTTCCAGGGAAGGAGAACCACAGGTAAAAACAAAGGGGATGGGGAGGGCGAGGGCTAGGGTGGGGTGGGTCAGCCATGTCTCCTTATTAAGTGTTTATTACTCTTCAAAGATCAGTTTAATATTTTTGTTCTTTTTAAGCAAACAAAAGATAGAGATTTTTTTTTTTCTTTGGGGAGTTTGGTTTTTTGGTTGTTTTTTTTTTTGGTTGGTTGGTTGATTTTTTTCCGTTTAGTGGTCAAGCGCTAATATTTCAAACTTCAGACATGGGCATTAGAGCTTATGTGGAACCAAAAGGACATTGGCAACTGATGCAGCAGAAACAAAGAAACTGGGGTGCATGTACATTTAAGACACAGGCTGTACACTATGGAGGGTGCTTTTGATTTTTACTATCTTCATTGTGCTTCATTGTTGACACTATAATTACTTTTTGGGCTCTAAAAAAGGGGAAAACATGCAACGGAGTAACGACTCTTATATTTACAGTCCAGCAGTGCTTGTTAAGCAAAATTAATGGACGTTTGGGAACCAAAATGGAAGTGATGTGCTTGAAATGGATCAGAGGGAAAATCTTTTAAGGCAAGAGTATTTGGTGAAACTCACTGGCTGACACAATTTCTAAAACACAGGCGAATGTGTAACATTGGTTTTTGGTTTTTTAATTAATTATTATGATCAATTAGTTTTTGTGTAGTTTTTATCAATAAAATGACAACAAAAAAAAAAAGTGGTTGAAAAAAATAAACATATTATTTTGTGGTTGGGACACCACAGCCAAGCTACTGTTTGAATGGTTTCTCTGGACGTGTGACACGGTGGCTCCGTGGACTAAGGGGACAAGGCTTTGTCCTGTTTCGCCTCTCGGAAGGAATTGTTTGGAGGTTTAAACAACCTGAGTCTGAAGAAGCTCCGTTTATTTGGCTTGTCTAAGAAAGGGTTAAGAGATTATTTTGTCAGAACACTTATATGGGTGTCGGGGAGGGGAAGAGGGCGAGGAAGCATTATTTTTTTACTAAATGAGGATTTTTTTGTTTCTTCTCTTGGAAGGCAGATTTTTCAGATACAAACCCTGAGCCGAAGCTAAAGAAACTCAGATAAGAACATAAGGTAGAAGTTTTAAACTGGAAGGTGAATAACACAACAGTGGGGTTTGGAAGATAATACATTTTGTGATTGTTTCAAGTATTTGTATTGGGTGTTTTTATGAGAAATATGCGTGGCACAAGGTAAGGGTTTAATGCATTTCTGGGAGTGCTGAGTTGTATCACATAGACGATATTATATTGTCTTCTGTGCTTCTCACCTGGAAAACTCACATATTTTTCTCTGAAAGGAAAGGAGGAACATGTATGGATGTGCACATCCTGTGTGCTAGGCAGCTTGCAGGGAAACGTGAACATACAAAGTCAACGTGGTGCATCGAAGGTAATGTATTTAGAATTAAGTGTTAGACAGGAAATGAAAGGAAAATGGAGTGAGAGGCTGGGTGATGAGTTTACAGCCAGCTCCGTTAGACATCTTGATATCTGTCAGCTTTAGCACTGCTACGGATGAAGGGAGAAAGCTGCTGGAAACACGAGTTTCCTTCAAATTGAGTTTAAAGCATTGACCCACAGCCTGTTGAGCTGAAAATGGAAGAACTCCCATTGATTCCTGCGGGCTCGGGATCAGCAGAACGCGTTTCAATAAGCATCAGAAGTGTAATGGCATTCTCACACTCCTGAAAGATGGGGATGGAAATGCTTTTATTATAAGGCTCATTAAAGACGGTTGGATAATTCTGGTTCGGGTTCTTAAGAGGGCAGTTACGTATCTGCCAACCCACTGCTGGCAAAACCAGAGAGGGAAATGATAAGCAGAAATACTTACTGGCTTTTAATATATTTTTTCCTTAAACCTCCCTCCAGCTGCTGGGGTCATGTGGATATTGGAGAATAGCTGTTTATTTTTTAATTCTATTTATACTCTTCATCAATGGAACTTCTTCCCGTGCTCTGGGAAAAGCAACTGTGTAACTACTGAAAGGAAGGTAAAATTAAATAACTCTCTTTTTTCATTTCTTAATTTCAAAATAACTTAGGTTTAGCAGCGTTCTGGGGGATGTTTGGAACTGGTGTTAGATCACATTTTCTTTGCAGTTTTTGGGAATTGTGCTGCCCAGGGATAACAAAGTCTACTACTGTGTGCACAGTCTCCTGGATGAATTCAGGATTTTCTGCCTGCAGTGCTGCTGGGTTTCTGCTGTTCATACGCTGGTGCAGGTTTGGGGCAAAAACTCTTAACTTTTCTTTGTGTTCTTGACAATTAAGGAGGTGATGTTCCAAGAATGACTTAAGGCATGAAGTTACACCTTACTTCAGTGCTAAAGGCCGTGAAGAGCTAAATGTTTCTGTCGTGGATTGCTTTGGATCAAAGCAGCAGCCATTGCGGCCTGTACTGAGCTGCCTGAACTGGGGCTGGGCGTGGTGATCAAATTAAAAGGACTCACTGCAAGCCTGTGTGGGATTCTAGATTTAACAGAAATTGAAATTTAAACTATCATGGCTGCAATTAAAGCCAAAGAAACTCAATAAAAAACTTGCTTTTTCAATGTAATGCATAAAAACCCAGAATTGTAATTCTTTCATTTGCAGTCTTTTGTTATTTCGTATTTGTTTTTTGTTTTTAAAGTGTCAGTTCCTGCAATCATGTGATTGTATTACAACTTCAGCTTAAAAATATGCTTGAACTCTTCTTAGGGAAGGTCTTTCTACTCCTCTCCATGCAGTTCTTGTGAGGGGCATGACTGCTCTGAAAGGGAGGACGGAGCAACGCGCCAGCTGCCCAGGTAAGAACCAAGCAACCCAAACTTTCTGCAGCGTCCCTCGTGGTTCCTCTCCCAGCAGACAGCAAACGAGGCCTTTACTGAAGAGAACTCCTTACTGCATGTTTGCTTGTGACGGCGTTTTTGTGGTCATTGCACCGTGTCTGAGCGCCGAGTGCCGCGGAGCTCCCGCAGAAGGCTGCCGTGAGAGCTCGCCGTTGTGCAGGATCCAGACAAGCAAGAAAAAAACTCAGGCTGCCCTTCAGACCAAAGCTGTTGAACTTTGTGCTGTGTGAAAGACAACAACTGATGTGCCCAAATAACGGGTTCTAGAAGACTTTGGGAAAAATTGACTGCTACCTGTCTCTCTGGTTAATAATTATCTTGCAAATGTCAGTAGGGCACTGAAATAATACTGTCCTGATAACGCTGTGGGTAGGATCTGCAGCCAAGGAAAAAACGCCTGGAAAAGCAGTATGCCGCTCGGAATTGCTTCGGAGGCTGCTAATATTTTGCTCTGAGATTTAGAAATGTTTTTGAATAAGCTGCCCTTTTCTGTAATGAATTGGAAGTGTTCTGAAGACTGATAAACACAATTTTGTCTTGATTCCCTATTGGAAAAAGTCCCTGGAGGAATTTGGCACATTGTACATGGGAAACGTAGATATTTTTGAGCTACATGAAGATTTAAGGGTCTAATGTACTACATAGTAAAGGGAATTAATTTTTAGGTGGTTCCAGCAGTTGGGCTCCTTTAAATGTCACTACTCACTTTTTTAAACCTGTGCAAAGGCAGGGGGTTTGAGAAGGCCGTGGGTCCATCAAGCTGGAACTTTGCCTTGCATTAAGAAAAAGAAATTACCTGTCTGATATGCACAAGCACTGGAATGCTTTCCACATGACGTTAAGAGCAATAAAGGAAGCTCTGACAGACTTTGTTAAATTTGGGCTTATTAGAGGGCAAAAATTAAAATCTCTCCTTGCTCCCCAGAAAACAGGGGGAAACACAGGTTTTGGGGAAACACAGGTTTCAGGGACACCCAGTATGTGTTCCCCAGTGCCCTGTGAGAGCAGAAGATTATGTTCTTGATCACCATAGTCTTGCTTATCACTGGAAAGAAGAGATTTGATTATCCTTATTTTAGCAAGTGTAATTAACGGCAAATAAGAATAAACCAGCCGTTTCCTTAAAACTCCAGCCAACCTAAATCCGTACTGGTAGAAGAGTTAAACAGAAACACAGTACGTAGGTCAAATGAGCAGTAAGGAGACCCGAAACCACAGCACTCTTGGGTCCACAGTGGACTAGCAGTACCAAATATTCTTCACTTGTTTCTGCTGCCGTTATTTCACAGGTACTTAATGTCCATTATTTGCGTCGATACGCTGGTGGCTGGCATTTTGATAATATGTAGGCAGGTTAAAGTAAATTAGTCTACAGAAGAGAATTATATCGGTCGTTACGGGACTCAAGGGGTACATTACACCTTTGTCATTACTGTGCTAAGACATATTGTAGTTCAGCAAAAATAAAACTACGTTTGAGGCAGGCACATCAGAGGGTTCTCTCCCACAAAGTCGCTGCCAAGCAGCCCTCGGGTGCTGGCTCAGCACTTCTGAGATCGTCAGTGAGCTGCAGAGATGGATGGGAACATTACCTGCTGGCTTCAAAAACGCGATGAGCTTCAGTGGCTTTAAGATACATCACCCCAGGCAATTATTTAGGTGACTTTTAAAAGTAGGTGAGCAATATATAGATGTAATTTCTTGCTTATTTTTGTTGTATGATTGAACTACAGGTAAGTTTTCTAAATGTCTACAAATAAGCTGCTAAATGCATTCATATTTCTTTTAGTAATTTCTGTTTTGTTTTTTGTTTAGGAAATAGCCAAAATTGGGCAGAAGAGGAAGAGAGTCATTCCAAACTCAGGAGAAGCTGAAACATTGTGCCTCTGCAAAGCAGCCAGGAGTAGCTCGAGTTACTGCCTCTCACGGGGGCAAGGTGCAGGTGATGAGCTGCCCCCTGGCCAGGTAGTAGATCTTATTCCTCTTGCAGTCCTGGGCCACTATGGAGACAGGTCTTGTCGCTGGTGAAGCAGTGGCCTTTAAGACAGCCGTTGCGTTAGCGACTGCAGGAGCTCCAGGGGGATCTGCTGCCTCGACTGTGTGGAGTTCGGTGTTCCTGGCTCTGCTACTGCTTTACTGTATGACCTTGGGAATAGTGCTTTAGTTTGGGACAGAGCCTGCATCTTTTGCCCCAGTGCAGCCTTGGCCTCAGCGATAACTTTTGGTGCAAGTGAAACAAAAAATAAATAATAATTCAGACAAGCTCTTCATGTCTTTCCCCCTTCGCTGCCACCCCCCAGTGATATTTTGAGTTCTAAAAAGGCAAGCAAAATGAATTTGATAACGCAAAAATGATAGTAGCTTGTGACTTCCAATCAGTGCCTCGGGCTCCCCAGTGATCTGAAGCACTCTTGTTTGCTCAAAGTGTGTTCTTGGAGCAGCAGGGATGAGGGGATCTTGATAGACTGATGAAGAAGGGAAAAGAAATCATTTTCCTCCGAAGTCCTCCTGGGACTTAGAGTTGAAAAAGAGCATATACAGGGATGTTAGCGTTCTGCTGAAAAAAACCAAAATGCATGTCCCAACAGCTTAGAGCAAAATATATTTTGTGTCACCATTGTGTTTGTTCAGGCTGAATTTCCAGGGAAGCATTGAACTTAATTTCATTTGAACGTTTCATTTGTTGAAAGAAAGAGGGTTGGCCAAATTAAATCGTAGAATAGCAGGAAAATGCAGGTTGGAAAGGTCCTCTGGAGGTCACCTAGACCAGCTTCCTCCTGGACACAGAGGTAACTTCACAGTTCAGTCAGGTTGCTCACAGCCTGCCTTTTCTGGCTGCCCGGTGCCTTACGTGAGAAATTCCTGTGGATCCAGCGACCAGAGGATCACGTGTGGGTGAGCCTTGCTGGCCTGCCTTGTGCAGGAGGTTAGACAACTGAGCACAGTAGCACTTCTGACCTTAAAACCTTGGGATCTGTGATTTCCTCTAAATACATGTGTACCTGTAGGACATTTCTGAGGTTATGGCAGACATGAAGACAGTTTGGCTGATTGAGGCCTGTTTTTCATTTATTCTCTGCAGCTGGACAGGCTGGGACACCAGGCATTTAAGAGATGTAATAAGAACATGAATCAGACCTTGTTTGAGTTAATATTTGTGTTTACCCCGCACGTGACCCCAGTCCGGGATCCAGGATCCGTACTCCTAGCTTACGTAAAAAATCTTAAAACAAGGTAATCTTTGCCTGAAGAACTTTATCTGAGGATCATTCAAGGGAAAGCAGATGGATGAAGACACACAAAAGAGCATGCGAACAGAATACTGGCTGTAAGAAGTGTTGGAAATAGGAAAGGTTGGTTAAAAGGAAAACAAAGCACTCCAAGCAACGTCAAGGAGCTTTTTTCCTCAGCTCAGGTGGAGGAGCCTGTAGATCATGCATGTTTATGGGGAACCCCTCCGAAGCTCCAAGAAAGGCACAGCAGGAAGAACGAACATGCTTGGCTGACAGTAAGTACTGAGATCTAGTAGAGACTGGTTTAGTGAATAATCAGAGGCAAAGTTTGTGTTTCATACTGCTACACCCCAAGTGGGGGGGCAGATTCCTTTTTAAATTGCTTGTTTGGGGCAAAGGAACAAACATTTCTATAAACTGTAGTTGCTGGTATGCAGGCTGTAGCTTATGAACAGGGTACTCAACATGGCTGTATCTGCTGTGTATTTATATCACATTATGTGAGATAAATTGTTGGCAAACATTATAAAGTATTTATTGGACATGCCACTGTGTGTTCAGTGATTTATAAATCAGTGCTGTACAGTGGTGACAGTTTCAGATAAATTCTTTGCAAAATATTTGCTGTGCATCAATAATTCTGATATTAATTAGTGTACAGTTTATCTGCAAGTGCTTTGGGAGTGATTTACAGTTCACTTTCTCACTAGCCCAAGTAGCAAAGGGCTTGCAGGCTGGCTCGGTTTGTGTGCAGTCTATTCTGTTTCCATGCAAACTGACTTCTTAGAAACTTGCTTGAAGTGATGCATGTCTTATTTTTTGGGTAGTGTTTGAGACCGTAAAGATGTAAAAGTTTCTGGCACCTTTTGCTCATCGTAACAGAAGCGGAGATTCTCCGTTCACTAAAAGCTCCTAGTAGCCAAGATGACTTTTGTGTCCCCTCCTCTGCCCTCCTGCAAAGAGTTAAATGGCTTGGAAGAGTTGGAAACACTGAGGGTGAAACCCTGAAGGTTAAAGTAACAGTGGTCCTAAGCCTTTTGAAAAACATGCATGTTTTTTAGGCCTGTCCTGTGCTTTCTAGAGCCCCTAAGAGGTCTTAGAAAATGTTCTGGAGAAAGAGTAGATTATTGATATATGTTTGGAAGAAAGTCTACAGTTACTTGTTTCATTAGCAAAGAGTTGATTTAAAAAAAAAAAAAGCACACCAAAAAAGTGCACATTTGCAGCAGCTGGAAGGTAAGACACAGCTGAGGGGAGTGCTAGGTCAGGTTTAGTGGTTGATGCCCCTCACCTGAAGGTGGTCACATGCCCCTTGCTCTGCCTGGGGGCTTTGGTTGCCACTTTCTCACTCAGTTGCTTTGCGGAGCTTTGTATCAGCAGGTCTCAGGAATAAACTTCCTTCACACACTCAGAGGTAAGTACCTAAAACACATGACTCTTAAAATACACCAAAATAAGGAGGCTTTAGTCTTTAAAGAACTGAAATGGCTCCTGTTGAGATGCAAATGCATGCTAGTTTGTATTTATCTATGTAAATAAGTTTTGAAGTACTGCTTGAAATTCATTCCAGTCTGGTAGATCAGCATGTAGTCATCTTTTTGCTTCAACACAGTGAGGTTGAAAATGTAGTTGGTTTTAGAACTGTAGAAATGAAAATAATTTTTACCAATCGAGTGTTTGTAAAGTGTGCATATCCCTGTCTGTTTGTGTTTCGTTACGTAGATAAAACAGCCTTCTTAAGGTATAAGAAGTTATTTGTAAGTAAGCGTGGAGTTAGCTTTTTTTGGTGGATGACCTCTCTGAGGTGGTAGAAACATTTAGACCTGTGTTGATGCTGTAGTGAACATAAACAGAATAATACCTATTAACTACTGGCAGTGAGAGGATACTGGAGTGCGCAGCTACGCATCTAGACACTCCAGTATCTTCTCGTTGCTGGTAGTTAACTGATAGGTTTTATTCACATTTGATAAAGTTTTTGGTGAGTAATCGCATGTCGTAGTTCAGCCCCGATCGGGACCAGACTACGCAGTCTCTCTCCCACTCCCCCCCCACCCTCCGAGAGAACAAGGGGAGATTTGGTAAACAAAAGAAAACAGGAAAAAAAAACCAAACACGTGGGTTGAGATTGAACAAAAAGTAAATTTAACAGTAATGACAGAAGAAAACAAAACAGTGATGGAACACAAATACAGTATAATGGCTTACAACAAATCTCCACAGCCAGTCTCTTCAGCACCCTCCTCACTTATATACTGAGCATGATGTCAGATGGGATGGAATAGCCCTTTGGCTAATTTGGGTAAATTAACCCCAGCTGTTAGCTGATTAGTTAACTATCCCAGCCATAGGGGCTGCCAGCTTCAGTTCTCCACCCAGCTCAGGTGAATATTAACTCTGTCCTAGCCAGAACCAGGACATTGCAGCACGCTGAAATGGCTCTGAGTAAAGGCATCCTACCTGCACTCTCTTGGCAGATTTCAGGTAGGGTTTGTGTAGCTCTGTTTTGCTCTCCCTTTCCCTTTGAAAATAGTCTTCTGGAGAGCAGCACTGCAGAGGTAAAACTGCGTTTGAGCTATGTGGGGCTCAGTGCGTTACGGCTGATTGCGCTCGCTCTGCCTTGGCTGCACTACTGCTAAGAGCAACCTTCAGGCGACTGAGCGAAGCGGGGATCGCAGCGTGCAAGACTTGTGTGGTTGGTGTGGGTGTTCCAGGCTGGGTTGGCCGGGGCTCTGAGCAACCTGATCCGGTTGGAGATGTCCCCGGGGCATTGGACTGGATGGGCTTTAACAGTCCCTTCCCACCCAAACCGTTCTGGGATCCTGTGATTATCAGGCTCCTGCTGGCAATAACCATCAAGGGAAAATGCTGACTGATAGCCCTGGATAGTACGCCCAGGAAATGTCCAGTTTTTCAGGCAAGGAAAATTAGTTTGAAATCTGGATGCAGGAGCAGGTAAAGCTTCAGGAAGCACCACAGGGAGCCATCCCTTTATTGTGAGCACCCCTGCCCTCTCCCCAGGTCTTAGGTTATTAGAATAATACATTTAGGCGTATCGATGGCAAGGCAGTGAATTTGCTCTGTCCAGTACCTTTGGACAGATGTCCTGTGGCACACCTGACTTTCCTCTCATGTCACGCCATGTATCTGCTAGATGGTAAGTGCATCTGGGGAAGGCCTTGGCTGTTTTGGCATAGTTTTTGGTCAAGAGCTGTGCATGTTGTCAGACTTGGATAAACAACACAAATGATTGGGACAGGTGGACAGAGATGTCGATGAACTAGAAGTCTGTGCTGTGGCATCTGAAAGTTCAGAGTTAAATGAACCGATGGACATGATGGAAAGGGATGCTTGGTAGAGCTGCACGGAATCTAGCTGGTGTGAACATGTTGTTAATGTTTCAGTTGTGCAGTTCTGGAGACCTGCGTTCAGATCTGCTCCGCACAGTAAGTTTCTGTCTGTATCCACACTAGGCAGCTTAATAAGCGCATGAAAATAGATTCACAGGCCTGAACTTAGCAACGAGCTGTGGTGTGCCTCAGCTTATTGCATCTGTTAGCGAGAGAAACGCTGAGCGAGGGCTAAGAGCGGTGCTCTGCTGCTGCCGTAGAAGAAATCTTTCACTGGCTCCATCTGGAGAGCACCTTTACAGAGGGAGTGAAGTGAAAGGAGGGCTGTGAGATTTGGCCTAGCAGGAGCCTCATGCGGTGCTGCTGCTCTTCTGTGTACAAAGCTGATTTGAGGCAGTAGGCGAGGCAGGGCCTGCTGTGCCAGGCAGGAGCAGGCCTGGGGGCACGGGGAGGGTGCCTGTTTAAGTGCAAAGTCCTATTTTCAGCTGTTATTTCACTTGCCAGGTGAGTAAAATTCTGCTACAGGGATCAGCAGGTGTTTCATGTTGCCTTCTCCAGATGCGTGGATTCCACAGGTAACAGGCAGCAAGCAAGTGGATCTTGAAACTGGATCCTATCAGTCCGTACCAGCGGCTAAATACAGTGCGCTGTTAATGGCTGCGATGGGTTATGTGGTGTGAAAAGGTAGAAAGTAACTGCCATCCATGCTATTAGGTAAACTGCGTCATCTTATTCTCCCTCTTTTTCTGCTGTAGACTGAATCCATCACACCTGTAAGTGCTTTTTTCTCTGATTCTGCCTTCGGGGCTGCCTCTTCGGCACTCTCTGCCTCAGTTTCCCTTACATCGCTGCCTGCCCGAATTAAATCACTGTGGAAAGCACACATGGAAAACATCAAAAGGTTGTACCTCTTGCTTGTGTTAACAGAGGATGCAGAATTTTAGCGTATTTTCAGCACTAGTCTCAGTCTCAAGCTGTGTGCAGAAAAGCCTTTAAGAAATGCTGATTGGTAATACCAGTGGGCAGAGATTGTCTTTAAATGCAAATACTCTATATTTCAATTTATGGAGCCCGCTGCTCAGGGGGTCCCATGTCTCCTGGAGCTGGTGAGCAGCTTGGGTGAAGCTGGGATGCCACGCACTCCCCCGATGGCACAGGGAGCCCCCCAGAGCGCTGGCGAGCCCCTCACCCTGGCACTGATCTGTGTCTGTCACGTCTATTGTGAGCCTCCGCTGTCTGAAAGCGTGGTGTTTGGCAGGGAGGACTGGCACACTGGCTGTGAATATTTATGTTGAAATATTAGTGGTTGTTTTAGTGTAAAGAACGACAGTGCAGTTGAATTCTTCCCAGCAAAAACATCTATATAGATACGTAAAACTCATAAAAGCCTTTTAGACCGCTTAGAGTCAACTGACTACTTAACTGGGAAGATTGTTTAATACTTGTTTATACTGAATTTTCTTGGTGTGTTCTCTGAAGAAACTGATTTTTTTGACCATAGTTACTAAATTAAAAAGACTGACAGCCTCATGTGAAAATTTCTGAACTGACAGGAAATGAAGTTTCAGAAAAGAAAACAAGTCCTTTTTCAACAAGTTAAAGAAAAATAAGTTTGGAGGTTTTTTTTGTAGGGAAAGGTGGAGCACGATCAACGTCAGCTTTAAAAACCATAAAGAGCACCCTGTCAATTAAGAAAAATATTTAGTTTTTCATTGCGTATAGATCAAGCTGCAGTATTTTAGGCTTTATACATGGAATTGAGGTTTTCAGTAGAGATTTGGACCTTCTAAAAGACATCAATATTTCAGAAGCGTAAGAAAGTTGGTTTACAAACTGTTCAGTTGTATTAAATAATGTATTTATACTTGTGAAGAAAACAAAAAATCAATAGCTATTGCAACTTTAGCTCTGAAAGAATCCGAAGGAAATGTCAGCGGTTCTCTTCTGTGCTATTTCTGTTGTGCCCATCAGACGGGTTGGGCTCTCTTTTGAAATTATTTTTCAGTATTGACTTTTGCTTTGTGGTGAGCTTTACACTGAACATTCTTGGAGGAGCCTAAATTCATGTATTTTATCCTCAGTAATGAGTATACAGAGACCTTTAGACATTTCTTGCAAAACCGGCGAAGTGATGGGTGTATTGCCCCCTTCATGCAACAGGGAGTAAAAATCCCAGCTGTTCCTGTACGATGTCCTTACTGGAACCAGGGGTGCTGCTGTCCTGGAAACGTGTGTGCCAGGACACACGTCTGATCCCTTGATGCTTGGGAAGAACTCATGGATGCGTGTGCTGATACTGTCTTTCCTCTACTTGGGTTCTTATTTCTGTTCAGAACAGCAGAGCTCCTTTCTTGTTTGACTCCTGAAGTGGGCTGTGAGTAGGAACAGAGAACGTCCATAGAGTTACCGTGGGAACGTTCAGTGTGTGGACAGCGTAGGCAGGCAGTGTTTGTTGCTTGTCATTCTCTAACTTCATGCCAGACCATCCAAAGGTGGCCAAAAGGTTAAGTAATAGATTTAAACGGGTTTTAAAACTCACCTTTATACAACCCTACATCAGTTTGGTTACAGAACTGGTAAGATCTGAGGGTGCAGTGTGGTGCAGTGTATGGTGATCTACTGTTTCTTTTTCTGATACCAGAATACAATGCTTACAGATGCTTTTGCATCTTAAACAGTAGAGATTATTTGAGAGAGAATGGCTACCATTGAGTATGTTATCCAATAATCTGTTTAATTCAGTAACATTAAAGATCCTCTGACCTTTTGGGTTTTAAGAGCGCCTGTAACATTTCACACTGATCCGTTAATAGATGGGTTTTTTTAATAAAACCAGTTGATAAATGATCAAGGGTTCCCACCTGTGACTGTCTATAACCTACATTACAGTATGTCTGTATGCTTAAAAGTTCTTTGTGGAAGCTATCAAATTCTGAATTGCAGTGCAGACACTGGGGCTGAGCTGTATCATTGCCCTTGGTAAAATCAGCTGGAGTGTGTAAAAAGTCAAGCACTACTTGTGGTGAGCAAGGGCATCCTAATCTGACTCCCGGAGGGTAGAGATATGGTATCCCTAAAGGTAACATCTTCACAGGCTCTTCTGCGACATTATTGGTACCTGAACTTACTTCCTCCTGCTGTCTGTATGAATAACACAGACCTACAGGTTTCAGGAGCTGTGCCTTGCTTGGATTCGCCCAGCAGCTGTTGTGTACTGGTTAATAAAGACAGGACAGCCAGCGGCTCTTGTGTTTGGGCAGCTGCTTGGTGGCAATACACATTTTAGCCCCTTACTTCTCGGTTTATTGCCTCAAGACCCCTGTTTGCGTGGCCAGTTGGTAAATCCAGCTACAAATGGATCAGATGGCAAAACGGTCGGGAATAGTCAGGAGCTGCTGCTCTTTGCAGGAAAGTAGAAAGCAGCAGCAGCATAACATGGCGTAACCAGCACCACAGTTGAATCTTGAGCTTCAACTATTGCTGACCTCCTTCCTGCCACGGGAATTTGAACAAGAAATGATGGGGAGTTTCAGCTGCCTTGCTACCCACCAGTGCCGGATTTCACTGTGTGAAAAGTGAAGCTGACATAAACTGGTAGTTTCCGAATGATCTGTAAGTATCCAGTCTAATGACTGAGTTAGAGCTCTGTACATATTTGCAAATAGGGATGTGGAATTAGCTTGTGTGATGCATGCAAGCAATGTAATTTTCAATTTACTTATCAATGTAAACATTAATTTAAACCTGATGCTAATGCTGGTTGACATAACTTTCCTTGCTGGGAAAGCAGTGACGTTTATAATTTGCATCCGTCTGCAAAGCCGGGTCTGATCACAGGTATCCAAATCGGAGTTTGAGGCTGGAGATTGTCTGGCCAGCTTTGCAGCACCCCGCTGACTGGCGTGAACCTGGCTGTGGGAATAAAACATCGATACGTCGCTTGAAAGCGAGGGGAGCGAGGCAGCGTAACCTGCTGGTAGTGCTTTAAACAAGAGCCGGGGATGCCTGGGCTCTCTCCGCAGTCCTCTTTGATCTGCATGTGCCGTTCTCCTCTGCGCTTTGTCTGAGCTGTGGAGACCTTGCAATTCGACCACAGGAGAAAGGCAAGGGCCTCTTCTGGTTTGCACGCACAGTGCCTTGCATAACTCACCACAGCTTTGCTTGGAGCCTTTAAACGTTACTGTCATACTCATAACATGAACCATTTTATTTCAGTGCTTTGTTTTGCTGTGCAGAATTCCGTTCTTTCAGAAATACTGAATCAGATTCTTGCATCCCAGTGGAAAAAGAGTTGACGTGTTACTCCAAATATTTTTTCCACGTATAACATGTGCGTTTTCTCTGACAACGGAAAGAAATCTTTCTCAAAACAAATCTCTTTGTTGTTTTCTGTTTTTCTCCATTATTGTTTAGCAGATCACAATCTTATACATAATGTGTGTGTGACGGAAAGATTCGAGGTAGTTAGCATTTACCGTTGTTGCCAAGGGAAGCAATTCTCTTCCAAAGATACAACTTTAATATAAAAGAGTAATAGCTGGTATTACAGTGCTCAGATACAAAACCTGATAACGGAGCCCTGTTGATATTTAATATCAGCTGGATTCAATGAATCTTGCATTACGATACTTTCTGAAGGTTGGATTTGTGGTTTTGTGATGAATAGCTAGAATAATTACATGCATATAAAATATAGTGCCTGAGAACTCTGCATCGTGGAAATACACCTCTGATAGACTGCTTTTCCATTTTAATAAAATGAAGGAATTTTATATTTCGGGAATATGACTTAAATTTAACTTAACCTGGCAGAGAAGTTCAGTTTATCCAGAAGTTATTAATGCAGAAGAACAGAAGGCTTTTTTTGGAGAGCTGCTTCAATCAACATTCCTTCTTTGTATCTCACTTAATATTCTCCCGGGGAAGAGAAAAAATTGCTTCCATCAAAATATGTTATCGTTTGGATACTGTGGCTTGAAGTCTTTCTGATTGGGCCGAACAGGAGAGGTAAATTTTCTTATATCTTGCTTTACAACGTAGGCACCTCCACACCGTTTCTCTGCTTATTCTGTACCGAGTTCCCCATAGCTTTTGTTTTGTGGGAGTAACTGGCATACTGGTGTTACACAGAATCTCAGCCCTGATTAAATTTTACTTGATGTGAGTACATCACAATCTGCTGAAAGTGTTCTCCCCACGTGGGTGGACTTCGTGGGGTTTCCAGAGCCAGGTATGAGGTGAAGGCTTTGGCATACTGCTGGTTGGGACATGTGTAGAATTGGGCAAAAATAGAAAAACAGAGCCAGAGAAGGGAGGAAAATAACCTTATTTTTCAAGATTTTTGCAGTTAACGTGAGAGGTGGAGGGCTTTAGCGTTCACGCGTGAGAAGGCAGGAGAGCAGCAAGCCATCCTTCTGCCGGTGACAGAAGGGAGAGCCGGGGGAAGAACGTCTGTCTCGGGGGACCAGCTGCTGCAGCAAGGCACTTGAGGAAGTAAACAGGCATTGGCGTTGAACATCTGCACAGTGTATGATCCAAGGTGGGAAGGGGGCAAGGAGCTGGCATTGGATCAAGAAGGAGGCACCACTCAGGGATAAGCAGCTGTTACTTCTTGTGCCCCCTTTTACCTCCCTTTCCTAGCACAAGTGAAGCAGCAGGGACAGCGGTGAAGAAGAGATGTGAGCGCGCTGAGCATCAGGTGGCAGAACTTGCTGGGGAAAGGAATGTTTCTGAGAGCAACAGGGCTGCAGCACAAGATCGCTTGCAGGCTGCCAGCCGGCGTGTTATCGAAGGCTGAAGTTCTTGCCAGAGGCTTTGCAGCAGGTTTCTGAAAACATTCTGGAAATGTGCTCTGCAACATGCTTTTCTGCTTGTCTAATCAAGGAAATGTATTTCTTTTCATGACCATATTTTTTTTCCCCTTCAAAACAGCCAAGGATGTTTCTCCTTTGCTATTTCATCAAAGCTGGAAGAGGTCATTTGTCTCCATCTTCAGATGTGAGACCATTCCTTCATCTTCAGATCCTTTCCCTTGAGTTGATGCTTAGACGGGTGTATGAGAGAGGTTCTCAGCTTGATTTTAGGAGCAGAGCAGTGGATTGCTCCCCGTTGCTGTTTGATCATCAAGTCTCCATCTATTTCCCTAAAACTTTGGGGCAATAAGTGGTTGAGGCTTTGTAGTTTTAACACCACCTTTTGTCTAGGGACACTGAATGCAGAGCTTTGCAGTGCCTCTCCAGGGAGCTATAGTGTTTCTCCATTGACGTGAAACCAAGAGGGGCCCAACGCCCTCTGCAGTTGCCCTCTACTGAGACCTTCAGGTGTGATGTCTCCTGGTGCACAGTTCTCTGTGTGAGCTCAGTGCTGTGAGTCCTCCCTGCTGAGGTTGTTTCCATCTGGGATATTCTAAATACACCACGTGTGTCTGGAGCAGAGATGAATGTGCTGGTTGCTCAAGTGGCATTGCCTGTAGGACAGGCCTGTTGGAAAGGCTGCACGTGCATCTCCCCCACGCAACTCCTGCTCTGCTTCTGCTGGCACTCAGTGATCTTGGTGTAAGGCCATTAGTGTGTCCAAGTATTTACTGATTCTGGCGTATTGTTCACCAGGCCCTTGCAAGATCAGCATGGAATGACCAGGCAGGATTTTTTTGTTTTCTTTCCCTAGTCAGGCTTGGTTTTTACACAGAGGGGCTTGTTTCATCTTTTCTTTTTGTTTCCTGTGTTTGACGGAGAGACAGGAGGGAAAACCTTTTTTGTCACTCTCCCACTCGCACTTCTCCAGATGAGATGGTTGGTGTGCATCGCACCAGTGTCAGAGCCTCAGTGGAGCAGATGCTGCGCAAAACCATTGCAGAGTGGAGCTGGGTACTCTTTCTGGAGGAGGAGAACTGTGCTCACCACAGATCACTGGAATAGCAATTTAGTTTCTCCTGGGTTGTCACAGCACCTTCCTTCATTTGCTCTTGCTGGATTAGTCAAATAGAAATGGAGAGACTTAGGTTGTTGTAGAGCATCTGATATCTACCCTGGCTTGCTGCGTCAGCTGCTCCATGTTTGGTTGGTGGCTCTCCTTCCCCTGCCAGAGCACTAGTGAGTTTTGAGTTCACATCCCATAAATTCATGGGCTGAGAAGCAGGGCACAGGGCTCTCCCAGAAAAGTCAGCCATGCTCCTTGTGACAATACTATCCCAATGAAAAAGCCTAAATCATTTTTCAAAAATGACTACAGCACTCAGGAGCTTTACCTGAGAGCTACAGATAATGAAACTCCTGCTGCATTTTGCAAATTGAAAGTGGCTTCTGAGCCACGTTGGTGGGCTTGGAAAGTACTGTTCTTTGTTCCTTTTTTTTTTTGTTTGTTTTAATTGAAGTCTGTAAGTGTGTCTGCAGGTACAGATGGTCATTTAGCAGGAGGTGAAGGTCATATGCTTTGTCCAGCTGGTACTCACCGCAAGATGCGCACCTAAGTTGTGCGGTGTGGTAGCACGTACACAGGTATGTACGCTTCCCAGCTGGGAGGAATTCAGTGAATCATTCATCTGTGAGAAGAGCAAAGGAGGAACCCTTACCTGACAATACCGTCAGTTTTGCAATTGGGAAAACCAGCCCCCATTTCTGGTTTTGCCCGGCCACATTCTGTCTGGGCTTTTGTGGAGTCCCTGCACTGAAGGAGATGTAAAATCCTATAATTAAAGAGGAGGTGTTTTCTGTCTCTGGTAGAAGTTTTGAAGATTCTTCAGCACTTCTTAAGAGAGAAAACCTTGAAGTTTTCTCCCATTGCTAATTGTATGGGCAAAAGGGGAATAAGAAATTAGCTGTTTCAGATTTGTCAATTTTAGAATGCTATTAAGCTGCTCCAGTTTAATTTTGGTTAAGAGCCGTTTCATTATTAATGCAGAGAGGAAGTAATCTCTAATGACCCCTGGGACATGCCAAAGTGCTTTAAGATCAGTTTGGGTAGTCAGAGATGTGTGAGTAATAAAACGTCTGCTCTCTGAAGGGCCTCTGCCCACCCTTGGCAGGGGAAGCTGGCAGGATGGTCTCTGCCGTGTTCCTCGCTGACTGCTCCCGACCTGGTGCCTCCTTGAAGAGCCCCCTTCCTCTTTTCCTTTTAATCTCTCCCATTTCCTTTCTGATTTTTTTTTAATTTCCCAGCACAGAAACCTCAGAAGTTAAGGCACCACAAGATCTAATATGACATAATCGATACAGTAACTTTTCAAGCTTGCCAAGACTTGGAAATTTTTTTCAGTGTCTTGCTATCTGTCAGCATGTGCTAATTGAGCCTACATACCCAGATGGCATCTGCTCTCTGGAGGAAAGTGTTTCAGTAGTCCTGTCACGTACAGCAAATAGTGGTTGGTGTGTAGGGAAGCATTTGCCTGTGAATATCATATTCTTGTAAAACAAACCTGGGTTGGGATCCACAAAGCATGTACCTGAGCTCAAGCCAGAGCTTGAGTTGGTGGCTTTGGTGTTGCTGCGTTACAGAAGAGTCGAAGGGCACTGATGTTTGATGGACTGCGTCAGATATCACACAAACTTAGAAATATTGAAGATCCCAGTTCTGAGGAGAGTGAGAAGGACGACAGTGGGTGATTGCTAACAAGCACAAACGCGCGGCCCATGGAAAGGGGGCAGCAGCTCCGTTAAACATGAGAAGTGGTGGTGGTACCTCAGCCCTTGCCCCTGAGTGATGGGAATGCTTCTCCAGTGGCTTGGTAACAGATGCATCCGCTTCAGTTGACTTCAGAAGCAGACTGGGATTTCACATTCCTGACCTCTCTGTGTGCTGCTGTGTGTGCACTACTTGCGTTTTGCTGAAATCCTCGAAATAGGGTGCAAGTGCTTTTGGGTCCTGCACTGGCTGCCTTCGAAGGGGTGGGTTTCACCCTTAGAATTAATTAAGCATCTGTCACTGTGGGGAAGGTAGATGCTCTCTCACATTCGCAGATGGATAAACAGAAGGAGAATGGGTTGCCTGAAGCCACGCACTGAGAGGAAGCATTAAAAAAAATAGTCGTGTCTTTTGCTTTCCTGAGGAAACAAGACGTACGCGGTCGCGTTCTGTATGGAACCGGAGCGCTTTTGAACCTGGTGACCAGTTTCAGGCAGATATGACAGGAGTCCCGAAAGGTATTAAATTCCTACAAACTGGTGAGAAAGGCTGATGCAGAGCGGAAGGGTGCCTGAAGGCAGGAAACTGGGTTTTGACTGCAGCCCAGTTTCTGGTGGGCAAATGGCTGGAAATTGGAGTTGAATTGGTGTGCCACTTACGATGTGTGTCATTGCATAAATCATATCATAGTTACCAGGCTTTCGCCGTGCCCGTCTTGCTTTGCAACCTTAGTTTACTTAATTGAAATAAATAACGCTAGGGAGGTGCAGGAAGGTGCTGGCCAAGGACTCGGTGTTACCTGAAAAAGCAGAAAGATGATGTATCCGTTGACGAATCTGAGAGGAAGGGGATGGCAGGGATGGCAGCTGCTCCATTTAGTCCAGTAATGTTAATGATTATCTCGATATTTAGCAGCTGATATCCCAACATCCAGATACCCTGCAGAGTTGGAGGGTTTTTTGTGTTTGGTTTTCGTTTTTTCCTCCCTGCCAGATCTGTTGCTGGCTTATTTTTACTTCACTGGATGCTGTATTAAAAAGTATGGAACACTGATTATTTTGTGTGTGTGTAGGGAAGGTGTTTGTGTGTCCAGACTGACTTTTGAGGAAAATTGATGACACAACCATACAGATTTGACTCCTAAAATCCATGGGCTGCTCTAAAAAGGAGAGATCAGACCGGACCTAGGTCTTTACTTGTTCCTTACACTGCAGTGAGTTTTCCTTGGTGCTTACTGCGTGATGCACAGCAATTATATAGATGTGCCAAAACAATCCTTAAGGTCTGCTTTGCTGCAGAAACGGCACTTAATAAAGTTTGTGTAACGATGTGCTTGTGTCTGATGTTGTAACTGGAAAGAGAGGATTATCGCTGGTTCTGTTGCCCGAAAAGCTCAGGCTTTTTGTTGGCGCAGCACGACAGAGACCTGACGTCTCACTGCTGCTCTTTCCTTGTCCTGCTGCATCCTGTGATGTACAGCATGCTGCAGGTGGGCTTTTGTTTTACTTGGGTGAGCTGCAGCCGTGATGGGACCGAGCTCTGTGGCTTTTCAGAAAAAGGTGGTTTGTGGAGAAAACAGCGAATCTCTTACTGAAGCCAATGGGAATTTTGTTTAAGGATTATTATTCACACAAGCACTAGGAGCAATCACTGCTTGTTCTACAAAGTTGCTGACTCCTCTTCAGTCTTCTGAATCGCTCACACTTTTCTCTCCCCCCTCACCTCTCTGAACAGCAGAGGAGTTTGCCAAAGCCCCGCCGTTGCCTTCTTCCTCAGCCTGTTTTCCCATGCAGTCTCTCTTACATCTGACTTGTGTACCCTTGACATGGTTTAATCTCTATAAATCCCCCAACAAAGTCATTCTGATTCGCGTAGCGTTTCCTGATGCCTCGCCTCAGCCCTCCTGCATGCTGTGCGGGAAGCAAAGCCTGGCATACCCCAGAAACCAGTCAGGTTAATGGAGTTGGCGGGACCCGTGTTTTGTTTGCAGGGGGTGAGGTGTGCAGTGTGCTGCCTGATTGGTTTCCAATTGTGTAATAAGCAGGCTTCTTAAAATTGTCAATGAACTCATTCTGTGGGGCAGGCCTGGCTGCAGGGGCACGACTGACCGTCTTTACTGGAAGAGGAGTTAGCTGAGACCTGGTGCCGGTGGGAAGTGATGCTTCCAGCTGGTGGTGACCCGGGGGGAAAACCCCAGGGCACAGCAGGCACCACTCCTCACATCGGTGGCTTTCTTCTGCTTGGGACTGAGCTAAGTTTGATCTGTGCAGTTTGCTATTTTTAAACATTGCAGCACTTTACCCACTTCAGGCAATAGTACTGTGCTTTCTTCAGCTGCTGCTGGCTTTAACTGGGGTTAATCTCCAGGGGAGGAGGGAGGCTCCCACGCGTCAAGGTAAGATGTGGATTATGAAACTTAAATAAAGTGCCGGACCAAGCACGTAACTGCCAAGAGTTCCTTTGTGTTTGGGTGTGGGAAAAGCTCCATCCTGTAAGGGCTGCACGCGAGAACAGTTGGATCAAAGCGGTGACTCGTTTGACCTGACGTTTTGTGCCGTAGGCTCAGCGTGCGTATCCCTCCGTGCCAAACAGGCACGCTGAACGCTGCTTATCCCTCTGTGGTGTTTGCTACACCTGACAGGGCATAGCCAGATGTGGAACCGCTTAATGGGATAGAGGCAGCTGAAGTGCAGAGAAGATAGGGGGAAAAAAAAACCAAGCCCTGGAAACTTTGCTTTGCTCTCTGAAGTTTATTTAGGAAGGAAAATGATCATGACCAGATGTGTGTGGGTGCAGGGAGGAGATGCTGTAGGTTTGCAGAACTGATGGCAAATAGAGAGTGGGCCTAATCAGATTAGAGCAACTTGGATGCCTCCGCGCAGAAGTGGGTGTTTGCTTGCAGATAAAGCTTTGCAGTGCTGCTTTGGCAGTATCCTGGGACTTGGGAAAGGAGCATCCTGACTGCCTTCAACACGCTGGGAAAAGTTCAGCAGCACCCGCTCAGAGTCTGGCATGCTTCGGCTAGGGCACGTCGTCAATACGCAACAGGCTGAGTGTCGCTTGAGCGGAAGCCGCGATGTTTCCCTGCCACTCCGCGTGGGTGTGACTTGGTAGACAGCGATCCTCAGGTGGGGACGGGGGAAAAGTGCCTGGGGTAGAGTGAACATGTTAAACTCGGCTACGGATGTGGAGCCATGGCTTCAGCCTGGCTATAAATTACCACCCTGCAGAGCAATTTCAGATTTTACTGGGTTCTCACTTGTGATATATTTGCTAGGAACTGGAGGTGTTTCGCCTGCCATTCCCTGTGCTGTTCCTTCAGTCTTTTCCAGGGTTTGGAGAGGGCATTTGTCTTCTGTGCACACGTACACGCTGCATCTCAGACTTGGAGACCCAAGAAGGCAGTTTTCTCAGGAAAATCTGCTGATGGCAGCATATTTGTCTTCCAAAAACAAAGCTTTTGAGGGAGGCATATTGTTGATGACTTAGAAACTTTTCTTGGTAAAATTTACAGCCTGGCACCAGAGGCAGACAGACGAGCAGCAAACAGCCGGTGGCTGTTAGAGTGTTCCCTCGGACCAGGGAAGAGCAGGCTGCCCAGTTCCTGCTCGGCTCGCTTCCCGTGTCCTGGAAAGCATTTCAGGTACCAAACTGCCAAATCAGACACTGAGTTGTTCTGTATTGTGTCTGGATGGGTTTACAAAGGCAGATCCCACAGCTTTAGGAACAGGACCATCCCTTGGGGTAGCAGGGATTCAGCTTTGCCATCTTCCACCATAGCAGACAGAAGAGAATTTGAACTTAAATCTGCCATTCCAGGTGGCTCCTCTAACCACTGAGGCTGCATCTTCTGAGTTGGGCGGTTGTTTTTTTGTTTTTTTTTTTTTTAAAAAAAAAAACCAAAAACCCTTTCATAAGGTCTTGTTTTGTTCTGCTGTGCTATGAAAACAGGTTGCAAACCATGACTTTTTTCGGGAGATGTAACTTGTTTTTTTTCCAGCCAGCCCACAGGGAAGATGTTCAGCGCCCCGAAGAGTCGAGCTGCCATCCTCGCTGCCAGAAAGGCAGGCTACCGGTTGAAGTGACAGCTTTGTTTTGCATTTTAGCATCTCTCCAAGGATGGCCGACTATCCTGGGGAGAGAGCATCACCCGATTTGAAGCCTCCCTGTGTGTGGATGCAGGTAGGCGAGAGATGAGATCTGAGCTAGTAACGAAGACAGACCCTTAGCAGGAAAAATACTCGTTCCAGCCTGTAATCAGACATGCTGTTTTAATTTACTGATGAATTAGGTTACTTCAAGTATCTTAAATAGTAGGACACTTTATTTTTGAAGGATCTTGCTATTTGTTTTATTTTGGCACACTTGCCTGTGTTAGCGAGTGACTGAATTTGCAGTCGGACTGGAAGATCTTGGAAGGGGGAACAGTAACAATAACCAGGCGTGGAAGGGCTGGGAGAAACAGCCATTTCATGCAGCGTTTCTAATGCAGTTGTTACTGGGCTGGCACATCTCCTCACAGCTTTAGAGCAGTCTCATCTCATCCCACTAGTCATGTCCCATCACTAATGGTCCTGAAAAACTTCTGAGTTGAATAATAGGAACACAAAAAATAGCTTAAATTTTTGCTATTGAGTTTACCGTTGCACATGTTCCTTAGCTGATGTGGGACTGCCATGTTCCAGTGTGTTGTGAAGACGTTACCGTGCCCAGCCACCTCCCTGTTTTCAGATGCTGGCTCACTTTAATACGCTGAACTGAAAAAATGGTTGTGTAGGAGCTGATTCAGGAGGAGACGAGACGCCCCTGCTCTTTAGAGCTAAAGACTTTAATCCAGTGCCACATGGTGAGGGCAACGATACAGTTTTAAGCCAGTAAACGGAAAGTTGATTATAGTGTGAGCTGGAGTGTGTTTTCTGCCTGTGGATGTTTTATCTTGGCAATTTGGTGAATCCAAAGGAGTAAAGTAAGGCTCAAGTCTTTGTTGCTTTCTCTGCTCTCCTGTGGGTGACATCAGTGCTGTGTGATGTGTGCCTTTGGGCACAGAAGTCACCGATGAACAAGCAGGAAAAAATCTTTTTGAAGGCTCATGAAAATGACTTGAGATGGAACCAGTAGAAGGGATGAGCTGATGCCACAATAACCCTTGCTGCAGCAGCTTCCTACAGTATCTATTCAGCAAACAAAAAAAATTCAACTTCCGTACAAGGAATCTGACCCAGTTGCCACTGAAACCAGTAGACTTTCTTGCTGAGTTTAATAGAGATTGCGGTTGGGATCCAAGTATTTGGATTCTGCTTCGGAATCTACAGTTTATAAGGAGAAGAGATGGCGCTGGGGAACAAGAAGTTTTCAAGTATATCAGTACGTAAATGCAAGCATTAGTAACATTCTGTGGTTTGAATTTTTTTTCCTAGAGGTCACTGGGTTTGAAAAAACTTAAGAAATCCGACAGGAGCTTTGTTTGGTAGTGTGCTGTTAGCTTGACTCCCCAGTTGGCGTGATGGGGCTCAGAGGCACTGCAGCCTGTGAAAGAGAAGCCTGCCAGCCAGATGCCTGCAAACATTTGAACGCGTTCAACAGGCTGCGGGCAAAGCCAACGTCTGCGTTCACCGCAGAATCTTGCCGTGAGAGGTTCCAGTAAGGGATTTTAATCAACAAAATAGCAATGTTTTGTTTGTAATAGCTAAAAAGGGGGCTTGTCACTTGATTTGTCTTAATCATCTGAAGCGCACAAGAGGTTCTGGAGTCTTCTGAAAGAGGAGGTAAAGCTAGTGCCTTGGCTCACCAGCCTCCCGGGGCTCAGAGCAGCTGGTGCCAGTAGTAGCAGATGGTTTTATGCTTAATTGTGGCTCAAATTAGGCACTTGTGTCCATGATTCAGGCTAAGATTAGAACAGGGTTCAGGGTTTGACTCTAGAAATCAGAGAGGAACTGGGAACAATTTCCCTTCAGTTCTCAGATTCACATCACCATCTTCATCTACCTACGTGCTTGCCAGCTGCTGTGACCGGCTTGTTTGACAGAAAGTCTCCTTCTCCCCCCAAAGCACATGAAAGCAGCTTGTGAGGCAGCAACAGATGCATGGATGTTACTCGCATCTGCTGAAGGCAGGGAAGGGAAGAGGAGTTGGGTAGAGCATGTGTGATGTGGGTGCTCCCAAGATTTCACGCCCTGCTGAGCAGATGGAGAGCTTGAATAGCTTTGCTTCAGCACTTGGTAACTGGAGCTCAGATTTGTCCAGATAGATGGGATGGTTCTCCGTGCAGAAACAGAAGTTGGGGGGGTTTTTGCATCAGGCTAGCAGGTCTTGATGGAAGAACAGTGAGCAGATTTGAACTTGGCTTTTAAAGATAGGAAGAAAAAAAAATGTAACTTAAATGCTTGGCTGCTTGGTTTTTTTGTGTTCTGGGGGAAGGACGGGAATCTATTTTAAAACCACATAGCAAGTATCAAAGTAAAGATGCCAGATTTATAAAATATTTTGATTTCTAGGACTTGTTTGAGACCTAGATGTTCATAAATCTGGGAATTGGTGCCCAGTTCTCCTCTGAGCTTCCTTACAGCTTGTCTGGAACCTTTGCTTAAGGAGCGGCAAATATTTTTGCAATACATTTTGGGAGGAAACTTGAGAAACATTTTTTTTTCCCTGCATTGTTCAATATGTTTTTTGAAAATATTTGCCTGTCTATACATTTGACATTAGAAAGTCCTCTGTATAATTCAGACAATGCAGATGAAAACCTCTGAAGTAGAAGCTGTGCACAAGTTGATTAGATTGGTCTTCAAAATCTTGTCTGAAGTCAGTGAGATATTAATCAGCAGCAGAACTGTAGGAGTGAAAAGATAAACACACACTTTTTGTTTTGCCAGTAGTTTCAGAAGAGGCACATAGCTGCTTTGATTCAAAAAGTTTGTTTTGTTTTCACATAGATCAAAATATTTTTAGATTTCGTAATGCTTCTTTTTGCATTACGGCAAAAAATATTTGAATAATTAAAATTGAAATGTATGATTTTGAAATGCCAAAATCTGATATTGTACAGTTATGTTTCATTGAACCTCCCAGCCCCCAACCCATTACAGAAATCAAATTACTGACACCAGTGTCACTTTCACACCAAAATGTGAGTTTCAGTCCCCATTTGGCTCTCCTTTCTCTCTGCACCCGAAATAATTGAATGCGAATTTTATTGGAATCCTTCAACATGGATAAGATACTATGATCCTTTAAAAAAAAAAAAAATTAAAGGGGGAGAATATCCTTCCCTTACAGAAGTGCAGCAGAGACCTGCCCGTGGTTCCCGTCTAATTGAAGTTGTCACTCAGCCCTGTGCTGGTGCTGGGAGCAGAGCTCACCTTTGTGCGTGCCGCTGACATCTGAGGCGCGACCTGCACGGGGCTCTAAATCACCATCACAGTCACCTCCTGCTAATTGGCGCTCTGATTAGTATTCTGGACAGAAGGAAAGGAGCGTGTGGCAGGGAACAGCCCTTGGGTTGGGTGCTGGCAGAGCAGGCATGTTGGAGGAGTTGCTGCATCGCCTCCGAACCTCTTCAGTGAACGCAGAGGACTTGATTTCGTGCTCTGTTTCTACAGCTGTCAGTCTGGGATGTGGCGGCAGCACCGGGCTCGCTAACGCAAAAAGACAGTGCACGCTGAAAGCTGATGCTCTGGAATGGCACCAGCTGAAAGTCAATTTTAGTTTTTCAGTGGAAGTAACCAAATTGGGTCCGTGGCTTCCCAAAAACGCACAGAGCATCAGTTGGAAACCTTCTCTACTTTTTCTCTACCTCCCTGCCCTAAAAGAAAAGGTTGAAATATTTGTATGTATTTCTCTTTTGTTCTGTTTCTGTAGAAGGTGTGTGGGGAGCAGAGTTATGCAGGAAGATCAGCAGCGTGTGTCACACAAGGTTGGTTGTGTGACAACAAGCATTGGTTCCTTCTAGCAATGTCCTGAGAAACTGCTGCTCTGTACCGGGAGGTGCTTCCTGAGGCCGTTACAGCCAGCGGCAGTGCCTCTCCCCAGCACCTCGGGAGGGGTTTTGGGAGCTCCCGTGGAGCCACCACCAGCAAGGGCTGGTGAACAGTGTAAACAGTGGCCCGAGTGACTTTTCCGCAGTCATTGGGTGACAGTGGAAGGAATTCCATGCATGCTTCATACCGTGCTATTGTTCCTAGAGCAAACTCCTCCCGTATTCTACAGATTTGTCACCATATATCCTGCGTATACTGACAGCATTCGGGGGAAACGGTATCTCCACATCATGTGGAAATCAGACCTGGGTTTTGAAAGGTCTGCCTGAGATGAAACTGCCCCGTTAGATCCCACACCTGCTATAACCAGAGTTTTTTGTTGTGATCCAATAGATTTGTTTCATGGGACTTGCCAAATAAGCACAAATCTCTGTGCCCAGTGCTGATAAAGAATGCTTTTGTGAGGGATCAATTTTACCTTGACAGAGAACTAGGCTTCTGCTGAAGCAGCAATGTGGCAATGGCGATGCAGTGCATATTTCCTTTGCTTAAACCCCTGCGACATTGGGATTTTTCTTTCAAACTTCTGTCATTTTTGCAGAAAGTTTCTACTCCAGCCGGCACGCTCTTGGCTGCTTCACCCTGTGCTCTTCGGAGGTGACGCGTGCCCACAGAAAGTACCGTGTGTGCTCAGACAATATTGGTGACGTTGTCACGTTCACTTCTGTCATCTAGCTGCCTCTGCCTACGGAAATGCTTCAGTAAGCAGGCAGGAGCGTCTATTAATACACAGCGTGGAAAATTGGTGCCTGTTAACATATCATCTAAATTTAACTGCGAGAGCCACCTTCGTCTTTGGAATATAAGTTGATTGACGTCAGTGGTCTCCTAGAAATCAGAAATCAGTTCTTCTGGTTTTGGGTCCATTTTAGGTTTGTACGCATACAGAGTACTTTTGAGTATCTACATGTGTAAGGGATTAAATTAAATAACAGGTGATACGCTCTTTTGTTAGCCTGTGAGTTGGCTGCTCCCATAAATAGTGGAGAGCTCTGAGCTGACATGGGGAGAGGGGCTGTCACGGTGTGCGTTGGGATAATTGCCGAGGCCTGTCGTGTTTGGAGACTGAGTGGTCCACAGTTATTGACTAAAGCTCGGGGCCTGCAAATGTCTTCAGTTTGAGAATGAATACTCCGGTCGCTTTCTTACATTTTGAATTGAAATTCTGTAGCAAACCACTCTGATTCTACAGAGCTGCCTGTATCAACAGAGTGACATTTCCCAGCCACAGAAATTGTTCCCTGAACATTGTTGACTGGCTCTGTGTTGCATGTCTTCTGTCTATGTCCACGGAAACGTAAAGACCTCAGAGCTGTGTCGAGCCATCTGGCAAGCAGATACAAGGTGTTGATCAAATTTCAATTTCCGTATGGTCAGTTATCCTGACTTTTTCCGCAGGATTAAAGTGTGTGTACCAGGTACAAGTTCTGTGCATCTTCTCCAGGTTTCTGTATTCCCAGTAGCTGTAAGCAGCTGCAGTCACTGGGTTATGTGCGTTCCTTACTGGGGGTCAATATAATTTTAAAGCCACCTTCTCCTCTCAGTCTTACAAGCTTGATTTGCCAAATTGCTCAGCATGTAGCTTGTGCTTTGTATTTTGTCCATGAACAATGTTGTCAGAAGCATTTGGTGTCAACATGCTGAGCTCTGCTGAAAATCTGGGCTTTTATCTGTTCTTACATCGGGTGTGGTTACACATCTTTGGAAACAACTACTAGAGAAAATATGTTCCCCATACTCCAGCAGCCTGAAAACTCATGCTGTCTTAGAGGATGAACATATTTTTCATTTCCTAGGAGCTTAGTGAAGCTGTTCTTGTTTTGTTTTGACATGGCTGTAACAGACTCTTTGTGGTACCGCTGATTTGTTCCTCTCCAAAGAGCTCACCTTTGGTCTTTTCTTTCCCACTCTTGTGAATTATTACTGGACTAACAGGATGCTGCTGATAGAAAACCAAATAATTTTGGTCCCTTTCAACCCAAACTATTCTATGATATTTTTTTTTTTTCTTTGAAGTATATGTTAAAGGTGATGGGAGCTATAGCAGCTATCTAAGTCATTGCTGGAGTTCAGGGCACTTACAGGGCTGGCTGAAGTAGTGATCTTGAGGAATGTTGACTAGTGTGCTATGAAAGCCTACTCTGCTTTGTGTGGGATCCTAGCTTGTGCTCAAATATCCTTGGACCAAGCAATTCTGTTAAATATGGCCAAATGTCACGCACGTAACCATAGACAGACATGATTAAATTGAGTTTTGTGTTTCATCAGCCTTCTGAAAGTTGGATTCCAACAAACCTGCGTCACCTACTCTGCTGCCTCCATGGATGCCGTTGTTACATGGTAATTTTGGTTTGGGTACAGTCACCTCATACTGCAGCTGGAAGTGTTACAACTGGCCGATTCCTACTGAGAGCTAGTAGAAGCTGGTTAATCCTCGATCCCTGCTTATCTCAGAATCGTTATCACTTAATTGAGATTGGTCTGGTTTCAATAGTAGAGGACCTGCTAATATATTCCTTTTTATGCTTTTGCGTCTTTTACCAAACCCTTGGTGTTCTTCAGGCTTGTTATTGGTACGCTGACATACATATCCAGTTCTGGTGTGGTCAGTCCAGCTGTCTCCCTGGTGACCCTTGGATTGAGGGCTTGTAACGCAAGGAGAAGGTAAAAATAAAGCTGTGGCGTGGCTCCTGCTGCAGATGGTTTCACTCTTGGACAGTGCTAGGAGTGAGCGGGATTTCATCCCCTCCTGTGCTAGTCGTGGAGAGCAATTCTGTTCGAGCGTGGACAGCAGCGGTGACAGATGGATTGTCTGTAACTCCTCTTGCTGAATGAACCTTTTCTCCTGCCTCCCCACTTCCACTATCACTGACCATGGGGAGAGCAGCAAATGCCTCGCTATGGCCAAGATTGGAGTTAAACCTGTAGGCAGGATCGATCTTCTTGGTGAAATTTGTGTTTGTACACTGGTACAGACTTTTTTTTTCCTCCCCGCGTTGCCTACTTACTCCCCTCCTGTACTTGTATCTAACACATTTTTAAATCCATCTCTGTCATGTATCATGTTGCAAATACAAGCAGTTTTCCACGCCAGAAGTCAGTGCCTCAGATTTTACTCCTGCTGTGTCAGCCTGGGCTCCTTGTTGCTTCCAGAACAGGAGCTCCTGATCTGTTCATGCAGGCTCTCGCTGGAACTTCGAGAAGCAAGCGTCTGAGCGTTTAACATTCAACAGAGATGCTGTGGTGACATGAGAAATGACCTCTTGCCTTCCACAAAGCCCTGAAAAGAGGGGATTCTTTCAGGGACAGCAAAACCAGTCCCAACATGGAAAAGCTCTGGCTTGCCGGAGGAAATTAATTTATCTTGATGTCTGAGCCCTTTAGCAGTGCTCCTCTTCCTATGTAACCCAGTCTGAATTTTCTGTCTTTCCGAGACTCCCATGACCCGATTTCCATAAATGCTGCCAGTTTGCAATGCAACCAGAATTCAATAGAAGGATGGGACAGCCCGTGCCTCGAAGGCCGTGTTCATACCGGGTAAATTCTGCCTGATCTTCTCCAGGTGACAAGGCCTGGGGCTTTGGCAAAGCCTTGAGAAATATGTCGGTGCTTAAAGAGAGCACCGAGCAGAGAGCTGCCCAGCATGGACGAACAGGAAATAAGGTTCTGCTCTTGGCCTTTAGTGGGGTTTTTTTTGCATGAATTAATAGCGTGCAAGTCTAAAGTGAGAGAGGGAAGGTGAAGGAATAGTTTGTTTTAGAGATGGAGGGCAATGTTCATTCAAAAGTTCACTCCATGTTCAAAAGTTACTGCTGTGAACTCCAAATCTAATGAGGCACTGTGGACAATTAGCTTGCTTTTTGCTGTATCTCAACATGAAACATCTTTAGATTTGTTTACAGGATTTTTTTATTTGTATTTTTTTTGTGCAAAGTTTGATATTGGAAGTCACATTTATGGGTAGCACTAACTTTCAGGCCTAACTTTCGCTGTTTGTATGACAAAGTTTTGCCTTTTCTTCTGCTAGTGGAGTGCTAAATTCAGTTGCAGATAGTTTCAGTGGCCTTGCACTAAAAGAAGTCACTCCAGCCCCTGGAATAAGTGTAGCTGGTTTTATCCTATAATATTTCTTTCCCCTGTGCATCTTTGTGAGCACTAATTTCTATCTTGGGGAGGTTAGTTTCTTTCTTGCACCTTTTCCTTAACCTCCTGACCTGCTTGACAAAACTGGGTGCTGTGCAGCTGTTAAAGCCACAATAAATGAAACGGAGCCGAGGTCCAGAACAACTGAGCTTTTCCTTCCATTGCGACAGTGTGTTCAAAGCTACCCAAGAAAGAAGATGTGACTTTCTGACTTGGATGAAAAAGCTTGGCAAGGGGCCTTGAAGAGGCCACTACAGAGAGAACCTAAAAGTCACCGTCCTAAAGGCAGTCACAGCTCAGAAGTCGGCGCTTCAGAGAGCAAGTGCGTGACACGCCCATCGGTAGAGTGCCTATGGCTTTGTACTCGTCCCCGGACTTACCCAGAAAAACTGTGGAGAGCCACAACAAGGAGAACCTGGCTGACCTTGAGAGCCTCAGAGGGCAGAAGATGCATGTGGCGGATGCAGTAATGAGACTTGGCCTATTGTCAGATCCTTCTTGTCAACAGCGGGTGGCATGTGCTCTCGGGGCCATCGACTAAGGATCAGATAGTAACAGAGCAAAGGTGGTGGGACTGTGGCAACTTTGTAGGATGACTTTTTTTTTCCCTTCATCCAAAGTTACACAGTGAGCTCAAAGCTTTTTGATACCATAGAGGCTGGATGTTGGATGTGATGCATCAGAAACAACTTGTTGCCGAGCTGGTTGAAGCACTTGGACAACTTGTCTTTAACCCAACAAAATGCAGATTTTGCTTAAACCTGCGTTAGGATGGAATTCCAGCTCAAAATGAGACCAGCAGTACCCTCTAGCCAAATTAACGCAGAATTAGTGAGCTAATGTAAGGCTTAATTATCCTGTAGGCATTGCCTGCTGCTGTTCACTGTGACAATATCCTCTCCAGAAAGAGACCATCATAGTGCCTGGGTGAGAGGGAAAAGGAGCAAGACAGGAGGTGTTTATCTCGTAGGACAGGGTCACCTTGGCTTCGTTTTGCTTTGTGGGTTTAGGTGGAAACACAGCTGTTAAGCATTAATTTTATATTTAGTGTTTGTGCACTCCATTTGTTTGTGCAGCCAGTTGCAATTTAGCACTGGTTTTACTTCTTGCTGATGTGTTCCTTGAAGCTCAAATCTGACCTTTAGAATTTTTATGAGGTTGTCATGTCGCAGCACTACAGCAGCCACCAGAGGAGGAATGGGCCTTTGGAGGAAATGCTGAGATCAGTCCCAAGCACTCGACCAAGGCCCTGAGAAAGGACGGTGTCAGCAGAAGGTAATATTTTACCAAAATACTTCTTATGACCTCTGCAATGGTCATTGTATTTTGTGGCAGAATTGCCACTAAAATGACTTTTCAGGTCTTGAGAGCCAACATACCTCCCCAGTGATGTCTTTTGGATATAAATAGACACAGTGAACTCTTAAATGAATAAGGCTGATGATCCCCGTAGGTGCTTTGCGCTTCTCCTGAACGTAAGGTGCTCGGGGGCATGGATTCACACTTGGCTTCTCTTGATTTACAGGAGTGAGAAGGTCTCGGTTCTAGTTTCGTTTTAATCTGAACAGTTGATATCGTGCCCTTTGCAAGATTGCAAAGGCATGACCACAGGCCAGCAGTGGACTTAACTGCAGGGAAGCATCCGTATCTTAAAATCTCTCCTGGGAATTAACGATGGTCAAAATCTCACAGACTTTAACCTGAAAGCTTGATTCATGGGAACGGGTAGGTAAGGTAGGTTTTTTTTCTTGTGTGTCTTATGGAAAATAATGAGTTAGAGGCCAGAAAGGTAAAAGGCAGTGAAAAATATGTTGTCAGTGTTCAGTTTCTTTTAAATTCCTCTGTATTTTCAGTGGCATGGGAGCCCGGTCTGCTGGTGACCATCAGCAGTAAAGGTGTATGGGGATATTGCAAAGGCTGGTTTCAGTTCACAGGCTCGGCCTAGTGCTCTGACTTTCTTTTACGCTGTAATCTTTTGAGAGATGTCTGTATTTCGGTGGTGGATTACCTCATGTGTAGCTGTAGATCCGTAGTCTGGTCTGTAAAACAGTGGATGTACTTGGTACGTTGTTATGTAAAACACTGAGAGGTTTTTGGAAGGAAAAGAACTGAGTTGCTAAGCAAAATTCTGCTTTTAAGAAAACCAGTGTTTGGTTAAATTTATAATTTAACAAAGTAAATTAAACTGCTCTGAATTTATATTGATGCAACAGGGCAAATTGCTCCATTATCAGCTCTTCCGTATGGACAAGGTACTTAAGGAAAAATGACATGGGTGCAGTTTCATGACAGCAGGGACGGAAACAAAGTCTGAAACGAGGCAACTCAAACTCGGCCTGCAGGTAGGAGTGATGATTTGTCACTTCTCTTTCAATCTTAAAAGCATCTGCAGTGGTCTTTTAAAACTCATCAACAGATTTAAAAAAAAGAATCAAAAGGAAGATTTGTTGGGTTCCCCCCTCCCCCAGCATGTTACCCAGTGGTGGAACTCGCTGCTGCAGGCTGCTTTGGAGGACAAAATTTCGAACGAGTTTAGAGAGAAAATAAGACACACTTACAAAAGAACTGCCTCTAGGGAGCAATAAACAAATGTAATAATGTAAGTTCTCCTGGCTTGGAAAATCTACAGATTGCTGTTTCTGTGGGAAGTGGAAGATGTTATGAAAAGAGTAGAGCTGTCTTTGTTTCCTACACGCCTTTACGAAGTGTGTGCCAAGGCCAGAGGTGTGATTGTGGGCTCTCTGGACAAAGCCTGGCCCACAACAGCTGTTCTTGGATTTTGCTGCCATGGGCAAGGGTACATGAAATGTTTAATGAAAAATGGAAAACTCACACTGAGGAAAATCCATGTTTAGGTAATGCTAAATGATTTCAGGCAAGGGGAAAGGTGCAAAGAAATAATTTTATAGGGGTTTTTTTGACGCTATCTGTAGGAAACTTCTTGTGTTTGAAGTCAATGTTGAGTTTTGACTGAGTGAAATGTTCTCATTTGGGGAATGGAGGTGACCGATCTTCACTTTCTTTCTCCAAAACTTTCAGTCAGAACCTTTTTTTGTGTATCTCTGAGCTTTCAGTGAGCTGGGAGGGGGATAAAAAGGTGGGTGGGGGGTTTTGTTCATTGCGTTTTTTTTTTTTTTTTTTTGGAGAAGGTACTGTGACTGATATCTTTCCAAATTACAATCCTCCCTCAGTCTTGATGCTGTAGCTCCCTCAATCTTGATACGGCAGCAGGATCAGAAGATGAGTGTAACTGTAATGCAGCTTCATAGAAATGTGGGCTGAAGTGGGGATGTGATTATTTATTCTTGTGAGAGTCGCAAGCCTGATCTCTCAAGATCCAAAGTTTCTGGCGTTATTCCCTCATGTAGCCATCAGTTTTTCACCGTTGCTGAGCAAACTTATTTAGACTTCACTATATTGATGATAAGAGATAATCCATGTCCTTGGATGATAAGGAGCAAACAACAAGATCTGGTTGTGTCGGTTTTCCTGGTATGCTCTGCTGCCTCGTTGCCTGTGTAATGGCGTCGTCTTTGCAGCTGAGGAGTAGGTCCTGGAAGTATGAAACAGTTCTCCTTTCGTAATAACTTCAATGCATCCTAATTAGAAATGGAAGTGACACGCTTGTTTTAAAGTGACTTTTCTGCGAAAGGTTTACATTAAAAATGAAGGTATTTAGTTGTGACGACTCCTTGCTCTCTCTGTCCCTGACTAATGTACTATGAATGGTGAGATTAAAGCATCGAGATAATCAGAATTGTCTCTGTTTATTCAGCTTCTATGAGGGCTGATTTAACTTAATAACTCTAATGTAGCCATCTTGAATAACATGATAAATATCTGCTTTACTGATCTACTGTTATTTCAGACCATTTATTTTCATTAGCGTATCATTCACTTTTATGTTTCACCTCCTACCAACGTTGCCCTGGAAATGAATTCCCATCTTTTAGGTTGCTTGCTGCTATGGAAATCATCAACAGAACTGCCATTACAGCAGGTAGTACAGGATGGGCTCCTCTTTGGCACCCTTTTGTTTTTCATTACCCCATCCCTCTTTTCATTGCGGCATCCCCACACAGCTTTTTAGTTCACTTGTAAATAATGAAAATGGAAAAAGCTGTGAATTGCAGAGTACCCCGGGAAGCGTCTCAGCACTATGTAGGACGGGACCAAGTCTTATCTTGGACGTGGTGCTGATTTCCGTAGGCTGAACAATCCCCAGATATCACGTCTAATGAAGAAAGTGTTGTTAATGTTGTCAGCCTCCTAATCTTTATCTCCATTTACTTCCGTACCTGCTATATTGGTGTTACGTAAGGACGTAACTAAAGGAATCAACACTTCTGTGTTTTCATGTTTTATGACAGTCTTGCTGTTGTGAGCATTTTTTCCCCTTAACTTTTCTGTTGATGTAATCCATTGGCTGTTTTGCGACTGGGGAAGGCACTGCTTCAAGTTAAAGAATCGAAAGTAGAAAAATGTATAAAAATGCCTCATTACCATTCTGACAATTTTACTGTCTCAAAGATGAGAGAGGAAAGAAAGTTAAATACAACATTTGTGCATTTTCTGAAAAGGACAACTGTTTTTACCGAGATTTTACCAGAATTGACAGGTTTCCCAAAACACTTCCATGAAATGATGTTTTTCTAGAGCAAAAATATTCTATCAAAAGTTTTCTGGTAGAGATTAATCCTCTTGGAGCTTGAGTGCTCTTCATGTGGTAACCCGTTAGTTCTGTCTCACGTCTGTACCATCAGATGACATGATATGTGGTGTGGGGAGTCTCTGTAGATGAGGTAAAGCTCATACTTGCCATGTATTCAGAAACAGTAATGCCCACGATGTGTTTTTTCAGCTCAAATGGCAAGATTTCAGTGATATAAGAGATGCTTTTATAGTCTTGTATGAGCTGGGAGGATGGAAGGAGAAATTAGTTGGGAATTTCTTCTTATATTTCATGGTCTCGTTAAGAAACATGTCCTTGGGTTCTATAAATATGCTATGGCTTTATCAGTTTCAGTAGAGCAGCTCCAGGTTCTTCTACCTGAGATGTGGTCACCCAGCTCCTGTTTCTGAAACTTGGAACTAATTATTCATTGCCATAGTTGACCAAGCAATTCCGTCTAAATTTAAGAATTACTGTCTGTTCGAGGAACAACCTTTCAACAGGGGGAGTCTGATGGGAAGCAGATCCCTGCCAGTGGGCTCTGCTGAACCAGTGGGTGGAACATTTATTGCACGGGATAGAACCAGCTTGTGAGGTTGGAACATCCTTCTGAGCATTCTGTTTCTTAGTTCAGCACAACAATCTGTTCAAAACAAGCTAATTTTAGTTCTTTTATGATGGAAGCGAGCCATTTTGTTCATCTGAATTGAAAATTTCACATTTGTGTTATGTGGAAGTTTGGGATTGACCTGTCAAAATTTTACAGTGTGGAAAATACATGAATTGGTAAGATGCTTCTGGGGCTGTCAGCTTGGCCTTTGCTTAATGGTAACTGGGTGGACTTCCACAGCATTATGGTTTGGTTTTTTGTTGTTTGTTTTTCAAAACACAATGGAACGAAAGGATTTGGATGGGCTTTAAAGAAGTCCAGAATTGTTTGCACTGACTGTGGTATTTGACAGCAATGGGAATAACTGACTGCATGGCTTGATGGGAACAGTGGTGGTGTTCTTGACAGGATCTTTGTCTTTCTCTCATTAGCTGTAGATGGAGCGAGTAGATTAGCCTCACTAAGCTGGAGTCAGTGTCTGAATACCCCTCACAACAATGTAGGGGACAGTGTAGAAGCTAAATGAGTTTATTATGAGAAGGTGGGAGTGCTCATGAAGCAGTTAGTTGTGTCATCTGAAGTGTAGTGCATCCGTTGGAGAGATATTTCTGCCGGCAGTGGCAAGGAAGGTGGGAGATGGATGGGTTTTGCCGGTGTAGGGATTTCAGGAGGATGCAGCACAATCCTTTGCCTCCTGCTTCGGGGAGGGACTCCTAGCGTTGATCGAGTACAGTTGTTTGCTGACCTGCTTGAGATGTGAAGCATCCTGCAGCTGAAGAGACTGCGAATCGGACTGCGGCCCCAGCTCCAGCATTTCAGTAGATAGGTATACCTAATAATTTTAAAAGAAAAAAAAATCCCCCCCAAAATATACATATCTTTTTTTCTTCCTCCCCTGTCCACATGCACACATTTGCATTCCTGCCGTTGCCAAAGTTGACACAAAAAGGCTTCAAAAGGCTTTGAAATTTTGAGCAGTGTTTTTTCTGAGCATATGTATTTTATGCGTATTTCTGTGTTGCATTTTTCCCTCTAACGAATATACTAGTGAAATTTGCAGATGGCTCTGGAATTTGCCACATGACCTGAGCTAGATTTTTTGGAAGCTGTTGGGTCCTTCCAAGTTCTTCTGTCGTTGTTGGGACATGAAGATGCTCAGCACTCGTGAAGGTTAGGGGATGGTGTTGAAACCTGGTTTAAGAAATTTTCTTCAGGGTGGTGACTAGTTAGATTCCCTGAAGGTGACTTAAAGTGGCAGGTGACCCAGTAAAGGTCAAATCAATTGTGTAATGAATAAACAGGCTGAGAAATTCTGAGAGGTGCGCTGCTCTTTGTAAGATTAGACTTGTTACCGTGAAGGCGATTGAAGAAATTGAAAATAAATTGAAAATAGAGAAATTGACACAGGCAAAATAAGGCTTTCGTTTTAATCCATGGGACAAGTTCTGTAGAAATGTCATTTATTCTCACTTCGTGAAAGTCTATATGATATTGAAGTTTTATGAAATGATGTGTGCCAGGCTGGTAGGAATTTGATGGAGGAACGGCTGAACGCTCTTACTTGCATCGTGTGGTTACTTCGTAATTCTTTCTGGACTAAGAAAAATAATTTGTCAATTGCTTAGGATCAAATATCAAAAATAACAGAAGGTTGTTATATGCATAAAGAAATATTTCATGAATTATTACCTGAAATGTTTTTATATTTTATTCCCCAGCTCCAAATCAGTCAGAAACTGAAATGCTACGGTATGATTCAGCTTACAGGACAGAGAAAGTGCAGTATATGTGTTTGCAGTGGGCTTTTTGGTCAGCTCAGCTTAGGGCCCCTGGAAAAGGATACCAGTTTTGAGGGCAGGAACAGAGTATTTTTGGAAAACTGCATATAATTAAAGCATTTCAGATGGGCTGCTTGAGCATGGATGCCCCTGAAGTCATCTGTTTCTGGGATCTTTAGAAAAGTTCACCTGAAACTGGAAAGTTAAATGAGCCTTTAGATGAACACTTAATTGATGGACCATTTCTGATCGGTGTCCTGTTTTGGGGTGTTGAGCATTAACCTCTCTGCAGTTTGCATCCACACCACTTTCAGTCGCAGTGCTGGAGCTTTGGTTCCCTTTCAGAAAAGGCTTCTTTTAGCTGTGTGGGCTGGGATTCTGCAGCTTTTCCAGTCCTTAGGCAAAGCTGAGTCTTCCCTTGCATATTTTATAGCCTGTTCATTTGTTGCTTGGCAGGGTTCTTGGGGGAGCTGGCTCTCTCGCTGACATGTCGCTGGTTAGTTGGAATCACGACTTTTCAACTTTATTGTGCTTCAGGGAAAAAGAGCAGAATGGATGCAGACAGCTTAGATTTATTTGGCTCTTCAAGAGGTGCTGCTGGGTGTGATGGTCAGTGTCTGTGCTGGCAAGTCAGACACCGGTTTTCAAAAGCGATTTTGTTAGTGAGTACCCTTGGTGATCAAAATTGAGATGAGTTATTTTCTTTTCTGAGACCTGACCCTGCTCTCCCTTGTGATGGAAACCCAAATGACTCTGCAGGTGCTGCAGCAGGTTTTAACAAGGGGATTTTGTGTCCCACAAGTCACGTAGAAATGTCAGGGGGCTGTTATGACTTTGCCTTTCCCTGTTTCAAAGTGGAGGGATGAGGTGCAGAGAGCTTGGTGAAGCCTTCAGCATTTACCAGTTGTAGCAGAATTCAGGGTCAAAAACCGCTGAGAGCTACTGATTTGGATTAAACGTGATGGATGAAAAGTTGGTGGTGGAAAATGTGGGTTAACCTGCCACCTCTTCTGGGCCAACAGAAGGAACGTGTGAGAAATGTATTTATTCCTTGACTCTGCCGGACCTGGGATGCCTGCTGTGCCCGGCTCTCTTCAGGATCTGATGCTTGTTATTCATCACCATTTGTTCTGTCAAGATGAGCGAAGCTTCTCTGGCTCTCCCCCATTTCAAGCTGGGTCTCCTTTCTCTTCCTTTCTTTCTTTGCCCTGCTTTTCTCTGGGTGTGACACTTCTCAGAGCTGCAGCTCTCCTGCACCTTTGTTGCAGGCTGGGGCTGAACTGGGGCAAAGGGGAGGGTGAGGAAAGGAGGAGGCTATGCATCATCTAGAAATTTAAGGGGAAAAATGCTGATTTTGCATGAATCTCTGATTTTCCATCACATTACAGAAAGCTCTGTCTCTTCATTTGCCAGCCAGCTGCTGTAAAAAAGCAAGGAGGGAATTCCGCTGATTCCACCTGAACTGTTGTTATTCGTTTGTCGGTTGGGTTATGATGCTGTTCCCAATGTTGGCTGAACCCAGAAGGACCTATAGCGTTTAATCTTTGGTGAAAGCAACAAAATTCCCGGAGAATTTTTTTTTCCCCTCTGTGCTATTCATTAAACTCTGTTAGATCAAAATTTCCTTTAAATGGCAGAGAGCGCAGTTCTCCCTTTCATCCCAGTTGAGGCTTTTGTTATTCTAGGCACTGCCCAAATCCGCTCCTGCCCTTGGGAATTCAGTTATATATATTTTTTTTTTTTTGGTGGTGAATATGCAAACAGTATTTTGATAGTATTATAAGTGGAAAATGAAGTAGCAGCAGACAAAACGATCTGTCGCATGTCAAGCGATGGCTGTGGCACCTGGTCCTTCACGCAGGGTGACAGACCAGCGTCCTGGAGAGAGAAGAGCTGTGGAGGAGAGAGGAGGTCACGTCAAGGTTTTCTCTTCTGGGTGTTTATCAAGGGAGATCTGAAATTTGGAGGATTATTTCGGTCAGTGCTGTTTTCTGTACAGACATCTACTAAATGGGTTGTATTCTATCAGGAAAACACATTGTTGCCATTGTCCAAATGGTTCTCAACAATCAATATTATCTTTTCTGGAGGGAATAATAATAATGTTTTGTGAATGTCTGGAGTCAAGGCGATTTTCAGCGCTTATCTACACTTTGTTTTCTCTCATCCTGAAGTAAATTCATTTACTCTTTACTAGTGTACCAAATTGATCCATAAACATTTCATTACCAGTAAACATGTTGCTACTTCCATCAAGTATTTTATTTCTGTGATGTTAATTGCATCCAAAGCTGAACATGGGCATGGCAGATAATGAAACCAAAGCTGCTATTAACAGACAAAAATTGGAGACTCTATTTTCTTCCAACTTTTTTTTAAGTAGTTTTTCCGTGTATCGTAGCAATCTGCTGTGTCACTTCTCAGCCCAACAAATATTGTGTAATTTTTTCTGCTAACCAGCACGGGTCAGCCACAGGAGGGGAGTGCTTCCAGCCAGAGGAGCTCAGTTTTATGTCTTTCCCCCTGGCAGACAAGGATGAGGAGGTTTGATCTACCACCTCTTAGGCATATACAAACTCATGCAGAGGTTTGTATAAAGAGGAGCAATCGCTACCACTTCTGTCATGTCTTCAAAAGAAAATTATGTCCAGTGTGGTATTGTGAGGTGAGTGCATCTCTCTGTAGATGTCTAGTGGGTTTGCTGTAGGAACTACTAGGCAGAGAAGTTAAACTTCACGTTAAACTTGCTTAAACTTGCACATCCCTCTCAGACCTGCAGCTCTGTGCTGGTTTTATTTAGTGAGGGGGGGCTATGGTGGCAGCTGCTGTAAGAAGCTTCTAGAAGTTGTTTCGCCTTTGTCCGGTGGACTCGGCTGGGCCTAGGGCGGACCCGCTGCTGGCCAGGGCCAAGCCAATTGGTAGCAGAATGTTCCCCGATAAAGCCTCTGCGATAACGTATTTGAGAAGGGGAAGAACAGAAAAAAATAAAGATGTGAAGGAGCTGAGCGGAGGCAGAGAGGGGGAGGCGTGAGCCTTGTGGGCCTTGCAGGCCTCACACTCTGGCCTCCTGCAGGGCAGCCAACTGGGCCCAACTTGGCCCGGCCTGGCTGCAAGAAGTGGAGAGGAATTGAGCAGTTGAAGTGAATAAGATGTAAAAAGGATCCTGAGAGGCGTCTGCCAGCCTGTTGTGAAGGATTTCTGGTGAGAGGAATGGCTGCAGACGCCAAGGTCACTGAAGAAGAAGGGGGAACAGTAATGCTGCTCCGGGCCAGAATACCCCTGCAGCCTGTGGTGCAGCCCACTGGGTGTGCCCCTGCAGCCCATGGAGGCCCACGGAGGGGCAGAGATCCACCTGCAGCCCGTGGAGGACCCCACGCCAGAGCAGGTGAGGCGTGACGCAGGCTGTGGCCCGTGGAGGGCCTGCTGGGGCAGCCGTTCTGGAGGGACTGCACCCCGTGGAAGAGATGACCCACGCCGGAGCAGTTTCATGAAGGACTGTGGCGTATGGGTGGGACCCCACAATGGAGCAGGGGAGGAATGTGAGTTCTTCTCCCGATGACAAAGTAGTGGCGTGAAACAACGTGTGATGAACTGACTGCAACCCCCATTCCCTCTCCCCTCCACTGTGCCGCTCGGGGGCAGGGGAGGAGGGAGAGATAATGTTAAGCTTGGGAAGAGGGAGGGGTGGGGGGAGGTTATCTTGTTCTCTGTCTCATTCTCCTGCTGTTTGTAGTAATAAATGAATAGTTTTCCCCAGGTCGAGTCTGTTTTGCCCATAACGGTAACTTTAAGGATTTCTCCCTGTCCTTATCTCAAACCTCAAGCCGTTTTCCTTATATCATCTCCCCCTATTCTCTCAGAGGGTGGAGGGAGTGAGAGAGAGACTATGTAGTCTGGTCCCGATCGGGGCTGAAATAGGACAAGCTCAAAGCCCCCAAAGTTGGAAACCCATCCCGACAACGTTACCTGCTTCATGGAGGAGCTGAGAGGGGATGCAGATTCATGGTTGTGGTTTAGAAACCCATCCTGGTTCAAAATGTGCTGGAGGGATAGAATGGAGGTGCCATGTTAAGGTAGGAAGGAAGGAGGCTGGAGCTCAGCCTGCCCTTGAGCTCCACTCCTTTGAGGTGCAACATTCCGAATTAATGTGTGTGGACGCTGAGGGGTTGGTCGAGGTCTGAGCACTGCCATAGGAGAAGGTGTTGGGAAATGAAGCAGATAACTTGCTTGTGGATGGAGTCCAAGAGGGACCTGGTGAAGCAGAGGGTTGTGAATAAGCTCAGTCCTAATGTGAGGGCAACAGGTCTGGGCTAAAGCTTGCAACGCAGCGGTCTGTGATGTGATTCACGAGGAACTGGGTTTGCTAATGGCTTTGTAGATTGGAACCAGGGCTCTACCAGGAGAACAACTGGGGAGCTGTGAAGTACTGGAGCCTTGAGACATAAGTGAATAACGATCTTTAGAAAGCAGGCTTTTTTTTTAAGGATGAGGAGGGGCTGGGTGCTGCATTCAACTTGAGTAAATTGTGATAAATTACCCTGGAAGTAACTACCGCATTAGGCGTGACATTATTATTAAGCATACGTTTGGATCGGCAAATTCCCCTTCTGTTCAAGAGGTAAAGGACAAGGTGCATCCTTTGTAGCTGCAGTTTGTATATGCTGATCGTTAATGTTCTGCTCCCTTTTGTTGTAGGTACTTGGCATTGTCCACGTAAGAAATAGTAATTTGCATTAGAGAACAGCAACGTCTGTTTTGATTAAGAACAACACTTTCCCTTTCTGTCATGTTTCCATGAATATTTAAATTAATTAAGCCCAGCAAAGATTTCATTTCAGCTTAATGACTTATAAATGTGACTTCTTATGTCTGTGGAAATGAGTGAAATGTGACAGACACAGCTCTTAATACACCTAATTACTGAATTTGATGCATCCCAAGAAGACGGGGTAGCAGGCTTTCCTCCTTAGAAAATGTTCCATCTCTGAGCTTGCGATGGTTGCTTGTAGTTGCATGTGTGTCTTCTGTCTGCTTCGCTATTAGTTTTCTTATTTAAGATTCTGCTTTGATATTAAAAACTCTCATTTTAGAGAGAATGGTCATAAGAAAGCAATGCAGTCTGTGACAAAAGGTGCTTGAGAAACTTTGTGTGATGCTGCTGTGAGCCTGAGACCAGCCAGCGTTATTTCTGAGGCGCTGAACGTTGCGCTGATTGGCTGAATGTCTGCTCATGAGATTCCAGAGACCTGGAGAGGGAAGAGATCAGAGATGCTCTAGAGAAATTCTTTTATTTCAGTAATGTGTGGGAGGATGGTCTCAGGTAATGATATCAGCAGAGAAATTCAGGTTTGTAGCAAATAGGTGGCGTTGGATTTGCTCAGGCTTTTTCAAAACTGACTGTGCATCAGAACTGGAGCGAGAGCCTGGTTTGGGAAGTGGTTGGAAATGCCTGAAAAATCAGTTTCTTAAGGCTTCTCTGTTGGGGCACTGATTTGTAAAAAGAGCACAGACATAGTTTTTGGTTGCTTTTCAAGATCTTACTCCTACTTTCTCTGGCATATCTGAACCTCAGGCACCTGTAATTTAGAGAAGCTGGTACTACTGCCTGGTATTGTGGACGAAATACAGAGTCCGTTTTTGTACTGGTGGTCACACTGGGGTCAAAAGAACTAAATCTAAAATAAGTGCTCTTAGGAGTAACGCAGTAATCCCGTTAGTAACACCCAGATTTGGTGAACGAGGCAGGGGAGCGAACCTGTCGTACTCAGAATTGTTGAGCGTTCCCAGGCTGTAGTAATACTTGACTTTTTTTTCATCCTAATCCTTTCAAGTATTAGAGGGGCAGATGCAAGTTCTGTCTGAAGCGGATCGGTCTTGCCTCAATTTAAATCCAGCTAAGAGTGCTAAATTGACGTGCAAGTAGGTGAGTCAAGTGCTAACAGACTCTCTCAGAAAAAGCTGTAGATGAGTTGGGATTCTAATTTATTTCTTTACAACTCTCCTAATGGAATAACGTGTACAAGAGGGATATGAATACCTGGATGACTAACAGGAAGGCGATGGGATCTAGTTTTAAGTGAAGTCTGCATCCCCAGGGGTAAATGACAATTGAAATGAAGGAAGCTGGTGAGAAGGATGTTCTCACCTGATGGAAGGTGATCTCTGAAGGGAACCAAGAGCAGTGCTCAGCCTCTGATCTAGTCGCACATTTTGATTCTCTCCCCATCTCTGCTACCAATTCTACTGTGAGCTTTGGGGAATGTTAATTATTTCCTTTTCTTTCACCCATTCTGATTGAGTGAACTCCTCTCCTGTGCACACCAAGAGTTCCTTCCACACATTAAGCATTCCCCAGTCTGGAAGAGATGCAGTTCCAGGTGGTTCATAGGCAGAAACCTTGGGGCTGCTTCGCAGGGACGGAAGACATCCAGACTGTGGCGCAAAAAATAAACTTTGCATTATCTGCCCCCTCTCTGAAAAGTACTATTCCGTAATGAGGTGAGGAATTTGAATCCTAAGAATTTGCCTTGACTCCAAGCAGAATATCTTGTCAGGCTTGGCATGGGCGCTGCTTTCTGCCATGATGAAGGGTCTGATGGACCTTTGCGATCAACTGATGTGTGTAAAATAACGGAACACCCATTTTTAGAGAGGATGACAAAACATAGATAACCTCCAAAATTGTTCTCTGGGTAAAAGAGATTTTTGGGTTTTTTTGTGGATAGGTGGATTAAGAAATAAGTCGTCTGAAGCATTTTCAGTATAAAAATTCGAACTTGATATTTTACCTATAAAAAAAAAAAAAAGCTTTTCAAAAGGCTGACTTCTTACCCAGCTGCTGGTTCTTAAGAAATTCTTTATCGTCTTTGTAAGTCGTATGTGCAAAATCCTGTCAGGTGCCAGAGTGAATAGCTGAAATACTGCCTTTTTCTCTTTTTTTTAACAAGATCCCTCTCATTTTTTGGCTTAAAGGTATGAGGAAGATGAAAAATTCAAATATTATAAGCCTTTGTATGGAGAACTGCCTAATGAGGCAGCTTTATCTCCAGCATTGAGAAGATTGGTCTGTGAATATAGGTTGAAAAAGCATAAAATATGTCATTATTGCTAATCTGATGTATTTGATCTAGCTAAGAATCTTAATCTTCAGATATTTTGCAAGGACTGAGACCAATTGATACATCAGTTCGTCTAGCCCTAACTTTGTCTGTTACGCTACTATGGTGATGATCCCTGAGCTGGTAAGTTCAGTTAATGTATTGAAGCGGTATTCCAGAAATGTAGCAGAAAATGGCTCTAAGATCCTATTGATTTTGTGCTAATCTTAAAGGAGTGCCTTAAATTATGATGAAATAAAGGAAAGCTCTAAGAATCTTTTCATATTTTAAATTAATTTTATTGCCAGTGGGGAATGCCACATCTGAGACTTTATAGACTTCCTCTTAAGATTATCTTGACATGTTTTTAATTGCATTTTGTGGTATGTTTGCTGTATTAATGGGTGGAGGAGAGGTGAGCAAATGAGATTTTTAGCAGCTATCAGTGAGATTTACGCAGAGGGGTAATTGTGATTTAGAGTCCTGTTGTTTGTTTAAAGAATAAAGCAAAATATAAGAGAGAGTTTAAAAAAAAGTGTGTTGGGTTAGAGAGAACAGGAGCGTGTTTGTTATTTTCGGCCAGCTCAGCGTACCGTTTAGCATCCCTCAAGGAGTGGTTGGGTTTGCAATCAGTGAGTGATGCTGTTCGCATTGCCTTTCATTGCAGCAAAAGCAGGGCTGGTGAGGCCGTGCCGTGTCCGGCTGCAAGGGCTGAGAGCCGGGAGGTCGGGTGCCTGTCTCTGCTCAAGGCTCTTCCCTTGGCCAGGCTCTGGAAGTGATGTCATCCTTCTGCGCTCATCTCCACATCTCTGATCCTGGGATTGAGCAGCTGCAATTCAGTGGGAGCTGCATGCAAATGTAAGGATTGTCCTGAATCGCAGTCTGATAAATAAGCATTAAATGCGTGGCTTCCTATAGATGGATAAAAGCTCTTGTGAGAATCTGGCTGGTTTCACCTGAAGCAGGGCAAAGTGAAAAGCACCTTTACAGAAGAGAGATGCTGTGGCTGGAGCTTCGCTGAAGCTGCCCGCGTAAGTCAATGGGCCTTGGTTCCCCTCTTCAGATCTGTGCAGCCAGCGCAGGCTGCAGGATTTCCTTTCATTGGCACGGTGCAGTAGGTCACAACGACATTTGCTCTTTCCTCCTCCAGCGGCAGCGTGTTCGTTCCAGGGGCAGGGCTCTGCTGCGGCCGAACCGCGCCAAGGTCCTTCCTCCTCCGCTCCACAGGCACTGAACACTGGTGGAAACACACAGCCATGGGAACTGCTGTTAAAAAGCAGGTCCAGTACGTACTGGAGTGGGAAGATTTTGGTTTAGCTGAAGTCAACTAAAGTTCAGTCAGGCCTTAAGCATCCGGGCTTTGTAATTTATACCTAGCTATATGGTCAGAGAACTTCTGCCTGAAACTTCCTTGGCTTTTGATTACAAAATGTGATTTCTGTGTCTAGCTCCTAGTACTCCATATCAATGTACATAGTAGGTTTGGCGGTTTTTTTCTCTTTTTTTTTTTTTTTTTTTTTTTTTGGAGGACCTAAAAATACAGGGAAGATGCATTGTTTGGGGTTGACAAGCAACAAATTTATTTATTTTGGGATGTTTCTGTGGTTGTGTTCACAGGTTTGTTTGCTTGTTTGGCTGTCAGACTTTTCTTTAATAGCTTTTGAAGTGGTTGTGTCTTAGTCCCTCTGTTTGCTACCCAAGTATGAGGTATTTGCTCCATCCAAGAGAAAACACACGTTCCCTAGAGCAAGGGACTGTGCAAACTCATCAGCTTTGCTATTTAGATTATTGCCTTCTTACATGAATTCTTTACAAGAAGCTTGTGTATTATCAGGAGCTCTTGTTCTGTTAGTTAGTGCTGTCAAAGGAGAGTGGATGGGCATAATTACCCCGTAGTTCTGGACTGGTGAAGTGGATAATGAAAAGTGCTACTGACAGAGGCTTTGCATGCCATTAAAAAAAAAATTAGGATAATGATTCAACAGCCAGAGTTTCACCTGTGCTGTGGGTAGCAGCTCTTTGTTCTGCTGTCTTCCTGAGTATCTGTAGCGCTGCCCCGAGTTGGACACTGTTTCAATGTCCTCTTTTTGACAGCAATGAGTGCCAGCAAAAATACCCAGTTAGGTAGTCATCCCTCTGTTACATAGCTGTGGAACAACATTCGTAGAATCACAGAAGGGTTTGGGTTGGAAGGGACCTTCAAAGCCCACCCAGTCCAAACCCCTGCCAGGAGCAGGGACATCTCCAACCAGATCAGGTTGCTCAGAGCCCCGGCCAACCTGGCCTGGAACGTTTCCAGGGATGGGGCATCCACCACCTCTCTGGGCAACCTGGGCCAGTGCTCCACCACCCTCAGAGTAAAAAAAAAAAAGGAAGATTTCTTCCCGGCATCAGTTAACTAGAGACTGACTTGTTCCTTGCTTCCTTGATGTAAGAAGGAGCTTTATGATTTCTGAAAGCCTGGTTAGGTTTTTTGGGGGTTATATACAACAATTCTGGGTGGTTTTGTTAGCCCTGTAGATGCCCACTCCTTTTGTGGCTCTGGCCAGACTCCTACCCTGAAGTGATCTCCTAAAGCAGCCGTGTTTGCAGTGGTTCACTCGGTGTCAGGTGCCGGTGCCCAGGGTATTTGAAAGCAAATCACATTCATTGAAGGGTAAAGGCTATTTCTCAGCCACTTCATAAAGTTCTTAACAGTCCGGACCTGTTGCACTCACCGATGAGGGTATGACACACTTGATGCCTGCTTTCAATTTTCCCTGATGCCTGCTTTCAATTTTCCCTGTTAACTGGCAGAAAATGAAAGGGTTTCCTTCAGAAGCAAGCTACTCACCGCTTTATGTAGGAAAATAATTTATTTTTTAATGATGCTAAAAATTTCTGGCTTATGTAGTAGCCAGTGGATAACTTCCACTCTTGGAACATTAAAAATTGAACGAGTGTTTGGAAGTCATTTGGTCCGGAGTTAATGACACCTTTGCTGTTGACTTCTGTGGAAATGGATGCAATCATGTAGGCAATAAAAATCCACAAAGTCCAGTAAGAAATCAAGGCTTGCCTGAGAATTGCCTCTAGATAGGACAAGATCTCCTCTCATGTTAATCGACTTAGTTTACACCGAGCACTTGATTTATAGACTAGGTGAGACTTTTTTTCCCTATACCTTTAAAAACTCAACGGAATTCTTCATTAAATCCTACAAGGAGGTTCAAAACACTTAAAAATGCATGATTAATTTCTCTCCTGTTCTGTAGGGCTTTTACTGAATTGTTCATCCTTGACTAGGATGTCCTGGGAGACTTGTGACAGAATTACTCAGAAAAATTCATATTCAGGGAGATTTTTATGCTGCATATCTTCTTGCCGTGAAACACTGCTCAGAGAATGATGATAAGGAGGGAAAATTACACAGGGAGTGTTACACTGCAAACATCTTTTCACTGCTAATGTGATTAAATGCATTTTGTAATAGCTGATGGAGATCCATTGCAATCCATCGAGTTCTGAAAATTACCAAGTGTAGGGATTAATATGACCAAAAAATTAAAATCCAGAATATTGCCTTGTAAAACATCCGCTGTTTCAACCACTATAGCTTAGCTGTCATCACTGAAGCTGCAAATAGATGAGGCTCTGGACTGATCCTTCCTCCCCTGCAGTAAGTGCTGGGTTTGATGACTAATTGCATAGATGATCCATTTAGCATAGCGAGCAGATATTTGCCTAATAATTCCGTTACTTTCTGTGTTTTGTGGTTTCCAGCGATGGTAATGAATGCAAGTGCTGAGTGGGTTTACTGCTGTGGTCCCAAGTGGGCACAGTGTGAGCTCAGATGAGGGAACGCTCCCTTGCTCCCATTGCTTTGTTGTGCCAGCAGCACTGGCAGCTCTGTTAGCCAGGGCTAATGTGCATTACGGTAAGGGGCTCTCACCAGCTACATCACGGAGGAGCCTGGAGCCTTTTCTTGTTCACACGTGAAAAGCAGTGTTGAACTAAGACCAAAAAACCCCACTTACCCCAAAAGATAAATCTCTACGTTGCAAACCCTTATGAAGACAAAACTCATTCTGTTTCTTCCCAGTCGCTAAATCTTGTTGCCCATCTCTGCAGACCTGCACCCAGTGCTCTGCCTGAAGAACAGATTTATCTCCCGGCAGGTTGGTAGTCTTGTCCTGGCCCTACCTTATTTTCAGTTCACGGCAGAAAGGAGAGATGACGTATTGTCAGCAGGACTGGGTTCATACAGCGCTCTGGCCTTTTTATAAATCCCAGCCTCTGTCTCTCAGTCATTTTAACACACCTGCTTAAAGCGAGTCCACTTTATAAACTGATGTACTAGTAGTTTGAAAGAATGTGTTGGGGACATGGTGATTGATTGGCTGATATTTAATAAAATAGCTTATTTTATTTTTGACACTTGTGAAGGTCTCCTACGCATTTCCCGATGAGTCTCTTGGATGGGAGGAAGGGGGTGATGTTGAGTAGGTCTCCCAGCGGAGGAGAGATCTGTGAGTCATTCAAGTGGGCACTGCAAGCAAAGCATGCCACATTTTGGCAGCTAGTCTGCTTTGGGAATGGAGGACATTTTTTTTTCTCTCTAATGAGAAGGCAATATATAATATTATGCACAACGACAAGGGCCAAATAAGCATCTGCAGTCAAGTCTTAATAAGATTAAAGATTGCAGCAAGAAGAGCTGTTGTATATGGAGTTCACGTCCAGAGCCAAGTACCACCGCAACTATAACAGATGATGCTTTATTCATGCAAAACAGTTTGCTGCTCTACCATTTAATTTTTATACAGGAAAGGCTTCCGTCATGTTTGAATTCTCCGAGGAGACCTGCGTCTTGGTGTTACGACGGTGCAGGTGTTACGGAGGACAGGTGTTCGGCACAGAAAAACCTGCAGAGGGAACAGCAACGCTGCTCCTACCTTCCCTGCTTTTCCGGCCTTTCCCCTCTCGCGCTATCTGTTGCACATATCACGGAGATCTCGGGTTTAGTAAACACCTCCAGGTCTTTATCAGCATTGGGAGATTTATTGGCCTCCTGTGTAACTTTTACTGCAAATTCTCTTTCTTAACATCTGGAGCTGGCATGCTGTACTCTGTTCAAAGCAGCTGATTTACTTCTTATCGAAGAATTATGTATGTATTGTACTTGCACTCCGTCGTAGCAAGAGTAACTTATCTCCTGCGTGCAGATCAGGATGCGATGCTGTTATCTGGCCTGTGAATACCTCTTTGACTGCCTCTTGTAGAGAAGTTCTCACATGAACCTCTTTTTCTCAGCGTGTGCAGTGAGTAAAATTTACAAGGAAGCTGGTGGCATTTCTCCCGCAGCTTAAAGTCTTGGAGTAAGCTTGAATGGTGTTTGGAGCAAGGGCTGAGTTGAGTTTCAGAGTGAAGTACTTGGCCAGCTTTAAAAGGCCCAGCCTGCTCATGCCGCTCTCCTTGTGCAGAGGAGAGGAAGGAGCAGGAAAAGGTTAGGGAGTAAGTGAGACCGACGCGATGGAGCCGGTGAGCTTCCTTGGTGCGTTTGTTGCAGATGGTTAAAATATGCTCTCTGTGCAAAACACAGCGCAAGACGACAGTTGCCAAGTTGGGAGGAAGATGATTGTGTGCTGCTCTGACACCTGCGTGAAACCACGATGTCACAGCAGCTGCGTGCCACTTCCAGCCTCGTGGAGTGGGTGTTCCTGGGAGGCTGTGGAGATCCTGAACACTCGCAGGGAGACAGGGGTGCTGCAAGCCTGCAGGCTCCATCTGCACACACGTACACTTACTGATCGGCTTGTTTGTTGGGTTTTGTTTTATTTTTTGACTGCTTTGACATCTGTAGTAATTTGCTGCTGTGGCTCAGATCAAACATTTTAGGAAAAGACAGGTCTCTTAAATAGAAGAGTTCTGCATACCGAGTGTCAGCACTTTAGAGATCCTTTCTATCCTTATTGCTGGAAGTTTGTAACAGATTCTACAACCTGATAAAGAAGGCTAGCTCGCATGCTTAGTGTAAACTTTGCAAACTTTATTCATCTTCTGGCTTTAATGAAAGGGTTTTCACTGGCTCGCATACTCAAGGCTTTCTGAAAGGTTATCTTAGTTTCTGCAACAAAATTCAGACTTGGGTTGGAACACTTGAGCCAAAGAGATGGTGACTGGTTTATAAGCGTTTTTATCTCGGTGTGAATGCTCAGATCTCTCCGTCAGACAGACCCTAATCTCAGGGATCTTTCTGAAGGGCTGAAGATCTTCGTGTTCTGTGGCGTCCTGAGGGGCTGCAGGTACTCAGTATCTCTGAAGAGCAGCCTGCTTCCACTGAGATTTCCAGCTGCAAACTCAGGTGCTAAATTTGCTGGGGATGTTTTTTGACTGTACTGTCCTTTGCTGGTAGCTCCTTGGCTCTGTCCCCCAAATCGTGCACCGCTCCTGGTAACTCATATTTGTCTGCTTCGCTCCAGCGGAGCAAACAGCGCTGTGGGTGCGAGTGCAGCGGCTACTCCAAGTGCTGTAGCTCAGAGGGATGTCACTTGAGTGGCTCTTAAAATTAGATCTGTCTAGGAGAGAGTCATTTAAATTCCACAGTTAAAACTCCTGGTGATTGAGAACAAATGGAAGCACTCTGAAGGCTTCAGAAACTTGCTAATGGCTGGAGAGAAGAGGGTCAGGGTCTTAGTGGGAATCGTTTGAAATCCTTCCCTCCCCATTACTCGCTCTTCCAGTGACACCTTGATAGTTGCGCTAGGGTGGTTAAACACACGTTGTTAGTTTTGTAGGTAGGGCTTTTTGCTCCAAAATGAAAGTGATTTATTTTTGTGCTGGTTACCACCAGTTTCTGTATTATGTGTTCTTAATTACCTAGAAATGGATTCACGTAACAGAAACATGGTAATTCATGGAAATCTAGTGGATGTATTGTTGGTGTATCATTCAGCAAGCACTCAGAAAGGATGAGCCTGAAATCACCCAGTGTCCCTTGCTCCCTGTAGACAGATCAGCGCCGAGTCACGGCATGATTCTGCAGCCTGGCTCATGCCGTAATCTCGTAAAGGAGCAATTCTGCGCACAGCGCCCAGCTGAAGGGCTTGCCGGCAGTGTTCCTCTGCGTGCTCGCAGCTTATCTGAAGAAAGGCACTTTGGGACCTCTGGGATTAGACATGGGAGCAGTTATTCAGCCGCAGGTGACCCAGTATTGCAGCTGCTTTGAAGGCTTGGGCTGAGAGGGAACGTAGCTGCCAGGGGCCTGGGGGACCTGCAAGGTTGGCAGCACCCTGCAAATGCCAGCAGTGGCTGTAAATGCAGATAATTCAGATGACGTGATACATCCTTTTGTGAGTTTTCAGTGTTCTGAGTCTATTGGAAAGCGATTCCAAGAGTGAGATTATGCTAGACAGCATGAGGTGAGTAAGCCTGGTTTTCTTATTGCCCCAATTTTCCACCCAGGATGAAACTCGGTGGCACACCCAGCACCCACGCTCGCCGTTTCCTTAAAGCTGGATCTTCACGCACCCTGCACACATGCAGGGACCTCAGCCTGCTACTTCAGAGCTGAAGCCTATGGCTCTAGGGAGAGTAATCTCGCAAAGGATAACCACTCAGTGTGGTGTGTTCAGAGCTGGAAAGCAAATCAAAAGCACTCAAAAGTTAATGTTTTCCTTAGAGAACAAACTTGTAATGTAACAAGGCTTCTCTTTAAAATGTGTGTGGTTAACTGATAATCTCTGGCATGTTTTGAGTGCTGCTTTGGAGTCACAGTGTCTCTGGGTACTATGGAGGAGCACATGTTGTAGGGACCCTGGGCTGGCTGCAGGGCTGGTTTTCCAGCTGTGGGATGCAGGGCAGCACCATGCAGACACATCTGGGCGGGCACCCACCCCACTTTCCCGTTAGGATGTGCCAGGTTTGCAAATCCCCATTTCTCACCTGGAAGGCAGTCCCCTGCTCTTTCGGGTACGCGAGAGGCTTTTCGTTTAAGGGCGGGACGGATGGATGTTGTCGGACATGAGCTGGGTTCTCTAGTGTGAGTAAATGGAAAGGGGAGGGGGGGAGATTAGTCCAGGATAAACCCTTGTCTCAGTGATTCCTTGCAAGCTGTGACCATTGACGTCAGTGGAGCAATATCAGTTTCTATCTGCCAAGGATCCAGCCCATTAGAAGTGCAGCAAGCCCAATTCTTTGGGTAAAAATAACTCATTCCAGAGAGGCCAGAGTCCCCTGCAAACGTGTGTAGATTATGCCTGGGCAATTCACACACAAACCAGGATGGTAACACCTTCAAACAAGCCTGTGCTGCCTGGCGTCCCTCAAGACCACGTGCAGCCATCTGTAGGCCTGGGGAGCGTTCTCCTTTCCCCCTCTCCTCTTAAACTGGACCTAATTTCCTTTTTCTGAATGCTGTAGGCACTCCCATCCTTTGTCACGCAGCTTTGATCCAGTAATTGAAGATGCACTGTGTGCACTGTGTGCTTTGGAGTAATCCTCAGAAAACCTGGAGTAAAAGGGGGTGGAGGAAGGACATGAGATTACACATAATCATCTCCGCTGTTCTTTTTTCCTTGCCATTTGGGGGCCCAACCAGCTGACATAAAGCACTGGAAAGGGCAGTTTGGAGACATCATTAACGGCAGGGCAGCTGCTTGCTGGGAAGGATAGCTCGAAACCTCCGTTATCATTCTGTGTCCTGGGGGCAAGGGCCAGCCCAGGCGTTCCTTGTGTAAATCCGGAAGATTTCACTGAAGGAGCCTCTTGAGCTGTGAAGAGGTCTGTTGTCATTGGTGCTGTATGTGCACACAGCGCCTTTCGTTGCTGGGCGTGAAGCTGGCCTCAGAGCCCGGCAGCCGGAGCCTGGCTGTGGGAACGCCGGCTGGGATGGGCTGCGTGTGCCGTGCGAATGAGTCCGGTGGGGCGGAAGGAAGTTTCTTGCCCACGTTGACGTTGGGTAGGTGTGAGGCATCAGGAGGTGTTTCCCAGTTGCCCATTTTTTAATATCATTGCCTCCTTTTCTAACACAGGATACAGGAATATTTTTTTTTTTTTTCTTTTTTCTGGAGCTTAACACACCATCCATCCAAAGCCTTTCACGCGGCCTGCAGCTGCCAGTCAAATGCTTCACTAAGATTTTTCTTCTTCCCCACTTGATCTTGCACTTTATATGAACTTACAGAAGTCATGCGTAGAGCATTTGGGGTGATGTCGGTATGATGGATTCTCTGTTAGAGGAGATGCTTTTGTGATGCTTTATACCCTGCTGTGGCAGCTCAGATGTTGTTCTGTGCAATGAGTGATACTTTTAGGCTATCAAACAAGAATTTGGTACCCAAAATGAGGTTAAAAACACAATGAGGTTAAATAAAATGAAAAGTTTGGCCACAACACCACCTTCCCCTGGATCTGAGTGTAGTGTGGTGGCCTCCAGCAATATTGTTTTACGCTGTTGAGCTGGATCAGGAGTATTTGGAAATTGGAGGGGAGACCTCCAGGGTACTTTCCAGTGCATGCTGGTGGTTCAGTAAATGCTACTTCTCCAAACTGTTGTTAATCCCATTTCTTGCAGCCACCAAGAACAGGCCTCTGTTATGCCAGCTGCTGTACAAATAAGAATGCGCCGCGGGTGCCTCAGTGAATTCGTACCAGATAGGTTCCAGAAAGCTTGGAGAAGGAGAAAACTCTCCAACTCAGATAATTTGCAGACAGTTTTTAATCAGAAGTTGCACTGGGTGGCAGTGTATCTTGGTCTCGTGCTATGACTTGCATCTCTCCGTGTCAGCTGTCTGATGGCATGATGCGTTTTCCTTTGTTTAGATGGTAATAGACCGGTTCCAAAGTGGTGGGTGAGAAAGAGTTTCATGATTATGCTGCTTAACTTTTGTTCCTAATGACTGATGTTCACTCTTGGCAGAGGTGACTGATTTGATTTCCATGTAAATTTGTACGTACAGGTGAGGACCCAATCATAAAGAATAGCTGCTGAGTTGGTTGGGTTTCTGAGTTTGATCAAAATCAGGATCAAAATTGAGGTGTGTGTATGGTAATGTTAAAATTCTGACAACTGTTTTCAGGAGAAGTCTGCTTAAAGTGACAGAACTCCTTCAGAGACCTGCTGATAGAAAAAGATCTTCACGTAGTCAAAGTGGCATATGGATTTTCTGGACTGGCTTCTTGTTTCAGAACAGGACACGCTGGGAACATATTTTGGTTTATTTGTGCACGTCCAGTTTCTTTACGTAGGTTGGGGGTCAGGAGTGTGTTTTAGATCTGCCAGTGGGATCTGACAGATTTTGTCCATGTACTGTGTTAACTCTAAGTATATAGCTATATTATATTTTAATCTGATGTGCGTGTTGGAACTTGGCATCTTAAGCAGTATTTTTATCTTCATGTATCCATTTTATTGTTAGATATATTTTACATGAAAAATCATATCTATTTTGGTATAGAAGGCTATAAATTTATTCAGGATGGTATTAGAGTTTGAATCCTTAGCTGAGCTCTCACTTATTCCTCAAATTCCCCCAGCTATTTGTTTATTTACAAGGCTAATGAATGCCCTATTTTTTTCTTTATCCTATGTCAACAGCATAATGTTACTCTCTTTTTTTTTTAAATTAACATTTTGCCTAAAACTCTTTTAATATTGTCTTGTTTTTCTAATCAGTAAATAGTTGGAACGATAACTCAGGCCTGTTACTGTAATAATAATAATCGTCATCATCATCACCATCTCCCTGCCGTGACTCTTCTCCGTCCCCCCAGAGCGGCACTGACGTTATGCACAGTGAGCAGCAGCATTCCCGCGATGTTTTCGGCACGGTCCAAACCAGAGAGGCTGCTGGCGGAAGATGTGGACAAGCCTGTGCTGATAACGCTCTCCTGCCCAGCTGGCAGAAGCAGGAGGTCTGTTTAGATGAAACACTGATGGAAGCAGAGGCGTTTCAGGGCATTTATCTAAACTGGGCCAAAAAGTCTGACATTTTTTGTTGTGTGTTGCCTGTCGCATTTTGATTCGAGTACTTATTTTGAAACAATCACACACAGCATGTATCAGAATGGGGATTTGTGTTGGGCCAATTCTTTAGCCATCAGACAACTGTTAAAATACTGCTCTGAGTGTTCAGTTTAAAACAATTAGACAGCAGGAACATACTTGGTGAGGTTTTTTTTCCCCTTGCAGTTGAGAGGAGCTGTTTGTGGTTATTTTAAGCTTTTATTTGTGCACAGTCGCAGCCCCACTGCTTGTCTCTAAGGCTGTGAACACGCAGAGCGGACGCTGGGGTTGAGGAAAGTCTGTCAACTTTGGAAGAAATGTCTTTCCCTTGAGAATGGTTTGGGGGATTGTGCTGTGTGCACATACAGAATAACATTCTTATTTGAAAATAATTGTAACAAGACATACTTGACATTCAAAGTCCAAGAGAATAAAAAGGAAGTTTGGTTAATGCAACATAGCACTTCTAATGCCTGGAAGCTAGCGGAAACAATAAAGAACTTCAGGGGTTTTAATCTTGTTTGTCAAGTAATTTATCACAGTTGTTTTCCTGAATCTCAGAGATAATCACCATCCACAGCAAACAGAGAGCAGATTAAACATGAGCTAGCGTGTTGTTCTGTGTCTCGTAACACGACACGTCAGGTTTTAACTGGACGCGGTGCAAAGCAACTGGATTTCAGTAGCGTGATGCAGTGCAACATAGCAAACATCGATGAGAGTATTTGGAAGTGTGAGGTCTTGGAATAATTCTAATAACAAGTGTGTTTACATCTGCTTCTGCTCACTGCTGGGCTGCTGGGTAGCTGAATCTGGGAAGAAGCCCTCGCCTTGACACCTGAATGCTGGTGTGAGCTGCAAAACCTGGGATTTCTGGTGCAGGTGGTTCTGATTCAGGCGGGGGTTACAGAGCAGCCACTACCTTTCTGTGATAGAAATGGCACCTGGCTTCCATTATTAGACATTGTTCAGGAAAATTACAATTTTTGCTTGAAAGGTTCTTTTTGCCTGAAAGTTGTTCCCCTGTTCCCTAATTAGAGAAAGATTTGTGGAACTGCGCTTTGGATTTGAAGTTCTTCAGAGCAAAACCTCTTCATGACTTGTTAATACCATGCAGTAATCTGAAGCCACCTGAAGCCTCTTATCTCACCACTTCAGGTCCCAGCTGTGACCTGAAGTTATAAAGGCTCAACGCCCTTGTCCTGTGGTGCTTGGAACCCAAACCCCAAGGCAAACACTGTTCTGTGTGCAGCTCTGGAGATCAGGCTGCAAGGAACCTAGCTGGCTTTATCTGCGGATCTACGACATGGCTAGGACACCAGTCCAGTAACCTTCGGTAACGCAGGTCTAGACCATCAAACAGGTATTTGGGGTGCGGGTTTCAGAAGTGTTACCCTTTGGTGCTTGTATGGCTCCCAGGTTGAATTTGTGGCGTGCTGAATGAATCTGGATGAAGTGCAAGCACTTGTGCCTAAGTTAAAACCAGCAGGAATGAATTTTAAATGAGGACTTGAAGTCCTTGCTCCCTTGAATCAGGACCAGATATTGGATTTGTTGGAAAGCGCTCGTGCTTGGCAGAAGCACGGAGATCCGTCTCTATTAGTGTGTTCTCCGGTTTTCAGTTCAGGGTGCCTTTGGCTTTGCGTCAGCTGTATTTTATCCCGTTAAAATGCTGTGTAATGCTGCATCAATAAATTCTGTTTTAGTGAAATCTGCAAGGAAGCAACAGCCTTATCTTAATTAAGCAAAATATACGACTCCTGCCACAGACCATACCAGGAGCCAGTCACCCTTGTAACAGTCCCTTTTTTTCTTTTCTTTGATACTCCTTTAGGTCTGGGGTTTTTTTTAGTGTAGAAATTGGTTTTAGAGAAGAAAAGCATGCATCATAGAGGAATGACAAGCGGCAGTGACAGAAAGGAAGCAAGCTGGATTGCGTGATGCAATAGTATCTCGTGGTCCCTCCTCTTGCTTAGCCCCTTCTGTACCTTTGAAATTCGCGCTGTTCCTCAAGATCTGACCCTGCTGCCTTCCAGCTGCCGTCCCGGGCACCAGGGCTGACATATTGCAGCTAAAAGAGATCTGCTGCTGGGTTTGACTGTTAAATTTTCCCAAAACCTTAAGTGACTTAGATCAAATGGATCTATTTTCCTACAGATTCTTGTTTGAGATTTGGGATTTTTTTTTTAATTGACTAAGAAAATTTGGGCAGCTTTCTGGTCCTGTATGAAGCTGAAGGCGGGTCCCTTGTAAACGAGGGGTACACAACCACGTTCCGCTCCGACCCTTGCCGCATCCCTCCAGCTGCCCTGACTCTTGCTTAGAAGCAGTGGTTATACTGTCTCAGCGAAATGTTCCCCAAGCTGAGGTTACTCTGCATCTCCAAAACATGGAGGTGTGTTTTTAGAGAATTTGTTCTTTGTTTTCCCTTTTCAGAAACTGCTGGCTTGCTTTGCAGGGAGCCGCTGCCGTGTTGTGCTGCGTCGGGGACTGGTTTTATTTGGAGATGGCTGACCTCTATCTATATATAATCAGGAAAGCACTTTCTGCTTTTACTGAATGAAAGGCAGTGTATAAATGCAAGCTATTACTCAGCGTACCGGTCTGGGATCGTAACTCTCCAGAGAGAGACTACATCTGCAGTGTTTTGTGTGGCTGGGGAGCTCCGTGCTCTGCCTGAGTTCCTTCGCTCCATCTCTTGATTTACAGTGGCTACTTTGTCTATACCTGTTTCTCTTTAACTTCTTGATTTATGAAGGAAGGTTACACGGCTCTGGGTTTGGGTGGGTAGGTAAACATGCTTCTGAATCGGCTGCAGCGCTTGGTTTCAGCACTGACCGTTTGAAGTCCCGTGAGCTCTCTGTGATTGCTTCCGTGCTTGGAGGCAAAGGAAAGGTGGCAGCTGCCTCTCTGGTTCCACTTGGTGAATTTACCTCCTTTGCTTTTCGGTTAATTCCTTGCCTAGCTGTTTGTGTGTCCCCTAAACACATGGTGAGATCCATTTTTAGGGGGTTTAAAGCCCACAGAAGCCTCGTCTGTGTCTGCGAAGCAGGAGCAGCCCTTCCCTGCTGCAAGGGGTGCGTGTCTTCCCAAATGCTCGTTGGAAAGACAATCTGTTTCCAGCTCCTTATTCCTTTTGCACGGCTTTGAACAGCACACAGGTGCTGTAGCCTGCGTGTGGCACGCTCCCAAAGGAACGGGATGCGTCGCTGCGTGGCTGTCTGCTGCTTTTCTGGGCAGGCTCTGCTCCAGGTTCTCTCGCGGGGATGGATGCTGCTTAGTGACAAAAGGAAAGGCACCAGGGAGTAGGAGAGGTTTATTAGCTACAGAGAAAGAATTCTAGGGCTAGATAGTTATCACTGGAGATTAGGTTCTTGAACAAAAAGCTGTTATTAATGAACGAAATGTTAGCAGAATGCGTAAGAGGAGGACTGAGGAGCTGGAAACCCTTGTAGTTGGAGGAAGGAAACGGAACAGATACAAGAGATGTTTTACTTCCAAGCTTTAGTCAAGGTTTTTGTAAATGTATTACTAGCAGAACTGTGATGAGTATTTTTCATGAGGCATGTAATAGTCAGTTTTGGAGGATCTACAGGACCCGAGTCAGGAATGCGTGACCCAGAGTAGGGGAAAGGAGTCTCTGTCTTGGGTCTCTATGTTCTCAGTGAAAATTTAGGTCAGCTCTTATCAACGTCGGGCTCCTTCTCCTGCGGAGCAGCAGAGCCGAATGGGATGGCTACTCAGCTCTTGTGTATCCACAGCAGCTCAGTTCCCAGTCGAGCTCATACTGGGAGTTGGTTTATACTGGTGTGCAAGTAGGGTCAGAATGAGACTCGTTGATCTTTAAGAACAATGAGTTTGGTGGGAGAATGGAGCTCAGTCCTCCTCCTCCCAACTCCTACAGACAATCAGATGCTGTTACTCATTGCTGCTTTCTGAAATCAGAAAAGTACAGATGGCATCACGTTGTTCGGAGGCTACCACAGATAAGCTGTGATGAAAATTCTGTTGTTACTGGTGATTTCTAGCTCAGTTCTCCTACTTTTAAATATGTTTATTCAGTGAAGGAGAAAGAAACCATGGGGCTTTTTCATTTTAATTTAGAAACCTCACTGACTCTCTGCTGTTGCCATTTAAAATGTAGTTATGGTCAGAAAAATGATGCTATGAAAAATAAATGACCTGGGGAGTGCCATAATTTTCCTTGCTCTCTCCAAGACTCCCAGATCAAATTTTCTCTGCTTACAGATCCAAAAGGTGTCTGTGCAGATTGGCAGTACTGCAGACCATGTGAAATTGTGTTGGAAACTGTTCTTTCAGCCTTTGGATCCATGCTAAGCCTGAATTTCTGCTGTCAGGACCAGCCAGGTTGCTATGGCGGTCAGACCTGACCGTTGATGGACCGTGGTCCTGCATCCTATTTCTAACAGCAGTAAACATCGGGTACTTCTGAAAAGGGTACAGGAAGCTTCTCAAACAGGAGCTGTGCGGTACCTTTAGATGTAAGTGTTCTTGTTCAGCTGTAATTATCTCTCTGGCCTGTACCTAGCCTGGTTTTCCATCTTCACTGGACTTTGCAAGCCGCTGCCCATGCTGTTGATTTTACAAAAGAAGATGAACTGAAATTCACCCATTTAAATCCCACAGGCTTTGTGTTCCTGAGAATACAAGCCAGTTTAGCAAAACGGTATCACGCACTTGCAAGCACCGTAAGTCCCGCTGGTTTAGAAATAGCTGATGAAGTGCTTTGCTGGAACAGGAGCTGCGAATGCGGTGCACGTCCATTCGCGGGGACAGCTGAAAGCCTCGTGTGAGCTGGGTCAAATGGAACTCGAGATGCCCGCTCCTTGCGCACTCTCCTGCCTGGACCTCGCACGCTGGCTCTGCAGGGACCGTGTCTGTGATTCGTTTTCTGATTCCTACTGAAGTTTTACACTGGCGTGGAGTTCAGCAGGAAATCCTGAGGGTGCTACCCCTCTGACCTTACAGCAGCAACTGGAAAGCGCCTGCCGCCGTCTGCAGCCAGCGCTGGTCTTGAACTGCATTTGGTTTATGTTATAAAGGGACAGGCAGCCCATGCAACAGGTTTGCCCTCTTTGTGGGGATTTTCCTTTTTTTTTTTTTTTTTCCCATTACTCAGACTTGATTTGATTGCTGCCAGAGAGAACAGCCAGTATTAAAGGGAAGAAGCAGGTTTAACGAAGCAGTCGTAGTGAAAAGTTGCAGGGACGATGTAGCTGTGGGTGTATGTTGTGACTTTAGTCCCAATAGTGCCTTGTGCCCAGCCAGGAGAGGTGTGGCTGGAAGCCCTGCTATGTGGGCATCTGTGCTTCAACTGAGCTTCTGGCTGACTCAGCCAGAAAAAAATAATCACTGCTTTGCCTGCTTTTTATACAGCCGCCCTCCCGTGTGACAGCTCCTGCCCCACTCCCAACAGACTGCAAGCATCTTTTAGTTTAGGGGGAATTTACCGCTTAGGCAGTACGCTGAAAATAAACTCGTCGTGGTTTCCAGCGTGAAGGCAAGGAACGAAAGCGCAAGAGAGCCGCGATCGCTAGCGAGGTGCGCAGGCAGATACGGGGAAATGTAATCCTCCGAAGCAACCTGAGAAGCTGAGTTGTTTTTCCAGAGTAGATCTGCTTTGCCACAGAGGCAGGAGCTCAGCTGGAGGAAACTGGAATGGCTTTGCTTTTTCTTTTTTTTTTTTTTCCTTTTAATTGTGTTCTGGAGTGTTGTGCCCAGTGACAGGCTGGCTGTTGATCCTCCTCCTTTACACAGCAGAAGAACGCCCGCAATCGGGTTGGAACACCTTAAATGTTCGGGAGAAGGTTTTGGGTCCTTTCCTGAGCCTGTCTCCTTGTATTATACGGTAGAACATGAAAATTCTTGTTCTGTTCATGCGTTAAGAATGGATTGCTCTATTTTGTTACCAAATAACAGAGGAAAGTGAAGCAGCTGTGACAACTTAAGCATTGAAAAATCATAAATCATCTTCCCTTTCCCTTGTCCCCCAGAAATCATGAAAAATAAATGTGGAGCCCTTTAGGAGATATTTTTATGCTTTTCATTCTTTGTAGCTGGGAGGCTTAAAAATGTGGTGCTTTTGACATCATCACGTGACTTTAGAATTGGGGATTTTAATAAATAATAAGTGCAATTAAAATGGCAAGAGATAACACTAAAGAAGCTTTAGAAATAAAGTAGTGCCACAATCCTGTCTCTCTGTAGACAGACACAAATGTTCATAAGCATCTACTCAGTTTCTGATAGAAGTGGTGATAATACAGAGGCTTCAGCTGATAAAAGTATCGGGCTTGTACCAGAACAGTACTCATTTAATAGCTGGGTGGGTGAAAATGCCTTTGTTTTGTTTAGCTGGCTCTGTTCTTCGGTCGTGGATGTTCTGGGTTAATTAGTATTGGAGCCACATTCCTTGAAAGCTCCTATCTACCAGTTTTCTCTTAGAGCTGATAAATCATGTCTTTCTAATTTCTGCCTGTTTTCTTTCATCCTCTGAACCATGCTACAGCCACAAAGGATATTCTTGGCTGCAGAAATGTTCTTTAATATTGATTCCCTGCTTGCAGATGTGACGGCTCCTCCGTTAGCGTCTCCTCAAAGCTCCACTTCCATTACTGACTGGAGGAACGGTCGCTGTTTTGGGGCTGATGCCATTTGCTTTTGCTTTGCTGTTTATTTTCCTTTGGGAAAGCCTTTTTTTTTTGTCATGTACCAAGAAAGCATCTTTCTTGACGCTTCCACTGTGTCAAACACAGGATACCTGGCTTGGCGAACACCTCGTCTGACCTACTGCAGTGTTTCATCCTCGCCCCCGCCCGGCTGATGTTTTCAAAACACCAGGTGAAGACATGGTATGAGTTAGAGGAGGAATTATATTGATTTGTTCAATCCCAAATCCACTGTGAATAGCAGACATGAACAACTGTTTCGGGATGGCAATGGTTGCAGACACCTAAGTTTCACTGCAAGGTGCTGAGGACCAAACGTTTGCTCTTTTCCGGTGATCTCTGTATGGAGCGTAGGGACCCTGCGCACACAAGTGTTTTACTTCATATAGGGAAGGTAGATTTAGATTAGAAGGGAGTTGGATTGAGATTAGATATTAGGAAAATTTTTTTATGCTGAGGGTGGTGGAGCACTGTCCCAGGTTGCCCAGAGAGGCGGTGGATGCCCCATCCCTGGAAACGTTCCAGGCCAGGTTGGCCGGGGCTCTGAGCAACCTGATCCGGTTGGAGATGTCCCTGCTCCTTGCAGGGGGGTTGGACTGGGTGGGCGTTAACGGTCCCTTCCACCCAAACCACGCTGTGATTCTGTACAACCTCCTTCCCAAACCTTAGAAGTTAACTGTCTTACCATTTGCCATATTACTGTAGAATGTAGGAAAAATAGCTTGTGTACTTTGCTTTGAAGAGATTTTTTTACCCTTTCCCTTAAGGTTAATCAAGCCTATTAGCAGAAGTTAATTAGAGTAATTAGGTTAGTTAGCATATTCTCCTTAGTCTTTGCTAAAGCTGGGAGTTTGAAGGAGCGCAGTAACTATGCTGAGATAAATGAGAATGTTCTGCTGTTGTTTATTCCCTTGTATTCTGGAGAGGTGATCAGTGCCCTGCCAGTTTTCCTCCAAATGATTTTTTTTCTCAGATGACTTGATCATAAATATTGCAAGTAGCCATGGACTGTTCTTTGCTGACTTACTTAAGGCATTAAACTTTTATCCTTCTCATTACACCCCTTCTTTGAGAACTGATGCCCGTAAGAATATGTTGGTGAAAACAGAAGTATTTATTTCCCCCCGAGGGAGTTACGTTGCGCTCGGTCCAAGGAAAATATTTAAAGATCTTCTGTGCCGTTGCTTCTGTTCAGTCTTACGGCTTGTCTTTAGCTGTTCCGACATCTACGTTTGGAGCTGTTATGTTTTGGCTACAAGCTATTTTCTCATATACTCATACTCCAGCCCCTGACATCAGTGGACAGCCAGACTGGATACACTTCAGCTCGAATTTTGTCTCAGATGAGGAGTGTGTGCTGGAAAAGCTAGATTTTTCTTGTATGCTTTTTCTCCTCAGACAATACAGATGTGATTGCCCACCCGCTGTTTCCATATCCAGTGTAGCAGGGGGACAGGAGGCGTTCCCTCACCTTCTCTCTAAAGGCTTTCTTCTTAGTAAGACCTTGAAACTTCTCCCTCCCACGTCCTCATTAACTCCTGGAGTGGACTTTGCACTGATGCCCGGTGTGACTTCCAGAGCTTACATTCTGCTGATGAGAAAGCTGCTGGCCTTCGGTGCTCTGTCGATATCTGGCTGGTGACCGTAATCCAGGTTTGCCTGGGCTTTGCCAGGACACTGGCAGATCAATGAACAAACCCCACATGCGTTGTAGCCACACCTCATCCAGCGCTGCTTAAACGCCACGTTGTCTATGAGTGCATCTCATGTTCCCCCCCAGATATATTTATTTTGGCAGGTATTTTTTCCTGTTTTTTCCATAGTTTGCCTTTATATAACCGATAAAGTTGTAGAGGGTTATGTAATTTGTCTGTATCTTACCTTACTCTAGGCAGGGTCTGTGCTAAACCCTGATGTTGTTGTGTTCAGATGATCAGCCTTTCATTCCCTAAAAAGCTCTACTAATTTTAGTATCCGAGCACATAATTTCTTCCCTTTTGCTTGCCCCATCCAGCAAGGTGTCACTTTGGGGTGCAAGGTAGTTTCAAAAATGCAGGTAATTTTTTTTTTTTTTTTTTTTTTTAAGACGTGAAAAACACCTCTGGCTAAATCTCGAGAAAGATTCATGCTGTGGGAGGCTAGGGTTACTTGGAGTGAATTGGAAAAAGATGCAAAGTTGTGGCTGATAACGCTTGCTGATGTGCAGCTCATGCATAGTAAAATATGCCCTTAACTACTTCCATGGTCCTGCTTCGCTGCTCCCAAGCTCATGGCAGCCGGCAACTGAAACCTGGTAATTTAAATTTGCATTGCATTACATGGGAAAGGTGAGCCCGTTCCTTCCTGAAAGATCCTCAGCCTCTGAATAGAAAAGCTAGACAAAGCACCAGCTGAAAATGGGGTAGCGATTCCGTTTTGGAGATGTGGTAAATCACAGGCAAGCCGCAAAGATCTTTTCAGGGCTTAAAGCTGGGAGGTTGCCATCCGATTTTGAAACTGTCCTTTAGCTTTACCCTTATAGGTCTAGAAGTCTCTGGTTTGGATAGAAATTGAACATATGTCTCCTGGTGACTGCATATTTGAGCTTCTGGACCAGTGTCTTCTGCTTTTTACCTTGTTTTTTCCCTACTTGGCTGAGAAATAATAGCTTTTGCGTGCTGTAAAAAGACTGATGATAGATTAATGCATGTGTATAAAGAAGCTGTCAGATGGAAACGCACAGTGACAAAGTTTGAGTCACACAAACTCTTTCCTCTGTTCGCCAATCTACTTGGTAAAGACTCACTTGTATGTAAATCTCTGATCTGATTTCTCATTATTCACTGCATTAGAACATCTGCCAGCTTCTGCTGTAGACATTTATTACTTCCATCACAGAAACACATCAAGGCCTTTATTCTGGAAAGGTTCTGTGCCAGGTAATGTACAAATACCGGTTCCACATACAAAACCCTAGTCAAAGTTTTCCTCAGAAGGCTGTGCCAGCTCAGGAATGTGCCAGCCTAGATCTTGGGAATGCAACTTCAGAGGTCCTCAAAAGAGGAGGAACTGGATGAAATTTGGTTTATGTTCTGTAGGAGTTCGGAGATGATGTTCCTTTCTGGTCTTACAATTTTGAAACTTCCTTCAGGCTTTCCCCTCGCTACAGCTTGAATTACTAAAAATACAGTGTGAATAACCAAAATTCTCTTCTATATTTATTTGTGTAAAACAATGTTTAGAGCTCAGCGCTTTTACAATGCGAAGGAAGTGGTGGTATTCCCACTTTTAATTGCAGGAAAAATAAAAACAAACAGGGGGGCAGCAGACCTTGCTCAAGGTCGTGTGCAAGATAGAGAGCTAAATCCAAATATTTGAGTCCAGGTTTGACTCTTGAACCCTATTTCATCTCCAGAGAAACCTCAACCAGATAAAAGGTGTGGAGCTGAGGTCATCCTGTCAGTAGCCTCTGCAACCATAAGAGAGTGGTGAAGCTTTCCCCAAAACTATACGAACATTCAGGGGAAGTACTGGGAGTAAAATCCAGGAGGAATAGTAACTGAGTCAAGGATAAAGGGAAGAAGTTAGTAAATCGCAATCATTATTCAGGGATAATATTTCTTACTGTCCAAAGAGAATATTAAACTGCTGCCTAGGAAAAAAAAAATCACTACGCAGAAAAAAGTTATTAAGAAAAGATAATGGAGGGAAGGGAATATTATGCTGATTCTCCAAACAGTTATGAATGAATATAGATACACTGTCTGTGATAAACGAAACACATTTCCCCAAAGAGAATTGGGAAAAAAGTCATTGCTAAACACTGATCTGTCTTTCAAACACTGAGCACCAGAATAACCCTCCTTTTCAAGTTTTCTGTTGATAACTCCTAATGAGAATCTTTGAGTCATGAAAACATTTGGAGATTTCAATCTTGTCGTATAAGAGCAATAAATCAAAAAGATGGGACAGACAGCCACTTCCTAAGAAGTCCCTGAATCAGTCAGTTAGCACTTAAAAAAAAAAAAAAAAAAAAAAGAAATGCAAAAGAAAAACCTGTCTTCTGTGTAGTGTTTATAATAGATCAAATGTTTCTATTTTATAACAGTAATCAACAAAATTGTGGAAGCAGCTCCCTTGCAGAAAGCTCTGGAATTAGGAAATCAAATGTCTCTTTACCACTGCAGTCTGTTTGCAGGCAGTCAATGGCTGCATTACTGGAATGAGTTTTAAGAAAAACGAAGTCGTCCAAAAAATTCAGTTATCCTCGCAAGTTCAGACCCCGCCTCGAAACTGAGGCAGCGATTTGCATGTGGTTGATTGACATGGTTGCAGCTCAGGTGGGAGCTGGGCTGCAGGCCCTTACACCCAGTGACCCTTTTGTGGTGGCAGCTCCCGAAAATGAGCTGCCAGTGGGAGCGACGCGGCCGTCGCCTGCCTGTCTGGAGTTCCTGGGTCCCCACAGAGACGGATGGCCAAGGTGCTGCACTGACAGGCCAGCCAGAGAGGGACGTGAAGGGCTGGGGACTTGGGGAAAAGTTTAGAAGAGGGAAGAGGGCTGCAAAGAGCAGCAAGGATTTGGCAAAGGTCATAAGAATGTCACAAGGAAGAGTGTGATAGTCCTGGTTGTGGCCTGGATCACACTGCCATCTTGGAAAGCTTCGTGGTAGAAAATAAGGATGAAGTTGGTCCTCCCAGACACGTCACGGAGCTCCTGGCTTCTTCCCGACAAGGGACGGCCTCTGTTCATACGAACGATGTATGCACAGATGGCAGAGACACCGTGTCGTTGTGGGTGTAGTGTTACTCAGATTTTAACTTCTGTGGGAAGGTGGGGAAGACCATTGACCATTTCGCAACCTCTGTGGAGGTTTGCTAGAACAGAGAAGGGAGTAATTTGAGTTTCTTTGCTGGGTCTTTGTGATGGGGGAAGACTGATTGCTGGCCTTTTTGTTTATGTGGAAAGAAGGACTCTCCAGCATCCCACCTCAGTTATTCCCCCCTTCCTTTTGAGATTTGACTGAAAACTAAAGGCTTTTCTGATATTTTTTGTCTATTTCTAGCAGATTAACCTTGGTTTAGATGTGCAGGCTCTTTTTTTTTTTTTTTTTTTTAAGGCTTAAAAATAACTGACAAGTGCAGAAGTCTTGAGAAATTAGTGTCTGTGGCTTAAATACATGGTAGTGGATTGAGTGTGTGTGAATGGGCTAGCCCTCTCCAAAATCATACGGAGACACGGATCCTTGCTTCTGCAGCAAGATGCTCGTGCAAATACGACGCGTTAGCGACCGGGCTGCTGCACACATACAGCTCCAGAGGCCTTGGGCTCAGGGAGGATGCTTGCGTGCATAGCTATTATATAAAATTATTCTAAAATAGCTTTGTATTTTAGGTTATATCTGGTTTACTGTCAGTCTGACGTGGAGCTGAGATATCAACCACTTCTTAATTTCAGTTTAGGATTAAATCTAGAGTATCTTTTCCACCCGTGGGTGTCAGTGATAAATCACAGCTTTGCTCTGGGGCAGCGCTGTAATGACTTGGACCTGGGGAGTAACAGCGGCTGTGCATCTCTTCTGCCCTCGGGGAATTCGGTGTCAGCAGGAAAAAGGCAAAAATGTGTCTAATCTCTGTTCCCGACCCCTTTGGACCAACTGGATAGCTCGTTAGGTGGTTCATGGGGTATGGCCCTTGGCGGGGTGCGGTACTGACAGAAAGCTGTCGCTGTTCTACATTCTCTGTATAGCTCCGAGTTAGCACTCTCCTCTCTTGTATTCTGTCCAGGATATGGAAAACCTGGTAGCGTCCCATGGATGAAAACCTAGTATAAAAGAAGAATGACCTCTTTTATTAATCAATATCTTTCCAATGTAAAGCTCCTATTTTGATTTTTTTAGTTAATTATTTCCTTCTGGGCTATGCTCCTTGACTGTTTAATTCTGCAGCGAAGCAGGGATCTCACATTCCCACTGCTTCCCATTAGATGGGGACCATTTGTAAATTTGGGGTTTCAGAGCCGTATGCAAGATTAGGGTATTGTTACGCTGCTTGTGTGATGCGGTTTTGGATTGCACTGGTACGTTTTGGGTCGTATACTGGCAGACTGCTTGTTTCCTCTAATATTTCAGAATTCCAGTGTAGCTGTTTATTTTCTGACACCTGAGCTAGGTGTTCATCAGAGTTTTATGATTCCCGGGTTGGTTTTGGATCAACATGACATGGTGTTAAGTGTCCTGATTGATGCAAATGAGAGAGTGCAGGGAAAGGTTAACTGGGAAACGTTCAGCGCTCAGCCTGTTGAAAGGAATGGAATGATTTACAGGAGACATGTGTTTTTAAATTTCCACAACTCTCAGCCTGGTGTGTCAGCTCATCTTCCATTTATCCAGCAGTCCCCTCACTGAGGCCAGATTTCCTCAGCTTCCAAATGAGAAGGCTGTGGCCCAGGACCCAGAATGGTCCTTACCCGCTCTCCCTGATCTCTGCTGGTACCATAGTAAAATCCATTCCAGGTGGCAGCGTTTTTGTGTGTGAAACTTTCAATCTGACTTTTCTGGATGTGTCATAGGCCGAAAATGCTCATTACCTGCAAAGCCCGATTGACATGGCTTCCGCTGCTCTCACACCTGCATCTCTCCTTGGGTGGAGCTTACCAAACAGTGACTTCCACTGATGTGTTTACGCAAGATTGTGAAATGGTTACCTCATACAATTTCCTCTCAAGCTATTTTTACCTGCACTGTTTTCTGCCTTTTTAAAAATTTAGACTATGCTAATTCCGTTAAGAAAGAAATTTGGCAGTGAAAGGAACAAGCAAGTCTTCAGTGCAGTAAGAACGAGGGGAGCTGGGTAACTTGGGCTCAGTTTGAATTGCACCTCTTTGTCTTGCTTTAACGATCATGTGCTGTGGATGAACTTGCAGGAAAGCCATAAAGCGACGGCTTTTAAGGGGAATGGCCTAAAATTCCTATGGACCAGAGCTGCCTGTTCAGCTCAGTCTGCAGTAACTTGTGTTTGGGATGCCCCAAGGCTCAGAGGCAACACAGGATGTGGTTGGTCTTACGTTTGTGTCAGAGATGGTACGAAGTAAGAGCATCGTATGACTTGACTGTCTCTCCACATATTGATTAGCTGCTATTGGGTTAGATGTTTAATTAGTGTTAACAATCGCGGACTCGTGCAAGCAGGAAGACACCTTGAAGCTGTGTTGATTTACGTATGGCAGGGATTTGATGCTTAGGTTAGTGATGACCTTTTTCAGTGCACTCCACCTAAAGAAATATTAAAACATAATAAAGCAGATGCTTGGCTGGTGAATGGGATCCAACTCAGCCTTAGTTGAGCATCTGGTGCTTTTCCTCCCTGCAACCTGTTGAGAAGCCAACTTTAGGGAGCAATTTATGCTAATCCCTTCTGCTGTTTGCCATGGGCTTTTCTAGCCGGCCTGCTGGCAAACAAGATGCACAGGGCAAAGCGTCCAGCTGAATTGGTCTGACAGAGAGAGGTAAGGCAGGGATCTTGGCTTCGTCGGCGGGATCAGAGTGATTAGAGATGACACTGATGTGTGCTGGAAGCCGAGTCCTGGACCACGGTGTTCTTGGAGCAGCGCGCAGCAGAATGACTTCTGTGCAGACCTCTGAGCTCTCCACTCTTCTGTCAGCGAAATGGCAATGACCGTCACCGACCTCAGGTTCCACCCACCCCTCTTTTGGGGCGTCATTTGCAGTGATCATTTCTCATTTCTCTTGCTTTGGGTTTTTTGGTGAGGAAGCTTGGGGCAGGGTGGTACCCAGAGCGCTCAGCGGCGTGTGTCAGTACTGAACGTGGAAACGGGGATTTCATTCTCCTGGCTATCTGGCAGATGCAGTGCATTGTTATTGCTCTCAGAATTAAGTAATCCTAAAGGTTAAGCCTGCAGGGTGTTCTCAGCCCTGCAGGAATTAATATGGTGACATTTAACTGCTATTAAAAAAAAAAAAAAATTATTTTTTCCTTCTCGCCCAGCCCCTGCATTTTACTTGAAAAGAAGTTTGCTGTGCATGCTGGTGCAGAGTGGCTATTTAAAATAAATCACCTTGATTTATTATGTTTCCTGGTGCAGAGAAGAGAGGGAAGAACGGAATACAATCAGTGGCTGGTTTGGAGGGCTGACCGTACGCAGGCGTCATTTGCTACTCCAGTTAGAGCTGGTTCTGTGCTTTCTGTTAGTTTGTTGGACAAGAATGGCTTTTTACGTGTCTGGCTCAAAAAAAAAAAAAAAAAAAATCTTTACCTGCTTTATTTGCTGCTTCTTCCAAGTGCCTCATTCAAGTGGGTTGTAAAGAAGTTTCCTGCCTTTTCTCCAGCCCAGCTGGCTGAAGCAGAGTGCAGCCACCGATCCGATGCAAGAACGTTAGAAATGAGAGAACACCCTGGGTTTGGGCTTGTTCCAAACCCGACTGAAATCTGTCCCCTTTGGCTCTACTGGACTTTGGAGCATGACTTTTCTTTTTCTCCTCCTTTTTTGCTCCCCTTTTCCCTCTCTTTTTTTCTCCAGAACAATTAAGTACTCATCTATTAATGTTATTTAAACTTTCTGTAAAAATAAGTCCATTCATAGCAATAAATACCCACTTTCTAAATGATGATAACAAAAAATAGCTGAGTTAACACATATTTTCCTGCCGTGTAAGTGGATAACCATCGTAGGACAGTATAAAAACAGATTAATAGTCTTTGTTTCCCATGGCTTTCTTAAGAACTCCAAATGATTTTTTTTTTTAATTGAGTATTGGGAGCATCCAGCCATTTTGAACCCCAGTTCTGATCTACCTGTGCAGTTTTCTATAGCTAACAATTTTATATGATTTTATAAGAGGCTCTTTCGTCCATTTATATTAAGGTAAAACAGTTTCAATTGTATGAAGTCATATATAAAATAAACAAGCTTTACAATACTTGAGGTAGAAATTTGGTGACACTGTGCAGTTGCCTTATTTTGTGGAGATGCATGTAAGACACACACTTCACCTGTGTTAAGAGACCCAGTCCCAGCAAGTCCCTCACACATAAGACTGCGTTTTAAAAGAACTAATAATGCCATTTAAGTCAGCTGGCCCACCAGCTGTGCCAGGAAAACTGAGGTGAGACAGATCGCTATTGACAGTGGGGTACCAGAAGGGAATAGCAGTGGCTTTGTCAGCCCCTTTTTGGCAAATATCTGTCTTGCTTTTCTACCAGTTCTTTTTTAAATTATCATAGCTTATTGCATCTTATTAACTAAATCAAGTCTCTGGAGATTAGCTTATCCGGCTTTGATCCATTAGGCTGTTTACTCTTGTTTCACAAACCATTAGGGACGCTCAAGGATGTAGAATAAGATATCCATCAGGCTAAATCTTCTGAGCCCTTTGCTGCGGACGTCGTCTTGTGGCAGGGTTTCAGTGTCCTAACGGACGCTTTTTGTGCTAATTGGGCTCTGCTCTCTTGCTGCCAGGTGTCGGGAGGGACCGGCGGCTCCTAATGCTGCCGTGCTCTCTGGTGTCGGGCAGGTCTTGTCCACACTTCACACAAAAAAAAAATACCAAAAACGACTTGTGGCTACAACATAAGCTGGATGGAAATGTTTTACTTCGTTTGTAATAGCATTAGCTGCTAAATGTGTGTCGTCTTAAGCAGCTTTTTTTTTTCTGGAAGTTTGCGGTTATCCCACAAATGGGAAGAAAATAAAGCAGTGATGTGTCCCATCAAGGGACAGGTTGAGAAATATGCAGGAATTCAATTTTTAATTTTTCGTATTTTGTGCATTTAGGTGGGTTTACTGTTCAGTTGCCTTGAAATAACCAAAGGACTAGGGGGCTGGAGGAGATGCGTACTTTTCAATCTGTGGAAGTCAAAGATAAACTGAACCGCTCATCCTTGGCATAGAGGAAGAGGACTCTAAAGGAATTTTCTGTGCGAGGTATTTTGTGATAGTGGAGAAGCCTTTAGACACCAGCTCAGCAGTCTCTCTCCCTCGTTATTCCTGGCCTCATTAGGTTTACAGGTGTCCTGTTGGCTTTGCTCTCACAGAGCTCTCCATGAGCTCCCTCTTCCTCCGCAGCAGCTTTCCCTACAGAACGTGGGCCCTGAGCAATTCCTCGGAGCTTTGCCAAAGCCGTGCTTCAGGCTCGGCAGCTCGATTCATCACCGGTAGGAAATCGGGCAATCCTCTGACGCGCTGGGAGAGCACTGGTGGGAGGAGCTCCAAATTCCAATTCTTTCATACAAGGTTATTCAGAATATACTAAAAAGTGGAAACTAGCAAATACATATGGGAGAGGTGTGCTTATCAGATATGTTTTTGTATTATTTTCGACTTCTAAAAGCGGAGCACTATTTAAAGTGCAAGCCCACAGAACTCCCATAAGTAACAATGTGTTTTGAACGAGGGAAGGCCGTAGGCTTTAGCTGTTGTGAGAATTTATACAGCGTTCACTGAGCTCCCGAAGTCCTAAGCCAGCTCTTTCCCAAAACATTTGCAACCAAACTGCTCCCTCCAGCACTCGTGAATTCAATGACATAAATTGTTAGAAGTGCTATAATATGATTTGTAAATGATGTTGATTTACTCATTCCAAAGCCTTTTGAAGTAAATAGATGGTGTTAATTTTCTCCAACTAGCTGTACATTCAGAGTAACCATTGAAACACTCCATTTAAATATATATTCAATTAAACTAATGATGTTTTAGAACATTCTAAATAACAACACATCACAAGGACAGCTGTCCATATCCTTTATTTAGGTTTACGCTCCGCACTGCTACACATTTTGTGGTTGATTTTTTTTTTTACAAATATTCGTGTAAGTTATCTCCTTCACTGCATCACAAAGAGCAGCAGCTGCCCCCAACTCAAGACTGGCAATGAAAAGGAGGTGGAAAGCGTGGAAACAGAGGCCGGAGTTAAAATGAAAAGCTGTTCAGGTGCAGTGCTTTGGTGTAAAGAGACTCTAGAGTAAAGGAGAATTGGGCCCTGTAATATCCACTGTAATTATGCAAACTGATATTACAAAAAGGGCTTTTAATTGGGAATGCTAAACAACATTTTAATAATGCCAGGTCATTCATCTGTGTGGGAGTCAGTTCTGTCGGAAGACTTGTTATGCGCTAAGAAACAGAAATGTGCCAAGACCTTTGCTGCAAAGGGTTCACAGGTACCAGCCTTGTTTCATATCAGGTGTTTACCGGGAAGGGATTTTCCCCATGCAGTGGAATGGGTTTTCTTTCTCTGCACTGAAATCAGTTTCTAACGAATTTTGTCTTCTCAGTAAATAAATCTCCAGCTAAAACTCACTTCCAAGGTAGGGATTTCTGTTTTGAACCCACTCTGAACTCGTATAAACTCCCAACATCATTGTCACCTTTTAATTTTAATAATTACTGCTTCTGTTTGCCACTAAACCTTCAGAGGTTCTTCCATTCAGTGTAGAAATCCACTGATGTTCAGCTTGTTAGGATATGAGACCCCTCATTAACTCAGAGGATTAAATGAAACAGTTGAGTTAGTAACCCAATCGACAAAGAAACAGCTGACTCTCTCTGTGATTAGAGACTTTGTCATCTCGTTCATGGATTAATTATATGCTCCATTATACTGAAATGTGGTTTTGATATTGAGACTAGTTTTGTTCTTGAGTTTTTGTGCTTGCCAGCTGCTTTCATGTTCTTTATCTTTTTGTGAACAAGCTCCAAATTACAGATTTCTTAACGTGAAGGACAAATTTAGAACTGAGTTCGGAATGTCTTTTATTTAAAATAAGTTTGAGGACAAATGTGCATAGAACCATCTTCAGCAGGGTGAGGCTGGGGTGGCTCTTCTCTGCTGTGATATGTCCGTGATAGCAAACAAACAAACACGAACACCCAGGAAAATGGGTTTTGATGCCACACGCGCTTCCTAGGAACAGATGTTCTTCAGGGAGGAAAAGCAATGATTAACTCTTCTGTAGCTGCCCGGGCAGTTAGCCTGCTATATTGGACACGATCCCCAGTCGTCTGAGTTATTTATGTTGGTATTCTGAAAATTAATTGGATTGGCATTTCAACCTTTATTTCAAATAAATGTCTCAGTATGTTGGCGTTGTAGAAATTTGGTGAGAAACTGGCACAGGAACTATATAATCGGAATAGGTGAAAGATAAGAGAGAATCACAGAAATGTCGTTCCTGTTTTATAGAGGAGGGGATCCACAATGTGGAATTAGATATCTTGGAGGTGAAATCAGAAGTTATTGGCAGATCGTGGTTTGGAACCAAGGGGGCTGAAGGAGAGCTGAGCCCAAAGAGGGGAATTTCATGCCAAGAGCACGGGTTGTCCATGCGAACGCGTGGTGGTGGGCTTTGCAGCTGCAGCTCCCTGCATGACTGCAATTTTGAAGAGCAGAATTAGGGGTAACAGTACTGGAAAAAAAAAGGAAAGTAAATATTTTGACACAAAAAGGAAGATAGCAGGAAATTACTGATTTCAGAGCCTCTGGTTTTTACTATCAACTGATTTTTGACGACACAAAATAGGCAACTCTGTATAGGATGAAGTTTGCTCTGAATGAGGGAACCATTTGGAGTGTCTTTGTGTTCATCTCATTAATTCTCTTTCTGCCTGTTAACTTCTAAGCAACACTTTCTAGAGAGGGTGGAAGAGTCAGCAGAGGGGAAAAAAAGTAAAATTGGATAGACTCTGAAAGCCTGCGGGAAAAGAAATTAATTGTGTTGCAGCAAGAAGGATGTTTGAAGGCTTTTCTTCTAGCAGGTAGCAGCCAGCAGAGTTCTGGGCTGAAAGCCTCATCCAGCTTTTAATCCAGGAAATTAATGGCTAAACTCTTTGGCTGGAGATGAGAGAATGGAGTTCCGTAAGGGAAAATGCTAGAGATGGATTGCGTGATCAAACAGACTGAGAAAACTGTGCAGCAAATTCTTTCCTCCAGGATTCTTCTGGGTCATAAGCCATGTTTTAGACCTTCCAGGTAGGAGTCCCTGGGGTGTGTTAGGTGGACAAAAGACCCGAATACAGCAAGTGCTCTTCTTGAGTTAACTAGAGTGGGATGCTCCTAGTTTACTCTCCTGGCAGATGGAACCTCCAAACTGCGTGTTTTCCTCTTGTATTGCTCTTGGTCTGGCTGTGGGTTGGGTTTCCGGGCTGTATTGGCAGATCAGTAGGTTGGAATCGTTGGTGCTGAAGCTCTGCAAGTGCTCTGTGTGTGATCCAGGGGACGGTCACTTGAGATAACGCCTAGGCTGGTCTCTTGGGCCAAGCTTTTCACGACCAACAGGGTTTGAGGTTTGCAGAGAGTGAAGAGAGTTTGATACTTGCAGGAAGGTATCAGGGCACTGCTTGCGAGCTCGCTTGTCGCAGCCCCAGTAAGTGCTGCAGCGCCTTTCGACAGAGCTAAACTGGAAACAAGCTGTTTGCTCACGCCAAAACTGCTCTGTGGACTGAACCGACGTGCTGTAAATGAAAACAATTGGGAATTGCTTCAAAATCCATTCTGCTGCTCCAAACCAAACTGCTGATGTCAATACAATCGAAAGTGTTCCTCAACTGAAGGAAAGCCAAGCTTGATTTGTCTGTCTGTTGGGGGAGAAGCTATGGCGTGCCCAGCCCGTCCGGACCTGGAGGTGGGATGGTGTCAGTGTTAGGTGGACAGTTGCGTTTCCCCTCTCGGGAGGGCTGCGGTCTGAGCAGCAGGACTCGACACGTGTCAGCCACACGCTGCGGCTCGAGGTGGAGCTGGGTGGCAGCACTGCTGTGGGAAATGCGAGGGAGCAGCCCTCTGCTTCCGAGAGGGGGAATTTCGGGCTAACAGTCTCCCAGGCTGTAAAGTACTAAAGCAACACCAATAACAGGAGCTGTGGAAGTACCCAGATAAACTCGGCTGCGTTTGGGCAGCGAGTGAAAATTCAGGTTTTGATGAAGGTTGCGACACTTCAAAGGCAGTGATAAGGAACGAGCACTTGAAAATGAGGTATGTGTTTATCTACAGCAGCTGCCTAACTAGGGAAATGGGAAAATTAAATTTGTCCCATAATTATCTTTTGTACAAACAGGCAGTGTCCCTCCAGCCAGGCAGCTTCTAAAAAGCTTATAATTATTGCATATAATAACTACCAACATTAATCTTAGCTGTTGCTTGTACAAAAATTATAAATTACTGCACCAAATCCTATTATTGCAAATATTAAAAGTTACTAGACATTTATTTGAACCTTGATTTTTTTCTTGTAACTTTGTGTTAATTTTCTCCATATTTCATAACTCCAGCAATCGCTATAATAGAGGTTTGATAGTTTAAAAAATTCATTACTCTGGGATTGGACTATTATGGAAAAAGAAAAGGTCTCGAAGCCAGGGTGGATGGTGACTGTTACTCAGATTTGGCCAGCTCCAGGACCGTTCATTCTTGCATATAGGGTGTTTCCCAGTAGTTGTTTAGTCTCGCTGCTCTTAGCAGAACACTCATCGTGGTGTGTCTGAGCCCATAAACCTTTCCTTTCGATAGAGCTCAGTCCTTCAGGAGTACTGTCAGCTCTCTGGAGAAGCACTCAGACCGGAGGGTAGATGCACTGTAGAGCTGTACTGGAGTGCTGGATGCTTGTGGGACTGGGAGGGAGGGGAGTTGCGCTCATAGTTATTATTTGCTCTTACATCTATGGATGTAACTATCAAGGCTTCTATTAAAATACTGGTGGATCAAGGCTTAAATGAGCATTTATCGCTTTTATTACTCTCAGATCCCGTGGTGCTTGTGAATTTTTTGAGATTCTTATGTGCTAGAAGACTCAGCTATTTCTGATTTCATCTTGAGGACCTTGCAAGACCGCCTTTTGCAGGCTCATAAATTGAAGCAGCCATAGAAAGAAGCTAGACAGCAGTGAACCAAAAATACCTATGTTGCACCCTATTTTCAGATCTTTGCCCAGAAACCAAGATACCTTTTTTTTTTCCTTTTGCTCTTGTGCTGAAAACCAGGATAAAAGTTTGGGTATCCAGTCACTTCAGTCATTAAGAATTTAAAATGTAGAGACAATCTTCTTTTTTAGACTGTGCTGGTACAGAAAAAGATATTTTTGAAATTTTTCTCTAAGGCATTTATAGTATTCTCTCTATTCTCCCTAAATAATCCACTGCTACCTTTTTTCCCCTCTAGTTCTTAATTTTTGAAGGCCTCTTTGGGTGAGTTTTTTGGTTTGGTTTTTTGTTTTTTTTTTTTTTTAATTTAAGTTCAGATTTTACCTATTCAGATGTCTCTAATATGTCACAATCACTATAATGAGCAAACCTTCTCTTTCACTCACAGTGGGATGGCAAATGCTTTAAAATGCTGCAGGACCTTGATGAACAAGGAGATGCACAAGGCGCTTAAATGGAAGAGAAGTGAAAACAAAATAATTGTGACCAGTTCATGTGGAGTATAAGTTGAGGCAACTGTGGAGCATCATCTTTTAAAGTGGATTACCTTTGAAAGTGTCCAGAGTGAATGCAGCCCTGTGTGTATATATATCTGCGTGCTATTTCCTGTGGTGGTATAAAACATGGATCATACAGCAGCACTGTGAAGGGAATGGAAAGGAGTGCTGGTGTCGCTTTTGCCCACGCACACCTTTTCCTTGGTCTCGGGCTTTACTTTGCTTGGTACTATTGTCTCTGAGCCTCTCCTGTGCATAAGCAGCCACAGTAGCTAAATGAGCTCTGCAGAGCTCCTGGTGCATTTCTGGTTTCGGGGGGGAACTCTCTGTTGGTGTTCTGGGGAAGTGCCATTGACGTGGTGGCCCTTACGTGAAAAGGGGAGTGAGTTCTCAGTGAAGTTCAGGTCTCTGTGTCTGGGATCAGGAGTACAAGCAATGCCGCTGTTCCCTGTGTTTGCAATGTAAGTTTGCTTATGGAAGATGGTTTCTCTCAAATATTTTTATGCCTTGCTATGTAGGAGGAAGCTAAGACATCAAGCATTCAAGTAGCTGACTTGGGATCACGTGGCAGAGCTTGGGGACACAGCTGTGGAGCCCTGACTCTTCCGAGGCAGAGCTGTTGTATCCCATAATAAACATGCTCTTCTGTATTCTTACTCCCACTTGCATTAGCTGCTGGTTGTTTTTGCAGCAGCTTTTTATAGCATTCGATCCAGTTTTGCCAATAGGGAGAGCATCAGGAGGGACTGTGTGCGTGTCGAAATGCATTGCCAGGCCTGGAAACGCCTGCCTGTGCGGCAGGCTCAGGGACGGGCTGCTGACGGGTCGCCTTGTCTGCTCCTGTGGCTTCAGGGAGCCTTTTTCTCCCTGAAACCAAGTTGCGAGAATAAACCATTCCGAAATCTTTCAGCATCGCTGCAAAGCCTGATTTTAAAACGGCAAGTGATGTTATTCCAGATGTCCCTGTTTAGAGCTCAGCAATAGCATATTTCTGTTCAGTGCAGCAATTTTTGTGTCCACCCTGGCTTTCCTTTTAAAAAGAACGATGATGGTTCAATACAGAGCTTTTTCTCTGGATTGTCAATTGTTAATTTGTCACTGCATCAGTGCATAAGGAGTTCCTGTCAGAACTGAATCCTGCCAACCATGTCACAACTTCTGAGCTGTTATGACTAATTCTTTTCTTAAAATGGAATAATTCAGACTGCTTCAAAGGCACTGTGTATCTTCCTAGATTTAATAATAATCATCTGCTTAAGGCAAACATTTTTTACCACTCAGTGGTTTTAAAGTAAATATGCTCTGTTCCACCCAACACCAGATTCTGATCTTGCACAGCTGTACGGTTGGTGGAACTGCTTATTTCAGTGTTCTTACCCAGATTATCTGCAATAACAGCTATCTGGCTAGTTATTTCTGTAGTCCACAGCTCAGTGGGATTGCGGGCAGGATTCCCAAGTCCCGCAGACTGACAGAAGTCATTAATGAAATAGTCACTGAACCAGTTAATGAGTGTGCAGAAGGAGAGTCACTTTGACAGGACGAGGGGATGTTTTATGTCCCTGAAAAGCAGATACCGAGAGCTCTCTTAGAAAGATGTTCTGTATTTAATTTTCTACATACTTTGTTTTGTTGCATCATGGCTTTCTGTGCTCTTGATTCAACCCAGAGAAATCAAATTTTCCTCTTTATTTGCATTCTTTGTTCCAAAAGGACGATGGTACTCCAGGGTATTTCAGACCCATGGCAGAGCTGCATCTCTTTATTCCCTGGGGTAACATTCCTCCCTTAGAACAAAAAGCCACCATGCTGACTTGGTAGCATTTAGCACTCTTTTTGCTTTAACATGAATTACTCCATAAAGTGCAGCAAAGAATGAGGGTCATAAGTTTAAACTTTACTCAGAGCTGTAACTCTTTTTCTGCACTCCTGTATAACTTTATTAGGTCAGATTAGTCCCTTCTCTGCTGTATGCATCTGCACACTTCTCATTTGGTTTTGCAGCCCCTCTCCAGAATGCCACGTCTCACCAAAAACTTTAACACACACCCTCACCCAGAATATCCAGGCTAGAATGAATTCCTTTCATTTCATATATGCATTTTTGAGCAACCTTAAGAGACAGGGAACTCTTGACTTCATTAGCTTCAGGGCAGCAATAGGTAGATGACTCAGATCTCATTCATGTTTTATGGATTTGGTTTTGCCTGGCCAGAGAAATTGGAAGGTTGCAGTGTCCCATGAGATGTTAGAGGTGGCTTGTTCTAGTTTACTGCTATAGCTTCCTTTGGAAGGGTGGGGTCTCACCCTTCTGCATAAGCTCTGCCTTCCTCAACTGGTACAAATGATGTGTTTGTCTCAATTCAATGATTCATTGGGGGCAGGGGGAACCAGCAATTATTTGTCACTGGATGAAGATCTGCACCTATTGCTAAGGAAACACCAGGATCAGGATTTATTCTTGAATAGAGTTTTGCCTGTAGTTCCCTGCCTCTGAGTGTTCGAAGTGGGTGGATGGGAAGCTAGGAATAGTTCTGCCATCTAAGCAAAGAGACCGCAGTCTTATTCAGACCAAACTTAATCCTCTTTGAGCCAGAAATAACTGTATTGACTTCAATGTGCCTGATTATTTTTTTTTTCATGCCTCACACCTAGCGTAGTCATTTAAGCCTGTGCAAAGTTAGTGCTAAGTGAATGTAAAATGCTGCCAAATCACAGTAATAGCTTTTCATCCACTTAGGTGTTACTTTGCACATGCCTTACTATGCGTGGCTGTAAGTAGTGGAAAATTGGGCCCATTAGGGTTAGTAGGATATATTTCAACCTCTAGAAAGCTTAAAAAAAAATTTTCAGTCTTTAGGACTTCTGTGAGGCTGAGGGTGTAGTCCATATACTGTTGTATATAGGTGTGCTGGTTTTATGTAGTGGGGGGGGCTACAGTGGTGGCTTCTGTAGGAAGCTTCTAGAAGTTGTTTCCCCTTTGTCCGGTGGACTCAGCCGGGCCTAGGGTGGACCCGCTGCTGGCCAGGGCTGAGCCAATTGGTAGCAGAATGTTCCCTGACAACGCCTCTGCGATAACATATTTAAGAACATATTTAAACACTGGAACAGGTTGCCCAGAGAGGTGGTGGAAGCCCCATCCCTGGAAACGTTCAAGGCCAGGCTGGATGAGGCTCTGAGGAACCTGATCTAGTCGGGGATGTCCCTGCTCCTTGCAGGGGGGTTCGACTAGATGACCTTTGAAGGTCCCTTCCAACTCTAGCCATTCTATAAGAAGGGGAAAACATGGAAAAAAAGATGTGAAGGAGCTGAGCAGGGGCAGAGAGGGGGAGGCGCAAGCCTTGTGGGCCTTGCAGGCCTCACCCTCTGGCCTCCCGCCGGGCGGCCGACTGGGCCCAACTCGGCCCGGCCTGGCTGCAAGAGGTGGAGAGGAGATGAGATGTGAATGAGATGTAAAAAGGCTCCTGAGAGGCGTCTGCCAGCCTGTTGTGAAGAATTTTTCTCATGGGAGGAACGGCTGCAAACGCCAAGGTCAGTTCAGAAGGAGGGGGAGGAGTAATGCGGCTCCTGGCCAAGATTCCCCTGCAGCCTGTGGTGACGACCATGGTGGAGCAGGCTGTGTCCCTGCAGCCCATGGAGGGGCTTTGGTTTTAGTAATAATCAAATAGTTTTCCCAAGGTCGAGTCTGTTTTTCCTGTAATGGTAACTTTAAGGGTTTCTCCCTGACCTTATCTCAAGCCTCGAGCCTTTTTCTTATATTATCTCTCCCTGTTCCCTCAGAGGGTGGGGGAGTGAGAGAGAGACTGCGTAGTCTGGTCCCGATTGGGGCTGAACTACGACAATAGGGATTCTTTTGGCTAGAGAAAAGGCAAATTGGGCTCTGTTTTCAGGTATGAAACATACTTGCATTTGAAATAATTCAACAAGTAATTTGGGCTGGGTTTGAAGCACACTTTGTGTGGGCAAGTTGGTTGGAAACAGGCCTGTAACTCTTCTGCCATCTTGAAAAATACCACTTAATGTTGAGCATTCATTCTGCTCTTTGTGGAACTCTCCTAGTCTCTGTAGCCCTTATTCTTACAGGTCATATTGTTGCACCCTATGTTTCTTTCCTGCGTTGCGAATGGATTTTGAAAGTGGAGAGGAAAATTAATCTGGTTGTTACCCCCTTGTAAATGTAGCAGGTGAGGCCTGTGGAGGGGAAGGGCACAGCTGTGTTGAAATGGGCAGAGTTCGGGTCAGCTAGAGATCTATGAACAGCACACAGAACTGGATGAGTAAAGGATGGTGGTTGTTAGACAAGCCTCTCCTGGAGGAGCAGGGGACCCCTTAAGAATTATTGTAGTAATATTTACATTTCCGCAAGGCCTCGGGTGCTGTCCTACATGGAACTGGGAAATGCATTCAGATTGATGTAGAAAGGACTGGTGTAAACTAAAGGCTGGCTGGAATACTGTAAGTAATGTCTTATCTAACCTCTTTAGCAATGATTTTGAGGAGAAATTACTGTTTCTGAGGAGTCTGAATGTACAGCCTTAATACAAGACTCAGCACTGAGGATTTTGTTGTCATCTTGGATCTATCTTGTAGCTGGATTCTAGCAAAAGATCTATAGATAATTCTTACCCTACAGCCAAAGGAACTGTTTATTTTGTTAATGGTGTAAGTTACACAGTGTAAGTATCATTTATAACTCCGCACCAGCGCTTGGGTCAGTGCATCAATGTACCTGCAACTATGTAGACATGGTAGATTGGAAGTGTTTCCCTGAGGTTTTAGGTATCAGATGAAAAGACGTGGCTTGGTTTTCATCTTGAGGTGGTATCCTCCAGTCCTTTAATTTTATCCTGTTCTGTTTTATCCTCTCTGAAATTTGTATTTCTCAAGTTTAGCATCAAAATTTTGAAGGAAAAACTTTTGAAGTGGGACAGTCCAATATGGATGTCAGTCTTGAAAAGAATAAAAATGTTAATAGTTAGAGAACTGGAGAAACTTTCTTCTTGGTGACAAATTAGTGTTTATAGTTAGAGATTTTGTCAAAAACAGCTCCTGCCCCAGGCACCAGAAGGGACACAGTCCCTAAAATTGCATCCCCAGATGCAATTCCCAGTCTACTCTCCCTTACCCCATCATCAAAATTTCCCATTGATTTCGGGTGTCATTAAGTGGCCACTGATTTTTAAATAATAATAATAATAATAATCTGTAGTTAAGGCTTATCCTGATCTTACCAGTAGTCATGGACTTTTTTTCTCTTAATCCCACTTTCTTGTCCTGATTTGTTTCTGAGCTGACTGGTTGCGGTTCATCATAAACAGTCTTTCTGCTCCATAAACTCAATTGCTTGTCTAAATTATCTTCCTGGAGCCCCAGTATCTCATTAAAGACATTAATGTCTTTTTGAAGGCCTTCCAGTGGTTCCATATGGAAACCACAAAGTGGTTGTTACTGTCTGACTCGCTTAACTGCCTCTGCCCTGCGCTGCTCTGCGATGCCTGTGTGCTGGCAGGGTTATTGCTTCATTTTGCTCCCGTCCTGGCCGCTGGAGCATGGGAGTGCGTTAGGCAATGCTATTAACCTTTGTTATCCATGGCCTTTTCCTCTTCAGTTCCTCTCCCCAGAGACTGCATATGGTGCACTGGAGTTGTGCGTGTTGTTTAATTAAGTTACACAGGGATGGCTGATGTGGCAATTTCTACCTTTGGTTGCCTAATAAAACCATCTGGTGAGCATTTTATCAATTAGTTAAAGTAAGGTCAGAATTAGTCTCTCCCTTTAATGTTATTTCAATGCAAACATTAGTACTGTTTAGGTGGAGGGGCATCTTCTTAATGTCTTTTTGAAGTAGTATTTGGTTCAGTCTTTTAATTATCTGATGAAGTTGCAGTGTCATCTCCAAGGCCAAATATTACATCGTAAAGGTTCCCGCATAATATATCCAAATGCCTTCTTCAATGAGACTGAGTCTGTTCTCATCTTAACTTCATTGACTTTGGTATAATTGTGCTTTTATTCCTGGTTTATCCTCATGTGAATGAGGTCCTTGTTCTCCTCCGTCAGCTTCTCTGTCGCTTTGGCGGTGAGTGATGTTGATGGTACTGGTGAAGAGCGGAGTTCTGACTCCATTAATGGTGTGCTAGGTGTCCTACATCTTTTCACCCTGTACTGTCAGCTGAGGGGCTTTAATGGACCTGATGTTGTTGCAGCATAGTCCCAAAGGTGCTCTCAGATCTGTTTTGTACTCTGCCCTCGGATGTTCCCTGCCTGTTTCTGACTTACTCCTTCTTCAAAGACCCAGTGGCTAGAGCAGACGCAAAACCTGCTTCACGCCATTCAGGCCTGAGGGCAGGGGTCTCGCTTGCTCCCCAGTCCTTTTCCACCTCCTCCCCATCCTCCTACTTGTGGAAAAGGAATCGGTCTGTTATGGGAGCACGTTGTTGGCAGTTCTAACAATTTATCTGAGGCTTCTGATCTGGAACTTCCTGCCTTTTATCCCTTGAGCCGTGTAGAGATAGATTGAGGCAAAGCATTTCTCTGAGCTGGATCTGGCAGAACTGAGACATCTGGAAGAAAAAATGAGTTATGCACATGGCATCTTTCCAGGAAAGGGGACAGGACTATTAAAGGTTTGAACCCTTTGGGAGATTAGTGCCTCATTTTATTTAGTATCAGCTTGTTCTACACCGCACAATGGCACACAGATTAATAGTTATAACAGGTGTGTGGATACAGTTAATATCCTCTTGGTTTGTTAATCCGCTTAATACTTGAAGTAAATAAGAAAGTGGCTTGGAGTATGCTGTGCTCTTAAGGCAGAACTGAGCTCGGGGTATTTGTTATTACAAAGAAAGGAGGGATATCTGAAACACAGGGATTTTTCATCCATCCTTTTTGCGGGAGCAGCCGTAAGGCGCTCTGGAGGGTTTGACAACAAAGATCTCTCTTCCAGAGTTGAACCAGAAGAGTGGGATCTGTGCAAAGCAGAGAAGGAAGCACCGTTGCTGTGATGGTTTTGGCTTTGGATTTTATTTTTTTTAAATGACAATGTAATTTCTTTTGTAACAAGCTTAGCTCTGGCTCCAGAACAGAGCCAGGCAGCCTCCTGGTAGCAGGTGCGAGCGATAACCGAGCAGCGCTGAGCCGCGTGTGATAAATGCCAGCACCTTTCCATGCTCTGACCTTACTCCGGTTTAGCCTGCAGTGTGCAGCTGCGTGGCGGTGTTTACAGATGACGGTAAAGATAACTGATGCTCTCTCTCTCTCTGGCTGGATGGCACATTTTTTCTCCAAAATGTATCAGCTAATAAACAGACTCATAATTTTGTTGAGACTGCTGTTGCTGCAGGACCTGATAAAAAAGGAGGTGTTCTGATATTGGATTCTGTTGCTGTCATTTCTGGATATGTTTCCAGCTCTGTTATTGACCTTAGGCTGGTCACTTCGGCAAATAATATTCTCAGAGTTTTCAGCACTTGCTTTTTGGTTTCTCTCCCTAACTCAGAGGTGGAGGGATATGTTGGGATACCATTGGCTTCATGAAGTTTTAACAAATTTCCAGGTAAAATGGCTTGAACATGGTTATGAAACACTTTCTGATACTTTCTGTTTTTCAGTTGAGCAAATATGTTTGAGATCACCAAAGAAAATCTGAAGAGCTTGTCACTATTCGATTGTTAATTTTGCAATTCATCCTCAGAGTTAAAATATCTTAATTTTTTTTTTTCAGGGAAAATCAGTGTTACGTTCCAATTCTTGACAGGATCTGAGGTTTCTGTTATTCAGCAGCCTAAATGACTGGACCTTAGATAAAGACATTTAATCTCAGCACTTCTTTTGCGTGCTAAGTAATAGCTATCCGTCAAGAATGTTACATTTAAGCAAACAAAAGGCATCTGGTTTTATGCACCTTTGTCCAGATGCATAAACGCCTACTGAGACATTAGCAGTACTTTGAGATGAGAAGGATCGTGTATTTGTTTTTGCATTTATGCTCAGGAGTATTAAATCTGTTGACAATGTACACTTGAAGAAAACTGCTGTAGAGAGGTGCCACTTCTGTTTGGTACAGAGAAATTCCAGCAGCAGTCTGCCTGTGGTTTGCAGGCAGTTTAGCGTGAAGCGTTGCATGGGAGTGCTTTACAGAAGAGCAGGGATGCAGCAGAGCAGCCTCAGCTGTACACCATGCAGTCGTTCTTTTGACTTAGCAGTTCCACCTAGCCACCAGCAGATCCGCGGAGCTTCCCAAAGCGTGATTTAATGCCTCTGAAAAACAGGCAAGTTTTATGCTCTTAGATTTAAGCCAGCATAACCAAATTTTGCCCTTTTTTGCCCACTTTCAGCTATGTCGAATGCAGCTGCCTCCTACGTATTCCACTACTGAGATTCCGTTGTCTTCAGCGGAGCTATTTCAGATTTACGCCACTGAGAGAGGAGATCACAGCCAATGAATCTATATAAGACTATGCTGGGTAGTAAAAATATGCAGTTAAGATACCGACTTGGGAAGCCTGGATTTAATTCTCTGTCCTGCCATGCGTTTCCTGTATGACTTAGCTGTTCAACACTTCCACAGATTCACCACATCGCATTTTAGGCACTACAGTTGCCCCGTGGTGCAGCTCCGTGGCTGGCAGAGGGATGGGCAGTTCCTGAGACCGATTCATCGTCCTGGCATCGAGCAGTCATCTGGGGATGCCTGTCTGGTTTCTTGCTACAGGCTTTCCAGACAGCGCGTGGGACAAGTGCATTTCGAACTCGGATGCCGCAGCTGAGTGCGTGTTTAGGCTGGCTGAGTTTCACATTGGTGTCTCTGTTCTTCAGTTGGCTGTCTGGAAAAATGGCATAAGAGCTATTCTTTAGCTTACTGCAGGCACTTGTGAAGAAATCTGTTTGGATTATTAATTTTTGCAGTGCAGTTTCTGATTTACTTCACTTGTTTAAAGGAAAACAAGTAAACAAAAAACTCATTAAATAGTTGGAATGTTAAAAATTTGCAGCCAAAACTGACATTTAATGAGTACATGATGAGCATTAGGTGAGGACTTCATCTTTTGCATAGCACCTTATTTTGAGGGATAGTGGTATCATTTGATTAAAGGTTTCATTCCCTTTTTTCTCCTGGAATGTGCTGCTCGATTTTCTCTAATAAAGGTGTTCTCCACTAAGACTACGCTGGCTTTTACATAGGCTGAAATGGTTTCCCCATCCCAAGGGAAGGAATATAATTAAGCGGTTTGGTTATGTTCGGCTTCGTATCAGGGCTGTGCTTTTGCAAGGAAATAATAAACAGATTAGTAATATTGCCAAGAAGAGATTTAGAGTATCGCCTCTGATTAAGCTTTTCAAAACCAGCCAGGCAAGAATGGAGAGAAGTTAAAGCTGTAGAAAAGCACAGCGGAAAAAAAATGACATGTTTAGTTAGTTTGGTTCAGCTTATTCTCTCTCAAAGCGATTGTTAAAGGCAGTGTTGCGGAAGAGGCAAAGGGCTGGGGTTAGGCCTTCTGGGGTCTGTTCCTTGCTTTGTTACTGGGTTAGGGAAAATTTGGAAAAACTCTGGAAAATTTATTTCCCTCCTCTTCTGTCACCAGTCTGAAATTTTGGGGAGTACAGATAATCTTTTTGGTTGTTCTTTTTATAGCATCTCCTGTAAGGATCTCAGATGTCCTCTCCGGGCAATGCTGTAATATTAATATTTCTAGTAGAGCTTGCTGAACCCAACAAAGCAGCCTCCAGACTTGCGCTTGTTCTTGCTGACTTTGCTGCAGTTGTGCTTGAGGCCCGTCGTTTGCAATAGGTCCACCTCATCACCAAGCAGAGACTGAGCGCTCGGTGTTAATTCAGGTAGCGCTATGGCCACAGTGAGGTTTGTTTCCTCTCTTGCACAAAAACACTGTAAAGCAAAGCAGATTTTTTTTCTTGTGGCTTTGTGTTATTCTGCTTCAGCTAGTCTTCCTGTGATTTTTTTTCCCCAGCAGTGCAGGCTCTGTTACCTCCAGGCAGGATTACTGCAGTGCGCTCCCCTCCAAGCTCTCTTTGCAGCAGACTCGGATGCTTTGGCTGGTGCAATGTGTGTTTTCCTGGCCACCTCTGAGTTTGCCTCTTCTTGTTGGACTAAGGTGTGTCCTTGCTTCATGTCATTAGGAAAGGCTGTCTGGTACCCAGGTACTGGTTTTGTTGAGGACTGTCTTCTGATGGGGTGTGGGCAGCTTGCAACATGGTACCTTCAGCAGATCTGGGAACCTGTCAGAACCCTGCTGCTTGCCCGGTATGCTGCTTTATGTGTAGAGGCTTTCTCTCTCTTCCTAGCAAATTCCAAATACAACTCTGCAGACCCTGTGACACCTCAGTGCCCACTGGAGAATCCTTGCCTTTCTGTTCCAGAGGCAGAAGAGGGTCTAGACAATATTTTTAACCTCACAATTGCCCTGTCTGTCTTATTGCCAAACAGCAGCAGAGTTCCCCATCCCTGGAAACGTTCCAGGCCAGGTTGGCCGGGGCTCTGAGCAACCTGATCTGGTTGGAGATGTCCCTGCTCCTGGCCGGGGGGTTGGATCGGATAGGCTTTAAGGCTCCCTTCCAACCCAAACCATTCTATGATTCTAGCTTCATGTCACCTATACAAGTACAGGACTTGCCACATAATCTCAGGGAAGAACTTGGGGCCCATATATGGACTGGTTTAGGTCTGTATGGAAATCTTATATGGATTGATGTCAAGTTTTACTCAACTCTTCTATGAGATAAATCTCATTAACTGCAGAATTCTTCCACTCCTGCTTAGGGAGGTGCAGCCTATCTGCAGATCTTGCTTTCGCTAGTTTTGCCTAGTAGCAAATTTCAGTCCACTTCCCAGCATTTAAGCAAATCCAACAATGGTTTCTTTGATACAGATATTACTGGAGGAAAAAAAAAATTTAAAAAAGAAGCCGTTAAAGAAAGACTCTGGCCTCTTTCTCCCCTAGTTCCCTGCTCTCTCATCTCAAAAGGAATTTCTTGATTGTTCTAACACAGTTATAAACTTAGCTTAAAGGGGAAAAGGACTTTCTTTTTGCTTTTTTTTTTTTTTTTTTTTTGTCTGCTCCCCTGAGTGCTTCTGTTTGCAGTCATTCAGCCTGATCTCTGTTCAGCAGGGCTTCTTGGATGCTGACCACAAAGAAGGGAAAGAAACGCTTTGTGAGTTGAAGTTACTTGCTAACTTTTTTTTCCATTGCCTCAGAAATTTTTCTAATGGTGGGGGAACGTCAGGAGTTCAAGGTTGCATGCATGTGGTTTTGACTGTTTCTCTAGGCTTTGAAATCACAGACTCATCCACACAGACCTGCTAGTAACTCTAAACCATTTACTTCCAAAAGTTACTCCCCTCGAGGAAGACAGCAGCACCAAGCACGTGGTGTAGGGTACCCAAAACACGCCTTTCAGTCTTCTCCTGCTAACTTAAGAATACAGGGAGTGGCATTAGAGTTCATTGGGCTGTATTGTTTTCCACAAGCAGAGAAGCCTGTTTGTCTCTGTGCCACGTTTGTGGATGGGGCTGCTCAGTAGTGGGTGTGGTAATCGTAGGTGAAATGTCTTCCTTCCCCAAGTCTCGTTTGAGATGGGCCTGGCATTGCATGGGGCGTGGTGTGGCAGGGAAGAATCCAGTTAATCATACTGATTTCTCAAGAGAATATCCATTGCTGCCTTCTATTTTTTCCCATCTCCATTTCTTTTTTCAATTCTCCTCACTTCCATGACACTTTCACCTTGCCTTCCTCACTCTCTTCTTTTTCCATTTTACAAAGCAACAGGGATTGTGCAGCCAGGATCAAAATGTCAGACACAGTACTTTGACTGGATTTAAAATCAAACAAAAAGATATTTCTGAAATCTCAGTCCTCTCAAAAGATACAGATCGGGTGTGAGCACCTTAAAGAGTATAAATTATTAAACCCGTGTGGACTGCATCACTTTACACCAGCTGAGAATCCAGCCCTGAGTTTGTGAGTTCCCAGCCTTTAGGATTCATGACAGATGGCAGATTCAAGGTTTGATTTTTCTGGGCAGCACCAAACATCAGGTCAGTGAAGTGCTCTAACGTGGGTTTTTGTGTGATCCATGCTTTAATAGAAGGAAGAGGTGTGTGCATCTGTGAGTAACAAAATACCTTTGGAACATTTGAGATCAGCTCTGTGAAGAATAGCTTATGGGCAGGCTGTATGAGATAATATACCAAACATATACTGCATCTCCCGTGACTGTGTCACGGCATTTTTGTGTGTGTGTATGGTTTGTCTTCTGTACAAGCTGATAAGCCAGACAGTAAGTAAATGCTAGACTTGTCTCCATATTTCCCAGCAGCCTGGCCCTATAAAGAAGATTATCCTCAACTCCGCTTCTCCTACCTCAGATTTTAGATCCCAGTCCAGGACAGATATCTGAAAAAGTTGACTTTTTCTCTGGCTTCTTGACAGCTGCTGAGGTAAGGAGTGAGAAATTAGCAGTGACTTAATGCTGTGTTGTGACCGTTGTTACATATTTAGAATTCTAAGTCATGAGCTCCTAGAAAGTTTCAGATTAGACCTCTGCAGATCAATTAATCCGGCTTCCCCCTCAATCCAGAGCTCATCTTAAAGCTGGGCTGCCTTGTAAGTGGGCTCCTCTAGTTGTCTTAAAAATCTCCTTGAAGGAGGCAGACGCAGTAACTTCGAAGCAGAACCTGGTGTAGAGCTTACCAACTCTAAATGGTACAGACGTCTTTATAATTCAGAACGCGTTACCTGCGTGACCTGCTGGGGGTCTGTGTATATACCCAGTTCCACAAGATCCTGCCCCGAGTAACAGTAATAAAATCGGCGAGTTTGCTATTTGCTTTTGGTTTGCACTGGTGTCGCTGAGATGGCAATCAGTCCTGACTGCTAGAGAGGATCGGATGATTGAAAACATTCTTTTTATTCCTTTCAGTTCTTTATTTGCTTGCTAACATTGCCATTTGGCTTCTGTCTCGCTCGGGGATATTCTGGTGTAAACCCCCTGTGTCTGTTGCTGGATTGGGGTCAGAAGGTGGTCGGAAGGAATGATTAACTGCAAAGGTGCGGAAGCAGATAAACTCTCATAAAAACCCCTCGTAAGAATGAAGCCAATAATATATATTTAAAAACCCATTTAGGTCTCACCATCTTGCTTAAAATGGAATTGGATAATAATACCTGGCTGGGCAGTACAGTTAATGAAAAGCACTGAATGTAAAAGTTACCAAATGTAAAAGTTGATTTTTTTTTTTTTATTTTTTATATGAGCTTTGCTTTTCCTGTAAGCTTTTAAAACCCTATTCTCATTTTAAGCAATCTACTGATACATTTAACAAATGTCAAGATGAAATGCTTCAGCAGAGATCAAAAAAACCTGAGGGTTTTATTGTACTGCTCTTCCAGCACTGATAGCCTGTCTTGAACTTTCATGCAAAGGATCAATAGCTTTATTTGATCAAATATGGTGAACTATCAAAGACACTGGGCTCTACCTAAAGGACACTTCAGATTGAGCTGTCTCCCTTGAGAGTGCTAGGACTCTTGAATTTGTGCTTTGATATTTACTCGTGTTCCTGCTTATTTTGAATTTTTTTTTTTTTCCCAGCACTTGTATATTCATGAGTATTCTCCATGCCCTGGCGTGGCATGTGGAGATCAAAGCTGCTGCTTGCGACCACGAGGCCAGCGCCGGTCCTGGCCAAGTGTTTGGGTTTATCTCAGTGGAGTATTTTGAGTTAATCTCTCAAAACCAAAACCTGGTGATGTTAGAAGCCTTACAATTGTAAGAAAATCACAAGAAGGGATGCGGGAAGTTCAAATGGACCCATCCTTTGGGGGTGAGGGCAGGAGCCCAGGCTGAGCTGTTTGTGCTGATGGCTGTGGAGGAGGACAAGGAAAGCAATGCTTCCCCCTGAAACTGTGAGCTGAACAATTTGCCCCGCAAACTTCCTTGTCTTCCCTCCCTCCCACCTCCGCAGTAAATGGTTAAGAGCTCTCAGCTGGTGAACTCAGAATAAACACTGGGTTTTGTCAGCAGAGTGGCTGAAAGAGGAGCTGGGTGGAGGTGGCTGAGGGAGAGAAGGGGGACTGGGAGGATGCAGGCAGGGAGAACTAAAAAAATATACCAGAGTTAAGCTTTTCCACCTTCCTTTAGACCAACTTGGCTAAGGCAGCATTTTAATGCGAAGAAAAGGAATGGCAGAAGCTGGAGGAAGCGAAGATGCAGCGGGTAGGTGGAGGGGCATTCTGTAAAGCCCTCAAAGGTGTTGGTTCTCCTCTGACGATGTGCCCTGACTCCCGCACCCTAAGGTTGCTTCCAGTGGCAAAGGAGTGCTTTAGCTCCTCTACTGAGACAGCTGGCACGCTGATTTTGTGGAGCACGCCTGTGCCTGTGTGTTGATTCGTATGGGGTGAAAACGCAGGTGAGTCAACCATCCCTGTGGAGATGTGTGGGTCAGAGCAAACAGGCGTCCTTGTGATGAGAGCCTGTAATGTGAACAAAGAACAACACCAGTACCTTCTTTACACCTGAGAGTGAAAGTGGGGTTTTGCTCAGAGAGGAGTGTAGCATCCCTGAGAGTGATGTTACACAGGCACTGTGGCTTTGCTCCTTTCTCCTAGCCCTTCCTTGCTGCTTTCTCAGCCGGCAGATTTATTTCAGCACAATGGTGTCAGGCAGGAGGCTGGGAGCACCAGGGCTGGGCAGGAAGACTCTCTCTGCTAGAGAGTCCTGGGTCCGAGAGGCTGAAGATTTGTGGAAATGTTTCCATAGTGCATTAAGTTACTCTGTGGTGAACCTGGTTTTATTTCACGTGTTGCAGCAGAGCTTGTTCATTTTTGTACCAGAGACTGGCACCAAGTCAATGACTTGCTAGCCAGACCTCACCTGACTTGACAGTGTATTGAATTTGAAGCAGATCAATATAATGCAGGAAGCGCAGCAGTCGTTGCATTAACTATGGGGCAGTGGTTTTGTCCAGCATTCCCATAACACCAGCTCTCTACAGACACCATGCAGAGACTACTGTTCTTAATGCCGTTTTTCCGCCACTCCTGCGATACCATCAGTGCGATGGTAATGCGGTTTTACAAACACGTGCAGAGCTAAATCTTTCTGAGCTGTGGGTTCCAGCTGTGCCGTGCTCTTAGATCTGAGGAAGCTTGGGGAATAGACGTTAACCTCTTCATCTGAGCCGCAGACCGGCCTCTTCCTTCTGGTTAGGTGATGCATAGACAGAACAAGGCAGAAGCCTGAAGAATGGAACCATCTTGTCTTTTTCTTTTGTTTGTGAATGCTGACGATCCCAGTTACAATTTCTGGCTTGCTGCGTTCTGCGTGCCATTTTGTACTGAAATGCAGAACGGGGCAATGCAACCAGCTAACGTTTTTGAATTTGGATAAGGATCAGTGTGCAGATCTGTGAGTATCTTTTCAGTGGTCCCCTTACTGGAAAGCAGCAAGAGGAAAAGTTTTGTGCCTTTTAGTGGAGGAAAAAAAATGCTGCCAAGCTTGTTGCTGAGGAACTGGCTGTTTAAATTAAAGGATAACATAACCCTCCTGTTTCTCCCTCCCATTTTTACAACACAGCTGAGTGTGACAGCTGGGTGGTTGGTCTGCAGTGCTAACGCCCTGCTCAGAAGGCTGTGCTGACTGCCCAAGGGGCCGACGTGTTGGTTTGAGTCTCTTCACTTTGTTCCCAAATCAAGATCTCCTCACTTGGTTGTGAAAGGTACTCATCACGTTGCGTGAAGTGCGGTAAAGGGTATTAGAACGCTGCTAGAGTCCTTGAGACAGAGGCATCTTCAAGGCAATGAGGGTATTGATTTTGGAGGACACTGAGTGAGTAAGGTGCTGTTTGTTATGGTATCATACTTGCAGACCTACAAGTTGGAGGGAAAAAAAGGCTCTAAATAACTGGATTCCTCGTTGGGGCATAAGAAATGGATAGAAAAGTGCTTCCTGGTTATAGCTCAATGAAGCACTAGATTGCAAAAGCGAGTCTCTTATACACGTCTGAATACACTCTGTATTTATGAACAGATACAGAAAATGGTAGAAAATCCTGTGAAGGGAGATGATTTCACAGAAAAAAAAAGAAAAAAAAAAGCTGTTTAGCACTGACACTCGGGGCTGCTCTTCTCTCTTATGCTGGTTCTTTGGAATTAGGATGTGTTGAACAGTAATCTTAAACTGTACCAAAAGCGAGTTTCAGACAGAGAACTCTTCCCTGCCGGCAGTCTGCAAAGATTCTCTCTTTCTGCCTGACTTGGTTCAGTTAGGTCTACGCTATTTGGAATGGAGTTTATACCCGCTTTGTGCATGTGGGTGATCTTGCACAACGGGACCTGGCTTTTGGGGGATGCTCCTGTGGCTGCAGTAATGACTGGGCAGTGGGAACAGCCTTTCTGTTGCCTCTGTAGTGTGTGCCTTCGGTCTTGAACGCTGAATCTCAGGTGGCGATAATGTATTGAACAAGGTGGAAAAGCAAGGGATTGTTCTGTGCCAGCTGCCCTGGGAACAGAAATGGTTATTTTCTTAAGCAGAATTACTAATTGTTTGGGGTTTTAAAGCGACTGGATAGTGGCTGCTTGCTTTCTCCAGCCTCTTTAGATTTCTGGTTGGTACCTACTGGTGATCCGTTTTAGTGCTTTCCTTCACTTTTAGATGCAGTGTAATTTGTATATCTGCATTTGCCGATGCAAATTGGTCTTACCTGATTATATCCACCGGGAGGGCAAGCAATTCAGTAGATTATTGTTTAAATGTGCACTAAAATTAGCAACTGTTTAAGAGCATTCTCGTTTTGTATTGAGAGACAACAGGAGACGTGGTAACGTTGAACAGCAAATAGCATCCTAGAGCGCACAAGCTGAAGTTCACTGTCTTAACTCTCATCACATGCTCTAGGTAACAGTTAAAGCCTCAAAATGGGATCTAAATTGCTTATAGGAGCTCCTCTTATATCTCTTCATAGGGATAAATTTCATCTCAGAGCAAGGCCCTTACTGATTGAAATAAATTGCTTTGGGGAGCTGATGTGCCTGGGATTTAACGTACGAGTTGGGGGATAACAAACATTACAGACGATTTCTCTCCTGGTGTATATAGCTTCATTCATACCCTCACAACTGTTCCAGTAAAAATGCTACTAGTTTGCGTATTTAAGCATGGAAGTGCTGAGCAGTCAGAGCTGTTCTGGAAAGTGATGGAAGACCCAGATCCGAACATGTATTACTGTCTGTATCGTATTCTAGGGCACTGGAAATTAAACACCTGGAGTTAGTGGTCTCCCTTGACTATAAAGGCCCTCTTTCTCTCAGTTTGAGGTTTGTCATCTGGATATTATGTCTTTTATCTCTTAGAGATGCTGTGAAAAATAAATTGTTTCTGAAAAACTCAAAAATAGAGTGCTGAAAGCAATAAAAAACCCAGCGAGGAGCTTAATTGTATCTTCAGGGAAGGTTTAGAGTAATATGCTATAAATAAGGTATAGGACCTCTCACAGAACAATAAAGGACATGACAAAGTGTTGAATAGCCGTTGGTTAAGTGAGGAGAACTTGCTTTGTACATCATGGACCCTACGTCTGCAGAGAGTAAGGAAGAGAAGAAAGGAGGATATGATTATGAGAGATGGAACCAACCTGCGTTAGAGCAATGCAGCTAACTTCAGGCTGTACTGGGCAACAGCAAAGCTCATCTTTCGCAGCTTGCAGTTCTTTGGCTCCAAAATTCACTTTTTGAGAGCGTGTTCTGTCACAACAACTGTAGCCTACATGGTCAACGCAAAGGGCTTGACTGTGTCTGTTTCTTGGGCAAGGATCTCCTTGAGGTTTTTGCTACTGAAGTTCTGAGTCCTGCCCCTTCCAAACCGTTGGGTGTAAAGGGGATCCGTTGGTTGGCGGCAGTAGCAGGTCGTTACCCAGTCAGTCGAGCAGGTGCTAGAGGGAGATGGAGTACTCGCAAGGCTTGAAACAAAGCATGGGGTTAACATCGACTGTGAGAACCTGTCGCACTACTGCTTGCCGTCAGCTCACAAAGCCGCTTGATGTGCTTTGTTGTGTACAGTAAGAATGTAATCTATCAAGAAATAACACTTAATGATGTAAACGACACTGTGTGGATAACTGGCTGTTGTCTGTTGCCAATGGAGGACTATAGCATTTCTTTGAGAACTGTTGTGAAGAGGAGAAATAATGCTGGAAGGTCCAAATGTTGCATCTGTCTTAAAACAACTGTAACAAGGGGTTTTCTCACAAAAGGCGTTCTGCTCTACAACTGAATGTGGCAAAGTTTTGCTCAAAGATGGCAAATAGATTTTGACTAGTGAGGACTCTTTATTGCCTTTCCTGACTGATGTTATTGTCCCCTTCTAAAAAAGTGGGAATGCTTTAATGGACTGCCAGTTGCGCTAACATTCTGAATTTCTTCTGTGGTCTCTGTTTTTCAGGAGCTGTGCAGCGAGATCATCAAAGCCATTTTAATGTTCGTGGCTTTGCAGTTAGCAGGAAGACTCGGTGCTGCTAACTTGGGGAAATGACTAGAGGTTGCGTCACACTATAATACAGACTTTTCTTACTCAAGCATAATTACCTCTATTTTGATAAGAAATGAGATGACAGTAAGGGTTTCTGCCCACTTCAGTGTTGTTCCTCTCTTTTGACCAAGCCTATGAAGAGAATCTGTCTTCCTGACTGGTCTCACACGGTCACGTCTCCATGCTCCTGACCAGTTCTGTTAAGCGTATGAGAGGGGGAGGCGCGAGCCTTGTGGGCCTTGCAGGCCTCACCCTCTGGCCTCCTGCTGGGCAGCTGACTGGGCCCGACTCGGTCCGGCCCGGCGGCAAGAGGTGGAAAGGAGATGAGAAGTTGAAGTGAATAAGATGTAAAAAGGATCCTGAGAGGCGTCTGCCAGCCTGTTGTGAGGAACGGCTGCAGACGCCAAGGTCAGTGAAGAAGGAGGGGGAGGAGTAATGCGGCTCCTGGCCAAGATTCCCCTGCAGCCTGTGGTGACGACCATGGTGGAGCAGGTTGTCCCCCTGCAGCCCATGGAGGTCCACGGAGGAGCAGAGATTCACCTGCAGCCTGTGGAGGACCCCGCACTGGGGGAGGTGGATGCCTGAAGGCAGCTGTGGCCCATGGAGGCCCCGCTGGGACAGCTGTTCTAGAGGGACTGCACCCCGTGGAAGAGATGACCCACGCCGGAGCAGTTTCACGAAGGACTGTGGTGTATGGGTGGGACCCCACAACAGAGCAGAGGAGGAATGTGAGGAGTTCTTCCCCCAACCATGAAGCAGCAGTGTAAAACATCGCGTGATGAACTGACTGCAACTCCCATTCCCTCTTCCCCGCTGTGCCACTCGGGGGCGGAAGGTAGTAGAGATAATGTTAAGCTTGGGAAGAGGGAGGGGTGGAGGGAGGTTATCTTGTTCTCTGTCTCATTATCCTGCTGTTTGTAGTAATAAGTGAATAGTTTTCCCCAAGTCGAGTCTGTTTTGCCCATAACGGTAACTTTAAGGATTTCTCCCTGTCCTTATCTCAAACCTCAAGCCGTTTTTCCTTATATTTTCTCTCCCTATTCTCTCGGAGGGTGGGGGAGTGAGAGAGAAACTGCGTAGTCTGGTCCCGATCGGGGCTGAACTACGACACACCAAAAGGACAAACTGGAGCCCACAACCGTTATTTTCTTTCAATAGGACTAGATTCAGTCTTCTGACACTGCAGCAGTCCCGGTGCCTTTGAAAATCTCCTTATCGTGCTCAGAGGGAGCTGAAGGTGGCAGGAGCATCATTGCTTCGGCTGGAGTGGAAGCTTCGGAACTCTTGCAGACATACCATAAGTGACAACTAGCAAGAGGCCCTGGTGGCTAAAACCAGCATTGCCTCCTCCATCAGGCATCCAGCAATTGCTCTGTAACGTCCTGTCCATGTCCTGAATGATTCTGGGCCCGCTGAACTTAGGAAGAACCACAACTCATGGCAGTAAGTGCATGGCTCTATGTTTATTTGTGATATGTCTCTTTAAAGAGAGGGAAAAATTGCTTAGTTAATGTTTAATGAATAAATGTCTGTACCTGCTTTGAGGATTTCAGGTGTTATGGAAGTGCTTAGTGTCAATGTTTAGAGCCCCGTACATCAAGAAGGTCCCGTAACGATCTCAGTGATGCCTGTTTAACTCCCAAAGTTTGCTTTGACTTAGTATGTTTAGAGAGGCATTCAATGTAGACTGTTTAGTTTCTGTATGGAAATATCACTTTCAGGTCCAATGCTTACAAGATAAAATAGTAATATTTGGTGAAAATTGAAGGTTTTAGCTGCTTGTCTGATCTTGTCCGGTTTCCGCCAAAACTAAATTACAGAATCACAGAATTGTTGAGGTTGGAAGTGACCTCTCAAGATCTCCTACTGCTGTTCCCCTGCTCAACAGCAGTTTGCCTAGGAATGTGTCCAGTCAGTACGTCCATGGATGTCCACAGCCACTCTGGGCAACCTATTCCAATGTTCAACCAACATCATGGTGGAAAAAAAAAGCGCTTTCTTATGTTGAGATGGGTTTAATCATCATGGTTTGAGAGTGCAGAAGAGACATCAGGCTCTGTGTAGGGTGGAGACCACAAATAGCTTAACTGTGCATTTGCAGCAGCTTAGACTGGAGTGATCTCTGCGTTTGGGAAAATTATTTTGGCAGTTAATTTGCCATAGATGTGATCTTCCATCCTTAGCCGCATCTCTCAAGTAGCGAGGACCTGGTGTGGACACTTAATTCTGTATAGGTACTGCAGCTGGATGTGGGATTTCTGCCACAGAAGGATTTCTGAAACTTGCATAGCAGCTAAAAACATAAAATGATAATAGATCATCACTGTAGCAATGTTGCCCTGGTAAAAATGACAATGTGAGATGGAGGATAAAGTACAGTTAAACTGTTTTATAGTTGTGTTTATATAGCTACTGGTCTGGCAGAGTAAAATTTCCTTCAATAACATAGACATTTACTCTGACTTTGTTAAAGTGTTATGACTGTGGTAATTTTGCTGTTTCTCTACTGGCCTGCACATTTTGGTAAATTCAAATATACTCTCAGTTGTGGAGACGGCTGGATTTAACAATGTCCTTTGAAATATCCCAGTCATTACTGCTGGTCTTAATGTGTGTGACCCATTCTTTCCACAAGTTGAAGGCTCGCTGTTGACTGTTGGAAGGTTTGTTGATGGTTTTTCAGTTATTTGGGTTCATCAATCAAACCTTCAGAGGGGGGAGCAGCAGTAGTATCCTGCTAATGGCCAGAGCATACAAACCTGAAGAGAATTGATGGTGTATTGGGGATGGAAGGTGTGCTAATGCAGAAATAAATCCCAAAGCTGGGGTGTACCATCGCCAGTTGTGTGCACACATGTATGTTGTTGGTGGGTTGTTTCCAAGGGAGTGTAAATCACAACATTCTGTGGCTTTATAGGTACTTTGTTGGATTGCGAACACAAAAACCTCATTTCCAAAATTTCATCTAGCTCCTACTTATGAAGACTTTAATATCCTAAAGCTTGCTTTCTTTAGTCCCTGAAACTGTGGTAGCTCTACCGGTAATATTTTTCCTCCACTCAGCTGAGCAGAGGGGCTGTTTTAATGATGTTTAATAAAAAGAAAATGGCATTTCAGTCTTTGATAATGTAGCTCTGCCTAGAGTTACCGCTTATCTGTCAACTGAAAACAACCTGGTATAAAACCCACAGAATATCAAAAGTGGAAAATTCTTCTTGCTTCAACCCACTGCCTTTTGTTGCATCAGCAAGAGAAGTATTTATGGAGAAGATACAGTTGTCACAGTGAGTGACAGATCTCCATCTTCGCCCGTGCACGTGACTCTTAATATATCTTCAGATATGTTCTATTGAGTATGTGGGCGTCAAAATAAAGCAAAATAATCCATAGTTCTGCCAAGCAGCTCTGCTTTCCAAAAGCTTATTGGTGTTGTCAGCTGTTACACGATGAGATGCACAAACTGCGGAGTGTGTATCCACTCTTCCTGGAGCCAGAAGGGAACCGGTATTCTGTACTCCATGTGAGCTACAGTCCTGATTGTCAGATGAAAGTAATATCCTGTCGGTTCTCATTTGCTGCTATCTTCCTGAAATTTTAAAGAGCTGAATCCTTCAGCGTTCCTATTCAGGTGTCAGGCTTGCATCACGATGAATTCAGCCATGAATGCAACCTGTTACCTTTTGACATCCTGATAAACATAGCCCAAAAATACACATTATTACATGTTATTACATTATATGTTACGGAACATACCTAATGTGAAATGGTATGATTTCCAAATGGCCATGATCACAACTCCTCAAACTCCTGAGCTGATTGGGGTTTTTGTTTGGCTTCGTTTTTGTGATTCTGTCAGATGAAAGGATAAATAAAAAGCCACGCTTGAGGTTGACAGTCTCAATTACTTTTAATTAGGTTTAAATTCTGTGTGATTGAAGTCAATAGTTGAAAATTACTTTTATGCCTGTGGTAGACTGGCATAAATTTGATTACTGGAAGCCAATCTTACTAAATACAGACTGGGTTGTTGGTTGCTATGAGTTTGTAGGGCTCTGCTGAAGTAAATGGAGTTAGCACACAGATGCTGGAGGTGATTCTTCTGTTTTGATTATTTTTGCATGTGTGTATCTTTTTGCACGCGTTGGTCCAGGCAAGTTAGCAATCTGGAAGCTGATGTACTAGATACCACAATAGCTGAAGAGTGTGTACAGGAGTTCCAAAAAGATGAAAAGTGTATGAGCTAAGAAACTGGAGTAGCATTGATTTTGCCATTCTTGCACTTATTTAATATTAAAAATGAAATGCAAATAAGTTAAACTTTTGAAAATTAGTTCAAAATATCAGTGTGGTGATACAGTAATAGATTACTTTGATTTTCCTGGTCTTACACTATCAAGTCTTTATCCTGCCCATCTTTTCTGAAGAGTAATTTCTGCAATTCCTCTTTTCACGTGTGATCTCAACTGGCACAGAAATTGCCGTTCGGTTGCCCATCTTAGGTCTCTTCTTGATCTCTGACCGGGAGTTTCTGACCCAGGGTGCTGCTTTCGCAAGATGCAGTCACCCTTTGGCAGTGGTCAGTATCTACTAACACATAACAGCACCAGTTTTTGAGTTTGGGTCTCAGCACTGCGAAGTGTCGTACGCTGACCCCACCGAAATGCATGGAAGTTCAGTGCTTGTTCGCCTACGTTTGTGGGTAAGTCCTGATGTGTCAAAGGCTGTGGGAAGTGGCTGTGGTTACAGAGGTGGAGACTAGTGGGGATGTCCCGGCCTTCTGCGGCTTGCGAAGACCCTGTGGTAGAGTCAACAGCAGGGGCTGAGGGAGGGCGTGTTGTCTGCCTCAGCACAGGGTGTACTAGTTCAGCCCTGATCAGGACCAGACTACGCAGTCTCTCTCTCGCTCCCCCCACCCTCCGAGAGAACAGGGGGAGATGATATAAGAAAAACGGCTCGAGGTTTGAGATAAGGACAGGGAGAAATCCTTAAAGTTACCATTATGGGCAAAACAGACTCGACCTGGGGAAAACTATTCATTTATTACTACAAACAGCAGGAGAATGAGACAGGGAACCTCCCCTCACCCCTCCCTCTTCCCGGGTTTAACATTATCTCTACTACCTTCCCCCCCTGAGCGGCACAAGGGGGAAGAGGGAATGAGGTCGCGGTCAGTTCATCACACGTTGTTTCACGCCACTACTTCGTCACTGGGAGAACTCCTCACGTTCTCCTCCTTTGCTCCTTCCTTGGGTCCCACCCATACACCACAGTCCTTCGTGAAACTGCTCTGGCGTGGGTCATCTCTTCCACAGGGTGCAGTCCCTCCAGAACAGCTGTCCCAGCGGGGCCTCCATGGGGCACAGCCTCCTTCAGGCATCCACCTGCTCTTCCGTGGACCTCCATGGGCTGCAGGGGGACAACCTGCTCCACCATGGTCGTCACCATGGGCTGCAGGGGAATCTTGGCCGGGAGCCGCATTACTCCTCCCCCTCCTTCTGAACTGACCTTGGCGTCTGCAGCCGTTCCTCACAACAGGCTGGCAGACGCCTCTCAGGATCGTTTTTACATCTTATTCACTTCTCCTCTCCTCTCCACTTCTTGCAGCCGGGCCGGGCCGAGTTGGGCCCAGTCGGCTGCCTGGCGAGAGGCCAGAGGGTGAGGCCTGCAAGGCCCATGAGGCTCGCGCCTCCCCCTCTCTGCCCCCGCTCAGCTGCTTCACATCTTCTCTTCCCTTCCCCTGCCCCCCCCCCCCCCCCCCCATTTTCCCCTTCTTAAATACGTTATCGCAGAGGCGTTATCACGGGACATTCTGCTACCAATTGGCTTGGCCTTGGCCAGCAGCAGGTCCGCCCTAGGCCCGGCCGAGTCCACTGAACAAAGGGGAGCAACTTCTAGCAGTTTCCTACAGAAGCTACCCACCTTAGGGCCCCCCCCCCAAACAAAACCAGAACACGTGGTTAGGCGACTGAAATAGATTTTTTTTTTTTTTTTTTTTTTTTTTTTTTTTTTTTTTTTTTTAATCAGTGGGTTAAACATAGTTAATTGACTTCTCACTCAATGGTGTGCGTAGCCCTTCCAGGGCACTGCGGCTGTCGCAGTGTGCAGTGGCCATGAGCTGTAGGGTACGATGACGGTGTAAGCTGCTTCAGGAGTATTTTCAAGATGATCTTTAGAAACAACTTTCATGTAGGCACCGAAGTGCTGTCGTATTGCTTCTGAAGCGGCCTGGGTTACTATGGGCCTGCATTCATCTGCTTGCCTTCCCTTCAATTTGCAAGTTTCAAAACTGCAGGACACATGTTTCTAACAGAATACCAAGATCTGCAAAGAATAACAACATAAGCAGAAGGCACTTACTGATGCCAGTAAATTCTTCATAGCTGGAACTGATTCATAAACATGAGCAGATGAGTGTTCAAGGGGAAGAAAGGACTAATTTTTAAGTGATTGAAGCAAAATTTCTTCACACAAAATATCCTACACAGAGCTCCTAGGCAAATTTAGTGATAAAGGTAAAGCGTTGTTGGAGAGAAGAGCAGCTGACACAAATTTAATGGAAACAGATCCCCAGCACACAGCCAACACTGTTATTTGAACAGAAAGGCGTTTGGGCTGATCTGTACATAATTTCCCAGGGTTAATAACGGCGAGTCTCGGAGGCTCACAGGCCTGCTTTCGGCTCTCAGCTCAGTTTGTGTTTGCATACAGGACAGGAATTCCCTTCCAGAACCGACTGAAAGGGTTGCTCCCCCACCTCCCAGCCCGCCGTCTCGAGGATAAGGCAAAAAAAGCCATGAGAAGGCAGAAAGGACGTAGATGGCAGAAGACAGTAGTGGGTGTTGGTTTCAGATGGTAGTTGATGGGATTCATGCAAGTGGGAGGCCTGCTGCTGCCTTGGAGCGGAGTCGCTGTAAATCAGGTAGTGTGGTTCTATTGGGGTAATTTCAGCCCGTTAAACTTGTATCAGAAGGGCCTTTTTTTTACCTCTTATTCTGAAGATGATGTTGGAAGGCTGGATGTGCAGCAGTACATAAAGGAAGCCGATCCTCATAGCAGGACGTGTTTACTGTTCCAGCCTTTCCAGTGTGGTGATTTGGGTGCTGTAGCATCTGATGCAGAGCAAACACAAGTCGGTGTCTTTGCTTAAGAGGGGTTTTGCTGTTTGAAGCAGCCATGGCGTCAAAGACCTTGCCTCTAAAATGCACCAGGAGAGGCAAGCACAAGCATCGCCGTTTCCTGTTTTGATGGAGGGCAATACAGATTTGCAGCCGGTGGCTTGTCCCAGGTTTTGTCTGGTCCCTTTGGCAGAGCTGTGAATCAGGGACGCTGGTTTCCAGTCCTGTTCCAGTGTGTGGAAGAACATCTTCCCTCACCCACAATGAGACAGCAATTACACGAGTAGAACAGGGAAAGGCAAACTGGAACAGCAGGCCAAACCCATTCATAGACTTGTTAGCAATTTCCTTTCTTATTTAACTGCCTAAATAATCAAACGTGAGTATTGGAAAAGCTGAGATATTTCCCTTGGGATCTAGACCTGCCTTGCATGTTTAAAATATTTATATATTTGAGCTGTCAATTTTTCTAACTCTGTCAAGGCTGGAACAGCTATAGGATCTGCAGATGAAGGATGGTACTTGAAAAGGAAAAGAAAGCAGTGTGTTAGGCCCATTTAATTTAAATGTGCTGTATTAAATCTAAAGCGCCGTCTCCTCCGTGTCCGTGCAGTTTCGCTCCTTATTAGTATTACTAAGGAAGAAAAGAGATTTTAAGGCAGGCATGGTTTGAGATTAAGGTAATTTGAGTTAGTGCAGTGGTTTAGAATACCGAGGCACTGTTGTACTGATCTCGTTGTGCTCGTAAGGCGAGAAAGGAGGCCGGGTGGGTGACAGCAGTGCTTTGAAACGCTGGCTTCGCCGGTATGGATCCCGTCTCTCCTGGGAATACGGGAAGAGGGGATACCTGGAGGTGCAGGGAGGAAAGAACAATGCAGGGCGACCCAGAGGGTTTGCCCGAGGCTGCCGTAAACTGGTCGGCAAAGCACGGTCCTGCTCCCGGTGCGTGTGCTGTCTGTCGCGATGGAGTGCCGCTGGGCTGTACGAGCAGTGAACTTGGATACGGAAAGCCGACAGACCACTGCGAGCCCTCAGACATGTCAGGTGCCTACACGCCTGGCAAAACAGCTTTGAAAAACTTATCGGGGAAGGGAGGATCTTTGATTTATTGGTGCGGAGCTGGCAGATGAGAGAGTGAGATGCAATTGTGTGAAGGGTTTTGAAGTCGTCTCCTTTTGGTACAAACCAGCATTGCTGTATTAACCCTGATGGCAGAGGGTCCTTGTTAAAGGGCTCTGGCCTTTGTTGAAGGCTAGGAGGAAAAAAAAAAAAAAAAAGATTGCCTCCAGTTTTGTTTCTTTGTTTTTATGTTTGTCTAGGACCTTTCATTATGGAGTGCTGGCCTGTGATTGGAATTTCGACATGACAGTTTAATAAAAGTAACAAGAGCACGTTTTATGATTTAATAAAACCTCAGAGCCTTGGTAGTATGAAGATGGCAGTGCAGAGTAATCCGTTGAGCTACTGATGACTGGGAGAGCACTTCTGCTCTACTTCCACCAACCAAACCCAGATTTTACAGTGGCTCCTCCTTAACGTGTTCCTTAGGCAGAAGAAAGGGAGCCTAAACATGTGAATAGAATCGAATCTTTTAGATCTTTATGGATTTGATTACTCAGGGAAAAACAAGTAGATTTGGGTAACACAGTGCTCCCACCCAGGAATTTTTGCGGTTCTTACAGATGCTTTTAGTTTGTTTGTTTTGTTTCCTTTTTCATTTTAGACTTTTTCTGAACAGGCTAATGAATATTGGTATTGACTATTGAATGAATATTGACTAACGAATACTAACTGAGTACAACAGCTGAGTAAGGATCTTGCTTGTATTCAGCTGGGCCTTTCTGTAGAAGCAATGCCAGAGGAAAACCACATTTGCAGTAGTATTTCCATTTGGATTCTAAAATGGATGCTGAACCAGCAGGAGCATTTGTTCTCCCTGAATTTGCAATCCCTGTAGAAATCCTCCGGGAGCTGAGCAGCTCTTTTTCTCTGCTGTCAGAGTCGTACCCAGGGGAAGAGAGGGTGCAGAAGATGAATGTAATCGGTGGAGCTTCCAGAGACAAATATTAGCAATGCCACCATTCTCAATTAGTTATTATTTCTTTGGGTGAAAATATACCCAACATTAGGTAATGCTCTTTCAATAATTGCCTGTTACTGCAGTGCTTTAAGTTAATGAATAACTAGTTTGGGGTTAGTTTTCAGAAGGGCTTCATTTTCTTTCTCTGCTCACGTCTGAGTGCTGCCCATTAAGTGCATCTACAGAGTACTTAATGACAAGAAAATTGTTTGGTGGAACCATCCCGCGTAATGAGATATTTCAGCAATTTATTCCGTACAATATGTTAACACCAAAAATGAGAACTTTGGGCAGGCTCGTGGGCAGGTGTGAAAACCTGTCGAGTCTCCCTGCAGACAAAAATCTATTTACCATGGGAAATTTTCCTTAAGAATGTGTTTTTGTGACTGCATGAAATGAAAGCAGAATGATGCACATTCAGAAAAGGTCACTTAAGTATAAGTGATTCGACAAGATACATTAAAATTTAGCCTTACTCTGCTTGACAGGAGCTAAAAACTGGAATTTGAGGTCTAGTAGGTTGTTCAAATTCAGAGAATAAATTGGTTTTGAGGTCAGGTATCCTTTCGGTTTGGCACTTACTTGTTCCCCTCAGCACAGGAGGAATCGAGTAGCAGGGGATGGTTGCTTTGTTCGCAACTCCAGGTGTTCTTTCAACCAACAACGTACCTCCAAACATCCTCTCCTCTCTAAGCGGCACTGCCAGGGCTTTTCTAGGGCGGTGGGTTTTCCCTCTGGGGGCCTAAAATGATCTCTGTTCCTCACAAACTCCTGATAGGGAACTCCTGTTTGGGACCAGGTTCCCTGTTGTTTTAACTGCCTAAAACAAGAGATGAGGCTTGGTCTCACCTCATCTGGATGGAACAGCCCTCAAACCTTTGCAGAATGGAGTTTTCTCTGTGCTCCAGCCCAATAAAGAGAATATAGCAACTCTGTACGTTTCTGCCACATTCCTCGTGCTTCAGTCGCAATGCTTAACTTAGATTTTTTTAATTATTATTATTTTATTTTATTTGCCTTTTCAATTCTTATCCTTTTTTTTTTTCCTCTCAGATCACCTTTCTCACCAGATCAGCCATGAAAAGCAGAAACTAAAAATTAAGTCTCTGCCTCAAGGTTGTTCTGCATTCACATGCATCCGACTGCTGGAGAATAAAGGCAGCGAATCCCGCAGAACTTGTGGGAGCTGGCAGCGCTGGTTGCCGCTGCCTTTGTTGCGTTTAAGCGTGGTTCAGTCAAAGTGGTGGGAGGACAAGATAAAAGCAAACGTAGGACATTTCCAGGAATTAATAGCTACGCTGGACCGTCTTGAAAGGTGTCTAGCCAGTATCCTTGAGAGAAGCCGTTAACGAAATGTCTGTTGATACCTTGTTAATCTGACGGGATGCAGAGCAGAACCAGCCTGTGTTACAGAAAAGGCGGATTGAGAGACTGCTGAAGGCGTGCGGTTCTGAAGGGCTTGATGCTTCAAGTTTCTTTATGCTTGTTAGACAAAAGAGGCCATAATTAGACGTCAGGCAGGCTCCTGTCCTAAAGAAATCATGAGGGAGTTTCTCTAGATGTCAGGTTAGCGGCGGTGTCTCCTATAGCTATAAACCTACTCAAGTGTTTCCAGGACCTGGCTGGCGTACGAGCTCGCTGCGAGCTTTGTGTATCCACAGCTAGAGGCCTTCGCCTGAACGGTACATCCGTTGGCTGGTATTATTCCATTGTCACATGGGTTTTTTTTGTCTATTATCACTGCAGCCATGTTTTGAAATAAGCACTCCCATGGATCTCTTGCTTTGCCGCGTGCATTTGGAGATTGCGCGTGCTGCCTGCCAGTGGGATTTGGGTTGAAACAAGAGAAGGCCTGGGATTTTTGTAAGCCAATCCTATCATCTGTCTTTTGTTGGATTGGAAAGTTGTCAGTCAGCACGGAAAAAGTATTGGCAAGCCTGGCTGGTCTCTTGCTGCTGAGCGGGTTTCTGGGAAGACAGCTGAAGTCACGTGGTGAATCCTTAAACAAGTCAATAAAGGCAAATGTGGAGGAAAATGTTGCAGTGGAGGGGACGTTCCTCCTAGGTTTCTGTGGGCCCAGCTTCATTTTGTGGGTACTGGTTTTGGGACCATCCAGCTACAGAGGACAGAGCAGTGAAGGATGTCAAGGCTCACTTTGTAGGAATCTGGGCAGCGTTTTCACCAGGTTCATACCCTCAGCACTCCTTTAGGACAGTGCAGGGAAGCATGTGGCTGCCCTCTTACGATCTCCAGCAGGTAAATAACCTGAATAAATAAAGCTTAGTGAGGAAGAGTTAATTTTAAGGTCAACTGTTAACGTGTAAGGTCTGTTGTGAGGGAAAGTCAAGTATTGCTGGGCTGCAATCACTTCTGGATCTGAATGGCTGAAGGTTTTGAGCTGCTGATGGGGTAGGGTTTCTGGGTCTGAGGTGGGAAAAACAGCCCCAAAACCAGCATTTGTAGGAACCAGTGGTGAGCAGTGCTCTGGTGAGGTAGTGTGTCTGGGTAGCAGGACAGCAGTTGCGCTGGTAATGCTACGTGGGGCCAGCATGAATCTGTAGCAAGAGGAAGAAAAATGGTGCTTTCTGTTATGTGCCGCGTTAATAAAATATCCTCAAGAGAGGTCTGGGGTATGTCCTCCTTGACAGGGACCTCGCAGAAGCGTGGCTGAGAGCTTGAGTGTAGCCGAGAACCTTTTTTGGTGAGCTTTTTTGCATGAAGTCATTCTGCTGCACCGTAAACCCACTTTGCACCAGTTTAACGCACTGAGAAACTGCACAATTTGTAAAATATTCTGTTGGACTAATTGAAGGTAACTCCGCACAAATTCTCGCTGCAGACAGGTCTGAGAAGGCAGATGTGGTGTGGGGCTTTGTTCCTAACCTGGGATAATGGCCACAGTGCTAATGATTCCGTGGGCTGTGTCCCCCAGACACGGGAGACTTGTTTGGAGAACACTTGATCACTTCTACACCATGAACAAAATAAGTGTAGAAGAGAGGATTCTAATTTTGCTTTTTTGTCTCCTTTTTTTGCTACTTTTGGGGATTATTTTTTCTTTGACGGGGAATTTTTAGACAGAAAGACAGAAATCAAAACCTTCCAGAAAAATAAAATACCAAGGAGTGTTACTCACAGCTGAAAGACCAAATCTGACACTGGCAATAGGCGGTGTTGTTCAGAAGTGAGATAAATGTGAGGAGGACACGGCTGCTCATTTAAAGGCAGAAATCTCTGTTCCTGGATCCTAAGGAAAGCAAACTGGAAGGCTCGGAGTCATCGCACACAGGAGAGCGAGTGCAGCAGTGGGAATTTTGAGCTCATTTTTTGCTCCTTCAGTGCTGGAGATGGTAGAAGCAGGTTGGGAGTGCTCAAAGACTTCTTTTGTAATAGTTTCTGCTGATTTTGAGATGTTTCATGCAGCCCAGAATCTGGGCCAGCACATTCCAGCAACTTCAATATTGTCACTTTTATTCTATTATAGTCGCGCTTCAAGCCTTCGGTTGAAGTCAAAGCCATCTGCTAAATGAGGGGTTGCCAGCTCTTATCATTGTATTTATTGCTTTTTTCACACTCTCGTCAGCTAAGATAAGTGGCCTTACACAAGGCTCTCTGGTTTTAGAGATACTGTGCTCTTTCCTGCAGTGTCTAGGCCCGAGAGGGGAAAAAAGCTTGAAAAGCTTAAATGTTAGAAGGCAAATTGAAGAAAAAAGTAATATGTCTTTTGATGTTGGCTTGTATTTTAACTTGATCCATTATTCAAACTTTTCTGAGTTAGGGGCTGGAAATAGCATAGGAGGCCAGTCTTTCCTGGAAGGTCTTGCAAATATGAAATGTATAGAAACCAGGGAGCTGGGCTGTCCTGGGTTACAGTCAGGACTCTCTCTCCCTAGCGCATCAGCATTAACATTTTTCAGGTTGTTGAGATGCATTAGTCACGGGTTCATCAAAGTTCTTCCCTTCCGAGTCCCATGTGTTCCCGTCTTCTGCATTTCTACCCTCGTGGTGTGTTTGGGACAGCGGGAGCGCAGGGAGCCGACCTGCCCTGCGCCTCTCCTCTTTTGTCCCCATACATTTTCTCTTTCTGCAGGTCTGACTGTATAGCAGGCGTTTGGCAAGCAGCATGTGGACAGTGGTGTTACTGCTTGGGCAGCAGCTGTGCATTTCTGATGTTACAAAGTTTGACTTGCACCCTAAAGACAAGGGTAAAGGAAAACGGGTAATATATGTTGGATTAGGTAACGTGTGTAACGTCACTGATGTCAAAGAGGACCCTTGGAAGGGACAAAGCGTGTCCTCAGAGACACTACATCAAATATACATTAAAATATATGTTACAGGATTTTTTTTTCTTCAGTTTCCATGGTGGATTGTTATTCTTTTTTTTCCTTCTGCTAAAATATAATATGGGCCAACACCCTAGCTGCTGTTAAATGGTGCAGCAACTGACCTCTTTGACTTGAGTATTTTAGAGGATAAAGCAGTGAAATTAATTAAAAAATAAGAGAAGGAGAGAATGAGAGGAAGGAAAGGGCTTTTTTGCAATCTTTTAAGCAGATTCAGTTGCAGCAGTGACAGTTCAGGCCGCTTGAACCGGTTCCTCTAAACTGCTTCTGTCCTCATTAAAGGGTGGTGTGGCTTGTGCTGGTATTTCCCAGTGTGTTATCCTCTGCTTTTTGTTTAAAATGTTCGTATCATTATGTAGAATGTGAAACTTCTCTCTGTGCAGCCATACCAGGTTAAATCCTGGTCTAAATCCTTAACTGCTACCTTGATGGGTTCCTGTTTTTATTATTACTGTAGTTTTCTTCCAGTAAGATGTTTGGTGTGGAGAATTAACTTTTCCATTCCAGAGCTCCAAGATTTCTGAGAAATTTGAGTTCTAGCCTGCGTCCTTTCTTATTTGCCATGGATCTCACAGATGATTGATGAATTGCAAACACTGGGTAGTGTACGTTCTCTGGTATTTGTTAAAACTTGGGACCAAGGTCCTGTTTTTATTTACCTTGCCTCCAAAATCAGCAGTGCTTTGAATAAAATCTGATCACGGGGTTGCCAGCAGCGTTGAGCATTGTCATCCCAGATGAATAGAAATTGCAATTGTTTTGTTATTTTTCCATCTAACCAAAATTAGGGCCATGTCCTCAGTGGAAGTTCTTACTTGACGTGCCTTTCTCCTCCTGTCCTCCCTCGCTGGTGTTGTGCCTGTCGCATGCTAACGATGCCAAGATTTACCGAGGAGTTACAGCAGTCTGCAATCAGGCCACATTTTTCAAAGTCTTCTCCGACTTTTAGCTCATCAGTATTCGTGTAGGTGTAATCACACCTGCAAAATTTGAATTACTGTGTCGATAAGTCTGTGACAGAAATGGACTGTGACTGAGCCTGGTACAAAATTGATAAGCCCTTGTGGGGAGGAATTGGATAAAAGGGAGACACCTGCTAATACACCCTTGTTTTGAACGGGGCAGATATAAAACATTTCTCCTTGACATCTCCATTCCTGAGCCATCATTCGGAGGCCATTTGCATCAAGCACTGGAACCTCTGGGTGTCTAGCTAGGGAGTGAATTGTTGAGCCACCACCCTGACGAGGTTTGGCCTCTGCCAAGAGATTTTTTGGAATTAGGGGCTTCTGAGCACAGGCAAGGACGTCACCGGTTATCTGTGAAGATAGCTTGGATTTGGACTTAGGAAATGCTGCTAGATTTTCCTGTTTCAAGTCCCGCTTTAAATAAGTGAAGAGTCTCATCAATCGTAAGCACCATGCAACATCGCTGATAAACTAAGTATAGGATTTATTTCATTATTTCATTAAAACACATGGAAATACAGAGCCTTTCTCTTACTTCCAATGCATACGGCTACGTTTTACAGTCGTAACTGCATCCATTAAAATAAACCTTCTGACCTAGAGTTGGCATGAAATGTATGTAGCTCAGACCTAAACAGTTAGCTGTTTGCAATGGGGTTTATTTTTTCATTGTTGTGAATGTTTTTAAAAAAAAAAAAAAAAAAGGTTAGTACCAATTATTAAAAAAGGTTGTAATTTTTAATGCCTTGGTGTCTTCCAGCTCACAATGATGAGTGCAAATCGTGTTTTCCTTTTGCATCTCAAATGTAAGGAACTGCACACAAAGAACCCCCAGGTATACTTATTATTGCTAATTACCTACTTTGTGTTTAATGAAAGGGTCCTGTCTCCTGTCAGAGGGTTTAATGAAATGTTAATTTTTGCTACTAATCAACTTGAAACATAATAGCAGCAGCTCTCTAACAAACGGGTGAACTTTGTGTGTGCCCTGTACTGTTCTGGAAGGTTTCCAGGTTCTTCCCAGTTCGATTCATCTGTCGTGCGGGCTACGGGAAAGCAGCAGCTCAGCAGAACGCGCATAAATCCATCACGCTTTGAACAGTGTGCAACCAATTAAATACTTACCCTGGGTTTATTTTAGCCTCAGAAATGCATTTCATCGTTGCAGGTTTTCGTCTGAGCAGCCCTGCAAAGGTTATTATGTGCTCTTGAGTTCTCTCCTGATGAATGAAGGTGATGAAGCGCTGTGTCAGATATAATAACTCACCCACCTAAATCCTGCCTTTCATGAGTCACACCATCTTTCTGGACACCACTTCTCGTGGGCCCCAAAATCTTCTGAAGCCTTTCAAAATATTAGCGGGAAGTCTGTGTATTCCAGGGAAGCTGCAATACCTCTTCAGGTCTGTGTGAAGAACCCTTGTGATGCAGTGAACGGAAAATGTTTGCTTTCAAGAGGAGTGGCTGTGTTCGTGCGTTTCGGTCTGATTCAGGCGTGTTACCTTTGAGTTTGTACTTGTTTCCAGAATCCATTGAAGCCACTGAAGTAGAGTTAGTGTATCTGGGGTGGGAAGGCTGGCGGAAGGAAAATAACTGCTAGGTTGCTTTGGTTTCTTTCCTCCGCAGCTTTGGATGTTACATTTCTTTGGATTGCTGAGTTAGCTTAGACATTTTTTGACTAAACATCTTGTAAGAACATCTAATTGAAGGTTTTCTTTCTGTATCAAACTTGAAGCATCAGCCAGTTGATTTTTAATCTTTCACGAGCTGTGTGGTTCAGGGTTTCCTAAAGATTGTGTGTTTGGATCCTCGTGGCTGCAGATACCGTGTGGAGCTCAATTTCTGTGCAGCATCTCCACAGCCCCTGGCCATATGTGCGAGAAGCAGCAAGCTTCAATTACACAGTGATTTTACACCGAGAAAATGCAAACGAATGCTATATCAGATTTTCTCAGCAGAGCCGCATGTTGCTTTTTGCACCGTATGCAAGAAGAGTTCCCTGCTCCAAGGAACTTGTCGACTGATGGAGGTGTGACGGAGCGGTTCACCAGTGACAAATGTGCGATAGCAAGCAGCTCGGCTGGGAATTACATGTTGCCAGGCAAAAATTGTAGCATTGTGTGATGTACATCACATGAAGTAATTGTTGATTATGGGAGAAAGAGGCTTTTGGTGTATTTGTATTTTCTGGCTAAGTATTCATGATGTAAGGGTTAATTATCTCAGATATTGCTAAAGAGTAGTCTCTTGCCATTGGTGTTATCAGCCAGTTGTTCTTTGTTCCAACAATGCATTCTTTTCAACATGTTTTTCATTAATTACTGCTTTTTAAAATCTGAACGGCTAAATGGAATTTTCACCAGGCAGACCTGGATTTTGCTCTCTGGCTGAAATTGCAACCAGTCTCTAATGAAGAACTAAAATAACGTCAACTTCTTGTCCTTGCAGCCCTTCAAAATGTAATGAACGCACGGTTGATGGGATTTTCCAAGCTTATTTTTCTGAATAACACGTGCATTTCTGTAGTGTTGAGTTGCAGACTCTTGCAGAGTTTCACTTTGTACCTTTCTTTCTGGAGTCAGAATCTCACCTGCTCTTGCTTGGGGTTTTTCTTTTTTTGGGTGAATGCTGAGATTTGTGTCCTTCCGGCGGTTGAGAGAACCCTCAAAATACAGCCCCTCAGCTCCAAAGAGCTCAGAGTGATTGCACTTAGGAACTTCTTCATCACTGAAGTCTTTGGGGCGTGCGTTTTCCAGGGGCTTTGAAAATTTGTCTGTGTAGTCAGAGTCTGTCTTTGAAGTACTTTGAAGCTTGCAGGTGAGAGCTGAGTTTGACCGAGTCCTGTGTCTGAAGGATGGTGGAATTTAAGGCGTTATTTAAAGCTTCTTCCTTTCCCCAAACTTCACGTTTTTGCATCAAGTATTTCTGTTTTGAAAGCAATTACTAGTTTTAGTATCTTTTTTCCCTTGGACCTTTAATAAGTCATTACGCTGAAACACAGTGCCCAGAAGGACAGGTGAGATTTATTGAATGTGGTCATGTGTGTGTTATCTCTGCCAAAAAAAAGCATGCAGAGATAAAATAAAACCAGGAAGGTGACAATTAAAGATACCGAGGAGTTGAAATAAGTGGATTTAAGGCAAGGAGTGAGGAAGGTGCAAACTGAAAACTCCAGTTTAAAAGTGGCAGAGTCTTGAAAAGAGAATTGAAGCCCCAGAGATTGATTGGCCTGACATTATTTATCAGAAAGCACCAAAAACTGTAAGAAGTTGAAAAATTTGAGTTGATGACCTGGAAAATAAGCTGCGATTAAGAAATATCATGATGATGAGGTTGCTGTAAGCCTGAAGATGAGTGAAGCTGAGGTGGTTCTTGTTTTTTCCACCTGTCCATTTTTCTGCTAGCGTGTTATGAAAGAGCCTCAAGGCCGGATAATTCTGAACTCTGGTGTGTCAGGCTGCCGTCAGTCTCTGTAGCAGAACATGGGGTGATAAAGGGACATCACCATGAGTGTTGCTGCTGGCATGTGTGACTGAAAACAAAAATGGCTTTGTTTGGGGTTTTGTTTCCTAATTAGTATGTAAATACCAGTCTATTGTCTATGGGGAAGATGTGATTGTGCTATAGAAACCAGGCCTGTCCTTCAGTGGTAGGAAATTATGTTTATTCAGGCAAAGCTGAAAAATATATGCCAGACATCTGCTCCACAATGTATCTCCTGGCTGTTTGTTGGGAGGCTAGTGTCTTAGCTGGCATGGTATTTGGCCCGGTCTTCAGCTACGGCTCTAACACTTGTTTGGAAAGAGGGAGTAGAAAGCAAACACAATTTTGAGACATCTTTGTGCTTCCTGTAGTTCAGGGCCATGGAATCTTTTTTTATCAACTCAGGGTGGTGTTGGCCTCAGAGGCCAAGGGATGCCCATGCCATCCTTTGTCACCAGTGTCTCGCCATATCCTTGGTTTGCTTCTCCTGTCACCTTGGAAGTGGGAGTGGTACCAAGAGACAAGTTCTTATATGAGCTGCAGAGGTAACGGTCTCCGCAAAAATGAATTATTGGGGCCTGTTTTTCTGACATTTTAAGGCTGAGTGTTACAGGGAGATCTCAGTGGAAATGAAAAACAGCCTCATTATCTGTTATCATTCTCAGCCTTTTTATACTATGTCCCCATCCAATTTTCCCTGGGTTCAAATAATTTCCCTGGGTTCACACCCTCTCAGCGTGAGCTTTGAGCTTTTGTCTTGTCCTCACCTTTCTCTCTCTGCCTGCTTCAGTCATTTCACTTCAAATTTTGGAGTGCAGCAGAGTGTTTGCAGGGGAAAATTGAGGCTTGACTCTCCGGTTCTTTATCATTTCGTCTGGATCTGGCATCGATTCGCTGAATGTCGCTGGGCATGTCACAGAGTCTTTTTTTCCGTAATGCTCCTTTGACCATGAAAACTAGACCAGTCCTTCTGCCCCAGAAAGCAATTTAAGATTTAATTAATACTTGAGGGCCACACTGCTTCGGTGAAATGAGCAGTAAGGTCTGTTCATTTCAGTAGGTAAGCATCCTACATTTGCTATTGATTAGAACACCAATTTGATATTTAAAAAAAAACAAAAAAAAAAGAAAGAAAGAAAAAGAAAATAAGGAATCTAGAGTTCAACTGGTGACTAAACAGCCTTCCATATTCCTTGGGTCTCTTTTGTAGTTAGCATTAAATGGAAATTAGTGAAGCCTCAGAAACAGGTAACGAGAAGTTGGGTATATTTTCTTCCCTCTCACATAAAATACCTGTGTGTGGGGAGGGTTTTCTGTGGAATGATTAAATGTGTTCATCAAGGTAATAATAGTTGAGGAAAGACAGGGAAACCAGTGCTGGGATGAAACGGGTCTGAGTTTTGTGTGGCTTCTGGGTGAAAGCAGTGTTTATTGCCAGTTTTTTTTTTCCTTTTAAGTTTATTTGATTCATAGAACTCATTTAAAAATCAAAACAGGGTGTTTTCCCCAGACGCACTGCTATTGTTCAGAACTTCTCTGTTCCTGCTAAATAGCTTTCACAATGCCTAATTTGCTCCCATGAAAATTTTTTAGCTTTTAGGCAATGAGGCGCTCTCCCACCTCCGTCCCCCAAGGGAGGATGGATGTGTGTGGTGTTGCTGTGCCCATCACGTAGTGGCCATGAGTGCGTCTCCAGCACTGAGACTTTAAAAGGTTTTGATTATGAACTTTATACTAGCAATGGATTTTGTAAAATCGTTCCTCAAAAATTCCTACTGTGGTATCTGCGGTCATGTTTTCAGATTGCTCAATTTCAGTTTGGTTGAGTTTCGTTTTTATTTGTTTTTTAATTTGACCATTTTAATGCCCCACCAAAATGGTCGTCTTTAATTATGCATTGCTTAAAATGTGCAGGCAGGCTGTTTCTGATTGTCTCATTTCTCCTTACTAACCTGCTTGTCTTGTTCTGACCCAGTTTTGGTGTTGCTGTATGGAGCCAGGGGTGAAGTATCAGGAGAAACGCCACTGCCTTTTCCCTTTGGCTCTTGCGGCCGTTTCTGCACAGCATTTCCTTATTGGCCATAAATCAGGCTGTGAACTTCCTATAAAGATTACTTTAAAAACAATGTGAAATATGACATATTTATGGGATCATGACCGAATTACTCTGATATGAGGAGGAGTTGGTTTCCTTCATTTTTTTTCTTAGTAAATGAGAGTGGGCTCTCCTTTCAGTGAAGTATGCTTCGTGATGTATGGAATAAAGCAGGCCAGTAATTTAGTTGGGGTGATTTATACGAGGTATACACATAACTATTTTTCCTCTTTGTCTTATGATGTGGTGCCAGGAAGGCTGTAAACAAATCATTGACCTTTCTATGAGCATGCAACCGTTGACCTGAGGGCTCTTCTGATTGATCCCGTGTTTGGGGGCAAGATGGAGGATGCTTGGAGAGGAGGGCGAGTGCCTCTGTGCTCGTACCGTCTCCGTCTACATGGGGACTGCTGCCGTTTTGTTCGTTCTGTTGCAGCCCTCCTCGCCGTGTACGGGCCCTTGCTTGTCCTTTTTGAGTGAATCGTTTGAGTTCTAATAAGGGCAAGTCAACTTCCAATTCAGAGAGAAAAGCTTTATTGCCTAAAAGAGATGGTTACTGTCTCATTAGTAATGCTCTTCATTGCGTGTGTGGCCTTGAAGCACTTTACAGAGTAATATGAATATCATAATTGCCAGATTACGTGAAGTGACTTGTCTACGGTGACCCAGCAAATCAAATCACGGAACAAACTCGGTATTCTGCCTACAAAATCAGGGACTCGGTCATTCTCGCAGGCTCTCCGGTAGTGGGTCATCTGCATCCAGCACCACATCCAGCTGCCCAGACTGGATCCGGTCAGTGATGTTAGCTTGTAAAAGCAGAGTGAAAATCAGCTTGAAGAGTTACCCTAAAATGGAAAGGTGGAGTGGCAGCAAATACTGAGCCTGTTTTCAGAGGGGTTCCGAGCACAGCCTAATCTGAGTGGGAATTTCACGTGCTCAGGAGTCACAAGAGTAAGCCTGCTGTGTCTTAGAGATGCCATAAGCACATTAGCACACAATATTGGACAGGAATATTGGGAGGGGGTGCTTTTCTCCCTCTTCCTTCACGCTTACCGCTGCCGTAATTAAATGACCCACAAGCAGAGCAGGAGAGTTAAACAGGCTGTGGCTAGGAAGAGAAATCAGTTGCCTCAATTTCTCTTAGGGCATTGACTCTGTACGCTGCTCAGGCCTTGAAATTGGGCCCTGTGCCACAGCAGAGTCGTGAACGCAGTCCCGACTGTGGTGAAGAATCAAGGGCTTCTCATGTTTTAATTTTTTACTGCTTATCCTGCTGCTGAGAAAGGGCAAAAAACTTATTCCATGATGGTCACAAGCAATTGGTGATTGTACGAGAGGATACGGAGCGAGACCAAGCGGTTCTAGAACGTGAGCAGACGCTTGGTGTGTTTGCTGACGGAGAAAGTTGTCGCAGGCAACCCCTTTCTCAACTGGCAGCCTGTGATCAATCAATCTCCTCCGCAGTACAAGTTCTTTTTCTTTTCGTGTGAGCTGTTGTGTTTCATTCTTTCCTCCGAGTCAGTGCGTTTCCGTTAGTGCCGTGATGTCAGCGCCTGTGCCCCTTGCTGAATGCTGCTGCTGATGCGTGAGGTCCAGATCACACGGGGCGTATGTTTAGCTGGGATTAATTAGCAAAACCCTGTTAAAGACTAATAAAGCTGTTGATACAGTCTGAAATGGAATACCACTGCCTACCCCATGTGATAATGTGACCCATCTCATTTGCAAAATTGTATGTTTTTACGTTTATTCTCCAGGTCAAAGCCAGTCTTACCTGTTTCACATGCTACGAGAGTTGTAGATGTTACCATTTCAAAAAACTTCATTGTAGCTTTTTTCTCACCCATCATATTTCTAAATTACTTGCACATGATTTATTTAATACCTACACATTTTTTTCCATAATTAAGGCATGTAACATGAGTTATCTACTTTCACCAATTATTTATCTCTTTTATTCATAGCCATTTGCAGAAGTCTAGTCCCAGCCTAGTTTCTCCTTCAATCTTAAAGGTTAACTGCAATTGTGAATTTGTTTCCAACCCACCGTATCAGGAAATTAATTGTAAAACATCTATCCTCTTCCTAATAGAGATGGACCACTCCAAGTTCATGGGATACATTATTTTTTCCTACTTTCTTTGTTGTAAGTCGTCTCCGTTTAGGAGTCGAGGAGGAGGAGACTTGTGAACACCCCAGTCCTACTTCTCTGAACTGGGCAAAAGGCTGCACGCTCCAGGACTGACTGGGGAGCACTGTGGTGGTGTTTGGCTGCCCAGAACCGAAGGGATGCAGGGAGCTGTGGGAACCAGCCCAGACTCTGCACCTCTGAAAATGGTTAACATCGGAGCGACTGGTCAACTTTATCAGCCGGGATCGACAGCTAGCAAAGTCGCATGAACCTTTTTCTGTTAACAGATCATCCTAAACAAGTGAACTATTATAGCTACCAATTGAGGATGGTGGTGGCAGGAGAGGCTGGGAGCTCAGGGAGTGAAGGTGAGAAGAGAGAGGAGGGCGGAATGTGTTTGTGCCTGTACAGCTGAGCCACATCCCCGCGTCAGGTACGCTGTTCTGTTTGTTTTTTAAAGAACATGGGACTTAAATATGTAGAGTCACTGGGAGTCTGAGAGTATGTCCTACAGTGCTTCTCAAAATCTTTCTTGTAACATCTTCTAGATCCGGAAACCTCAAGTGCCCAGATTTTCAAAGGCATGTGTGATTGATTCTCTGCTGCTTTGAAAATCTGGACTTTCGCACCACAGTGATTCCTCGCACAGCGCTGAAAGCTAAACGTGTGAAAATCTGTCCTTAAAACGGCAAGCTAACTTATTTACTTAACTGTTAATGACAGTGCTTCCTGGTTGGTGGTGGTGGTGGTTTTTCCCTCAGAGACTGTTTTTGTTTGTCTTGTGTGAGAAAGAGCAAGAAGGGCAAATGCGGTGTTGAAATTGGAAAGGCCAAGGTACTGAATAACTTTCTGCATTGAAATCAGTGGAAGTAAATGTAGTCCTGTCAAGATAATTAGTGTGATGAGTAAAAGTGACCTTTATAGCAGGGACCATAATTGCATTGTCATGGCCCATTATTTGACCTTCTACAAACCATCCTTCAATACCGCTAATGAGTACTTCTGTGGCTGCGTGTTGACAGCCAGGACATTGTTGGGAAATAAGTGGCACCTAGAAACCAAGCAAAATATTAAGCACGCTGTATGCTTATTATTTATAAAAGATCCCTATTAGTATAGTTCCTCCATGGTGGAGTAATTGGTGAGAGTTTTACGGGACTTGTTCTCCCGACTCACTTGTGGAGCCTGAGGTTTCTTCTTTGTAACATCCTGAAGCCGGTTATTTTAGTTTGTCCTACCAGGATTTTTTTTTTTTTTAAAAAAAAAAAAAAAAATCCCTTAGCCTACATGTTTTTCAAATTAAAAGGAATTTGGTGAGGCTTAGCTGCCCACTGCTGCCTGAAGGATTGGCACTGTGATCTTATTTTTTCTAGCTTGCAAGTGAATGGTTTGTTCATGGACTTTGAGTAATGTTGCAATTTACCTTAAGACATGAATTTTCATCCCATCTTACTCAAATTCATGAAAGAAGGCTCTCATCGAAATTTTTTCTTCTGCAGCTTCTTATCCAGAGATAATTCCTTGTTCAGACCAGAAGGAGTAATTTTGATAATCAGCTTCTGCATCCCGCGAAACGGGGGCTAGAAAACCTTCCCTCCCAAACGTCTGCCTTACTCAGGCTTAATGTCTCTGAGAGCTCTTAAATATATTTCAGAAAGAAATAAAGCTTTGATTTAGGACTCCAAGCTGCAGAGAATTTGCCATTTTCCTAGCTATGCTATGTGAGTAGTTGGTTGCTTTCAGAAACGATAGATCTTTTGGCTAAATTTACGTAGCATGGTCTTTCAGGTGTTGGCTTTTTTTTTTTGTTGTTAATTTGGGAATCTCCGCTGTCGTGGTGGGTCTCTCATCAGAGCTTCTACAGCCGCAGAAGAGGCAGCGGCTTCAGCGCCTCCTCGAGTGTAAGAACTTTTCTTATTCTCTAATTTGCATGTATTTTGGTATGAAGTAAGCTCCATCTGTGGGTCTGGAAAACATCTTTTTTTGAGGGACAGCATTTTAATATTGATATAAGTATGTAAAATATTTCTGTTTATAATTTTTATATATTTTTATAATTTTTATATATGTTTATATATAGCCACTAACTTTTTCCAGCTGATGCCAAAAGGTTCATACGCTGCTCCCAAGTCTTAGAAAAGCCAAGCAAATGTCTTCCTTTAGATAAATCCCTATAAATGACGATCAGGTCACCAGTTAGACTATCCATGCCCAGAGACTGGGCTTCTCAGCTGTCCGTAGGAAACTGGTTATGTGATCAAGCTCTGAGCTTTCTGTAGGCACAGCTGGCAGGGACTGCACTGATGTCAAAAATCATTCCTGATCCTCAATTTTGGTGTCAAAAATGCGGAATTAGAATCAACCATCTCCGTCTCCCATTTTAGGCACAGCTGTGTTAGGTGGCTTACATCTCGTTATGAATGAAGAAGCAAATAATACTGCCAGTATAAGCGCTTGCCAAGTACTGCATTTATCCTGTAAAGCATGAAAATCTAATGGCAGTTAGATCTGTCTTACCAGTGCAGTTATGGCTGCTGTATGTACCAGCCTTCTGTGCTAAAAACCTGCTCCATCCAGTTATCGTCAGCAGTTGTCTTCTGTCTTGACTGTGGATCGCAAGCACCGCTGTTTCTATGCAGTCAACTGAGGGGCCAGAGAAGAGGGAATCAGAGGAGGAATTAGAATATGTTCAACGGAGGTTGCTCAAATTCCTGCCCACCTGTTGCGAGGTTGCCTTGGTTTTATTCAGGCAGTTTTCATAATGCTGACTCTTCTGGTTCACTTAATGTGTTTCAAAATTAGCTGGTGACCATGCAGTTGCTGGAGAGATCTGTGTAGCCTTTGTGAGTACCCTTTAAGCCACTGCTTTCCCTCATTAGAGAGATGTACAAGACAAAAATTTGTGTAAGACGCACAACAGACATTCAGGAGATGTGACTTTGATCCTCGACCGTGCTGCAAGGACAGTGGCTGTGTTACTGATTTTGTTTGTGCTTTATGTAACCCCTGGAAGATCCAGAGAAATGTTCCTCTCCTGTCTAGGGTCGCTCGTAGACCGCAGTTCGTTTGTGTCTCTTTACCTATAGAAAATCTGAACATCTTCATACTGTTTCTAGTTATCCAATCCTGATAACTGCAGATAATATCTTGAGTGATGACTTGCTGTGAGTGTGTAGATAAATCTATCGCTTTTGCTTTGAATTAATTTCCAGCCCTTAACTGGTTTTGTATCTTTCTTGAGAGAACCTCTTTTTTTTTTAATCTTTTCTGTTTTCCAGCATGCTATTAGAGGAACCACCTCTCTCATTGTTCTAACAAACTCAAACGTTTTACCATTTTAAGCATTTCAGTTATGAAGTGTTCTCTTCCATTTCCTTTTTTTCTTTCCCTCAAGCAGTGAGAGTGCATTTGATTGATTTCATAACTTCCAGTTTTGCAGTATATTATATGACCATAGAAAACTTTTTTTTTTCTTTTTTTCCTGGTGACCACGATTGGAAGAATTTTTTTGTGCTCAGTACTTCAGCATTTGCAGAATTTAAGCTGTGGTGTGCATCACATAGGGGACACAAAAAATGCAAGTTCTCCAAGTCTTTACATGTGTTTTATAGCTGCTGTACTGGAAGATTTGGAAGGGGATATGTGAGATTGAGAAACTCAGTGATGATTGGGTGCAGTGAGACCTTCAAGTGAGACCTTTTGCATGTACAGAGTTAAGGAAGCATGTCTGAAGCGTACCTTCTGGAGTTGTCATCATCCTATGTATTGGAGGCCATGTGATGGCTCTGGTATGGTGCTAAGCCTTTTTGCAGAGCACAGAAGGCTGTTTCCACCGAGGAGGCAGATACAGGAGGCTGGAACATCTAACTTTCATTGAGGTCAGTGAGATTTAGGATTCTTAACATCTTCGTGGATCTTGGGTTAGGTAATTTGCACAGGGGAGGAGTAAGGTAGTGCTCAATATTGACACCTTATGTCCTGTATTATGTCTGTTTCTTGCATTACAAACTCTTTATTGACTCATTTTTACAGACTTCGCATACCAGACTGTTTATGCCCTTCTTGCTGACCGCGTGCCCAAAGGGAAAGAAACTGTCCCTGCTTCTGCAGTCTACCAGTGCTCAGTCCAAAATGTATGGGTAGGACCACAGTATGAATATTTACAGCTGATAGTAACCCCAGCATTGTGGTTTTCTAGTCCTACTCATTTGTAGCAAGACTGTTCTGTCTGAAAAAGACAAAAACACGGGTGTTGAAAACCTGTCTCATTCTTCTCAGCATCAGGTGGCCTGGAAAAGGCATTAATTTTTTATGGAACCTGGGATTGTGTGGGCGGTGTCCTGGGAATTTCCATTTTCTCGCCTTGCATTGGAAGTGAAAGCTGGCATTTAAAATGTATTCTCACACATTCAACAGTTTGCCTTGTGCAATCAAAGATATTAATTATTGAGCCTATTTTCAGAAAAATGGTTTTTAATGGCAATTTGTAGGGATGGTAAATGATTTTGATTTCATATCTGTAGAGAATGCCAAAAGATGGGTTGCTCAAGGCTTGAATATTCAGCGTAATGAGGCCCTAGGGGATAAATAGCAACAGTCTGCACACCCTCACTCCGAACCGGAAAACACCCAGGCTTCTATGCCTTTTCTTCTTGGATTAAAAATTTCCCAGATTTCCTGGTGATACTGATGAGCCTGAGTTACCTGAGCGACTTGTGAATCACGTGAGGATATAACCCAGTGCAGTCACTGAGTTGGCTAAAAAAAAGAAAATGCTAAACCCAAAAACTTAAAAAAAAAAACCGAAACCAACCAAACAAACAAAAAAAGAAATAAAAAAAAAATTAAAGTGTCTAATAGAACACATTGTGAGAAACTTGCTCATCTGAAGAGCAAACCTTAGGGGTCTCTAGGCTGCATCCCGTTACTCGAGTGACTTAGGAGCTGGGGTAACACTGACAGTCAAGGAGATGCGCATTTGCTGATGTTATAAACAAGGCACAAAGGCACACATATCCTTGGCAACTTCTGAGTCTGTGAGGAAAAAGGGTTTGTGTCAGCGCTTGGCACTCTCTTTGCAGCACCGGCGTTCATACCTTACTGCAAACACACGGCTCCGGCACTGCCGGTGAGAGGCTCCCGGTACTGCGACCTCAAAGGCGTTTGAGGGTTGTATGATAACTTGGGGAACAGAATTTATGGCATCTTGATCATATATAGAGAAGGTATAGATTTTGTAGAACAAAATTCCCCTGCTAACAAAAGTTTTGTTTGGTTGTTTTTTTTTTATGGAGCAGCTCAGTTTTGAAAATAGGTTTTTTTTCTACTGGCAGCTGCAGGTTTTGTGTTTCCTACCTCAGGTGAAATGTGCAATGCTAACAGTAACAGGTTTTCCTTTGTCATCAGACTTCCATGGTGGAAGGCAAAACGGGCTTTTGTTCTTCAGGGATATCGCTGTTTCTGGAGATCAGGTTGAGGGAAGAAGGGTGGAAATACCCCTTGCACAAAAGTATTAAGGAGTTCAATGTATTAAGTTAATCAAAATGCTGCTAAAGGAAACTTGATCGCAGTCGGTCCCGCAGGGAGGAGTTGTATGATTACAAAGGGCTGCTGCTTCTGGGAGATAATGAAATTACAATTCCTGCTAGCTGGGAGTTGGCTAGGAAAAAATCCCATCTCATGCTAGAAGTCAGGTGCAAACTCTTACCAATGGGTAGGTGTTTGGAGAAATTCCTGCCATTGTAGTTTATCCATGGCTGGAAAGATGCAATAAAAACCCGTACCTGGGCTGGAGCCAGTTTGTTTCACGTTTGGCAAACAGGAGAGCTACTTGCCTCCGTGGGTAAGAGCGTTGTGTTCTGTTGTTGTCAAGCATCACAAGCAAGACTGTTGTTATTGTCACGTCCAGGATCATTGACTTGCGTGCTTGCTTTTCAAGCTGTGGTTTTGACAGTTCAACAGTGAAGTTCTGCTCCCGCGTTTCCTCCCGGACGTAGCAGGGATGCCTCGTTAACGGGAATCTCCAACTCTTGCCACTGCTGGGGTTTGCTGCGTGCATTGCCACCGTGACCCACTTTCCTTTCTCAGATAAAGCTGCCCACAGAGCATCATCGCTTTCATCCTCCTCTCCACCTTCACATACTCTCCTTCCCAAACACTTTATTCCTCTCAATGAATCCTTGTGTGCGATTGCTGCTGTAAGTTACCAAGCTGCTTAAAAAAAATATAAAAGCCTTCAACTGAGATTTCAGAAGAATGAAAGTTGTAATGAGAAAAAGGAAACTGTAAAGCAAAAGTTAATGGATGCAGACACACAGCCACAGGTCTCTCTGCAGGTTCTGGAGCACGAACTAGTGCGGAGATAAAGTGGCAATGCTGTTGCTGTTTTCTTGTTTAAAGCTGCTGTTCTCCTTAGTTTCACTTGGGAACGGGCTGTGAACAGAAACCCAAACTGCCCATCACGAGGGACAAGTGGCATTTTTGAAATCCAGCAGCTCAACGTGGCTGAAGAACTCGGTTGAGCCTCAATGCCTGTCTCCCTTCTTGGCCTGTTCATGTTTCAAAAGCCTGGGAGAGGGGAACGGAAGTGCTGTCCCCCACCTTCTCCTCCTTTCAGCATGGAGCACGCTGATGCAGCCTGACACAAAATGGTATCACCCCATCTCAGCAAGCCACTGCCTCTCCGCGGAGATATTCGCTTGAGTCCTGGAAGCGGCACCATTAGGGTGCTTAGCCTGGGATAATTATCTCCTTAACATGGGTAATTAGGCTGGGTGCCACACCATGCTGACTCAGCTACGTTGTGCCTGCCTGCGGATTGGGCTCGGCTGCTGAGCTCAGTTGCCGTCAGGAAATTCCTTTTGGAGGAGTCCTGCTGTGGAGGCAGCTTGTACAAGTGTGTTGTCCTGTTTAGGTTGTCCCTGAGACCAGGATAGCCTGGACTGACCTTGTGGGTACTGAACTGGTTTTCACGTTTATGACATTGGTTGCAGGTGGCTAGTTTTGTGGCTGTGGCGACTGATTCTGAACATCTACGTCCCTTTTTGGTGCCTACCACAGATTTTGTAGCCTTGACGAGTATATTAGACTCTCTATCTCAGTTGCTGTTTCGCTGGTTTTGGAGAGAAATAGCTCTTCTCTTCCTTAGCTGTCTGTATTTTTTTTAATATGCTGGTGGAGACTGGGTTTTCCCTGGTATCACTTAATTTTATTTTTCTGAGAACAGTCCAGAGTCTGCAAAACTTTGCGGTTAGGGTTTTACTTGGCTTGGTGTCAGAAACCATACACTGATTTTACAGGGAAGGATTCTAGTTAGGCAGGAGGTGATAAAGCAAATTGGAGCTTGGCAGGGGCTCTGGGGCTGTTAAACGCCATCACATCCCTTAATGATCGCGAGCGCTCGGGCAGCTGCTTCGGCACCCCATCCAAACCAAGACGGCAGCAGGGGTTGTGCGTGCAGATTGGAGAACAGCTGGTACAAACTGTTGGGATGTGTGTTCTCAAGAGTCAGCGGAAATCTTAGTGCCACCTAAATGCACAAACATGCGCGTGTCAGTCCCAACCCTTCCACACGTAGACGTCTCTAGCTCTTTCTGAAGTAGTTCCTTCAAGCTCCATGTTGCAGCCCACGTCCAGGTGACTATGTAGCCGTATTTAGCTGGTACTTCTATATCTATTGAGCTGTTTCCTTTCACAGTGGAAAGCCCCCTTTCCTTGCTCATTTAGAACTTGCTCGTGGTGAGAAATGCTTGTGTTCTGCAGCCGTGACCCAGTTCTACACCTGCCATCAGTGAGAATTCAGAGTTACCGGCTTTTGGCTGTGGATAGTGGACAATGACAAGGAATTAATGGCAGCTAGAGGAAGCAGACGGCTGGCACAACCAGCTGGTGAGGGAACGTTTTCTGAGTGGTTCATTTAGGTTTCACCTCTCCGCCTCACACTCGGGTCTGATTCTCAGCTGGTGTAAGTGAATTAGGTTCTGCTCATCCAAGGGACCATTCAGGGCTTGGTTTTGGTGAGCATCCAGCCCTCCATTCCTGTCTCTCCTTTGAAATGCAATCAGCATTCTACCTAGATTTTTCTCTAAGTTTCATCCTGATTGTTTTTTTTTTCCCTGCCTTAGAGTAGGAAGAGCTCTGTTGGATTTGACAAAGTATCACCAAAGGGGAAGAATTACCCAGTGAAACTATGGAATCATAAAATAGCTTCTGTGAAATGAGTTGGGACTCTGGATCCGCTGGGACAGAGCAAGTGCAGCTTGCTCGTGAGCTTGGCTCGTATCTCAGGAACTCACGGCTGACGCAAACTGCCCTTTGTGCTTGTGTTATCTGTCCACAAACAGCTGATCGCACGTGAGGTTTGACAGCGGCATCCTTTAATAAACCTGCTCTTAGAAAGTCACCTCTTTGATGTCTGAATCAGTCAGTGGCTTTATTGATGTGGGACACTTAGGAAGGTGTGAATCTATGCTGACCTTCTTTAACTTGACAGAAGTTAAATTATATTGAACTGTGTAGACCCCCTCATTCAGAACTGAGTCGTTTTAGTTTGCTGCTGTAATTGTTTTGACTTTAGAATGGTTGTCGTTGCAATGCTCTCTGTGCCTGCACGGGCGCAGATGCACAGCCCTACCCACCACCCGCCAAGCCCAGCTCGAGCGGAGGGGAGGACTTGGAGAGAACGCGGGGTGAGCTGCGCTGAGATTTACAGACCGCAGGTAACTGCGCCTACAGTTTGGTCTTCAGTTCTGCTTGGGCACAGTCAGCGCTACAAGAAAGCTGATCTTATTGTTACAAAGCAAATTCCCAGACTTTATGGAGAGTTTAAGCAAACTTTTTCCCTATTCTGCCTGCCTAGACCTTGCAAACAGGAGGAAACTGGGACAGGGGGGCTTCCCCTTCATAACATCTCTGTCGCTGATGCTGGAGCAACACCAACTACAGACGACCACCTCGCCTCTTCACCGCTGTCCCAAGGTTGTGCGCTCCCTTTCCACGAGAACGTGAAATCTCTACCTGAGGTGAAAAGCAGGGAGAAGTCGGATGCACGGCACACCTCTGAAAGCTTGCTGTTCCTTAATCCCCTAACCTCATTTCTGCTGCTTTTTAATATCACCTCTGCATCGGCAGCTGCGTGAGAAGGACTGAATGCTGAAGGAAAAAACTTAGCTCTGAGTGTAATGCTTTTCTGGATTTTCTGCTTTTGAAAACTCAATGGAAAAGCAAAGGGCTAAGAAGATTTCTGTGAGGCAGGAGAGACTTTCCAGCAGCATGATAAATAGGTTTCACTTCTCCCATTCCCTGCCACAGGTCAGAAACGATTCCTCCGGAGCTAACGATGTGCTAGCATTATACTGTACGAAAGGGGGGTTTTGGTTTTTGCTGGGTTTTAATTCATGCAAATGTTTTAGACTCTGGCAGGTTTTAACCTGCTCAGTTCCACTATTTGAGGTACGGCATGGCACAGTTGTTTGTGAAACATGTACGCACGGGAGCTTTCTGGGATCCCAGGCCGCCCTGTGAAATAGGAAGGACAAAACCGTGAACTGGTGTTAAATGGTGTCAGTCCCTGGGTTTGGATGGGTGCTGATTTACACCAGTCTCGCCTGCCAGCTGGCAGGGAGAAATTATCAGCGCTGTTTCTCATTTTCTGAAAAAGCATCTTTATATTCCTTGGGAAAAATAGAGAGGTCTGTCATTGCCTGTCATTTATCTCCAGTTTGAGATTCAGAAAGTTTGAGATTCTCTGTATCTCAACGGCGTTTGAGATATCTCCAGTTTGAGATTCGGAAAGAGCCAACACTTGCTTTCTCCTAACATGAAGTAACAATTTCTGCTTATTAATTTCATATTTGATTGTGGGGGGTGGCTGCTAATGCTGTTTCCTGACCAGTTTTGTTAAATTCCTTCATGACGCAGTATTGGTTTATGTTGTGTCCCTGCAGTCTAGCACCCACAGGTGGGACTGAAGTCTCAGAAATCTGGGTTCCCCTTTATGACTTTCACTCCTCGAGCAACTGACTTACCCTAAAGAGAGGCGAGAGAGATTTCTTCTGTTGGTGCTGTTGGTTGGTGGCATCTGACTTAAAAGAAAGCACAAGAAACTTGCGGGCTTGAAGGACGCGAGCAGCCGCTGTGGGATGTTGGATTTCCTTACCCGATAGATGAGGCGTAGGGTATGTGGCAGTTTCTGCCCCTTTGAAAGACGCCCAGTGTTTTGTAACCCTCATTCCATAACCCTTGATGTTCTTTATTCTGACTTGTTTTTCTGAAATGAGTTGAGCTCTTGTTTTTCATGCTATCTCAATATGAGATTGAAAGAAACTATTCTTGTCCTAATACGTTATTAAGGGATATACAGGAATTTTATTCTGTTTTCCCTAGGGTTTATTGTATCATACCTTTCCTCTGGTTAGTAGATATTTTCCTCCTTTATAAGATAAACAGTAGTAATCTTTTCAATATCTGTAGCGTTGTCATTTTAAAAAAGAAAGAACTTTAAATCATCCTATAAAATGTAATAGAAAATGTTGACTGTATAATTCTGCAGGAGAGCTCTCAAACCCTATAGAAAGGTTATCATTTTCTATAACAAATACAGACTTTTAATGCACTTTTGACAAAATCCTGTTGGGCTTCATTCCTGTTACATTCTGTAGGGCTGGAGATGCCCCTAGGGATTATTCTGATAACGGCAAGAGACTGTTTTGCTGGGTGATGTGTCTGTAGCTGGGCTGTTTTCAAGCTTGCATTTTTGCAATTGTCTGGCAAAACTTTATCATCCTTCTTTAATTTCTCAGCTGTCTTTCCCATTCTGGAAAATGCTGATGAGATATCTCTTTCTGCATTTCAGATTATAAGGCTGTCAGAAGTGTAAATATTTCACAGGTGATGATTTGGCTTTCCAGTACATTAGCACTTCTTGAGGTCCCTCAGAACCTTTTGGGCCAGGTTGATAAAATGTCAGTTGTCGTACCAGCACGTTGCTTCTGCCTTTCTGCTGCGGAAACGGGCATGGCATCCACCGGCAATTTGCTTTGGTTTGTAGCTCTGAGGGATCCCTTTCATGCTGTGTTTTCACGAAAGGAAATGCTGTGTGGTGGCACTTGCTGTTTCTCCTGAATGCTTCTCCAGGGTGGTGCAAGTGCTGGTTGGTCTCTTCTCTTTTGGTAGCGAAGGACTTGGTGTACCTTTCTTCTCCAGCTCTAGAGAGCCCCAAGCTGTGGAAATGGGGAGAAGATTCATTTAGACTCCTTTAGATCTATCTTAAATGCTCTGCCTTGTTCCCTTAGCTGTGTCACCCTCCTCCCCTATAAAGGGAGCTAAGGTTCTTTGCTCAGATCCACTGAGTTTCACCTGAACGAGATTCCTGAAGTACCCATGGCGTGAGACCCTTCTCCGGTGATCGCAGCTCAGAGGGAGTGACGGTTCCACTGAGGCTCACGCTGCACGACACCTTTGCCGATGAAGCGAACATCAGGACATAATGGGCCGTGCTGGCAGTCCTCTGTGTGCCATATGTTGAGTGCAGATGGTACGTGGCACCATCAGTGAAGCAGGTAATTTACTGCAGGAAGAAGAAGCAGGCTGCGTGTGCCAATTTATCAAGGTTAAAAACAGTGGCGATGAAGACACCATGGAGAGGGATGGTGTAGAAGGATCTGGACAGTTTTTTTTCTGAGGGGCCATAATTCTGTAACAACTCCTTCCATCATTCTGTGAGGCTCTGATTTTCTCCCCCCCCCCCCCCCCCCCAAGAAGGAAGGTGAGGACGGGGCCAGACAAGCCTTGTAGCATTCCAGTACATTTACTGGAGATGGGAACTCCATCTGATGCTCCAGATCTTGGCATCCTCGCCAGGTTTTTTTTTGGTTGGTGTTTTTTTTAATTTTTTTTTCAAGGACCTGTGCATAAAAGAGATTATATCTGTCTGTATGTGTGAACTTGAAAGGGAGAAGGCAGATCTGGATCATAGTCTCAGCTTGGGAAGCAGGCGTGTGATGCACTGATAAGATGCAGCGCTGTAGGAGTGGGAAGACTTGTGTTCCTTCTGTAAGGCATGATGCTGTTTCCCTTGTTTTCCTAGTTGATCTAGCCGTAGGTTAATTCAGGTGGGGACTGTCTCTTTCCACATGGGTGGGTTGAGCCTAGAGGGGGCCCAATCTTTCCTGCAGTGTCTACGCTCTGTTGAAGACCAGATTTTTTACAATTCCGTGAACTCATAGAATCATAGAATTGTTTGGGTAGGAAGGGACCTTCAAAGATCATCCAGTCCAACCCTCCTGCAAGGAGCGGGGACATCTCCAACCAGATCAGGTTGCTCAGAGCCTCATCCAGCCTGGTCATGAACATTTCCAGGGATGGGGCATTGACCACCTCTCTGGGCAACCTGGACCAGTGTTCTACAACCCTGACTGTAAAAAAACTTCTTCCTAGTATCTAATCTAGATCTCCTCCCTCTATAATAGATCTCCTGCTTTGTATGTTGAAGTAGAAAATCAGCAGTTGACATGGATGCAAAATGTGAGAAGCAGCAAAATATTCCCTGCATGACCATCTCTAGCACCTTTCAAAAGGTGAGGGTGTCTACCACGTGCTTGCCTTTTATTCCCTGAGTAGGCTGAAAAATGTCTGAGCACCTCACGTTGTTATTAAGGCAACAGCATAGTGTTGAGCAACATGACATAATTAGAATAAATCTGAGTAGAGTGTGTTAGGAGAGAAGAATGATCGTTTCTCAGAAATATCATTAAAAAATCTTACTTCATGCAATATTCTCATCCAGAGTACCAAGCTAGCTCATTTTGGCACCCTGGAAATGAATCATTGGCTCTGGTTGTCTAGTCTAGGAATTCCCATATATCAACATCCTTCGAAGAAATTGCAAGAAGTACACGAAAGCAAAATTGACTTTCAGACACGCTTATTCAATCCTCTGTACCTAACCTAGATGAGATTAGGGATTTTGTTTCCCTGGCCAGACCCTAGGATTTTTTCCTATTATTGCAGATAACCAAACAGCGGCCTAGCACAGTATGTGTCAGGGTCTTTCCTAAAGCCTGATTTTTATCTTGCAAGATAATCTTCCTTCTTTATTAGGAGCTAGTGGCTATTTTGGGCTGATGCCCAAAGGATCAAAGTTCACCACTGAAAAGAACAATCCTGCATGGTCTGAAACAGAAGATTTGTTGGTTAATCCTTTTATTGGCTTATCTCCATCGATGGCAATAAAGGGTTGGGTTGTTTCTTCCCAAAGGCAGGACTCCCTTTCTTCCCCTGCCCCTTTAAGTCAAGCTAAAGCACAGAGTCTGAGAGCTAATATCCTGAATTGATGTAAAATTGGTTCTGTAACCTTCAGAAAAAAAAAAAAAAACAAACAACTTTCACAAGCAACTAGAGGAAGCAACTTAACAAAACCAGGTTGACAATATTGTGCCTTCCCTCCCCAGCTGCAGGTGCTGGGTTCTGTGGGTTCAATTTGAGACGATAAACATCGTCTAGGATAACGCGCATCCTTTGACAACTCAGGTGAGGGCCCCGTCGTGGCTGTTCTGATCTAAAAACAAAGCTGGAGCTCCAAGTTCCGGCCTCCGGCAGAGATTAGCTAGCAAAGGCGTCAGGACAGAGCCCATGGCAAGTTATTTCATTCCCCCACACGCTCACCCCCTTTATCCAAATGGCTCAAGCTTACTGCTAAACCAGCCGTTTTGTTCCCTCCTTCCAGACAGTTTGGGTTCTTTTATTTCCCTTTTCTCCCCCACTAACTAAATCGTATTGGACATTTCACGCTGAACACACGGATAGTTGCTAAAATATCAAATGCTTTATCCCTAGGAGCCCCCTAGGAGCTGCTGTTTTTAATGGATTAACTGTGACAGGGACTGCACTCCCACCGTTTTTAAAATATACAATAAGTATATTACATACTTTTAAAGCTATAAATAAGATTTATACCCAACCCATGGGGATTTTCCATTAAAACTTCATAAATCACATTGTACATTATCCTTTTTAATCCTCAGCCTTGCAGTGTTAGTTACTAGAAAATATATTTAACCCTGTATGAAATTCACGATAAGCACGTATAAAGAATGTTAACGAGAGCTTTTATGTGCTCTGTATTTTCTTACCCCAATGTGTTTGGTTGGTTGTTTTTTTTTTTTTCCTGGCAGTTATTTGTAATAGTAACAGTTATCTCTTGGCCCTGCTTTATTAACTGAAAATGCAAGTGCTCTGCCCAGCAAATGTCCAGTACAGACCAGTAGAATAAGCTTTTCCTGCGTTATCCTCCCTTTAGTGTGGTGTCCCACAGGGGCTGTTTAATTTGCTTTTATGCCCCGTTAATATTTGGGGAACACAATAAAAATAAGGCTTTCTGGTATCCTCACGTGCTCATTTTTTTTTTACTTCGGAGAACAGGAGATGTTCAAGCGTATGAAAGGGTGCTCCTGGCCCTGAAGCCTTCGTTGCGTTGCAGGTTCTCCAACGTTGTGTTGCTGATACCCAGGAAGTGCGTCTGTGTAGGAACAAAATCACACTTGGGATTTCCAGTTTATATAGGTGATCGTTGGTTTAAAGCTTTAAAGGGCTTGGTTAGATGATGGTTCATTAGGATGCAGCTGTTAGTACATGAAGGATTTTTTTAACTTGTGGTTTTTTCCCTCTGTTGACTAGAAGTTGAAGGACATGTATTTATTACCATCATATTTACACACGATTTTAAATTCACGGTAATTTCACTAAGGTAAAACTGGAATTGCCCGTGCCCTGGTGTTGGTTTCATGGGACTGAAAGCAGTGGATCCTAATGAGGTGCACCAGAAGATCTGTTGTTACATCTCTGGTTATGGAGACATTAACTGAACCTGGTTTTTGTCTTTTCAACAGACGTGTTTTGCCATTATTGACATAAAACAGAACAGAATGATCAAGCTTCCACTCTGGACGGTGCATACCCTGTGAAGGGAGCTGCTTGTCTTTCTTTTAAAGAAAGCTTGGTCCTGCTGAGGCTCCATCTCTTATGCTCTGCTCAGTTGTCCATCCATGCCCTTCCCAACCCACGCGCCGGCCTTGCTCAGCAGCCCAATTTCTCCATAAATGCTTTTGTTCTCTAAAAGTCCCCTCCACCTTCTTCCTCCTGCTCTCTCTCAATAGCTCTGTGACAGTGCCTGGTTTGTTGTTCTCACATCTGTAATCCCAAGGTGGGTGAGGAAGACTTTGGCCCAACTTTGCACCGCTCCAATTTCGAGCGGCTCGGGGAAGCCTTAGCTCTGACCTGTGCCCGCAGGTGCGAGCATAGCTTGCGTAGGCCTGCCCAAGCTCGCTTGGAGCGACCTGTCCAGTGCATCCACAGCAGAACTCGTACAAGAGGCGAGGTCGTTACCTGAGCTCTTAACTCTTTTTTGCCTTTGGACAAGTCTGGGTGAGGCGCCGGCACACTCTAGATGCCGCATAGCTGTGCTTGCTCAGCCAGAGGATGAGCAGCAACGTCAGACCCCTTCAGCTTTGTGGCTCAGAATCGGTGTGGAATTGCAACCCAGGACTCTCCCCGCAAAACCCCAAAGCCTGGCTAGAATTGTGGAATCTTCTTCTTCACACAGTCTACAGCTATTTTCCACAGTGGCAACAATTCTTCTACAGCTGGAACTGGGGGCTTCAGGGCCTTTTTTTTTTTTTTTTTTTTTTTTTTGTGCGTTGACCTTTTCATGCACCAGTAAAGGGGGTGAAGCTGTAGTGAGAGTCTCAGTGTGAGCGATGACAGAGCAGCCGGCTGTGTCTGCTCGAAACACTGAAAACAATTGTCTGCTTTTACCTCCTATGTCTCAACCCAGCTGTCTGTGGGTTGGTTTTAGCTGTTGTCTCCTTTTTTCGTGCGTTTAGGCTGGAAGCTGGAAGCTCTTTAAAACCAGGACCGTCTCTTCCCGCTTGGAAGAGTGGAAGGGAAGGATGCACACAAAGCAGACGTGATACACAGTCATAGTCTTCCAGTGAAACCTGCAACATGATGTACAAGCAAACGTGTTGCTTCAGTGTGTTCGGTGGTGTCGGGGAGGATGCCATGGAGCAAATAATGACGCTGTTCTTGAACACCAGGATGCTTTTAAAACACCAGAACATGCAGTGTAGCTGCCTCCCCGCCAGGAGCCACTGGCAATCTGACTTAATTAACCGATCCCTTTGCGTTTTTCAGCAGGGATGTTGTTTTGTAGCAAAGTGCGAGGAAGAGCGGTGCCTCAGCCCCACAGAGACAAGCAGCAATCTGGATTTTGTTTTAGAGGCTTTTAGAAACAAGCAGCTCTGATTAGCTTGTCGCCAGCCCAGCCAAAATACTAATGCATCAGGCTTGGAAAGCTCCGTTAAGGAGGAAGACAGGATGAGCCCCTTGTTTTCCAGGTGTGTTGGAGGACAGGCAGTTATCTCATAACAGAGTGTGGCAGCCTAGATGCCCTGGTGATGGGTGGGGAAGGTCCTGCCCTGATTTAGACAGCAGGGGTGGACTTGCAGGATAATGCTCAGCTGAATGGCAGCTCCTGTCTTGGCTGGTTCTGTCAGGAAAGTGTGCCTCTATCTGATGATGTAAATGAGTTTTTTTTTCTCACCGAATGCAAACAAGATGGAGATTGTAAGAATAGCAACCATTAAGAACCAAAGAGCAGAACCATGCTAACAGGGACTATGCCCAGACCTGTCCCAGACAACCTGCAGTTGAGAGATGAGATGCAGTCCAGAGATGAAAGCAGCGTGATGGGTTTTTTACTTGAAAGAGAAGAAATGAAGTAAGTCGAGAACCTGTTTGTGCCTTTGTTTAGGGAGGAGCTCTTTGCGTACTGCTCTGCAGTGCTTGCTGTACCAGTGTGGTGGTAGTCTGGGGGTGAGTACCCAAAATCACAGCATGAGAAGTTTCTGTGGGGGACTTGTTGAGTGTCTGGTTGTGCTCCCATCATAGGTGAGGGATGGGACTCCAGTGCGAGACAGCAGAGAAAATGAGACAGTGACACTGGGAGACAGTCTACAACACAGTGTGTGTTAACTCAGAAGACATCTATTTTTATTGAAGAAAAAAGATGACGCATCTTCCTTAGCTATGCAGAGCTGTATGTCGGTTCTGGCTCAGAGGTGTGAAGGTGGCGTAGAAGAGTCATTGGCAGCCAGTAGCGTAATGGGAAGGTCGCCAGCTGATATCGCACTGGGCGAACCACTTGAGAAGTACTGGCATTTGTGCAGTGGCAGCTGCTTATGCAGCCCATCGGAAGGTGCCAGATGCTGTCTGTGCAGTAATAGCTTCTCTGGTTTGGCGGTTGCGTCCTGCGATTTACAGCTCTGCCGTGTAAGTGTTGGGAGAGGACGATCCCGTGCTGCTCGGCTGGGGGATCTCTGTGTGGAGGTGTCTTGTCTGATCCCAGGTGAACTCCCTCCCGACCTACAGAGCAACTTGAGATCTCTGGAGATTCCTGCCACCCCTTCCACCTCTTCGGGGTTGTCATGACCTCAGGGCGTTGGACCTGTTCAAGTTTGAGGGGAATTATCTTTTGCTTGGTAGGTCGCGCACATAAGAGGGTGAATTGATTTACAGGAGGGCTTCTGGCAGCTCTGCCCTTGTCGTCGACGTTTGCCGCCATCATCTTAAGTTGTAGTGCTCAATTTTAAGAGATTGTCTAACGCTAATGAACGAGGGACAGATGTTGCAGGGGTGTGTTGTAGTACATGACTTGGGTTTTTGGTTGCTTTGTGAAGGAGGAGTCACCCACTCTTGCCCACTCTTTCCTTTCCCACGGTCCAAGAGTAAACATACCTGAAAAATATAAATGTGCATAAGATGAAAAAGAATGGACACGCATCAAAATGTTTCATTAAGTAAGACCAGTATCTTTCACGTATTTTAAAGGTCAGGAGGACAGAGGTACATCCATTAGGATAAAATAGGCTGTTCAACATGGATTTCTTTTTTGCTTTACCCTATGAGAAGGGGTATTTGCCATACATAAAATGTGTGGGTGTTGTTTCTGCTTAAAGAACATAGGCCAAAACCATTTGGGCTTGTATGCTGATGTCCAAAGGTCAGAAAATTCAGGAGTGAGCGTGATATCTGAATGTACCAGTCATACTTGTGACTCATGGTGCAACAGTCCTATCTTCGCTTTGGGATCTGATGCAGGAAACTAATATGGCTAATGAAGGACTTAAGGGGCTAATAAGCCCTAAATCAGGCTTCCCAGCCTTTTAATTATGCTGCATAATTATTGGAGATTTGCCATCATCTTTTTAATATGGTTGATTAATAGGTAGCCTAGCCAATCCACACAGCAACCTGTTTACACTTCACTGGTGATTGACTATCAGTTGAAAAATTACGGAGGCGCTGGCTAAGCAGAAAAAAATCCCGGTCGCTTGTTTGTATGAAGCACATTTATCATGTGTGTCAGACCCCAGCAGAGGTGAAGTTTGGTTTCTTGCTTTGAAGAGGTCGGGTGGTGCTGTGTTTGTCAGCCCAGGCTCTTCAGAGAGAAGTGTGGAGGAACTGAGAGCAGGTAATAATAAAAAATAATAAGCAGGTAATAAATCTGCTTTTTTACAATTCTGAGCGCTACAAGGAGGGAATGCTTTTGTTTTCACATGGGAGTTCAAGTGTGTTGTTAGATGCAAAGCCCATTTAAAATCTGTGTCTTGCCAGCACCGCTTCCCGTGCCTGATCCCTGGCTGGTACCTGCTTTGATGTTCCCGCGGATTTCCTTTGAGCTGGGCTGCGCTCAGCAGGTCTGACCCGTCTCTTTTAACGGGGCTGCCCGATTTCTTATTTGTATATATATTGAATTCTGCTTTGAAATCACATGTGTTTGAAATCATTAACGTGTGCTGTTTAGGGATTGCGAGACTAGCACATTGTGATCAGAGAGATTAGGAGTTTAATACCTTCCCCACCTGTGTTCCTCTTTGAACCGAGCGTGCCAGGGTAATTACATCTCGGAAAATATTTCTGTGCTGAATAATTCAGGGAAGTGGAACCTTTTTCTCTGTGCAATTTGCTGGGCTCCCTGCGCCACGTGGGCCTTGGTGGGGCTGGAGTGGTGGTTTTGGCCTTGCTTTGGCCTTCGCGTGTGAACGTGTTTCAGCCTCGCTGCTGCTACGAGCAGCTACGCTTTGGGAACACATTTCGGTTTTTTGCAATGGATTAGTTATCCATCCTCCTTGTTCCCTCCGGGAGCTGGAAGCCTGTGACACAGGCCCTGTCACTCATTCTGTGATAAGCCTGCTAAACCACCCAGCATTATTTTTGACTACCGATGGTGCAAGCTGTTCTGGAGCACAAAACTTCAGCGCGGGTATGTTTTAAAATATTGCCACTATGCATATTCACATGTGCCATTTTAAAATTCCCCTCCCCAAGACATTTTTGGCAGTGAAAAGCCAACCACAGAAACGTCTGTGGGAAGCAAACATCAGATGTGGGCATGCAGGCAGGGCCGAGCTGTACCTAGCTAACCGTGGCGATGAGGAAGCGTGGAAAGCTCCTTTTCCATTTTCTCTTTAGAGCTGGCCATCTCTAGGCTCTCCCACCTGCTTCTGACCTTTTGTTTCGGGTTCCCACCTACGGCTGAACATCAGAAGTGTTCGCTGTCCCAGAACAGGGCTTGTGAACTGGTAGTTCCCTGTTTCTATAATATCCCGTGTGCGTACATTTAAATAGCTGTTTATCAACAGTAAGACTGAGGGCTTCACACAGAGCCTTTTAACTACTTATTCAGGATATTTTGGGGGATTTTTGTTTCTGTCTCCTCTTCTGACATTTGTTAGGGTGCAGATTCTCCAAGAATTGTGTGTTTGGTTGTGAACCATAAATTGTGAATCAAGAATTGTGAACCGTGCAGCTCAGCTCCCTGGTGCTGGTGAAGCTGAGCCCTTGGTCAGGTGATGGAGTAGGGCTCGGCATTGCCCCGATCTGCAGAGCTGACTATCAAGCAAGGTGGTGTTTTCTTTTTCAAGAGCAGTTGGATTTGTGGTTCTGGTTCCTTTCTCAATCCCCGGTTTTAACAGCCCTTCCGATAACAGATAAGGCTTGAGATGCTCTGCAAATGGAACCGAAATTCCAAATACATATAATTGGCCTTCATGATAAAAATGCCCATCAAGTGTCAGCCAGAAATTTTTTTATTTTTATTTTTTTTTTTAAATATCCGTATTATAAACCTTCGCTGTAAGAGGTTGTAGCAGAAATGCTGACAGGCTCTTAGCTGTAGTGGCACAAGAACAACAGTATAATATAGTGTGACCGAGAAATGGATTTTTCCATGTACAGGGTGTGTATGTTGGTAGAATAGGTTGGACCAAAACTACCACACAAAATTGATTAGGTCATCGAGTAATGAGAATCATAATTTTAGCAGTGGCTTTTTGACATGATCTTGACAACATAATTAACCTGAGAGATGTTGAGGCAGTGAAAATAGAAAAGAAACCTATGTAATTATTGGCAATAAAATATAAAAAATATTACAGAATAATAAAAAGCTTCATCTTTTGCCTTCCTAGCGTATTACTGTAATTGCACCTTTTAGACTGTTGCCCCAGATCCCGTTGCTGTCCTAAATTTGAAGCCTTTTCTGAAGGATCGTGTTCTGTATATGGCTTTGCATGTTCAGAGCTGCAGGCAGGCTAATCAGCGGGGTTTTACCACGCCTAGTTAAATTACACAGCTGTTTGGAGAGTTAAGTAATGTATATTATTAAGGAAAAGGTGAAATGAGGTAAGCAGTGCTCAGTGAAGAGGAAATTATATTACTCATAACTGATGGTCTTAATGGAAATGTGTCCGTAAAGTTGCAGTATGACTTGAATCACCACTTTTGGCAGGTGAAATGTGTAGTGTTTAATTACCCTGATTTAAGTCAGATAATGAATTGACGTGTATTATATTTTTATTGTTGTTATTTATCTCTGCTCCACATGGTAATTTCATAGATTATCTTCATAAACCTACCTTCTGGCTGAGTAAATACCTGTTAATGCTCTCTAAACATACTCCGCGCAGGGCATTTGTTGTACAGAAAGTTGAGCAAATAGTGGTTCCTAATGTCTGGTTTCACCTTCCTTCCCCGCTCATGTGCGTTTCCTCCTCTGGGACGGAAGGGACCCCAGGGGAGGGACAGATGCTGCAACGAATTCTCTGTTGACACCACTCCGAAGGAGGGAACATGCGGTGTCCCCCATCTGTTTTGCATGACTCTGATGGAGCGGAATGCAGAAGATATAGATCAGTGTGGGAGGACTCTTGTGTGGTCCATGCAAACTTCTGGATTGGGATCCAGAGAGGTTTGGCATCAGGTTTTCCATGGCTTTCCCAAGGTACCTGGCTTTCTCAGCATTTTTGGCGCTCAGATGTGGAGTAAACCCCAAGGCCTCTGTTGAAGACAGCATTGATAACTACCACGTGTCATCCATGGGTGAGCCCCATCTCTTTAGTCCATGGAAGGGATGAATGGAATTCATTCCATACATGGCATCGATCAAAGAGGATCTTCCTTTCTTTCCTGTCCCACCCCAGCTACCCAGTGTTCTCACTGTCCTTTGGGGACAGAGGGCGGAAAGCCTGATGTGGTTCCACCTGTGATGTGATGTTTGTAACGTGTAACCTGCAAGAGCAACCCGCCGTCAGCAGACCTCGCTGCACATGCAATTGTAATGCAAACTTAATCAGCTCGAAAAGCTGTCAATGATTGCGAGTGGCTAGGTTGGCTGGTTTTTAATCGTGAGCACAGGGTGAGGTTAACCCCTGCATGGAGGAGCCAGCGTCAGGTGAACTATAAAATGGGATTTCCAGGTTGGTTTTGCTCTGGTCCTTTGCACGCTGTCAGGATGCTCTAAACGCCCTTTCCGCATCTCTCTTTGCCTTTTGTCCGGTGATCTCAAAGCACTCCACAGCAGGAACCAGTTAAACCTCAGAACATCCCCAGGAGATGGCAAGGGATGTAATTCAGCTGCCGCTAAGTGGAAAAACCCCAGCTGCCCAGAACAACCCTGTGGGCAGCGGTTAGGAGGGACGCTAGTCCTGCCCAGGGAGCAGGGATGCGGCTCAGGAGTGGTTTTCCCAATGAACTGCTCCGTGCCGTTGGTCTCAGTTGTGGCAATCAGGCAGGAGGATGCAGGGGCGAGCAGGAACGGGGGTGTGAGTACGTGGATTTAGGCTGGTGAATTTGTGGAGGTGACGATGAGCTGGTGCTGTATCGAGTCAGTGCCAGCCTATCGTTGGAAACAAAGGATCTTTCAAGTCCCCTTGTTCCAGTTCTGTGATTTGATATCCCCTGTCCGGTAGCATGAGGAGTGTAATGCACTTCAAGCTGGAAATAGCTCAGCGGGTGGGGAAACTTGTGATTAGTGCTGACGACAGACTAAAATAGTGTATATATCTAATTTACGCATGTTTTTAACCATCTCATTGCTTCCCGCACTCCACTGTCCCCAAAAGGGGGTTGTTTAGATTGGGAATGTTTGGTGGGAAAGGCTCCTGTACGGCCAGAGCGTCTCACACGGTAGGACCCAACTTCTGGCTACCCTTGGGTTTATTTAATAAAAACCGGTGGGTGATGAGGTGTTGTGTGATGCCATCAGCAGATGATGTGCTTCGTGTGTGAAAGATCAGGAATTGCTGGCTTTTAAAGAAATGAATTTGGGGAAAGTAAATGAAGCTGGTGTGAAACAGCTCTTCTATGTCCTTCCATTTTCCTGTGGAGGATCTGGCCTTCCTCCTTTCCTTTCAGTGTTCATGGTATGAGTCTAGAAGGAAAACCTGATCTTTTCCTTCCAATTTTAAAGCACAGAATGCCCCCACAGTTTCCTTTCATCTCTAGTCTCTAGCCCAGCGGGGAGAGGTGGGCTTGGTGGGGACCGAGGACAGCAGAAGCAGTCCCGCAGGGATGGGATGAAGGACCCGATGGCATAGCTTTTGCAGTCCTGTGACTCCAGTCTCTCGTGCTGGGATCCAGCCTCTCCACCTTCGCCAGCAGCGGCAGGAGTAAGGGCAGCTGGAAACAGAGCTGAAAGCTGAATTTTCTACATCTTAGCAGGAATGATAAGGTGAGGGGGTGGAAGGGAGACATCACGGAGCCTCTCATTATACGTTGCCGTGGTACCTGATCATCAAAAACTGTGCTTTGGGAGAGCAGGTTTTAGTATCGATGTGTGAGATACATACACATACCTGCATTTACACATCCATATGTGCGTATCTTCTGGGTGGGTGTGCTGCGTGTGTTATTACGAGGGGGAGTGATCTATAAATATGTTTTGCAGTCTATCTGCATACATTTTGCCATCCACAAATCAGATTTTCAGTGATGTGCAATACAGCTGAATATTTGAGATAAATGCAACTTTCAAGCAATGATTTCTAAATCAAAGCAAAGCATTTAAAATTCACTGGCAGCTTTTATAAATCAGTGACCCAAGATGTAAAACCCCGAGCGCCGGGACGTGTGTATTTTTAATTTCACCCTGTAAATCACAGTGGTAGGAAGTGAGAGAGGGAGAAGGATCGTGTTTGTGGAATTTTTGTTTGTAGAGGTGCCCTGTGCAGAGGAACACAAGGAGAAAGGCTGCGTCGTTCCTTCAGCTGAGCTTGGACCCAACTAGAAAATGCTTTGCAGCAGAGCTGTGATACCTAAGCCTGCCTAATTTGTCTGATTTTTACTGTTTCTATTCCATTTCCAGCTTGCAGATGGGGTTTGGTAGTGGTGCAACAAACCAGTGGTTTTGTGTTGGGAAAGGGGAGTGTTCACAAGATCCCAGCGCTTTAATTCAGCGCAGCTGCCTGTGGAGAGAAACACAGCATTTCCTGGACTGGGGGAGCTCATGGGGCACGGAGAGTTGTTTTGCAAAAAAAGCGATCGTACGTACTTGTGTTTGAGATCAGCACGATGTTCTAGATGTAGACCTGGCGTGCCCGTGTGCCGCAGGAGGTGTTAAGACCGAAAAATGGTCAGAGCTGGTGGAGTTTCTCTCTTATTCCAAAGATAAATGGTCCGGCTGGCACCATGCGTTGGGTTTTCTGTGGCAAAAAGTTGCTGATCCCGCCGGTGTGGAAGCGGGATTCAGTACTTTTCCAACAGGCTCCAGCTCCTGCAAGCGGTGTTACAATTCAGGGTTCAGCAGTTTGAACAGATATGGTGCCCAACTGAAAGACAAATCGGTGTCGCTGTTCGTTAATCAAGCACATAGATGCCATCATCAGCGATGGAAAAACTGGGCCAGAATTCTTCATGTGTAACCAATATTTAGTCGTGGAATATGGAAACTGAAGCTGCAGTTGAATCCCAGCAAGGCTGTGTTATAAAATACTCACGCTGTATTTCTGAGTAGCAGCTTGACTGGATGTACACTGAGACTGGCAGCTGCCTGCCTCGCATATGCTGGGGAAAACGCGGAAGGTTTGGAGGTTCCGTTCAGATATTCAAGTTTTTCCTGGGCTTATTTGAAGAGTGAGAATTTTTGAGCTGTATAAACCTGAGCTGTAGATTGAACAGGAGACAGATTTTGTCAGAAGATGCTGCAGTTTCCAGCAGCATGTTTGGAGCTAAATGGCACAAAGGACCAAATGAGGAGTAGAAGAGACTTTATGCAAACACTAAGATGACGTTAAAAGCCCAGTTCAGTGCTGGTTTGACTTCCGAGTCTGGGAATGGGTTCGTTTAGCTTGGCCTCAGTACTGAGCAGCTCCACAGCACGTCGCACTGGGGGAACTCGTAATTCCTTTTTCTCCTAAATGCTGTTAATTTAGCAGGAGCCAGACTCCAGCTGACTTTGAGCAGGGGCTTTTGTCTTGAGCTGTGTTCTCCTAGAATAACAGAGATGGGACCTCACCAGCCTGTCACCCCATGTTGACCTCTAACTTGGTGCGATCACTTTGTTCCAGCACCTCTGCCTTCACAGGGAAGCAGCTGGTGGATTTCTTGGTTCAACTCACCTCCTGGAAACACGCAGGTTCCCAGGACGTGAGCGGAATTGTGGAAGCAAGCACCCTCTGATGCACGGGGGTCTTTGGAAGAGCTCCCAAGGGGCTGGATGGACCCTCTGACCTGACACGGCCGTTCTGCTGGCTCGCCAAAGCACTAAACCAAGTACCGGCGCTTGTGCTGAAGTAGGACGGTAATATTACTGCTTCAGCGTTTTGCCTAGCCTAATTTTGAGCAAATCTGCCCTGTGCTGCGGGATATCCAGATGGTGTCTTTGACACCTCCTCCTCACCAGCTCGGGCGTATCTTAGCACATTCTCCCTCGTCATCCTCCCTGCCTCCGACAAGCCTCCAACCCTGTTGTTTCTGTGTTCAGGTCTTGCCAGTGCAGATGGGGGAAAGATGTGCTCTGAAAGGCCAAAAGATGGCAATTAGTGCTATTGAAAATTAATGACCGTGGTGATTAAGTGGAGCAAAGGAGGCAACAGGAGAGGAGGAAATACCCGCTTCATAAATAATCAGGTTGAGTTTCAGCCATCTCTGATTTTGTTTTAAATGTTGTCAAGAGGCAGATCAAGGTTAAGGTGGAAAGTGAGGGGATTTATTTATGGTGTTCCTGGTAGTTGGTAGTCCACGTGCATCGGTGGCTACTGGAAAACTGGGAAATGAAGTTTCTTGCTGGTTACAGGTCCTGGTGTTACTGTAAAGAGCAGTGAACTTCAAGGTTATGAAATCCTAATGGTTGTGTTTCCGGATTTCTTCACCGTTAGCAGTGTTCCTACCACTAGAGCTGCGATACTGTGCCCTAAGCAAGAGCAGGTACTGCTCAAGCCCTGTGCTGGTGGCACTACTCATGATGGAGAACTGCTCATATCTCTTGCACTAGTGAAAATATAGCATCTAGAACGACTGTGAGAGTTCTTTCAAGTCATGAGGGGGTATCTGTGGAAGAAACGGAAATTCCGTTTCTGTTCCCCAAGCTTTTCTCAGGTTCTTCCTTTTACCCAAGGCCATTTTGTCATCGTAAGCTTTCCTGCTGGGAGCCTTCTAGCCCCCCTTGTTTCAGGGTAAATCCAAATGAGACTGAATCAGAGAAGGGAGAACTGGAAACCTCAGTCAGCTCAAGCTCCCGAAGAGGAATATATTGAACAAACATCCATCTCTCTGCCCATGCTTATGCAACAAGGAGAGCTGGCTCCGAAGAGCACAGAATAATGTGTTTTGTAATACATATGCTAGAGGAGGAGGTGTGTGTAAAAAGTTTGTGTAGCTAACAGCTGTCTATGAGGCCAGAGGAGTGTCCTGCAGATAGCTACGCGACCAGGGTAGGTTAGATTGACAGAGGGATAGAGAACGGTCAAATCTCCAAGACCTTGCACTTTGAGGCTTGCCTGAAGCTCCAGCTGTACTGGAGGCCTAGCCAGTTGGGAAATGGAGACTTTGGTCATGATGACAACTGGAAACTTGTGACTTATTGTACCAGAAGTTTTTTTGGTGGGTTTTTTTTTTTTTTTTTCACAATGTGGGTGATCAGATGCTGGAAGAGGTTGCCCAGATAGGTTGTGGATTCTCCCTCCTTGGAGACACTCAGAGCCCCATCAGACAAGATTGTGAGTGCCCAGCTCTGCTTTGAGTAGGGGCTTGGACTAGACAACCTCCAGTGGGGCCCTTCCAACCTCACCCCTTCTGTGTGATTCTGTGTGTGAAATTGTGAAGGTGGCCACCCTGTTACTGCAGGGTTCACTGGTATTCAGAGCTCTTTTGTGCACTATATTTAGCAGTTTAGATTATCAGAGTCAGGTTGCCCTGCTATGCTAAAAGAGTACAGGCATTGAGGGGAAAAAAATTTTATCAGCTTAATTTCTGTAATAAATTTCCTGTGGATTTTTTTCTTGCTGCTAGAGTGGAGACCTAGTTTGAAATAGAGGTTGATGTTGACTTTGAGTCAGTAAGTAATGCTTGTCTTTTGTGGATTTTGGTTTTTGTAGAAAGAAGGAAGAAAGAAAGAAATGCATCTGGGCTGGTATCCAATTGGATTACTGTCAACCACCGCCAGCTGGGAAGGGAAGAGACAGATGTATTGATGGTCGCTGAAATGAGATGGAACAAAAGACGACAACCTGAGCAGGGAAGAAAAGGTACTCTTTTAAAATGGTCCTGTTCGGATGCTGCATTATTCTCGTCGTTCAGAACTTCTGCATACCCCTGTATGCCAAGTAATCCTTCCTCCTTTTTTTTTTTTCCCCCTTTTTGCCCTAAGGACTTTCATTATTTTTTTTTTTAATCAAAATTCAACTGTATTCCTTTCTTCTCAACTGTCCTTCATCGCAAGCCAAGTGGCACATTTTTAGACATTTGTAACCTGCAGGAGCCTGCTGCTCTCCCCCTTTTCATGATCTGGAAGATCTAAAGCCCTGGCATCTAGGGGATTTGGCTATGTTGAAGAAAAGGCCTCTCAGTTACTTCCGTTTGTCTGTTGCGTTACATTTTCTGTATGTACTTTGCCTTTTGGATATTTTTTCTGCCGTTGTATGATCTGAGCTCGCATACTAGAGTGAAAACATATTTTTTCTTCCCCATGATGTGCTCAATGAGTCACCAAGCCCAGAAAATTGCGACTGTTAGCTGCCTTAGCTGCCTAGACGCAAACAAGATGGGTCCGGCTGGCAATGTGGCAGCTGAGGGACTCCACACAGCCCAACCCTACCTCTGTGACGTTCCGTTAAATCATTTCGGTCCAGATGATCACAAGTATTTTGGTGCTTTATTTCTATCGTGGTGGCAGGAACCGGTTGGCTAGACACCTTTAAGATCTGTCAGAAGTCCTTCCTTGCTTTGCTGTAGAGATCTTCCAAAATAATATGATTTCTGGAATGGGATACAGTTTTGATTCTTCCATCTATCCATTCATATTTCTCTCTGTCCATCCATTAAACAGCAACCCATCCCAGTGCAACAGAAACACATCTCCAAAGCACACAAAATCCAACCACGTAGATAAAGGCTTAATTTTAACTGTAGTCTGGTGTCCCTTTGATTTGAATGTGTGACAAGCGTGCCCCAAAGTGCTTCAGTCAATAAGAGTCTAAGTGGAAATTTGCCTGCTGTGGTTTTAACTGTTGGCTGGTCATTAGTCTTTGCCTTGATTTACCTAATTTTGTGTAACGGAGAAGTTGATGCCTGCCTTTCTGATGAAGGCTCGGTATTTTGTTTATGGAAGGCTCTCAACTGAAAGGTGCTGTACAGAAGCGTGAAGCATTATTATGATTTCTCTAAAGCGTGTTGTCCATAACTCACAGCAAATATAGTTTATGAAACACGTTAGCTATGCGGTTTACATTTTTCATCCTTATTTATTAATGCCTTTTCAGAGCACTTTAGATAAGTGTTTGGAAACCTAGTTATAGGAAAGTCATATTTTGCACATTTCACTTTAACTGGGAAGAACATTGTTTTCTGATTTTAATCATAAAAATGAAATGCTCCTAATAGAGCGGAGAAACCCAATTTCCTCAAGAAGCATTTGCAGGCTGATCTGGCTCAGATATTCCTGCGATCGCAGGAGAGCAATATCTCGGGCATGAGAAAATGTTCTGCAGCATACCTGAAACAAATATAGCCGTACTGGACAATTACGCGCTCAGCATCATTGACTTTCAGCTAGATGGCTCGGGTACTCTTTATGTCCATCGTCAATTATTAACCTTCACAGCGACGCACTTTTTAATCCCGAGTGGAGGGCCTGCATCAGATGGAGCACAGCGGGAGGAGGCAGGTGGGAAACGTGCCGGCAAGAGCGCAGTCGCACCCACAAGATTTCGCGGTGGCTCTGCTGCCTTGATTTGGTTTTTGCAGCTTGCTCCTTACCTCCTCCTCTTCCTCCTGGTGAATACCCGTGTGAGCCGGTCTGGTGACTCGGGGGGGACAAACTGCGTAAGCGCTTTTGAGACTCAGAGCTTGGTGAAGGGCTTGGGCCGTAGCACTGTGATGAATTCCTGCTGTTTCAGTCCTTTGCTAGGATGGCTCCTAAATATAAACTAAACCCTGCTGAGTGCCGTGGGGTTACCAGTCTGGGTTTAGGACACAGCACAACTGCCAAGATCAGAATTTGTCCTCCGATTGCAGCTGATCAGCTACTGGAGGCGAGCAGTGCCTGTAATGAAGAATACTGATTTCTCATTTTCTCCTGGATTGAGTTCTTTTGTTCTCCTTAGTGTTTGTCATTCCTGGCCTCCTGTTCGGATGTTTGTGCCAGGCCCTCAGTTGGCATTGTCCCACACGAGTCAGCATAGCTACGCCGACTGTCTGTAAAAACGTCCTTTGAGTGGAAGGGATGCTGCGTGACGAAGGGTCAGGCACAAGAGCACCTGCTTCTTGTGTGTTTCTTAGGGCTTGAACTGAAATTCATTACATTTCTCTGACCAATTCTCTGACCGTTGTGTTTATAGCTATGATAAACCCACCGCTGCATTAGCTCAAAGTTACGCTTGTGACCCATGAACAGGTACGAGGTGTGGAGAAGGTACAAGAGCCCCCCGCACCGTTAGGCAGTAGTTGTTCAGTTTATGGATTGTGGGCAACTGAGAGGTTTGGGTTTTTTTCTTTCCTTTCTCTCTTCCCCCACCCCTTCTTCACAAACCTGAGCTAACGTCATTCAATATATACGCAAAAAAATCACAGCAAGAGATTTCATGGTCAGTGCTAACGGAGTTCATTTGGAGCTGCACAGCAGCACATTTTGAGAGCAGGGGGATCAAATCAGTACCACACAAAAATGGTACTGGCAACTCGTAGCTGTATCTGCCGAAGGATTAGGGAGCTTAGGTGAGCACTGGAAGGTGCGTTGTGGGATCAGAAGCAAACAGAAAGCACTCCAGGCGATGCTCTCAGAAACGGGTCAGGAACTTTAGGAGCCTCTAACTTTCAATTAGAGCTGTGGAAGGTTTTCCACCTGTGATTTTTTTTCCTGGCAAGGAGTACAGGTTTGCAGGCCCTGCAATTCCTCTTGAATTCATCTCAGCTTGACTGGATGTTTCTGTTGGTTTGAAGTGGATGTTTTATCTGAATAACTGTCTAATTTCTCGGGAGCACTTTCCACCCGTGTCCTTTTCAGTTGCCTAGAGTCATTCCTTTTTCTGTTTTCACTTCTCCGGTTCCTCCATCGGCTTTCTGAGCTCTTCTCTGTTGAGGTTTGTCACTGATACGTTCGCTGTGGTTTGGATGCCTCAGTGCTCCATTGGTGGTGTTTGCGATACCAAGCACAAGAAGTCGTGTCTCTTCCCAGGTCTTCAGCTCTGGAAGCAGTAGCGTTCTGTAAGCTGCCAGTGTTGTGGGTCTTTCATTCCTTTCCAGAAGTCCCACTGCAGGACACCGGGCAGGGTCTGTCTGGCTGCAGCTGGAGATTTTTTTTTCAATTTTTTTTTTTTTCTATTTTTAGATTCTGCTTTTGGATCTGCCACTGACATGTTCATCCTTAGCTCATCAGCTCTTTCAGATGGGAATTGGCTACGGCTGCTGGTTGGTTTCCGTACTGCCTACCGTGAGGATTTCTTACTGATCGGTCTTAACGCTTTCTTCCAACAAAATTATTGTTACCACTTATGATGATTAGTTCTGTATGTGCCTGGGTGTCTCTCATGAAAAATTGGATTATCTCAATCTATCATAAAGGTATCTGAGATTAAAATAAAGCAGTGGCTTGTCACTGCAGGGTGTTAGGATTGCCATCTGTACTGGCGTCTCTTCTGCAGTATTCGCAGAAATTGCGTTGTCTCTGTCCCGTGCAGGTGTGAGCGCTAATGAAGCCAGCATACGTTCAAATACAGGGCGGTATCTGGTTGGAGCTGGAGCGTGGTTTTGATGCTTGTCCTGGTTCCATCACGTGCTGTTCCCTCCTGCCCTTTCTTGCCTCCCTTTATTTGTGAAATAGCCATCTTGTGTAACTTTAGTTATTGAATTCCGTGCTGGTGCTCCTTTTTCTTACTGGTACTTTTCCCTCAAACCCTGCCAGTCACACTTAGATTGCAGTTTGTGTTTGCGTCATATATGAGTTCTGGTCATATGCTTTCCCGTTGGTTTTCATTTTTCTGTCTGAAATAATATAAGACGTGATAATTCATTTTTAAATGCTTGCAGAATACTTATCTTACTGGGTATGACGAAAATAAAGTGGCATAATTAACCTGAAGTAAACGCTTGAATCTGCTAATACCCTAGCTCTTTATAGGCAAGTGAAGTTACGCGTGGAGTTCTCAGCAAGTCATCCTAAAACCTGAATATTTAGGGTGCAACCTCAGTGTGATGTAAAATAAGGAGATGGATTTAAACCAGCTGATGGTTCCTTACCCGTAGAGAATGAGTGCGTGCGTGGGCGCTGGAAGAGCTGTTTGATAGAACAGTGCTGGGCGCTCTGGAAGCGTGAGGGGACGAGACCAGAGAAGTGGCTTGATTTGGAGGGTCTGCCTAAATAGAACTGCTCACTTCCGCTGGACCAGGAATCAGAGCCTGGGGGCTGTGGTGTAAGCCTTTATGTTTAGCGTATATCTCAGGATAAATAATCTGGTAGATCTCTATAAATGTGTTTTTTTAAAAAATTATGAATATTACGGAAAAATTGTCATAGAAGCAAATAATCACTTGAATAAAATGCTATTGTTTTATTTGGGAGGGGGTGATTCTAAACTGAAAATAATTAACCCCTGTCTCCCCCAAAACAGCCATTTAAGGAGAAGAGAGTGGGACAGTGATCCGGTGATGCTCTAGCCTAGGAATTGTCCCGCACGACATCCTTCTCTCTAGAGAGACATGGGTTTGATGGACGGACCACTCGGTGGATAAGGAGTTGGCTGGACAGCCGCACTCAGAGAGTGGTGGTCAACGGCTCAGTGTCCATGCGGAGACCGGTCACGAGTGGTGTCCCTCAGGGGTCTGTGTTGGGCTCAGCTCTGTTCAACATCTTTGTCGGCGACATGGACAGTGGGATAGAGTGCACCCTCAGCAAGTTCGCCGATGACACCAAGCTGTGTGGTGCCGTCGACACGCTGGAAGGGAGGGATGCCATCCAGAGGGACCTTGACAGGCTGGAGAGGTGGGCCCGTGCCAACCTCATGAAGTTCAACCAGGCCAAGTGCAAGGTCCTGCACCTGGGTCATGGCAATCCCAGGCACAAATCCAGGCTGGGCAGGGAGTGGATTGAGAGCAGCCCTGAGGAGAAGGACTTGGGAGTGATGGTGGATGAGAAGCTCAACATGAGCAGGCAATGCGCCCTTGCGGCCCAGAAGGCCAACCGCATTCTGGGTTGCATCAAGAGGAGCGTGGCCAGCAGGTCGAGGGAGGTGATTCTCCCCCTCTACTCTGCCCTGGTGAGACCCCACCTGGAGTACTGTGTCCAGTTCTGGAGCCCCCAACACAAGAAGGACATGGACCAGTTGGAGAAGGTCCAGAGGAGGGCCACGAAGATGATAAAAGGGCTGCAGCACCTCTCCTGTGAGGACAGGCTGAGAGAGTTGGGGCTGTTCAGCCTGGAGAAGAGGAGGCTCCGGGGAGACCTGATAGCGGCCTTCCAGTACCTCAAGGGGCCTACAAGAAAGATGGGGAGAGGCTGTTCAGTAGGGCCTGTTGCGATAAGACAAGGGGTAATGGTTTTAAGATAGAGGGGGGTAGATTTAGATTGGAAATTAGGAAAAAAATTTTTACGATGCGAGTTATAGAACACTGGAACAGGTTGCCCAGAGAGGTGGTGGAAGCCCCATCCCTGGAATCGTTCAAGGCCAGGCTGGATGAGGCTCTGAGCAAGCTGATCTGGTTGGGGATGTCCCTGCTCCTTGCAGGGGGGTTGGATTAGATGACCTTTGAAGGTCCCTTCCAACCCTAACCATTCTATGATTGTATGAATTCTCCTATCAGCTTGGACAGACCCGAACTCCCAAGATGTGTGTCACTGAACGGTGGCAGAACCACAGTCAGGGAGTGGGAGGAACAGGCAGCGTTTGTGCCGTGGCCGGGACGTCCTGCACGGGAGGGACGGCCCGTTGTTCCGGCACATTCTTCACATTATTTCTGCCTTCTGTCGCTTGACAGCTTAAACAAAAGGCTGAGTCATGCTTCCTCTTGCAGCTTCTTTTCCCCTGACAGGGTATAAAAAACACCACGCACACCACCGTAAACACCGGCAGGGTGATTCTGATGTATCCAACGCTGAGCAGTGCACATTTTCTCACCGAATGTCACTCAGCGCTAATGCATGGGAGGTGGAGAACGTTGATTTGACGTAATCATGACTTTTTAAATATCTCATAGATATTCCTTAATACGCAAGCTGGATCTTGTTTTTGTCTCTGCCAGTGTTCAGAGAATAATAAAAAGGGGTAAGTTCTGGATGTTTTACAGAAGGAGTTATTTACTGCACCATGGTGACATGCATTAAATGTTAACAGACAATATCTGGCAAGATTTACTGCAGGAATCTCGCTGCTTCTCCATTTTGAGCTATTGAGTGACAATGAGAATTATTGCCAGGTGTGATGAAGAGCAACGGTATCTTCTGATAAGTTTGGCCATAACTCAACATTTACTGCAGGTCACCACCGCAATGATAATGCGAAGGAAATTAATCTCTGGCCCTGGTTTAATGAATGCAAGCATGAAAAGACTAGCGCAGAGGTGCCTAGCGCTCACACGAGGATCAGCCGTTAATATAAATATACTTAAAAAGAGATCCTGTAGTCCGTCAATGCTCTGCACGTCATCCTTGGCTCAGAGATGAGCAAAAGGTGCGGAACTGAACTTCTGCCTAAGACCTCAACAGTCTAATAAAAAAAAAAAAAATGCATGTGATTACGGAGAGGATGGAAAAGACTCCAAAGTCAGGTGAGGTCTTGGCTCTGTATGAAGTAAAGCTGTGGAAGTCCGTAGTAAATCCCTGCACCAAGAAATTGGCAACTTAGACAGTGAAGTCAACGTGGTGGAAGAAGGGGTGATGGAGAGATGGGGATGTTCTCCTAGGCACTTGGTTGAGCGAGTTAGTCTCCTGCTCCAAGGGACGTCTCTCTTTTCCCTGGATGTGAAGGTATTATAGAAGGTCCAGGGGGCTATTTGGCCGACTGCGTTGAGCTTTTGTGGTGGTATGAGCAGTCTGGTAAGGGATATGGCCAAGTTTATCAAAGAACATGCCAGGTCCAGGTTCTGAGTCCAGTTCTTGTGGATAACTCTCCGATACCTTCAGACCATCCTCCTCTTCCGGTGTGTTACCTTCAGACAGAATCGAGGAGATTCAGTCATCTAAACAAGCATGACAGAGGCTTATCTAACGCCTGCAAAATTAGTTTGCCGCTCTGGCTTGGAAAGCTTTGCTGCGACATCCCAGCCCTGTTTGGGGTTGTGCAGCACAGCCTGCTGAGATAAAGTCGCTCTTGTTCTGTGCTCCGCCACCGGGCCAAAGTCCTTTTCTGTCTGTTCATGTCCACAAATAGGTTGCAAATTTGTTGCTCATCTCCTCTCTGTTCTCTGTCCATTTTTTTCTTCATTCTTCTGTGTTTTTAATGTTTCTGACTGAGCAGAAATATCAACCCCAGCACGAGTTCATCTTTTTCTTTTTTTTGAGATGGAAATTAGCATGCTTCTCTGCGGTTTGCAGGCAGGCATTCCACCACCTGAAATTTGCTTTGAAATAGTTCTGGGGATGGTGTGTAATGAGGTTCACAAACACGCCTGTCTCCTGCAAACCAGCAAACCGTGGTGCTTTGATTGGCACGTCATCAGTTATCAACGATGCAGGTTTTATCAGTGAAGTGTGCAGGAGATGTTCCTTAGGTGGAAGTGTACTTGTTCAACGGAGACAGATTTTGTGGACCGTGAAAAATCTAAGTTAGGTTTTCCAAGAAAGGATGAAGGAAAGAAAGTGAAAGCAACCATCAGTAATTCTTTTCATAGTCTTTTTGTACAGCACTAAATACCAACTGTGACATATCGAAAAGAGAACTTGGCCGTATAATGAACTGTGGTTTGTGGAGAGGAGTTTCTTTTCTGGCCCTTCATTTGAGGCTCTGCCACAGGGTAAATTCAGGACTGGGAGGAAATCTGTGTCTCTTGGGGCCTCATCACTTCATCTACAGGATGCAAATCGTGGCTGGTTTGGGGGTGTTCTGGGTGTATGTTTAAACAACGTGGTGTGAGCAAGGACCACCTCTTACCACACCAATGTTTTGGCTTAGAAAGCCAGTGCTGAGGGGGAGCCCCGGTCCTGCTTGGAACAGGGAAACTTTGCAGAGGAGAAGTCTTTTAAGGGTTGTTCTGAAGCACATCTTTTTTTGAAGGCAGAGGATCTGTCGTGTCATAAATGGAAATAGTTAATCAAGACCAAAAAAAAAAAAAAAAACTCAACTATCTAAGGAGAGTTATTGAGATATTCCAGATATTCTCTGAACCCGATCTGATTTGAAGCCTCTGACAAATTTATCAAGCAAGAACTGTGCCTAAAATGATGCTCTTCTCTTTTTCCTTTACATCAAGACACACAACCAGAACTGTTGCTGCTTATAGGCGATCAAATATAGTAATAATTAGTGCTAATTTACATTTATAGACAGTCATTATGTAGGTTTGTATCTGAAAGTGGGGAAAGGAGTGTGGGAGGGCGCACGGTGATGAAAACCTGAGCGGCCCAGGCGGTGTCACGGGAGCTGCACAAGTGACGCTGGCTGGAGCGTGCCCGCTGCAGTAAGCCGTTGTGTTTCAGAAATGCCCGCTGGCCATGAACAGCCCGGCACAGGGGCAAGGGCTGGATTTCGGCGAGCGCTCAGCGCTGTGCAGCTGCCGCTGGGAGATGCTGGCGGCAGAGGTGTGGTTCCAAGCGCGGGGTGGAGCCAGGCTTTTGGCCTTACTGGAATTAAGGAATATCTGAAAACTTTTCTGATTCAGCCTAGAAGAAATCGATTCATCCGAGGTAGTGTATTGCCTCTGGAGTTCATGGCCCCTGTTGATCGCTGCAAATGGGCAGTCCGGCCCCGGAGCTGCTTTTGGGATGCAATTCTGCATCTGGTCCTTCCCTACACCAGCTTTGGGGCTGGACAGCTGCTAGGTGGTCAGTCCCCGCTTCCATTTACATGAAACACTGTGAACTCGCTCATCTGAGGTTTCTCTTCCTCTGCTGTTTTGCTTTACCTGTTTCTCTTGGAGCCCTTGCCAGTGCAGCGGTTTGCGGTGAACTGACTGACGGAGACCGGTGGGGTCTGAGCTCTTCCCTTGGCTCTGACGCACAACTCATCGCGGCTGCACCTGAGCCTCTGCATCCCCCTTTGAGTCCTACCAACTGGGAGAACCCTTTTTCATCTCGTAAAAATCACCTGCGAAACATCTTCTTTAGCTTACTGCTTTCTTTTCTGCCAGCAGTACTCATTTTTCCTGGCACCAAGCCTTTCCTGAGAGTTATCGTCTGAATTACTGTGTACTGCGGCTGTACACCAGTTGCCTGTCTGGATGCCCTCCCAGTAAAAGGGACCCTGTCCTGCAAATGGGACCTCTGCGTCTCCATTGCAGGAGGGTTCGCGCAGCTGCGTGCTGCTGGGTCTGCAAAAGCAATGAGCCAAAAACAGAGCCGGCAGAGCGCACAAAGAGGGAACGTAGGAGTCAGCAGAGTCCAAGCTACCCGAAAGAGCCCTGGAGCTCAGGCGGGACAGAAGAGGTTCCTCACTACTTGTCTGTCGGGAGCAACCAAGGACAGCTAGAACTGATGCAGATTTGTTACCGGCAGCCGTAACGACACCATGTCCTTCCGTTGCCCCCTCAGTTTGGGGGACTACACGTAATGAACGCTCAAGAAAACAAGAGGTGGTCTTGCACCTAAAACCTGAGGTTAATATACTTGAAACAAAATGGGTGGCCTCAGGTAGCAGATCTGTGAAGGCCACCTCGGAAAGCTTTGCAGCGCTGTATGAATACTTTAAGAGCTCTTCAGAGCATAGTCAGTGTGACAGGGCTTGCTGGAGATCTCTTCTTCAGAGGCATTTGTCGTGAACCTCGGAATAATACATGATGCGCTTGGAGAACAAAGGCAGTGATCTGCCTCGTTCCAAGGAGGGGTTTGACTGTTCTGGGCGCTCGTAGGGCGGTCTGCAGGCAGGTGTCTGAGAGAGCGGCTGGCTGACTGCTCTCTCGCAGATTTCTTGTTCCAGAACCCGTTGAGAGTGCAAGAATTGTACCTACATCTGTGCTGAGACCCCAGCAAGGACTGCTATGAGTTAGGTCCCCCGTTTCCTTTTCCGGGCGCGCTCTCCCAGTTTACAAAACTGCTCACTTTTACTGTCTCGTCCTGAAATGAAAATTTCAGCAGCCCTGGGGCGAGGAGGAGTAGCAGGGGATAAATATTACAAAGGGATCCTCTGAGCTCGTGTATGTACCGCGATGCCCTGATGAAAGAAGCCTTGAGGATTAGTACCGGAGACTCTTAAACACACAGATCCGCATTTTTTCAGTTAAGTCTGTAGGGTATGGGTTAATGCATGCTTAGGCAGACATCGCAGGTGATGTTATGGCAGAAGCAGGGACACAAATGGGGACTCAAAGCGCCTTTGTAACATTTTAAAAGGAAATCAAGAGTCTTGTGGTTAAATGTTTTAAAAGCTTTTGTCCCATGTTTATAGGTGGCTTGTGCCCAGGTGCAGATAGGAACTGATAGCTCTTACAAGCCTGGAAATCTGCTTTCCACTGATTTCACCATCTGCACTCGTGCAGGGGAACCTGTACTGAGCATTAAATGGCTCCCAGGCGGATTCCCGGCACACTCTGCCGTTTATTTCAGTGCAGAATTCACCTGCACCTGAGCTGCGCAAGGCAACCACGATCCATCAGGGAGAGGGAGAGCGATCTAGGAAGCTCGCACCCTCGAGCCTTGGCTAGCAGGACTGGCAGAGGCACCGTTGACCAGTTGTCGGCGGTTGAAGCCTTGTTGAAATTGGTGCAGCCAATATCCCCAGCGCAGTCAAGTGTTCGGCCAGGCAGCGCAAAGCTGTTTGCATCGCAGCGAGCCAGCATGCAGACTGGGCCTGGAAAGCGCTTGCGCCATTTTCTGTCGTTTTGGAAGAGGCAATGGCGTAAGTGCTTAAAGGGGAAACCTGCGGAAACTAGCTGAGGAGCTCAGGAAAGGTACACTCTAGAGGTTTGGGGGTTTTTTTGTTTTTTTGGTTTTTTTTTTTACTAAGGGAAGATATTGAACTGTTTCTTCTTGCAGATTCATTTTTTAAACCGTGTTTGTTTGCCATGTTCAAGGGTAAGCCTGACTGTACCAAAGATGCACCGTTTCTCTTCCAGACGAGCAATAACCCCAGCTGTTACCGCCCTGGCTTTCCCCATTTGGCACCAACACAAACTCTGTAATTCTCTAAATACCTCTCCTCTCTCCTTTCCTGGCTGTTCTGTTTGTATCTGTACTTTGTTAAAGATGTTTTTATTTTCTTCGTGCTAATAGCTTTGCAGAGTCCTCTGGAGGTCAGCCTTCCCAGCTGTGCTCATTTTCTCCTTGCGCTGGAGAAAAATGACCTCGGTAACAGCCACTCATCCAGGAGCAGAAAGTGGGGAATCTGGGAAACCGTCTGGTCTCTTCTGTCGTGTTTTCCTTAGAGCACGGAGGGGGTTTTAATTTGCTTGACACCATTATCTTTGTGCTGTCTGCCATGCCATTTTAACTTAAATAAGAGGGAAAATTATGAAACGAACCAGAAATTCTAGTTCAGAGCCTGGAGAGAGGGAGAAGGAGAGGGGATATTTCCAGAGGAATCTGTCGTCGAGGGGACTTGGAGGTGAGGCTGTCTCAGAGCGGGGTGAGAATTGGTTGAAGTGAGTGGCAGACCTAGAAATGGGGCACAGATTCTTTCGCTTGCCCTTCAGCATCCCGCTCTCTCGGCTGCGCAAGCTCCTCAGTTTTCGCAAGCCTATGGCTCAGTTCGCCCCGTACTGGACCTGTGATGGGATTCACAGTCTCATTTTTCTAACAACCTTGCCTGTGTCTGCATAAAACTTAACAATGTGAAATAAAGCGAGCCGAGGCCCCTGATAGCCCCGGGAAGGCTATTTATTACCATCACACGGCGTGTGCGATCCATGTACAGCACACGCACGGTGTGTAATTAAAAGTTTCGGAGCTGGAGCACTCCGTGATGAATGCCTTCGGTGGGCGCTCCGGCTCCTAACACTGATGGGAAGTGACTTGCTCTGAACTGCACGCGGTTCGCCATACCTCAGGAGTAATAAAGGTTGCTCTCGGCATATTGCGTGATTCCTTGACTCATTAATTATAGCTGCCCAAAGTGGAAAGTTTATAATTAAGCATATAGTTTACTCTTCTACTTTTGGATGGAGTTAATTAAGGTGATTAGGTTTCGTTTCGATTAAGCATATGGAGCCATTTGCAAAGTGCACAGGTGTGTGGAGCGAGGAGGTTACTGCGCGAGGGAGCTTGTCTTGAGCTCTTCTGAGATCCGGTGTGGAATGATGTCGTGTTTATAATCGAACTCATTCCGTTTAATTACCCCTGCAGGCGATTTTTGACTCTTGGAAAGGAGAGGTGTAGGGTGAATGGGCAGCCTCACTTTTTTGGGAGGAATGTCTGGTGGGATGAAGCCGGCCCCGTTTCCTTGGCTGATAAATTGAGCTGCAGGTAAGAGGTTTTGAACGGAAAATATCAGAATGCACAATTTAAAAAAAAAAAATAAATTCAAGTGTTCCAATGCGGGTGGTTAAAGAGCAAGGGTTATTAGCAGTGTATGTTAAGCACGTTGTGTGTTACCTGTTCTTAGCCACTGCCACGACACCTGAATCTCTGTGGAGGTAGGAAAGTATCAGCTCAGCTTTACAGGGAAACTGAGGCACGGGGGCTTTCGTCACTTCTGGTTCTCACAGGACAGCTGAGCAATGATCTGAGTTGATCCCAAAGCCTAGGGTGGTGCCCTCAGCTTCGGGCAACTCTTTGCCTGCTGAGATGAGCATTTGTTGATTTGAATAAAGGAAGAATAGAATGTCTAACTGGAAATCCGTGAATTGCAGCCCCTGCATTTCGGTTTTCTGATTGCTTTGTGAGAGTGAATCTGCAGCAGACAAGGCGGTGTTACGGCTTGGCTCGGTGGGGTTGTTTTGGAGTTGACATTATAAAATGAAGAAGCACTTTGTGTTATTTTCCATTATCGACATGGAGTCCCCCTTTCTGCCATGTGCATTTAATCCAATGCAGACTGATACAGCGATGTACCTATTTTGTGCTGTTGCACACGCACGTGTGTGTGTCTGAGTGAGTCAAGTGAGTTCCCTCTGCGTGGAGCGGTGCCGTTCAGCCTTCTGCGCCCTGTCCTGAGCTGCAGAATGGAAGCAGAGAGAGGTGAAAGAGAAGAGTAAACGATGGGGCCCTTGGTAGCGGATGTCTCGTCGTGGGTCCGGTCCTCTCTTCCCTCACCAAGAGCTTTTATTTGTGTGTCGCTAAGAACTTTGAGGGCTGCAGCTCCGGCATTTCTGATCTGGGCGCAGCCGAGTCGATAGCAGACTCATTAATCCTGGCCTGCGGCACGTCGTCACGGCTGAGAACAGTGTGGAAGTGAAGGAGCCTGAGAACTTCGGCTTCATGAGCGCGTGTGGTGGTTTGTTTCGTGTCGCCCCCCGATCGGTTTTTGTTCCCTGCTGTAGGCAGATACGGGGTGGGTATTGATTACGCGGCGAGCACGAACGGCATTCATTTCTTTGCAGAAGTAAACTTGGCACAGACACAGCAGTGACTCTGCCAGGCTCTGCCTTTAACGAGCTTTTCCAGGCCCTGCTGGCAACTCTGTGAGGGTCTTTTCTGCAGCTTATTTTTATGAAAACCAAAGGTAAAGCACGTTGAGCAGGGTTGTTCAAGCGGTGCGTTAGTGGCTGCGTTGCTCTCTGTCCGAATGTGTGGAGGGAAAGCCAGTGCAGTTGTCTCCCATGGCTGCGAGGTTTTAACCCTGCCAGCGCACACAGTTGGCTCTGCGGCGCGGTCGCAGCGCCCTGAGGTGCCTGCGTCGGCGGCTGCGTCTCCAGCGCTGGAAGGGTGACAGATTCCTCCGCTCTGACTCCGGTGCTGCCTGGCTTTGGCTGACGCGAGTCATCATCGTCCGCTTTTGCGAGAGTGCGGAAGGAGGATGGCGCGCGTTTCACTTGTCCCTCCTCTGCCCTCAGCACCTTCTGGCAATGGCTGTGTGGTACAGGATGCCAGAGCCAAAAACGTCACCGTTAGGGGAGGTGTGAGTCCTCAGGACGGTGCCAGCAAAGCCCTGCTGCTGCTGTATGAAGGCACAGGCACTGACATGGGCTGGAGCATCCATCAAAAGCTTTGTTCCAATACCTGTCCTCACAGAGTGGAAATTAAAGGCAGTCTCTTCATCGAGAGGTCTCTAAGTGGGATCTGAACCATTGATTTCTGCTTTCAAGTGAAGCAGCAGTGTCACTTTGGCTTTGCGCACGAACCTTATCTCAGTTTCCTCGTTGAGCAGAAATAAAGGCAGCTCCCTGTATTTGGTTTTATTTCCTTGAGGCAGGAAAGGAGAGCGGTTTTGTTCCGGTTGGCCTGTCTCGGAGTGCTGGAGCTAGGCAAGGAGTCCCTTCTGTTGTTTTGCCCAGTATCGCCAGCACCGAGGCTTTTTCCATTTCAGCCTGGGCTGTCAGCCTGGGCCGTCAGCCTGGGCCTGCTGTCCCCTGTCGCAGGCTCCATCACCCGCAGGGACAGGCCCTTCTCGTATTTGGGTGATTCTCCTGAACCAAGGGCTGGCAGCAGTGGTTCATAACATCGGTACCTGGGCTGGGAACTGGGAATTTTGAACTGCTTTCAACTTTCCGACCTCCGGGCCAGGTTATTTCACTGAAAACTCAGAAACCGGCTACAGGTGCTGAAGTAAGGCCTGGTTCAACAAACACTGACTGCGAAAGGAGTCCCCTTGGTTTCAGTAAGATTTCTTTGCACAGCGTCAGCAATGTTGCTTCTCCACGAGTTTCTATTTTGCTCCCTGACACGATTCAAGATGCCGTCTTTAATCTGTGAAGTCCTGTGTGCTGACAGTCTTGTAAATGTATTTACATTCCTCTGCTCAGTCCCGACCTGGTAATCTCAGAACGGTGTCCCTTGGAATCGGCTTCCAATCTGAGAGGCACAATGAGCTGAGCGGATCTCGGTTCACGTCGAGACATGCCACGCAGGAAATGTGAGGATTTTCATGGCGGTGTCTTAGCGCAGGCAAGTTGGGCAGTGACAAATACATTATGAACTTGTTAAATATTTAAACGCGTCACACGCAGGAGGAGAATTGCAAGGAGCAGCAGGGCCGTTCGAGCCTTGTGCGTGTGGGAAGAAGGAAGCAGGTTTTCAGCTCACGCGTGGCAAGAGAACGCAGAAATCCCCTGGAAGCACCCGGTGCTCTGAGCAGCCCAAGCGCAGACCTTTGCCTGCAAACCAGGGTCCTAGTTTGCTGTGAAGCCCACAGCAACCCCTGCGGCAAGCGCGTGGCTGTCAGACGAGCTACGTGGTCGCGCTTTGTCCTGTTACAGCAGGGAGATTATTAAACGTGGGGTTTTTGTGTCTGGCTTTTACCAGAAGCATTGTGCAGCTGCCTGCCCTGTCAAGCTGTCTGGTGAGCTGTAGCTGTTGAAGACATCTGCGCAAGAGCTGCCATCCACCCTGCTAAAAACAGAGGGGCGTTGGGTGGGAAGCGATGGTCAAGCAGTCAATTACTGCGTAGATCTGTAAGGCTTTTGATTTTGCTCCGTGCAGCCTCTCTAGCACAAGGAAGCTGTGATGGACGAGGGAGCACATGACTGATGGCTGCACGCTGGCGGCACAGTATATTGCAAAATTTAAATCCCAAATCATAGAATGGTTTGGGCGGGAAGGGACCATTAAAGCCCATCCAGTCCAACCCCCCTGCCAGGAGCAGGGACATCTCCAACCGGATCAGGTTGCTCAGAGCCTCGTCCAACCTGGCCTTGAACGTTTCCAGGGATGGGGCATCCACAAATAAACCAAGGCTAGTTCCTCAGCCAAGGAAGCTCCTCCAAGGAGCTTCTTCCTTTAAAGGACAGCTGGAAGTGAAACTGAAGTAGAACAGGACAAAAAATTTCCCAAATGTGAATGAGGGTCATTGCATGAAGTGCTAAGTGTCACATTTGTTGCTCAATTTGGTAGCGTTACATCTGGAAAAACATAGCCCTGCCGTTCTGCCGCTGAAAACAAGCCGAAGTCAAACAGGAGTCCTTGAGTGCAAACATACAGATCAGAATTACATTTCCATCGTAACTCCTGGGTAATAGAGTTCTGCCAGAGCCAGGAGTCCATTAAGTGGATAAATACGCACGTGGTTCCCTAACACTTAGCATTTCAGTGGTATTCTGCTGAAGTAAGCACTTAATGTGATTATTGTGTTTCAGTCTGATTTAAGATGACAAGTTTTGTATTTCCAAAATATTAATTATCCCTGAATTTCTATTTATTTAAACTGCAGCAGCTAGTGGGTAGCTGTGTGATTTACCTCTCCCTCCTGGCACCGATCTCATTTGGGACATTCGAAATGCCATTCTGAACAATTAGCCTTCGTGCCTGTCAGCGCAAAGAATGAAGAACGGCGCTTGTTTTGTTTGTCTGGGGGAATGAGCATCCGACAAACCGCGGCTGCGAATAAGTGCAGGGATCTGCTCGCTTGGAGCTCACTGCAGGATGAGGCTTTTTGGTACCGAGTTGGAGAAAAGCGATAGATTTTTCAATGTATTTTTCATTTCTTTGGTTTCCCACGCCCCAGGACCAGGCTGTGCCCTTAGGGCTGGCTTTCAGGGACAGCACCAAAGGCACCCAGCACTGCATTGCTTGGCGGTGTGAAGCACTCGGGTGTCTGCCCCGTGGTAAATATCTTAGCAGTGTGTTATCCAGAAGGTTTTTAATAATATTATAGGAATGGGAATGGGAATGGGAGAGACAGATCCAGTGCTACTGGGATGAGTGCGCTGCCTTGCACGGGTGGCTTGCAGAAGAAATTATTTTCCACACAAGGCGAGTATAGAGACAGAATGTGTTCCAAATCAGACCCCTTCAGAGCATCCTGGGGTTGCCTGAATTCCTTTGACGTCTCTGAAATCCTTACCCCGTGGGATCTAAGAAGTCACAGGCCAACTGTGAAAACAGGTCACTCAGCTCACTGGTGGCACGGAGGAAAGGTGGGTATTTAAAACTTCAAATGGGCTCAGATTCAAAGGCTCTGGGCACCCAGCGCTCCTTTTGAGTCTAATGGGAGTTTGTGTACTCAGCAGCAAAAAATAGAGATATTTTTATACAGCAGCACCAACTGGAGCATTGCACATCTCCCCCCAGGACTCCTGCTCCATTTCCCCAGGCCAATTACGGCCCTCGTTGCACTCTCTTTGCTATTGCTCTGTATGTAATGGGGTGATGGTTGAAGTATTTTGGTTGTAATGGACGAATGGCCACTAATTTGCCTTGAAACATGCCTTTCCCTTTTAAATACTCTCTCTCTTTTGAGATGCTGAAGTACTGGAATTGCCATGGAAGAAGTTGTTTGTAATCCTAGCGAAAGTATGTCACCAAGTGGTCATCTGTCTTGCCGCTGTGTTTGCTGAAAGCTTTGCATCGTCTTGTGTTTCAGAGCCTTATTTTTAGATCTGTACTTTGTGAATGTGTTATTGGCCACCAGTCAGAGAACAGCGGGGTTAATGTAGCGCGTGGTGGAGCTCGCCCATCTGTTCCGGTTCCCGTCCAACCACGGAGTTGTACGAGAGCTCTCTGGGAGGTATTTGAGTTATCCAATTTGTAGTGTTCTCTAATATAATTAGCGTGGTAGCGCTGGAAAAGCTCGCTGTGCCAGACAGGAGGGTTTAAAAATTTGCTAAGAGACAAAGGAGCTTGGAAATCTGAGGTGTTTTTTACATTTTCAGGAGTTGTGTTTATTTCCATTCCGATTGAAATTAGAGCCTGGAACAGATGGAGTGGTTGTACAGTGAGGTGAGATCAGCCAAGGCTTCGACACTCCGTCTAATGAGGAATTAGAAGGCAGACACTGCAGATCGGGTTCTTCTTTGGGGTCTAGTTGTGTTTTATTGGCCCTGTTATTTATGTCAACAGTAACACGTGCATCAACAGTCTGATCCAGTCCGAGTGATGAGACAGCTCATCAAGACTTCTTAAATTGCGTATATGCCATCTGATATTTACAAAATACACTATTTTATGGAGCCGTGCGGCTGTTGGTAGAATGCCTATTGATAGAGCTTTGGAAGATGTGTTGGGGTGGGGGTTTGAGGTCAAGGATTAGGGGATGCCACAAGCTTTTGGTTGACCTTTCCCTTAGTCTGCAATCTAAGTTGTCTTAGCTGATCTAGGCATCAGGATACCGCTTTCTTCAGGGTTGTGTTTCTCACGGTGGGCTTGATCGGGCAGCGTTGTTGCCCATACAAATGTTTACGCTGATTAGATACGGACGCAGATTTTGCATGTGGGCATGGCTGCCGTGAGAAGACGTGTGAACTGCTCTATGGATGTGATACGCAATCTGTGGGCAAAGAGTTTCTGCTTTGGTTTATGATGTTGGTCATTTCTGAGTTTCCATCAACATTAAAGTCACAGAATTAAAGGAAATAAAGTAATTGAGATCCTTCCATGCTAATACGCATGGGAAGCCATTTGGAAATTGAGATGTCATTACAGAAACCTAATTAAATCATTGTTCACCACTTGCTCCCCCCCCCCAGCTATGAAATAACCATGAAGTGTGGTGACTTTTCTCCAAGCAGCCACCATGAAATCAGCACAAGTATTCCATCAAAAATGGACAACTGTGAAGATTAAACCAAGGAGCGCTGGAGGCATTAGATCTGTGCTACCTAATTAAGTGCATTTTTCTTGTGGAGTGGGAGGGCTTTTTTTTCTCCTCCATTAACTAGCTCTGGGCCAGGATCTTAGGCATCCTGTGGAGAAAAAAAAGGACCTAGAAAGAAAGGCTTCCTCTTCTCATTAAAGTTGTAGGCAGTTGCAGCCACTAAGGTACTGGCCTTTTCCTTGGAGCAGAGCAAAGCTGGGTTGGAAAAGTTCACGTCTGAGTCCCTCCTAACACACGCCTGTTGGAGGTCAGCTAACAGGAACTGAAGAGGTCTAATAATTAGCTGGAAGGGGATACAACCACAAGGGTAAATAAGAGAGACCGATGAGGTCAGAAATGGCATCAAAGTCTTACGTGATTTCCTCTTTGGGCTTTCTGCAATTCCTGTCATCTGGGCATTCTCTGAAACATAAGGCCCAGAGCAAACAACCCTTGCTCAAACTGGTTTTAGGGTTGCTGAGGTTTGAGGTAGTTGTACTTTGTATGATTAAATACTGCCTAGGCTCCTTAGGCAAAGCGAGGAGGAGCCGCGGCTTTGCGGATTTCAGCACTGCGTTGCGGGGAGCGGGGCAGCCGACCAGAGGCTGTAACGCTCTACCACCCTGCAGCAGCATTTTTCGCCTAGTGCCTGTTAGCTAGGAGAAATTTAAATACAAGTTCCATCTTAGGTAATTCTCAGGTTCCTATTATCTGGTCTTAAAATTAAAAAAATACTCTTTAATCAATGGTGTAAACGGGAATTGCATCAACCCAAGGTTTTAGAAGGCAAATTGCCCAAGTTGTGGCTTGTGCTGGTGCCTTCTCGGCTTCCTTCCTCCCCGCAACACCTTTCGGCTAAGTCTGGACTGCGTATCCCAAAGCCTCCTCTCAGAGTTGAAGGTTTCGCATTTGCAGCATGGAAAATACTGAAGCTGCTTTCCTTAAGGTGGTGTGTACCAGCAGGACTCCTGCGGCAGTTCATGAGTATACTGGGGGACTGAATGAATGAGACACAGCCAGAAGGACTCAAAATGAGTAGAGCGCTCGTGGCAGCTAAGCAGTCTCCCCCGCCGCCTCTAAAATCAGATTTTGTTTTATTTTGTCCACTTGCCATATATCATTTTCATTGTTTGCTTGTTTCTCTACTCCTGTGCGGGTTTTGTTGGGAACTATCAGCTCCTGACAGCTGTCCTTCAGGAATAGCTGGTGCAGAGGAGGGAGCGTTTGCGTTCTCTTCTTGGCCTTCCTTTCTCTCAGTATCGAGCGTGTTTGCTGCTGGGTGACTGACGTGACCAGACATCCAGAAACAGCCTGCTCTGCGTCCTGCCAGACGTTGCTGAAGAGCTGGGATGTCCTGTTTTGCCCTTCTCTCCCCCCTCCCCTTTCTCTCAGTTCCTTACTAGGGAGTTTTCTACCTGGTAGAGGCCGGTGGAAGGGCTCTCAAAATCGCTCATCGGTGGGAATCACAGAATGGTTTGGGTTGGAAGGGACCTTAAGGACCATCCAGTTCCAACCCCTCTGCCGTGGGCAGGGACACCTTCCACCAGACCAGGTCACTCACAGCCCCGGCCAACCTGGCCTGGAACGTTTCCAGGGATGGGGCATCCACCGCCTCTCTGGGCAACCTGGGACAGTGCTCCACCACCCTCACAGTAAATTATTTCTTCCTTATATCTGATCTAAACCGACGCTCTTCCCGTTTAAAGCCATTACCCCTCATCCCATCACTACACACCCTTGTAATCGTGCCATAATTGAAGGGAACGGCAAAGGACGATTTTGTGTTTCTTTTCTTCCTAATTTACCGATGACTGTGGCAGCTAGGGCTGGTAGTTGAATCACCTCTCCGAGACTGCGTGTTTAAATTATATTTTTATTATTTTTCCACTAATGCCATCCAAGACAGGGGAGGAGACTTTCAAAGTTTTACAAATGTAAAGTGAGACACCCAGAAACCTGTGATTTGCAGTGAGAAATGAGCGTTTAAATGGTTCTTTGTGCCGCTGAATACCTTCTCTGTTAAGGGTAGCTTCATGGGGGAAGAAGCCCTGGTGTGGTATAGTCCCCGTTACCTTAATTTGAAGAAGAAAATCCTTCTGAAGGTAACTCAATGATGGTTTATCACCATGTGGGGAGGATGTTTCTGATCATAGCAGACTGTTTAATCTCTCGGACAAAAGCATAGCAAGACCCAAGAGTGGGAACCTGCAAGCAGCCAAGTTCAGACTAGACATGAAATTGATATTTTGAACAGTCTAGTTGTTAACCCTGGAAATAACTTGGCAGATTCTCTATCGCTGAGCTGTATTGATACTGTCTGGTGCTGCGCGGGAGTACCAGACCTGGCCTCTGGGCTGCAACCAGCCTTGCGCCGATTATTCTAAACCGATGCGAGAGTCTTGTAGCTACTGGGCTTCTGGGACAGAGCCTGGATCTTCCACGTGGATGTGTGCTGTTCTTTTGGGCGTATCAGCATTTTCAGAGCTAATTAGGCTGTGTCTGAGACAGCACTTTATTGCTCTGTACAGCTGGTTAAAGTTGAGGTCAAGACTTGAAGATCAAAAAGAAATTGCGGGCACGACTGGAGAGTTTCTTGCTGCTGTTCTGTTATAAACATGAGGAAAAGGGCTATTATGACCAAACAATTTTTTTTTTTTACATTTTTATGTGCCTCTTGAAAACCTGTGTTCTTTATTGCTGCCCTAAAAGCAGCTAAACTTGGTTGAAATCCCGTGCCGGTCTCCAAGTAGCAGTTCAGATCCAACCATGCTTGTTGCTCTCTGTGCATTCAGAGTGTAATGTCATCCTAATTCCTTCCCTCTGCCCGCGGCCTCTCTCCAGGGACACCTGTTCTGAAAAGTCACGTTGTTTTGCTCTGTACGATACTAAAGGCTTGCAGCCACCATGGCCCGTCAGTAGCGCTGCGTGATTTTGAGGGTGGGGAGGGGCTGAAGCTAGCCCCTTGACTTAAGACTCTGCTGGAATTTCACTGCCATCCCTGTTCGTCAGTAGGAACTTATCACTCTGCGACTCAAGATTTTAATTGGATCTGTGTCAAAGTGATAATAGTGACTGGCTCAGCCTGTCCCAGCATTGCCACTGAGGTTTTATTTATTTATTTTTGTTTTCACAGCTACCAAAGCCTTAAGTACTGCTTATCTGATGTTACTTCAGTGGGGAAGACGATAGGGTGTTTTGGAAGAGAAGTTAAAGTCAGGTACCCATGAGGAAACTCTCGCTGCAGTCATCTCCTCATTGCCAGCCACAGCAGAAAGCTGGGAACTTGGTAAACAGAGTTCAAATAAAAATAAAACACCTCCAGGGTTTGATTCTGGCCTTGCTTCTAGCAGCAAATCAGAGTGGTCTTCCTCATGGGCTTCACCTAGGTGGTGAAAGCTGCCCCTAAAGCTGGTGGAGCTGCACTAGAGTGTGCCATTGGAGTCCAGGTGGAGTTACCGGCTGGAGCTTTTGTAGATTTGGCTTCTCCAAGAACCTTAGAGAGGATGGCTACCATACCAATCCCACTGTACTCTGGAAAGAAGCTGTTCTGCTAGCACTGCTTATTCACTTCTGTGTAAGGTGGAGAGCACCACCGTAGGGTTGCTCTCCTTTCTACCCTTCGTCTCCTGTACCCCTGCTCGTTACTCTGCCCTCTTTTTCTGTTCCCGTTAGTTCAAGGACAAACTCGTTCCTATCAGGCATGGCAGGGCTGAGGGCTCCTGCTCGCTGGAGGCAACCAAGTCATCCTCTCTTTCTGCAAGAGTCAAGGTGCTTTCCTCAGTCACTGTCCTGGTTCTGGCCAGGACAGAGTTAATATTTACCTGAGCTGGGTGGAGAACTGAAGCTGGCAGCCCCTATGGCTGGGATAGTTAACTAGTTAGCTAACAGCTGGGGTTAATTTACCCAAATTAGCCAAAGGGCTATTCCATCCCATCTGACATCATGCTCAGTATGTAAGTGAGGAGGGTGCTGAAGGGAGGCCCTCCTAGTTGGAAGAGACTGGATGTGGAGTTCTGTTGTGAGCTATTGTACTGTATTTGTGTTCCATCACTGTTTTGTTTTCTTCTGTCATTACTGTTAAATTTACTTTTTGTTCAATCTCAACCCGCGTGTTTGGTTTTTTTTTTTCCTGGTTTTCTTTTGTTTGTCAAATCTCCTCCTATTCTCTCGGAGAGTGGGGGGAGTGAGAGAGAGACTGCGTAGTCTGGTCCCTGTTGGGGCTGAACTACGACAGTCACCTGAGGTTTCCCTCTCCTTTTCAGTAATTTTGGCGTCGCTGGTGTTTCCAGAGTGGAGCCGCCTTGATGCAGGTGCTACAGGAGGTGCTAGAGAGATGGGAATAGGTGGGAGGGGTGATAATGAACAAAAGAGGGGAGAGAAGAATTATAGTCCTGAAACTGAGCTCTTGACCTGTTCTGCGGAGTCGTGAAAACAGAGTCCCTCACTAGCTGCGTGTCCGGGAGCCTGAACGGGAGAGGGCTGGCTGTTGAAAACGCCAAGTGGCCATGTCGCACCTGGATCTTGCTACTCTCTCTGCCTCCTTTTGTCACTGCGATGTTGGCAAGAGATGGTGGACAATCTCTTAATTTCTAAGATCAGAGTTCGTGCCGGCGGTTGGCTCCTGACCACTGACATCCCGAAGGCCATTGTCATTGTCCTTGAGGCCCTCCGTGAAGCACTTGAGTACACATCTCATTTTAGCCATGTGAATACTCTTATTGAAATGACTAAGAACCATGTGCTTCAAGTTAAGGACAGTAAGTCAGTGCTACTGCAGGGTTGGGGTTTTTTTAATATTTCATCTTTTTCTCAAATATTCACCAAATTCTGTTTCTTAAAATGCAATGCTATGGAACACCCCTGAAAAGAAATAATATTTGGCTCTTTTTTTTCCAGTCTTCTTGAAGTATTATTTGCTTTAGGTGTCTTTATTACTCTGGTTTTTGGTGTTGCTGTATAAAATTGTCAGTGCCTATTAATACATTTTGCATGGCTGGCCTCAGGCTTCTAGTCCCTCCCAGGTTCACATCTTTAAATTTGCAAGGAGGAGCGAATCCTCCAAGGAGCGGTGCAGAATCAACACAAGGTCCTCGGGTGCGACAGATTGCCTTGGGCTGTTTACTGTAGCAAATATATTTGTACAAGCGCATTCTGGCAGTCGGCTCTCTGTGGACACCGCAGCAGCAGAAGGGGAAGAAATCATTTGCGAGTCCTCGAACACACCCTGCGCAATCACCTGGTTTCGTTTTGAAAGACAAAGATGCATGCTAGGTCATTGAGCCGCTGCAACTAAAGAGGAGGTGTTTTTCCAGTTGATGAAGGCTGTGTTTCACATCGCCATCACGATTGCTCCTTGCACCAGCTAGACAGGACAGTCCTTTGAGAAGCTGGGTGTCAGTAGTCATAATGCTTTGTGAATGTTTGCAGGATCAGGGCCACTGCTTTGCTGTTGGTTGGATAGTGTTGAAAAGGATGCAAAATTTCCTGAGGAGCCCCCGTGATCCTGAGCCGTGAAATGTTCAAGCTTAGCTTATCTTCACATGGTTTGGAAAAGTCACCTTCAAGATCAGGACTGTGTAAGAGAAATGAAGGCAGGGATCTCAGGGAAGGGACAATTCTGCTGTCACACTCGGTGGTGCATGGTACGAAGACACGACATCTTTGAGGTGACACAGGTGTGGTGTATCTGTCCTACTTTCAGAACTTTGTCTCCCGACTTGGTCGTTTAAACCCCGTCAAACCCTGCCGGACTTTGTGGGGTGAGCAAGAAGCCAGTATTTCATGAAAGCCATGTGGTGGGGCGCTAAGGCAGAAAGCGGGCCACATCGTTGGTTGTGTTTGCCTGACAAAAGACTGTCAGAGGGCTTTTGTTAGTAATGACACTTTGTACCACTGGTATCTTTCATCCAAGGATATGCAAATATTAATTGACTGAGAAATTCTCTGCACTCAACTTGATGGCGTTTCGTTGTTTGTTCCTGTGTAATGCAATAACCTAAATGTCACGTCTCGTCAGTACAAAACTTGGGGGGATGTTCTGTCCATCAATGAGCTGAGCCTCATTCGTTTAACGCTGGCCAGAAAATGCCAAAACGGAGAGGACAGAGGTGGGAAGGGAGCGGAGCACCTCAAGTAAGAGGTGAAGGAATAGTAACGAGGGCAGAGAGCAACCGGGGAAACTGTTGTAGTGAAGAAGATGAAGGAATGGACAGGTCTTTGGGTATGTGTGGAGAGCTGTGCTGACAAAAGCAAGCTTACCCTATCAGTGGGTAAACTGATAGGAAAAAAAAATTGAGATTTCATGGATTCCATTCATGGAAGGTCAGTGGCAGCACCGGGAGCAGAACCAAGGCATTCTCACCTTGGGCCCCGTATTTTAAGCACAAGACCAACCTCGCAGGGCCAGGCTCACAGCCGGTATGAGCATTGTGCACGAAGCAGTGTCAATTTATGCTGGCTGCAGACCCAGCCTTTGGTATCTTGATTGGAATCTACGGTGGCAATTATTCCCACTCAGCGTTTGTATTTTGGGACTAATTAACTATTCTATGTTCCTATAAAGAATATTGTCAACTGTTTAAGGGCTCATTGGGTTTAGTAGGGTTTCTAGCTTCTCCTTTAGCATTTCCACAGAAGAGTTATTGTGATTTGCGACTTGGAGTAACAGCTAGTGAGCTATGAGCAGGCCACGTGTATTATGATGTCAGTTGACGAATAGGTTTTAATTGGCTTTACGCAGATTCTGTTTGATGACACAATGCGTCCGAGGATGGGAGATAGGATAGCAGAGTTTGTCTCAACGCATATAAAAGCGGTGCCTTCGTGCTAATGCATGTTCCACAGATGCTCTTCAACTTCAGACAATGAGGATGAATATTTAAAATTAATTTGTGAATGTTTTAGTCCACTGGTGACCTTGCCAAAGTCGTAGCTCCTCACGGTTCTCCATCACTGCTATTTCCTTGCCCATTTAGCTTAATCTTGGGCTGTGGGATATCCAAACCATCAAGGAACGGAGGCAATGGGACAATTCCTATTTACTTTTTGTAGGGATGTTGTTGTCATGTTTTTATCTGCCTGAAGTGTGAATTGGGAGCATCTGCAGTGTTTGTTAAATCCTGGAGTAAATACCAACTGAACCTTGAGTTCAATTTAGTATTTCAAGTGCCCGTGAGGGAAGATTGCAAGCTCCTTTCACGTGGCGCGAACATGGGATGGTGACTGTTTGAGGTTGTTGTCAGGCTGAAAGGAATGAAGGCCGGTGACCCCCGGGCAAAGTTCTGTCTGAAATTCTCCGAATCATTAACTCACCTGAACTAGAGCAGAAACCAGAGCCCTTTTGTTTGCTTTGTAGATAACGGTATCATCTGTGCGTATTGCAAAAGAAGTCAACGCCAAAACGCAGGAGGACTTGAGCAGCAGTAATGCTAAGGGCACTGGTCAGTGACTTGAAAGCCTGCACGTCAGCAGATTGACAATGTTATTGGCAACAGAAAAGCTGGGAATCAGGTGTGTAAGAGGACTTACTCCCTCGTACACGGTTACCGTAATATTTGCTAGTGCCTGTCTCATCACCATACATCGCGTATGAAGAAACTGTGCCCAACTGAAGTAAGCTCTGCAAAATTTCATCGAAGATAGGTGTGTAACATTAAGTAATTCAGTGTCCTCAGTGTCTGTGATGTGTGTTAACAGCATTCAAATGAGACTTTACGGAAGACAGACTCGATCGAAAAAACAATCTCCCAAAGTAGTTTTTTGGCAATAGGTCTGCTAAATATTTAACGGCCCTCTCTCATACTAAATAGCGAAGCCAATTTGCAAATTCCGAAGGGAAGGATTGCGTGTGCAGGCTCGCAGGCCGCAGCGGTGTGAGCCGGCTGGCTTGTGGGCAGTTTCCGTGTTGCACCTGTCAGCGATGAGATAATAAAGAAATCCTGGTGGAGGAAAAACCCAATGGAAATATTTCCATTGACATTTCAGCTTTGCTGAAGGAAAAGATCAGCGCGTGCAGAGGGGTGGGCAGTTTATCTGAACGAAAAGGCAGCAAGCGATGTTCTTCGTCCCGTTTCGCTCTTTGATGTTCTGCACGGAGGCTGGAGCGGCACTTGCACAGCGCTGGCATTGTAGAACCAAGGCTTTGAGTCAGGATTTACTTTTGGCTGTACGCTCTCGCTTATGCCCACGCTAAGAGCGTCATCGTGTTTCACCAGCGCCCTCAAACACTAGGGGAGTTCAGGTAATAAAACAAATAATCCCCAGAGCTTCAAAACAGGAGATATACCTGATTATTCTGCTGATAGAGGGTAACATTTCTCTTCCATATCTACCAAAAAAATGTCCAGATCCTCAAGCGAAGATGTCTCTTACGCAGTCTCTCTGGCAGATCTCTTATCCAGGCAGCAGATTTCCTGAGCATCTCAACCTGGTGCCTATGCCCGTTACACCAACACACCGCCGGGGTGTCGGAGCGATCTCTCCCTCTCCCCGTGTTCAGAGTTTGCAAAGAATGGGCAGGTTTCCATTTCAGTTTTATTTATTTTTCTTGCTTTGTTCTTTTTTTTCCCCTTTCTTTCTTAATTTCACCCTCCTCCTCTGCTGCCCTTTGTTGTGAAAATCTCAAGTCAGATCCTCAACATTGGCTTTGATAGGAGCTGCGCTGCCATAGACCATGAGAAAGATAACAAAGACCATTTCCCTAAAATATTTCAAAGCCTCTTCACCCCAAAGGCGTAGAGCCCTGTGGAGAGGACCTTTCTGGATGAGGTGGGGTGCAGAGCACCCCTTCCAGCTGGCCAGAGCTGACCCTTCATGTCTTTTCCTGACTTATTTTCATTCACTGCTGTGTGCTTTGCTTGCTTTCAGTGGGTGAGCAGGATGGGGCTGAAACTGGCTCATGAAAAAAAAAAAAAAATCAATAATTTGGGTTGGGTGATGGCTTGTATATAAATGAAGCTTTTCTGGTTTGGCTTCATCAATATGTCTCAGTGCGTATGTGCTTTGAAAGTTCCCCCAAATATTAACACCGTTATTAGATAATTGCTGCTCTCGTACATGGAGATCGTGCTCATCCCTTCCCCTTGCCCCAGGTGTGCAGTTTGACTCTAATAACCTGGGAACCATGAGTTTTTAAAGCACAGTATTTTTTTTTTTTCTGGTTGAATTCAATGGACATCACCGAGCTGAGAGAAGAAAATACAATCCATCTTCTGTGAAATGAACTCAGTCATCCTTCAGCTTATTGAGGGAGAGGGAATACAAAACAAATCCGCGAATGTCAAAAGCAGTCTACAAGGGATCATTCCATTTCTTTTTCCATTTGTTTCCTTGATTAAAATGATTTTTAACCGATTCCTCTCTTAATTTAATATGACAAAATATAATTCACATGAATATCCTCCCAAACCCACCTGCCAACGTTTGTGCTTGGCCAAATTTGCTGGAAATAGAGTGGGGATGGGGAGGGACTTTGCTGAATCGCGATCGTGCGCTCCAGTAATCTCTTCACTGTAACTGTGGGAACGTGACGAGGAAAATTCTAGCCCCATTAAACTCGGCAGCGGATTCCTGCAGATTTGAAAGGGCTGGTGAAGTACCCCAGTGGTCATCGACTGATTTCTGAGATGGAAAGAGTTGGTCTTGTAGCAGTGCTTTTCGGCCAGTGAGCTTATTCTGCTAGCTGCAGATAGGCTTTTTGCAAGTGTAGGACTGGTCATTTCTGTGGTAAAATTTTCTCGCCTAGATGGTCCACAGTCAACCCAACTCTGCAGTTCTTCCTTTGGCGGGGTCCTTGTGGCACTCCCAGTCCTGCACTCACCCTATAAATGAGGTTGGTGGAACGGAAACACGGGATTCGTTTTGCCGTGAGTCTGCGCAGCTACCCAAGAGCACAGCAAAGGCAACCGGCAGTGCGTCCAGCTTGTCGTGCTGACCCCGGCAGTGACATTGTAGGAAGAGGGACATGTGTCGTTCCCCAACCACAAACCTTTTCAGTTGGATCATAGTGTGTCTCTTCTATTTCCTGATTAAATAAATATTTTTGTGTAGGAGGCAGAAGTCTTTTCCAGCATTCCACAAGGATTATGACTGGATTCTCTTAGCAGTCACCTGGGGCTGGAAATTGTTACTGCACTCTCCCAAAAAACCCATGAAATGGCGTGTCCAGCGTTGTCTGGGGAGGCTGGGGCAGAAATGGGATTACCGTCCAGATTACCCAACTCCATTTCCTGCCTTCTCCACAGCAAGGTCCTAATTCCCTAAAAGCTTCTAAACAAGAGGATAGCTGAGGTCTCTATTTCCGAGTAGCTGTGGCTGCTCATGGAACTCCAGTGTGTAATGGAAATGAGTAATGGAACTGAGCGTACAAGGAAAATGGGGATCATGAAGAGCTATCTTTCTAAAGCACTGCAAGATTATTTGGGAAAAAGTTTTTTCCTCCACTAAGGCCATGGTTGTTGTATCAAATCTAATATCCTGAAGTGAAAAGAAAGTCATAAAAAGTTGAAATAGAGGAGTAATGGATTAAGAGCCACCAGAGCTTGTTAGTTTAATATTACATTTTACAGAGCTGAATTTAAGTGAGAGATAATTTAACTAAGACACCATTGGTGATTTTTCTGCTTTCGTTTTAGAGCCAGATCTGAAAGGGGAGTAAATTTTGTGCATCTGCAGAGGTTCATCCCAGCAGAGGATCTGAGCATTGCCTTCTGATGCAGAGCCGGGTAAGCAGCCCTGAAGGCTCCGCTCTCCCTCTGCCTGGGCAGCCCGCCCCGGTGACGGAATTCCTGTTTCCCTTTCCTCTCTCCTCCACCCAGCCACCCCCAGACCCGGTGCCAGCACACTCCAGGATGCCATGGAACCCATGGCAATTCCATGCCATCCCCAAAGCCAACATAGGAGAATGAACGAATGAATGCTTAATTAAAAGCTGACATAGGAAGGGAAATTAAATTAATGTCCTAATTAATGCTTCGGGTTTAGGCCAAATAGGGAACGTAATGATTCTCCTTTCCCCTTTTTATAGCACTGCGCTTACATCTGAGCAGTGATGAATTTTGGCTCATTTGGCCCCAATCCTGGAAAACAGCCTCATTAAAAACCTGTATTGAAGCCCACACTTAATTCTGTTCCTGCCGTGCTTAATTGCTGGTCTGGGTCGGTGTGGAGTTAAGTATTTGATTAAATAAGGTGGAGATATTGGGAAAATTTTGCATCATGGTCCCCAATTCGCTGAGCTGATTTGACTTTTTAAAAATTTCACTTAACCTCCTCCATTAGAGTGAACTGGTGTTGGTCAGCACTGCGGTGTTTCTTTTGTTACAGTAGTTTTCGTGGAGTTGGTATTTTCCTAAGCGCCACTTCTTTATGATCAAGACGAATCAAAAGTCCACTAGAGCAGCAAGTTTTCGGTGAGGGAAGATGGGAACAGGAGTATCTGAAGGATTGAGCCAACCCGTTCACCCCAGCAAGTTTCATTTCCTTTCATAAATCTGGGTTTATTCGTGACACAGGCTTCCCCTTGCCAGCACATGAAGTCTGACAAAGTGTCAAACTAAGAACACTTCAAGATTTAGGTGGCCCCACTGGTTGGAAAATGAGCCGTGCGGAATGGCTCCTGGATGCAGGCGCTGGCTTCAGCAGCGGGTGCGGTCCCCGCTGCGGTGCTTGGGATGGGCACCGAGCGCAGGGCGGGTGGGTGGGACTCCAAGCACTCTGGTCATGCAGGTACAGCGGTGGAGAAATTGCTGAAAGGTGTATTTTGGTATCAAGGGTTCAGTTTTCCTACATCAAGGGCTCGATAAAGTGGTGGATGAAGTGCTCTGGCCTGTGCCGCGGGTTTGCAGGAGAAGCCCGGCAGCATTGCCTTGTGACCTTACATCTGGTGAATCGTTTGATGCAGCACGAGCGGCGTTGGCACCAGCACTGTGATCCACGCTGTGTCAGTCATATGACTCAGTCCTGCAGAGAAGTGAGCGAAATTGTTTCCCTGGCTTCCTACTCTTAAAGCTCTTTCTTTCTCTTCCCCCCTCCCCGCCCCCTTTCCTAGCTTAGGAAAGCTGCAGGCTGGATTGACTGTAGCCTCTTGCAGAACTGTGCATCACTGAAAGCGTGCCAATTAAATGCACTCGGATAGCCAGTCCCCATTAGTCAGTCGATATTAAACCTCCCCGGCGCCGTCGGGAGGTCAAACCAGGGACCGAGTTGCTGTAGCTGTACAGAAATGTTGGCGGTTTGAACTGCTGAAAGAGCACCAGTCCTTGCTTCCCCTCCGACCGGGCGCGGCTCTTTGCGTGGCTGCCCAATGAACTGTGCTAGCTGGAAAATAATCAAGTCCAAAAAAAAAAAAGCCAATGGAGATGCCTAGGATACACATCTGACTGTGGTCCCCTTTTCCTATCGTGTATCAAACCAGTTTACCTCTGCTTTTTTTTTTTTATAATGTGAGGTGCCACGTGAATCAAGTTGTTGGTTTCTGCTTGTGACAGGGAGAAGGAATGCTGTATTCCCAGGGAGAAGGAATGCTGTATTCCCAGAGAGGAGGAATGCTATATTCCCAAAAAGAAGGAATGCTGTATTCCCAGCGCGCCTGGCATCGGCATTGCCACACCTACTTGAATCCACGTGGATCCGTATTCCATGCATCATGGCAGGGCTCGAAGTTGGGCAGAAGAGCTCAGGAGGTCATGGGAGGGGGAAAAAGGATGTGTATCAAAAAAACCTACCCCAGTACAGCTCACTCTTATATGGTTTGCCTTCTGTGCAGTTTTATTCTGAGTCCTCCGAGGGTTTTCTCTGCAAGCGCGCGCGCTGGCCAGCATGCGTAAGAAGCTGAGATGCTCCCCGCATCTCATGGTTCCTGCAGACTGGCTTTAGAAAAAAATGAAAGATGTTTTAATAATTATTAAGAAAAAATGCCCCGAGTCTGAGAAATCATCACAATAGGTGGCAGTGAGTCTCTTTGAATAAGATTCCTGTTGAAATCAATGGGAGTTGCGCGAGTGGTGCTGCTCAGGCGCTATTGATTAGCGCTGATAAATGATTCCTGTGTTTTGCAGCAGCGGAATCTCCCTGGTTGTGAATGCACGTTTCTCTCTCCAGTCAGCTTCTCATCCTTTCAGCTTTGAAAGAAAATTGGGTCTCCAAGTTTGAAGAGTATGGACTCCTGTTGCCAGAATCAGGCTGGCACAGGCCTGGCGCGTTTCTGCAGTCTTGTTCAGATCCCGGTTGGAACGTTTAGGGAGCAAAAAAGCGGCATGGTCATCTCCTTTTGTGGGCAGGGGTGAGTTTCCCTCTCCAGAAACTCTCTGTCCTCTCTGACACTGACACACATAAAGAAAGTTCCTATAAATGGGCTGAGGTTGTACGTCGGATGTTAATCCAGAGGGCTGCGTACCCGGGGAAAATCCAGCTCCCCGGAAAACGAGCGTACGCGGACCACATGTGCATTCAGCGTCAGGGCAGGGGGAAAAAGCCGTCCAATTCCACATCCGGCTGACAACGCAGGGGCATTTCTCATCCTGATGCTCTGGCTCCAGCTGTTAAATGTTTTTTTTTTATTAGCGGCTCTTCTGTTCTGTGCGCTGAAAGATGAGTCAGTGCCCCTCAGAGCAGAGCTGGGAATCAGCAGAGCTCTGTGAGTTAGATAATGCGCTAAAGTATGGGCGTCTCCGCAGGCGTGGGCACTGTGATGGCGACGGGTGGGTTAGTGGAGATACGCAGTGAACGCAGGCCAAGCAGATGGTGGTCTTTCTGGAGCCTTCTCTGAGACCCCATCCACTTCTGATGAGATCACGTGGCACATAGGGGAGGTGAAACTGAGCCCCCGGGCCCTGATCTACAGAAAATGAATTTTCTGCGAGGCTTTTCTCTTCACGACAGAACTGCCTCAGGGTTGCTTGCTGGGGAAACCAGCTGCAGACACGGCACCCTGAAGCCTGATTAGGGAGGCCTAGGTGGGCAGCAGGAGCTTATTCCCCTTCCCTCAGCACTGTTGAGGCTCATCCGGAGCGCTGCGTTTGGTTCTCTGCGCCCCAGTACAAGAGAGATGTGGAGATACAGGGACGAGCGGGGCGCAGGGCCTCGAGGGTGAGGCAAGGGTTGGAGCACTTTGGCCTGCTTTGAGCCAAGGGGGTGGACCGAGGTGAGCTCCAGAGGGTCCCGTCCAGCCTCCTGTGAGATTCGGTGAAGATCCAGTCCCGTGCCAGTTCCGTAACTCTTTACACAGTAAAATCTGAAAAATCTGTTAAGTCTTTGCGTCAGGTATCCAGAAATAGTCTCGTGGTTTTCCGAGATGTTCTTTCCCCTCTCCAGATGTTGGATGAGCGGCCTCCGAACCTTTATTACAGTTGTCCACTTTGTCTAATGAACCTCGCTAGTGTCTGAGCATAATTAGTCACTGAGCTCCCTAAAACCCTGTTAGCCGCAAGTCACACGAGCTCCCAGAACGTGCTCGTATATACCGGTTAAGCTTGTGTTGGGGATTTTTATTGTTGTTTCTCTGAACAGAAAGGATAGCCTCAGGCAGATCTGAAAATTGCAGCTCTGGCTAGCTGGGGGACGTGGAAATCAGAAACAATTGTCAACAAAATAAATTTTTCCTCTTGGCAGATGATGCTCTGGGCTTCTCAAGGCCAGGTGCTAACTCCCTTTGCCCCCCAGACTCCCACTCCAGGCTGGGAAGGGAAACAAGAGTCGTAAAATAGGACAAGGCGTGTTTCAAGATAAAAGGCCAAGTTGAATCCCTGGTGTGACTCCACAGCAGAGAGAGGCAAAGCCGGAATACGAGGACTCACGGCTGGTGGCTGTGCGCTGGTATAACCCAGTGGATTGTGTTCAGTCACTGAGCAGAACAAAAAAAATCTGACCTAGATGTTTATGTAGCCATGATCTGAGTCCAGTCTTTCGCAGAGCATCAGTGTGCTTTGCCTCCAAAAAACCCTCCGACGTAGGCGGAAGTTTTTCTCCCTGCGCTAGAGGTGAGAGGGGCTCTGCTGAAGGCAGACAGCAGTTCGGCATTTATGTGGTGTTTGAAGACTTCCTCAGGTTGACAGGGGAGTTCTGGGCATGGCCGTAACCAAACTGAGCTCTTTAAGTCCCAGGCTCCTGTGTCAATCCTCAGGACGTAGTTGTGATGTCTCATGGGTAATATTGGTGTAAATATGTAAAAACACCAGGTCCATCCTGTAGGAAGGACACTGAACTTTATTGTGATGATTTATTTTTTTTTTTTTGTCCTGGAGTGGGAATACTATCTGGATATCAGCTCCGGATTTTTCGTTTTGACAGGGCAGCTGGGTTGGTGGTGGTGTTTGTTCAAGTAAGGTTTTGTCTGGATGGAGAGGAGCTCTTAGGCCCCAAGGCACTGCTTTTATCGCCTTCCCACCTGCCAGCCTCCGATGGGCTGTGCGTTTCAACGGTGGTGGAATTAATTCAGCATCCCGTCACCAGCAAGGGAAGATACGTCACATGTGAGAGCAGGAGCAACTGGGAGGTGAGTGCCAGATGGGAAGGGAAGGACGCCTTACAGGTCTGTGACACTTGGTTGTCCCTTGCGGTCAATGGCGTTCGGTGGAACCGTTCCTGGCACGGCCCTTTCTGTGGGAATAAACTCGACCGTGCAGAGAAGAAAAGCAAAGAAAGGAATTTTACTTTCTTAGTTAAGTAGTTATGGCAAGGCTGAGGAAAAATAAATAAGTGACAGGACTACGTTTGTTATCAAAGGCTGGAAAAATGCAATAATTAGTTGTATTTTACTTAGTTGCCTTGGGGGAATAGGAGGTAATTCTCACGCAGGGTGTGAGATAGGTCTGTGTGGATCTAGCTGACAGGTATGCTTAGTGCTTGAGGTCTTTGACCTAAAGCCAACTGGTATTGATTTAGATTTTCTGTAGATCAGATCCTCTTCCTGGAAAAATCTACGGATTAAATAGCGACTTTAAAAAATTACTCAAGGTTTATACAAGCGTAAATGTGAGAGAATTCAGCCCCACAAGTCTCGTCTTGTAACAGAGAGAAGAAAGCCCATGATTTCTCTATCTTTGGCTTAAAATGACTCAGAAACCCTGCTGTATTTTTTATTTTTTAATTCCTGATGCGGCTATCGGTCAGGTCGGTAGCATCTCGTGCACCTTGTTTCATGGAAACAGGCTCTGTACCGAGATGCTTCCTCCACTCCGTACCAGAAATTTCTGGGACGATGTCTATTTTCTCATAAAATGTTAGCAGTGGTTTGTGCTGGTGACCGTGTGCTGGCGTGGCTGATCCCTCACTCGTATGCAGAGCGCAACAGCGACCTCGTGTAGAGGCCATCTTTTTCCTGAGCATGTTGAATTCCTCCATTCATCATCAAGGATCAGGGCGAGTAAATCCAGATAAATCCAGAGCAACTGCACTGAAGTCTCTGGAGGCTTACAGTGGCTGACGTGAGGGTGGAATGTGGTCCAGAAGAATTATTTTTGCTTTGACAAAAACAGTCTCTGCTGGAGAGTCAGCTCAGTACAAATGTTAGCTTTCTTCTGTGGGAGAAACCTCATTTTATTTGGAAAAAAAAAAATAAGGGGTATGCAAATTCTGCTTTTAGATGCTTTGGTGTAAACTGGGAGTAACTCATTGACTTTCAAATCCTTGCTCATTTAGAAATGTTCTTAACCTTATTTCCGCGCGTGAACCGCAAGCTATCCTTTCCTCGGGTGAAATGCAAATCCAGAACAAGACAGGGATTTTTGCAGTTTCTGAGGAAGTTAGGAACCCAAATCCCATTAACACCCAACAGAATTTAGGCATGTAAACTTTCTTTCCTTCTGTGAAAATGCCCATCTTTGATTTAAACAAGAAAAAAAAAGAGGTGCTGGCAGCTCCTTTGACTTGCTGAACATCTTTTAGAGAGTGTTTTATGTGATGGAGTGCTGAAGAGCTGTCGTAAACCTTTTCATTTAGCAGCATACCCAGACAGAGAGGAAGAGGAGATTGCGATAGCAGAGAGGAACGAGGAACAGAGGATTTGCTGTTGTGCCTCCAAACATTTCTCCCCAAATCCCACGTCCCTCTTGCAGAAATGGAAAGCATCTTAATTATTTAGGGGAAGAAGGATGCCCTCCCGTAAGCTGTTGGATAATTATGCTGCGCCTGCGGTACCCTCAAGTACTTTGCTCGTTCCTGTGCCTTTGAGCCCGCTGAAACGTTCGAGCGCTTTTCAATCCGAGAGTTGTTCACCAGAGGGCACGGAGACCTCCCGTCAGGACCCAGGCAGCCCAAATGTCTCCTCAGGCCTCGAAATCTAACCGGATCACGCAAGGCGGGGTTCACATTGCAAACTTCATCTGGCTTCAGTCGCCAGCGAACTCAGCTCGTCCTTTTCTTAGAAGGAGGAATTCCAGCTTGGGGCTTCCGTCTCGGAGCTCACACCCCTCCGGCTTGCCTCGGGGAGCAGTTACGTGGGAAGAGGATCCGCTGTTTGGGAAGAGGAGAAGTTTGGGCCTTTCACAAGCAGGTCCTTGTCTAGCAAATCTCAAGCCGTCCTGGAAAACTGCAGCCTCTCGCCTGCAGCGCACCGGGCGTTGGGCCGAGAAGATGCCCACAAACACGCGTGGTGTTGAAGCTCACACGGGCAGCCAAAGTCGCTTGTGCTCTAATGTGTTAAAAATATCCCAGTAAAAGGGCTGCAGTGCTTGGCTGTGACTCTGAGGGCCTGATCCTGCGGAGTGTCAAACGCTGCTTTCACTCCCTGCGCCGGTCACCGGAAGAGACGCTGGCCCAGCCCGGGGCGGGATGGATCTGCCAACGCTCCAGGCGCAGAGCAGCAACAAGCGACATGCGAGAAGTCACGCCAAGAGACGGCTGAAGCGCTTGTGACGGATCTTTCCAACAGTGAAAACTCTCTTTTTTTTTTTTTCCCAAGCTCCTGCGTTTAGCTAGCACCTGTCAAAGGAGATTAGGAGAGGGAAGATGACATGGAATTAAGACGGTGGTTTCTGGTGGCCAGAGACGGTGATCAAGCCCCCTGTGCCGCTGCCTGCTGTGGCAGACTGCTTTCTGCATCAGTGCCCTGCCTTATTAGTAAAGAAAAAGTTTTTAAAAACTGACAACAATTGTAAAATTCTATGGGTTCTGCTGCTGGGTACTGCAGGTACTCTCTTCCGCAGAGAAAATGTGCGTATTTCGAGGAAGCTGATATCAAAAGCACCGTGCCATTTTTTTATCTGCCTAATTTACGATGCTTTAAGGCAACCTGGCATGGAGATGGTCAATGCTTGTTGGTCCCTCACCACCAGCCCCTTCTGCAGCATCCCCAGTTCGGCACCCAGGATGAAAACTGGGCCGAGTCCTTTGCACCAGTGTTGGATACATTGCAGGTCAGCATAAGCAGAGCTCGCAAGGGTTGGTGCCGTGGTGGAACGGGTAAGGTATTGCAGTAATAGAGGCGCACGCACCTCCAGCAGCCCCTTTCTTTTGTGATCTCAAGTCAGGTCTGGAGTCTTTCAGACCGCAGTCTTGGAGCAGTGTGGGAAGCAGGATTGACCATTTTTACCACTGCACATCCACAGATGAAGCTGGAGGACCTTCCATCTCCGTTTAAGAGTCCGAGCTCAGTGGCATTTCACAGATTTTTGTGCTCTGGTGACCAGATGAAACAGCAGAGACCTTTGTTCATGGAGGATGCCAACGTTGTCCATGGCCCCGTAGATGAGGAGGGGGGCTACAGTTGAGGAGGTATTTCTGTTGCTGGGTGACACAATTTTTCATTCTATAACTTCTGTCAGTAAGAGAAAATAACTCCTTCCCTGCCTTAGAATAGTTTGGCAGGTACAGGGCATGTTTGAAATGCTTTGTAAGAAGTCCACGTTTCATTTTAGAATTACTGAGCATAGATCATTTGTGCTTCTGGAGACATCTTTGATTTTTTTTTTTTTTTCTAACTTCCCAGGAATTTCTTCCTTTGGAAAGAGTTGAAACAGCCCTCTTAACTGTTTCACCAGAGTAAAAAATATTTTCCGTGAACCATCTTTTTCTTTTTTTTTCCTTTATTCTTTAAGGTTTCATAGTTCTGATGCCGGTGAACCCATGCACTTCAAATTCTTATCCCAAGATTTTGAGTTGATTTTCATGGCAGACACAAGCAGCGATGCCTGCACTGATCTCAGACGTGGTTTATTTTTATTCATATATATCAGCAGCTATTTGTCATGCTTCCTTGCAATGTGGGACTCACATTTATGTGGTTTGGGGAGATGTAACTCATTTTCTGTTTAATCCACTGTCTGTCAAAGGGAGAGATTTAAGATAGAATACTGTGGGCTTTCTGACATAGTTCACCATTTTTTTATATGCGTGTTTATTTATTATCCGTGCACATTCCATCAGTTGTTAGGCTGAGTGCAAAAGAAAGTTGGTTTTCCAATAGGTGTAATTCGAGAAAAACTCTCCGTGTGGAATGGGCTGCAGATGTGATTCTGCCAGGATTCTGGAATATTAACAATGTCCTGGCGAACAGATTGCACTATCACTCCGGTTCTGCTGCAAGGAAAGGCTTAGCAAGTTACTCCTCTCGTTTCTTCTTTGAGTAAAAGGAAAAAGAAAAAATGTTGATGCTGTCCTCGGTGAAGTGCTTTGAGATCCACAGACCTGATGGTTCTTGTGGCGTGGTCTTAGTGAAAGCCGAGGTGAATGTGGGTGTGGAGAGGCGAGGTGACTTGCAGAACGGTGACAAGTGAGAACGACGACTAAGGTCCTGGATCCTCAGGCTGTGCTTGCTCCTCGTAAGAGGCAGATTCTGCTGCTGGGGAGCAAAGTGGATTGCTGAGCTGGAAGGGATGCGGGAGCATCAGGGATTCCTGGAAACATTCCAGGCCAAGCTGGCCGGGGCTCTGAGCAGCCTGATCTGGCTGGAGATGTCCCTGCTCCTGGCAGGGGGGTTGGGCTGGGTGGCCTTAAAAGGTCCCTTCCCACCCAAGCCATACCATGGTTCTCTGCCGTCGATCTTCCATCACATGGTGCGGCAGGGAAAGCTCGCGTTCGGAAAGTGTGCTGCCACGTAGCACTCTGCCTCTTCGCCGCGGCGCGTCTGGCACCCACAGAGAGGGAGAGGTTCCTGTCCTGAAAAGCTTGGGCTAAATGCGGCAGGCAGGCAAGAGGCAGGAGGAGGAAGGGAGCCGAGGAACCTCACTGGCAGTTGGCACCGGTGCTCAGAGGTGGAGCTGAGAACAGGTCCTGGTCTCCAGGCTCACTCCTTGCCTCGCACTCTCGTTCGCCCAAGCTGTCGCCATCCCGCGCCGTGCCGGGGGAGGCCCGTCAGACGGGCTCAGATGACTCACACCCATCCGACGTGACAAAAAGCTAGCTTCCATCCTGCTTGGGGAAAGAAAAAAAAAAGTCCTCTAGATCTTTCTCAAAAAAACAATAATATGCACAAGAGTAGGAGTGTAGGTGTAATTCTTTCATCGAAAGAAAAAGCCTTCCAAGACAGTCGTGGGGAGTCAGCTGGAGAAGAACGAACCTCCATGGCCCAAAGCATGTTACTGAAGCTTTGCTACGACTGAGAGCGTCCTGCCTTGGCTGGTGGTTATTTTAGGCAGTCTCCTTCTGTCTGAGCTGTCTCTGACTAGGACTTTTGTCTGTCTGGAGTAAAGTTGAAAAAAACTGTTAAGCTTGCTTGGTATGACAACAGACTTGCGGTTTCCTGAAGGATGATTTGGCTTGGGAAACAGGCCCTCCGAAGGGCTGCTTGATGTGATACGGAGTGAAAACGCGCTGTCAATCACTGTCAAACACAATCAGGGGGTAGGCAAATGAGCACAGGTCTCCGTGGACAGGCGGTGCTGAGGATAGGATGCAACAGGCACAGCAGACAGCGAGAGGGAAGGAGGGAGCTCTCTGGGTCCCCGGGCGTTAAAATCTGAGGGTGAAACGTAACCAGATGCAAAACTTGTAGTGGCACTTGGGCCCGGTGTCAAGGGCCGCGGTTGGGTCGCGGGCATCCTTCCTGGTCAGCTGGTGCTGTTAAACTGTGAGAAATTAATCATGAGGCTGAGCCCTCAAAGCTGTTGTGGATACTTTGTGGGGTTCGTGCAGGAAAATGAACACCTTGGAATGAATGTCGTTTACTGCTTTGCCTGGAGATTCTGGTTCCGTATCACCCAGCGGCAGCCTGTAAATTTGAAGGCTCCAAATGCCACAAACGGTGACTTTCAGGCCAGAGAGTGCACAGAGCACGATGAGATGGCAGGAAACAAAAGAATTAGGTTAGATCTCGAAGAAGGGAGGTCTGAAACGGCCTCCCATGGGATTTGGAGCAGACGACGATGGAAAGAATGCTCTTGAGAGCGTTCTCTCCCTGTCAGGACAGGCTGTAGGAAGGCTGCTCTGAGTGATCACCATCGTTTCTATGAGTCAGTACAGTTAGGGCTGTCAAAAGGACGTCGGAGGAGCATTTCTTTTGGATCAGACACTTGTTATCGGTCTGCGTACTGGGCAATTGATGGTGCGAACTCATCGATGCGCCAGACGAGGTACACGAGGGCTGGGAGTATTTGTCAGTCTTGGATGAGCCTTTTTCCAGACAGAACTCCAGCACCCTTGTCGCTGTGAGGGAGTTTATTGCTTCTTAGTGAAAAGCAAGGGAAGGAATATAACAGATGAAAGGAGACGTGAGGCGTTGCAAGCCCGGCTGCGTAAACCGGGAAAAAATGGAGCAGATGGAATTCAAAACTGTGGCTTGAAGTCATTTCTGCTGTGCGTGCGTAGATGTGTAGAAAGGTTCTGGGGTTCTTACATCTCTCTGTGCCCTTACCAACCTCTCTTGGTTTTCTGACACTCCAGCACAGCTGACCTGAGGCTCTTACCGTAATTATTCAGTTATTTATTTACCTTTTGGTACTGCCTAGGGAGCGAGTCGCGCAATCTAATTTGAGTCATGCAAAATCTGGGCTTAAACTCTGGGAAAGCTGAGGGGTTTTAGTTCTTTACGCCTGGCTGTCTATGACTTGCAGTAGCTGTTTACTTTTTGACAAAGAAAGGCTTGTGACCGTAGGCGTGGCCCGTTGGCTTTTGCGCCCTCTGAACACTTAACGTGAGACTAGCTGGTGTTGGAAAGCGGGATCTGCCCAAGCACAACAGTCCAGTTGAGAGTGGTTCAGGAGGTTATGGCCGTGCCTGTGTGAAGGAACCAGCTGAAGAGTGATTGGAAAACACCAGCACTAAATGAAGACCAAGAGCCGTAATGGCGTAGCCTGGAAGGTAAAGCTGGAAGGAGGAAGGAGAACGGCTGTGTCGTTAAGGCATCAAAACAGGGTTTGGGGATCTGTGTCTGGGTTGCTCTGCAGTCCTGCATGATGTTGAGCTAATCTTGAGTCTCCTGCTTCTGTTCCCCATTGCTTGCGTAGAACACCAGGCCTTTTTTTGATAGAGTATTGGCTCTTTACGACATTTCGTTACAACAGAGACTTGAGACCCCTAAATGCAGCTTCCGTATTTAGCACAGACCTGAAGGGCTCTGCAGTCCTGGACGACGCATCCCAGGGGCAGGTAACTACCAGTGCCGTTACCGGTGACCGCTGTAGCAGGTGCGTTAGAGCGAGGAGAATCACCTCCGAGCTCGTCATCCCCAAAGCCTGCTCGATTGACTTCTCTCGCTGACAACATTTTTAGGTTTCAGCTGCGGCTTAAATGTCTAAACCACGTTCAGGGTTTAGGCTGACACATCTGATACTTGGAAGGGGCTGGGAGCACGCACGCTGTCAGTGTCGGTGGCTCAACTGTCAAGTGTTGCCTCTTCACACTGCACTGAGTCACTTGTTGTTATCTGCTCATGTTTTTGTCAGTGTTTCCAAGTGAAAAAAAAGAGGAAAAAAAAAAACTGAGTGGGATTTTGGGCAGTCTTCTCAGAACCTGACTTGGAGAACGTGAGTAGTGCCTTACCCAATCCTGTGAGTGATCTACGTGAAGCGCCTATGTTCGATGCTGGAAGTGGAAGGCAGGCAGGAGATGGGCCAGGAAGACATTCCTGATGCAGCCTGTGGGAAGCTCCGCAAGGCAGAGCGGCCTCTCGTCCTGAACAAACCGCTCCTTGCTGCCAGGAGGAGGAGGAGCCGTCGCGGGAACATAGCTCCTCTGGTTTGGGACGGTGCCCTGCTGCAGGCAGCAAGAGGGAGAGGAAGGCAACAGGTTGTTGAATTTGTAGAGAGGAGAAGCTGAAGGAGAAACTTTCAGGGATTGCTCCTAGATAAGCAGACCTCATGCTGGATTTCGTAAGGAAAATCTCAACAAGCACAAGGATCACAACGTGTGAGCTGTGAGGCTACGGTAATGCATCAAGGTTTTGGACGATGGGGAGGGTGAAGGAGAAGGGTCACCAGATGGGAAGATGGAAGAAGCTGCTGTTGGCGACTGTCTGACCTTCAGTCCTGCAGTGCAGCCAGGAAGGGGCTCAGAGGAGGAATGGGATAGTTCAGGGCTCCAGCTCCAGGGCTGGGATGCTGGGCTCTCGTCACGGCTTTCCCAGCGTCGATCTGTGCGGATGTGAACAAGAGAGCCAGATCCTGCCCCCCAAAAGTGCCTGCGTGCCCAGCCTGGCAATGGAAGGTTGGGTCAGAGCTTTGCTGCCTTTGGAAACGGGTGTTTTCTGCCTTTGGAAACGGAGATAGAAATAAGATCTTCTTGCCTTACACAGCTGTTATCAAACTTAATTCAGGAATGTTTGTGAACGGCTTTGAAGGAAAATGCCAAGTCTTATGAAAAACCCTCTCTCATTGGTGAATCCCTGGGCCCGCGCTCTGTCCGGTGGGGCATCGGGACCAGCCCAGGTAAATCTGATGATTCCACAGTTGGCTAGGGCCGCAGAGGCTGAAGATAAAAGTTATTCAAAGCTAAAACTATGGTTTTGGGGCATGTATGAAGCCGGTGGAGCGTATTAATTCAGCTGCGAAATGGAGAAGTAGGATGGAGATCTCTCCAGGCTTGTGTAAGTGGGACGCGGCCCTTTTTGGCTGCTACAATAGGGGTTTTGGTGTCATCTGTCGTTAAAATTCATTCTTCTCTTGCCCCATGCTCTTGATTGTTCTCTCTGACGGGAGGTAGGGGTTAAAACTGTGTATACCGCTTGCATCGCATGAACTCTGTCATACACCAGGCCTGGCTTGGTTTCTTAACTTCAGAGTTTCACCATATCCCCCTTCTTACTGGGTTTTGCCATGGACAGAGTGGAAGCATGCTGGTATTTTGGGAGGCAATGCAACTTGGGAGTTCAGCCATTGGCTGGTCTTCCTACTGTTCACTGAGAGCGAGGATCCAGGCTCCTTTTCTTTGGAGTTGTGTTAAAATTGCCAACTTCTAGAGTCAGGAGTGAGTCGGAGGAAACTCTGATGAGGTTTCAGTGTCACTAATGCTCCAAGTACGTTTCTGTTCGGAACATATGGTTGGTGTCTTCTTTGAGCCCCTGCTTCGGCAAGGAGCGGTCAGTCACGCTGACAGGGAAGGGCTGGGGGCTTTTGGGGGTTTCTTTTAGCAACGCATGTTTCCTAGGATAATTTTAGGCTATTTGATAGGAATACCAGGGATGCTTGAAATTATTCTAGCCTGGTAGACTCAGATGGGTCAGCCCCCTTTCTGGGGTCAGAAATCTGGAGGTGAGCTCCCAATACTTTAAATACCGAATGCCGTCCGTTTTGATTGGGAGTTTGCTGTTGGCTGGGACTGTAATTTTACATACTCATCCCATGCCAGCTCACAAAACAAAAGCCTTGATTTTGGAAATAAAAATTAATGTGCTCCATCTCTGCTAAAGTGGTAGGATAATTTTGATATGCAGAAATATCAGGCTCATTACGAGCGCTGTTAGTTAAACATAAAAATCTGAAATCGTGAAACCCAGAAGACATCTGCCTTGTGCCTAGATCTTTCTTTTTATGTTCCACAGACAATATGCCCGTGTCGTAGACCTCCGGTCTGTCTCCAGTGTTGTCTCTCTGTTGCCCTCATATAAATATACGACACAACATGTATCTTCAGGGTTAGCTTTGGCAAGACAAGATTGCGGTAATGGTCAAAGGCAAAAGTGTTAATACAGTAAATAACATTTCACACTCAAAGCTTTTAATTCCCATCAGATCCGTGTGGAAGAGTGTACAATGGGGGGGAATGAAGCATTCAGAGGGGAAGCCAATTGCCCAAAAATCTTTAGCATCATCAGTAGCGCAGTTCTGAACTCCTGCCCTGCTCTTCATTGCCAACAGACATTTCCTTTCCTTGGGGGTAGTCTGTATAAGTATAAAACATTAACATCCTCTCACTCCTTTGAATGTCCCGTGTATGAATTCTATAAAGCAATGATTATCTCTTACCGTGGTTTTAAGCAGCACAAAGTCATGCAGAAGAAATCACAGGTCGGAAAGGCTGGCACGATAGACATTTGTGACGTTTTCAGACACTTCAGTAACGCAAGTCACCTAGTTGGGGGAATTTGTACATTTTTAAAGCAAATTTACTTCTCAGATGTTTCCCTGCTACTGTCAGTAATTTCAGGTTCCCTCTGGACTGAGGGAAGCTTGAACGAACTCACAGAGTGCCGTGCACGCGTCTGCGTGCGGATGTCAGGTGGAAACGCGTCTCTCCTGGTGCTGTGGGAAGCTGTGATTCTGAACCCGAGCCCCTGCTTGAGAGGTAAGGGGGCAGCAAGGGGGCAGCAGCCTTGGCATAGTATTTGGCTAAAGCAGTCTGTCTTGGGGCTTTCCTTAGCGCTTTGAAAGGCCCGGCTTTAGGCCGGCACTCCTCAGCTTGGCGTAGCAGCAGCACGGGAAGGAGAATGGCCCAGGACGAGTGCTGTCCCTGTTTCTACTCCTGGGAACGAGGCGCTGCGCCTCTTTGTGTCTCAGTTTCCTCACCTGTGAAGTGATGCCCGAATCAAATGTAAAGCTTTGTATAAAAGCCAAGGGTTTTGGTCATTAAATCCACCCCACTGCTGGTTTATTTAGGTGGACGTGCATTATTTCAAGATTTGTGTCTTTCCCTACCCCACTTTTCTCGCTCTGCGGATCACCAGCAGCGTGGCTGTGTCAGAGCTCAGGATGTCTCTGGGTGCAGGTTAGGTTCTTTATTCACTGCTCTGAAGAGTGAATCGATGAGAAGTCACCTTCTGCCCTGCAAGCTGAGGCACAGAGTAATTAAGATGTTTGCCAGGTGTCCCCCAGAGCTCCACAGGCTGGCCCCAAGTCCCTTCTGCCCTCACGTTCCCCACACCCCAGCCGCAAGAGGATTCTTCCACACGCTTGTCTGTAGAGACATTTGTATAACGTGACTAGTGAAGTGTGTCCTTTATGAGTGCTCCGCTTTCATCCGCAGCAACTACACTTAGTCCTAGCTTAGATTGAGCCCAAAAACCTTGAGAATTTTTGCTGGCACGTCGTCTGTCAGAGGTCTACCCAAAAAAATTTGTGTACACCCAGAGCACGCCAAGGGGAAAGGATCAAATTAATTGACTTCTCCTTGTGACAAAACGTTTTTTTTGTTGTGGAACATGATCATTTCCAGGCCCCCTTACAGAACTGTGAAAGATTTGGGTGTCCCTCGTCCAAACAGAGGTGGACAATGCTTTTGTTCTGTTCTCTCCATGCCAGTAAAGTTCCAGGAACCAGACTGGAGTGGTGGAGAGGCAGATGGAAGTGAAGCGGTGATGAAATGCAGCCATCCGATTTAATTTCATTAAATTACGAAACTGCTGCTGTCGGGAGCGGAGCCGATGGACAGGCACCTGCAGCGCAGGAGAGCAAGCGTGTGGAGCAGTTCCAGTGCGAAGGCATCGACCCTAAGCAGACCTTTGGGGTCCAGGTCCCAGTTCAGGCTCCTGAGTCCATTTTCTGACAGGCAAAGAGCGTCTCTGCAAGTCGGGGATATTTGGACCCTGTCTAGATCAGGTCTGCCCCAAATCTGCCTTGCCAGCACGTGATCCTTCTGGTATCCCTTCAACTCTGCACTTCCAACCCTGGCTGGAACCCGCGTTCAGCCTTGTCCTTGGCCGTGTTGTGTTTCGTTACTTTTATTAACAATACAAGACTGGTAATGAGATTACTGAAAATGTTTATGGGACAGATTGGTTTAGAAAGACGAATCTGCTCGAGGAGTTGGAGCTCTCCTAGGCCAGACTCTCCTGGCTGTGATTATTATTGCATAAGGAGCAAGTGAGTTTGGATCTGTTCCACTCCAGTGTTCAGCGATAGCTTTCCTTTTATCTCCTCGTGTTTTCCCCAGGCGTTTTGGAGGTGGTGGGGAAGACCCAGAGCCATACAGCCTGAGTCTCGTGTGCTGGCGGGGATGGGAAGTGGCTGTGCGCTGTTGGCATTGCTTTGTCTCGGCTGTTTAACCCTAACGAAACGTATCAGAGCTTGCTTTGGACTAACGGTCTGCTGCTGCTTGTTGAAGTGAGGGAGGAGATGATGCGCTCTGGACTCTTCTCCTATCAGCGGAGCACGCGCCTGTGTGGTTCCCCTCAACGAGCCCCCCAAGACAGAAGTCCCCATAAGGTATTTGGGTTTTTTGTTTTGTTTTGGTTTGGGTTTTTTTTTGTGGAAAAACTGTCAGCTTGTAATTAGAGCTTATTTCTGCATTGGCCTTTGGGAGGAGCCAGTTTTTTGCATGCCTTTTAGAGTCCTGGCAATTATTATTAATTAAAATTGGGTTGCTGCACGGGCACACTCGTGTCGGCCCATCTTTACACCCAGAGCCATTCATGTCCACAGGTCAGAGCTGCTGGGCTGCCCAGCGCCAGGCTCCTGATGGGAGGCTGCGTTCTCCATGCGAGCTCATGTCAGTGCACGTGGGGTTTCTGCTGGAGGACGTCTGCTTTGGTGGGAAAACTGCTTTCAGGTGACTGGGACCTGAGGAAGCAGCTGCGCTGGTGTCTGTGAAGGGCCAGGTAACGTCGGGACGCGCTCTTCTTGACTGGCTGAGGGGTTGTTTTGTGACAGCACAGAGCTGTCAGCTCGCCAGAGCTGTCTGCAGACAGATCTCAGGTGCTGTGAACTGTGGATACCGGTGATTCAGAGCCACGTGGGGAGAGGACGTGCGGGGAATCAAAGCTGCCTGTCAGGGGAATGGGTTTGTATTTGCAGAGGGCGGCTCAGAGCAAAGCAAATGAGCAGCTGTCCTTTCAGCTGCTCAGCCGCGGCTAAGGGTAAGGCAGACCTTCTCTGGAGCAGGGCAGACCATCCCATTCGCGCATCCAAAATCCTAGTCCAGGGCTCACCGAGTCGGAGTCAAGGATGAGGGCTGGCAAAACCACTGGCCTCCAGTGGCGGTGGGGCCAGAGCTGTGAGATGCACTGCAGTCTGGCCTTGGTGTTCGTTTCCAGTAGGAACCGTGGGAGTCGGTGACATTGCTCAGGGAGGGCTCCTCTGATCTGTGGGGCGTAAAGTCCCACAGAGTTTCTTCTGTTGGGTTGTGAGTTACAGCTTTGCACATTGGTTGTGCTCCCTGCAGCGAAGGTGATTTCTGTTCCTATAAGCGACTCCAGTTTTCCATGAGGCTCCGGGGAGACCTTACAGCGGCCGTCCAGTGCCTAAAGGGGGCTACAGGAAAGCTGGGGAGGGACTTTTGACTAGTGATAGGATGAGGAGTAATGGCTTTAAACTGGAAGAGGGCAGGTGTAGATCAGACATTCGGAAGAAATTCTTCACTGTGAGGGTGATGAGGCACTGGCCCGGGTTGCCCAGAGAAGCTGTGGATGCCCCATCCCTGGAAGCACTCAAGGCCAGGTTGGATGGGGCTTTGAGCGACCTGGTCTGGTGGAAGGTGTCCCTGCTCCTTGCAGGGAGGTTGGAATGAGATGATCTTTAAGGTCCTTTCCAAGCCAAACCGTTCCATGATTCTATGAGTGTCCTTCAGAGGAAATAAGCCCTCTGTTGAAGCAGGGCCATGGGAGGAAGAGGTACAATAGCATTAACTGAGGGGAGTCCACACTGCGTTCTGCTGCAGAGATTTTCTTTGAGCTGATTAAACTTCCTTAATAAATCCACCTTGGGGAAATTATAGAGGGCACAGGATGTTTTAAATGGGCCTGGCATCACTGGAAGTCCACTAGTTGCTGTTCCTCAGTGGCCATGTCCATAAAGCAAGCAAGAAGGAACGAGACTGTGTCTGGAATAAATATTTCAAGTTAAAGCAACTTAAAAAATGTGTTGCAAACAAGAGCGGAAATTTATCTCCAGATTCAGCATTGGGGAGGGTTGGGAGCAAGATGTTTGCGAGAAAAAGGGTGGAATGGGTGATGCTGGCTTGAAGGTGTGTATGGCCGTCTGTCGTCGTCGTGTGCTGACAGGGCCGGTCGGCGCAGGCGGCATCGCCTGGGTTGCATCCAACACAGGAGCAACGGGCTTTGTGCCCAGGGGACGAGGAGAAGCAGACGCTTGCCTAAGTCCAGGTAGGGTTGTAGCACAACAAAGGAGTCCTCCAAGGAAGATGGAGGCCGTGCCGGGAGCCAGAGTGTCGGTCCTGTCGCTGCAGGCACAGCCTGGATGGAGCGAGCTGGGTTAATGTGTATTTTAGATGAAAACCGCAGAGTTTTCTTTGTGCTCTTCTGGAACAGAGCGAAATAACTTTGCTGAGGGTGATTGAGAATGAAAATCTCTGCTTTCCAAGAGCTGGCAAGGGGTTGTGTTGCTTCAGCCCCAGGGGAAACGTGTTTTATCAACGTTGAACGCTTTGCTCAAGAGAAATCTTTGCCTATCTGTTTCTTCCCTATTTCCACCTACCTGAGGATGAGGAAAAAAAACAAACCCAAAATCCATTTCAGGCAGAAACTGCTTTTCCCCAGAAGGGCAGAGCCATGGGAGGCTCTTGGATATCCTCCGAGGACTTTGCTGTTGTGGTTGATTTCGTGCAGAAAGCTTTGAAAAGCCGCAGCGACGAGGCGGTGTGAAACCCCGAGACAGCCGTTAATTGTTCTGTGCAGGAACGTAACAGTGACCAGGTTTGTAGTTATTGATCCTCACGGAGTTCGACACAGTCAGAGGCAATTTGGGGTGGAAATTTGGGAAATGCATTAAATACAACTTTCTTTTAATAGGAATTTATAGGTCGTTTAGGGCTTAATGGTCTCTATCCAGAGCTATTTGCTTGGGAAGCCTTAGGAGGAGAACACAGGCAGGGAAGGAGCCCAGCTTGCGCTGGGGAGAGGGAGCGAGCACCCCGAGGATGCGTGCGCAGGAGTCAAACCGCGCGGTGGGATACGGGCTTCGGAAACACGCAGGGTAAACAAGAGCCGGAGGAGGAGGGTGCAGCCAAAATCCAGTTTTGTTGGGTGCCAGTGGGGAAAAAGCACTGAAGGCCGCTGAGGTTAAGTAGTGATGTCAGAGGAGAGAATTGATGTTCATTTTGGAATATATAGCTAAAAAATACAAGCAGCCTTGTGGGGCAGGGGGGTGGAGGCGTCTGTTGAGCTGGAGGTGAGGGAGGAATACCAACTGCAAGGTCACACCAAAGATTTTGGCTCCCAAGCAATGGCCTTTTCCATCCCGGCTCTCTGGGGAGAAAGGAAAGAGAGATGAGAAAGGAGGGAAGGGAATGCAGCACGGATGGATTTCAGCCGCTCTCTTTGCTTTCCAGCAGAGGAAACGGAGGGGGAACCATTCCGAAGGCAACGCTCAGGTGGCTGCTGGTGCTCGGAGAGACCCAAAGCACAGAGCATGTCCAGGCAGGACGTCGTGTCGTGTTGGTAGTTCTCCAAACAGAAAGTGAGGATAAGTTACACGTTTTTCAGGAGGAGGGCCCGGGTGTTGCAGAGGGTGAGCTGCAGCGGGATGGGCGGGAGGGCGTGGGTTTGGAGAGGAGCTTCTCTCCCAGAGTGGTGTCGGGAATGGGAAGGAAATTGAAAGCGAGCGGAGGTTTGTCAGCATTTTTAGATAAAAGTAAAAATCGCTCCTGTCTGCCTCCTTGAGATGTTTCATTGGTTCCGCTGCTCGTTTGTAGTCTGCCAAACACGGTGTTCTTAAGGAAAATACTCAAGCCGTAGGGATCAGGAACCCAAAGCTAACCCCAGATGTTCTGTTTTCCGTTGCCTGGAGTAGCGTGGCTGGTTTGACCTTTCCATTACTCATCTTTGTAGTGCAGTTTGTCGTGTGAATTATATTTTTAATATTTTTTTACTCTGCTAGGCACTGGAACATAGAGAGAAGCACAGCTGTATGTCAGAAGGCATCGGTTACACACGGAATTCTTAAACCGAGCTCTTAGCGGCTGCGCTGCTGGCGTTGGCCACGGCCATCCCTTCCAAAATAGGGGTGGCAGGCATAAAATGTCTCTCTCCAAAATCCTTGCCTAGCTCTGTTATGAATATCTTCATTAAAAGAGGTTATGGAGTGCTACAGATGACTGACAGGGTGGAACTGAAGTAAAAGTTTGTAACAACTACTTTCATATGCATCTTCTAAACCTGTTAATTGGATTTATTTCAATAATAGTCTGGACTTTTTCCGAAACAAATACCTGAAGAGATGTAATGTCCTGCTTGGTGTTCCTGACACGGTGGTCTGGTGCATATTGGTATGGGAAGGCTGAAAAATTATTTTCTTTGAGGGAACGGTCCAATTTTGTATTATTCCTCGTATTTTTTACCTCAGACTCCGTATCTCCCACAACGCAACGTGGATGACAAAGAGCAACCCCTTTTTTTCCCCTCAGATTTATGATTTTCCCCAAGTCTGATGTTACCAATGAATTACCATTCCTGGAGCTGCGTGTTTGTCGGGACTGGCAGAGGAGTTAATTGCGTAGCCAGGGAGCTGCGCGTTAAATAACACCCAGCGGTTTGTTCGGAGGTTGTTTATTGCTCCTGCTCTGATCAAACACTGCTGTGCTTCCTTTCGGGCCAGTTCAGCTTCTCTCCGCACTAAAAATAGTGACTAACAGCCCAGTGAACAACGCTGCCAAGGGATTCTGGGGTTTTTTCCCCCAAGAGCTAGTTTCTGTGCAGAAATACTGCTTCTTAATTAATCATTTATCCACTTCATTAGGTATTGTCAGCAACGGGATAAGAAATCGGGCTGCTGAGATGATGCACATTCGTGTTTATTTTGCTTTCTGGGGAGCTGGAGATGGTTTAAACGAGCAGATGTGTTAGAAACACAAAAAGCAGAGTTTTCGGGTGGGTCAGGGCGGACCGGCTTTATTTATGAGTTTGTCCATCCGCTGCTGTGTCACCACGCATGTCCCCGCGATGCCCCAGCCTCCACCCCGGCACCCAGGTACCCTCTGGAAAGAGAATTTCGCTTCCTTTTCCCACCTCTTGCTTCTTCAGCGGCCTCTCGCTGCAGGTACGGACAGAGCCCGGCTTCCGTCTTTTCAGCGGTCAGCGCCGGAGGTCACAGCGAGGATAAAATTGGTGTGGAAGTGCCATCTCAGGTGCTGGGCTCCCACCGCGTCGCTGGCTGGAGGAAGCCGCTCGCTCTGTGTGGAGGCACGTTGGAAGGTTGGTCAGAGCCATGGAGCTTGATTTTCATTAGCAATTACTTAATAGGTGATTAAGAAGTGTCAGGAGCTCACAGCAGGCGTGAATAATCTGGGAAGGACGCAGTCATACGTATCCTCTTGAGTTACTGGAATACTAGAAAGATGGATTTGCCATCTATTAACTCTTTATAATCTGTTCATTTTCGATATTTTATCTCACATTTCCTTTAGAATGAGCTAAACCTGAGCGATCACTACCACTGTCTGAAAAATATAGAAGAGAAAAGATGGCAATAGGGAAATAACCTAAGTGTTTGTAAGAGTTTCTGTGGCCGCTGGTAGAGATAAATGAGAGACCTGCTCCGGGATGGGATGGGATGGGATGGGATGGGATGGGATGTGCGTGGGTATCTTTGCCGCGGGAGCTGAGGAGTTAAGTGAAGCACGGTTACCACGTGCATTAGGGGAAAATTTGGACTGTGCCGGTTCCCTTCTCGCTGGGCGAGATGAAATAACCAAGGAGGAGGGAGAGACCTTGCACATTGCTGTTTAGTGTGATGCATCAGGGCAGCAGTGTGGGAACGGCTCAACGGGGAGGTTTATTTCTCCTGCTCAGGGTTTATCCTTTATAAACTGTGGATATATATAAAGGATATACATTTTTTAAAAAGCCCTCAATGAGGGGACTGCAGTAAACCTCATTTCAGGGGTTCACCAGCCGACTCTCACATCTGGATCCCAAAGCATCTGCTCTGTGGGTTGCTCTGAGTCCGGACAGATGAGCAGCAGAGAGATGCTTTGTGTGGTCACCTCTCACCTTGTCTCCGTTTAATGAATAAACATCTCCTCTTGTTATTAATTCATCCTTTTTCATTTATTTATTTTCTGCTGCTGTCACACTGTCAGTCTGTCCTGTGGCAGAGACAGACATGAAATCCATTTGACTAAATAGAAACGCAAAGACAAAGTGGTCCGAAGGACAAGCTCTAGGAAAACACGGAGAGAAAGAAAAGAAAAGAAAAGGAACCTCTGATGCAGAGAGTCCGTCAGTGATTGTTATATTTCTGTAGTGATTGTCTAGCTTCATAATGTTTCACGCAAATAAAAAGGAGGTGGTACCACTGAAACAGGGACTGTCTTTTTATGCATTCAGCAGCAGCAGTTGCGCTTTGCTCCGTATATTCCAGACTTTATATCTAATGACAATAGCTGAGCACACTGAATTGATTATAATCAATTAGGAACCCTTTTTGCCTAAACAGAGAATTCTTATTCATGGTGGCTTTTTGTAATCTCAGAAGTCTTCATTTAAAATTCAAATCCAAGAAACTTTGACTGAGAAGAATGTAGGATGTAGTTAAAAAAAATCAAAACCAGATAACCCAGAAAGATGACTTAAAGCAAACCAAATAATTGAGCGACTGAGTCATCATGCTGCCCATGGATCTTTGCTCTTATCCTTGCACTTTTCAGCTGCAGGGAGGACACATGGTTCAGGAAAAGATGTACATTGCTTCTGTTGAAGAGAAAGCAACAGTGATAGTGAATCTCCTCGGGAAGGGCTGGGCAGCATCCGTCGTGTAGAAGAGCCTAGGGAAGAGTCATAGCATCACAGAACGGTTTGGGTTGGAAAGGACCTTAAAGATCACCCCGTCCAACCCCCCTGCCCCGGGCAGGGACATCTTCCACCAGACCAGGTCACTCAAAGCTCCATCCAACCTGGCCTTGGACACTTCCAGGGATGGGGCATCCACAGCTTCTCTGGGAAACCTCTTCCAGTGCCTCATCCTTTGCCCGTGCGTGACTCCAGAGGACAGTCGCAAGTTCAAGATGCAGATCTTGGCAATGGCCATCTGGATTCCCCAATGCACCAGCCTTCTGTGGTCCCTCCAGTCAAAACCAGTGTGATGTAGGCCTGCAGTTGCGTTTCAGTTCCCCTGGGAAGGCTTCTTCTAAGGGTTTAACACAGATGTTGGCTGTATTTAAAAACTAACGCTAACCTGGATCTTCCCCGACGCTCTTCTCATACCCTGAAGCACAGAAGCAGCAGCACCAGCGACGAGCAGACTCTTTCAGAGACCAGCTTTGAAATGGACACCCAAAGGATTTAATTATTTCCCTGAGTCTCAATGCTTTGACAATTTCCTGTGCGACTCGGGCTGCTCGCACATTTGTTTCAGTTGAGCTTGCTGGCACGCAGCCGGCGCGAGCAAGTGTAGGGATTAATTATAGACCTGGCCACCTGCTTCACCTAGCGCCAGCTCCCTGCGTTCGCAGCTAATTTCACGTTGGCAGGCTCCATCCCTGCGACGACGGGAATGGAAGCGGGCTGGTACGACGCTGCTTTCACCAGCGTAATAAATTCTGAGTGCTCCGCTCGATATTCTGCAAAATAGATTGGAAGCTGGGAAGTAGATTTTGCTCATTAAATCCGTGTGCGTTTCTGGAGTGCAGTAGGGAAGCGGTGATTAGGTCCTGCTCAGCCCCTTTGAGCTCCCTTCCCCTGGGCTGTGATGAGTTGTGGAAGGAGAACGGGCTGTTCTCGGGTAGGAGAACAGAGGCAGGAGGTGAGTTCAGGGGAATTTGTATTTTTTTCCAGCACATTTCCAAATAAAGCAAAGCCGACGATCCCAAGCCGTTTCTCTTACTGAGGTACTTTTCCTCGTTATCTGCTGCCGCGTCCTCTTCCTCTGGCGTGTTGTAGGGTAGACGACTGGAACAGCACTTTGGGATGAAGCTTTGATTGCTTGCTCTGTGTCTTCCCTGGAGGTTCTTCTGGGGGTTGGACTAGATGACCTTTGAAGGTCCATTCCAACCCTAACCATTCTATGATTCTCAAAGCTTTTTTGTCAGGCCACTGAGCTTCTCTGTGCCTTAGTTTCCCATCCTGAGGGGAAATGGGTATAATAGTTCTTATTCCTTCTCCTGTCCTTTGTCTTTTGTGTAATTTAAGTTGTAATCTCCTTGGGGTGACTAAAGTTCTCGCTGTGCCAGTACAGAGTGCTTGCAAACATGCCGTGATCTTGTCCTGGGCTTCCAAACCCCACTGCAATGGGAATAATCCAGTGATGAGGAGTCTGGGAAGTGCTTGGGATTCGGCGATTGCCCCTGTAATCCGTGCTCTCTGCATCGCACCGCAGGGAGCAAATCCATCCTGGGACAACAGGTGAGGAAATAAGAGGAGTCAACAAGTTCCCTCCTCGCCTTCACCTCCAAGGAAAGGAAACGGCGAAGGAGAGTACTGAATAGAGGATAACGCGGTTGGTTTTCATGGCAGATTAAATAAGGCTCATTTTCCCTGCTCTGTTTGTTTCCCGGCCTCTGCTGACTGTGCTCTCTGTCTCTCCATGGCAAACGAAGAGTCCGTTGGTGTTGGGGGACCAGAGGAGAAGAGCTGTTCTCCTGAAGGTGCCTGCTCTCCCCTGTCCCATCCCACTTCCCTTAAATTTATCTGGACTCTTTGCCTTCTGTGAGCGCGTGATAGATGATTTACAGGTGATGTTTTGCTTGGCAGTTCCAAGAGACGACGCTGTGACAATGCTGTAATAGAGAGGTAGAACATCCAGGCTGCTCTGGAGAAGGCCCTGAAGGTTTGATCCTTCTCCCACCTGCGAAATATCTGCCCGGTTGTGACTTTACTGGTGTGGACCCTCTTTCTTCCCGTCCTTGGTACGAAGAGAGATGTAGCTTGCAATGTTTGTACAAATTCTGAGTTAAAAATCACAATTTCTGTGTTATAATTTGGTCATTCCTTCCTGTGCACAGGAATTAGAAGGGAGTTGCCCAATTTTTAAAGAGAGTAGAGAAGAATGATGCCGGAGTCTGATGTCTAAAATGAAATTTAATTAAGCTTTCTGCTTCTTTATGGCAGCCTGGAGTTTGTTTAGCCTGTCCTGAAAAATCATTATTAGACCAATAATTTCTGAGGAGCGTGTTCTAGGAAATGGTGTCAATTATAACTGCGGAGGACTCGGTTATTTCAGTCTATTACCTGTAAATGAGTTATTCAGGAACAAGAAGTTCAATTGATAAAAGACAAAAAAATCGATAGGGAAGATTGTTGAGATTAATTCTGAGTTCCTAATGGATTTTCCCCCATTGAGGTTTCCGGAAGCTTTTGTAGACTCTCTGTCTTAGACCTGACTTTAAGTTTCTTGGAGCCAAATTCACTGAACTCAAGTGAAACTTTTGTAAATCCTTGCTTTTGCCTTAAGTTTGCTAATAATTTCAAAATTACAGCCGTCGGGGGTAAATTATGAGAGCTGTAAAAACACACTGGGCCTTCTTCAGCAGAAATGGCAGGAAGTTTGTGGATGAAGGGATAATTTAGTTTAATTTTTACGTTCTCATTATCAGTGCAGGCTGCTGTACCGGCTTGAGGAGACTCGTTCAATCAGAGAAATTCTCATCTAAACAGAGAAGAAAAAGGGAATTTTATGCTCAGTTTCTGACTGGGCATGAGGAACCGAGATGCTTTGCCAAGGGAGCGCCACGGCAGACTGAAAATGCGAGCCAAGTGCCAGCTAGCTGTCGGAGCGGGATGGTTACTGTGCTTGTAGAGAGCAGGTACCGCCATCAGATTCTGGTTCTGACCACGTGACTTCTAGGCACTGCTGCCCTAAAAGCAAAGAGGTGAAGAGCTTCATTGTACTGTGTCGTTTTCATCTGACACGGAGAGGACTGCAAAACACTTGTTCCAGATGATGGTTTTGTGTAAGCTGTGGAGGAAATGGTGAAAGATGGCAGGACATCACTCCTGCGTGCTGGGATGAAGACCCTGGCTCAGAGCTGGAGCGGTTGCCTAACTGTAAGTAAATGTGCAGAATTTCTTTTGAAATCCATTTTCTGCTAACGTGTGTGAAGCGAGCTGGGCAGAGAAGCCTTTTCAGGCTCAGCCTTAGCTGTAAACTTGTCCCTCCTCTTCCTTGGCACTCTGAAACCCCCATGTGTCTCGCCAGCCTTCCTCCCGTCGCCCCTCTTCCTGTTGTCCGTAAATTCTGGTCACCTGAAGACCAGAGAAGTGTTGAGCATCCTTGAAGTGTCCTTGTTCAGTCTTTTCCTGTGACCAGAACAGGTGCCCAGGATGGTTGGAAAAAGTGCTGCTGACTTTAGTCTTCTACCAACGTTTGACACCAGTGACACCCAAGTTTCTCATTTCCTTTTACCTTTTCCTGCTGAGCCAGTGTTTCTTGGCTCTCCATCTACCCACCTTTCATTGTTGCTGGTCGGAAGCTTAGAGCCATCATCTGCATCTCCAAGCCCATCAATTAGTTTTTGTTTTAATCAAGGGATCATATCTTTCTCTCCGGGCCCATCAATCATCTCTGGCTCTTTGTGAAGCTGCAGTCATCCATCCTTCACCTGCCTCATTACTCAGAGGAAGGTTGTGGGCAGGGAGGTTGCTGTGCCAGCACTCCCCGCAGCGCAGGGATTGCAGCCTGCAGCACGTTCCTCTCCAGCGGGCAGGACTTCAATATTTCTTCATTTCCTCCTCTTCAAGGGACTCAAACCATTTGAGATGAGCTTCTTTCTTCCTCATTCCTGCTGCCCTGGTTTCAGCTGAGATGGAGTTAATTTTCCTCTCAGTAGCTGATGTGTTTTGCATTTCAGATGTGAAGCATGTTGATAAACACTGATGTTGTGAGCTGTTGCTAAAGAGACCAAGGTCACTGCCAGCCTTCTCAGGTCTCGCTGATGTGCAGATGCAGGAAGCTGGGAGGGAAACAGCCAGAACAGTTGACCCAAACTGGCCAAAGAGAGAATTCCACGCCAGAAACGCCACGCTCAGTACTTAAGTTGGAGGGTGGGCTGGTGAGCTGGCTCTCTTCTCTCACTGTAATCGTTCCGGGATCAGAGTTTTTTTCATTCCGTGACTGCTGCTCAGAAACGGGTTGTGTTGGTCATTGGGTCATCAAGTGGTGAAAAATTGTGCATCATTTGTTTTGGGGGGGAGGGTGAGTGAGCGGCTGCATGGTACTCGATTGCTGACTGGAATTAAACCATAACACCCACTCAGGATGGGCAGCGATCCCCACAAGCCAAGGTGTCACCCAATATCATCCGGCATCAAATAGGCTTTGGCAGCGGCTCTGCCTCTGTAATGGGGAACAGCACGTACGAGAAGCCCACTCCAGACAGACAGTATCACCCGTCAGGTGTGTATCTCTAGTTAATTAAGCATAGAGTAGACCTAATTAAATGGGAAACAGTGCCCAAAGTTAACAGCCGTCATTTCTGTCTTGTTAGTGGGGGACGATGAAGCGTCACCGTAGAATTTACATGCATGTAAATCCCTTCTTAGGGTTAAGGAGGGTGCAACTGGGTGCTGCCAAACGTCGTCTTCTCCTGCCTGGCCATCCCGATATCACGGCCTGCAGTGGCGTTTAGGAAGAAAACACTTCTCACCCCAGAGAGGCGTCCCTGCGCCCTGAGTCCACGCACCGCAGGCGAAAGCGGGGCTGCGACGCTGCTCGAGGAGAGGAGGGTTAACAAACAGAATCCCAACCTTACGCACAGATACGCTGAGCCGAGCGAAGCAGCAAATAAGACAAGGGTAGCGAGGCGTATTTCTCATTAAATACCGCAACTGGAAACACAGCTACTGGGAAGGGGAGCTCATTTATCATCTCTCGTGGATGACACTGTGTTTTGTTACCTCTGGGGCTGTAGGTAAACCTCTGCCTTTCTGAGCAGCGCGGGGAATCAGAGTGTTGGCGTCCCTAGTGTGTCGGCTCCTGGTTTAATATTTCCTGTCTGCTCCGTTGCGGCTCTCGTTGATTGTGTGGTGTGATTTTGGGCACCCATCGGGACGAAGCCCTCGCTGTGCCACGTGGTGCCTCTGTTCCCAGGCGCAGAGATCTCCGTTGCCTGCACGGAATTAACCTTTGGGTCTTGAAACTTGACACCCTGGAATTGCTGCTCTCCCCACCTTCCCTGCTCTCTCGCATCGAGCCCGTCCCTTCAGAAAGAGATTTTTTCAGCCATAATGCCGGGCCTTGGCTGACGTGTGCCAGTGACAATAGCTGCTGTACCATGTATTTATTTATTTTACAGATAGCAGCAGCTACAAATTTAGGCCCTTCCAGTGAAGTTCCTGGCAGTAATTGTCCTGCTAAATTTCTGTGTGAATTTTATACGGAAAAGTTATCGTTTGATGACCAGACGTTCCACTAACATCTCGTTCATAGCAGTGGTTGGGGTCTGCAGGCCTTCGTGTGCCTGCGTGGTTGTCCAGTCTGTGACAATGTGTGACAACTGGCTGAACAGAATAAAACGTCTCATCTTCTGGTTTGATTTTTGCTGCTGCTCGCAGCTGAGCAGTTCACAGCAGCGTGCGTCCTTCAGGTGTGGGAAGCCGCGGCGGCTGAACCCAGAAGGGTTTTGCCACCGCTGCTGAGGCTCCAGCTGGTTCAAAAGCATCTCTGCAGCCCGGAAGCATGAGAGCCCTTTGGGGTGTTCCGTCGTGTTGTTTTATGTACGTACCCAAGGGGTGCTGATGGGCAGGAGAGTTGGTTTGCAAGCAACGGATGCAGCAGTGGCTTACATGGAGCTGTTGGAGAGGGTCCAGAGGAGGCCACGCAGATGGTGGGAGGGCTGGAGCCCCTCTGCGGTGAGGCCAGGCTGGGAGAGCTGGGGCTGCTCAGCCTGGAGAAGAGGAGGCTCCGGGGAGACCTGAGAGCGGCTCCCAGTGCCCAAAGGGGGCTGCAGGAAAGGTGGGGAGAGACTCTTCAGCAGGGCCTGCTGGGACAGGACAAGGGGTGATGGTTTTGAACTAAAAGAGGAGAGATTCAGACCAGATATAAGGAAGAAATTTTTTTATGACGAGGTGGTGGGGTACTGGCCCAGGGTGCGCAGAGAGGTGGCTGATGCCCCATCCCTGGAAACATTCAAGGCCAGGTTGGACGGGGCTCTGAGCAACCTGATCTGGTTGGAGATGTCCCTGCTCCTGGCAGGGGGACTGGATGACCTTTAAGGTCCCTTCCAAGCCAAACCACTCTGTGGTTCTATGATTAAGCGGTAAGACCTGGCTGTGTTGAGGCATTCCAGGAAAATCTGAGCAGGGATCCCAACTGCATCAGTGCCCTCCAGCGAGGACACCCAGATGTCATCCTGGCAGTACCCAAAACGCATAGCACGTATTTTAAAGCTCACATATGAATGTCTGCTTTGGCCTCCGTGACGCATGGGGGCCCATGGGGAGCTTGTCAACATCAAAGGCTGACACAAGGCTGCTGCTTTGCGTGTTAATGCCCAGAGGTGCTTTGCTTTGTACATTTTTTAACCTTCTGTGTTTATCGGTCTTCCCTGATTTCTGTATCAAATGCCTGTCTTGTACTTAAGCCACACCTCAGACATCTCACCGTGCTCATCTATTCTGGCAGATATGAAGCACCTGATTCCGTCCTTCCTAGCGTCCGGTAGGACTGATTGCTCCATTCTGCCCACGCAAAATGATCTTGACTGGATCATCATGGTATGCTCGTGGGTTAGCAGGGGCAGGGAACCGTTCGTCCTTCATGTCGGGCCTCGGGCTGGCCCACGCTTTGCCAAGCTTCACTTCCTGTTTGCTCTCTAAAGCCCAGCCTGTTTTAACGTTTGGGATGACAGTTCTCTGGAGAGTGTACCTCACGCCTGGTACTTTCCTCTTCATTTTGCAACTGTCGTGCTGCTGTGTGAGGGGGTGGGCACCTCATGGCACCAGCCCTGGTGGAACGGGGGTTCCAGTGGCTGGAGAAACGGTGACGATACTTCTCCGATACTTCACCTGGGTTTTTTTCAGCTTCCCAGTGAGGCTGGGTTACAAAGGCAGAAATGTTCTTCATGCATCAGCTGCAACCCACTCAGAAGCGGAAAATTGTAGGTGACGATGATAAATCTTATGAGGAAAAATGTCAAACGCTAGTGAGCTTTCTAGTTAAAACATTGCTGCTCCTGAGTGTCACACGGAAGGGAATCACTCTCTGCCTGTGATATGAAAACTCGTAGATATGAGACGGCTACACAACCCAGGCAGAAAAATCTCTTTTTGCATTTGGTGTGATGAAGCGCAAGTCAGTTCTGATAGGAGATGCCTGCCCAAAGAGTGAAGAGTGGTGCAAGCCAGGTGATAATCGCTGCGGGAGAGGAATTTGAAAACACCAGGACGTCTGAGGGGTGGTTGGACTGTTCGTTAAGCCGTGGTTTTATTGCAGGGACAGAACTCATCCACGTGTTTGATGGAGAAGAGAAACCAAGGCGGGATGGATAACAGAGTGATTACCCGTATTGCTGCTTATCCTTATTACGGCAGGTCACAAGGAGGGCGTACAGGCTAGGGACCGTCATGTCTAGGGAAGGTCATGTTTCTGATTTTAATGGCTTGAATTTGCTCTCTAGACTGAGGTCAAAGCTGGCTGTTAATCTTTGTAAACAGTTTTGGTGTATAAACTGGTTTAATCTTCCTTTTAGTAAGGAAATGCGTGCTCTAGATTAGGTATAAAAATAAACAGATTTTTGTTCTTTATTATCACTTCACTGCAGCAAATGCCTAAGTTATGGTAGAAGTTACAAAGATTTCTTCCTTGACTGTCTCAGGCTGTATTCAGTGTGGAGACTCAAACCGAGCTTATATAATTTAAAAATATTGTCTGAATAAAACGTGAAAGTGGCTTTCTCTCTAAGCTGTCGGTTTGCCAGTCTCAGTTGGAAAGAGAGTCAATGATTTTTACAGATTGTGTGCCTTTGTAGGGTAACAAAAGACGTAGGGTTGAGTCTGAAGAGGAACTTTTTTGTCATCTTTTTCAACCCTTGAGGGTTTTGCGGAATCCACCCAGGAATAAAGAATTGGGTGTTAGTGCGGAGGGGGAACCTGGACGTGTAAAGGAACCTGAACTGTTGTTCTCAACATCCCTTATCCACCACCTCGCCTGTCAGGTGTTGATGGTTTTTGGGTTTTTTAGTTTGTGCCGTTGTCCACGAGATCGTTTTCAGCCCTTCTACTCCAGCAGCTCGCCAGAGAAAAAGCTTCTTTCATTTTTCACGAACTCTGTGGTTCAACTTGAAAGCTGTCTTCGCCCTGACCCCCCTCCAGTGGCGACGGGAAGCCCAGGAAACACTTTTTGTCCTAGGAACGGTCTTTTAAATTGAAACTAAACCCTGTTACCCAAGGCAAATGGTGTACCCATGTTTAAATAAATGTAGGCAGAAAAAGCATATTTTCCCCTTGAGGAAACACGAAAACACGCAATGCTTCCCCTCATTTTTTTTCTAATACTCCATCTCTCCGTAAAAAATATATTGTCTTTTCCCCACTACGGTTGCTTTGCTCAGCCTTGCCACATCTAACCTGGCTTCGTGGCCTCTTCCCATTGCTGTGTCTGGGCCTTCTTCCACGCAGCTTTCTCTGCCCGCCGTGTTTCCCCATTTAGCATTTCTGAAAGAGCCCGAAAGCTCGTGGCCACTGGCCTTTGCACGGAGCTGTGTAACGGAAAGCGCTCGTGGCTGGTAGTCTGTCAGCTACCGCGTAGCTCCAGGAGTCCTTAGACACGTGCGTTGCTCTTAGTTGGACCCAGTATGTTCCAGGAGACAGAAAAATTCCTCTGCTGCAGCCTCAGGTTTCCATCTCTGGAAATCAGGAGCGATGATGATTTAGCTCCGCCGAGTACCCTGGGAGAAAATCAATGTTTAATGGCCGAGCCTACGACCTCAAAAGCCCATGAACCTCTCTGAACGGGGACTTGGGGATGGAAATGTCACAATCGCCGGCACCATCTGTGGTCTTTAGGCAGGCCAGGGGCGTTGCGGCGGTGTCTGCTGCGATTTCTGAGCACCTTCTTGCACGCGGGGGGAAATATGTTGTCAGCAAGTTCCCTCTTAATTTGCATTCTTCCAATCTAATCAAACCTTTGTAAACACCAGCTCTCCGAAAATAATAATCAACAGCAAGAGACACATCGGCAGGCTACGGGAAGGTGAATTAAGGTGCTTTTCTTGCTCCTATGCTAATCTTTTCCTAATTATGTTTTATTAATATTATGATGCAGACGGTCTCTTTTTCACTCATCCTGTCCGTAGTTAAAATCAAATTGCAAATGAATGCGCTCTAGATTTGACTTAATCACTTAAGCTTCCAACTTTCATCATTTTCATGAGCAATCCCTACAGTCTTACCAGAACTGGGTATATTCCTTCCACCCCCCCCGCCCCGTTTTTGAAGTATTCTTGCATGATTATTCTGCGGGTGACATTGACATTTTGTTATGATAAATCAGCCGAGTTGTTATGATCAGGAGACGGTTGGGTTTTCTTATATTTATAATAAGGTGCTTTTCATTCCACAACGGGGACGGGGGGAACAAGCAACCCCTTTTTATTTTAAAGAGTCTAACCTTGGAGCTTTGATGTCAGAATTGCAGCAGAGTAGTGTTACATTCTTCCCTTTTCTGATTCCGGAGGGACGCTTTGAAAGGCCTAACCACAAATGAAACTGGAGTCTTGAGCGTGGTTGTTCTTTGTAGATGAGCATGTCTCTGCAGTGGAACGGTTGGTAATCCAGGCTGTCTCCAGGTGTACGGAGTCCGCAATCTCCATTTCCGGGAACGTGTGGCAGGGCCCAGCCTCTCGGGACAGCATGCAGTAGGGTATCCAGAACCCGTGTTATTTAACGTGGAAGCTCTTGATTTGGTTTGGGGTGGGCTGAGCGATGACCGTCACTTCACGGGGTACGGCTGCAGCTATCACAATACGCTTTGGTTTCTTTAAATGTTATTGTTCAGGTGCAGTGACATAGTGACAAAAAAAAATGATGAAAGGAATGTAAATGTACGTCATGCTGAATTTAGAAGCTTTTGCTCAAGATCTGTTTTGATAGAAGTGCCAAATTCCATCAGCTTGGTTTATTTCAGGTGGCTCTTGCAAATCCTCCTGCTGGCTTGTCCATCTGTTGATGCTGATGCTTTCTATTTTCTGGTGTTTAATGGAGAAATGAAGATACCCTTCACCACTATGGACAATTTTGAAAATATTGCCGACGTTCCGTAGCTCATCAAAGAAATGTCAGCCCATGAGTTTGTTTCTTTCCCGGAAGAAACAAAATAATGTCTTGAGAAGAGAAAATATTTCTTGGTTGACAGAAACTATTTAAATGCATAATTATCACTGGGGGGGAGTCATTAAGATGATATTTATTTTTTTTTATTTGACAAATGTATTGAATTATGAGTTGCATCAGAAGCGTTTCTAGGTCTAGCTTAAAGACAGAAATGCAAATAAGATGCGGTGGCATCCACTCAAGCTAACGTCCCCTCGCTGCCATTGTGTGCTGATTAAAGGGCTCCGTTCTGATCCCACAGCTCCTAAAAATGGACAGAAATCCCTTATTATCCAGACGTTTGTCCTGGACTTTCTCTGGTTTTGCTGAGATGAGTCTGTGGACCTGTGTTCATTAGGGGGTGAGATTCAGTTTTGTGTGGAGGATGAGTTCAAGTCCTGTGCGCGCTTAAACGCCACTCAAGCGTTGGAGAAGAAATGCGAGGTCTTTTGGAAAGCATGGTTTTAAGGGCTTAAGTGGGACTGAAAAGGTGCAGAGGTCTCCTGCGAAGGACTTGGTTTTCGCCCCAATGGCGTGAAGGAGGGCATCTTCATCACAGAGCGCTCCTCACTGCTTTTCCGTGCCCTCTCCTCCGCTCCACAAATCTGGCGTTTCCTGAAGAGCCAAGTAGAGGAGCAAGCTGCTGAGAACAGAGCTGCTCTTACAGGAAGAGTTATTCACAGCTGAGGAGGAAATATTCACATTAATGTAGAAAGAGAAGGGCTGATGTTATGAGAACGCTGCTGCAGTCGAGGCCGTGTTAAACGGAGACACGAGTTTCTTACCTGGCACTAATTGACGAAGACGTCAAGTTGCACAAGTTGACCCTGGAGTGTTTTTGTGCAAACAAACCGCTTTATTCATCCTCTCTTGCTGCAAATTTTTCTTTATCTTACCCAGATTTGTTTTTTTTTTATCTTTTTAGATTCGGCTTTTATCTCCTCGCAGAGCTCTGTTTCTGTCTGCACTAAACTGTGGTCACAAAAAGACAGAGGAGAGTCACTGACAGAGTTAGAGAGGCAGGGATTCGGGGATATTTAATGGCATTGTCATCCGGCAAGCGCCCCGGAGAAGGCGTAGATTGCAATAAACGGCCGACATTCCTGATTAAATTGTCTCCATTGCTGGAGTGAAGTGTGCACGTCTTGCCAGAAAACTGGATTCTTCCCCTGCAGCGCACGATATATTTGCTTTCAAAGATGCAAAGACTTTCAAGAGGAGCAATTGGATATGCAGCCTGTCACGCCGAGCCGGGACATTCTCGGGCTGGACGCGGTGATCTATAGCGTAACATGTTGGAACTGGGAAGTGGTTCCTGTTACTCGTTAATCGTGAAGTGCCGAGGAGAGATGCCCTATGTCGTGTGTCAAAGTGCAGCAGGCACCTACCATTAAGAAGCAGTAATTAGAGCCGTTCCTGGCTTTCCAGCTATTCCCTCGGCTCTTCCCAGCTCTCCACATACGTTTTCCTTGTGGGCCCGTAGCTGATAGACCAAGCAACCCGGTCGTTTGGAGCAGGTACGTCTCAGACATTTTCTTAAAACAAGCTGCACGTGCGGTTCCAGTTTCAGTAACAATTAAGTGTCCGTAGGAACAGATTTTAAGAAAAAAAAAATAATGAAGGGGCCTGAAATGTGTATTTTTCAGCCAAATTGTAAGTGGGCTGATTTCAATATTGTCGTTGCTCATCTTAATTGCAATTATTCTTAATTGTGGGATTCCTCTTTGGTTTATAGATAGTAAGGGTGAGCCACTTCTAGGCCAGCAATGACTGCCGGCTGTAAAGGACAATGGATGGATGGATGTTCAGGGCCAGCACAAGAGGGTTTGGTCTCAGTCCAGTTTCCAGTAGCCGTGTATCCACTCTACAAAACTAGGGCATTATGGAATGGCCAGCAAACTGATGGAGTCAAAGACTCAGCGGGCCATTAACACCCAGGCAGAGTACTGGTGCGCAGGGTACAACCTTCCCGCTCGGAAGGCACGGTGTTGCGGGCACCCGTTCATGACTTTAGGTCACTGTCTGGTTTCCCCCTCTGTAAAATGCAGCTCGCTGCCCTTCCAGGAGAGCTGCGGAGATGGTCATCACGAAGTTGTGATGCGTGTGGATCGTAGAGGAAGCTGTGAAAATAGTTAATTCCTTATTTCTCGTTACGGTGATAGGTGGATGCTGTTGGTCGCTAAATGGGCACGCATCGGTGTCTCTGGCCAGGTTGTCGTTTTAGTGTCGTATCCTGCTGTAGAAACTCAAAGGAACATCTTCCCTGAGAGGTACCAGGTACTTCCTTACTTTCTGTAAGAAAATTTCATGACTGACCCAACACAGCCGAGCACTAAAGATTAGGCAGCTCCAGTGGCGGAGGGGAGACTCTGCTGAGGAGACTTCACAGAAACCCTAATTGCCTGTTGCTCGGCATCATCAGTCTGACGCGCTGGCATTTAGAGATATTGAGCACCTCTTTTTACAGCGCAGTGAAGCCCTAACAGGGACAATCAATTATGCCAGTAGCAGTCGTCTTCTACTGTTGCAGCATGAACATCTACGCTGTAAATTAAAGAAGCAGCTCTCTCACTGAGCAGCCAAAGAGGGCTCGCATCTTCTTCTGAAGACATGTGTTCTTCCCCGTATGCACATTGGAGAAACGTGGGGGCAACCGCCCTGGTTTTGTCCGTTGGTTCCGGCCAGCGCTGTGCGGTTCAGGGTTGAAAGCCCGGTCACTCAATGCTGGAGCTGAACAAGTGCTCCTTCATCTTTAGCAAAGCCTGAGAGGGAAAGCAGAGATAAAAATAAAAACCTGGTGAGAATAAAGGTCACCGTGAGAGAAGGGATTTGGAATGAAAAGCCTCAAGAGAAAACGATCGGTAACAGCTCTCCAGGTGTCAGAGAGGAGGGGAGAGAGGTTTGTGCCCGCAGCCTGTACAAACAATAAGCTGCCTGAAAGGAAGAGCAGCAGCGCTGGCGAGGAGCGTTTCTCTTTTGCTTTCGGCTCCAAAGGGGACCAGTGGCCGCAGAGTGGGCCGCTCTTTACCGGATGGCGTGACAGCAGCGGAGCGTACGTGATGGAAGCGTCCGGATGTGCAGAAAGTAGTGAGATGCAGGAAAGAAGCATGAACGTTATCAATTCAATTTTACTTCAGTATTATTGATTTTCCATAGTGTTGGGAAGTGCCAGATGGCTTTGCTTTTCATTTCCTTTTTATTTGTTTTAGATAATAATGAAAAGTCTTTGAAGGATGGAAGGACTAAGAATTACTGGCCCAGGTTATATCGGGGGTCTCGTCTCTCGAGTTCTGGGTGCTGCCAGGTGCTGAAGAGGAAGGTGGGGTGGGAGGAGCTCAGCTAGTACGGGATAAAGCAACCCTCTCGTGAAAGCTTCATCCGTATTTCACGGCAACGGAGGACGTCAGGGTCTAAATCACAAGGTTTTGTATCTTGTACTGAATTCAGTATGATTGTGGTACCCCAGGCCGCTTTTATCTTCTCCCCACATATCCAAGAACTGGAAACATGTTTGGTTTTAGGGATGGCAGTAGGAAAATGGAGGAGCTTAACTTTTAGCAGAGAAGGCCTAACGTACCAAATGAAAACCTTGAAATGCCGATGTGTTAATCCTGAGGTGGAAACCCCAGAGCCCGGTACATGTACGCATGGTGGACGTATTTCTGTGTTCTACGTCTACGGTGGGCTGAGCCCAAAACACCCATAGCTCCTTCATGACGCCTCTGGACTGTGGGAGGCTCAGTTTGGGTCCGGTCAGGGCTGCCAGGAGCCCTGGGTGGCCTCAGACAGGCCCCTGCTCACTGGCAGCACGAGCCCTTCCCTCCTCGACTCCTACATCTCCGTCACCCAGGACCTGGGCCCTGCGCTGGGATCTCCGGGCGAGAGCTGCCAGCCTCTGCCTTGTTGTCTGTTTACTCTTTTCTCATCTCTTACATTCATGTATATTTATGTGAAGCTCCAAAATAGCCAAGAGCACTTTAATCAGAGGACTATCTGCAGCCTAATCAGGGATAATACTAATCAGGAAGTTCAGAGCAGGCCTCAGCACTTGCTGCAGGAGGGGAAAGTTTACTCCCAACTGCAGAGCAGAGCTTGGCGACGCGACTTTTGCGTCTGCCCTAGTTACCGGCAGAGAAAAACAAAGATTTACTGTTTACATCTGGCGTTTTAAAGCTTCACGGCGGGAGCGATGGATGCTGGATATGTCATAGGAGTCGGTGGTGTCATGAGGAAATTATGCAAACAGCGCGATGCTAATTTAGATCCAGTGTCTCTTGGGTTTCCAGCCGTAGGGATCTCGCGTTGCAAGCCAATCTCTCAAAATCCCATCTTTTTTTTCGTCACGTGGCTTGGGTTGGATACATGCTCTGGCTTGCAGGAGGATGATTTTAGTGCAGAAAAGCTGAGATGCTGCTTCTGTGTGTATTTTTTTTTTAATTCATTGGCTTTGCAATCTTGGTAACTAGGATTTTCTGGCAGAGGTTGTATTCAAAAGGGAGGGAGAAAGGTTCCAATATAAATAAAGGGAAAACTTTTTAAGGTTTAGCAAACTTAAAATTAGAGCTCATGAGGGTTTAGACCTGCCAGGCAATATTGTACAGCTGCCTAACGTGTTGCCCTTTCTGGAGTTGAGAATTTTTTTTTTTATTCTCGCTCAGATGCAGAGTTTTGCAGAAAATCCCTTTGCATGATTCAGATGAAAGTCTCTGCTTCCTGAAGTCTTCTCAGATATAAATGACAAAAGCTCCCGTTATCTGCCCCGTTTTTCAACGGCAACTTTATGGGATAAGGAACGGCAGTGCTGCTGGATTATATCTTTAGTGCAGATTTTCCACTAAGGTTTTATTTTTAAAGCATTCATCTTTAGAAATATGTGGATTTAAAAATAAATAAATCGTCTCTTAGGTCACAATCCCGCTTCAGCTGAAGCTGAAGGAAGCAGCATTAGGCGATAATTTCCGTCTCGTTAGCACACGTCTCAGCTTGCTGGATGTCTTTCTTCCCTATCACTCGGATTAAGAAGCAGCCGTGGGCCCAATCCCCCATGGCGCGAGTCACATGGACGGAGCGCTGACGCCACGTGGGCCTTAGGATGCAGAAACTGGCCCGTCAAGGTGGGATGCTTTTCCCTCCTCCGGTGTGGGGAATGACCCTTCTCAAGCTGGTAGCGACTTGTTTCACGAACAGCGAGACGCGGTGTTGGTGCCGAATGGTTCAGTTGGCTCCAGTTTGGTGTCAGCGTATGTACGATGGTGGCCGTCGGGGTGCCAGATAGCGCAGGCCAGAGGAGGAAGGATTTTTTCCCCTGCTCTGCAGAAAGGAGAACTGAAGATTCTTGGTCACCACAACCAGGTGCCGCGGAGTCAATTTCTTCTCAAATCCAGCCAGTGACAAACGTGACATGTGGCAAGGTGCCTCTTGCTATGGACTGACCTAGAACCGCGATAAATTTTACGCCATGGCAAATCGGTGGGCTTCCGTTCGCAAGGGGCAGGTGGGCCATGTAAAACCAAAAAAAAACTGAGCTGGCTGCGAGAGGTGGTCCTCTTGGATGATGCTCCTGTCCTCCCTCTTGCCTTCACGCCGATGCAGTTGTGTGAACAAATTCGAAGTAGTGGTTGTGGTAGATTTAAAGCCATTGCAGTCCTGGTGAGCTGAGAGTTTACAGCCATCACAAAAGGGGTTTTTTTTCTGTCGTTTTAATCGCTAGCACAAAATAATTACATTCCTTTTTTTCTCTCCTGAGAAGCAACAAAATGACAAAGCAACAAAATAAAAATTTGCGTGATCTTCTTCACAGAGCAAGCAAAATTGGGTTTGCAAAATAAAATCAAGGAATCAATCACTTTCCATACACAAAGCCTGGTTTTAAGTAATTCTTGAAGCAGGAGATGTTTTAGGATCGGAGAAGTGGCTGTAATCAAAATGCTGGAAGAAAATGGGATTTGTTCAGAAAACGAAGTACCTCATTAAAAAATCAATCTCTTTTCCCCTCCTTCAGATGATGTATTGATTAGAACACTTTAGCAGATCTCGTTATATTTATGTTTTCTTGAGACAAGGGGAAAAAACCCTACTTTGTGTTATATTTGTTGAAGTATTTAGCTGTCTGTAGATGCAATCTAATAGTCAGATGAGTTATGGAGGAAGGTGGGTACCCACCACCACGGTCATATGGGGACGGTTGGTCCTCAAGGCGCTTATCTCCGCTTATCTCCATTGCTCAGTTCCTAATTGTCGCCCTGACGCTCTGTGGTGAGTCCATGGCTGCCTGGCGCTGCTTCAGTCACTCTTCCTTCGGCGTTGGGGCTGTTCTCCCAGGAAAAGGTGAGATCCTTCCATCCTTGCAGAGCGTGTTGCTAGAGATTTGCGAGTGAGAAGAGGGAAGCAAGCTGTTGAGGGAAAAAGTTTTATTATTCAAATTCCATTTCCTGATTACCAGCACGCCGACTCTCTTAGTATATGAGTAGGCAACTCCCTTGCGTCTCGGTGCTGATCAGTTATTTTCCTTCTTTCCCTGGCAAAGCTAACCCAGCAGGCGCGAGCGGAGGCTTCAGAGTTCATTCACGATGTTGTGGTCCTTCCTTCTTTACTGAAAAAGCTCTGAGTGTGATTTGAGGTGATGGCGTCTATCTGCACCTGAGTTAGGCTGTAAATTGTGCTTCGGAATATGGATAGGAGTGAGCCTAAATGTGAATCTTGTCTAACCATCCAAATCACAGAAGGGTTTGGGTGGGAAGGGACCGTTCAAGCCCACCCAGCCCAACCCCCCTGCCAGGAGCAGGGACATCTCCAACCAGATCAGGTTGCTCACAGCCCCGGCCAACCTGGCCTTGAGCGTTTCCAGGGATGGGGCATCCACCACCTCTCTGGGCAACCTGGGCCAGTGCTCCACCACCCTCAGTGTAAGAAATTTCTTCCTTTTATCTGGTCTGGATTTTCCCTCTTTTAGTTTAAAACCATCACCCCTCGTCCTGTCCCAGCAGGCCCTGCTGAAGAGTCTCTCCCCACCTTCCCTGCAGCCCCCTTTAGGCACTGGGAGGCCACTCTAAGGTCTCCCTGGAGCCTCCTCTTCTCCAGGTGGTGATCTCTCTACCTGTTCAGTCATCAGTAACTAAAGCTGATGACAGTGACATCAGTATGATGTTGATGATGATGTGACATCACTCCCAGTGACACTCAATTCTCTTGAACGCTTTCCCTATCCAGTCAGCTGGAAGATCAGACGGAGCTGGTGCCATAATCTGCTATTGATCTTCATTCACGGATCTGAAAACCCTCCTGCCGAAGGTGCTCTGGCCTTGTTGGGGATGAGCAGTGCCCCACCAAACCACAGCCCAGCGATGCCAGCCAACGGCGTCACCTGGAGCACTTTTTTGATACCGGGAAAAATGCAAACGCAGCAGAGCTTCCCACTGCCCTGCTTGAGCAGCTGTGGCAGGCGCTGATTTTTATAAGACACAGGTGCTAATTACTGGGAAACGGTTTCCTGAGAGATACCAGTCCCCTAAGGGGAAGAGTTGGTGGAGGCATTATTTTCCACCTAATCTATTAAATTTAGAAGCTAGGATGGCTGCCACCTGGGAGACCCCTGCGATTGTTGACTTATGTAAGCACACTAATTTCCACTGCTGCCTTGTTTCTGCTCTCCTCCCACCACGTTTTCTCCATTCCTATGTCAGCTGCATATCACCAAAATTGCCCTGGCCAAGACCAAGTTTTTACTGCAACGAACTGCGCCGAAAAGAACAAGGTCTGTATCTACCCAGGACGTTCTTCTTCCCAGATGTTACTCCCCACAAGACGCAGATGTTTTGTAAGGTTCTTGGTTTGACTTTATTGCAATGAGTACTTGAAAGAAGCAATGGCGGATAAAAACTTGCCATGGAAAAGCAAATTGAATGTCATTTTAAGTCAGAGGTACAGCCGGTGATGAATGTGCTTGGTGATGAATGTGGTGAAAAGAGCCCTACCCTTTTCACTCCCCCACCACCTCAGACACGGCTCGGGGGACGATTCACCATCGCTGAGCCTCTGGACAGCTTGCTCAGGGCTGGCGATGTCCTTGAGGAACCCTCCTATTCCTATCACCACGACATTGAGTGTCTGCCGTCTTCCTTCTGCGCTAGGCTGTTGTTGCGAGTTGGCCTGTTCTGTAGAAGTACGGACACGTGCTCCGTCGTGCCGTGTAGCCCAAATGTCCCTCCAGTGGTGGAGTCATGGGCTCCAGCTCAGTCCATCACCCTGCCGTTGATCTCAGTGGGCTTTGGATCGGACAGTAAGTCTTTATAGTGTGTTTTACTTCTTGCTTCCTAGCTCCTCACTACTTTTTTTTGGTTTAATGCAGGCCTTTCCACATTACTTCAACAAAGTTTTATGTGCTTTAATTTCCTTTTATTACTTTGTAGCCGATTTCCAACTGCTTCACGAGACGAGTCAATGAGACAGAGCTCCTAATAAACCTGCATTCATCAATGCCTCGTTTTGCTCTCTTTCATCTCTAACTGCTATCCAATCACTTGGACAACCGACACTTCTGAGCTCGCAATTAGGCCCATGCTTTCTGCTTCTGATGAAGGAAGATTAATTAAACCAGTGCTTTTCAAGACTAGAACAAACGCAGGAACGTTTTTTGGCAATTTTCTCCTTCCTTTAAACCTGTAGCCTATTTGTTTAAGACACCTGGCACAGAACTAACATTCTGCCCTGATAGAAAACAATAAACTGAGATTTATACACTGGAGCCTTGCGGAAAGGCTCGGTTTTCCTTCCCAAAATGCAAATTACAGAATAAAACAACATGAGACCGGGAGAAAAGTTTATAACTGTTCATCCAAAGAATAAGACAGACTTCTACAGTGAACTTTTTGGGTTTTTACCGCAACTAAGAGACAGCGATGTACCAATATCTTTATTTATCTCTATTTATTTGCACTGCTCTGGGAAACTCCCTGTTGTGCCAGTGCATGTTTAAGAGCACAGCTCAGAGAGGCCTAAGCAAACAAGAGAAAATGGGTAAGAGAAAGAAATCCCCGTGATTCCTATTGTCTAGGAAAAGAACTGAGTTGCAGCAAGATTTTAGATATTTAGAATGGGAAACCCGGCTAAGAGGCAAAAAGCCAGAGGTGAATGAGTGCTGGTGTGCTGTGGGACAGGATCCCCGGGCTCTCTCTACCTTTAATTTCTCTTTGCGAGGGCGATCGGCAACTTTAGCACCGAGCCCTAAGAGCTGCATGCGTCTCCAGAGAGAGCCAGCATGCCGACCCTTCTCCCAGGCTCCTGGCAAAAGCCCGCGTTGCTCCTCCACTCCGGCATTCGGAATTTGATGTAAATGACGTTGAGATAGATGCAATTCTGCCCAGGGTGACTTCACACTTCTCTAAGCTTTTTCTGGGGAGAAAAAGGAGATCAATGGATCGTTTTTACAGTTTATTTGCGTGCAGGAACATCAGAGATAACAAAAGACTAATTATTTTCCCACATTGGCAGTTGCTAAGAGGAACGTTCCAGGCAGCGCAATTAGCTTGTGACAGGTATTCTCCATTTACTAATTACTGTCTATTTAAGACCCTTTGTTCAGGGTTGGTTGTCAGTGCCCCAGCTGCTGGTATCACGTGGACGGCTCCGTTTCTGTGGTCACTGTTACGAGTTCAGTGAGTGTCTGCTGAAGCCAAAAAGAAAAGCATCATCCAAAGAAAATCTGGATAGGAGCCATCGTGTTGGGTGGAATTCACCAAAGCGGTGTTCAGTGGACGTTCCTACACATTGGTAAGTCACTTGGATGTGAAAGGCCCAAATCCTCCTCTTCTCCTTGCGTTTCTGTTGACTGGTGCGTATGAGTCATCCGGAGACAGACATTCAATGCGACAGTTTTGGCTGTTGGGTTTGGGTGGCAAATTCTGACAGTGCTTTGAGAAGATACGTCCGTCTGTGTACCTCTGCATCGATCTGATAACCATGGCTGAGTGCTTCCTCGGTAGAGGTCGTTGTATTTTTAATGATCATACATGCAAAAATGTATTCCTAACATAATCTCCTTAAGGACCAGGGACTGGGCACCAGTACTGAAGTACAGGTAAGGGACTGCAGGTAATTTTTGTTGGCGTAAGCATCTTACAAACCACACAATAAGCTACATATACTGGTGTCGTGGTTTTGTTTAGTGAGGGGGGGCCTACGGTGGTAGCTTCTGTCGGAAACTGCTAGAAGTTGCTCCCCTTTGTTCAGTGGACTCGGCCGGGCCTAGGGCAGACCCACTGCTGGCCAAGGCCGAGCCGATTGGTAGCAGAATGTTCCGTGATAATGCCTCTGCGATAACGTATTTAAGAAGGGGAAAACAGAAAAAAAAGAGAGAAGAGAAGATGTGAAGAAGCTGAGCGGGGGCAGAGGCGCAGAGGGAGAGGTGCAGGCCTCATTGGCCGTGCAGGCCTCACCCTCTGGCCTCTCGCCAGGCAGCGACTGGGCCCGACTCGGCCTGGCCCGGCTGCAAGAAGTGGAGAGGAGATGAGAAGTGAATAAGATGTAAAAGGATCCTGAGAGGCGTCTGCCAGCCTGTTGTGAGGAACGGCTGCAGACGCCAAGGTCAGTTCAGAAGGAAGGGGAGGAGTAATGTGGCTCCTGGCCAAGATTCCCCTGCAGCCTGTGGTGACGACCATGGTGGAGCAGGTTGTCCCCCTGCAGCCCATGGAGGTCCATGGAGGAGCAGAGATCCACTTGGAGCCCGTGAAAGACCCCACATCAGGGGAGGTGGATGCCTGAAGGCGGCTGTGGCCCGTGGAGGGCCCGCTGGGACAGCTGTTCTGGAGGGACTGCACCCGTGGAAGAGATGACCCACGCCGGAGCAGTTTCACGAAGGACTGTGGCGTACGGGTGGGACCCCATAACAGAGCAGAGGAGGAATGTGAGGAGTTCTTCCCCCGACCATGGCGCAGCGGCGTAAAACAACGCGTGATGAACTGACCGCAACCCCCATTCCCTCTTCCCCCCTGTGCTGCTCAGAAGGGGAAGGTAGTAGAGATAATGTTAAGCTTGGGAAGAGGGAGGGGTGGAGGGAGGTTATCTTGTTCTCTGTCTCATTCTCCTGCTGTTTGTAGTAATAAATGAAGAGTTTTCCCCAGGTCGAGTCTGTTTTGCCCATAACGGTAACTTTAAGGATTTCTCCCTGTCCTTATCTCAAACCTCGAGCCGTTTTTCCTTATACTATCTCTCCCTGTTCTCTCGGAGGGTGGGGGAGTGAGAGAGAGACTGCGTAGTCTGGTCTGATCGGGGCTGAACTACGACAACTGGAGAAACCCTTGTGAGATGTTTCCTCTTTATTTCTCAAAAGCTAACAGTCATTACTGTGCCCTTTCAGCACTGGCCACCTCTTCATTATCCATCTTTTGGTTGGCGTGGGTGCAGTTTGCACAATTCTGTGTGCTTACACCCTTTCCCACCGCCCGTCCCCTCGCTGGTTGGTCAGGGTTGGTATCAGTCAGTGTTGCATTTCGGGAGCTCGGGAAGAGTTTTGGGCGCCAGTTAGCCAGTCTTAAATTACGCAGTCTCTCTGTTGGCATCTGTTGTCCACCCATAACCTGCGCGTTGGAAGGGTTGGCTCCAAATGCCGCTTGACGGTGGCCCACACGCTGTGTTTGCTGGCTGAGGCAATCTTTGAATGGCAGAAGCTGTTGGTGTTGATGTCCCCTCCTTCTGGAGCAGGCGAGGTGATAAGCGTATTTGTCGATGTCAGTCGTTGCGTTCTCAGAGACACAGATGGTTTGCTGAAGCTTTCCCTACTTGTCCACACTGCGGGAACGGTTTGTGTAAGATTTAGGGTCCTTTCTTCACAGAGAAAGCTACAAGAAGGAAAAAAAAACCACAAGCCAAGCGGTGTGCCGCCTATGTCGGTTCCAAGGCAACGTGCTATTTTATTGCCGTCAGCAAATTTTCCCAGCTGGGAACGCTGGGTCTGCGTTCCAGCTCCCTGCTACGGTCAGTGAGATCTGATAGTGCTGAACCTCAGGCAGAGCAGAGACACCTATGTTTTCAGCTGTGAGTTTTATTTTTTTTTAATTTATTAATTTGTACCTGTTTTTTTAGGCATGAGAGGTGCTGGTAAAATACCATGTGTCCTTTTTCTGGGATGCTTGGAGACATTCAGATCCTCACAGCAATCTTTGATTAGCTTGGAGCAGAGGGGTTCCTCAGATCTTAGTTAATTGAAACACGCATCAAGTAGCTACATCTAGAAATGAGTCATCTATAAATAAGACAGCAAGGAAAGGAGCTTGGCAGGAGTCACGGCGAGAATTGCAGGAGTCACGGGCTCCTCCAAGTGTGCAACGTGGACAGGCATGCATCAAGAATTCTCTGGCGCCCCGAAAATGAGATCGGTGGTAGCGGGTGGATAAACACAACTCATACACTGGGATCCAGTTTTGGGTTTGGTGATGTCCTGGTTCTGGCCAGGATAGAGTTAATATTTACCTGAGCTGGGTGGAGAACTGAAGCTGGCAGCCCCTATGGCTGGGATAGTTAACTAATTAGCTAACAGCTGGGGTTAATTTACCCAAATTAGCCAAAGGGCTATTCCATCCCATCTGACATCATGCTCAGTATATAAGTGAGGAGGGTGCTGAAGGGAGTCTCCCTGCTACTTGGAAGAGACTGGATGTGGAGATTTGTTGTAAGCCATTATACTGTATTTGTGTTCCATCACTGTCTTGTTTTCTTCTGTCATTACTGTTAAATTTACTTTTTCTTCAATCTCAACCCACCTGTTTGGGTTTTTTTCCTGGTTTTCTTTTGTTTACCAAATCTCCCCCTGTTCTCTCGGAGAGTGGGGGGAGTGGGAGAGAGACTGTGTAGTCTGGTCCCCATTGGGGCTGAACTACGACAGTGATCATCTTGGAAAATTCAGTAGCGTATCAGAAGTCTCTGCAAATTGATCCCAGTCCATTTGGCCCAGGCGTTGCCACCTGAAGGCACCTCGTTCATGGGCTGTAAGGAGGAAGACCTTGCAGAGAGGAAGGCTTGAGTAGGACGTTGTCTGGTTTTGGTCATTTTTGCCTCTAAGCATTAAAAAATTAATTTCCATCTCTGATTCTTTGCCCTATCTGTATAATTTATAATCTCTCCGAGGTCAGAAATGCTTCTTACTCTGGGTGCACGCAGGGTTTATCGCCGTCAGATCTGCACCTCAAAGCCTGCGTCAGCATTGCTGCAGTCTGAATGCAGAGATAACAAAGCCTGGCCATGTCCTGAACCGTCGTTATCTGTAAGTGAAATGGTTTCCAACCCACAGATGAAAGAGCTTTTCAGTGCGAAGCATTGCTATTACTGGAAGTTAATTCTTGTTGGGTTTTATTGGATTTTTAATAATAATTTTTAATACTTGCTCCAGTTTTCTGGCTAATGTTTCACATGGCATACCTAAGCACATAGCACACACGCTAACTCTTGCTGCAGCTTGTGCTTTGTAAGAGTGTAATACCATTCAATATTTTCCTTAAAAAAAACTCCTCTCTGGCGTCTTGCACTACTCATGCAAAATACCAAGTTTTCTTCTAAAACTACACCGACGTTGCAACTGGAAAAATAACGTACTAATCGAAGATAAGTACCAGTTTGTATCGATGGTTCTCAAGAGCTTTTGGGAAGACTGGTCGTGTGGGGAGGCTGAGGCATGAATGCTCGTAATTGTTTACGGGATTGGATTTCCCTTCCTGGGCCCGGATGTGTTGGCCCTGTTGGTGCCATCCTTGGGGTCTCCTCATGTGCTTTGCCATTGAAGGAGCCGTGTGCGTCCCTCAGCTCTTACTGGGGAGCAGACCTCTCTCGCTGGCCTGAGAATGGGACTCTTCCCCCGCCAGCCAAACCTTTGCATGCGCCGTCTCGGGATGCGAGCAAACGTGGGGGCACCGTAATGGAAGCATGCTCCGTCGGTAACTCTGAAAGTTAAGTTGTATTTGCGTGTTGAGTAGGAAAGGAGGCTTTGTAGTTGCAATGGGAACCGACAGGCAAGATTGTCCTTCTGCAGCAAAATTGCCAAAGGGGTTGCTTTGGTTTAAAGCCACCATTGACTCGATGTGGGGGGGAGCGGGAACAAAGGGACGTGTTGTTTCACGGGGTCCAACCCTACTTGAGATCCTTCACTCCGTCCTGCTGAAGCCACCCTCGGTCAAGGTGGCAGCTACTTCTGCTGACTGAGGTGGAGTTTACGGAAGGAAATACAACAGATTTGTATTGGAATCGATGAAAGTTGGATGCGATGAGACAAATCAGGCCCCCGTGAGCATCACAAGGTCTCCCAGCCCGGAGAATGGGGGTCTGTGCCCCTGTAAAGACTGTGCCCCTCCGGTGTTACCTGGACTGGCAGCGTTGCTGGTAATACATAATCGTGTCGACATGAGGAAGGCAGTGGCTCTGGCTGCCCTCATTCCCTTCCTCCGTAGGGAAGTTCGGGCTCCAGAGCTACCAGTCCAGCATGAAATCCCCATTAAAGCACATAGAGTTCACTGCTCCGAGGGCCGGGGCGCGTTGGCCCTGTAATTGGGCGGGTTAGACTCGCGCCAGAGTTTAACGGCAATTTAAATCTCTCTCGCGCTCCGATGCAGAAGCATTAACGCTTTGATCAAGGCCTTTCCATCTTTCCACTCATCATCAAGCGTGGTGCAGAGACAATTCTCTCGTAACGAACCAGGGGACCCGAGTGTTCAAGACATCAAAACTGGGCAAATTTCCTTTTTCTTTCATTTTAAACCCTCCAGTCTGCAGTTCATACCTGTCCTTTTCATACTTCTTCACCATTTCTGTTAGGAAGTTAGGGATACTGTGTTTGTCAGGCTAATAATAATTAACGCATTGATTAAAAAAAAGGAACTACGCAACTGGAGCAGAGAAGAAACCCAAGCCCTTTTCTGCAGAGGCTGGTTCCTAGGAGGTTTCCTTCTGGTACAGAAATATTTACTTGCAATCAGAAAAGCTTTTTTTTTTAATTCTAGTGGAAGAATGAAAAATCCTTTTCTCCGCAGCCTAATGGGCGGAGGCACATGTTTTTAATAAACACATGGAAGGGCGGGTTTTCTGCAGTCAGGAATTAGCATTTAGGAGCTTTACAATGCTTATAAATCTCCGTGCCTTTTCTTTCTTTTTTATTGAATTCAGGCAATTTTCAGTCTGTGTCCTCTGAAGCCCTGGTAGTTTCACTGAGTCTTTCCGTCATCGTTTAGGCTGTGCGAGTGTTTTCAGCCTCTGAGCTTTAATTATGATGGGGATTCCCCCGCTCTGCTGAGTTTCACTTTTTCCCTGTTGCGGCAGGTTTTTCGTTTGCGATTTTTTTGGAGGTGATCTTTGATGGAGGAAATCTGCTGCGATCTTCCAAACTCAGTGGTCTTCGCATGATGCTTTCACCACTTTTCAAGTGAGCCCTCACCGTTAACGTCCTTGGGATCCGGTTCTCTTCCATGGTGTAGGAGGTTTTCCAGAGATGGAGGAGTTTTTGAGGTTGTTGGTTTGTGGTTTTTTTTAAGATCAATGGCTTTGTAAAGAGGTTTGCACCAGCTTGAAAGTTGGATCGGCCTCATCAGGCGCTAGGATGAAATTTGCTTTACAGTCGGAGAACAAACGATGGCTCTTGCCATGAAGATGGAGCATCCTGCCCATCTCCTCGCATCTTTTCACCTCAACGGACCAAGGTACCTGTGAGCAACCCCTGCCCAGGCGATCCCCAGTGTGAGAAGGTGCTGGGATGGGTGGATGGGAGCCGGCCGTACCTTTCCCTCCTCATTCCTTTTCATTCCGAGTGCAGCATCGTTATTAGCTATGAAGTTTTTCCCCTTTACTGTTAGCCCAGCTAGGTCAAGGTGTGTTATAAATCTTTGACAAGTCAAGCGCTGCTTCTTGCTGGGTACAGTATATGCTTGGCCCCATTAAGAATAATAGCATGAATAACCGTAAGCCGTTAATTTTGACGAGATCAGGCCTATCACCTTAAAAAGCGTGCACCGATACCATGGGAGACGTTTGGCGCTTTCCATCGTTCCCTCCCTTAATGAAGAAAAATACGAAGGTAGCAGCAGTTTGCCTGACAGAGAGAAAAGTTCATCCTGGCCGCGTGCGTGGGGAGAGGAAGGCACTGAGAAATTACTGCTGGCACCCCAAGAAGTTGGGGCGGTGGAAAGAGGCACGAACTGTACCGCAGTCCTGGGCTCCGGTTGCAGATTTATCTCCTGCAATAATATGGAATTGAAAGCCCCGCTTTCTCATTTGGAATCAGCCAGGGATAAATCCATCACGATTGCCAGGTTTTGGGGAATCTTACTTTACGGAGAGCCAGCTAGAACCACTGATGTTCGGAGTTTCTCCCTCCTTAGCGCCCCGTTCTCGTTAGCTTGGTGTGCCGTTCGCTAGCGCCTTGCTTTTACCCACACGGGCGTTTGGGTGCTCGTAGCTGTTTTCACACTTCCCTTAGAGAAGAAAACCCCTTTTGTATTTTTTTCTCTTGGAAAAAAAAAATTAAAAAGTGGGCTGGGACAGTTTGTTCCCTTGACTTTCAAATGCTCAGAGTGAGGAAAAAAAATAGAAAATAAAGAGTGGAGGGAGGGCAGGAGGAGAGCTGCTGTAGACTCCCACGTGTAGACAACGCTCTTTGTAAAGCTGCGGGTGGCGTGGCTGCTGCTGTCGTTTAGAGCAAGGCATTGTTTGTTTAAAAGCGGCATCTTTCCTCGTTATTTTGAGTATCTCTGTGCAAGGCTGCTGCGCGCTCGCCGGAGACGCCGAATTCCTCATCAAAGCAAACACCGAGGGAAACGCTGTGCAATTACAAGCTGTCCTCGGCCCCTCTCTTCTTCCTTCCAGTGCTCCTCTGGGATCCGCGGTGGAAATGAGGAGGGCAGGAACGGCAAAAGCCTGTGCGCCGCGTGATGCTGAGGGAGCCTTTGTGCTGGGTTTAGAGGCCGGCGGACGCCAGCACAGCACGCGCACAGGCCTCTTTCTGTTTTCGGGGCAGAGCTGCTGGGCCGAGGACACATGGCCTCGTTTCGCCGGGTCTGGGGCTTTTTGGAAGGGGTCCTGCTCCAGACCCAGTGCCCAGCAGAAGCCCTTGGTCTCTTCTTTTGGAAGGCCGTGTCCACGGGCAGCCTTTGAGCCAGCCAGTCTCACGGTTGTGACAAACAACTTGAGAAAACATCGGCCCTTGATGTAAAAGCGAGCAGGAGGCCTGCTAACCAGGCGCCTGCTTTTTCTCTTCTTATTTTTGTTTCTGCACAAGATAAAGACATAAATGTCTAAATATTAGGGGTATGACTCATTCCTCCTGTGTTTTCCCATCAGCCGCGTTTCCCGTGATCATGGCGCCAGGCTGAAGGCGAAGGGGAAAGAGCGGGAAGGTTTTAACCTAGTTAATTATTTCATAACAAGCCACTGGTTTCTGGGCTTTGATATTCATTTTCTCCTGTTCTTCTTTGTAGGAATTCGGCAGTGACGATTTTGCAGCGGTGGCCTGCTGCTCGCTTCTGAGGTCGTGCCAGAAACGCACAACCCAAAAATGGGGTTTCCAAGTAGTTTTCTAGTGTTTGGCAGGCCGCGAGCAGCCGATCGCCGATCAGACAAAAGTCGACGCTTTCCCTCTGGCATGGCTGCAGTCCAAGCATTTCAATATGTAATTTCCCCTAATTTGCGGAACTGTGCTGTTAATTACATGAAAGATTTACTCAGAGCTACCTCTTCCGTCATGTTCTTAATGCCTGCATTAACGACGTTGCTTCTCGTTGGTAATTCTTGGTCGCGCGGTGAGGTTAGGATGATGGAGTCGATGCCCTCCCCTCTTTCAAAACATTCTGTACCGTGGCCATAACCTCCGTCTTCCTCATATCAGCTTTTATCTTTTTTTAAATTTCCCTATCCTCCTTTTCGTTTACTAGAGGGAGAGGACTACGATAAGCAGCTGCCCTTTATGCCTGCTTTTTGGGAACTCTTGCTCCCATTTTTAATTTTTCCACTGAACTAAAGACTCACCTTTGACGGGAGCATCCTTACAGGACACAAATTATCGTATTTCGCCTTGTGCGTAACAGATCCCCTACAACCCCATGTGCAGAGAGGCTGTGGCAGCTGCAAGCGCAGCACAGACGCTCGCTGTCGGGCAGGCTCTCTCCAGGCTCCCGAAACTGGGATGGACAACTTTACAGAAAGAGTACATCTTCTTCCTGTGTCTTGTGCTCAGCCATAAGGAGCTGCAGATGGTTTCCTCACCAGCGCTTGGAAGTGGCCAACAGTTCTTCTTCTGCGGGAAGAAGGCGCAAGACAAACTCCCGCCCGGTGTAACGACCCCGGCTCCTCTCGTCGGTGCCTGCGTCAGGCAGTCTGTCACCGGTGCAATTTCACACTCAATTTCAGTAATTGCTTGGCGTAATTTCTGTCAGGTGAAGAGTAGGAAGGTGGTTGTGCTTCATCAGAAGAGCGGCCGCTCGTCATGAGAGCTATCTGATGCCAGGATGCAGGACGATCTGCTCCCATCTCCCGTTGGGCACCTGCCAGCCATGCTCCTCTCAAGGTAGAACAAGGAGGACAGCTGAAAAAAGAAACAACAAAATTAAATTACTTGGTAGTTTCCCATCTACACGTTCCTTTGTAAAATTATTTGTTTAAGGTTCTGCCTGCTGTGGGTGGAGTGCTGGGCCAAGATGTGGGAACAGCTCCGGCGAGCTCATGGTTAAAAAGGAAAGGCACAATGCAACCGAAGGCAGGCAAAAAAAAACAAAAAAAGAAGAAAAAAAAATTACAAAAAAGAAAGCTGGTCTGGACTCATCGATAATGTGACACACATCCTTGCCTGGGCTCGGAGCTGAGAAAGCACAGCAGTGATCAGCACGCAGGTCAGAATTTCAGCGAGCTGTCCAAGGAGAATTTACTCTAGCGTCTTCCTGACAAGAGACAGAGGTATAAAAAACAATACAGCAACTTCTGTTCGAGCAGTAGCTGTGTAAAATATTGTTCATCAGAGCTCTAAAGGCTACGTCAGCAGAGGAATAATGTCTGCAGCTTTCGGCTTGATATTCCTTTGGGCAACACGTTTGTGGGTTCGCCAAAGGCAAGGAGAAAGAGCGAGTGAAGGGCAAGGTCTTGGACTGTGCATCGTCATTTTTCATCGGCTTCGAGTTGTGTCTGCTTGATACGGGTTTGTAAACCAGCGGGAAGGCAGCCGGTGTTGCGTCTGAAGACCTGCGCAGGGTCGTATTGGGCTGAGAGCACTTTCCCCTTCTATTGGTGTGCGGCACAACAAAAGTACGTGTCGATGACTTGCAGTAGATGAGCAAGCTGAAGGGTGAGGAGGGCTTAAACCCAAGACCTGACCATCCTCTGTCTCACCTCTGGCTGTCACCAGATGGTGAGGAGAAGGTAAGCATGAAATAATTTGCTCCAGAATAACCCGGTGACAGGGAATGTTTCCAAGCGCTGATGATTTCTCAATCATTCCTATAGAAGGCCCAGAAATTTTGACTAGGACCAGACCCCTGTGTGTGTGCCACCCATGAATCCGGTCTCGTTTTTATAGTGCCGGGATGCGGAAGGGCACCCAACGTTCTCCGTTGATCGCCCACTTCCACTTCTTCAAATCAATCAGTTCCATCCTGAAAATCCAAGCACGTCCTGGGGAAGGAGACCGGTGAATGATGGACACAACAAACACGATTTGTATTTAGTTTGGAGCTTGTTAGGTGACATTTGCATAGCTACAATGTCAGATTCATTATTCATGAGCACAAACCGCAGTGACCCCCGACGCGCACAGGCCTTCACAAACACCGCTCCCAGAGCCCCAGGATCAGACGTCTGTCTTACTTTTCCAAGCAATTTCTCTTTACAAGGAGCATGGCGGAGTGACAGCTTGATTTTTTTATTCATGTGTGGGTCTTCTCGAGGCATAACATTTACCACGGTACGGAAAAAACAGGCTTGCAGGTCGGGGGGGGAAATGTTTTCAGGAAATTGTGTTTAAGAAGAGTTTTCAGGGGTGAGTTTGGGCAGGGAACAGCCACGTCCTTTCTCACCCAACCCAGGGCATCTCCCATCACACAAGAGCTCCTCTCCCACTGGGTGACACCAAAAAAGGGTCTGGGGTCCCCAGGAGGGGCTGGGAGCAAGCGAATGCCCCCCAGCAATGCAACTGATTTGTGTTTGTGTCTCCGAAGCAGGGGTACTGCAGAGCCCGTCCCATGGCAAGTGATGCTGGGAGAAGGGGAAGCATCCAGCCCTTCGGAGGACACACCGATGATCCTGGAAAAAGGAGGTGGAGTCAGCAGGATAAGAACAGGTGGGTGCCAAAGTGGGAAACAGGGTGAGGGAAATAGCTGCAGTGTTAGCGCAGAAAGGGATTAGGAGGTGACAGCACAGCACGCGGAATAGCCAACACCGTGATGCTTGTGCACTAACAAAAAAAAATAGCAGAAAAGCAAATGCCGAAGGGTATTATGCAGCATGTTGCGTGTAAGAGGTGGAGGGTTGCTATCCCGGAGGACAGGCCACAGCTGGAAGTACCTCCACGTGTTGCAAAGCCGACCATCAGATGCGCTCCATGGCCACCCAGGGAATGGTCGCCTTGGCTTACTGTGCAGTTAGGGGAGTTACGTTAGCGCTTTAGGAAAATCCTCCTGGAAAAACGCCAGAGCTGTTTTATTGGATCCTTCCACAAACGCCTCTCAAGCACGGCCAGGGCTGAGTCTTCCTCGGGCGGGAGGAATGGCAAAACGACCTTGGGGTCCAGCCATTAGCGCCAGGAGAAACAAGCGTCAGAACAGCTCCCTCTGTCAGTACATGGCCTGCAATAGAGAAATTAAAAAAAAAAAATATATATATATATATATATTTGTGAGGGAGCCTCGCACCGTTTCAGAACACCATTAGCATTTTTAGCACTGGGAGGGAGGGATCAGAAGCCGCGCTGGGAAGCGCTGCCAATCACACAGTGATTTGCTCTCAGTGTGAGGCCCTCTCCTGCCCTCTTACCCGAAGAAAATAATGTAATCAACACAATGACACCAGGAAAAGTAATTAAACATCTCAAAAATGCTAGAGATGCAGGCGAAAGCGAGACCGTGGTAGGATGCTAATTGCTGAATATGTTGCCCTTTTCTTGCTGTTCGGCGGCAAACGGAGATGGGAACGCTGTCCTCTGTGTCCCTTCACAACTCGCAGAGCAGGGATCTGGGGGGGTAGAGGCAGCAGCAGAGCCGTGACACCGTCCTCGCCCGCGTCCCGCGCCCAGCGTCCCTCCTTGAGAACCTCCACACCGCATCAGGTGAGAGCAGAGTCAAAGCCGAAAGCGGCGCAGGCTTAGGGCTGGGTTATTTCTCCCAGGTCCGGCTCAGATTTGCTCTGAAGTTTGGCCGGTGGCAGCCACTCCGAGCTCCCTCGTCTCCGCAGGGGACAGTAACGCAGGGGCGGAGGGAAAAGACGGCATCTTCGATGCGTCCAGGCTGATGGCCAAATTATCAACTGGCATGGAACCCCTTCTTCCGTTATGATTTTAATCGAGGGGAATATATTCTGGAGAGGTGCACAGTCACTTGTGAACAGGACCTTACCTTAACGCCTCTCTGCTCCGGCAACAGAAACGTAATTCCAGCATCGACCTCTCCCCTTGGCCAAGGCACCGTTGGGGGTCGCGTCCCCACCTTTCCGTCCCCGCTCGCCTGGTGGGTACGTGCCATCTGGTGGCAAATGGGAGGAAAGAAAATCAGTTTAAAATTCTTTTTGCCAGGACAGACTCTGTGGAGAAGGGGCTGAAGGAGCGGGCGGATTTGGCTGCTTTCGGGAGAAGGGGCTGTGCCGAGCAGCAGCCTGCGCAGCCCTCGTTCCGTCCTCCGCCACAGGCGTTGGACCGTTGCCAGTCCGATGGCTGGCGGATATTTTCCCAGGAGGTTGGTTTTTTTGATGGAGGTAGTAACTTGTCTCTGTAGATGTATTCTGGTTTCTTAGTGTAAGAGTTGAAAACTAAAAACGACCTGCAACGTCTGGCTTTTGAAGCTGCCCCTCTCCTTTGCTTTCAATTGCAATTTTTTCCACTGTTACCTGGCCTTTTCCCCCTTCTCTTCTTTTTCCCCTTTGCTGTCTCCTCAGTGGATAAAGAAACTAAAGAGGAGAAACAGTCAAAACCGGAAATCAAAGTCAAGAGCCAGAAAAATTTTCTTATGTTTTCTGTCCCTGATTTTTTTTTTTCTTTCTGATACAAGAAGAAAGCAGGGAAATGGGTATTGGGGTACTTGGAGCTTTCTCTGTGAAATACATTTGTCAAATACTGTAAATATTTAAGCTCAGAATGATGTACCTAGATTTATGGGGTTTTTTTAGTGCACAAAGTTGGTTGCCAGCACCCAAGTAGGAGCTGCCTTTCTGAAAATACGGTGACAGAAGAGAGAAATAAGTGAAATGGATTATTATCCACTTGGTATTGAACAGGATCACAAGGAGAAGGGTCGTGCTGGGGCAGAGATTTCGAAAGGCTGTGCTTCACCCGCGCGCGAAGGAGCAGCGCAGGGCCGTGCGTCGCCTCTGCCGCATGTATAGGTGTTAAATACGGCTTCGCCGGAGCATCGCGCTGCTGCTGACCCTCTGCGCTGGGGGAAGCGCACCCTAAAGCAACCACAGGAAACCTGCGTGCGTCAGCCGCCAGTACCGGGGTGACGGCAGGCGGAGGTGCCGCCCGCCTTGGCTGAGGAGCGGATGCTGCCCTCACTGACTTCCATGTGCATAATTGTGCTGTAAATTCTGCCCCGCTGTGTCCGCCTAATTACATCTGTGAACAAGAAAAAAATATCTGTATACATGTAGGGCTTTTTTCCAAAGCTTTCAAGGCCAGATATTCAAGTGTTCAGGAGCAGAGGCGGCTGCGAAACAGCAGAAGAAGGAAGTTGGGATTCACATTTGTCTGGTTTGATAGCGGGCACTTCTCCTGCCTGTGCCAGAGGTCAGGGTTCAGCGTCTGGGACAGCGAGGGTCTCACCAGGCCCTTTCTAGACCAGTCTCCCTATTTTAACTCGATACCCACAGGTTTTCCAGGCATCGTTTTCTCTTTTAATAAATATAGAGCGTTTCCCTTGTAGTCGGAGCACCGCTGTTGCTGCAGCCAGAGGACAGGGCCAGACTCTTCCCAGGGGCATTCACTGAAAGAGGCAATGAGCACGAACTGAAATACGGGGATTCCACCCAAGGAAAAAAGCTTTTTTGGGTGTTTTGTTGGTTTTTTTTTCTTATACATGAAAGCTGTCAAACACTGGAACGCGTTGTTCAGAGAGGCTGTGGTGTCTCCATCCTCAGCAATGCTCAAAACCCAGTGGGACACAGCCCGGAGCGAGCTGCTCTGAACCATCCTGCTCGGCGTACGGGGGTTGGACTCGGGGCAAACCTGAATTATTTTGTGATATCGCACCACAACCTCCCACCTCTTGTTTCCCTCCCAGGTGTGAGCCACCATGAGCACTGCTTCGCAACCGCCTGCATCCTGACGCCTCAATCACCTCTCCGCAGGTAAGGAAAGCCAAACCATCCCGACCCTGCGTCCGTTTTGGCTGGTTTCCTTCAAGGCCCAGAGCAGGAGGCAGCTGAGGGCCGGAGCCTGCGCTAACAGCAGCGTCTGCAGCCCCAAAAGCTGTTCTCTGCAGCCCTCTAGTGCTTTTTAAATACAGAAAAAAAAAAACAGAGTTTACAACAGTCATGGGGGGAAAGGGGCAAGGAGAGCTCCGGCTTGGGCCCCGCCAGCCCGTCCTGCGTTTGTCCCTGCTCAGGCGAAACATTTCATTGTGCCTTCTTTCACCACGCTGCCGGAATCCCGATTGTCCTCTCCCGCCGCACGGCCGAGAGACAGCACAGATCTCCTGGTGCCTGCAGCCGCTGCGCTGGAGCGTTTTCCCCAGGAGCTCACCGCAGCGTTTGTGTTTAAGTTATTAATTTTCCTGGGGAAGACAATGTAGCTATTTAAACATTGTTCTTCCTTGCAGCGCTAATTTAAAGCGGAGGCTTGTATTTGCTAACAGGACAGCGTGCCAGCCAGTGTTTACCTGAACAGTTCTAGTGTTTAGACAGGCTCCTGATCCGCAGAGCGCATTCCCACCAGAGAAGCTGCGCTAGCGTACAGAGAGCACGTTGGCCACGCCAAGGGCAGATGGTTTGTGCGGCACCGACATCCGGTATGGAAATTATTATATAACTCCATCCCATGGAGCATCACCGGGGGGATTCACTCCCAACGGACATCCCCTCTCCCCTTCTCCTACCTGCCCTCTTCAGCCCCTGGACCCTTTCTCCATCCCATCAGCCTTCCTCTCGTAGTGCGCAGGCTGTCGTTCCCCACACCCTACAGAATCAAGGATGGAACCCCGTTTTTGGAGGCCCCGTAAAGGGAACCAGTCCATTTCCCAACAGCTTTTGCCTGTTTGTGTTACGGTGATGCTAGATCATCACTGACAAAAACACAGGTGGAGCCAAGCTGGGAAACTTTTCCTGCCTCGGTTTCACTTCTGTCAAAAAGCCTCCTCCCGTTTTCATTAAAAATCTCCCCCTTTTGCCAAGTTAACAGCTACAAAGAAATTAAGAGTTAATTAAATGAAATAGTTGCTTTCCAGGCTCTTTCTGATAAAATCCTGAAAAGCTTCTTCACAACTGAATTTCTCCCACAAATCTCCACTTCAACAAAAGGAGTCGTCTGCATAGAAAATACTTTGAACAATTAATTCTCCGGAGCTCCAGAGGCAGATGGACGGATACCAACCACGCTGAAACAGGTCGACCATGCCTTACAGCGGTAGGATTAAGCTCTTCCTCGTCCCGAGCTCCAGGTCCTCCCACACAGCGCAGGCAGCCCGGACCCATTGCAATTCTCACTTTTCTCAATCAAACAGAGTAAAATTTCTTTAAAATGAATTAAGTGTTCTTTGACTTCACGCTTTCGCTGTTCAGGATCTGAAGAGTCGCAGTGCTGGGTTTTTATCCCAGCGAAGTTCAGAGGCTCGGCCAGGAAGGAGCTGCTGGCTCCAGGATGCTCCAGCTCTGCCAGCACTTGTGCTGGGACCCGTGTGTGGGTGGAACAAGCGGAACAGTTGCATGAACCACCACCTCCCCCGTGACAGTGACAGCGGTGGCTTCACAAGGGCCAAGTCTTCGCAAGGACTTGGAGACAGAAGTAAAAAACCAAGGCAAAGAGCAACCTGTGGGGGTGTGCCCGTGATTTGGTCCTTAAATTGAAAGGTGCTGTGGGGTTTAAGTCACAGATGTTGTGTAAACCCCGCTCAGGAGAAGAGGAATCTCAGCGACTCTCCAGGCTGAAGCTGCCTTTAAAGAAACAACCTGAATAGCCTTGTCATTTCCATTTTCCACGCATTTCTCTGTGCCGCGTGTTCTCAAGAGCGGGGAAGTTGAGTTTTCCCAGCACGACTGCCGGAGGCTGCTAACCCCTATCAGGGCTCGCTCAGCCACATCAAAGGGAACAGGACACATCAGAGGGGCCGCGGTCCCGTCCCGGGGGGGGCGAGGGGGTGGCGTGGGCTCTGAAGCATCCCTCAGCTTCTGGAAGCAGGGTTGGATCAGTAAGTGTGATGCAATGGCCCAAGCTGAAACAACTCCAGTGCTGCCGTTCTCCTGGGTTGTGTCTGAGCAGCACTGGCTTACTGCAGAATCACAGCGAGCCCCTTGGTCAGGGTGGTGGAGGGGGATGCCTTTCGCTCCTCTTCCAAACAGAGCAGCTGGAAGAGGAGAGAGAGGCGACGGCGGCTTTGGAAATCACAGCATCGTCATCGCGTCGCAGAAAACGACTGCAAGTCAGGAAATCCGGAGTGTTGAAAGGCTCCGTTTCCCCGATTTTTCTGGTGTTGATCCCCAAGCTGGCTCAAACACTAAATGCAGACCCCGGCATCGAAAACAAACCTAGAGTTTGCCACCCCTGCCCAAACGCCACAGAGGAAGGAGGCCCTGGGACCAGGACGAGCCCCAGGAGAGGCCTGGCTTCCCCACGGTACCATCTCACATCTAAAGCGAATGAAGATGCAGGGCTGTCAGGAATTCAGGGCCCCTGATGACAGAGCTGGATGCCTGGGCAAAATTTGCATCCTTTTGTTTATCCCAGAGCCTCCCACAGTCCGCAGCAGTGTTTCCCTTTGGTGTAAAGCAGGAGGGGGGCCCGCTTTGAAGGCTCAGCTCACATGGGAAGCGAACTCCTTGATTCCGGTTGACATTTGCAGCGAGGTGGAGGTGGTGGGGGAAGCGTTTCTCCGAGCCCCCTCACTCTGTGTGTTCAGAACCCTCGCGCTCCTGTGAAATGCGATAATACCAAGCGGTGGGTGGAAGGAACAGCACCAACGTGTCCCTCCAGGAGACAGGAGGGTTCAAAACCGCTCTGTGCGTAAAGACAATTCCCTCTGTTGCCGGCTTCCACACCGGCATCCCCGTGCACGCGGAGTGTTTCGCCCGGGAAGCGAGATGCACCGCTGCATTTTGTTCTGGCTCTCAGCAGCCAGAGTGGCTGTGGCGTTTGTTTCTCGGGATTCCTGATTTTAAAAAAAGGGTCAAAAATAAGGCTTTGCCTTTCCAGTCTCACACAGTGAGGACTTCTGTTACAGTAACACAGGAATATTACAAATCTAAGGTAAAACCTCCAAGGTGGCAAAAAACGTACCGTCAGGAGCAGCGCGGCGTTCATCAGCTCTAGAGAGAAGTCAGTTAGCCCGTACTCTCACAATTAGGTCTTAGTGGCGTTACTGCTTTTCCTCTACCTTAAGAATATTTCCCTCAAGCTCCAGCTCCTGCAGTCGGGTTGAAAAGGGCAGATTTTGGGCTGGCACTGGTGTCTGGGGAGAAGGAGCGGACAGCTGCCACGGTGGAAGAGCACCGGGTTCTTTTGCGTTGCGGCTGTGGCCTCAGCCGCCGTTTCTGCGTGCGTAGGGACGCCCAGACCCAGGTCCTGTGTCGGCCTTGGCCTCAAAGCTCACAGTGCCCGTGGGAAAGCGCTCGGCATCCCTCAGGATCACGGCCCGTAGCATTAAAACGGCCGCAACGCCGGGCAGCTGGAGAGCAGCCAGTTTGTATTTTTGCAAGATGGCAGCATTAGAAATTCGGTGTCTGGATGTGTGTCCTGGATCTTTTACGTTAATGCTGGCCGCTTTGACTCCTGCCCTGTGTCACTGCCTGCTCTGTATCCTTTTTTTTGTTCTTTGTGTTGTAACCCACCTAGAGCTGCCCTTTCTCCCTGCAAACACCTCTTTTTGCCTTCCAGGTGCCTGGGAAGCTCCGCTCATTACAGTTCTCTGCAGCACTTGCCACCAGGCTCCAGCTGATCCACATCCCATCTCCCATCCTTCCCAGGACCGCGCCACTGGGCTGAGGAGGCTGAGAGAGGTGCTGGGGTCTGCTGTCCGCCTCCCAGAGCAAACCCCTCTGCCTTGCCATCTTCCCAGCGCAGCCTGCCTCTCCCGCGGCTGAGTGCACACTGACATCTAACGGCATTCCCTGCTGCTGCCGGGCTTTTCCAGGGGAAAGGGAGCAGCTCCCCACATCTCTGTAAGTTACACCACAGCATGGTGCTGCTGGAGCAGAGAACTGGGAGGACTTCTGTTTCTAGAGAGATTTCTGTCCTGACACCCTCTTTAAAAAATCTCTGCAGAGGATTCATTGATTTCTTAACAAATCACGTTAACATTAAATCTCCTTGCAGAGCAGTGAGGTCTCAAAGAGCCTCAGAACACCCAAGCCATCGAAGCTGTGTCCCGTGGGACCTCAAGGCACAATGGCTGGACTCAGACATCTTCTTCTGCACTAGCAGCGGTGATTTCATGTGGGCTATATTATGATATTATGGACTTCCCCCTCTCGTAATTCAAGGTTTCAGTGATAGGTCTTGGTTAATAAGGGAGTCTCCTTACGCTGCTCATCCCACCAAGCTGTGGCATGGGACCAGGCATCATCCCTTGAGGTCCGCTCCTTGCCTGCTGTCCCATCTGTGGGTGCTGAGCATCAAGAGGGATGGAGGGGGAACCAGAGATGACCCAAATCCTGCTGATGATGATGTTTTTCCAGCAGAATGCCCTCCCTGGCATGTGGGTACTTCCAGGGTGAGGGTATCTCCAGGATCTTTCCAGCCACTGCAGCACCCAGAGGGACTGGTGCTCCTAGGATGGGCTCACCCCCAGCCTGAGCTTAAATAGAGCTCCTGGGCTCAGGGGGGAGGATGGAGGGGGGCCCAGCTGGGGCGGGTTTATTGGTGCACCCAGGGGCTGCTCCTCAGGTTTGGGGGAGTTGGGTTTGTGTGTGGTGAGGGCTCTGTGCTCCGAAATTCCTTCCAAAAAGTGGAAATGAAGCAGCTGCTCTTTGCTGCCCGCCTTGGTGCCTGCGGAGCGCTGTCCCGTGGCGTGGCAGGTCGGTGGTCAGGCCGTTGCTTTGTAAGTAGCAGTATTTCTTTTTTTCTCTACAAGTTTTTTTTTGAGCTTCTGAGTGTGGTTGTAGCTTTTCTTCAGTTGTTATGGCAAAAATTTAATCTGGGTGTGGTGAGAAGAGAGGATAATCCAATGTTTCTCCTGCTGTGTTGGTTTTGCTTTTGCTTTAGCTGAAGATTTTTTGGTTTTTTTTTTTTTTTTTGTCAGCAGCGATGGTGCTGGTGTTTGGTACGCTGCCTGCAACCTGGCTTGTATGTGCAGATCTGGTAAGGGGGAAATCATTTAATTGCTTACCTATGCATCGAATAAAATCTCGGAACCCTATTGTGCAATAAAATCTCTGCGTTAAGTTTTTCTGGGCACTGTAAAACTAAAAACTTTCTAACACGTGAGGGCTGCGTGAGCATTTCACTTCCCGCAGGCGCAGGCTTCCCACGTTCTGCTCTCTGTTTCCCGGGCTCAGGAGCTGCTGCGTGCAGCTCTGCGCTGGGTCTGGCTGCCGGTGTTGGTGCCCGAGATGTAAAATAAATGGGGAAAAATAAAATTTCCTGAGCGATGTCACTGTGGGGTGTGTAGGCACTGAAATGTTCGTGCGAAGCGTGGTTGGTTTCCTTGGTTTGCTGTTGGGAAATGGAGGGAGCACTGTGCTGACTCTAATAGAAATATTAAATTTCTAGAAATAATAAAAATACTAATAAAAATAATAGAAAACAATTTAAAAATTTATTCTTCTCAGCATCCCAACTTGCACATATCCACCTTAGCTCTGGGCTTCATTTCATCACCCAGCTCATCTTCCAGGCTGATTGCTCCCCGTGATAATTAGTGCTGTAACCCGCTCTAGCCCCGGCGACCCGAGCTGGCCGTCAGAAGCGAAGCACTGGCCACCGTCCGGTCCTTGCAGGCAGCAGACCGGCATGGCTCGGGTTAGCCCAGACCCCCTTGCAGCTACGCCGGGGTGCCAAACAAGATTCGATCCCCTTGAGCAAACTTTCCTTCTCCTCCATCGTTTTGCTGTGGCTCAGGGGACCGGGACCGGCTCGGCCAATGGTTTTGACGCTCGCTTTGTGTCGCAGCGAGGGAGTTCCTTGCCACGGCTTGATTTACGTGTGCTGTGCACCTGCAGGGACAAAGATGATGATTTATTGCCCTGCGTGGCTGCTTCAGGCTCTGCCCAGCCCCGCTGGAGGGGGCCTGCGTGCTGCTGCGGCCCGCGCGCTGGGCGGTTGGTGGCGAAGGACTTTGCCCTTCCTGTGGCTGGAGCGGCGGCGGCCGCGGCTGAGCCGCGTTTCAGAGCAAGCGTCGTTTCCTGGGGACCCCGACTGGTGTTTCGTAAGAGGGGCTGTCACGCGTGGGGCGAGCACTTGGGGGATGTGACCTCCTGCATCTGCAGAGGCGTTGGTGTGTGTTAGGCCCTGTTCCCACCTGAGCTAACTGAATTTCTTTGTTTTTATCTTTTTATTAGAAATATCAAAGCTACCAGTCTGCGAGCGTCAGAGGGACGTGGAAACGGCTTTCTGCTGCAGCCGAGCAGGCCGTGGACCGCAAGGGAAGAGGACTGATGGCAGAGGAGAGCAAACTTGAGAAGCTGGAAAGCGAATAAAGCACGGATAACTCCTTCCGAACTGGGATAAGCGTGGTGCCGCTGTGTATTAGAGCTGACTTAAAAAAAAAAAAAATCAAAACTGTATTGTGTCTGGCTCTTTTGGGCTTAGTAGGGATTGATTATTGATTGGTGAGAGTTGTACCCTGGGTCTGGGGGTGATTTGTAAGAATGGCAGAAAGCGATTAAACAAGAAAAGCCGAGGTGGTTGTCTGGAAACTTGTGCAGAGTGAAAACTAATTGTTTTTAAAGGACAGGGGGATATTGCAGGGAGCATTTGTGCGGGATGGAGGTGGGGCATTTCCTGTTTCTACCTGTGATGCACCCGCAAGTGGATTAAATTGTTTCCCCTTTCTGCCCGGTGTATCTGCCAAGGAATGATGACCATCTGACCCCTTCTCCCCCAAAATCAATTTATTGGTTGTGCAGGATGAAGCCATTTGCAGCAGACCAGGACAGCGTGCTGTGGGTGGATCTGGCTGTGATGGGAGAGGGAATTCTCGGTCGTCCCGCTGCGTGTGGCCGGGGTGGGTCCCTCCTCGCCGCGCTGGCCACAACTTCTCCTGTAACCAAGCCAGAGGAAGAAATTGCTTAACAGCAGCCGTGCTACGCAGGCAATTTCCTAAATCTCATCTAAATAGGAAATACTACCATCGGTGGATTCTTGCCAGCTCCTCTGAAGTTTAAAGCAAGTTTGAGGAAAGGAAAAAAAAAAAAAGTATTGCATTATTCATGCATGGAAACAATGCCTCACGAGCGCTCCCCGGGGTCTCTCCTACCTCCGAGCCCTCTCACATCCCGGCAATTTATAGGTGTCACGAGAGCACTACGGGGACGCGTTCTCACTTTGTTTTAAATCAGGGCAGAGATTAATCGTTGGGCTTGCTCTGTAATTATTCCCTTTGCACACAGAGCGCGTTCCTCGGGAAGGGGACCGGAACTCTCAGTGCGGCTGGGCTTGGTTCGACAAATGGTCTTGGCTGAGGAGGGGGGAATACTTGTGAATGTCAGAACATTCCAAGCTGACAATTAAAAATGTGATTTGGAAATGCTCCAGGCAGAGATTTAGGAGTGGAGCACTGGGTTTGAAAGCAGAAATTTTTTTTTTTTTTTTTTAATCAGAAACAGCCCTGAAGCAGAATGGGGAAGTTGAACAGAGGACAGAACCTGAGCGTGACGTCCGATGCCGGCATAGCCTTTCCCAGTAGCTCCGTGGGGGTTTTTCCTTTCCCTGCAAACCCGAAAGCTGCCGGAACTAAAAACCTTGAAGTCTTCTTCCCTAGATTTTTTTTTTTTCTTTTTGCAGTTCAGCTATTGAGCTGTGAATCCCTGGGTTATGTACAGTCAGGAGGCTGTGCTGAGGAAGATGAGGGTTTCTTGCCTGATGTGGATGTAAACGGGAATGTTCCCGGGTCTCCTTCCTGGTGTCGCTTTGCTCTCTGCTTCAGAAATCTAAAAGAAGTTTGTTTCTGTATTTAGCTGAGGCAGAACCAGTGCTTTGGAGCTGGATCCTTGTGCTGCCCATCTCTTGCGTCTGCCAAAATCTGACCATTAAATGTTTGACCCGGCTGGGATGAGATGCAGGGGATGGGTGGTCTCAGCCAGGCTCCGAGGCCGAGGTGGCAGCAGGGTCCCCAGGTCGCAGCCAGGGACGTGCTACGTGTGCCCCTGGGCCACCTCCACCACCGCTCCGTGCCTCAGTTTCCCGAAGGAGATGGGTTCTGACCCTTGGCACAGCCGAGCATCCTTGGTCGCTGCTGCTCCGAGGTGTGATTGCGGGGTGGGAAAAGCCTGGTGATGCCAGGAGATGGCACCATCCTCTCGGCTGGGGCTGCCCAGCTTTGGGAGAGCCCCAGATCTGGGGCATCGCCCTCCCTGCAGAGGGGCGAGGGCTGGCACAGCTCCAGGCTCGGCGTTTCTGCAGTAGGCGTTGGCCGCCGCAGCAAGCCCTCCGAGCTGCCCCTCGGGATGGCTGCCTGTGAAAAACACACCCCATAAAAACCTCATACACCCTCTAAAAACCTCATGCACCCCGTAAAAACCTTGTGCATCCCATAAAAACCTCATACACCCCGCTGAACCGCACCCCTCACTGCCCAGGGACTTCCCCGGGCTCTGCGGAGCGAGGCCAGTGATTTCAGAACAGCCCGAGCCATCTGGTCACCCCGGCCATGTCAAGGCCCCGCTTTGACGCCATTCGGTTCCCTTTTCAGTAAAAGAGGAATTACGAGGCAGCGGGAAGCGGTGTTTCGCCTTCTCCCACCCGCTGCAGCAGAGGGAGAGAGTGGATTCCTAGTTTCTGGTGAGCAGCCCCGGCCGGAGGCAGCCGGGCAGCCAGCCAGGTCTCCTTTTATCCTTTCGTTGCTGCCGCTCGGTGTTTAACGGCGTTTTGGGGAACAAAACGTGAGAGGAAAAGAACCATGAAAGCTGGCTTGGATGGAAGGTGACCCCTGCACGGCCTGGCTCGGGTCACCCGGCCAAGGAAGGGGCTGGATGCTCTTTGCCATTCCACATCCCAGTCTCGCCACCCCGGCGTTCCGGTGTCCTCTCCGTGTCGGCGTCGTGTGAAACACCCTCGTGCTGGGGAGCACGAGGGGCAGAAGTCCTGTTTGAAGAATATCTGGGCTTTATTGAGCTGGGATGCACCGTGCATCATCTCAAAACACCTCATCTGGGCACATCTTTGCTGTCTTACTCAGAATTAATCACATTTTTAATAGGATTTTATGCTTTCTGGGTGCAACAGGTGCCTGTTGGGTGCAGGGGAAACCTCCAAAAATCGCTGGTGTATGGTCAAGTAGGGGTTTTTCCTCCTTTTTAAAATTTTTTTCTGGTTCTCCCTGCGGAGCCGCCTACTCACCTCCCATCAGCTCAAGCGGCTGCACCGGGTCGCCTGTTCCCACCTTGACCTGGCTGCCGTCCCCGTCGCGGGCAGCACCCGCTCCTGCCACGTGCCCACGAGTGGGATGAGATGCCGGAAAAGCTGGAGCATTTTAGGGGGGAACCCAACCTCCCTGGAGATGGAGCCAGCCCCCGGGACGTCCCACCGCCTTCCCGAGCCGGCCTGCAAAGAGATTTTTCCGCTGGGCTCCTCGCAGGCGCTGGCTGGCAGCCGGCCAAGGAGTTCACCCGGCTGTTCAAAGGATTTTCTTGTTCTGCGCCCGGGCTCCTGGAGAGCCCCGAAGAAGGGCTCCTTTCACGGCCCTGCCTTTCCTAGACAGAAATTGTCTTTTTTTTTTTTCCAAACACAGCTTCCCTTCTGCTGGCCCAGAGCCCTTCGCCTCCCCACACCCTGACGTCAGGCCGCCTTTTGTGATGCTCCGGGCGGCATTTTGTGCTCCCATTTCTTGTCAGCGGCTTTAAATGACGGCCAGGCCGGGCAGCCGGCGAGGGGCGAGTGGGGCGGCCGCCGTCGGCTCCCGAAAGAGCCCATTGAGTTTGCACCTTCACCCGGGCGCGGCTGTCAGCCCTGATGGATGCGGCGAGCTTGGTCATCCAGTTTCTTGGTGTGATGGGAGAAGAAAATGCATTTTTTTCTTTTTTTTAAGGGTTTTTTGGTGGGGTTTGTAATGCAGCCTGGGTTTTTGAGGCTGACTGCATAGGCGTTCTGCAGCGTGGCCGTACCAACCGTGGCATGTGCCCGAGGGACCACAGCTCCATGTCCCGGGAGCGCTCTGGGCACTCTCGGCTCGGCTGCATCCCCCACAGGGATGAAGGGCTACGGCGCCAACGACAGCAAGGAGCCGTCGCAGCCCTCGCGCAGGCTGGCCAGAGGGGAAGATGGAGCGGGCCTGGCACAGAGCGTTTTCCTGAGACAGCTCTTGAGAAACGAGGCAGGCCGGCGCGGATGCCGTCACCCGCCGATGCGCGGCATCACGGCTCAGGAAACCATTGCGCCACAGCCCCAAAATAGAAACCATCCCCAGAAAACTGATTCCCTTTTCCCTCCCTGAATTCTTGCATCAGCTGTGGCCACGCATCCTCGGCTCCCAGCTCTGTTGTAACCCCCGAAGGACAGAGCCCAGACTGTGGCGGCGGCGGCGGTGGCTTCGTGCGTCGTCCCGGGCTTCGTGCGGCTCCATCCGTACGCGCACGCCGCCAGCCGTTGTCAGTGATTCTCAACTTTGCCCGCCCTGCTCCTTGCACTCGAAATTTTCCAGGCTTGGCGCGAGCCCAGCCGGCGGAGTTTGTTTTGCAAGCGAGCAAAATCGGCTCAGTGTTGTCAAGCTCAGCGGCCGCACGAGCGAAGTTCAGGTCTCCCCCTCGCCCCCGGCTCTTCCCTCTGCCGTGTTTGCCTTTCTTCTGGCATCGGCCCGCTGCTGCCTCGGCCCGTGCCGGGGCCGCGTCCCCTTGGCCACAGGGCTCCTGTCCCCGCGGGCGTTGCGCTTGCTCCTCAGAACGCCTCGCCACTGTCCCTCCGCACGGGGACCGAGCAGGCTCCTCGTCCCGTCCCCCACCTCATCCATGGAGGGGACCCTCGCGGTGTCACCAGCCCGGTGTCACCTTCTGCTTGAGTGTCCCGGGGCCGGCAGCACAGCCCTGTCCCTGTCCCCAGGGGCAGGGGAACGGCAAACCTTCCCCGGACGGGGAAAGCGGAGGCGAACGCGTGGCCGAGGGCGGCTGCCGCGGGGTCTCGCCCTCCCCGTCTGCTGGAGGCCTGTCGCGGTCCCTTCCCCACGCCACTACCAGCCAAATTCCGAGCGTTTAAGTGTTTTCCGGTCAAATGCAAGGCCTTTTGGCCCCGCGGCGCGGTGACTTTCTTGGGCTCGGGTGTAAATCTAAGCCTTCCCCTCCCGGGGATCACATCCCTTGGGAAAGGCAGGTATGAGATGCTGCAAGATCTCGGAGGATCTCCAAGCGCTCGGGAACATCCGATCCCTCCAGGGTCGGGCGCTCTCCTTCCCGGAGGAGCGGAGAGCGCCTGGACCTGTTCTACCTGTGCGCCGTTTCCCTGGGCAGGTACGAATTCCTGCCATTCCTGCCGGGCTGAGTCACCCGTGTCTCTCGGCACCATCCCTGCAGCTCCCAACCTCCATGATCCTTCACCTCCATCTCCGCTTCCGAAGGTGGCAAGTGAGTCATTCCCGTGGGAAGCGACGGGGGGGTCACCTATCGCACTGGGGAGTCTCAGCCCCCGGGGAGGGGAGACGTTCCGTGTTTGCTTTCCCACGTTTCCCCCGGCGAACGCCGTGTTTTCATCGCACGCTCCAGCGGTGCCGACGCTATCCCAAAGCTCCCGGCTCTGGGAAGCTGGCCGGGTCGGCTGTCGGCAGATGCCCGGGAGGTCGCTGCGTGGGGACACGGGGGCTGCGGGTGCTGACTCAGCAGCGTCGGCCCGGCGCGGGGACGGCGAGCCTGCCAGGCCGGCGCAGCGCAAACGCCGGCCAAACGAGCAGAACAAGGGCAAACACATCGAGCTGGGGCATGTGCCACGCATTGTGACCTGCCGCCGCGCCTTTTGTCACGGCCGGATTAACGGCCCCGGAGACTGAGGGCCTCTGTTCCCTCGCCGGCTGCTTTCCGGCCGGACTTGGGTGCTTTTCCCGGCCAGACACCGAGGTCTCTTGGCCCTGCTCCGGCTGCTCGGGGAGGAAGGGCGAGCATGGCGATACCTCCTGCCTGCATTACAGGGGGATCCTGAGCCCCACGGTGCGTCCCGCAGCCGTTTGAGGGGTCGCCCCCCCCCCCACCAAAAGCCACCCCAACCCCCTCCTGCCCGTCCCAGCTCCGTGCATCCCACCCCACTGCCGGCCGCGGGGTCCCGCCGCAAAGCCCCCAGAAAAAAAAAATAAATAAACAGAGCCCGGCCACAGGATTTTTAAGGGCACGGCCAGACGTGCAGCCGCTCGAGTGCTCGCTGCGTCGCCGGCCGCCGCGGCTGAATGCCCCTTGTGTCAGGCGACCGCGGCAATGGCGGGCGGCTTCCCGCCACCGCGGCGGCTCGCGAGGGCCGGCCGGCCCGCGGCGGCCAAAACACCTGGCAGAGGGGACCTGACGGCCACCTCCTCCTCCGGCTGGAGGAGCATTCCCAATCTGGACTGCGCTTATCCCCTCCTCCACCGCTGCCGGATAAAGATAAATATATGTATATATTAAAAAAAAAAAATAAATTGCGCGCTAGCCGGCCGCTATTGACATTGCCCGAGAGGTGCCAGCCTGCACCGGCCAACAAAGCCTTTTTAGTGGCCAGGCTTGAACCGGGGAGTCCGTCGGTCAAAAATCCTTTTATTTTTAGAGGGTTTTTTGTTTTTTTTTTTTCTGCGAAGAAGAGCCATAAACAGAAAGAAAACGTCCTGGAAGGAACAAAACCCCAAGAAGTTATTTAGGAAAAGAAAAAGGAAAAAAAAAAAAAGCCTTGAATAAAATGTACATTCACGGGGGAAAAGCCCGGCTATGAAAGAGCCTTTCAAGCTGGCAGAAAAACAGAACCGGTGGCTGCAAGATAAAGCCAGGAAAAAAAAAAAAAAAAGCCAATAAGGCCCCGTTTTTAGCGGGCAGGCGGATTAGAGACGTCAGAGGCGCTTCCCCTCCGGCTGCAGCGCCGGGACGGATCGGGACCCCCTCCCGGGGCCAAATTTGGGATGGGGGTGCCGCCGGGATCCGAGCATCCCGGGGCCAGGACGCCTGACCCTGGGTATAATATTTAATTTATCCCGAGCCATACATTGAGAAAATAAACACGGGGGGGCTGAGCACACCCCCAGGCTGCCGCAGCCTGATTGATTTCTGTGTTTGCCAGCGAAGCCAAAAAAACATCCCAGCGGCTACAATTTGGGTTTGTGTGAGCCGGCGGGGCAGGGGCGGGGAGGGCGCGGGGCGATGTTTTCCCTTTGCCTAATTTTTCACGTTCACAATCCAAAATAAACAGGCGGCCGGAGGCTTTTATGCCGGACAGCAGCACACAGCCCCCTTGTTACGCGGCTTCGGGGCAGGGTATGGACGGGGGATTTGGGGAGTTGTTGGGGTTTTTTTTTGTTGTTTTTTTTTTTTCCCTTTTTTTTTTCACCGCCACGTCAGAATATTTGGAGCGGAGAGGGATGAGCGGATCGAGCGACGGCTGCAGACGGTGGCGTTTGCCGGCGATACTCCCCGTCCGTTGCGGGGCCTGGACTCTCCTCCTCGCATCGTTTTGGTGTTTTGCAGCGGGGGAAATCACCTAAAACGGGGAAATCACCTAAAACGGACGCTGAATTTGTGCTCTGAGGCGTTTTCGGGTCGGTTTCCCCCCCCGGCCCTCCAGCCCCCATCGCAGCCCGTGGGCAGGCAGACCGGGGCAACGCGAAGGCGAGCTTCCAAAAATAAATACGTAGCGAACGCGCCCTCCCCACTTTGTGAAAGGGGAGGGGGTTTGTACGCCTTTTTGGGGGTTTTGCCCTAAATCGATGGATTTGTGGGAGCAGGCCTCGGTTCGCCAGCTCTGCCCGGCGAGGGAGGATCTGCCCCCAGCTTCACTTAACGTGGGGGGGGGAAATACAACCCCTTAATCTCCAAACCCAGAATAAGCCACTGACAAAGAGTGATTTGAAAAGGAGGAAAAAAAAAAAGAAATAAAAAAGAAAAACGCAAAACCAAACGCGCAGAGGCTCCGGGCGCTGTGCACCTTGCCAGCAGCGGGGCGAAACAATTCAATAATTGTTTTTTGTGGTTTTATAACAGCGAGAAAAGCACGAACCCCTCGGGCTGGCGTTGGAAGGGGCGGCTGGAGCGGCGGCGGGGGATGCTTTCGGCCGGGGGTGCCGGGGGTTCCAGGGGTGCCGGGGCGGCCTGCGCGCAGCCGGCCCAAAGCCCCGCGCAACACCCTCGGCCAGGTCTCTGCGGGCTCCTCGCTGGGTTTTCTTTGGTCAAACACAATCTGTTCCCCTGCGGGATTGCTCCCGCCCTTCCATGGTGATTGGTTATAAATAAAAAAAAAGATTTAAAAAGTAAAAACCTGCATTTTTTTCCTTTTAACCCCATGACTCTCCATTCAATCACCCCTTTTGTCGCTCGCCCCCAAAGCCGGGATTTTTGCCCCGTCGCCCTTTCACAGCGCATCCTCGCGCCCAGAGAACGAGCCGCCCGTCGCTACGACGCGCCCGCAACTTCCCGGCGGCTTTCTAGGCACCGGCGAGCATCCCCAAATTCCTCCGGCCTTACTCTGCCCCGCTCCTCCCCGACTCTGCCGGCCCCGCCACCATTCCTGTTCTTGGGGCGACGGCTTCCACGGCGTGATTCACGCCAGGAGTGGGAGGACGGTTGCGAAGGAGGAAGCCTCTCTTTACAAATAAATATTCCGATTATTGGCCCAGGGTGCAGGGGAGGGGAAGGTGAGATTCAAGGGAAACAACACAACCTCGCCGGCATCGGCGGCATCACCCGCGTTGGTTTCCCTTTGGCAGGGGGTTTGGTGACCCCGGCCGTCACCGCGGCTGCCCCAAGACTCAGCAGCCAGTGGGGTTTATTCCTTCCCCGGGGGCTGGATAGGCCTCGCGGCGCATCCCAGCTCGGGCCGCCAGCTGGGATTTTCTCAGGGGCGAGGGTTGCTCCCCGAAAGGTTGAAGCATTTTTGGGTGCTCAAAGGGATGGGGAGGCGAGGGCGCGGCCTCCAGAGCCACCCTTGGTCAGGCGCTCGCTCATGGCCAGGGCTCCGGTGGGATTTTGGGAGGTGGGCGATGGCGGCTGCACTGGAACACTTGGATTTGGGGGGTGGAGTGGGGGTAAAACTCGGTGCTGGGGATTTGGGGATGGGCAGCGTTGGGGAATCGAGCTGGCGGCCCCTTCAAAGAGCTGCTTTCAAGTGCGGAGGTGAGATGGTATCACCTGGGAACGCCGGGAAGGCTCGGCTCCAACTGCAGGGCCGCGAGCAGCTCCCCGGGGAACGCTGCCTTAGCACCAGCACGGCCATGGCGGGGTCCCCGCACTGGCGTCAGGGCGTCCGCTCCCTCGGACGGCACCTGCGAGGCCAAGCCCCATCTCAGGAGGCTTCTGAGGCCTGAATGTGGCTGTCCCAGGGGATGGTCCTCCAAGGGTCATGGGAGGCGTGCTGGCCACCAGCCACTTTTTGGCCATGGCCACATTTTTGGGCCATGGTCAACTTTTTGAGCCACAGTCAACTTGAGCCATGCCCAAATTTTTGGGCCACGCCCAACTTTTTGGGGCCATAACCAACTTTTTGGGGCCACGACCACCTCTTTGGCCATGACCACCTCTTTGGCCATGACCACCTTTTGGGCCACGACCACTTTTTTGGTCCCCATCGCCCCGTCAGGCCCCACCGCGTCCCCCATCCCCGTACACCATTCCTGCCTTCCCTGTGGAGGAAGCCTGGGCTGGGCCCCGCTGGTTTGGGGATGACAAAGGCTGGGATCAGCGGGGTGGGAGCCGCGGGGCGAGGAAGAGGAAGGGGCGTAGGCACTGGCCGGTGAAGAAATGGGCTCACGGTCGGTGAAGCAACCAGGGAGACACGGGTGGGCTGCTCCTCCCCCCCCCACCCCTTACCACCTGGGGGCGACCCCAAAACCCCAGGGGGGCAAAGCCAACGGTTCCCTTGGGGAGTGGGCTCGGATGGGCCGGGTGGGTTTCGCCGCTGAGGGGGTCCCAGTGCGAGCCGTGACTCACCCCACGGGTGTCATCCCCCCGCCCCCAGCAGCAAAAGCCACTCACGGTAATGACACAGCGTGACCCGCCCCCGCCCCCCCCCCCAGCCCAAATTTCAGCCTGTGAGACAAGAACCGGGTGGGAGACGGGTGGGACACGGGTGGGACACGTGGGGCTGTTTCCCCCGTGGGGGTAGGGTGGGGGGGGAGCAGTGCCCGCCCTGCGGTGGCTGAGGGGGTGCCGAGCAGCTGGGGGGGGGGGGGGCGGGGGCGGGTACATGGGGGTCCTGGGTGGATCCTGGGCGTGTTCGGGGGTGGGGTCCGTGGGTGCCCTGCGGGGTCTTAGAGGCGTCCCTGGGGGTGTCGGGGCGGGGGGGGGGGGGGGGGGGGGTCTGCGTGTTCACAGTGGGTACTGGGGTGTCCCGTGGGGGTTTGTGGAGGTCCCGTGGGGTGCCTGGGGGCGCCTGTGGGGTCCCGGCGGGATATCGACGTGGTCCGGGGGGTCCCGGGCTGTCCAAGGGGGATCTGTGGGGTCCCGGGGGGTCCTGGGGGTGCCCAAGGTGGTCTGTGGGGTCCCGGGGGTTCCCAAAGGGGTCTGTGGGCTCCCGGGGGGGCCCTGGGGGTGCCCACGGTGGTCTGGGGGGTCCCGGGGGGTCCCGCCGGGGTCTCAAGGGGTCCGGGGGGTCCCGATGGGGTCTGTGAGGTCCCCCGGGGGTGCCCCGGGGGGCCCGTGCGGTGCCCGGGGTGCCGGGGGTGGCCCCGCCCCGGGCCCGCAGTGGCTGGCGGCGCAGCCCGCGCCCATTTCCGCCGGCGCGGAGCCCGGCCCCTCGCCCCGCCGCTCCGCTCCGCGCCCCGGCCCCGCCGCTCCCGCCCCGCGGCCCCTCCGCAGCCAGCCATGCCGGGAGAGGCGGCGGCCGCGCTGGCCATGGGTAGGTGCGAACGGCCGGGACCCCCGAGCCCCCGACCCCCGCGACCTCGGTACCCGCGGTGATCCGGTAGCCCGAGCCCCGGGACCCCCCTACCCTGGTACCTCGACCCTCGGGACCCCTCAGCCCCCGACCTCCGGGACTCTGGTACCTCCAGGACTCCGACCCCCAGGACCTCAGTGCCCCCGCTCCCCGGTGCTCCGGTACCCTGGTACCCCAATCCCTGAGGCCCCCGACCCTCGGTACCCTGCTAGCCCGACCCCCGGGACCCCCCTGCACTGGTAGCCCCGACTCTCGGTGCTCTGGTACCCCTCTACCCTGGGACCCCCCTACCCCAGTACCTGGCAACCCCCAGTACCCTGGTACCCCCCTACCCCTGCTACCCTGGTACCCCCATCCCTGATACCCCCTGACCCCCAATATCCCCCTACCCCAGTACCCCTGGAACACCCTGACCCCCAGTGCTCTGGTACCCCGGTACCCTAACCCCCCCAAACCCACCTACCGGGGTACCCCAGTACCCCCAACCCCCCTACCTGGGTACCCCAGTACCCAGACCCCCCCCTAACCCCCCTACCCAGGTACCCCAGTCCCGCTGACCCCCAGTCCCCCAACCAGCAGCACCGGAGGGGTTTGACCCCCCCACCAGCTCATGGCATCCCCCCATTGCAGGGGGGGCAGCAGCGTCTGTGCTCCCCCCAAAACTTTCTCAGCAGCTCGATCCCCACCAAGCCTCCGTAAATAAGTTTTTTTATTTTTAAGCGCAGCGCTTTTTGCCAGGGCCGGGGGGGGGGGCGGGGGGTGGTGTACGGGATTGGGGGGAGTCGGGTTGTGAAGCGGTGCCTTCTCGCTCCTTAAACCCTGCAAAAATATTTGGCTTCGGTCCCTCCCGGAGTTATTCGCCTCTCGCTTGTGGGAACGCGCCTTCACCACGACTCGTGAGTACGGCCTCGGCGGGACAGCCAGCCCTCCAGCCCCGCTCGTTTATTTTAGGGCAGAGTTAATTAGCCAGAGCGTATTGCTGGGCTTGTAATTAAAAGGAGGGGACAGTAATTGCCTGCTCCCCTTTTGCTGGGGAAAGGGGTGAGGCAGCGGTGAGTGAGGGCGGGTGCCGGCAGCCGAACCCACGGGTACGTGCCGCTGGACCCAGGCGACGCTGCGCGCGGGACGGGACGGATCCGGACACGCTTCCCAGATTTGATGAGGACGGAGGCGGGAGCGTGCAGACCCGGGGCGTGGGAGCTCCTCGCCGCGGTAGCGGGGAAGGTGACCCCGGGGCTGGGGCTGCGCTTGCTGGGCTTTGGTTGGTGCTTTTTTCGTTTGGTTTTTTTTTTGGGGGGGGTTGGTTTTGTTGTTGTTGTTGTTGTTTGGTTTGGTTTGGATTTTTCCCCCCGTGCCAAAGGAGAGTTGTTGTGCATTCCCTGCCCGGGTCACGCACAGCACCGGGGCTCTGCCGCTCCTCGCCGCAGCTCCGCGATGAAACGGGGGCCGGGATGAGGCAGTGCCAGCGCTTTGGGGCCGGGATGAGGCAGTGCCAACTCTTTTCCTGCACTTCGGGTTCTTGGCCCTGCTCCAGCCCTGCTCTCCGGCGCTGGTGCCTCCGCGCTCCGCTCCTGCGGCACAGCTCCTCGGCCGAGCAGCCCCGCTGGGGTCGGTTATTCCAGCACCCTCATCCCTCCTCCTCTTCTCCGCTGCCGCTGCCTTGCTGCTCGTGCAGCCTCAGACCCCTTGGGTCGCCCATCGTGGGGGGCTGAGCCGTGGGTTTCCCACCCCACTGGGTGTCCTGCTTTCCCAAATTCCCCATCCAGGGGTGATGGGTGCTTGCGGCCCCCAGCCCGGGTTGGGTCGGAGCCTTGGCGGTGCCCCGTGCGCTGCGTGGGGAGAGGATGGTGTTTCTAAACGGCGTCGCACCAGCAGATCCGAGCTTCTCCGGCCCAATGCATGCGCGTCTGACGGCCGCCGAGGGCTGATCCGCAAAGCCGAGGGGAAAATCTGAGCCAGGTGGATTAGGAGGGGAAATTTGGGGCAGGGGACAAACCCCGGCGAAAGCCGAGAACGTTGGGAGTCGAGCCCTTGGCTGGCGGCAGAGGAGAAGCGGAGGCTGGTGGTTAACGTCCCGTCGGAGTCGTTAAGCGCGTTTGTCCGTCAGCGGGGCTCGGGGTCCGTCAGCCGGTGGGGTGTCCCCTGCCAGGAGGGTGAGTGTTTGTTTCTGGGGGTGGTGGCAAGGAGACCTTCCCAAAATGGGGGATCCAGGGCACGGACGGGGATGGGATGGGGATGGGGCTTGGGGGCACGGCCAAGCGCCAACTTTGCAACAAAACCGGAGACGTTGGAGCGGGATTTGGATTGGGGTGAGAAAATCCGAGAGCGGGGCTGCGATGGGACGGCTGAAAAACCGAGTGAGGGCGGCTGCTGCTGCAGGCTGCCTGACGGACGCGGCCCTGCTCCCAGGGTCCCAGTTCGGCCGGTCAAACCAAGGGCATGGGTGTCTCCGTGAGGTGCCTGGTGTCCCCACGCCGGCTCTCGAGGAGCTCACCGGAGCCCTCGGCCGGCATCCGAGATGGAAAAGCCGCTGGCGAGTGGCTTCCTCGGCCGAGCTCCTCCGGCCAAAGCGGCTGGAACGCCAGCGGGACGTTACACCAGCCGCTGGGGAAGAGGCATGACCGGAGCCGAGCGGGGTCCCGGCAGGAGGACGGAGAAGCCGGAACGCCGGGATAAGGCTGCGCGGTGAGGCAGGGCTGAGCTGTTTCCCAAATAACGCTCGCTTTCCTCGGCGTGCGGAGGCGCAAGCGTCGGCACGAGCCGCTCCGGGGCAGGAGGGCGAAGCATCTTCCAGCAAGGAGCTGGCGGCGGCAGGGAAAATGAAAAACAAAACTTGGGAGGAGAAGGGATGCCTCAAATTAATTTCCATGGGAAGAAAAATCCCCGGAGGCTGGCACCGGGAAAGGTGCGATGGGGAGAAGCCGAAATGAGGGAAGCGGCTGGGAGAGCTCAAGGCGCCGGTCGCCGCCGGGGTTTGCCGGGTGCGAACCCCCAAGGGCTGGCGCGCGGCTCGGCCCCTCGCCCGTCGCCGTTCTGCGCGATTTGCTGCAGCCCGCAGAAGAAATTGGGTCAAAGCCAGCGAAGGGGCTGCGGGGTCCAGCTGCCCCAGCAAAGCCTCTTAACTGGGGAGGGGGGCCACCCCAGTCCCCTCTACCTCCCCAGAAATGATGGCTGGGGGGGGTTGTTCTGGGCCTGCAGCCCCCCACGCTTGGCGTTGCACGGGTATTTCTGCACGGAATATTTTTTGCCTGCGCAGGACCCGCCGTGCCGGGGTGTTTTGGACCAGGAAGCCTCGCTTTTTTTGTTTGTTTGTTTGTTTTGTGGGGAAAAAGAATAATGTGTGTGTATATATATACAAACAAAAAACACCCCGCCGAGGTGTCAGCCAGCCGTCCCGGCCGGGGGGAGCGCGGTCCGGCTGACCCCCGTCTCTCTGGCCTCTCCGCAGGTGTGCTGCTCGCTGCGTGCCACGCGCTGGAGAACACCACGGCGGCCAGGAGCGGTGAGTCCGCCCACGGCGGCGGAGCGGGCGCCATCCCGCGCGGAAGGGGTTTGCCGGGGTGGCCGCGTTGCCGAACCTGCCCGGGAAGAGGTAGCGAAGGAGGGCGCGAAGGAAACCGTGCCGCGGCTCCCGGCGGGAAGCTGCCGGTGCCTGACGCCGGCTCGCGGGGGCACCGAGCCGCTCGCGTCCGATAAATCGTCTCATTCATAAACACAGCACAAAGGGCTGCCACGGCCAAGCCTGTCGTTTTCCCTGGCGTGGCGCGGGGCTTTGCTGGTCGGTGGGGATGTGCCGGCTGCGGGAAGGGCTGTTTGCAGACAGGGATGGGGGGAAAAAGGAAAAAAAAACCTCATTTTGGGGGGGCTGGAAAATGGCATCGGTTAGGAAGTGTTAAAGGAAACGCTTCCGCGGCGCTGGGAGGCTCCGGGGCAAAACCCCGCGGCAGGGCAGGCGCCGGCACCGCTGAGGGTGCTCGCAGCCCCTTTCCCGACGGATGCGTGCCCAACTTTTTGTGTGGGAGCAAAGGGGCTGCTCCGAGGGGTGCAGCACCGGTCGGGGACGCGACGGGGACGGGGTCCGTGCGGGCGGCAGCAGCGCGGGGCGGCGAGAGGATGGGGTGGCTGCAATGTGGCCGGCAGCTGCGAGCGCGGCGAGGCTTAATGCAAGCCAGGACGCCCCGCGAGCCGGCGCTGGATCCGGGGACGCGCTGCCGGCCAGAACAAAGCCCTGCCGACGCCGTCCCCACCGGGGCACGGCCGTCGGAGCCCGGGCTGCAGGGGGAAGGCGGGCGCCGGCAGCGCCAAGCTGTGTTTGGGGCTCGGCTTTGCGGGTTAAAACCCCAAAAAGGGTGATTTGGGGGGGGAGATATTGATGCCAGAGCCAGGAGGCGTGGATTTTGCTGCCGACTGCGGTGGCATTTCTCACCACGAAGACCAAATCCCGGCTCCTGGCTCTCCGAGGATGCTGCCGCCAGCTCTGACGTCTCCGTCCCCACGGCCGGAGTCGGGGACGTCGGGCCACCACCCTGGCACATCGCCGGCTGAGCCGACCCCGTGCTCCGTCTTTCCTCGCTTCGCCTCCCCGAAGACCCGGAAGCATTCGGCAGACGTGGGTTTAATTACCCCAGCCTGCCATAAATTCACAGCAACAGGAACTTGAGGTGGCTTTGAAACGACAGCGATCGGATGTGCTTTATACCCCGGCTAATCCCAGCGCAGGATATTTGTTTTCCGTTTGGGCTGCGGAGGATAATTTAAACCAGCGCGGGGTGTAATGGAAAACAGCATCCCGGCAACACCACCGGCACGGGGCTGCAGCCGGCCCCGCCGCGCTTTAACTCTCTCCTCCTCCATTTGAAGCTTTAAGCTCTTTAGGAAATTCCTCCGGTGCCGGCGAGGCTTATTTTCGGCGCTGGTTTAAGTAGGAACCCGTCTGGGCTCCTTCGGGTCGTCCCGGCCAGGATGCGGCCGCAGGGCCGCGTCCCGTCCAGCAATCCCAAAATTAATACTTCCAGCCCTAAAACACAGCTACCGACCCGTTGTCGGTGCCGCCGGCGCAGCAAACGTCCCTAAAAACGCCGTCTTCTCCTTGTTTTTGCTCTCAGCTCCGGGCCCGCCGGTGGCGGCGGCGGTGAGGTCGCACTTCAATGACTGTCCCGACTCTCACAGCCAGTTCTGCTTCCACGGCACCTGCCGGTTCCTGGTGCAGGAGGACAAACCGGCGTGCGTGTAAGTGCTGGGGAGGGGTTAAAAAATCCCAAAAAAAACCAAAAACCCCAAAATTCCTACAGTTCCAATCCAGGCGGGCCCTCTGGGCGAATCCCCAAAAAGCGGGGTTGGAGGCCGCCGTGCGCCGGCGCTGACGGCCTCGGCGTGTCCCCCCCTCGCCGGTTGCAGGTGCCACTCGGGGTACGTGGGGACGCGGTGCGAGCACGCCGACCTCCTGGCCGTGGTGGCCGCCAACCAGAAGAAGCAGACCATCACCGCCTTGGTGGTGGTGGCCGTGGTGGCCTCGGCGCTGCTCATCGGCATCTGCGTGCTCATCCAGTAAGTACGTGAGGCAGCGCGGGGGTCGGCTCAGCGCCCCTCCGAGACGATTTGGGGCAGGATGCGGCCCGAGGAGGGGGGTCGAGACACCCCAAGCCCCTCACCCTGTCCCTTCCTTGTTCCCTTGCAGCTGCTGCCGGCTGCGGAAGCGATGCCGGTGGTGCCGGGCGCCCGTGGGCGGCCAGGAGAAGCCGGGTGGGCTGCTGAAAGGGGGCACCTCCTGCTGCCACGCCGAGACGGGTAAGGGGGCCGGGGGGCACGGCGGCGGGACGCTGGCCACCGCCGGGGTGTAACCGCGCTCCCCGTCCCCTTCCCCGCAGGGGTCTGACCGAGCCGGGGGTCCCGCCGCCACCCCCCACCCAGGACGCCCGCGCCGGGGACCAGCGCAGCATCTCTCCTCTGGTTTCGGTGTTTTTTTGTTTTCTTTTATTATTATTATTTTTCTCCTCCTTTTTGTTTTGCCTTATTTTCTCCCCCACCACGGAAGACGGCAAGCGAGTACCCCGGCGGGAGACGCGCTCGGCAGCACCGTAAGCGCGCCGGCAGCGGCAAAGTGCCGGCCGAGCCGGGCACCGCCCCGTCGCAGGGCCAAACCCCGGCCCAGCAAAGCACAACGTGGGGTTGTTTGTTTGTTTGTTTCTTTGGTTTTGGGTTCGTTTGTTTGGTTTTTTTCCTCTTTCTCAGATTTTTTTTTTTTTTTTTAAACCAGAACCCCCCACTCCCGCAGGATGGGGCTTTATTTTTCTATAGAGACAGAAGCGCCGGCGAACCCGCCGCCTCGGCGGTCGCACGGACCGCGCCGACTTTGGGGACAGAGACAAGCTTTTTATTAATAATAAAATGAACCTTAATCCTAGGAAACCTCCTCGGGCCGGTGCTCTAACCTCCCGGCGCAGCGTTAATCCTTCCCGTAGTCTTCGCCATAACCAACCCGGAGCTTTTTCCTTTGGTTTTTGGTTTGGTTTTTGGTTTTTGTTTTGTTTTTTTTTTTGTTTGTTTGTTTTTTTAAAAAAAGAAAAGTCATGGTTACTCTCATGTCTTCTGTATATGTTGCACTGAAAGTTAATATTTAATGTTTTAATTTATTTTGTGTGGTTAAATTAATTTTGATTTCTATAATATGTTATTGTGATCAGCTGTTCTTTTTTTTTTTTTTTTTTTCCCCCTAATACCTGGATTATAGTTATTTAAGTGATATAAAGGACACTTTTTTTTCAGAAAAACTTGTCTCTGGAGGCTTTTTTTTTGGGGGGGAGGGCTGTTGGGTCCTAGGCACGGGGAGGGGCTTGGTCCCGTTCCTCGATGTTTTCAGCCCAAAACGGTGCAGGCCCGATACCCCAGGGATGGGCTCAGCCCCGTTTCCCCACGTTTTCAGCCCAAACCGTGAAGCGAAGAGGGCGGGTGGATGGGGGGGGAGGGGTCCATGAGCTCCCAAATGCGGGAGGGGGTGGCTGCGGGGGGGGGGGGGGCCCTGGTCCCTTCCCGCCCAAACGCCGGGCCCCGCCGCCTCGGTTCCCGGGTCCCCGGGCGGGGCCGGGGCCGGTTGCCGCCCCCCGGGCCGGGGCCGGCCATGGCGGAGGCGGCGCAGGGCCGGGTGCAGGCGGCGGTGGAGAGCGCGGTGCAGGGGCTGGAGCGGGAGCGCATCCGCGCCATGCAGGTACCGGGGGGGGGGGGGCTCGGGCCCCGCGGGGCCCACGGGTGTTCGATCCCCGCACAGCCCCTCCGTGGGCCTCCCCCCCGCCCCCCCCCCGGCCCCATGTGCGCTCCACGCCCCGGTGCGTGGGCCCCGCCCCCCCCGCACGTCCTGTGACGGCGCTGTGCCCCCACGCGTGTCCTGCAAGCCCGCCCCCCCCCGCATCCCCTGTGCATCTCAGCCCATGCCCTGTCCCCAACCATGGCCCCCACAGACCCCCCCCGGGCCCCCCAGTCCATGACTGGACCCCTCATGCCCCCCACCAGGCCCCCCCGTCCATGCCCCAGACCCCCACCATACCCCTCACACACGCCCTGTGCCCCCCATGCCCCCCCACATACTCTGTGCCCCCCAGTCCATGCCCTGTGCTCCCCCACGCCCCCCTACATACTCTGGGCCCCCCGATACCCCCCAGTCCATGCCCTGTGCCCCCCCACTTCCCCTGTGCCCCCGCATACCCCTCACACACCCCCTGTGCCCCCATGCCCCCCCCCCACATACTCCGTGCCCCCTACACATCCCCTGTGCCCCCCAATCCATGCCCTGTGCTCCCCCCATGCCCCCCTATGCCCCCCATGCCCCCCAGCCCATCCCCTGTGCCCCCCCATGCCCCCTATGCCCCCCATGCCCCCCATCCCCTGTGCCCCCCATGTCCCCCAGTCCATCCCCTGTGCCCCCCCATGCCCCCTATGCCCCCCATGCCCCCCAGCCCATCCCCTGTGCCCCCCCATGCCCCCTATGCCCCCCATGCCCCCCATCCCCTGTGCCCCCCATGTCCCCCAGCCCATCCCCTGTGCCCCCCCATGCCCCCTATGCCCCCCATGTCCCCCAGCCCATCCCCTGTGCTCCCCCATGCCCCCTATGCCCCCCACGCCCCCCATCCCCTGTGCCCCCCCTGTGCCCCCCCATGCCCCCCTGTGCCCCCCCCATGCCCCCTATACCCCCCATGCCCCCCAGCCCATCCCCTGTGCCCCCCCCCCACGCCCTGCCCCTTGCAGGCTGCTCCCACAAAATGGAGAGGGGGGCAGAATTCCCCGCAGCCTGGCCCCCCCGCTGCCCCCCCCCCCCGCTCCCCATGACTCCCCGCAGGGCGCCATGTTCCGCTGCAGCGCGCGGTGCTGCGAGGACGGCGCGGCCTCCATGCAGCAAGTGCAGCGCTGCATCGAGCGGTGCCACGCGCCCCTGGCCCAGGCGCAGGCCATCGTCACCGCCGAGCTGGAGCACTTCCAGGTGAGCCCGGGGCCGGGGGGGGGGACACCCGCGCCGAGAAGGGGGTGCGCCCCCTGACACTCCCCCCCCCCCCCCAAATCCCGCGCAGGACCGCCTGAGCCGCTGCACGCTGCACTGCAACGACAAAGCCAAGGACGCGCTGGAGGCGGGGGAGGCGGAGGCGCGGGTGCGCGCGCAGCTCGACGCCTGCCTGGCCGCCTGCGGGGACGACCACCTCCGCCTGGTCCCCGCCATGGCCAAGAAGATGAAGGACAGCCTGGCCGCCCTCCAGCAGTAGCGGTGGGGGGGCCTTCCCCCCCCCAACAAAAAAAAAATAAAGCCCCCCCCACGCGTTTATTAAAGGCGAGGTGCCACGCTGCTGCCACTCGCGGGTGCTGCGGGGTGGGGGGGGCACGCGGAGGTGTGCATCAGGCGCGCTTGTGCAGGGTGGCGGCGCTTGTGCAAGGCAGGGGCAGCCGGGCAGCAGGGCTCGTGCACGTGCAGGGTGCGGGTGCCGCGTGTCGGAGGAGGGCTGTGCACGGGCGCGGGGCGGCCCCCGCAAGCGTGCGAGGTGTGGGGTGACCCCTGCAAGTGTGCAAGGCCCAGGGTGACCCCTTTGTGCGTGCACAACATGGGACTGCCCCACAAGTGTGCAAGGTGTGGGGCGGCCCCTGCAAGCGTGCGAGGTGTGGGGCAACCCCTGTGCGCGTGCAGGGTGTGGGGCGGCCCCCGCAAGTGTGCAAGGTGTGGGGCGGCCCCCGCAAGCGTGCGAGGTGTGGGGCGACCCCTGTGCGCGTGCACGGTGTGGGGCGGCCCCCGCAAGTGTGCGAGGCACAGGGTGATCCCCACGTACGTGTGCAAGGCCCAGGGTGACCCCTGTGTCTGTGCACAACATGCAGGGACCGCTGGGGCGTGTGCAGGGCGCGGGGCGGGCCCCGCGAGTGTGCAAGGCACGCGCTGACCACACGCGTGTGCAAGGCGGGAGGCGCGTACCGTACCCTATCGTAATGCCCCGAGTAGCCGGGCCGCACCCCGCCCCGCCGCCTTTCCCCGCCCGGCCTTCGCGCCGCCACTCGGGGGATTACGGTAGGGGGCCCCGCCGCGGGCTGTGATTGGCCGCCGCGAGGGGCGCCGGGAAAGTGAAAAATGGAGGCGGGGGGAAAGAAGGCGCGGTTCCCATTGGCTGGCGGAGGAGGGGGGTTACGCGAGGCGGCGCGGTGACGCCAGTACGCGGCGCGAGCGGCAGCGCGAGGGGCCGGAGGAGACGCCATGAGCAAAGCGCACCCGCCCGAGCTGAAAAAGTGCGGGGGCAGCGGGGCCGGGGCCGCCGGGGGGCCGTGCGGGAGCGGAGGGGACAGGGAGGGACCGGGGGAGGGGCGGCGGCGGCGGCGGGAGCGGGTCCGCCGGTGTCCCCCGCCCGCCGGTGTCCCGGCCTGCACCGCGCGCTCCCCGGTGTCATGGCGGTGGTTGCTGCGGGGGTGGGGGGATTGTCTCTCCCCTTCGCCGCTGCCGGTGCTGACCCCCCCCCCCGCCGCCATCTCGTTGCAGGTTCATGGACAAGAAGCTGTCATGTGAGTGCCGGCCGCCCGGAGCTGCTCCCGGCCTCGCCTTCCCTTTGCCGCGTGTGTCTGCGCCGGGGCGCGGGGTAAAAGGGCGGCAGGGGGTGGGGGAGGGCCCCCCAGACGCCTCCCCTTCCTCCCCAGCCCGGCCCCGCCGCTCTCCTCACGGCGTTCCGCAGCGGGGAGGGCGGGGGTGCCGGCTGCTGGGCGAGCTTTCCCGCCCAGGGGCGACCAGACCACCGGGGGGGGGGTCCGACTTATTTCAGTCTCAAAAATCCGCTAATTGGGGTCGATATTAATTTAAAACTTGCACTGCTAAACTCTTAGGGCGGTCTTTTCTTACCGCGTTGGATGCGATGCTCTAAATGCTTCCGATTAACAAAAGAACCTCCCTCGTCCTGGCCCCGCTCGGTTTCAAAGCTGCGGTTCCGCTGAGAAAACCTCGAACGCCGGCGCTCAGCCGTCCCCCTCCTTTAAACCTGCTCGGTTTCTTGTAGTGAAGTTAAATGGCGGCCGACACGTCCAGGGGATATTGCGGGGCTTCGATCCCTTCATGAACCTCGTCATCGACGAGTGCGTGGAGATGGCGCCGGGAGGACAGCAGAACAACATCGGCATGGTGGTGAGTGCTGCTTGGGGCCGCTGGCGCGCGCAAAACCAGCTGAATTCGAAGCAGCGGACGCGTTTAGCGGAACATTTGGGGTTCGAGAGTTCGGACGGGACAGCGTTCATCCTTGCGGGGGAGTTCGCGGCAATCGGTGGCGCGGCGCCGGCTTTTTGGGAAAACGGACTGGGGGGACGGGACCTGCGCTGCGTCGCGGCGGCTGCTCGGAACTTTTCACTCGTAGGTAATACGAGGAAACAGCATCATCATGCTGGAAGCCTTGGAACGAGTATAGCGCCGACGAGGCCTCGCCCGCCCTTTTCTTTACTCATTGAATCTGCCACGAAGCATTCCTGAGCGTAAACTTATTTTTTTTTTTATGTTAAATAAATTTTGTAATGGTTGACGTAACTTGTGTCGGTCGTACTTGATTTTTTTGGGGGGTTAAGGGGGCCAGCTGAAGAGCGCTGGTTCTCCAGCGCAGTGGGGGCGGTCGTTAATTCTGGATCTCGTAAAGAACGAGCTGCAAAGCTGTGTTGTGTTTGTTCAGTGGCTTAGTGGTTCTTAATTGGCAGGAAAATGGTAAAATTCCCTCTTGGGAACAGCAACGTGGAGTTTTTGTGCCAAGCTGGGCTTCCTAAAAGGAGGATTTTTAAAATTTATTATTTTTTTTTAAATAATGATTTTTTAACTCTTATTTCTGCACAACGCAGTTGTTTGGCCTCCGCAGGCTCCGGCTCTTGCGCCGCAGGAGCTTTCTCCGCAGCGGCAGCCAGGTGGGAACTGGCCTTTTTGGCTCGCTCTTGCGCGCAGACCCACTTGCAGGTCCTTTTTGGCAGGGACCCTTTTTTGTCGCCGCATTTTTAAAACACAGAGGCGCTACGCGCTTTCTCCAGCACCATTAAGGATGAAAAAAAACCGGCAGAGAGCGAGCCCTGGGGTTCTCCTCGAAGCTGCCTGAAGCAATCGCTGCTGCAGGTGTCTCAGACACCACCAGTTTGCTTTTTAGACCTTCCCGACCCGGCGCAGAAAGCGTTCTGCTGGGATAACACCGTCTGTAAGTACAGTAACTTTTTTTTTTTTTAGCATTTCTTGCCAGAGAGCGACGGGAGTCACGCAGCCGTACGCCGTCTCGGGGCCGCGGCGCCAGCCTCCTGTCCCAGCAGTGCGTTCGGTTTATTTTGTGACAGCAATTTCCAGACGCGGTTGAGGTATCGCAGCGTGTTAGATGCAGTCGAAGGACACAGTATTCTCACGAAAAGGGTTTTTCCCCTCCCCAAACACCCATTTTGGCAACTCCCCTAACAAGCAGCAGACTGGTCACCCCCCTCACCCCACAAACTACGGGTTTGGAAGCAAATTGAGACCGCAGCCCCCATTTCCACTGCGCTACTCCCACCCCAAGGAATAACTCGCTACGCCCTTCCGAAAATACTCGAGGCAGGCAGATTTACAGTCAAAGCTGCTATTTTCCCTGCCCGAAACGCATCCAGAGAGGGAAAGCGACGTGCGCGGGTTCATCACAGTGACGCGGATCCTGAGTTTGGCAGACTCCGTACCGTGGAGGGCACTTTTGGGGTCCATATGGCATTTGAAACAATTTCTTGAGTCTCACACGGGGACAGATCGAGGAGTTTGCTCGAGGAAGGGCTGGCTTACTTCGAAAGCTTCCTCCGCCTTTTCCCCGCTGTCTTGAGTTGGCTGGGGCTAAGCACCGAGTTTTTTGTTCGTTAGCTTTAATGTCGGCTAATCATCTTCCATACGGAGGTCGCTCCCCTGAGCAGCCGCCCGTTGGCTCGGTGGGGGCTCAGAGCTCCGTTTTCAGCTTCTCGTACAAATCCTCCTGGTCGATCTTGTCGGCGTTCCCGTACCAGCGGTGGTAAGCGAGCAGGGCGGCGTTTTTGGCGGCGATGGCGCTCATCTCCATGGCGCTGGCGGCCCGCTCGATGCCGTTCAGGTAGTAGATGTTGTCGTGGAGGATGACGGGAGGGCATTTTTCCGGGGGGCTGTAGCGGGGGTACGCCAACCATTTCTTGACCTTGATGGAATCGTAGGAGGAGAAAAGCAAGTTAAGCTGCTCTTTGGTCAGCACCTCCTTGGAAAACACCTTCCAGACGGCCGACTGCAGGGGCAGCTTCCCTCCAGCGCCGCCGTCTTCCACGGGAGACACCACCCCCAGGCTATTGATGAAGAGCTTGGGATTCTCCATAGTGAAAATGGCACCGAAATGAAAGGCGGATGGGTCCCGGTAACCAAAGAAGGAGGCGTTTAATCGTCCGTGGACTAAGGTCGTGACGGTCTGGTGGTAAGGATTTGGGAATTCCGGGACGGGAGGGTCGAAGTTCTTGAAGGTGATGTCAGCCATCTTGCGGCTCAGCGGAGCTGCGACGACGACGATGTCGTAGGTGTCCCCCGTCAGTCCCGACGTGGTGTTGTAGGTGACCTGGTAGAGCTTCAGCGGCTCCCCTGGGGAGAAGAGCTCGGTTATCCCGCCCCGTGGTCGGAGGGAATCCCGTTCGTCCCCCTGACAAACCTCAGGCTTTCGGAACGCCATCCCATTCAGGCTAACCGTGCCTTGTTGCGAGCTGGAGTAGCTTTATGAACTAGTCCCAGCTTAGCTGAGGGAGCGCTCTGAGCTGAGCCTTAGAGCAAAGCCCAGTTCTCATCTTGAAAGACCAAGACCCAGGCTGCCGGCTGGGTCTGCAGCCGAGCTGTGCCGGAGGCCAGGGTTGTCCTCCGGCTACCGGAGCGCGCCGTTCCCCTCCCCACCCAAGGGAAAGCAGACTCAGCTCACCTGTGGGCCTGGGTCTGATTTTTGGCTCTATGGACAAAACCGTCGCGGGGATAACTTCAGCTTTGGAGGCGTAGATCAGGCCAGTGCAGACCAGTTTGTTCCCTCCTTTTACTGACCAAAGGCCTGATTCCACCCCCGCCAGAGATACAGCACCTACGAGGAAACCACGATCATTAGAGTGGCTCGTTTGGCGTCGTTCTCTAGGGGAGTATTTGAACAAAGCGGAAAATGAGGGGAAAACCCCTCCCTTTAGGGCACAGAGCTTGCAGGGGGCGCGTCAGCCAGCAGTTTTGCGGGAGTAAGGTGGAGAAGACACGTTGCCGTGGCCGTTTCACCATCTGTACCCCTTTACTGTGGGGCGGGGGGGTTAACGTACGAAACACTCGCCTACGAAACCGTTGATGTTGACACCTTGCCCGTAGTTGACTCTCATGGCTGGACAAACCACCTCGTTTATGAATTTATGGGAGAAGCCGGCTTTCTGCATGGCTTCGTCGATGGTTTGGTTCAGCAGCCGGGTGAAGTCGTTCCCTCCGAGGGCGTGAAGCAGGCGCTCGTTACTGCTGAAGGCGTAGTCGTGCGTCTGGTAGCGATAAATCCTTGAGAGGCAAGAAATCAGTGTTGAGTCGCTGTTCGTTCGCTTGGTGGAGGACCTTGCAGCACGGCTCCCAAGAGCCTCACAGCAGGGCTTCTCCTCCCAGCCAAGAGGTCCAAGACCTGGACCTTCCTTACTCATTTACCGATCTTTCGGTTACAAATTTAATTCTCTTTAGCACCCAGGTGCCAGACCGGTGCCACATCCCACACCTAACACGTGTTTCCACCTCAGCCTGTTTGAAGAAGACAGCGCTTATCTCTGTCTTTTTCCCTTAGAAAAATGATTGGCAGTGGAGAAAGGGCAACCATCCCATGGCAATGGGATGATTCCACCAATTTTTATTTATTTTTTTTTTTTTTTTCCCCACAACCTGGCAGCAGGTTTCACCCCTTTTCCCTAGCAGGGGCCCGACGTACCGCATGAACTTGTCCAGGATGTCTTCCACCCACATGTACATTCGCAGGGGGTTGAGCCCGTAGTGCCAGAGGAGCTTGAGAAGGTTGACGACGTACCAGCTGCTCTCCTCGAACACGAACTCCTCTCCGTTATAAATGCCCACGAGGCTGCCGTGCGCCGGGGCAACCGAGAGGCCTCGAGGAAAAGGGGTGGGAAAAAAGGTGATTTAATGAAAGGTAGAGCTTGCGCTGAGTTAAAGTGCGTTACGCATTGATTTTAACTACTCAAGACAATCCAGCTGTGCGTTGATAAGGGTGAGCAATTAAAGCCTTGGATCCCAGAGATGTGGAAAGGGGAATCGGTTCTTGACCAGGAGCCAGTTTGTTATTTACGGCGACTTTTGGACTTTTATGACGGGATGAACGCAGCACTTGTCGGGGGTGAGGGGGGGGGCCCTATTTCCATCGGGATGTGGGTCCCGTTTTCCCAGGGGGCTGGGGTCCTGCAGTGGGGGACTGGGGAAGGATTGTGGGGGGACTGGGGGAGGGGATACTGTGGAGAGGGGGGATGCGGAGGAAGGATACTGGGAAGACAGGGGAGGAGAGGGGGGATATTGGGGAAGGAGAAGGTATTGGGGGGGGGGGGGATCGTGAGGAAGGGAGAAGAATATTGGGGAGGGATAGTGGGGAGGGGAGGGATACTGGGGAAGGATATGGTGGGAGGGGGGATATTGGGGAAGGAAAGGGGTAACCAAGGCTTGTCCTTTATGGGGACAAGCAGAGGGGGAGAGCTGGCCCCGGAGCACCCCGGGGGGGGGACCTTGGGGGTGATTTTGGGGACGGGGGGGTGTGTGTGCCCACTCACCCAGCTCCTTGACGAAGTGCTTCATGTGCAGGTTGAGGGGGTGGAGGACGGACCCCCCCGCCTCGTAGCCGGCCCCCTCCACCTCCAGCGTGGCCAGCCGCCCCCCCACCGCCGCCTTCTCCAGCACCTCCAGCCGCACGCCTCTCCCGAACTTCTGCCGCAAGAAGTAGGCGGCGGCCGCCCCGCCGACCCCGCCGCCGACCACGGCTGGAAGAACCGGTACCGGCCGTCAGCGCTTCCCCCGCCGCCCCCTCACATCCCCTCCCCCCCCCGTTCCCCCCTCACCGTACCGATCTTGGCGGGGGCACCGCGCTGCGGCCGGCGGCCCGGGACGGGCGGACAGAGAGCGGCGAGGAGCAGCAGGAGGCGGAGGGCCGGCATGGCGGTGGCTGGACAGGCGGGGCCGGCCCGGGGCCGCCCCGTCACCTGCTTCCCGCTGCGGCGGCGGGGGCCGGGCCGGGGGTGAGAGCCATAGGGGCCGGTAGCAGGCCGGTTGTCAACTGCGCCGCTGGTGTAGTGGTATCATGCAAGATTCCCATTCTTGCGACCCGGGTTCGATTCCCGGGCGGCGCAAAACTTTTTTATCTAGCTTTCTTCGCCTCGTTAATTCCTTTATTTTTTTAATTTTTTTTTTTTTTATTTTGTTTTCCCGCCGCGCGGGGGTGAGGAAACGCCAGGCCGGTGCCACCGTGGGGAAGCGTAACCTCTTCCGGTTACCGGCGCTCGGCGGCGGGAGCGCATGCGCGGGAGCGGCGGGCGGGCGGGAAGGCGCATCCGGCGGCGGCGGGCTGCCTTCTCGGGGCGCATGCGCGCTCCCGCCCCCTCTCGGCGGGCCGGGCCCCTTCGCCCGCCACCCGCCATCTTGCGAGGACCCTCGGGGTGATCGTCCGCCGCTCGGGCTCGGCGGGGCCGGCCGCGCTCGGGCTGCCCAGGCGCTGAGGGGGCCGCGGGGCCGGCTCGGCGTGAAGAGCCGGGGCGGGCGGTGGGCGGCGGCGGCGGCACCATGGAGGATGAAATGCCCAAGACCCTGTGAGTGGGGAGGGGGCGAGACCCGCCTATTGTTCCCGGCTCCGCGGGGAGGGGCGGCCCGGGCTGCCCTCACGCACGGTCCCTCAGGCCCGGCCGGCGCCATCGGGCCTCCGCGACGGGAAGCACCGGCTGTCCCGGCCCCTCAGCCGCCGTTAGTGCCCAGCGGGGAGGCCCCCGCCCGCCGCGGGGCTCCCGCCTCCCCTCACGGCGGGACGGCCCGGGGGGAGCCCGGCCCCGGGCCCAGCTCCTCCGCCCGTGCCCCGTTATCCCTCTCCCCTGCCTTGCTTTCCAGCCGCGTTCACCGACTTTCTCCCCACCACCCGGGGCCTCTCCGGCTCACATCTGGAGGGAAGGCGGCTGGGGCGATGTACCTCCCCCCCCCCCCCCCGTACATTTTCGCTTGTGTCTGGCTGAATTTTGCCGTTTCTGCCATGTGTTAGCACCGTCAGCTCACGGAGGGAGGGGACTTTTGCGAGGGGGCTGCCCTGGCCTAGGAGCTGGACCCCTGCCGCAATGTTCAGCAGTTCGATGGAAATAAAACGGGGGGCGCCCGTGAAATCGGCGCTTGTCCAAGTGTTCAAAGCACGCTGCCAGCTCTGTTATTTCCCGAAGACCTAATCGTAGCTGTAGGGCGGCCTCGTTGAGATCATAAGTGGGGTTCCTTTAATGACCAGGAACTTTCCTGGTGGTGTTTAGGCATCCAACACCCGTCGCTGTCAAGAGGCATTGGGACTTTCGGACGGCTGTCGCTGCCGCAGCTGGCTCCGTTTGGAAGGCACAGGAGAGCTCCCCTGCGCGTCTTATCTGTGCTTTTCTCTCCTTTTCTCCGGCAGGCGTTATGCGGACTGGTTTTCCTCCTTTAGATGAGGGAACTCACAGACTGCAGCCTTTCTGTCCCACCTCTGCGTAAGCTTTGATGTCCGTTTCGGTTCAGGAGTTGAGGGGAGGAAGGACAGGAGGGTAGAGGGGATCTTTCCAAGGTGAGGGGAAAGTTTTGCCCTTGGACGATGGCTGCGCCTGCCCCGAGGGTTGATAAATGACTTGGCTGAGTGACTGCAGGAAAACAAGACTCTTACGTGCCTTACGCCAGCTCCCCCGGGCCAGGCTTTCCCGAGCGGTAAACACTCCGTGTGTACGATCCCGTTGTCTTTCTAGCGCGTGCGTTTTTGGAACTATTCTTGGCGTCCGCAAACATGGGTCAGACCTGTTGGCCTGTTTGCGTGTTTATTTAGAAAAGCGGTTTCCCCACCACCGCTCCGTCCCAATGAAATGGTTGTCTGGAGTTCCGTGGTCTCGGCCGTGCGCTCGAGGGAATGAGTTGTCTGTCGTTGAGCACGTGCGGCTTGTTTCGCAGACGCGGCTGCTCGCTGAGCTGCGGCGTACCGAGAACGGTGTTTCTCTGCATCGCCCCGAGTGACTTTCTCGGGTCGTACGGAGGACTGTCGCAAGCCGAATTTGACAGCTTGGCCCTTGAACGAGCAGCTGGAAGGCAGAAAAAGCAGCTGAAAGGAATCTCTTCCCAGCTCGGGTCTGAAGTGTGCGTTAAACGTTTGGTCGCACGAGGATTTCTGCAGGCAGTGCTGCAGAAACCCCGTCTGGCCGTGGGTTGCGGGGCTCCCTCCTCGGTTGCTTTGTCTTGCTGCGTCGTGAGGAGGGTGGTCCGCAACCCCTGTGCCTTTTCCTTTAGTTCTCCTCGCACCTTTAAGTTGTTTTTCTGGAACAGTTTCCAGACGTCGTTGGAAGTAACTCGATTTTTTTTTTTTTTTTCTCCCGTGTCCACATAACCTGTTTCTTTGAAGGGAGGCGTTAGAGCCGTGGTGTTTCGAAGCACGTTAAGGAGCTGTTTTATTTATGTAAATGATTTCCTGGAGAAGCGGCTCGTTTTCACGTGGCTGGTGACCTTCCTTGAAAGCCACTCTTCAACGGCAGCGATTCTAAATGTGCAGAGCGGTTACAAGGCGGGCGGTGTTTTGGAATTTACAGAGACCTCTTGTTTGTGTTTCTCCTGTAAGTACGTAGGTGCTTGTGGAGTACGTGTACTTCTAATTTACTTTGTGCGACGACCGAAAACACACGGAAGTCCTAACGCTCGATAGCGCGGTGTTACTTTTCAAGAAGCTGATGAGCGTGCAGCAAATAAATGGAGTTGTCTGCAGAGTTTGCCTCGCGTAGTGTGCAAAGAAACCTCGACCGACTCGCTTGTTGATGAGAATCCCGTTAGCGGGAAAGAAAGGGATGGGGAGGTGCGGGAGATGGCAGAACTGTCACGCAGGAGAGACGTCCTCTGCCCATATGAGCTGGCAGGGTCACCTGGGCGCTGGGTTATTTCTTGTATAACTGGTCCGGGACAAGGTCCGGGTGCGCTGGACCCTGCCCCTGCGCCAGCCGCACGGAAACAGAGCCGCAGCGAAATTCCCTGGAAAGGTTTGGGTGGTCAGGCAGCTCGAGGGTAGCACGGGGGGAGAGCGCCGGAGGGAATAAAAGGGGGATTGGTGCTCGGGGGGGGTTGCAGCTCTGTGTTTTCCCCGTCAGTCTTGCCCGATGGCATCGCAGGACTCCGTTGCAGTTTGTCAGCTACGCGCGGTGTCTCTTTTATACCGGGTGGGTTGCTGCAGTTGATCCTTCGAGGGTGCCTGTTGAGAAGTCTGGCCGTGCAGAGGTTCATGGGGCTGCCGGGGATGGCTGACCTCAATCCTGCTTTTTCCAGCTAAATCCAGCGGTGAGGTAGGGAATGCCGGTCCTGGTTATCGGGGAATCCTTCAGCACATGCCCGTTTGATGATCGGGGTGAAAATCCAGCGGGGGTGCGAAGGTCAGGCTGTAGATACCGTGTCTAGGAAACTTTCCGTTACAAATAAACTGTTAATAGACTTGGATCTGAGGGTGACGTGAGAGTCTCATCGCTTTAGCGCCGCGCCTTATTCGTTATCCAAATGGTGATAATATTTTATTACAAAGAGAGAGAAGAAGTCTCGCTCGTTAGGACTCTCGGTTGAACTTGATGCGGGGTAGAATGTCCCGGTGTTAATTGCCGTAATGGAAGTGCCCTAAGCCCTCCTCTGTTTAAGGAAACCTCGTTAGAGGCGCAGGAATTACTCGCTGTGCTGAGCGAGAGGACGCCTGTGAAGATCTCATTCTGGTGAAGCACGTGTAGGTTTTAAAAAGGAGTACGACTCTGACTCCTGTCTGAAATAGTTGTTCAGATTATTCCTGTTTCTGACAGAAAAACAGAGGCTGTGTCTTGTTCGCCCGTCCTCTCCTCTGCCAAACCAAATCTTGGAGCGCATCCATCTCTTCAGGAAGGCTGTTTGCAGCTGTGTGTCAACAGCAGGAGCGCAAGCAGTCCTTGGTTCTGCTGCCCTCTTGTTTCCCTACAACACCTTTGCGACTCTTGCACCCAGCCGAGCAGGGCTGCTGATTTACGGACGTGGTTTCGGCAGCGCGAGTTGGCTGCGGTTCTCGTTGCAGAGCCCGCGGTTTGCCACATAACGTTCCTTTGCGGAAAGGTGCTGCCACACCTTTGGAGCTGAGGTTTCTCTGCGTGCTTTTTTTAAAAATCCTGTGAGCTGGGCTTAACAACAACAACAACAAACGTGCCACCTGTGGATCTTCATCGCTGAGGACGCCAAAATCCCAAATTGGAGTGGGGGTTCGGGTTCTGTTTGTGCTCGAGGAGGCTGCCACTGCCTGCTCTGGCCGAACAATTTCTGCCCCGTTGCTCTGCGGGTCAGGATATAATGCTGCCGCACGCTTCATTTCGGCAGCCCGGCCTGGTGGGTTGGGTGCTGGGGGGAAGCGACCGTGGGCCGTGTTTGGTGAGTTAGCGGGGAGCAGAGCGGAGCATCGGGGCGGCTCCTAACTCCGTGTTTGATCCTGCAGGTACGTGGGGAACCTGTCAAGAGATGTGACCGAAGCGCTCATCCTCCAGCTCTTCAGCCAGATCGGACCGTGCAAAAACTGCAAAATGATAATGGATGTAAGAGCCTTCGCCTGATGATTTCCACGTTCCTTGTAGCTCGTGGCTTTGGGCCGTGCTCGCGCGTTTCAGAATCCTGCCGGAAATGTGGCGTGCCCACGCTAAGGGGATGTAAGAAGGCCAGAGATCACGGCCGCGTACTTTGGGCGTCGTTTCTGCCTCGCCTCTGACGTTAAATTTAACGGTGGATGTGGCGGGAGGGAGTGAACACACGGCATGGGTGTTGCAGAGGAGATCAGAAAAGTTTTTCTTTGCCGTATTCTTAGCTTTTTGAAGCAGAACTGGGACTTGCTGGAGCACTGCTGGTGCCTGGTCTCAGTGTGGAGCGAAAAAGCCTATGCGTGTTGAGGTGTTTAGATGGGACGGATAAAGAGCTGAGCGTGACGGTGAGGGTCGGGTTTGGAGAGGTTTGTATCCGTAACCCTTTGTTTGTTTGTTTTCTCAGACAGCTGGAAACGATCCCTACTGTTTTGTGGAGTTCTATGAGCACCGGCACGCGGCTGCAGCCCTGGCCGCCATGAATGGCCGGAAGATAATGGGTAAGGTAAGCTGTCCTTTCTACAGGGTGAGTTGGAGGTGAAAATCAGGCTGGCTGAGGTGGTGCGGGTGAAATAGCACTCGAGACGAAGTTTGGAGAGAGGTCTTGACACGGCTAACAAGAAGAGCTGTTTCGACAGTTGTAGGAAGAGTGCAGAGGGAGGTGGGGAAGCAGAGCTGGGGAGGGCTCAGAGACGGGGGCGCGAGGAGTATTTTGACTCTGCTGACCGTATCAGGATAACGTCCCTCCCTCCCCAGCCCTGCAAAAAAAAACCCACCCAACCAAACCCAGCTCCTGGACCAGGTCTGCTGCGTGTCCCAGTGGAACACGGTGTGGCAGAACGAACCCTCTCCCAGTAAACGTGTCTTAAAACCTGAGCTTTCACCCCAGACTCGCACGTCTGGTCCCCCCGTCGCGTTGGAATTAAGGGCTGGAGGTACTTCGGGTGGGGTTTGCTTGGTCTAACACGAGCGCCTGACGTTTGCAGGAGGTCAAAGTGAACTGGGCGACCACCCCCAGCAGCCAGAAGAAAGACACCAGCAGTAAGTGTCGCTTACGCTTTGAGTACGCGTTTGATTCGTACAGGGCCAGCGGGGCTGAGCTACGTCGGCGTCCGAGGGGAGGCGAGAGTTTGGTACCCGCTGCAGCACCGATAACTCGGTGTATTGCTAGGGTGGGCTGTGCCGTAACGCTCGGTTGTGGTGGGACGCTCCTTGGCGACAGGACTTCTCTTTCTCTTTGGCACCTGTTTTTACGGCCCCGATAAAAATTGAAGGGTCGGTTCAAAACACGTCCCGCTCTAGAACGAGCATTATCCTGCGCCTCTCGAATCTGCCAGACGTTTCAGCTGGTCGCGTTTTGAACGGCTAACGTATCCTGCTGTGACGAAGGAGAGAAAGGTGCTCGTGTAGTCTTGGCACGACTGGTCTTAAAAGCAGTTTGTGAAACACGAGCCGTGAATGCTGTAGGTCACTGCAGTATCCGTGCAATCGCTGACTCCGTAGCGCTGCTGCGAACTGTCTGCTACGAGCAAATTCTGTTTCGTAGCGAACTCTGGTCCTCACGGGGTTTTTAAGGGCAGCTGGAGAGCCACGCTCTACGCGATTGCTAGGCTCTGTGCACGCGTGTTCGGGGATCATCTCTAAACGCTAAGATCCCTTTTTCTCTTTTTCCCAAAAAGACCATTTCCATGTCTTCGTCGGAGACCTCAGTCCAGAAATTACAACGGAAGACATAAAAGCAGCTTTTGCGCCGTTCGGAAGAATATCGTAAGTAATTTCACAGCGCAAATAAACCAAAAGTTCTCTCTCCTACCGTGTGTTTCAGCAAGTAAAAGGTGAGAGCTGTCGCGGTGCAGGAAGATGCATTCCTCTGTTCATGCAGCGACTTGAGTCCGAGTGGTTGGGCTCTAACAGGGATTCCTTTAAAGCAGCTTGTTCTGCTTTCCTAGAAAAGTTGCATCCACCTTGCCTTGGTTTTGTACTCCTTGCCTCGTCTGGCAAAGCAACGCTGGAAAAAATTGACTCCTGAGCCTGCGGCCTGCGTTTCGCCGGCCCTCTCAGCAATCAGATCGCCCCCGCGCTGTACAGTTTGTGGCCACGTCCATCTGCACGCTCACCTCTTGCGAGGCATTGGATTTCTTGTTAGCTGTGGCCACCAGTAGCCAATTATTTATTTTTTTTTTCAGTTAGATTCCCATTTCCCACAAAATGAACCTTTTTTTCGCACCGGACTGGTCGGGGCAGCCGGATGCTGCAGCGTTTGAGCCCCTGACCCGAAGGGCTGAGCCAAAACCGCGGGGCGTCTCTGGTCAGGGAGTTGCGCTCATCCCAGCGGTGCAGAGCGACGGCGTAACAACCGCACGCGTCACGAACGGGGAACGGCGCTCGTGGGGCTCCGCCTGCCAGCTTGCTGTGTGCAGGGTGTAGCGGAGTGAGGAGCGGTTCGTTCATTCCGGCCTCCAAACGTAAACCGTTAATTTTCCTTGTAGTGTTGTCTGTACTGGACATTGGAGTTTCTTGATGGTGGTGTAAGAGAACATAGAATGCTTTGGAGTGTTGTGTAGTGAAGCGTTTAATTGAAGTAAGTTTGGTTTTTATTGTTTTTTTTTTTTTCCCCTCAGCGTCCAGTGTTTTACTCTTTTATTGCCAGCTTGATTTCCTCTTGCGATAAGGTTTAAAAACAAACAAAAAAAAATGTGATCTGGTTGTGTCTTGCTTCAGACAGCTCTCATGCGTGACTGCGTGGCTTGTAATTCTCATCCAGGAGACGCAGAGGGTCGGACTCCTACGGAGAGTCGGTTTGTCCCCTGCGCTCCGGGGTGGGAGGGACGAGGGACCCTAGAGCGGAGCTGGACCGAGGGAGGCAGAAACAGACGGCTGCGTCGCTGGGACGCGAGGGAGCTGGGAGAGGGGGGTCTGAGGTGACAACGGCCAGTCGCCTTTACCAACGCACCCCCCCCAAAAACCAAAACAACTCGTGAAGCAAAAAGTAACACCTCAGTGGCAGCTGGGGGAGTACGAAATCACAGCGAAGATCGGTCCGCCGTCCGTACTTCTGGGGCCGTGCCCGTTGCCCCATCTTTTCTAGAAGAGCTTTTTGGACGCGGAGCTGTTGCTGCGTGGTGGTGGTGACGGGGGAGGAGCAGCAACGCTCTTGCTTTTGGGGCACTCGGCGCACAGATGGAAAAGTCGCGGTTTGCCCTGGCTCAAGTCCGGAACGAAACTCCGTTCTTTTCCTCCCACAAAAGCAGGAGGTGTAGGATTGTCCCCATAATGACTCTTCTGAGCTCTTGTTCCGAAACCGAGAGGTTAAATAAAGCCAAGGGGACCTCGATTTTCTACCTGTTTAAATTTAACCCAGAAAAATATTGCTGCTGTCTCTTAAGCGCTCGAATGACCTGACTCTACCTGCTCTTCATCAGCGACTAGTTCTGGAAATGTGGTGCTAATGGAATCTTTTCTCATTTTTTAATTTTTTTTTTTTTACTTTTTTTTTTTTTAATGACACCAAGGTTGAACTACTGCATGAGCAGCGCAATAAGAACTTTTGGCAATTCTTTGCATCTGGATTTTTTTAATCACTGTAAAAGCACGCTTTCATTGTGGTTTCCCGTTATGTTTGCTGTACGCGTGTTTTCGCTTGTTCTCAAGTCTTTTATTGTCAAAGCTGTCCGTTGAGGGTAAGTAGAGATGAGTTTTCCCCCTCTCCCTCTCTAGGCTCTGTGGAGCGAACTGATCTACACTTACCCAGCTGGCTCTTCCCGCGCAATTGTAGCTTGTGACCCAAATTCTGACCTAACCCGGCGTGGGGAGAAGGGAAAAAGGGGGAAGGGGAAAGGAGTAACATTCCTGCTTCGGGGGAGGGATTTTCCTGAGGCCTGCGGTGACGCTGTCAGTGCTCTGGGCTGCCGTGTGGCAGGATTAGGCTTAGGATGCAGCGTCTGCAGTTCCTGTAAGGCTGAAAATAAACCCCGAGCGTAACGAACCTTCTCTTCGTCGCGACCTTTTCTCGCCACTCTTGTAAATGTTGCACACGCGTTAACGCTCCGTTATTTTATGCAGCCGTTGCATGACTTGCCGTTGTCGTTGCTGTTCTAATGCCTGGATGTGCGGGGCAAAGAGGAGGGGAGAGGAGAGGAGCGGGTGGCCCGTACGCGAGAGCATCTCGGCCCGAGAAACGCTGCAGAAGGGCGTGCCGCCGGTGGGGTTTAGCTCGTGGTAGCTGGGCGCTCTTTTTCACTCAGAGGGCTCCGGTTATTTTGCAGAGTGTCTCTGAAGAACGGACAGAATTGCCGTGGCTAACTACGAGCTACAGTTCGCAGTGGACAAATGTTGTCGTTTTCTTATTTGCTTTTATCATTTTTTTAAATTTTTTTTTTTGCTTTTTTACTGTCTCGTAGTTTCCCATCAGTCCTGTACGATTGCTGTAGTACAAATGCCATTTAAATGATGTGTAATACGCACTGTAAGCCTTGACTGTGTCGCTGTTTTATTTTTTTCAATAATTTCTGAAAAGGTCAATCTCTCAAAATTTACAGCTGCTCACAGCCCAAAAAGGGGGTAGCGAATTGACCCGAGAAAATTAAAGAATTCGATTAACAGGCGACCTATGCCTTTTAATTCCTCTCTTTTTTTTTTTTTTTTTTCATTTTTTCTATTTAATATTTTGAACGAGTAGGTAGAACGTGTTGGCAGATAGCCAGTTTAAAACCTGCGTGGTTCAAGAGAGCCGTTCAGCTCGCCGTTCGCCAGCCGGCTGCCTGACGCGGTTCGTTTGAACGGCCGCTTTGCCCCTGCTTTGCGTCCTAACCGCCCGCCAAAGCGTTTCGAAGCGGGAGCCACCTGCCGTAAAGCACAGACGTTTGTTAGAGAAGCTGGTGACTTGCACGTTTGCACGATTAAGTTTAATTATGCTAAGCGTTGGTAAAGTTTTCCGTAGGAAAAAAAAAAAAAAGCCTTTTGCTGTGACTGTGTCGCTGGTGCGATAAACGGTTGGAATAGCGACGGTGAAATGTTGAAAAGAAGCTGTAGGTGTGACTCGAGTTGTCGCGTTAGCGAGGGCGTCCTTCGACGGCGCTGAACCGGCTCTCGTTTCTGCTTTTTTAGAGACGCGCGGGTGGTAAAGGACATGGCAACGGGAAAGTCGAAAGGATACGGCTTCGTTTCCTTCTTCAATAAATGGGTAAGCGCTGCGGCCCGGTCTCGAGCGCCCCTCAAGAGCAGTCGGCAGTTTCTGGCACGGTGGGGACGTCGGGCAGGGCGGGCGCGCGGGGACGCCGCTGGTTTGGCTCTGTCGCAAAAGGGAGAGGTGCTGACGGCGGGGTTTTCCTCTCTCCCTCTCTCGTGGACAGGATGCGGAGAACGCGATTCAGCAGATGGGCGGCCAGTGGCTCGGCGGGAGGCAAATCAGAACGAACTGGGCGACGAGAAAACCTCCGGCTCCAAAGAGTACATACGAATGTAGGTTCTCCGCGATCGGCGTCTTTGTGAAGGAGAGGAGAGGAGAACAGGGCGAGACCGGGGGAGGAGGGGCTGTATTGCCGCCACGAGGGGGGATTCTTCGGGTTTCTGCACGCTCCGCCGGGAAGCTCGCTTCCTCTCTTTTGAGCTCTTGTTCCGAAACCGAGAGGTTAAATAAAGCCAAGGGGACCTCGATTTTCTACCTGCTTAAATTTAACCCGGAAAAATATTGCTGCTGTCTCTTAAGCGCTCGAATGACCTGACTCTACCTGCTCTTCATCAGCGACTAGTTCTGGAAATGTGGTGCTAATGGAATCTTTTCTCATTTTTTAATTTATTTTTTTTACATTTTTTTTTTTAATGACACCAAGGTTGAACTACTGCATGAGCAGCGCAATAAGAACTTTTGGCAATTCTTTGCATCTGGATTTTTTTGCATCCTCAGCCGGCACAACGCCGGCGTTTTAGCTTTGCTCCCTCGCTTTAAGGGCTTTTAAATTTGGCGCGTGGGACCAACCTGATAGGGGCCCGCAGCTCGCACTCGACATCTCGTGCCGGCCGGCGTTCGAATGTCTGCGTAAGGTGCGTCCGGTCGGCTGAAAAGCTCTGTCCCGTCTCTTTCAGCCAACGCCAAGCAGCTGTCGTACGACGACGTGGTCAATCAGTCCAGCCCGAGCAACTGCACCGTGTACTGCGGAGGGGTCACTTCGGGACTGACAGGTAGGGCGGCTCCGAATTCCCGCCGCGCTGCAAGTCTGCGGGTAACGCGGCAGCGGCCTCGTTCTGATCCTCTGTTTCTCCTCGCTTCAGAGCAGCTAATGCGCCAGACCTTTTCTCCCTTCGGGCAGATAATGGAAATCCGCGTCTTCCCGGACAAAGGCTACTCCTTCGTGCGGTAAGCCGGCGCGCGGTTGATGAATTCAGTAAGGATTTCGGGTTCGCACGCCTCGGAGGAGATCTCCCCCTGCTCCGCTTGTGTAATTCCATGGCGGAGAGGTCGAGCTGCAGAGTCTTTTCCAGAAAACGTCCTCATCTCTTTGGCTCCGGAAAATTAAAAATAATTGCGAATCGACTTGCTCTCCTCGCTGCTGAATTTGTTTAGGGAGAGGGACGACACCGAGACGGGAAAAGCGACCGCGGCCGAGCGGTCCCTGCTGTGCGAGGGGGATGGGAGACGTTTTCTGCGGTCGGGCTGGTGCCTAAATCTGCGCTGAGCTGACGGGGGGACTCTCTCTCGGGGTTACCTCTCGCTGTTGCTCGCCGCGCGGCTTATTTATATCGACGCGGCTTTATTTGGACAGGTTTAATTCTCACGAGAGCGCCGCGCATGCCATCGTTTCCGTCAACGGGACGACCATAGAAGGACACGTCGTGAAGTGCTACTGGGGCAAGGAGACGCCGGACATGGTCAGCCCGGTCCAGCAGGTCAGAACTTCTCCTCGGCTAATTAGTCTGTGATTGCGACTCGTTAAGTGGCTGTGAAGCCTGGTGGGAGGCTGGGTGCAGCCCAAGTGCCATCCCAAGATTTTCCGTCCCTTGGAACATTAAAATCTCTAGCTGACCGCCCGCCTGGCCGCCTCCGCGCCGTTGCAGCGAGCGGCCTCGTCGCCGGCCCCCGCCGGGGGCGCGCTGGGCCTCGCGAGTCGGCGTGAATCGCCGCTGTCGCTGACGCCCGGCTGTTTGCCCTTCGCAGAACCAGCTGGGCTACCCGCCGGCGTACGGGCAGTGGGGCCAGTGGTACGGCAACGCGCAGATCGGCCAGTACGTGCCCAACGGCTGGCAGGTCCCCGCCTACGGGATGTACGGGCAAGCCTGGAACCAGCAGGGCTTTAAGTGAGTATCCGCGCCTCGTTAAATTCTCCCTCGTTAGCCGCGCCGCCGCCTCACGGAATTGGTTTTTTTGGTTTGTTTTTTTTTTTTTTTCCCTCCGCAACAGCCAGACGCAGTCCTCGGCGGCGTGGATGGGGGCCAGCTACGGGGTGCAGCCTCCGCAGGGGCAGAACGGGAGCGTGATCGGCAACCAAACGGGATACCGCGTGGCCGGCTTCGAAACGCCGTGAGGGAGAGGAGGGCTCGCCGAGCCGCCGCCGCCAGGATTGAGCCGCCCGCGCGCCGGACAGACGGTGTATTTATTGGAGAGAGAGAGAGGGAAACGAAACGGAAACAAAAGCGTTTTTAATCATGAAATCGTCATCCGCGTTGTTTAGGGGAAAAAAAAAAAAAAAAAAAGAGGAAAAAAAAAAAAAAGCGAAACAAAAACCACACGAAACGAGATGCTGGATGTCTGCCAACTTTTGCCTTCTTTTTCCTCCTTTCTGTGTTTCTTAAAGATCCACGTTTTGGAAACACAGCGAAATGCAGGGACTACTGCCGCTGAAACCGGGGGCAGCGAATTGCACAACTGTCAACCTTGTTGTTTTTCTTTCCTTTCCTCGGAAAAAAGTCGCGTGTGCCGTTCTAGTTTGCATTCCGAACGATCGAAAAGAAAAAAAAAAAAAATGTATTATAAAAGCGTTGTACAAAAAAAAAAAAAAAGAAAAAAAAAAAAAGAGAAGCCAAAAGCGTGTGAATCCTGAAGCCGCCGCGTCTTCAGCCTTTGCACCGCCTGTTTAAAAAAATCCTCCTGTCCAAAGCCTCCCCTTGCGCTGCGGCGGGTGTTCTGACGATAAATCGTGAGTTCCCGTCGCCTGGCGCATCTCGGCCTCTTTTTCGGGGTGCCCTTCGCCGTACCGCGGGGAGAGGGGGACGCTCGGCGGGACGGCGCCCGGCTCCCCTCGCGAGCGAGGATTTCCACCCCCGGACGGCGAAAATCCTGTTACTGAAATGTGACAAATTCCTACGCGGCGGCCGCGGTGGTGTTTGGGCTTTATTTTTTTTTTATTATATTTTTTTTTTTTACCGATTTCTACATTGACATGTACTGATTATGTAAAATATTTGAGCAAATTAATATTTTGCACAACCGTTAGCCACCTTTGTACGTTTCCTTATTTAAAGGTAGGAGGCCGAGTCCTTCGACAGGAGTTACGCCTCAAAATCTTTCTTTTTTTTCTTTTTTTTTCTTGGAATATTCCTCCTCTCGTGTTTTTAAATAATTGTATAAAACTTCCCCCGATATCCCCGCTCCTGCTGGGCGACCTCTGCAAACACAGGCACGGTTTTTTTGCAAAGTTCAGAGGCCAAACCAGCCCTTTTCTGTCCTACCTCTTCACCAGCCTTCAAAAAAAAAAAAAAGGAAAAAAAAAAAAAGAGGAAAAAAAAGCAAAAAAAAAGAAAAACAAACACGAAGCTCGTTGTGTTCTCTCTTTTTTTATGCTGTGTGTGCCCTCGGCTGGCTCTCGCCGTCCCCGGGGCGAAGCGGGCGGGAGGGAAGCGGCTTCTCGGGGAATTTAGGGGGAAAAAGAACGAAATCGGTCAAATTCATTTTTGCAACCGCGCCGCGGGGGCCGCTGGGAGGTGTAGTCCGCGGAGGGCACCCCCGCGGACTACACCTCCCAGCGGCCCCCGCGCCCCCACGTGATGCCGGCGGACCAATGGAAGCGAAAGGACGGGCTCCGGGAGGTGCGGGTATGCGCTGGCGGCACAGGAAGTGACATCACGGGGCGGGAAGGATGCGGAGCTGGCGGAGAAGGCGAAGCGGGGCCTGGCCGTGAGGTGACCGGAGCCGAGGGGGCAGCGCCTCGAATCCTGCGGGCGAGGTTGGGCCCCCGCCCCGCTCCCCTCCTCTTAACGAGCGGCGGGACGAGAGGAAACGGCCTCCGGTTGCGCCGGGAGGGGGGTTGAGATTGGCAAGTGTCAAAAATTCCTCGGTGCGTCCCTGTGCGCTGGTGGACAGGCCCCCCCCAGCCCTTCCCGCCTCCCTTGTTTCGCTTTATTTACCCCCTCCGTGCCAAAAGTTCTCCTTTTAGCCTTGTTTTTCCTCCCGCGCGGCCGAGACTGGGGAATAAAGAGCAGGGGGTGGGCGCCGGGGGTGGGGGTGTCGGGGTCCGGTGTTCCCGGGGGTGGCCCTTTGTCCCTGCGTGACGAGGGACGCGCTGCCGCGGGGTCACGCGTGTGAGACACCCGGCTGTCCCACCAGGCCTGGTTGTAAGGAAAAAGGCGAAGCAGCCAAGGGCAGCGCGGTGACCGGCAGGGACCTTGCCCGTCCTGGCAGAACCAGGCCACCGGTCGCTTCCCCGCCGCCTCTCCCCGTTTCTCCCCTCTGTCTGGGGACTGAGGGAACTGGAGGTGTCACCAGCAAAGCACCGCATCCCCGCTGTCCCTCCTGTCCCTTCGCTCACCCCCCCCACCCCGCACTCTCTGCCTTTCCAGGTTTCCCAGAGGATGGAGCCGGCGTCGGTGAGGACCAAAGTCCCCTCCTTCCTGTCCGACCTGGGGAAAGCCACTCTCCGGGGCATCCGGAAATGTCCCCGTTGCGGCACTTACAACGGCACCCGAGGCCTGAGCTGCAAGAACAAGAACTGCGGGACCGTCTTCCGCTACGGCACACGCAAGCAGCCCAGCGTCGACGCCGTCAAGATCATCACCGGCTCCGATTTACAGGTTTATTCGGTGCGGCAGAGGGACCGGGGTCCGGATTACCGGTGTTTCGTGGAGCTGGGGGTCTCGGAGACGGCCATTCAGACGGTGGACGGGACCATCATCACGCAGCTCAGCTCCGGCCGCTGTTACGTGCCGGCGTGTCTGAAAGCGGCCGCGCAAGGCGTGGTGGAGAACCAGTGCCAGCACGTCAAACTGGCCCTCAACTGCCAGACGGAGGCCACCCCGCTCGCCCTGAAAAGCTCGGTGCTCAACTCCATGCAGGCTTCCCCGGAAACCAAACAAACCATCTGGCAGCTGGCGACCGAGCCCACGGGGCCGCTGGTGCAGCGCATCACCAAGAATGTCCTGGTGGTGAAGTGCAAGGCCAGCCAGAAGCACAGCCTCGGCTACCTGCACGCCTCCTTCGCCCAAAAAATGAGCGCCAAGACGCTGGCGGACCACAGGTTCTCCTGCTCCTGCCAGGCTCTCAAACCCGGCAAGGGCGGCCCGAGCGAGGAGGAGGAGGCGCCGCCGCCGCCGCGCTGCATTCATTTCTTCGCCTGCATCTGCGCCTTTGCCAGCGACGAGAGCCTGGCGCAGGAGTTCGCCGACTTCCTCGCCTGCGACTCCGGCGGTAGGTGGGCGATGTGGAGATTTTGGGGGGGGTGTCGGGCTGATTCTACCTGGTTCCCTGCCTCCTGCTCGTGCTTTGCCTGGGCTGCGGGGCGAGGCCTGTCCTCACGCCTGCTCGCTGTCGGCGCTTCGTTAGCTGGGCCTTAATTTCCTGCCCCCTCCCTCTGCAGGCAGAGCGCTTTGCGAGGGGTGATTCCTCCTGGGCTGCAGCCTCCTCCTGGCTCCCTGCGTGTGGGAGCAGAGCGGGGTGCTCCCCTGGGAGTGGGGTGCAGGTCCTGCTGCGCTGGGTGCTCGGGGCGAGCCGCGTTCCTTTTCTGGGCTGGGAGCTGCGTCTCCTCTTCCCTTCGGGTGGGAGCAGCGCTGGGGGAAGCCCAGCTCCTTGTGACTCCCGCCTCTTGCGGCAACAGCCTCTGGGGTTCGGTCCCTGGGGGGGTTCTGCACCCCGGTAGGTGCGTCTGGATAATCCCACCCTGTCCTTAGGCACCCAAAGGTGAAACTCTGCCCCAAGGAGAGCGACCTGGGCGATGGGAGTGAATTAAAATCACCGCTCCCCTCGCTGTTCCCCCCAAAGAAGCATGTCTGCAGCGCTGGGAGGGCTTTGGGGTTTCTCTGAGGATGTTTGGGGGGGTCTCAGGGGGGCAGGTACTGGTGTGGGGAGGGGGACACGAGACCCCTGTGTCCCCGCAGCGCTGCTGCGCGTGGTTGAGATGCTTTTAAGGACAGAGTCTCGTTTGTCTTAGGGCTGAAAGGGGTCGTGGTCCCGCAGGCAGTTGGTGGCCCCGAATCCGCGGTGCCGGCCGGGGAGGCGGCCGCTGCCAGGCCCAAGAAGAGGAAAAAGGAGGCGACGCCTGGTGAGTGTCCGTGGGCCGGGGGTGCCGGCGTGGGGTGCCCGCAGCCCCCTGGGGCTCGCGCGCTGACGCTCTGAACCGACCCCTCAGGGGCGCAGGCCACCAGCCCTCTCCCGCCTCACGACCCGGCTCGCGGCAACCCCCGGCGAAGCGGCCTGAGGAAGCCGGCCGTCGCCTCCTCGCTGAAGAGACCAGGTGAGCCCCGGCCGCGCGTCCCGCCGGCGCTCAGGGAGCCCTTCGGTTCGGGTGCCGTAACCCCCGCGGTTGTGCTTGCTCGAGGGGGTGAAACGGGGCTCGGGCCCCTCCTGCTCCCCCGGTGTCGCCGGTGGCCGTGCGTCTCGCGCAGCGGGGTGCTGGTGTGGCTCTGGCTGGCCGTACGCGTGGCGGTTGCGGCAGGACGGTGCCGCCGCGCTCCCGGGGCGGCTCTTCGGCGCGTTTCTCGCTGTGGCAAGCCCAAAGGAGCTGGTTCGTGGTGGGGCCGGGCGGGGCCCGGTCTCCTGCCACCCCCCCGGCTGGAATGGAGTGGGCAAAGGTGTGAGCTGGTTTCTGTCGCTTGTTTTGCCACCGCTGGTGTTTGTGGTGTCTCTTTGTGTCCAGCGCTGCTGCGGAGCAGTGGCCAGAGCAGCACGGGGAGCATGCCGGCTGCAAGGGAGATGGGAGATTGCTGGGGGCACGAGCGTGGTAACCGCCCTCTCTGAGGGCTGTGCGCTGATGCGTGCTTACACGTGGTGTTTATTTGTGTTTGTATGCGACGTTTGGAGCGGGACAGGCCAGTCCAGCACCAGAAACCCTGGGAGCGTTCCCAGAGCCCTTAGAGACAGCCGCTCTCCTTGCTGGTGGTGGGCTGTGCCGGCGTAGGAGCTTTGGGCTAGCGCTTTTGGTTCTCTTCTGGTCTGGAAAGGGCTACAAATCTCTTAGGTTTTTCCCTTTCCCCCTGAGATAGGGCGCACCCCTCTCCCCTCGCAGCCTGCGGGGTTTGTTCTGCAGATGCCCCGGGAGCACGGGGGTGCTCTTGAGGGGGTGGGGATGCGTCGTGATCCCAGGGACGGTCGCGGTGGAGGAGATGGCGGTGTAGTTGTACCGTGATGCGGGGGCGGCAGCTCTCGCTGAGAGCGGACCGAGGTTTTGGAAGCAGGTTGCCGCTGTGGAAGCGGTCCTGCCTGGTTGGTTGGTTGTGTTTGTTGTGCTGCCTTTCCGAGCTCTGTGTAACACAGGGTGGTGGCGTCTGCACCGCTGAGGAAACTCGTGTAGGTAAAACGGGGAACGCTGGCCTGGAGCTGGCTGCGGGGGAGCCGAGTCCGTGGGGCAGCCAGTGGGGCTTGCTTTTGGTTGTTTCTCCTGCCCCTCGGGCTCGGCACTCTGCTTGTGTGCCGGCACAATTCCAATTTCCCTCCTCTCTCTCTCGCAGGCTGTACCCAGCCGCTGGACGAGTCGCAGGTGACGCTCACCTTCCAGGACTGGCTGGCCAGCGTCACGGAACGCATCCACCAAACCATGCACTACCAGTTTGAGGGTGAGCCTTCGGGGGCCGCCTCGGGAGAGCCTTTGCGCACAGCACCGCTCCGCGCTGGGTGCTGCCTCTGTAAAAAAACCTGTCAGCCCCCGGGGAGGAGGCGAGCGCTCTGCCCCGTGCTGTTTTGCCCTGGGAAGTTTCCACGGCTTGGGTTTGCGTGCTGAACGTGGGGTTAACGCTCAGCAGCAGCCTGGTGCTGGTGTTTGGGCTGGCGAAGGGAGCGAGTCCCTTCGGGGTTATTGATGCGGGGACTCGGAGTGCCTGGGGCCGGGCAGAAGAGGTGAGGTGAAATTAAATTAAATTAAATTAAATGGAGTAAGGTGGCACTGCTCACATGGTGTTAGGGCTCAGAAATCTCCTCCTGTGGCTGGCCAGAGCGCTCTGCTCTCCCCGCCGTGCCCCGCAGGCTGGACTCCGAGGTGCTCCCTGTGCACAGCCAGCTACAGGCAAAGGTTTCTGGCTGTGATACCTGGGGAGGGGGCCGCTGTCACTGCCCCAGCGAGCAGCCTGGGACTTGTCTCTGGCCTCCAGGGACAGCAGCTGGGGTGAGGTCTGTTAAAAATCCCCCTGGGGCTGCACCTCGTGAGTCTGGTGGCTGCTGGGGAGCTGCGCCTGGCTGGCAGGTCCCACAGAGGAGCCAGGGTCACCTAAAGAGAGGGACCCCAAGAATGCCTGAGGGGGAGCAGCTCTTTCCCCAAGCTCTAAGTTTGTCACACAGTTTTGTGTTCAAAAACCACGTAGGTGTGGCACTAGAATATGGTTTGGTCGACAGGGTGGTGGTGGGTTGGGCACTGGAACGTGGAGGTCTCTCCCAACCCTAAAGATTCTGTGATTTAGGACAAACACATGGAGCCTGCTGTCCCACAGCTGTCCCTGCAAGGTGTCACCGCGGCCAGGAGCGGTGCAAGCCCTCTGCTGTCCAGCAAACTGCCCCCAGAGACAGCTGAGAGGCACAGGCTGTGCTGCTCAGTTGACGGTTGGACCCTGATGCTCTTACAAGTCCCTGCTGTGGTTTTTAAACACTTCGGTTGCCACCACCCACAGTGACCACAAACCCCGAGGGGCTCATTTCCCCCTGCACCCCCCTCTCTTACTGCTGAGAGAGAGCAGAGTCTCTTACCTCCCGTGGGAAGGGATCATCGGCTCCAGCTCCTTCCCGAACTCGGTGGTGCCGCGCAGCTGTGGGTGCCGGGCGGGAGGGGAGTCAGCCCCCAGCAGGGAGAGGAGACAGAGGACACACAGCTAAGCACCGGAGTCTGAGTTACACAAAATATTTTACTGTGAGGGTGGTTAGACAGCGGCGGTGCTGTGCCAGCCCGCTACCAGAGGCCCCAGTAGCAGAGGTACTCTGAACTGGAGCAGAGCAAACACAGCCCTGCGCCCCCCAGCCCTGCCCTCACCCCCTCTCTTGTTCCCGCTCCCCCAGGCAAACCCGAGCCGCTGGTGTTCCACATCCCGCAGGCTTTCTTCGATGCGCTGCAGCAGAGGATCTCCAGCGGGAGCGGCAAGAAGAGGCTGCCCAACTCCACCACAGGTAAGAGCTGAACGCTCACACCCAGGAAACCCTTTGCAGAGGGGTTAAGGCAGGCTGACGGGGGGAAAACCCCGCAGCAGCGTCCGGGGGGGGGATTCCCATCCGCTCTCTGGTTCCTCAGCCCCTTTCCCCTCGCTGCAGCAGAGCGGGGAAACACAGCAGCTGTGTGAGTGAGCCCAGGGCAGAGGACAGGAGCTCAGCAGGACACACGGGGTCCGTGCCACAGCCGCTCCAGCCTAGGCCCAGCCCAGCCACATGCCCCAGCTCTCAGCCTTGAGCAGAGCCACGAGAGCAGCACCAGCCCCAGGAATAAACCCGGCCCCGGCAGCATCGAGGCTCCAAGCTGAAACCGCGTTCCCTGCCTCTGCGCCCGGGGGAGCCGCGCAGCACACAGTGCTGCCGCGCGTCGTCCCTGCTCTACGCTCTCTTACCTGGGAGAGGAGGGTAAAGCCAGGCCCAAGCCCCCGCTCAGGGCTCTCTGCGGAGCTCAGTCCGTCACAGCAGCGCTGCAGGAGCACAGGCCGCTGCCGTGACGCCTCAGGACCATCAGCTCCATTTGTGCCCACAGGTCTCTCTCGCTGAGCACAGACTGGTAGAGGTTAGGTTAGACTGGACTTAAGAGGTGATCCCATCCCGCCAGTAACCCAGCACTGCAGAGTCCACCCCTAAACCCCAGCCTGAGGGTCTGAGTGCAGAAATCTAAGATACCTCCCAAGATGGTGACTCCACCACCCCAGGCAGCCCCTTTCCATGCTTCCCAGGCCTCTCCCCGAGGAAATCTCAGCCTCCCTTGGTGCAGCCCAAGGCCCTTTCTTGTCCTGGTGCTTGGGAGAGGAGACCAAGTAAAAGAGGCCTCCCCAAAACCTCACTTCAGCTTTGGGACCAGCTCCTGAGAGCCCTGGAGAGGAGGCCACCAGCAAGGGCAAAGCCAAGTCCTCGGGGGCTCAGCAGGGCAGAGCTGCAGCCAAAGGGAGAAAAAGGGGAGAAGAAAAACCAAAAGGCAAGGCACAGAGCGGGCCCCCAGCCTCCCCCTGAGCCCCCCTCTCCCTCCCCCTGAGCCCCCTCTCCCTCCCCGCAGCCTTTGTCCGCAAGGACGCCCTTCCCCTGGGCACCTTCTCCAAGTACACGTGGCACATCACCAGCGTCCTGCAGGTCAAGCAGATCTTCGACACGCCTGAGGTAAGGGGGGGAGGCAGCCCCCCGGCCCCTCCGCCGCCACCCCCTGGGCCCCAGCCCCTCACCTGGCCGTTCCCGTGCTTGCCAGCTGCCGCTGGAGATCACGCGCAGCTTCGTCCAGAACCGGGACGGGACCTACGAGCTCTTCCGGTGCCCCAAGGTGGAGGTGGAGAGCATCGCCGAGGCTTACGGGCACCTGGAGAAGCAGCCCGCCATCCGGCCCCTGGAGCTGCAGACCTTCCTCAAAGTGGGTGAGTCGGGGGGCAACCAGCCCCCAGCCCACCCCACCCACAGCTGGGCAGCCCAGCCAGCCCCTCCCCCCAGGGTGGGGGCAGCACCCCAGCCCCCTGCAAGAGAGCCCCCCCCTCTCCCCTTCTTCCTACCCACACACAGGGGCCCCAGGCATAAGCGCCTCTCCCACCCCCCCAGACCCCCGCTCAGGGGGGGAAGGCCCTGAAACCCAAAGGGTTCTCCTCCCCCCACACCCCCCCTTCCAGGAGGGAAGGCCACTTCCCCCCCCCAGCCACAGCTCGGACCCCAGTGTGCCCACCCTAAAAAAACCCAAACCTCAGACATCTGAGACACTTTGTCTCCCACTCTCCAGCCCCCACCCAGGAAAAAATCAAGCCAAAAAACCTCCTCCCCCCAGCACCAGGTGCCTCCTCTTCTCCTCCTGCTCCACACACCTGCAAAAGAATAAAAAAAAAATAAATAAAATCAAAGTGAAGCACAAACACACAGCACCCCCTCCCCAGGAAAACCCCAGCACGGGGGCCCCTTCAAGGGTCCCACCCAGGGGGACAGGGCCGAGGGGGGAGCCTGGGCCCACCCCTCCCTCTCTGCCCCCAGGAAACACCTCCCCCGCGCAGAAGGAGCCCACCCCCTTCATCATCGAGTGGATCCCCAACATCCTGCCCCGCGCCCGCATCGGCGAGCTCCGCATCAAGTTCCAGTACGGCCACCAGCCCGCAACCGCTCCCCGCGCCCCCCCGCCCGCCGCCCAGCCGGCGCTGGAGCTCGCCCCGCTCACCACCATCGCCTTCCCCTGAGACCCCCGCCGGGGGGGCACGGCCAGGCACCCGCTGCTCCGCGGAACCACCCGGAAAATAAAAACATCCGCTTCCCCGGGTGCCCGGAGCCTCCCTGCACCCTGGGACCCCCCCACCCAGGGAGGTGGGGGGAAGGCAGGGACCAGCGCACCCTCCCCAGGGTCCTTACCTGGCTCCCCCCACACAGCCCAGCCCAGCGGCTGCTCCTCTGCACCACGGCCTGGGGGAGAGAACCACAAATTAATAAACACCCGGCGTCCCCCCGGAAGGGCAGAGCCAGGGACACCGAGAAAATAAACTCACAGAGGGGTTTGGGTGGGAAGGGACCGCTGACGCCCACCCAGTGCCACCCCCCTGCCAGGAGCAGGGACATCTCCAACCGGATCAGGTTGCTCAGAGCCCTGGCCAACCTGGCCTGGGATGTTTCCAGGCATGGGGCATCCACCGCCTCGCTGGGCAACCTGGGCCAGTGCTCCACCACCCTCAGTGGAAAAAAAAAAAATCTTTCCCGGCACTGGGAGCCGCTCTGAGGTGTCCCCGGAGCCTCCTCTTCTCCAGGCTGAGCAGCCCCAGCTCTCTCAGCCCGGCCTCACAGCAGAGGGGCTCCAGCCCTCTCAGCATCTGCGTGGCCTCCTCTGGACCCTCTCCAGCAGCTCCACGTCCTTCTGACGCTGGGGGCTCCAGAGCTGGACGCAGCACTGCAGGGGGGTCTCACAGAGCGGAGCAGAGGGGCAGGGTCCCCTCCCTCGCCCTGCTGCCCACGCTGCTGGTGACACAGCCCAGGGTGGGGTCGGTTTCTGTGCCGCGAGCGCCCATTGCTGGCTCGTGTTGAGCTTCTCGCCCAGCAGCACCCCCAAGTCCTTCTCCTCAGGGCTGCTCTCCATCCCTTCATGCCCCAGCCCGGATTTGTGCTGGGATCGCCCCCACCCACGGGCAGGACCTTGCCCTTGGCCTGGCTGAACCCCACAGGGCTCCCAGTCCCCCCAGTCCCTCAGCCGCTCGCTGGCAGACTGCGCTCCGTCCTGCTCTCCGCGTCGCCTCCAGCCGTGTCCTGGCATCTCCAAGCCTGGAAGGGAGACACAGGGCTGCGGGGGGCCCAGCCGGGACCCCCCCTGCACCCCCACCATCACCCCCCCCAGCCCCACAAGCTCCATCTATAGGCCGGGGGGCTCCCAGCAGCTCCAGTCCCCTCCAGTGCAGCACCCACTCCCATCTGCTGGGACAGGGCAGCGGGAGAGAACAGAGAGGACCCCAGTGTGGCCCCCCCCCACAGTCCCCCCCACTCCCCACCATCGCCGTCCCCTGAGCCCCCCCAACACGGCTGGGGGGGGGGGGGCCACACAACCAGGCCTCCACTGCTCGGGCACCAAAATCACCTGGAAAATAAAAAATTACCCCCCCCCCCATCACTGGGTGCCCTGAGCCTCCCCCCACCCAGCACAGGGGGGCTGGGGGGGCACCTGGGGAGCTGCACCCACCTGGGGGCACCCCCTGCTCTCAGCGGGACAGGGGCACAGCCCCCCCCAAACCCACCTGGGGTGAGAGCACCCAGCGATGCTCTGGGAGCCCCCCAGCAAGCAGCCAGCACCCACACAGGGTGGGACCCCCACCCCAGGCAGCAGCAGAACCCCAGTTGCCCCCAGTAAGCAGCCAGCAGCTCCCAGTTGCCCCCAGCAAGCTGCCATCAACTCCCAGTAAGCAGCCAGCAGCTCCCAGTTGGCCCTAGCAAGCTGCCATCAACTCCCAGTAAGCAGCCAGCAGCTCCCAGTTGGCCCTAGCAAGCTGCCATCAACTCCCAGTAAGCAGCCAGCAGCTCCCAGTTGGCCCTAGCAAGCTGCCATCAACTCCCAGTAAGCAGCCAGCAGCTCCCAGTTGGCCCTAGCAAGCTGCCATCAACTCCCAGTAAGCAGCCAGCAGCTCCCAGTTGGCCCTAGCAAGCTGCCATCAACTCCCAGTAAGCAGCCAGCAGCTCCCAGTTGGCCCTAGCAAGCTGCCATCAACTCCCAGTAAGCAGCCAGCAGCTCCCAGTTGGCCCTAGCAAGCTGCCATCAACTCCCAGTAAGCAGCCGGCAACTCCCAGTTGGCCCTAGCAAGCTGCCACCAACTCCCAGTAAGCAGCCAGCAGCTCCCAATTGCCCCCAGCAACTCCCAGTTGGCCCTAGGAAGCTGCCACCAACTCCCAGTAAGCAGCCAGCAGCTCCCAGTTGGCCCTAGCAAGCTGCCATCAACTGGAGTGCTGTGATGGAAGGCTACAAGCTCTTCAGAAGGGACAGACGAGGAAGGAAGGGTGGTGGTGGGGCCCTTTATATTAAAGACTGCTTTGACGTTGAAGAGCTTGGGGTTGGGAAGGATACAGCTGAGTGTCTGTGGATAAGGATCAGAGGAAAGGCCTGTAGGGGTGACATCGTGGTGGGGGTCTGTTACGGACCGCCTAATCAGGATGAAGAGAAGGACGAGGCGTTCTATGGGCAGCTTGAGCGAGTCGCGCCATCGCCAGCACTCGTTCTTGTGGGAGACTTCAACCTCCCCGATGTATGCTGGGAATATCACACAGCGCACAGGAAGCAGTCCAAAAGGTTCCTGGAGGGTGTGGAAGATAGTTTCCTTATGCAGCTGGTACGAGAGCCTACCAGGGGTGGTGCCCTGACTGACCTACTCTTTACCAACAGAGAAGGTCTGGTGGGAGACGTGAAGGTTGGGCACTGTCTTGGGCAGAGCGACCATGAAATTGGAGAATTCTCTATTCTTGGAGATGTCAGAAGGATCACTAGCAGAACGGCTATCCTGAACTTCAAGAGGGCGGACTTTGACTGGTTCAGGACGCTTGTTGCGAGGGTCCCTTGGGAGTCGCTCCTTAAGGGTAAAGGGGTCCAGGAAGCCTGGACGCTCCTCAAGATGGAGATCTTCAAGGCACAAGAACAGGCTGTTCCTGAATGCCGTAAGGCGAGCCGTAGGGGAAGAAGACCGGTGTGGATGAACCGGGAACTATTGTTGAGGCTCTGGAAGAAAAAGAGAGTCTATGTCCTCTGGAAGAAGGGACAGGCTACTTGGGGAGATTACAAAGAAGTTTCTAAGGTATGCAGGGAGGAAGTCAGGAAGGCAAAAGCTCAGCATGAACTCAGATTGGCCACTGCAGTAAAAGAGAACAAGAAATCCTTTTACAAATATATCAGTGGTAAGAGAAGAAATAAGGAGCGTTTACACCCTTTACTTGATGCAGCGGGGAATGTGATCACTGAGGATAAGGAGAAGGCTGAGGTCCTCCACGCCTTCTTTACTTCTGCCTTTAACAGGCAGATCAGTTATCCTCAGGGCACTTTATGCCCTAATCTGGAAGTCTGGGGTGCCAGGCCGAGTACACCCCCTGTGGTACAGGTGGAGACAGTCAGAGAGCTCCTTCTCCATCTGGACTGCCACAAGTCCATGGGACCGGACGGGCTCCATCCTAGGGTGCTAAGGGAGTTGGCGGGGGTGATTGCCGAGCCGCTCTCGGCCATCTACCAGCGGTCCTGGTTATCTGGGGAGGTCCCGGAGGACTGGAGGCTTGCCGATGTGACTCCCATCTACAAGAAGGGCCGTAAGGAGGATCCGGGGAACTACAGGCCTGTCAGCCTGACCTCAGTACCCGGGAAAGTTATGGAGCAAATCATCTTGGGTGAGATCACTCGGCGTATGAGTGGCATCCAGGGGATCAGGCCCAGCCAGCACGGGTTCACGAAAGGCAGGTCGTGCTTGACCAACCTCATTTCCTTTTACGACTGGGTGACCAGACTGGTGAATGAGGGAAAGGCTGTTGATGTGGTCTACCTGGACTTCAGCAAGGCCTTTGACACGGTCTCTCACAGTATTCTCCTAGGGAAACTGGCTGCCTGTGGATTGGGTAGGTATACCCTTCTTTGGATAAAGAACTGGCTAGGGAGCCGTGCCCAGCGGGTGGTGGTTAATGGAGTCAAGTCCAGCTGGCAGCCTGTTACAAGTGGTGCCCCCCAGGGGTCGGTACTTGGGCCCATCTTGTTCAATATCTTTATTGATGACCTGGACGAGGGGATTGAGTGTACCCTCAGTAAGTTTGCAGATGACACCAAGTTGGGTGGCGGTGTTGATCTGCCTGAGGGTAGGGAGGCCCTTCAGAGGGATCTGGACAGGCTGGATCGCTGGGCTGAGCTGAATGGCATGAGGTTCAACAAGGCCAAGTGTCGGGTCCTGCACTTTGGCCACAATAACCCCATGCAGCGCTATAGGCTCGGAGCTGAGTGGCTGGAGGACTGTGAAGAGGAAAGGGACCTGGGGGTGTTGGTTGATGCTCAGCTGAACATGAGCCGACAGTGTGCCCAGGTGGCCAAGAGGGCCAACGGCATCCTGGCCTGCATTAGAAATAGTGTGGCCAGCAGGAGCAGGGAGGTGATCATCCCCCTGTATTCGGCACTGGTGAGGCCGCACCTTGAGTACTGTGTTCAGTTTTGGGCCCCTCACTACAAGAAAGACATTGAAGCCCTGGAATGTGTCCAGAGAAGGGCAACAAAGCTGGTGAGGGGTCTGGAGCACAAGTCTTATGAGGAGCGGCTGAGAGAGTTGGGATTGTTTAGTCTGAGGAAGAGGAGGCTCAGGGGAGACCTCATTGCACTCTATAGCTTCCTGAAGGCAGGTTGTGATGAACAGGGGTTTGGCCTCTTCTCCCAGGCAACAAGCAGGACCCGAGGAAATGGCCACAAGTTGTCCCAGAGGAGGTTTAGATTGGACTTGAGGAAAAACTTTTTCTCGCAAAGAGTGGTCAGGCACTGGAACGGCCTGCCCAGGGAGGTGGTGGAGTCGCCGTCCCTGGCAGTGTTCAAGAGGCGGCTTGATGAGGAGCTACAGGATATGGTTTAGTAGCTGTGGCAGCAATGGCAGTGGGAAGACGGTTGGACTAGATGATCTTATAGGTCCCATCCAACCATGTGATTCTATGATTCTAACTCCCAGTAAGCAGCCAGCAGGTCCCAGTAGCTCCCAGCAGCCCCCTCGGGGGTTTAAGAGCCCCCGCAGCGGGCCCTGCCTGAGGCCTCCGATGAGGCCCAGCTGTGCTGGGGTGGGGGGGCCCGGGGGCCATTGCTTCGTTAGCGCAGCCGAGCTCGTTACTGTCACCACGGACCCAGGCACCCAGCGCTGGGGGGGGGGGGTTGCTCCTCATCCCCAGCACGGGGAGCGTCACACGAGGGCCATCGCCTGGCACGAGGGCGTTGCACGAGGGGCAACACCTCACTGGGGCCATGGCCTTGCACAAGGGCGTCGCACGGGGAGCGTCGCACGAGGGCCATCGCCTGGCACGAGGGCGTCGCACGAGGGGCAACACCTCAGCGGGGCCGTGGCCTTGCACAAGGGCGTCGCACGAGGGGCATCGCACGAGGGCCATCGCCTGGCACGAGGGCGTCGCACAAGGGGCAACACCTCAGCGGGGCCATGGCCTTGCACGAGGGCGTCGCACGAGGGGCAGGGCCTCGCGCCGGGGCTTGGCACAGGGCTGGGGACATCGCCCCGCACAGGGACACCGCCTCGCCTTGCACGGGGACGTGTCGCACGAGGGCGGCGTCTGGCACGAGGGCACCCTCACCAGGTCCTTGGGGGTGACCCTGAGCGCCGCCACCGCCCCCTGCAGCGGGCACAGCACGGGGTGCTGGGGGTGGCACCTGTAGCACCCATGCTGTCCCAGTACAAACCAGTACCATCCCAGTGCCCCTTCAGTGCCCTCCCAGTCTCCCATGGGTGCCTACCCAGTACCCCCCAGTAACCTCCACACCAGTACCCCCAGTATCCCCACAGTATTCTCCATTACCCCCAGTGCTCTCCAGTAGCTCCCAGTACCTCCCAGTAGCATCCAGTATTTCCCAGTACCCTCCATTACCCTCAGCGCTCCCAGTAACCCTCAGTATCCTCCAGTGCTCACAGGAACCCCCAGTGTCCCTCATTACTCCCAGTATTCCCAGTACCTCCCAGGGCCCCCCAGTACCTCCCCCAGTATCCCCCAGTGCTCCCAGCACCCTCAATACCCCTATTATCCCAGTACCCCCAATTTTCACAGTATCTCCCAATACCCCGCCATTTCTCTGAGTACCCCCAGTACCTCCAGTTTCCCCAGTACCCCCAGTATCCTCCAGTGCTCACAGTAACCCCCAGTCCCCCAGTGCTCCCAGTACTCCAAATAATGCCCATTACCTCCCAATTACTCCAAGTATCCCCCAGTGCTCCTACTGTCCTCCCCCAGTAGCCTCACTACCCCCAGTATCCCCCCAGTATCCTACCACACCCCCAGTACCTCCAGTATCCCCCTCAGTATCCTATCATACCCCCAGTGCCCCCCATTACCTCCAGTATCACCCCAGTGCCCCCAGTTTCCCCAGTGCCCTAGATAAATCCTATTACTTCTCAGTTACTCCCAGTATCCCCCAGTGCTCCCAATATTTTCCTCCAGTACCCCCCATTGCCCCCAGTATACCCGCAGTATCCCCCAATACCCCAATACCTCCATTACCCCCAGTACCCTCCAGTACTCCCCAGTACCCTCATCACCCCCAGTTTCCCCAGTATCCCCCAGTATGCTCATTACCACAAGTACCCCCAGTTTCCCCAGTGCCTGCAATGACCCCACTAGCCCCCCATTACCCCCAGTACCGCCATTGCCCCAGTATACTCCCATTGCCTCCAGTATACTCCCAGTACTCCCCATTACCCCCAATATCCCCCAGTACCCAATACCTCCAGTACTCCCCAGCACCCCCGTCACTCTCAGTTTTCCCAGTATCCCCCAGTTTCCCCAGTATCCTCCAGTACTCCCAATATCCCCTCCCACTACCCCCAGTAACCCCCAGTACCCCCAGTACCTGAGGAGCTGGGCCCTGCGACCCCCGTGGGGTTCAGCCAGGCCCCGTGCCAGGCGCTGCTCAGGGGTGGGGGCGATCCCGGGTACAAATCCGGGGGCTGCGTCACCGGCGGGTCGAGGGGGGGGATCCTGCCCCTCCGCTCCGCCGGGACCCCCCGCAGCGCTGCGGCCGGCTCGGGAGCCCCCGTTGGACTCGGAGCAGGATCGGCACAAGGGATTCAAATCCCAAAAAAAACCCAGAAAATTCAATTTCACCTGGTTTCTTCAAATAGAGAGGGCAATAAACGATCAGTAGTGATTAGCGACGAATTAACAGCAGTAGCGCTCAAAGGTAATTACTACACGACAATAAGTACGGCAATTAACAAAGACACATCCCTCATTGCGCTATTAATGCGTCACCACCGTCCAGCCCCGCAGGCAGCCGCGGCCGCAGCGAGGGTTTGGAGGTCCCGTCCCGGTGACGGGAGGTCCCACGCCGCGTGTCCCCTCACAGATGAGGTCTCCAAAGCCGCTGCCGGAGGAGACGAACGTTACTAACGAATAAAACCTTTATTTCGTTAATCTGTAACGGTCCGGTTTCGGTTACCCCGTGGGCCTGGCCAGAGCGCGGAAGAGGAAAGCAGGGAGCTGCCGTGACGTAGCGCTTCTCTCCTGGGCGTCTCCTGGTTCTTCATCCTCGAGGCCACGGAGCCGTTATCTGCTCTTACCGTGCGCTCTCTCACCCGCTGCGTGTGTTTCGGGACAAATTAAAACCACACGATCCCGCTGAACACCGCAACGTGGTGCGGAGCGTCCACGGATCGTCCGTGGCTCAGGGCTGTCTGTCAGGCCCGGCCACCGCAGCTCCCAGCGTCAGAAGGACGTGGAGCTGCTGGAGAGGGTCCAGAGGAGGCCACGCAGATGATGAGAGGGCTGGAGCCCCTCTGCTGTGAGGCCGGGCTGGGAGAGCTGGGGCTGCTCAGCCTGGAGAAGAGGAGGCTCCGGGGAGACCTGAGAGCGGCTCCCAGTGCCCAAAGGGGGCTGCAGGGAAGGTGGGGAGAGACTCTTCAGCAGGGCCTGCTGGGACAGGACGAGGGGTGATGGTTTCAAAACAGAGGGAGGTGGATTCAGATTGGATGTTAGGAAGAAACCTTTTACGCTGAGGGTGGTGGAGCACTGGCCCAGGTTGCCCAGAGAGGCGGTGGAAGCCCCATCCCTGGAAACATTCCAGGCCAGGTTGGCCGGGGCTCTGAGCAACCTGATCTGGTTGGAGATGTCCCCGCTCCTGGCAGGGGGGTTGGACTGGGTGGGCGTCAGCGGTCCCTTCCACCCAAACCATTCTGTGAGTCCACCAGTTCCCCCCTTCACTACCCCCAGTACGCCCCAGTTCCCCCAGTACACCCAGTACCCCCTCAGTGGTCCCCTCCAGCACCCCCATTACCCCTCCAGTTACCCCCAGTATCCCCCCACTATCCCCTAATATTTCTCCCGTTCCTCTCCCATTACCCCCAGTAGCCCCCAGTGGCCCCCATTACCCTCCCAGTCCCCCCAGTGCCCCCGTGACCTCCAGCCGCCAGGGGGCGCCGCCGCGCCCGCCGCCCGGTGCCAAGATGGCGGCGCTGGCGGTCGCGCGGACGCTGAGGGTGCGGGACGGGGGGTGCGGGGACGCGGGGGACACGGGAGGCACTGGGTGCGGGGGCTCCAGGGGCTCCAGGCCTGGGGGCGTGTGGGCCGAGGGGGGCGTGGGCCTGGGGCTCTGGGGACACCGGGGGACGGGGACACGCGGGATGGGGACACTGGGGCACATGGGGTGCGGGGACACCGGGCCCGGCGGTCACCGGTCGCAGGAGGCTCAGGGCCCCCCACGCCGGGGGGCTCCGCTCTGGGGACAGCGGGGCCGCCCCCACCCCTCACCCCCGTCCCCTCGCAGGCCGCGCCCCGCGCCCCCCTCGTCCCGCACGGCCCCCGGCAGCTGCACGTCTCCCCCGCCTGCCTCAAGGTGAGCCCCGCGGGATCCCCCTCCCCGCAACCCCCCCCGCACCGCACCCCCCAAATCTGACCCCCCCCCGCCCCCCTTCCCGCAGACGCGGGCGGCGCGGGTGCGCGTGGGCAAAGGGGACAAACCCGTCACCTACGAGATGGCGCACGGCCCGCACCACATCGCGCACCGCAAGGGCTGGCTGTCCCTGCACACCGGTGGGCCACCGCGGCGGGACGGGGCGTGCGGGCACCCGCGGGTGTGAGGGGATGGGGGGCGTGCGGGCACCCGTGGGTGTCGGGGATGGGGGGCGTGCGGGCACCCGTGGGTGTGAGGGGATGGGGGGCGTGCGGGCACCCGCGGGTGTGAGGGGATGGGGGGGCGTGCGGGCACCCGCGGGTGTCGGGGGATGGGGGGCGTGCGGGCACCCGCGGGTGTGAGGGGATGGGGGGCGTGCGGGCACCCGCGGGTGTGAGGGGATGGGGGGGCGTGCGGGGCACCCGTGGGTGTCGGGGGGACAGGGACATGTTGGACATTTAAGGGGACAGGGGTGTGTGGGGCACCCGTGGGTGTCGTGAGGCTGGGCCATGGGACGTTGTGGGGACCAGGACGTGTGGGGCACCTGTGGGGTGTGCAGGGACAGGGACGTGGGGCACGAGGGTGGCTGTGGGGTGGGCCCTGGGGCGTCGTGGGGACAGGGATGTGTGGGGCACAGGAGCGTGTGGGGCACGCAGGGACAAGGCCCCGCGGGGCACAAGGATGCCGTGGGGCTGGGCCGCTGGGCACAGTGGGGATGGGGACAAGCGGGGCACGGGGACGGCGGGGGGACAGGGGCGCGCGGGCGTCGCGGGGCTGGGCCGCGCGGGCGTCGCGGGGGGAACGCGTGGGGCGCAGGAATGGGCCGCCGTGGGGCGGGGAGGCGCGGGGCCGGCGCCGACCCTCCGCGTGGCCGCAGGGAACCTGGCGGGCGAGGCGGGCGCGGCGGAGCGGGCGGTGGAGGACGCTTTCCTGCGCCGCTTCCTCTCGGGCACCTTCCCGGGCGCGCTGGCGGAGCGGCCCGTGCTGAAGCGCCGCGGCAACCTGCTGGTGGTCTGCGCCCTCCTGGCGCGAGGCCTGCCGCCCCCCAAGCTCTACTTCCTGGTGGGCTACGCCGAGACCCTGCTCGCCCGCTTCTACAAGTGCCCCGTGCGCCTGGAGCTGCAGACGCTGCCCGCCAAGGTGCCCTACAAGTACCTCTAGGGCGTGGGGGGCGGGGGGGAGCGGGAATAAAGCGGGGCTCTGCGCCCACCCTGCCCCGCCTCTGCGTCTTGGTGGTGGTGGGGGGGGACTGGGGGGCTCCGCGGCACCGGGGGGGCCTGGCTGCGCCGTGTCCCGAATGGCCATGTCGCTGCGGTGCCCCTCTGCCCCACAGATCCTCGTCCACTGCGCCCCACGGCGCCCTGTGCCCCGTGGGGCCTCGTCCCTGCGGCGGCCCCGCTGCCCCACGTGTCCTTGGCCCCTGCCCCCCACGCAGCCCCTGCGTCCTGGTCCCCGTGTGCCCCACACGGCCCTGTCCCCAGTCTCCGTGTGCCCCACATGTCCCCTGCCCCCCAAACAGCCCCAGCGTCGTCGTGCCCCTGTGCCCCCCATGGCCCTGTCCCCGTGATGCCCCTGTGGGGCCTCGTCCCTGCAACGCCCCTCTGCCCCACATGTCCCCTGCGCCCCACACAGCCCCAGCGTCCTGGTGCCCCTGTGCCCCACACGGCCCTGTCCCCAGTCTCTGTGTGCCCCACACGGCCCTGTCCCCGGGATGCCCCCTGTGCCCCACGCCCCCCTGTGACACCCTCGTGCCCCGTGTGGCCCCATCGCTGCCGCGCCCGTGTGCCCCACGTGTCCTTGTCCCCTGCGCCCCACACGGCCCCATCCCCCTGGTGCCTGTGTGCCCCACACGTCCCGTCCCCGTGTCCCCGTCCCCGCGACGCCTCAGGGCTGAGATGCCATCTCCGTACAAGGTGGCCCAGCCCGTCCCAGTTAAACCCAGTCCCGAGTCTGAGAAAACCAGTTTAAATACGACAGTGGTAGAAAAAGCGATGGCGGGAGGGGGCGGCGGGGGGCCGGGGGGCTCAGCCCTGCCCGGGCGCGGTGGCCTTGGCCTTGCCCGCGTCCTGGAAGCAGGGGTTGCCCAGGGTGAGCCCCGCGCCGGGCGCCGCGTCCCCTGATGTGTCCCCCGCCGGCGTCCGCGGGCTGGGTCCTGCGGGGACAACGGGGGGCATTCGCCAGGCCGGGGGACAGGGGGGACAGGGCCCCGTCCCGGGGGGGCTGGGGGGGCCTTACCCACGTAGCTGAGGAGGACGGGGAGGAAGAGGAGGCCGTGGGCCAGCCCCACCAGCGTGATGATGAGGTTGAGGCGGAAGAAGAAGATCTGGATGAGCTGCGCCTTGGCGAAGGCCAGCACCACGATGCCGGGCAGGTTGGTCATGGCCACGCCGGCCACCACCTGCGCCCGGGGACGGGGTCAGCGGCGGCCGGGCCACCCGGCCCTCCCGGCCCCGCGCGGCCGGCACCCGCCCCGGCGCGTCCCCCACCTTGCTGCCCATGTTGACGGTGGCCTCGGCGGCTCGTTCCACGCGGCCGGGCCGGGTGCTGCGGGCGAAGGCGCAGGTGATGTGGGACACGAACTCCACCGAGATGCCCACGGCCTGCGGGGACGGGCGTCACCCGGGGCACCCGCGGGGGCTCCGCCGGGCTGGCGCGGCGCAGGGACCCCCCCGTGCTTGTGCGCCCTGCCCGCCTCCTGTGCCCGTGCCACCTGCTGTGCCCAAGGTCCCTGTGCCACCTTCAAGCCCCCGTGCCACCCTGTGTGTCCCAGTGCCCTGTGCCACCCTGCGTGTCCCAGGCTGCTCTGTCCCCACGTCCCCCTGCGTGTCCCAGGTCCTTCTGCCATCTCCTGCACCCCAAACCACCCCTCGTGCCCCTCCACGTCCCCCAAACTCCCATGTCCCCCAGGTCCCTGTGCCCCCTTGCAAGCCCCCGTGCCACCTTTCATGTCCCCGGGCCCATGCCACCCTGCCACCCCACATGTCCCAGCGCCCCGTGCCACCCTGTGCACCCCAGGCTGCTCTGTCCCCTCATCACCCCGCACATCCCATGTCCCTCTCCCAACTCCTACACCCCAAAGCCACCGTGTGCCCCAAGTCCCTGTACGACCCTACATGTCCCAGGCTGCTCTGTCCCCACGTCCCCCTGCGTGTCTTGAGTCCTTCTGCCACCTCCTGCACCCCCAAAACCACCTCTTGTGCCCCTCCATGTCCCCCAAATCCCTGTGCCACCCGTGTGCCCCAGGTCCCTGTGCCACCTTTCAAGCCCCGGTGCCACCCTGCGTGTCCCAGGCTGCTCTGTCCCCACGTCCCCCTGCGTGTCCTGAGTCCTTCAGCCACCTCCTGCACCCCCAACGTCACCCCGTGTGCCGCCCCGCGTGCCCCAGATCCCCGCGCCGCCCCGCGTGCCCCGCACCGCCACGAGGTTGATGAGCGCCACGGCGTTGTAGGGGATGTCCCAGAGCGCCATGGCCCCCACGGTGTCCACCAGGATCATGGCGATGGTGAGGAGCGTGGCCAGGCTGGAGCGCAGGTCCATGCCCAGCAGCAGGAAGGAGACGCCGAAGGTGGGCACCAGGCAGAGCGCCAGCGTGGCCACGCCCTCGGGCACCACCGTCAGGTACTGCTCGTAGTAGACGTAGGTCACCCTGCCGGGGAGCGTCACCGCCGCGCTGGCACCCCGGGGCGCCCGCCGCTGCGCCTGCCCCCCGCCCCGACCCCGTCACCCATCCCGACCCGCTCACGTGTAAGGGAAGACGTGGAAGTCGGGGTGGGTGCCGGGCACGCGGCGCAGGGCGGCGGTGATCTCCTCGGCCAGCGCGCGGGCGGCCCGCAGCGCCGCCGTGTACTCCTGCGAGCTGCGCAGCGGGCGCTGGTACGCCATGAACCGCGAGGCTGCCGCAGGCGGGGCGGGGCGGGGGGGGTCAGCCGGGCACCCTAGGGTGCCCCCCGCCCAACCCCGCGCCACCCACCCTGCGCTCACCCAGGATGGTGCCGTTGGCGTCCATGCTGACCGCCGTGTCGTAGGCGCCCAGACCGCTGCGGGGAGGGGGCGGGGGGTGAGGGGGGCACCCGAGGCCCGTGTGGGTGCTCCCCGCCACGGGTGCCCGGCCAGGGTGGCACCTACCCCTTGGCGCACTGCAGGGTGGGGCGGTCATGGAGGAACCAGGGCAGGAACCGCTCAAACTCCTCCACCGTCGGGCGCCGCGTGGTGTTCAGGCACTGTCCCCAGAGGCAGCTGATGGCGTCTGCGGGCACGGCCACGCTCAGCACCCGCTGGGCGCCACGGCGGGCACCCAACAGACCCCCAAGGGGCACCACCACGGGCACCCAACGGCCATCTAATGGGATCCCAGTGGGCACCCAGTGGCCGCCACAGTGGGTACTCAAGGTGCATCCAGTGGTCACCATGGTGGGCACCCAACAGCCACCCAACAGCCACCGTGGTAGGGACCCAACGTACACCCAGTGGCCACCACAGTGTAGACCTTACATGCACCCAATGGGCACCATGGTGGGCATCCAGTGTACACCCAACGGGCACCGTGGTAGGCACCCAACGGCCACCACAGTGCGTACTCGTCATACACCCAATGGCCACCATGGTGTGGACCTTACGTGAACCCAACAGCCACCATGGTAGGAACCCAATGCACATGAAATGGCCACCTGAGAGGGCACCCAACGTACTCCATGGCATGGACCTCATGTGCACCCAGCGGGCATCATGGTGGGCACCCAACAGCCACCAGGATGGGCACCCAACATACACCCAACGTCCACCACATTGGGCACCCAGCATACACAAAATGGCCACCACAGCGTAGGCCTTACATGCACCCAACAGGCACCATGGTGGGCACCCAACGTACACCCAATGGCCACCATGGTGGGCACCCAATGTACACAAAATGGGCACCACAGAGGGCACCCAACGTACTCCATGGCATGGACCTCATGTGCGCCCAACGGGCATCATGGTGGGCACCCAATGGCCACCATGGTCAGCACTCAATGTACACCCAACGGCCGCCGTGGTGGGCACCCAACGAACACCAACTGCCACCGCGGTGTAGACCTCCTGTGCCCCCTGACGGCCACCAGGACCCTCCCCCAGAGCCCCGGCGCCCACTCACTCTCGGTGGAAGGGCAGAACTCCCCGGTGAGGTTGCCGAACGTGTGGAAGCGGCAGCAGCGCCCGGTGGGGTTGAGCCAGTCGAGGAAATCGTCCACCCAGGAGGTGGCGGGGATGGCGAGGTAGGACCTGGGCCGAGGCGGGGCTGGCAGGAGGCTGCCGGGACCCCCCCCCGCCCTGCGGCGCGCGCCCCGCCCCGTACCCCACTCACACGTTGGGGAAGCGCGTGGCGTACTGGATGGTGTGGGTGAGGGAGTCGGCGGCGCAGCCGGCGCTGGAGCAGATGCCGTTGGTGCCGGCCGTGGAGGAGAAGTCGTAGCCGCCGGTGGTGACGAAATAGGTGGGCACCCCCACCGCCAGGTACCGGTTCATGGCGGCGAAGTACTGCAGCATGTAGGAGTCCTGGGGGGGGGCGGGGGGCACCCCAACACCCTCAGCTGGGGCGCGGCACCCGGGGGGTGGGGGGGTCACCCCGCGGTTGGGGGTCACCACCCTGAGTGTCCCGGTATGGGCTGTCCTGCCCCCGAACACCCCCGTATGGGGCCATCCTGCCCCCCCCCCAGCCCTGTATGGGGCTGTGTCCCCCCCCCGTAGCACCCCGAGGGGCCGGGGGTGCCCCCCCGGCCAGCCCCCCACCTCGGGCATGGCGAGCTCCTGGTCCAGCCCCACGGGCACGTGCAGCGTGAGGTAGAGCCCGGCGCAGGCCAGGAAGAGGAAGAGCAGCATCTGCCAGGGACAGCCGGTGAGGGGCCCCCGGGACCCCCAAATCCCCCAGGAGGGCACCCCAGGACCCCCAAATCCCCCAGGATGGCATCGTGGGACCCCCAAATCCCCCAGGCCACCCTGGGACCTCCAGGAGCCCTAACCCCCCTGGGAGGGCAGCCCCCCGACCCCCAAATTCCCTTGCAACACCTCTCTGTCCCCCCAGACCTCCCACACCCCTCCAGAGACCCCCCAGCCCCCCATGCTCCATCCCCTCCCCATGTCCCCCCACCCTCTGTCTCCTGCCCCCCCCCACCTCCCAGCACCCCCCGGACTCCCCCCTACACCCCACATCCCCCCTTGAAGCCCAGAAACCTCCACAACCCCAAGGACCGCCCCCCCCCAGCCCCTCGAAGCCCCCCCTCCACCCCCCAGGGCCCCCCAAATCTGGCCAGGACCCCCCCTGCACCCCACATTCCCCTCTGACCCCCAGCAACCTCCACAACCCCAGCCCCTCAAGGCTCCCCCGCACCCCCATGCCCCCCGGGACCCCCCAAATCCCCCCAGCACCCCCCCTGGACCCCCAGGACCCTCCCCAGGACCCCCCAGAAAACACCAGGCCCCCCCAGATCCCACCAAGACCCCCCCCAGGACCCC